>NW_027361679.1:42222500-43615000 GCF_039654945.1 Dendrobates tinctorius | reverse complement strand
ATAATGTGTGTGTGTGTGGGATTTGGAGTGGGGGTACATAATGTGTGTGTGTGTGTGTGGGATTTGGAGTGGGGGTACATAATGTGTGTGTGTGTGTGGGATTTGGAGTGGGGGTACATAATGTGTGTGTGTGTGGGGGGGGGGATTTGGAGTGGGGGTACATAATGTGTGTGTGTGTGTGTGGGGGGGGATTTGGAGTGGGGGTACATAATGTGTGTGTGGGGGGGGGATTTGGAGTGGGGGTACATAATGTGTGTGTGTGTGTGATTTGGAGTGGGGGTACATAATGTGTGTGTGTGTGGGATTTGGAGTGGGGGTACATAATGTGTGTGTGTGTGGGGGGGGATTTGGAGTGGGGGTACATAATGTGTGTGTGTGTGGGGGGGGATTTGGAGTGGGGGTACATAATGTGTGTGTGTGTGTGTGTGTGTGTGTGTGTGTGTGTGGGATTTGGAGTGGGGGTACATAATGTGTGTGTGTGTGGGGGGGGATTTGGAGTGGGGGTACATAATGTGTGTGTGTGTGTGGGGGGGGGATTTGGAGTGGGGGTACATAATGTGTGTGTGTGTGGGGGGGGATTTGGAGTGGGGGTACATTGTGTGTGTGTGTGTGGGGGGGATTTGGAGTGGGGGTACATAATGTGTGTGTGTGTGGGGGGATTTGGAGTGGGGGTACATAATGTGTGTGTGTGGGGGGGGATTTGGAGTGGGGGTACATAATGTGTGTGTGTGTGTGGGGGGGATTTGGAGTGGGGGTACATAATGTGTGTGTGTGTGTGGGGGGGATTTGGAGTGGGGGTACATAATGTGTGTGTGTGTGGGGGGGATTTGGAGTGGGGGTACATAATGTGTGTGTGTGTGTGGGGGGGATTTGGAGTGGGGGTACATAATGTGTGTGTGTGTGGGGGGGGGGATTTGGAGTGGGGGTACATAATGTGTGTGGGGGGGGGGGATTTGGAGTGGGGGTACATAATGTGTGTGGGGGGGGGGGATTTGGAGTGGGGGTACATAATGTGTGTGTGGGGGGGGGGATTTGGAGTGGGGGTACATAATGTGTGTGTGGGGGGGGGATTTGGAGTGGGGGTACATAATGTGTGGGGGGGGGGATTTGGAGTGGGGGTACATAATGTGTGGGGGGGGGGATTTGGAGTGGGGGTACATAATGTGTGTGTGGGGGGGGGGGATTTGGAGTGGGGGTACATAATGTGTGTGTGTGGGGGGGGGATTTGGAGTGGGGGTACATAATGTGTGTGTGGGGGGGGGGATTTGGAGTGGGGGTACATAATGTGTGTGTGTGGGGGGGGGATTTGGAGTGGGGGTACATAATGTGTGTGTGTGGGGGGGGGGATTTGGAGTGGGGGTACATAATGTGTGTGTGTGTGGGGGGGGGATTTGGAGTGGGGGTACATAATTTGTGTGTGTGTGGGGGGGGGGATTTGGAGTGGGGGTACATAATTTGTGTGTGTGGGGGGGGGGGATTTGGAGTGGGGGTACATAATGTGTGTGGGGGGGGGATTTGGAGTGGGGGTACATAATGTGTGTGTGTGTGGGATTTGGAGTGGGGGTACATAATGTGCGTGTGTGTGTGGGATTTGGAGTGGGTGTACATAATGTGTGTGTGTGAGTGTGTGTGTGGGATTTGGAGTGGGGGTACATAATGTGTGTGTGTGGGATTTGGAGTGGGGGTACATAATGTGTGTGTGTGTGTGTGTGTGTGTGTGTGTGGGATTTGGAGTGGGGGTACATAATGTGTGTGTGGGGGGGGATTTGGAGTGGGGGTACATAATGTGTGTGTGGGGGGGGGGGATTTGGAGTGGGGGTACATAATGTGTGTGTGGGGGGGGGGGATTTGGAGTGGGGGTACATAATGTGTGTGTGTGGGGGGGGATTTGGAGTGGGGGTACATAATGTGTGTGTGTGTGGGGGGGGATTTGGAGTGGGGGTACATAATGTGTGTGTGTGGGGGGATTTGGAGTGGGGGTACATAATGTGTGTGTGTGGGGGGATTTGGAGTGGGGGTACATAATGTGTGTGTGTCTGGGGGGGGGGGATTTGGAGTGGGGGTACATAATTGTGTGTGTGTGTCTGGGGGGGGGATTTGGAGTGGGGGTACATAATTGTGTGTGTGTGTCTGGGGGGGGGATTTGGAGTGGGGGTACATAATGTGTGTGTGTGGGGGGATTTGGAGTGGGGGTACATAATGTGTGTGTGTGGGGGGATTTGGAGTGGGGGTACATAATGTGTGTGTGTCTGGGGGGGGGGATTTGGAGTGGGGGTACATAATTGTGTGTGTGTGTCTGGGGGGGGGATTTGGAGTGGGGGTACATAATTGTGTGTGTGTGTGTCTGGGGGGGGATTTGGAGTGGGGGTACATAATGTGTGTGTGTCTGGGGGGGGGATTTGGAGTGGGGGTACATAATGTGTGTGTGTGTGTCTGGGGGGGGGGATTTGGAGTGGGGGTACATAATGTGTGTCTGGGGGGGGGGATTTGGAGTGGGGGTACATAATGTGTGTGTGTGTGGGGGGGGGATTTGGAGTGGGGGTACATAATTTGTGTGTGTGGGGGGGGGGGATTTGGAGTGGGGGTACATAATGTGTGTGGGGGGGGGATTTGGAGTGGGGGTACATAATGTGTGTGTGTGTGGGATTTGGAGTGGGGGTACATAATGTGCGTGTGTGTGTGGGATTTGGAGTGGGGGTACATAATGTGTGTGTGTGGGATTTGGAGTGGGGGTACATAATGTGTGTGTGTGTGGGATTTGGAGTGGGGGTACATAATGTGTGTGTGTGTGTGTGTGTGTGTGTGTGTGGGATTTGGAGTGGGGGTACATAATGTGTGTGTGGGGGGGGATTTGGAGTGGGGGTACATAATGTGTGTGTGGGGGGGGGGATTTGGAGTGGGGGTACATAATGTGTGTGTGTGGGGGGGGATTTGGAGTGGGGGTACATAATGTGTGTGTGTGTGGGGGGGGGATTTGGAGTGGGGGTACATAATGTGTGTGTGTGGGGGGATTTGGAGTGGGGGTACATAATGTGTGTGTGTGGGGGGATTTGGAGTGGGGGTACATAATGTGTGTGTGTCTGGGGGGGGGGATTTGGAGTGGGGGTACATAATTGTGTGTGTGTGTCTGGGGGGGGGGATTTGGAGTGGGGGTACATAATTGTGTGTGTGTGTCTGGGGGGGGATTTGGAGTGGGGGTACATAATGTGTGTGTGTCTGGGGGGGGGATTTGGAGTGGGGGTACATAATGTGTGTGTGTGTGTGTGTCTGGGGGGGGGGATTTGGAGTGGGGGTACATAATGTGTGTCTGGGGGGGGGGGGATTTGGAGTGGGGGTACATAATGTGTGTGTGTGTGTGTCTGTGGGGGGGGGGATTTGGAGTGGGGGTACATAATGTGTGTGTGTGGGGGGGGGATTTGGAGTGGGGGTACATAATGTGTGTGTGTGGGGGGGGATTTGGAGTGGGGGTACATAATGTGTGTGTGGGATTTGGAGTGGGGGTACATAATGTGTGTGTGTGTGTGTGGGATTTGGAGTGGGGGTACATAATGTGTGTGTGTGTGTGTGTGTGTGTGTGGGATTTGGAGTGGGGGTACATAATGTGTGTGTGTGTGTGTGTGTGTGTGTGTGGGATTTGGAGTGGGGGTACATAATGTGTGTGGGGGGGATTTGGAGTGGGGGTACATAATGTGTGTGTGTGTGGGGGATTTGGAGTGGGGGTACATAATGTGTGAGTGTGTGTGTGGGGGGGGGGGGGATTTGGAGTGGGGGTACATAATGTGTGTGGGAGTGGGGGTACATAATGTGTGTGTGAGTGGGGGTACATAATGTGTGTGTGTGGGGGGGGATTTGGAGTGGGGGTACATAATGTGTGTGTGTGTGTGTGTGGGGGGATTTGGAGTGGGGGTACATAATGTGTGTGTGTGGGGGGGGGGATTTGGAGTGGGGGTACATAATGTGTGTGGGGGGGATTTGGAGTGGGGGTACATAATGTGTGTGGGGGGGATTTGGAGTGGGGGTACATAATGTGTGTGGGGGGGGATTTGGAGTGGGGGTGGTATTTAATGTATGTGGGGAGTTTTGAGGACACAAAATGAAGAGTATGTATGAGGGCATGTATGAGGAAACAGTATGGGGGATGGGTGCAGACAGTAAGGGGTGCGAACGGGTGAATGCATGTGGACACAGTATGGGGAGTCGGGGATATGTGTGAGCAGACAGTATAGAGAGAGGGGGTAAATATATGAGGAGACAGTATGAGGAGGGAGGGGAATAGTGTGAGGAGACAGTATATTGCAGATATTTGTATTTAGGGGCATTATAATGACACTTCTATCTTTAAGGGCATCGTGTGGGGATTTGCTGCAGAAGACCGGAGAAGATGGAAGTCTGCAGAGACGAGATGTGGATGAGAAAACTCATCATGGGGTCTGGACAAGAAGAAGAAAAGGAGAACGACTCCAGAGATGACATCATCTATAAGGTACCTGGATGTAAATATTATTTGTGATATTGACTAAACTAGTTTTTTATTTATGTCAGGAGCATTACAGGGGTTGTCCAGGTCTGTGCTGAGTCTGCAGACATTCTATGTGACTGCAGACTTCTGAATTCTCACAGTGCTCACTGAATGCTGTCAGGATTCTCTCGTGCTGGTAATTTACATACATGCGGTCACATGCTGACTAGACATGTGTGGCCTAACTCAATGAAAGTGAACGGAGCGAGGCCGAGCACGTCTAGTATACAAATCACATATTTGTGTTGACATGACTGTATATCGGCAAGGGAGAATCCTAAATGTGTGCAGTGCATTAGTTGTGAGAATTCAGAAGCTGCAATGTCAGGATTCAGCTCTGCAGGTTCCAGTACTCATCACATGGACACCTCACTCATATGCGATTTTCATAGTTATGGTCCTGTGACAAGGAGCTTCTCTTCCTGCTTTCAGTTTTTTACTGAACATTGAGAGCATTAGGGAGAGCAGCTCGTGGGTACATGACTAACTGTGCAAGTCGCATATGTACTTTGGGGGGGGGGCGCCGAACCAAATTCTTGCCCCGGGTGCCAGAAAGCCTAGATACGCCTCTGCACATAGCCTTACTATTCCTATAGTTATGTTGTAAATAAACACACAGCCAGAATAAAGTATTTTGTTTGAAATTATAGCAAACCACACTTTTCCTTTTTTATTTAAAAATGACAAATACAGCTATTGTCACTTGGCTTTTATCCTAAGTCATGTAACAAGGCTCGTTAAAGGGTCGACATTGACTTTTAGGATTGCTACTTCCAATAGGTGGCACTAGAGTTCTAGTCCTCTTCCTCTCTGAAGAGACAATTTGCATAATTAGTATATTTACCAGAGGAGCATTGCGGCTTTAAGTCTCCTCATCTCGACATGCTTAGCATGTCATTCTCCGCAAGGAGAAATGATACTTCTTGGATAGCTATAGTCACCTAACGCCAAATTCCATTGAATCCCTTGTCTCCTGTAATAAAACAAAAATAAAAAAACAACAATATCCCTCATCTGTCCATCATTCTGTCCCATGGCGTAATTCATGTCTGGGGATAAATAGCTTTAAATCTGGACGGTGCCAAGATGCGACCATCCAGGCTGAGAATCACTGAGAAATGAGCTGCTGCAGCATCAGTAATCAGAGGTGACATCATTGAGGTTAGAGCAGGTCACTGAGACCGTCTCTCAACGCTTTAGTAATGGCAACTATATGGGCGCTATATGTTGATTAGGTACATTGTGGGGCTCAGAAGGGAGGGGGGACATTTGGATTTGGGAGCACAGAATTTGCTGAATTTCTTTGACGGGGAGAGGAGCTATTTCGCTTTTCCAGAGCCATTGTACTACCAGTAACAAGGAATGCCCCTCTATTTCTGTTAACAGATAACAGACCTGAGTGCGGATTGAGCTGAAGCTTTTTTAGGGAACATTTTACATAACGTTTGGGATCACATTTATCCGGCGCACTATGCTGAGCACTTACCTTGGAGTTTCCATCTAAATCTCCGAATGACGTGATTCAGATGAAACCTCCGAGGGATCCATTCACTATGAGGCAGCAGAGTTAATCTGGACACCATCTGGCCTATGTTCACTGATGCAAAAAAACTGTAGTCGACGGCACTTTTATGCAATCCTAAAAAGACGGACACCGCCGGATCTGCCTCATTATAGGAAATCTTCCATCAGGGATGTAATTATCTTTGCATCGTTTTATTCTGAGAGATATAGCTTTAATATTTTTCTGTTGATAGAGCTGTATGAAAGCTTGTTTTTTTGCTGGACAAGATGACAAGATGTGCATGATCTAGCAACTTTGCTAGCTCTGGTGACCCAGATGTCGCCAGTTCGCCATGACAACAATCGGAACCCCTCGATGATGTCGTGGGGTCTCCGATCCAAGGGCAGTGGGGTTGTCTTTCCTTTGCCTGCTCCCGGAATGCTGCGATTGAGGAGAAAGGGGTTAATATTATAAATTAATAGGCTTGGCATGTATAACTTACAATCTAGTGAAGGCAGGCAAATTCGGAGTTCATATTAGAATCAGCGCGTTTAATTTAGTATAAATCACGTGTTTTTCTCAGTAGCAAAATCATTGTTGCATGGTGTAATATTATATACAGACATAATTTACTTGCCAGTACATTACAGTGGAAAACATAGACATAAAATCCCCTAATGAGTCAAAAAAATTCCAAAAATGAAAAAATTACATTGCAAATAAAAAAGAAAGGAGAAAAAACACCCCAAAATGCAGTAATGCAGCTTTTCAATATACAAAATATAAAGATGTTTAGTGAACACAGTACAAAAACATAAAATAAATAAAAGCGATAATGTCTGTAAAGCGCTATGGAATAAATAGCTCTATATAAGTGAGTCAAATAAATAAATAAAAATAAATAAAGGAATTGCCTTTATATGTATAGTCCTAAAAATGAATTATGAAAAATCCTAACTTGTAATATGTTTCACAAAAAGGTGCCAATAACACTACAACTTATTCAGCAACACTGCCAGCATCAGATCATTGATTGCAAGCTTAAAATAGTTTGTAAGCTCTGCATTCCTTCTCTAAGAGACCAGCCACCACTCATAGCTCCAGTGGTTTAGACTGCGATAATTTAACCTCTTACCCCCAACACATGATGTGCCGGTATGTCATAAGCCAGCTCGCTTACTTTTGGGCTTGAACGCATCAAAAGAAAAGCCCTTATACAGCCCCAGATTCTGAAAAATTAAAACATCACTGGTCTCGTAAAATAGCAACACAAGAAAGGGTTTTTATTTGGTTTTTTTTATTTCAATTTTTTTTTCACCACTTAAATAGCTGACCCAGAGAATCATATTGCCAGGTCAGTTTTACCATATAATGAACATGGTAACTATAAAAACCCCAAAATAATTGTAAAATTACACTTTTTTTGCAATTTCAAAGCACTTGGAATTGGAATTTATTTCTCACTTTCCAGTGCATCACATGATAAAATGAGTGGGTGTTTCAAAAGTACATCTTGTCCCACAAAGCACAAGCCCTCATTTGGCTGTATTGATGGAAAAATAAAAAAAGTTATGGCTCTTGGAAGAAGAGGAGGAAAAAAAACACAAATGCAAAATGGTCATTGTGTGAAAGGGTTAAGATCTTAATTTCCTTGAGAATGTAGAGCATTTGCAAATAGAGATAAATTAGAAAGTTGCTTGTTTCTACAATCATTTTGTATTTTTCCCATTTCTGATGTTGTGAAAAAAGCTTTAGGGCACCTCCCTGAACAACCAAGAAGAGCTCATACTCAACTCACCCTGTCTCATTGAGCAATGGCAGAAAACGCCTGTTAGGGCAGAGTCAGACAGCCGTAGAACTCGTGTGAGAATCGCATTGCACTGAACGGACTGGCCCGGCACCTCTCCTGACCTGAGCAAGACAGCATGATTGATTGCTATGCAGCTGTCAAGCTCAGGTCAGGAGAAACGATAGCCAGTACTAGTTTTACCATGCTATTCTCGCATGAGAAATACTGCCGCCTGACTCTGCCCTTAGGGTATGTTTCCACGGTCAGTAAACGCTGCGGATTGGACCCTGCGTACAGCCACAGCATTCAATCCACAGCTTCCAGATGTTACAGCATAGTGGAAGAGATTTTATGAAATCCCAACTCCACTATGCTGTAATTAAATAAGTAAAAAGCAAAAGTGCATTTAAATCATGTAGGACCGCCCCGACCACAGAGTCACCTTGTCAATGGTGGGACTGCTTTTATGCTATGTTTGATCAAATACAGTATTACTAAGAACTCTGTATGATTTAAATGCACTTTTGCTTTTTACTTAATTACAGCAGGGTTTTTCATTTTGTCTTTTGTAGGTTTTGTATGCTTTTTGGCCATGTGAACATGCATTTATATGCTGCATGTGTACCAACTCAAACCAAGCTCAATTTTTGTGTTTTTTCTTTGTATTTTTGCATTCTGTGCAAGCTGGGGTGTGGCCTCCCTCTCCTGAGCTGGAAATTGTATTTAAAGGCTTCCCCTGACTGGTGTCCAGTGGTTGGGACCCGTTCCTTGTCTGCCATTATTCACACAGACGCCAACTTTGACACATGATAAGGTTTTTAATATTAGACAGTGTAGGACTGACCCGACCACAGAGTCACCTTGTCGATGGTGGGACGGCTTTTATGCTATGTTTGATCAAATACAGTATTACTAAGAACTCTATATGATTTAAATGCACTTTTGCTTTTTACTTATTTAATTACAGCAGGGTTTTTTTTCATTTCGTCTTTTGTAGGTTTTGTATGTTTTTTGGCCATGTGAACATGCATTTATATGCTGCATGTGTACCAACTCAAACCAAGCTCAATTTTTGTGTTTTTTGTGTTTTTCCAATGTATAGGATGCGGTGATTCTGCATGGTTGAATGAACACATGCAGGATCATAACACGTACAAAAGCCGGCAGCCGGTTTGTGCCCGTGGAAACATACCCATAATGTTCAGGTGATAAGGTAAACTGTAACCAAATCAAAAGTTTTCTAACATGAGTAGTACACCTTAAAGTAAGAACGTTTAAAGTAATACCTTTTGGAATGATACCACTCCAAAAAAGACAAAAACCTTTTGGTTCTTCAACTCAATGTAATTGTTAGGTCCAAAATGTTGTAGTTATACATTTCTTAATATTTTTTCATGACACAGGCGTCCCCCATGCCAGTCTCCCAGCAGCTGTTTAAGAGCATCTCGGTCACGGCCCCGTCGCGTGCCCACATACTTACCATCCAGCGCTGCAGCCTCTCTCCTCCCTCTATCGGCGGCGGTGTCCTCTTCAGACCGGCCCGCAGCCTGTGACGTCACTGCAGATCTTGCACATGCGCCATAGGCCATGGCCGGCTCTCCCTCTGCCTTCTTATGCTCCGGCGGTGCCCTGACCCGGTAGCACCGCCGGACCAATCGGGGTTGGTACTCGGCTATTTCAGGCCGCCCTCCCATAATGGAGGTCCCTGTATAGGGGTCGGCTCCACCTGGTTGCTCACCCGGGGACCCTCGGTGCCACGGTCCAGAGGGTCCACTCCCGGAAGCCCGCCTTGCCTAGCGAAACGCTAACAATCTCAACTGTATTTAGGACCAGGACTAGCACCAAGCCTTTAAATGTGTACAAGCCCATGTTTGCAGGAGCATGTGACCTCCAACCTCCAATGAGAGGTCGTCCCACTGGCATGCTCAGTAGGCTGCAAAAAGGACTTAGCCTCCGGAGCTGCTCGCTGCTGACTAGTGCGGATTGCTAAAGCTGAACCAGAGGTGGCAGCAGAAACCAACCTGACAGCACTAGCCTGAGCAAGACATTGGGAACGCTGCCCTTGCTGAGCAGCCTCCTCTGCGGTCAGGAAGGACTGAATGGGAGACTGCAGAAGGCTTCGTAAGAAGCATATGAAGGTCCTGGAGTGGCCTAGCCGGTCTCCAGATCTCAACCCCATAGAAAACCTTTGGAGGGATTTGAAAGTCTGTGTTGCCCAGCAACAGGCCCAAAACATCACTGCTCTAGAGGAGATCTGCATGGAGGAATGGGCCAACATGGCACTAACAGTGTGTGCCAACCTTGTGAAGACTTACAGAAAATGTTTGACCTCTGTCATTGCCAACAAAGGATATATAACAAAATATTGAGATGAACTCTTGTTAATGACCAAATACTTATTTTCCACCATAATTTGCAAATTAAATTTTACCAAATCAGACAAGGTGATTTTCTGGATTTGTTTTCTCATTTTGACTCTCATTGTTGTGGTCTCTACCTATGATATCAATTACAGGCCTCTCTCATCTTTTTAAGTGGGAGAACTTGCACAATTGGCTGACTAAATATTTTTTTTCCCCACTATACATGTTCTCTTATCTAAATAGTAGGCTGATCTGCCAGCTCGGTTCTGTTTCTGTGTCTATGTACTATGCTCAGTTTTGTTCTCATATTTATATACTAAGCTTTGTTATGTTGCCGTATCTATGTAGTTAGCCTAATTTGTTTTCAGTGTCTGTGTAGTAAGCTCAGTCCTGTTCCCATATCTGTGTAGTAATATCTATATACATAGTTAGCTTTATTCTATTCCCATATCTATAAACCAGTCAACATTATTTCTGTTGCTGCAACCGAAGGGACGCAGGCTAAAGAGGGGACTCTGCAATTTGTGAGCCAGTGTATTGTGATTGCCCCCCGAGACTGAAACTTTACAGCCAGTTTCTTGATGTATGTATGTCTTGTATGTTTTTTGTGTATTTATGTATATTGTTTTTTTTGTGTATGTACAACTTACATGAAACAGATATTCCATTTCAGTCAGTGACTTTAGTTTTCTTTTTGACCTTTGTAGTGGCCATTACAACACTGTCGAAATGAATTTAATATGACATTAGAATATGAAGCGACAACCTTCATTATAAAAAGTTATAACTAAATTAAATTGTCAAGGTATTCCTTCCTGATGTATGATTCATAAAACATCTGCTCTAAACGGATTTCGTACCCTTCCATTCAATGTCATTTAGAAGCTATTTAGTGAATATTTGGCTTTTACATTCCTGCTCGCATTACCCCAAAGCCCATTTGGACCCTGAAATGATCATTTCACTCAAGGCTATCATTTTGCAACCTGCACATGTTAGCTAACTGTTTAAATGCCTACATTAAGTTCATCCAATTATCATTTGTATCAGTTATTTGTTGGTATGCTAGATGGAAGGCGGATAGCTTATTAAAATTCAGAGCATCACATGGCTTCTTCTTTATCAGAAAGTTGTGTGAGAGAGGCCCTGGAAAGTCAGATCATGATGCAAAAGCCATTTGTAGTACATTAACATAGTACATTAACATTTGCAAGGCACCAATTAATTTACATAATCAATACAATCAAGTGCCTTTTCCTTGGGACCTCGTGTTTATTTACATCAATTCTACACACGTCACCTTCCATCAAGACTAAAACCGATTTTCTTGTCCTACATATGCTCTCAAGATAACCTTAATTCCCCATAAAATAAATCTATGTGTGTTTATTATACAGAGGCTGCTTGTGCTCCTGAGTGAGCAGAATTTAATCTGTGCGCTGGCTGGAAAACAAGTCTGCTGCGGAGGATCAGGGCTTTATGGCTGAGTATTATTGTTGTTGTTGTTGTTTTATTATGATTATTATTGCTATTAGGAATTTCTGTTTATGATGTGATGCATTTGAGGCTAAGCACATTACGTATATTATTCATTGGGTGCATTTGTCAGAACGTGTGTGTATAAGAAACTAATGATCCATATTAAATTAATGATGTCATAAAGAAGAAAAATGAACCAAACGCGCAGCTATGACGGAAGCGGCAGACTTTGATAAACCTATGAAAAGCGCCTAATCAGATGAAGCATTAGCCTATTCTGTCTAAGAAAATTACTTTTCTGGAAAAAAGGACTTGTACACAATGTTGGTTTTATTAAAACAAATTAATTCAGTCATTAAGGAATCATAAGGCAAGTGTCTCATAAGTCAGGACCTCCAGTGTAACAAATTGATTAAATGACTGTGTAATAGTCTCTTTAAACAAATCTAGTGTAACAAGTTAATAGATCTGCTCAATTACCATGCTGGGGTGATGAGGATTTGGGACACTCTTTCATTAAATCTGTGAGATTGTTCTTGCTTTTTTTAACCTCTTGGAATTGATTGCCATGCTGGCAATTAAAATAAAGAAATACCAGTGTGATGGTTTTAGGTGATGGTGATCTTATTCTTCTCACCTGGGGATCTGGGATGACGGAGCAGTCAAATATTTAGATTTGAAAATTAACCTTAAATTGACACTTAAGAAAAAGTAAAGAAAATAGAAGCTTGATATATGAAAGCTACGCACTGAGCTTCTAAATTCTTTCCTTAAGGGTTGTTCTAACACAGACCCTGTAGTGTATGGGAGCCATTTATATGACTGAGTTACCAAGTACGGTAATTTGTAGGATCACGTAATACATGATAATGTCAAGTTATCTGGAGTAGGAACGGCCATTAGTTTCATAACCATAAACTGGTATTAGTGCGTTTATACATAATTGTATCAATAATAAAATGGCACTCTCTTACCATTCAAGATGATCTGTGATGCAAAGGAAACTAAAACAAGTCCTCATAATAACTTCCCGTTTATTAAAAGCTTGATGAAGTTATTTGATTTACTGCTCAATTTGTGATTTTGTGGTTTGATGTTGCAAAGTTCCACTTGGAACATGTAATGGTACTGTGTGCCGTGCTATGGTTGGTGGCGTTGAGAAAAATCTTTACTGTTTGGAATGCTGCTCACTAGTTTTGACATCACAAACTACAGAGTGTGCTGCTGGTCAAAGTGTATCCAACGCGTTTTGGAAAAAGCATCCTCATTCTTCAGGGAATATGGTTGCCTAGACAGATGTGGTTTACATAGATCTGTGGTAAGTGCTATTCCTGTCATTCTGCGACCTATAGCACACCAATAAGGAGGAAATGTCAATTCATAAATGCAAACAGTTCCATTTTGCTGCTTAATCTAGCTGGCGTTCATGTAATCAGTTGGAAAATCCAGCAAGTTTCAGCTTTTGACATCACTTGTATATAATCACCACACCAACAACAATATTTTTGAAATCTTTTTATTCCCCCCATTCATAGTATTCTGTTTTTTTTTATTTCTGTTGTGGTCTACACATTAATCTTGAGGACAGATTGAAGACTTGGTTAAATTCTTAACATTGTAACATTTAAAGTGGGATTGCCATCTTACCATTAATGGAAAATTCACAGGATATGCCGTAAATGTCTGAAGGTCACATCTCTTGGAACCTCACCTATCAGGAAAACAGTCACTGCTGTTTTCAAACAATTCAATAGATAGTTTGCCACCCTAGAATGCAAGGCTGTAATGTGCCTGAAACTTAGCCTTGGCATTTTATATGAAAGGTTAAATAATACCAGCACACCATGACCACATTATATCACCACATGGTGACAGAATGCTACCATACTGATCACTACAAAAAACCACTGTACCAAGACAAATCTTACCATCTATACTGCAATATATGTAAGAGACAAATAATACCTCCAGACTATATCCACATATTACCATCACATAAAGTAGTGATAATACCACCATGCTGATCATTAACTAAAACTACAGTGCTAAGAATGACATTACCACCACAGGGTGACCATGTAATGACATATACCAATGACTCATTAGTGATGTTCTCACTGATCGCAGTCATTTAATTACACTTTTCTTTTCCATTTGGCCAAGACTACCATGACTGCATCTTATATCCAAACAGTTATACACTCATTTTAAGAGAAAAGTGAGGATATCTTGGGAAAAAGACATCAGATTTCAGATATCAAGCTATTTATTTTATTCATCTTTTTATGACTTGCATGCGTATACAGGTGGCTTAGGATTGAAACTATTCACAGATTCCCTTTAACATTGCACATAAGACTGCTGGGTCATGTCTACAATATTAACAAATAACTTTTGGAACACCCACTTTTAAAACAATATAAGTATGGTTGACTCAGTGGTTAGCGCTGTAGTCTTTTAGCGCTGAGGTCCTGGGTTCAAATGATACCATGGACATTATCAGCAAAGAGTTAGTATGTTCTCCCTTGTTTGCTTGGGTTTCTTCTGGGTTCTCCAGTTTCCTCCCACACTCCAAAGACATTCTGATAGGGAATGTAGATTGTGAGCCCAGTAGGGACAGTGATGATAATGTCTGGAAATGCTGTGGAACATGTTGTCGCTATATAAGTGAGTAAAATAAATAAATGATAAGGACAAACAATAGTAGTTTGAAAGGATTCAATGTCAGAATGAAGCACCATAGACTAGGCTTACATTGTAAGCATATTAATGTAATTACACTACGTGACAGACATTTACACTGGTTTAGGCCACAAAACATTTCATTCAACTGTTACTTTGACCCTTTCAAGACATCAGCCAAACATGTACAGAACAGTGGGAGGTGCGTTCCCAGAAACTGCCGTACACTCACAGAGCCGATGCAATCTTCAGCGGGTGTCAGGGATACATTACAGCTGACACCCTGTAGTAAAGTCCACTATCAGTGCTAACGCCTATCAAGGGAATTTAACCCCACTGGTGGAGTTGTTTATAGTGAGGGAGGGAGCTCAATCTGTACTTTGATCTGCACAATGTGATTATCGTGTCTCCATGGTGACCCTGGGTTAAAAGATGGCCTCGGGGTCACCCAGATACGATTGCTTGTAAGTTCCTGCTTGGAACCTGTAAGCAACATATTCAGCAATTTGAGACTCGAATCCCACAGCGCATGTAAGGCACATTTTACACAGCCAAAAAGCACAATTCCACAGCTCAGGGACAGTTTTTATTGCAGGGAAAGAGTGCTAGTCCAGGCCTGGATGTGTAATGTTTAACAATTCAGAGTTATCTAGAGTTGATACTGGTGCTGATGCTGAACCATCATACTAACAGTCCTTCTAAGCACGGAGAGTTGCTGAATACAGTCTCTAGGCAAGGCTTAGGGCTTTGTAGGTCATTGCAATATATAGAACTGTGGCAGTTGACCACATTCTTTTTTTTTTTTGGGGGGGGTGAAAGAATGGACTATATTGTCATCCAAAGAGTATTGTATGCTTTGTGGTACATTTCAGTCTTGCATAACACTTCAAAAAAGCAATGAAATTTGTTTATGTATTCAATTACTAACCCATAGAGTATTATTTGCTTTGCTGTACATTTTGGTGTTATTTAACACTCAAAAAAAGAGTTGAACATTTTTTTATGGATTTAATTTCTCATCCATAGAGTAAGAGGTGCTTTCTGTTAAATTTTTGTGGTTTATAACACTACAAGAGTATTGAATTTTTTTCTGAATTCAATATCTTAACCATAGAGTATTATGTACTTTGTGGTACATTTTGGTATTATATAACACTCCAAAAAAGTCGAAAATATTTTCTGGATTCAATTAGTCATCCATAGAGTATTTTGTTCTTTCTCTTACTTTTCGGTGGTATGTAATACTCAGAAAAAGCATTGAAAATTATTTCTGGATTCAATTAATCATTCACAGAGTATTAGGCACTTTCTGTTACATTTTGGTGGTATATAACACTCCAAAAAAGCGTTGAAAATTTTTGCTGGATTCAGTTAGCGATCCATAGAGTATTAGGTGCTTTCTGTTACATTTCGGTGGTATATAACGCTCCAAAAAGAATTGATAAATATTTTTAGATTCAATTAGTCATACATAGAGTATTACATACTTTCTGTTACATTTCGATAATATATAACACTCCAAAAAAGCATTAAAAAAATTTCTGGATTCAATTACTCACCCATAGAGTATTACATGCTTTCTGTTTCATTTTGGTGATATATAACATTAACTAAAAGCATTAAAAATATTAGGAGTATTATATGCTTTTTATTATATTTCGGTGGTATATAGTTGTGTGAAAAAGTGTTTGCCCCCTTCTTGATTCCCTATTCTTTTGCATGTTTGTCACACTTAAATGTTTCAGATCACCAAACAAACTTAGGTAAAGATAGTACAAGTAAACACAAAAGGCAGTTTTTAAATGAAGATATTTATTATTAAGGGAAAAAGAAATAAAAACCTACAGGGCCCAGTGTGAAAAAGTGATTGCACACCCCACCCTTAAAACATAAATTAACAGTGGATTATCACTAGCAACAGGCAGGCCTCATTACTGCCACACCTGTTCTCAAATCAAGAAATTACTATAATAGGACCTGATAAAAAGTAGACCAGAAGACCCTTAAAAGATAGACATCATGCCGCAATCCAAAGAAATTCTGCAACAAATCAGAAACAGAGTAATTGAGATCTATCAGTCTGGAAAAGGTTATAAAGCCATTTCTTAAGGCTTGAGAAATTGTGAAAACATGGAACAGTGATGACTTCCCTGGAGTAGCTGACCAACCAAAATTACCCCAGTAGCGCAGCAGCAACTCCTCCAAGACGTCACAAAAGACCTTACAACAACATCCAATGAACTGCAGGCCTCGCTTGCCTCAGTTAAGGTCAGCGTTCATGACTCCACCATAAGAAAGAGACTGGGCAAAAATGGCCTGCATGGAAGAGTTACAAGATGAAAACCACTGCTGAGCAATAAGAACATAAAGGCTTGTCTCAGTTTTGCCAGGAAACATCTTGATGATCCCCCAAGAATTTTGGAAGAATACTCTGTGGACTGAAGAGGCAAACTTTGAACATTTTGGAAAGTGTATGTCTCATTACATCTGGCATAGAAGAAACACTGCATTTCAGAAAAGGTACATCATACCAACAGTAAAATAT
Organism: Dendrobates tinctorius; assembly: GCF_039654945.1. NCBI lineage: Eukaryota > Metazoa > Chordata > Amphibia > Anura > Dendrobatidae > Dendrobates > Dendrobates tinctorius. The sequence goes on along the minus strand of NW_027361679.1, from coordinate 43,598,119 downwards.
GGTGGTAGTAGTCTCTGAATGGCTTAAGAAAAGCAAAATTAAGGCTTTGTAGTGGCTTAGTCAAAGTCCTGACCTTAATCCGATTGAGATGCTGCAGCATGACCTTAAAAAGGCAGTTAATGCACTGAAACCCTCCAATGTGGCTGAATTATAACAATTCTGCAAAGATGAGTGGGCCAATATTCTGCTAGAGTGTTATAAAAGACTCATTGCCAGTTGTTGCAAACAGTTGATTGCAGTTGTTGCTACTAATGTTTGGTACGACCAGTTATTAGGTTTAGGGGGTAATCACTTTTTCATACAGGGCCCTGTAGGTTTGGATTTCTTTTTCCCTTAATAATAAAGACTTTCATTTAAAAACTTAATTTTGTATTTACTTGCATTATCTTTGTCTAATATTTAAATTTACTTGATGATCTGAAACATTTAAGTGTGACAAACATGCAAAAGAATAAGAAATCAGGAAGGAGAAACACTTTTTTATACAACTGTATAAGGCTAGTTTCACACTAGCGTTTATGAGCGCAGCGACGGCCTGCGCACGGCCGCCGCTAAGCCCCGCCCCCTGTCGCGCCTCCACCGGTAGCTCCGCCCACCGGCGCATGACGCTGCATGCGCCCTGCGTCCCCTATCTTCATCACTGGGGGCGCAGGCTGTGCGCAGTATGCGTTTGGCGGCGCATGCGCCTTTTTGACGGTGCGCCGACGCAACCAAACTGCAGCAGGTTGCGTTTGGCGCAGGTCGGCGCACCGTCAAAAGGACGCATGCGCCGCCAAACGCATACTGCGCACAGCCTGCGCCCCCAGTGATGAAGATAGGGGGCGCATGCAGCGTCATGCGCCGGTGGGCGGAGCTACCGGTGGAGGCGCAGCAGGGGGCGGGGCTTAGCGGCGGCCGTGCGCAGGCCGTCGCTGCGCTCATAAACGCTAGTGTGAAACTAGCCTAACACTCCAAAAAAGCGTTCAAAAATGTTTTTGGATTGAATTTGTCATCAATAGGTTGAAATTGTCATCCATACATTTTTTTTTTTTTTTTTTTACCTGCTTTTTTTTTACATTACGGCGGTATAAAACTCCAAAAAAAAATGCTTTGACTACTGTAGGTGACCAATTTTTTTTTAATAACCATGAGCTTGGTTTCAAGAGACCTAGAAATTTAGAAAATGTTTAAGGTGTGCAATAAGGGACAGGGAAATGGAAGTGGTGATGATGATGGTGCACGCAGACACCGAAGACATGGGGTAGGTGCAACTACACCTGTTGCTGGAGCACAAGAAACACTCCCTTCCACGACCCCTAGGTTCTGGGCCCATTTTGCAGGGAGGCATGGTGCAACACTTCTGAAGCCACACAGGAGGTTGGCTGGATAGCAGATAATTCTTCCAGCATGCTTGGCAGCACCATCCAGTCTTCCATATGGTCCAGTCTCACTAGTCAAGAGTCTGGTCTTAATCCTGACCCGAAGCCTTATTTCTCCCACCAGGTTGAGTCCCAGGAGGCTAGTGATCTCACTCGAGGACACTGCAAGGAGCTCTTTATAAAATCATTTCCTTGTTGTGGCCTCTCTACCTGCATGGTTCAAGAGGGATAGGAGAGGATGCTGCTTATTTATGCACAAAACTTAGAGCAGTCACGGTCACTCAAAATGTCCCTCTGGAGTATTAAATGCCGTCTTCCATTCATCCCTGTGCTTGATGCGAATAAGATTATATGCCCCCCTTGAGGTCAAGTTTGGTAAACCAACAAGCACTTTTAACTCTGGAAAATAAATCAGAAATCAGGGGTAACGGGTACTGATATTTAACAGTAATTTTGTTAAGGGAACGATAGTCAATACATGGCCTTAATGAGCCATCTTTTTTAGCCACAAAAAAAAAAACAGCGCCCAAAGGCGAAGAGGATTGTCTGATATGACCCTTCTCCAATGATTCCTTGATATAAGATCACATAGCATCATGTTCAGGTACCGATGAGTTGAAAAGCCGACCCTTGGGAAATTTACAACCCGGCATTAACTCAATTGCGAAGTCATAACTCCTATGAGGCAAAGACGCGGACTTACTCTCACTAATACATCAGAAAAATCAGCCAAATAGTCAGGAACACCTTGAGACTGGGGAGAGGTGGAGAAAACAGGAGTGTCACTAAGAACACATTGACAACCCCAACTCACCACAGACACAGATTTCCAATCTAAAACAGGATTATGGGTTTGCAACCAAGGAAAACCCAGTACAATAATATATGTAAATTGTGCAACACCAAAAATTTACAATTCTCTTGATGGTCCTGGGCGACCCGCATTATCACCTGGGTCCAAAACTGGGGTTTATTCTCCGCCAAAGGGGTAGCATCAATCCCCCTCAAGGGAATAGGGGTCCACAGGGGCACCATGGGGAAACCACAACGCTTGGCAAAGTCAAGATCCATCAGATTCAAAGTTGCTCCTGAATCATCAAAGGCCTTAGCAGAAAATGTAGACAAGGAGCAGATCAAGGTAACCGGTTTTCTCGTTTAGGGCAGACAGACATAACATGAGAGGCATCCCCACAAAAGAAGCATAACTTATTACGCCTTCTAAACTCTTGACGTTGTGCCCTAGACAAAACCCTATCACAATGCATGGGTTCAGAAGTTTGCTCAAAAGGCAGCACCACCTCTCGCGTACTTTTACGTTCATGTAACCGTCAATCAATTTGAATGGCTAATGACAAATTGACAAAGACCAGAGGGGACAGGAAATCCCACCATAACATCTTTTACAGTTTCTGCCAGACCTTTCCGAAAGAGAGCTGCATCATCATTCCATTTAGTAAGGACCGCACACTTTCGGAACTTCTGGCAATATAACTCTGCAGCATGCAGACCCTGGTTCAATGCTAATAAGGTTTTCTCAGCTTGATCAATAGCATTAGGTTCATCATACAACAACCCCAGGGCCTGAAAAAACGCATCTACATTAGCCAGAATAGGATCCCCAGGTGTCAGAGAAAAAGCCCAAACCAGGGGATCGCCGCGCAGCAGGGAGATGACAATTTTAACCTGCTGCACCAAGGTCCCCGATGAATTAGGCTTCAAAGCAAGAAATAGCTTACAGTTATTCTTAAAATTCAAAAATTTTGACGGATCCCCCGAAAACACATGAGGAGTAGGGATCTTTGGTTCTACAGCAGATGTTGAGTGAGATGTGCGGGGAATTTCTGCCTTTCAGCAGCGAACTGCTCAACACGATCGGACAATTGCTTAGTCTCCATTAAGGAAGAGAAAAAGGAAGAAAAAAATCCTCCTACGGCCCCAGAGAAAAAGAGGAAAAAATATATAAAAAATTCTTACTTTTTTTTTTTTTTTTTTTTTTTTTTTTTTTTTTTTTACAATTCTTTCCTTCTTTTGAGTACCCTAGAGTCTACAGTTTTGGCTGGTGATTCTGTTATGAATGGGTCACCGAGGAGGATGGCAGGAACAGGCTAAGCCACCAGGAAACCAGAGAGGTTGGTAACTCAGCGGATTGCAGACCCCTGATCCTAACAACACAACTAGCAGTAGCCGTGGAGCGTTCCTACGATGCCTTAGATGCCTCGGCAGAGCCGGAGAACTAAGCCTAAAGCCAGAAATGTGAAATCTAAACTGCCCCGGAGCAGATCCCCAAAGGAATAGACAGCCCCCAAACATATATTGTCGGTGAGACAAGATGAGACACAAACATAGGCAGAAAATAGACTGAGCAAATGATGGGGACCAAACTGTCTAGATAGGACAGGACAGAAAAGATACTGTCTGCAATCACGCAAAAACCTTAAAAAAATCCAACACTTCTGATATACAAAAAACCTGAGGCCACAGGACCTCACCCCCGCTAGATAAGAACTCTGGTGTGAGGTGGAAGCAAAGCAAAAGATACTAATATGACAGGGGACTAAACAAACTGGCACAAGCTGTAACATATGGAGCCCCCAGCAGGGAGTATGCTGAACCCTTGCAACAAAGCAAAAAGCAAAAAAAAAAGGCACAACCATATTAGATGCAAAGGATTAGCAAAAGAATCACTTAACTGAACCATGCAGATCAGGCAGGAGACTGAAGAGCTCCAAATGCACAAGGAGGAAATCACCAGCAACCATCAAGGGAAGCCTGCTCACTTATATGCTCCCAGCCAGTAATTCCAGATTCCCAATCATCGTCATCAGGTGGCAAACTTCCATCAGACTGGCCAGCTCCACTACTCCCAGTAACCACCAGAGGGAGCTCCAGCTCAGACATCTGAGCAAGGGTATTCACACCTCCTATGTTAACTATTTACTTTCTATTGAAGTCTTATCCTACACTATATGCACTATTATATCTCCATCTAGTGGCTTAATAACAATACTATATTTTCTCTATACAACACCTTAGAAATATATACATAGCAGCATTATGTACAGATCTTTACAACATTACGAGCCAACAATATATATACAATTATACACATTAAACCGGGACATGTTTGGAGGTTCAGGACAGCTTCTGTGACCCCCTTACATAGGCACCTGACTCTGTGGGCCGAACACCTGGGTCCACAATTGGTGATAGTGGGTGACAGCACTGCCTCTTCTTCTTTTCTAAGTGCTTCCTAATCCCCGGTTCATGACTCATGACACTGGTGCATATTCCTACCGCGCTACACCTGTACTTGCATATTCTGAGGCACCATCATCAGGCAGTTCCAAATCCTTGTCCCAGCACAGAGTTCAGTTGTCCCTTCCCCAGACCTTGGAACGAAAGATAAAGTTTCTAACCACCAACCCCTCAGGCCCAAATGCTAAATGGACACATTTCCAGGCTGCTTGCTGTAAAATGTTGCTATTTAGGCTTGTTAACACAGAGGTAGTGATGGGCAAACCCAAACAATAAAGTTCGGGGTCTGTACCGAACACCTAGTAACAGTGCACGGACCCTGAACACTATCTTCTCCAGGAAGTTCGCTTTACTGTTCAGCAGCCCGAACATTGGCTGTTTCCTATGCTGTCATCTGTGTACCAGAGCAAGAAACACCGGCAGCTCTCATTGGCGGAAAGTTTGCTACTTATTTATGTAAGTTCGTTATCTAATTATTGAAATAAATAATTTAAAAAATGGAGTGGGGTCCCCCCATTTTTGAGAACCATTCAAGCTGAAGCAGACAGCTGGAGTCTAGTATTCTCAGACTGGAAAGGGGCCATGGATATTGGCTCTCCCCAGTCAAAAAATAGCATCCCACAGCTGTCCCAGAACAGGCGCATATACACTGGCGAGCAAAAGAGTAATAATATTCTGACTTTTCTGAATTTCAGTCTCCTTATCTCACCATCTACTACTGCTTTGAATTTGAGACTACCATCACTTTATAGACAATCATTTTGGCTATCTCATACATAAATTTGACTTGTAGCTCATATTTAGCATATGATTAGTTATGCAGATTCTTATGTCACTGCTTTGTTACCATTTTGCTTCTAAAAATCTAAATTTTAATTTTTATCATTTTGTAAATCCACCTTTGGCTATAAACACTGCCTGAATCCTTCTGGCCATGCTTTCAATCAGATTTAAGCATGTCTCGACCGAAATTTGATCACAGGTCTCTTCTACACGTTCCCAAAGTTAGTGCATACTGGTCGACTCACATGGGTATGTATTCAGCTTTTTCTTTAACTCTACCCACAAGTGATCAATTGGGTTGAGGTCTAGGGCCTGTAGATGCCAATGCAGCACCTCTATTTCATTGGCATTGAACCATTTATTCTCCAATCTTGACGTATACTTCAAGTCATTGTCCTGCTGGAACACTGTCGTTCTTTTAATATCCATAGTACTCAAATGTACAAAGTAGCTTGTCTTGTAGGATACTCATATATAGCTCAGCATTGAGACCACCATTGATCTTGGTCAAGTATCCAACTTTGACTGTAAAACAACCCTATATCATCATGCTTCTTCCACAAACTTGACAGTTCTTTAAATTTCTTGATCCGTTAGCAAATTTTCCCATTTCTTTCAGACCCATTTGCACCCATCAGAGCCTAGTCTATTGATTTTTGGCTCATTGCTCCAAATCACCCATTTCCAATCCTCTGCTGTCAACTTTTTGTACTTTTTTGCAAACTCAAGATGAAGTTTGTTATGACTATATTGAAGTCAAGGCTTCTACACCTTTTTTCGAGCCACCATTCCAGACTTGTGTAAAGTGCGTTTGATGTGCTTGCATGGACATAGGGAGAGTGTTAGGCAGGAAAGAAGATACAAAAAACTGCTTCTGCTGCTAGCGATTTTGCCTGTACAACACACCAGTTGGTGTGCAGTGCAAGGGAGGCTATATTTTGGTGCATCTGCTCTGTTGGTTATTAGGCTGCCTTAGGCCTCTTTCACACATCCGGTTTTTGTCATCCGGCACGATTCGGCGAAATTTTTAATAACCGGATCCAGCACCGGATCCGGTTTTGTCCCATAAGCTTTCATGGGCGCCGCATCGTGCCGGATGGTTATGCGTCGTGTCCGGTTGTTGCCGGACACGGCATAAATTAGCCGTCCGGCATCTGCAAAAAACGTTCCCTGCAACGTTTTTTATCAGCGCCGGACCGGCTTTTTCCACAGCGCATGCCCGGACTCTGAGAATGTTAACCCCACAAGTGCCCGGCGAGAGAGAGATCTCTCTCTGTCACCCGGACACTTGTGAGAGATCTCTCTCGCCGGGCACTTGTGGGGTTAACACTCAGTGTCTGGGTGAGAGAGAGATCTCTCTGTGGGGTTAACCCCACAAGTGCCCAGCAAGAGAGAGATTCTCTTGCCTGGACACTAATGTTAACCCCCCATGTCTCTCTCTCTCCACCCCCCTCCCCTCCCCTCTCCTCTCCTATCCTCTCCTCCCTCACCTCCCTTTCAGCAGCTGTCTCATTGGCTGCCTCTGTCCTGCGGCTCCTTTAATAATGTCCGAGCCGTATCGTCTCGCCGCACACACATCCGGTGTCACGGCTGCAGGCCGGATCCGGCGGCCCGGCTTTTCGCCGCACGCCGCCGGACCCCACACACCGGATGTGTGAAAGTAGCCTTATAAGGCTCCCTCATAGCTGCATTGCTGTTTTCACACTGCTGTGCAAACTGCTTTTTATAAAAGAAAAAATACATTTCATTCTCTTTTTTGCCGAGTTACCAAGCGTTAATTTTTCCACACTTTTGTGTGCAGCAGTCCTGCTTATTAAGCTGCCTGCTGCCATACTTGGGACTGAGAGCATCATTGTCAGCTTGCTAAAATCTCTAGGGAGATTCAAATTCTCCCCAGTCCTATGTAGACATTTTATACACCATCCAATTTCAGCCTGTTATATTGAGGTGTAATCTACACTGGGCCTGAGATAATAGTTCAGTGTCCTCAAGTCTGTAGGGAGATTCAAATTCTCCCCAGTCCTATATAGACATTTTATACACCATCCAATTTCAGCCTGTTATATTGAGGTGTAATCTACACTGGGCCTGAGAATTCAGTGTCCTCAAGTCTGTAGGGAGTTACAAATTCTCCCCAGTCCTATATAGACATTTTATACACCATCCAATTTCAGCCTGTTATATTGAGGTGTAATTTACACTGGGCCTGAGATAATAGTTCAGTGTGCTCAAGTCTGTAGGGAGATTCAAATTCTCCCCAGTCCTATATAGACATTTTATACACCATCCAATTTCAGCCTGTTATATTGAGGTGTAATCTACACTGGGCCTGAGATAATAGTTCAGTGTCCTCAAGTCTGTAGGGAGATTCAAATTCTCTCCAATACTATATACACCTTGTACCTTGTTTTACAGTACCATATTGCTGGTGGTATTTTAGGTACATTTTCCCAAAAATGAGGAAGTGTGTTGGAAGAGACCGTGGAAGTGGGCGGGGGTTGCCAGCTGGTAATGATGGTGTTGGATCTGCTGGTAGTGGCAAAAGCACAATAGCAACTAATACAGGAGGTGTTGAGCCTACGTCATCATCTGGCTCCACAAGGCCTCGAAGGCTCCCTTTTCTGGGAGTAGGTAACCCGCTTTTAAAGCCGGAGCTTCAGGAACAAGTTTTGGCTTACATTGCTGACACAGCCTCCAGCTCTATCGCCTCCTCTTCTGAACTTTCAAAAAATAAAAGCACTGAGTCGTCATTGGAGGCTCATGGTCAGGAACCACACCTTTCCTTGTGTCCTTCACCCCTACCAAAAGTAAAGGATGTGGCAGGCCACACTACAGATTACTCCATGGAGCTCTTTTCACATACCATGCCTGGGTTATCAAGTCAAATCATGAATTACCCAGTCCAAGAAGAATCTGACATAGAGTGCACTGATGCACAGCCACTGCTAGATTTATCTACTGGTACATTCACTCAGAGCACTACATTGTCCTCACAGCATACTGAGCCAGAATCTGACCCTGATGAAACTCAGGTGCCCCTTCCCGCATACTATACCACCTTACATGGTGACACAGAGGAAGGTGCACATGAAATTGAAGAGGAGGTGATGGATGACCCAGTTGTTGACCCAGATTGGCATCCATTGGGGGAGGAGGGTGCTGCTGCCAATAGCTCAGAAGAGGAGGCGAAGCATATGCAGCAGGCATCGACATCGCAACAGCTGTTATCTGGCAGGCCCGGAGCAGTCCAAAAACGGGTTACAAAAAACAAAAGAGTTGCAGGACAGCTGGGCCAGACGGTCAAATTAGCACAGCGTGCAAGGCCTCAAAATGTCTTCCATAGTAGGAAGAGTGCAGTGTGGCACTCTTTTGAACAAAATCCTAATGATCAGGCAAAGGTTATATGTAAGAAGTGCGTAAAGACCTTTAGCCGAGGGAAAAATCTGAGAAATTTGAATACCAGTTGCATGCTTAGACATTTAACCACCATGCACTTGCAAGCATGGACGGACTACCAAACCTCACGTACCACATGTGCAACTGCTCCCAATGAAGGTAGTCAGCAACGCTACATCATTTCCCCCACTGTAAGCCCACCGGTTAGCACACCACCAGCAGCAAATGTTGAGGTGTCGTTGCAAGGGCAAAGCAGTCAGGGAGTCACAATGTTATTGCTGCAAAAGACTGAATCTAGGCCATCAAAAAGAACACCAACTCCATCACCATCATCAACCCTCTCTCAGTCCGCCATATCCACCGCTAGTTCCACCATATGCAGCTCTCAAGTCCAGCTCACCATACCAGAGACTATGAGTAGGTCAAGAAAGTACTCATCCTCTCATCCACGTACACTGGGTTTGAACGCCACTTAGGGCATCATCTCTAGCGAGATTAGTTTGGCAATCGGTTGGTTGAAAGCGCAGCTTTCCGCAAACTCATGGCCTACGCAGTACAACGCTATGACCTACCCAGTCGGCACTTCTTTTCTCGCAAAGCCATCCCAGCCATCCACCTTCATGTGAAAGACCGCATTGTTCATGCACTCAAGCAATCAGTGAGTGGAAAGGTGCACCTCACAACAGATGCATGGCCAGGGCCGTTACGTGTCCATCACTGCACACTGGGTTAATGTAGTGGATGCAGGGTCCACAGGGGACAGCGGCAGTGGGACAGTGCTGCCTAGCCCACGGTATAGGAAACAGTTGGCTGTAGGCGTTCGACCTGCCTCCTCCTCCAGAAGCGAAAGCTCATCCACAGAGCGCACTCCATCCGCAGCTGCCAGTGTTGCACACGAGGTGTCCCAGTATCGAACAGCTAGTGGTAAGCGTCAGCAGGCTGTGTTGAAGATGATGTGTTTGGGTGACAACAGACACACCGACGACTACTTGCAGCGACAAACTGAGTCATGGCTGGGCAGTCTACATCTTGAGGCAGGCAAGGTAGTTAATGATAACGGCCGGAATTTTGTGGCAGCCATAGCCCTTTCAAAACTCTGACACATACCTTGCCTGGCTCACCCCTTGAACCTGGTGGTGCAGTGCTTCCTCAATAATTATCCGGAGTTAACAGGCCTGCTCCAGAAGGTCCGAAGACTGTGCTTGCACATCCGCCGGTCGCCGTACACTCCAGTCGTATGCAGAAGCTGCAGCGATTGCTCCAACTTCCCAAGCACCACCTAATTATCGACGTTGCAACAAGGTGGAACTCCACCCTGCACATGGTTGAGAGTCTGTGCGAATAGAGGCAGGCTGTAATGCATTTGTGGGAGGATACACGGCCAGGCACTTTGAGGGCAGACATGGAGTTGTCGGGTGTGCAGTGGTCGAAGCTGAAAGACCTCTGTAAAGTCCTTCAGTGTTTTGAGGAATGCACAAGACTGGTAAGCGCAGATGACGCCATCATAAGCATCCAACTTATGCGTCTGCTCATGCAAACTTTGACGCACATTAAGGAGCAGGCGTCTGCAGCCGAGGAGGATGAGGAAGAGGAGGGAAGCCTTGATGACAGTCAGCCATTGTCTGCTCCGAGACATCTCCTGGACGAGGTGGAGGAAGAAGAGGAAGAGGAGGAGGAGGATGATGGGGATGATTATTTAGGGGAGGAGGATGCTTCTCATGGGGCAAGAGAAAATGTTGGCGTGGCAAGGTCTGGTACAGGGTTTGTGCGTGACTGGAGGGATGTGGATTTGCCAGAAAATGCTCTTCCACCCAGCACTCGCAGTGCATCATTGACACCTGGAACATTGGCCCACATGTCAGATTATGCCTTGCAGTTCCTAAAAAGGGACCCCCGCATTGCCAAAATGATGAACGATGACGAAAACTGGTTGGCCAGCATCCTGGATCCACACTATAAAGGCAAATTCCAAAACATAATGCCACAGGAGAACCTTGACCTAATATTGGCTAACAAACAAGCAACTCTGGAAAACTGTTTGTTTGAGGCATTCCCAGCACACAGCAGAGGTGATGGTTCTCCAACGAGCCATACGGGGCAAAATGGAAGAGGTGTTCGTGGTGCACACATCAGAAGTGGCGTTGGAGACAGGGGTTTCATGACCATGTTGTGGAATGATTTTTCAAGTCCCGCTCACATGACTGGTAATACTGCATCGATTGAAAGTGACAGGAGACAGCAGTTGTCAACTATGGTTACAAACTACTTCTCGTCCCATATCTATGTTCTCCCTCACAGGTCATTCCCCTTTGACTATTGAGTCTCTAAACTGCATGCCTGGCCTGAATTGGCACAATATGCCTTAAAGTGTGCTATCGGAAAGAGTCTTCAGTGCTGCTGGCTCAATCCTGACAGAAAAAAGAACCCAAAATGTTGATGATCATTAAAATGAACCATGCATGGGTTTCAAAGGATTTTGTCCCACCTTCCCCTGATGACACATAGGTTGCCAGAAAAATGGCTCGCTTTTGTCCTCCTCTTCCTCGGACTTCTCCAATTCCTCCATTTGCAGCTGCTGAATGTCCAACATCAACATATGCCATTTTTTTAAACCTCCCTAACTGGGCTGCCCCCCCAATGGCCGGGGTCACCACCTAGCGCACGCAACCATGCGAGTGGCATTGCCCTGGACAGGTGGGTGGGCCGACTCTTGGGCGCCGGCACTGGCACAGGGTCCCTCATAGCGCAATCAAGTGTCTCTGATGGTGGGGGTGCACACCTACTTGTCAGACTCACCGGCATACTGAGGGGCCCAATGCCAGTACCGACACCCAAGAGTGGGCCCCCCTTGCTTGGGCAGGGCCCCAGCATTTGCAATATTTACCTCTCCCTGCTCCTCCGCTGTGTAGTCGGGGCTGTCAAATCCTTCCCTGGGACTGCCACTACAAATTTGGTGAACTGATAGATGATGGTTAAGATGTAGCTATGCCCTGTCCTGCTGGCCGCTTCAGATGATCAATGGCTTCCATTTGTCATGGACGTCGACTCACAATGAGATGCAGTGGTGGTTTATCATCAGCTTTCACAGTTTTCCTACTCACAGACGTGTGACATTCCTGCCCTCATTTTTAAATGTGCCCTCTCATGCCAATCCAATAGAATCGCCTACAGCCTGTGGCTTCTGTCTTTTGCACTCCAAAGTTACCTGACAGATCATGATAGGCAGTGAGCACCATGTTTACATCTCTCCCTGTGATCAAAATTTGATGGAGATGAGTAACGGTGATGGGATCAACGGTACTGCGATACAGCAACCCTTTCTTCACAAAGAACTGTTTTCGCTGTCTCCACACACAAAGTAATTGAGGGTCAGCATCGCCTATGAGAATGCTCCCGGGAGTTTTTCCCGTGATTAGTAATTCCTAAATTTCTGTAATCACTCGACTTTATGTCTGTACTTTTATCCATCTCGTTTCCTCTTGCGGAGAGTCTGGACTGTCTTACTGAGACAGAAATATATATGAAGATTTAAAAATACCCCAACAGTGTATACTGGTGTACGCTTCAAAAACATTTCCTTTTTTCTACTTTTTAGATTGTTGTCTAATCCATACTGAGGCTGTGAGTGTCTTTGTCGGACTCCGGAAATAAACACGGAGATTTTAAATGTTTAAACTATGCTATATATACCTGTTATCCGGTGATACTGTACCCTTTCTCAACTTTCTGCAATCTTGTCGAATTCATACTGTGCCTGAGACCGTCTGAGTCTGCCTCCTGATTACAGATGAGTGTAGAGAACTCACAAAATTTTTTTATATATTTATTTAGTTATAGCATAAGCGCAGTCTGATGAATGCTCTCCTCAGCCCCAACCTGCTCTCGCATCTTACCGTCAAGCTTACCACCGACCAGAGCAGGTGTTTTCCCTCACTGTTATGCAGATGACAGCATGGGAAACAATGGATTTTCTTGTTGCCCATTCATCTGAATGAGGTCCAGGATCAGGTTCGACTTCAGGTACTGATCTGGTACCAGAACCAAACTTTTTTAAATGTTCGACCGAACATGCCATACCTGAACATCCATGGGTACGCCCATCTCTACACTGAGGATTTCAGCCAAGTCATGGCGGCAGTCATCCTTCGGAACTCTGTCCCCTGCACCTACGTTTTTCTCCCGGTGTGGCATCACCACCTTGCACCAGCACGTGACCAGGGACATCACCCATGCCCTTACCAACGCACATATTGGAATTGTCCACTTAACTGACATGTGGACAAGTGCTTGTTGCCAGGGATATTACATTTCCCTGTTGTCACACTGATTGAATAATGTGGAGGTTGGGACTGAGTCTCACCTTGGCACAGCACATGTGTTCTCAACACCGAGGATTGCTGGCTCTACTTCTACCAGTGTTTCCTCTACCTCCTACAGCCATTTCTACTCCCCTCTCCTGCTCCTCCTTATCAACCATCTGTGTTGTTTTGTCTCAGAGCACATCATCCACATCAGCTGGAAACTGGAAGCTTTGCAGAACCGCATCAGCGAAGCGGTAACAGCCTCTGCTGAAGTTAATTTTCCTAGGAGCCAACTACACACCATACCAGTAGAGTTACTTAACAGAATAACAGACCAGACAGATCTGTGGCTTTTGCTGCTGAACCTCCAAACAGGCATGGTCATGTGTGATGTGTATGGGCATAATCTGGTGGCGACTGTGAAGCCTGGCAAGCTCACACACGTACCATGCTAGGCATACATGTTCAACTTGGTAGTTCAACATTTTCTGAAAACATACCCAGGTTTGCCAGATATTCTGGTCAAGGTACGCCATGTCATTGTCCATTTCCACAAGTTGGCTACAGCTGTCGCCGCTCTGGCAGTGCTGCAACCGCGCTTTCAAGTGCCAGCTCACCAACTGGTGTGTGACGTGACCATGCTCTGGAACTCCACATTGCACATTCTTGCAAGGCTTTGTGAGCAGCAGAGGACAGTTGTCAAATACCAGCTCCAACATGCCCATATTCTGGGTAGCCTCCACACATAACAACTGAAGAGTGGACATGGATGTCTGATATTTGTGCGGTTCTCCAAGACTTTGAGGACTCCACAAAGATGGTGAGCGGTGATGATGCCATAGTCAGCTCAACAATCCCACTTCTGTGCCTACATAAACATTCGCTGCTCACAATTAAACCTGAAGCTATGCATGCGGACCAGCTTGAGATGGAGGAAACATGAGACAGGGAGATATTACTCATATTACCTCATCTGATCAGTGCAGATTGGTAAACAATGAGGAGGTGGAGGCTGAGGAAGAGGAGGAGAAACAGAAGCTGATTGCTAGCACAACAGGGGTTAGTTCCCACACGACCTTCGTCCCGTCTCTCTTACATAGATGGACTGAGGAGGTGGAGGAAGAAAGGAAGGAGGAGGGCATGGAGAGTGATCATCATGGTCGATAAAGGGAAGTGTTCGCTGTAGGGAGCTTGGCACATATGGCAGACTTTATGTACTGCTGACTTTCCCCTGACCCTCACATTATATTTATATTGGCCAAAAAAGATTACTGGTTGTTCACCCTGCTACACCCATGCTACAAGGAGAATTTTGCATCTCTCCTTCCTGAGGTGAAGAGGAATACTAAAGTGGTACTACACTAGAAGGCCATTGTGGAAAATATGTTGAAAAAATTGCCATCAGACAATGCTAGCATCAGAGGGCAAGCTTCCTTGTCTAACCAAGGTGGAGTGGCGATGGAGACAAACAGCAGCGGCAGGGTACACTGTCAAAGGCCTGGGCCAATTTCATTACACCATCTTAGCATACAGAGCCTGATTGCTGGATATTTTTGACAAGGAGAGAAAAGTTTTTAAAGGTGGTCAAACAATATCTGGCCATCAAAACCAGCGTATTCCGTAATTCCTTTTCAACTATTGGGTCTTAAAGCTGGACACCTGGCATGAACTGACCATCTATACCTTGGAGGTGTTGTGCTGCCCTGCCTCTAACATCTTGCCTTAACGGGATTTTAGTGCCAGGTGGTCAAAACAGACAGGCACTTTCGTCTATCAACAGAGAATGCTGACAGGTTCACTCTGATTAAAAATTAGCATCAATTGGATTAGCTCCCACTTTTTCACACCACCAGATGACAGCAGCACATAAAGTGTTTTTAATGTGCAATATTTGAATGAGGACTTCCAGTTGTTGCCTTCAAGGGTGTATGGATCAGGGCCGCACCTATAATGAGGCCAGTTGAGTATTTGGCTCAGGCGGCAGGGAGACAGAGAGGGGCAGCCACCCTGCAGTCAGATAACATGGATCTGGCAATTCTATTTGTCAGTGTGAGTCACTGTGTGAGAAGATAACAGAGAAGAGCTGCGGGACTCCGGAGGGAGGATGGGAGAGGAATCTGCCTGACTACTTTCACTTTTAATATAAACTGCAGTTGACTCTGCCTTCCCCACCCCCTCCAGCCCTGAAAGTGTGATCGGCCATCTACCGCTCTGAAGCAAGTGACTCTGTTCATCACATACCTGACCTTCAGAAGATAAATGTTCCCTCTTCTCTTCTCCAGAGGCGGCACAGGGCTCTCCTCTGTAGTGAGGAGTCCCTTACACCCCATGCCCTCACAGTCTGCACTGGCAGCTTTGTGAAGGGACAGACTGCTCACAGGACATGGTGATCAAGCACAACACCAGCTCCTGCCCTCAGTGCAACTTCAGGTAACTTTTCAGCTCAAACTGGCTGCTTTATGTAGGATACAGTGCAGTGTGGGTAGTATACAGTGTATACCATTGATTTGTGTGTGATTACCATAAGTCCCTGCAGTAGAATCCCAGGGGTCATTTTATCCAAATGTCCACTCTGAATGAATCAAAGAAGAATGGTGAGAAGTTTCCAGCAAACCATCTTTATAAACAGATATTGCAAGTGCAGGTTTTGTGGAGAAATGGACATTTGCACTTTTATAGTAACTTTTCCTATCCATACTTAACAACTTTTTAGATCAAACAACTAAGGCTGGTTTCACACTTGCATATTTTTTATTCCATGGGCATACAAGAAAACTCTGTATGCTCACAGATTCCCACACACTAAACAAACTGGATGCAGCAAGCAGCATCCGATTGCATATCTTTCATGGATCTGTAGGATCCATAATACCCCCCCCCCAGTGGCCTGTCATTTAGAGCTGCATCCCTTTGCATGCACAGTTCATGCGTCATAGCCCGGAAGTACAGATCCACTGGGGTTTGTAATGTCCAGCTGTTTCCGTGCCCATAGACACCCATTGTAAATTTTCACATGGTGCTACGGATCCATGTTGATCCACGGCATCATGTTATTTTTCACGGAGACCAAAAATGCATTTCGATGCAGATTTAGTCTCTGCAAAAATACATTTTGCCACAGATCCACACAGACCAGGGCAAAACGGTGACACCTGGATGCACACACAAGTGTTTCCATCCCCACTGAAAGTCAATGGGGCCGAAAACTGATCCATGTGCATCCAGTTTGTGATGGATTCAAACGCATAGAAAAATATGCAAGTGTGAAACCATCCTAAGAGGTAAGAGATTGTGTCTTCAAGTTCACCACCAAAAATGTTGCCAATAGAAACACCTGTTTTCAGGAGCAGACACAGACAGAAGTGATCCCTATGCAAGAACATTATAAGGGGTCTTTAGAGCCCAATAACTCATCTTAATGCACAATTCCTCCTGCTTTGGACATAGACATGGACCCCCCAGCAGGTTTCAGTGGGATTTGCTAATCTCTAGGCATCTGGGAGACAGGGGAGCACCTATCAAGAGGTGACCTGAATTAGTTGCCTCAGGCGGCTTCACCTTGCTGGTAAACAGAGGGCGGCATCCGCAGGGGGCCTATTGGTAGCACGGGCCCCCCATGGATGCCACTCCCGCTTCTATAGTTTGAATGAATTCTTCCAGGTGCTGGACACCTCTGTCTAACCTCTGCAGCTCGGCACGATGGTAAGCAATGATGTCATCACTGAGCACCCCTGTACTGAGCAGTGCAGAGTGGCAGACCCATCGCTGAGGAGACCGTAGCAGCAAGGAGAGAGGTGCGTACCATATTTACTTTTTTTGGAAAAATCCGTGAGTATGCTGATGGCAGACTATTGTGATGGGCATGATAATATATGGAGGACTATATTAAAAACTATGGGATGCATTATACTATATGGTAGACTATGGGGGTGCATTCTATATGGAGAACTATGGGGTTGCATTATACTATATGGAGGACTATGGGGGTGCATTATAGTATATGGAGGGCTATGGGGGGTGCATTATACTATATGGTGACTATGCGGGTGCATTATACTATATGGAGGATTACAGGGGGTGCAATATACTATATGGGGGGACTATGTGGTGCATTATACTATATGGGGGACTATGGAGTGCATTATACTATTTGTTGGACTATGGGGGTGCTTTATACTATATGGGAGGCTATGGGGTGCATTATAATATATGGAGGACAATGGGGGTGCATTATACTATACAGAGGACTGTGGGGTGCAATATACTATATGGAGGACTGAGGGTTCAATATACTATAAAGAGGACTATGGGGTGCATTATACTATGTGGAGGACTATGGATGGTGCATTATAATATATGGAGCCAATTATACTATATGGAAGCCATGATAATACTTGGACGGCTATGAGGCAGCCTTTATCATTTATATTGGGCTATTTGATGGCTGGGTTGGGGGCCATTATACAGTCTGAACAGGTGTAGGGGACATTATACTGTATGTAGGTCCATTATACTACATGGAGGGTTGTGTGGGGGGGTCACAGTTGGGGATAATACTGTGCCGGGATAGTTGAGGGGGTACAGTAGGTTCCATTATACAGTGTTTGTGGAGGGTAACATAGTAACATAGTTAGTAAGGCCGAGAAAAGACATTTGTCCATCCAGTTCAGCCTATAAAATTCTGTCAGAATAAATCCCCAGATCTACGTCCTCTAAATAACAGTAACTGTAAGATACAATATTGTTATGCTCCAGGAAGACATCCAGGCCTCTCTTGAACCCTTCGACTGAGTTTGCCATCACCAGGGAATTCCAGATTCTCACTGCCCTATCAGTAAAGAATCCTCTTCTATGTTGGTGGAAAAACCTTCTCTCCTCCAGATGCAGAGAATGCCCCCTTGTGACCGTCACCTTCCTTGGTATAAACAGATGCTCGGAGAGATATTTGTATTGTCCCCTTAACCGTGGAATAATTCACTGTGGGGGATTATACAGTGTTTGTGGGGCACTTTTGTTGGCATGATACTTCATGGGGGCAATGAAGAAGGAATGTAGGGGCTTTAATGGGAGGAGAATTACTTTGTAAGGGTTGCAGAGTTGTGAGATATGTACCTATGTGACACAGCCAAATATATATATTTTTTGGGGGAGCCCAATAAGAACTTCTGCTATGGGGCCCCAAGATTTCTATGTATGCCCTTGGTGCAGGATGCATTGTCCCCTTCACATTCGTCTCTGCTGCAGGACTGATTGGTCATAAGTTACACATCACATCCAATGCCGCCCCTCTGTACATACAGGCATCCAGCCATGTTTCTCCTGATTGGCAGTTGGTCGGTGATTGGCTAAGCATTTCAGGAGAAGGAGGTGTGGTCTGTTGGGGAAGATGTGCCATTTTACCAGCTTAGTGCAGTGGCTGCTTGTTGATGCTCAGACTGTAGGTCGTTGTATGTGGTGTGTGGACGATGCTGCATGGTGGACATGTCTGAATAGTCAGTGCCAGGCAGCCGTCACATTGGAGCTGTCCAGAGTTTTGTAAGCGTGTGCCAGAGATAATAGGTTGGCAATCAGTTCTGCCTCCTGTGCTATAAGGATGCAGGACTGTCGGCCACCGCTCTGCAGCCATCATTGTGTGTCTGTATGCTTGTGTCAAGCCTGCCATTGCCATTAATGACTCTTGTGTGGTTCTTGTATGTGCGGTGATGGCGCTGACATCCTTGTGTTCAAACATCTTTTTTCTATTTCTCTAAATTAAAATGTCCACTATTGTACACATTTTTACAGGATAGATATAAATCTATATGAACCAGATTAATTTCTACCAATTTTAAAAATTTACTATGGGGGGCGCCATTTTGCCGTTTGCCTCAGGCGCCAGAGAGGCTAGGTTCCCCCCAGGTATGGATAAACCTCCTTATAATTTTTTCCTGACTTTGTGCAAGGCCTTTATGGAGGTAGAAGAACATCAACAACACTTTGTTCTCAATATTTGAATGAGGCACTACAGTTGGTGCCTTCAAGAGTGTGTGGATGACCCTGCTTGTAATTTTTTGCAGGATTTGCACTGTGTAGATAGCTTTTATGAGTGTGGGAGTACCACAACTACATTTTGTTCACAATATTTTAATAAGGCTCACAGTTGGTGCCTTCAAAAGTGTTTGGATGTCCCTGCTTGCAATTTTGGCAGGCTTTGCACTTAATGCATAGCCCTTATGTGTCTAGGAGTACCACTACATGACAATTGTGTCTTTGAACATAAGGATGAGTGACCTCATGGAGATCAACATCCAACACTGCGGAGACACCATCACATGTTTCTCAACGCAGTGATCTAGAGCAATGCCCCCATCCCTTATGGGAAATATGCAAAAGCATGTAAATCAACAGCCGCGGAGACACCATCACATGTTTCTCAACGCAAGCAATGACTAGCCAGGTCTTTCCCCGGGAAGGAACAACCACGGGAAGGGCAGTCTCCAATGAAGGAAACCACCTACGCCAAAACATGGTATCCATCCACAGACAGCTGTTTCGGGGTATTGCCCCTCATCAGTGTGGAGTAGGAAACTGGCTAGTAGGAGCAATGCCTAGTGAAAGGCTATGAACATAAGGATGAGTGACCTCATGGAGATCAACATCCAACACTGCGGAGACACCATCACATGTTTCTCAACGCAGTGATCTAGAGCAATGCCCCCATCCCTTATGGGAAATATGCAAAAGCATGTAAATCAACAGCCGCGGAGACACCATCACATGTTTCTCAACGCAAGCAATGACTAGCCAGGTCTTTCCCCGGGAAGGAACAACCACGGGAAGGGCAGTCTCCAATGAAGGAAACCACCTATGCCAAAACATGGTATCCATCCACAGACAGCTGTTTCGGGGTATTGCCCCTCATCAGTGTGGAGTAGGAAACTGGCTAGTAGGAGCAATGCCTAGTGAAAGGCTATGAACATAAGGATGAGTGACCTCATGGAGATCAACATCCAACACTGCGGAGACACCATCACATGTTTCTCAACGCAGTGATCTAGAGCAATGCCCCCATCCCTTATGGGAAATATGCAAAAGCATGTAAATCAACAGCCGCGGAGACACCATCACATGTTTCTCAACGCAAGCAATGACTAGCCAGGTCTTTCCCCGGGAAGGAACAACCACGGGAAGGGCAGTCTCCAATGAAGGAAACCACCTATGCCAAAACATGGTATCCATCCACAGACAGCTGTTTCGGGGTATTGCCCCTCATCAGTGTGGAGTAGGAAACTGGCTAGTAGGAGCAATGCCTAGTGAAAGGCTATGAACATAAGGATGAGTGACCTCATGGAGATCAACATCCAACACTGCGGAGACACCATCACATGTTTCTCAACGCAGTGATCTAGAGCAATGCCCCCATCCCTTATGGGAAATATGCAAAAGCATGTAAATCAACAGCCGCGGAGACACCATCACATGTTTCTTTGTGTCTTTGAGTCACTCTTCCATCTAATTTTTGGCAGTTTTTGCTTCCTTCAAAAATTACAATGAAATTTACGATTTTTTTGTACAAAAAAATTGTAAAAATTTAATAAAAATGCCCCAAAAAATTTGAATTTGTGCTTACTTAAATTATTATTATTTTTTAATCCTTTTGTAAATTTTGCTTAATATACAATTCATTATGCAGGAAAGAATGTTTCTTAATATTTTCTTTCTGTAAACTGTAAAGTGATGAGGAGCCATGCAGACCAGGGTAGGGATGAGGAGCCATGAAGACCAGGCTAGGGATGAGGAGCCATGCATACAAGAGTAGGGATGAGGAGCCATGTATACAAGGGTAAGGATGAAGAGGCAAGCATACAAGGATAGGGATGAGGAGCCATGCATTCCAGGATAGGAATGAGGAGCCATGCATAACAGGATAGGGATAATAATAATACATTTTATTTTTATAGCGCCGACATATTCCGCAGCACTTTACATTTCAGAGGGGATTTTTACAGACAATAGACATTACAGCATAACAATACTCACATACAGTAGATTATAACAAATACCAAGAGGAAAGAGGGCTCTGCTCGCAAGCTTACAGTCTATGAGGAAAGAGGTAGACACGAAAGGTGGGTGGTAACAGTTGCCCTGATTGTATGGACCATCCATAATGTTAAGTGTGTAACAGTACAAACACAGAGGGCTAATGGATGCATAAAGCATGTAGGAACATGATGCGGGGAATCTGGTTATGGTAAAACTTTTGGCTGTGTCACACAGGGATAGATTAGGTTAATGTGCTGAGGTGATAGGCCAGTCTGAATAAATGCGTTTTCAGGGCACGCTTAAAATTGTGGGGATTGGGGACTAATCATATTGACCTGGGAAGTGCATTCCAAAGAATTGGCGCGGCACGTGTAAAGTCTTGGAGACAGGAGTGGGAGGTTCTGACTATTGAGGATGCTAACCTCAGGTCATCAGCAGAACGGAGGGCGCGGGTAGGGTGGTATACTGAAACAAGGGAGGAGATGTAAGGTGGTGCTGAGCTATGGAGGGCTTTGTGGGTGAGGGTAAGTTTATACTGAATTCTGGAGTGGATGGGTAGCCAGTGTAATGACTGGCACAAGGTAGAGGCATCGGTGTAACGATTGGTGAGGAATATGATCCTGGCTGCAGCATTCAAGACAGATTGGAGAGGGGAGAGTTTGGTAAGAGGGAGTCTGATTAGAAGAGAGTTACAATAGTCGAGACGAGAATGAATAAGAGAAACAGTAAGAGTTTTTGCAGAGTCAAAAGTAAGAAAAGGTCGAATTCTAGAAATGTTTTTGAGGTGCAGATGACAAGAGTGAGCCAGTGATCGAATGTGGGGGGCAAAAGAAAGCTCAGAATCAAGTATGACCCCAAGACAGCGGGCCTGTTGCTGGGGAGTAATGGTGGAACCACACACAGAAATGGCAATGTCGGGTATAGGTACATTAGTAGAGGGAGGAAACACCAGGAGTTCAGTCTTTGACAGGTTCAGTTTCAGATATAGTGAGGACATGATATTAGACACAGCGTTTAGACAATCGCCGGCATTTTCTAGAAAGGCTGGCGTGATGTCAGGAGAAGGAGCGTATAATTGGGTGTCATCAGCATAGAGATGGTGCTGGAAACAAAATCTACTGATTGTTTGACCAATAGGGGCAGTGTACAAGGAGAAGAGGAGGGGGCCTAGAACCGATCCTTGAGGGACCCCAACAGTAAGGGGAAGGTGAGATTAGGAGGAACCGGCAAAAGATGCAGTAAAGGAGCGATCGGAGAGATAGGAGGAGAACCATGAGAGAACCGTGTCCTTGAGGCCTATGGAACGGAGCATAGTGAGGAGGAGCTGATGATCCACAGTGTCGAATGCTGCAGAGAGATCCAAGAGAATTAGCATGGAGTAATGACCATTTGATTTAGCTGTTAGCAGATCATTAGAGACTTTAGGGAGGGAAGTTTCAGTGGAGTGTAAAGAGCGGAAACTGGATTGGAGAGGGTCGAGAACAGAGTTTTCTGAGAGATAGCGGATAAGACGGGAGTGGACCAGGCGTTCCAGGAGTTTAGAGATGAAGGGAAGATTAGAGACAGGTCTATAGTTAGCGGCACAGTTTTGGTCGAGGGATGGTTTTTTAAGTAGTGGATGTATGATGGCATGCTTAAATGAGGAGGGAAAAATACCAGAAGAGAGAGAGAGGTTAAATATTTTAGTTAGGTGAGGGGTGACAGCAGGGGAAAGGGACTGGAGGAGATGTGACGGAAATGGGTCACTGGTGCAAGTGGTTGGGCGAGAAGATGCAAGGAGCCTGCTTACTTCTTCTTCTGTGACTGGTTCAAAATCAGAGAGTGAGTTAGATGCAGTGGGGAAGGGAGGACAGTGCATGGTATGAGGTGATTGGGAGATAATTTCCTGTCGAATCTGGTCAATTTTTTATTTGAAGTAATTGGCCAGATCGTCAGCTCGGAGCTCCGTGGTTGGGGCCTGTACTCTTGGGTTGAGTAGAGAATGAAAAGTGTCAAAGAGACGTTTTGGGTTATTGGACAGTGAGGTGATGAGGGTGTTGAAATAGGCTTGTTTGGAGAGGTGAAGGGCAGTGTTGTATGTTCTAAGCATAAACTTAAAATGGATGAAATCTTCGTGTAGATTGGATTTTCTCCACAGACGTTCGGCGCACCTGGAGCACCGCTACAGGAAACGTGTTTGCACCGTGTGCCAAGGTTGTCGCTGTCTGCGTTGTGGTGTTCTATTTATAGGGGGTGCAAATTCATCCAGGGCACTTTGAAGTGTTTCATTGTAATGCTTCAATGCAGAATCAGGACATGAGAGGGAGGAGATAGGGGCCAATGAAGACTGCAAGTTCTTCATAAGTTTCTGGGTGTTAATGGCCTGTATGTTTCTATAAGTCTGGACAGTGGGGGTGACCTGAGCAGCCTGGCAGTTCTTGATAGAGAATGAAAGAAGATTGTGGTCAGAGAGCGGGAGAGGGGAGTTTGCAAAATCATCCACTGCACAAAGCCGAGAGAAGATCAAGTCAAGGGAGTTTCCGTCTTCATGCGTTGGAGAATTAGTAAGCTGCGAAAGGCCAAATGAGGAGGTTAGAGATAAAAGGGATGAGGAGCCATGCAGACCAGGATAGGCATGAGGAGCCATGCAGACCAGGATAGGGATGAGGAGCCATGCATACAAGGATAGGGATGAAGAGCCATGCATACAAGGATAGGAATGAGGAGCCATGGATACCAGGATAGGGATGAAGAGCCATGTATACCAAGATATGAATGAGGAGTCATGCATGCAAGAATAGAGATGAGGAGCCATGCAGACCAGGATAGGGATGAGGAGCCATGCATATCAGGATAGGGATGAGGAGTTATTCATACCAGGATAGGGATGAGAGGACAATGCATACCTGGCTTATACTAGAGTCAATAAGTTTTCCCTGTTTTTTGTAGTAAAATTGATGATATGGATGAGGAGTCATGCATACAAGGATAGAGATGAGGAGTCATGCAGACCAGGATAGGGATGAGGAGCCATGCATACCAGGATAGGGATGAGGAGCCATGCAGACAAGGATAGGAATGAAGAGCCATGCATACATGAGGAGCCATGCATACAAGGATAGGGATGAGGAGCCATTCAGACCAGGATAGGCATGAGGAGTCATTCAGACCATGATAGGGATGAGGAGCTATACATACCAGGATAGGGATGAGCAGTCAGGCATACAAGGGTAGGGATGAAGAGCCATGCATACAAGGATAGGGATGAGGAGCCATGTATACCAGGATAGGGTTGAGGAGCCATGCACACTAGAATAGGGATGAGGAGATATGCATAAAAGAATAGTGATGAGGAGCCATGCAGATGAGGATTGGGATGAGGAGCAATACATACCAGGATAGGGATGATGAGCCATTTATACAAGGATAGGGATGAGGAGCCATGCAGACCAGAATAGGGATGAAGAGTCATGCACGATCTATCTTTAGCATAGGGTGTTCAGACCGTGCACTGGCCATGCGCTAGTAGGATTTTGCGAGCGCTGCGCCCTTTTGACGGTGCGATGACGTGCGCCGAATGCACCATGTTGCATTTTGGTGTGCTCGGAGCACCGTCAAAAGGGCGCAGCGCACTCAAAATCCTACTAGTGAACGGCCAGCGCATGGTCTGCGCACCATATGCTAAAGATAGTGTGTGCAGATCGCATGCAGCGATGTGCGACACTAGGAGATGACCGGAGGGGGCGCAGCAGGGGGGGGGCTTAGCGGCAGCCGTGCACTGCGGGCCAAAACGCTAGTCTGAAGCTAGCCTAAAACATTTTTTTGTGGTAAAAATTTAATTATTTTTCATCACCACCCAATAGTATAAAGTTCTGTGACACACCAGAGGTATCAATATGATCACTGATACTTAGATGAATTTATTGGCATTGTAATTTGTAAAGTGGTGTCACTTATTTGAGTGTTCTATTGTTCTAGCACCTCAGGGGCTCTGCCAATGTGACATGGCACCTACAAGCTATAACAGCAAAATCTGAACAATAATAGGTCGCTTCTTCCATTCTGAGCTTTCTACCTTGCCTTAATAGTTGTTTTCGACCACCACATATCGAGTATTGGCATGCATAGAAGAATTTACATAACATTGTATTACTCATTTTCTTCTATTAGTCCTTTGGAAAATTAAAAACTTGGGGCCAAAGTAATATTTTAGTGGAAAAATGGTAATTTATCATTCACTCCGCCCAATGTTATACAATTCTGTGAATAGCTTGAGGGTTAAATATGCTCACTACACCTCTAGATAAATATCTTGAGGAGTGGAGTTTCCAAAATGGGGTCACTTGTGGGGGTTTTCACTGTTTAGTCTCATAAACAGCTCCGCAAACACGATGTTGCCTCCGCTATTTACTCCAGCTAATTTTGAGCTTGAAAAGTCAAATTGGTCCTCCTTCCCTTCCAAGCCCTGCCATGCACCCACACAGTAGTTTTCCACCACATATGAGGTATTAGTGCATTCAGAAGAAATTGCACACAAAATTATATGGTCCATTTACTCCTATTACTCTTGTGGAAATGAGAAATTTGAGGATAAAGGATTTCTTCACAGATCAGTGTTACAAAATTCTGTGAAGCACCTGTGGGTTCAAAGTGCTAAAAACACCTTTTGGTAAATTCCTTGAGGAGTGTAATTTCCAAAAGGGGGTAATTTGTATGTCATGTATACTATTTAGGCATGTGAGTGGCTCTGCCACAATGATATGGCATCCATTATCTATTCAAGTCAATTTTGCACTCCAAAAGTCAAATGGTGCTCTTTCTCTTCCGAACCCTCCCGTGTGCTCAAACCTAGTTTTCCACCACATATGGAGTATCAGCGTACTCAGAAAATATTCCACAACAAATTGTAAGGTCCATTTTCTCCTGTTACCCTTGTGAAATTTAATAATTTGGGGCTAAAAGAACATTTTTGTAGGAAAAAAACAAATTTTCATTTTTTTCTTGCACATTGATTTAATTCCTGTGAAGTACCTAACTGGTTAATAAACTTCTGGAATGTGGTTTTGAGCACTGTGCAGGGTTCAGTTTTTAATGGTGTCACTTTGGGGTATTTTCTGTCACATAGGTCCCTCAAATTCACTTCAAATGTGATGTTGTCATGAAAAAAATTGCTTTTGTAAATTTTGTTGGAAAATTAATAATTGCTGATAAACTTTTAGCCCTTCTAACTACCTTACAAAATAAATTGCTTCAAAATTTATGCTGATATAAAGTAGACACATGAAAAATGTTATTTAATAGCTATTTTGTGTGACATAACTGTTTGGTTTAAGGGCATAAAAATACAAAGTTTGAAAATTGCAAAATTTTCGATATTTTCATAAATAAAAGCAAAATCATTTCAACGTAAATTTACCACTAACATGAAGTACAATATGTCAGGAAAAAAAACATTCTTAGAATGACTGGAATATATTGAAGCGTTTCTAGAGTTAACTCATGAAGTGACAGTGGTTGGCATTGTAAAATTTGACCTGGTCAGGAAGGTGAAAACAAGCTTTGCGGCAAAGGAGTTAATTTTCTGATGACACATTCCCTTTATCTGTTGTTTAAATCGGGGCTTGTATTGCATTTCTTTTTATATCAATTTTTTTAAAATAACACAATTTTAATGTTGAAAACAAAAAATAGAAATTTTGCACTGGTAACTTGAGCTTTTTTTAGACTTTAATTTCCAGTTTTTCAGGAAATTGACATATACATTAGCTGCAGTGATCAGACGCTGACCCTATCTTGTGTATTGAAGCATCCAACGAGAATGTGCAAAGATCATTTTGAAAGGAAGGGGTGCTGGATCAGTTGTAATATCACAATAATAATATCTCAAGAGTAAACTGGTCTTGAACTGTCTCTTATGTATGTCTGCATTCCTTCTACTGTCCCTGAGTGTGGAGACCACTGTTTCCCATGTTAATTTAAAGAGACATAAAAGCACATATCTACCTCACCCTCTTCAGACAATCAAATTTTCCTTCAATTTTATTTCTTTAAAAATTGGTGTTGAAGAATGTGCTGCACCCTGTTTCGAAGACAGCTATCCTTCGCTTAGATGTTCAGTAGTGAAATTAATATTAATGTACTTGTATCTTTCTTTGCATTAGTAAAACGTATTTTTAATAGAGGTATACATATTTTTCTTAAAGGTGTTTTTTATTTATTATTGTTACTCTATTGTTTTTTTTTTCTCCCATTAGCTTGGTGCTAGTCATATTTCTCCAATAGATGAATTGATCTACTGCAGAAGAGATTGCAGAGAAGATTGCCTTGCAGCAAATCTCTCCTGAGGCTAAGTCCTTCTGTCCTCCTACTGAGCATGCTCATGGGACGATCTCCCATTGGAGATCGGGAGTCATGTGCTCAGGTCCCGCTCCAGATCTCATTGGTCCATCTCAGAGATCTGGAGGCTTGCAGAAGGTCCCGGCTGCTATAAAAGGCGCACATGGCTGTTCCGCCATGCGCTAGTATAGACTTATGTCCTCATACACACAGCACACAAGTATTTTGTTTTTGCTGGTCAGGCATTGTGTGGAGGTCAAACCTGAGATGTCTGTGTTCAGACCTGGTTGGCCTTTATCTGCACCTGCTCCATCTGGCTGCACGGGAGTGATGCAGATATGCTTCAGGTATGGATTGCATTTGATATGGTCTTGCTTTTAAAACATTTAGGAGGCCGCAATGGCACAGTGAATAAATAAAAATGTAGAGTAGGACCCCCCATATGAGATTGCCTTGGCGTGGCGGCTCAATATATTGATCAATATTTTGCTAAATGTCTCATTTTGAATGCAGTAAGATATGTGCATATGCACCTCATGTTATGCGTTCTGACCACTGGCAGTGCTGGCTCTTCTCTTTTTTTATTACACAGCAGCAAGTATGTATGATTCTGGTGAATGACTCATTATGAATCCCCTTCCCTCTGATATTACGTATGTGGTCAGGGATTGAGTTAGAATCAGCACCAGCGTTCCTCTGCTGCAACATCCACAGCTGCTAGCATCCGACACTGCGCTTGCGTCATAGCTTTGTCGCTCAGCGGCAGTGTCCACGCCGCGCTGCAGTAGCAGCATCCTTTGCGTCCGCAGCTGCGATGCCGCACACACGGTAGGTCTAGATGGACGTAGTGCCGTCGTCTTGGGCTACTCCTGTGACCGGATACCGTGTGTGTATTTATACTGAGTACTGTGTCCTCAACAGGCTCAGTCTTTGTATTTGTGTTTATTTTTGCATCTCTGTGACTTAACTGAGATTGCTCTGCGCACCTGGGTGAAGTTTAACCCTGTGCGCATTACCGCCATATTGCTCCTGCCACCACTTAGCAGCGGTTATATCACCTACTGCACGGTGGACCCCGAGCGGCGAACGCACTTTATTATTATTTTTATTTAGTGCGTTCCGCCATTCCTAACATAGGGTTTATGGAAAAAAGACAGTACATCAGGCACATCAAATCCATGACACATAACCATACCCTTATCTGAAATGTTTTGTCCGTAATGGCCAAAATGTGTTTTTTGCCTATTCCTCTACTGTTGGGTTTGCAGCCTCATGGCCTATTATTGGCATAGAATAAACTAACTGTATAGTAAGCTGGAAAAAAAATGTTGGAGGACATTACTTAGCAAGAGATGACAGTCTTTTAAATGACCTTTTGTATCCACTTATTAAAGACCACTGAACTCTGGAGCTGAAACTGTATTTTATGAACAGTAAAGGTCACATATTCCCTGAAATTTCCAGTAAATAAAGTATTACCTTCACTTTCCTCTACAGACAGCTCAAGTTCCTCCTGTATGACATAGCCATGATGGGATTTGATACAGGTCACAAAGCTGAATCTCTACTCCTCTGTCTTCTGGCTTACAATGACATCAACACTTTATTTTTCAATCAATGAGTCACACGGGCTCTGTTATAAAAGTGTTGACTATATTAAGATATACACATTGATTCACCAAAAGGGTAACTATTGGACAAATATGAACCTTAGGGTGTAGTTTGCGTTATTGGTAAGTCAGCAGGGAATACGTCAGTAGGTTTTCACTATGTAATCCGAGAGCAGCATAATGTGGGAGCAGAGACCTTCATTCCAGCGATGTGTCACTTACTGGTCTGTGTTTTGCTGTTTCAATACAGTCAGTGTTTTTATCAACAAAAGATTATCATTACAGGACAAGATGCCTTGTGCCTCCTAGTCCAACCACATCCCAAACACTAATTAGCCACTTTAAGTGAATATACATTGTACACAGAAAGCTGCTAATAAGTTGTGTGGGTGTGGTTATACACAAATCAGTATTCAGAGTTCTGCTAGATCTGCAATAAAGAAAACTGTGGTTCTATCACGACTGCTTCAACCAGCAAATTAAACTGGAATCAGGGTCTATGTGACTCTACATCATGCTATTGTTAGATTACATAGCAAAAACCTGCTGACAGATTCCCTTTACAATAAATTGATGGAAGGAAACAAAACATGACTTAAAATAAATTGTGGCTCTGAGTTGATGTATATGGCTGGGAGTCTTAGAGACCAAATTCATTACAATTTATCATCTGGTCACTACATTCAGTACCTCGAGTGATAGATCTCCCCTACACACATATGTAGGCAGAGACCTATCCAGAGCACCGGTCTGGGACCTGCTTGTCCGACTAATCTCCAGCACGGCTCCATCTCGGCTGGTTTCAAAGTATGTTATTCTCTGAAATACCGCAACGTTTCAGAGACAAACATACCTGACTGAGATCATACAGCCGTTGTCTGATAAATGCTGCCTGTGGATGGGCCACAGGCATCAGCTGTTAGGCTCACTTTAAGTGTTTAAGTAAAGCCGCCGTCACACACAGCGATCTCACTAGCGAGATCACTGCTGAGTCACCAGTTTTGTGACGCAATAGCGATCTCACCAGTGAGATCGCTGTGTGTGACACCTATCAGCGACTGGCCCCCCTGCCGGGTATCGCTGATCGTTGTGGAAAGCCCTGGACTTTTTTTTGATCGTTGGTCTCCCGCTGGCCAGCACGCATCACTGCGTGTGGCAGGTGGGAGACCAGCGATCAGTGAGCTGGAGCTGGTAACCAAGGTAAACAGTGGGTTTCTAAGCGCCGCGCGGCGCTTAGAAACCCGCTGTGTACCTTAGTTACCAGTGCGCTGATGCAGGGAGCTGGTAACCAAGATAAACAGCGGGTTTCTAAGCGCCGCGCGGCGCTTAGAAACCCGCTGTTTACCTTGGTTACCAGCTCCCTGCATCAGCGCGCTGGTAACTAAGGTACACAGCGACGCGCGCGCTCGTCATCGCTGGTTTTGATGTTTGGCAGCTCACCAGCGATCCTGACAAGTTCATATCATTGTCGGGATCACTGGTGAGTCGCTATGTGTGACGGGGCCCTGACATCTGTAATTGGTGGTATTTTATTTTATTTATTTCTTTTACTCACTTATATAGCGTTATCATATTCCACAGAGCTTTACAGACATTATCATCACTGTTCCAATCTATGTTCGCTATCAGTATATCTTTGAAGTGTGAAAGGAAACCAGAGCACCCAAAAGAAACCCACACAAACACAGGGAGAGCATACAAACTCCTTGCAGATATTGCCTTGGTGGGATTTGAACCCAGGTATCCATCAAGTAATAATCTAAAGCAGGGTTCCCCAACTCCAGTCCTCAAGGCCCACCAACAGATCATGTTTTCAGGATTTCCTGACTATTGCTCAGGTGATAATTGCTTCACCTGTGCAATACAAAGGAAATCCTGAAAACATGATCTGTTGGTTGGCCTTGAGGACTGGAGTTGGGGAAACCTGATCTAAAGGATGTCATAATCTTGAGAATCTATCTCCTTTGGTCCATATAACCTATTTATATCTTTCATTGGTATGATCGGGGGATGGGCGGATTGACAGATTGCACTTCCCCCATTTACCATCTGTCACAGTCCAATTCTTGGATCTGTGTCAGATTCGGGATTCCCTCATTTAAATCTTTTTTTTTTTTTTTTTTTTTTTTCCTTTCAGGCCTGGGAGCTTAATATGGTTTTTTTGCCCCAGGTGGCCATAGGTGTTATTGCATGTCTGTTGTTTTCCCTGCTGATGTGACCACTTCCTTTTTCCTATATAAGGTCACATGGTGTATCAGCAGGTGTTGGTTAAGCATGTCCTTTTTGGATTCCAACCACGGTGAAGTGAGCAGCTGGCTCTGAGGTGTTGAGCCACTGCTGAAACCTGGTGAAGTGAGCAGCTGGCTCTGAGGTGTCGAGCCGCTGCTGAAACTGGTGCTGAACTCTGCCTGCCCGGTGTTTGCAGCAGAGAAAGGTGAAGGTGGAAGCTGGCTCTGAGGTGTCAAGCCACTGCTGAAAGTTAATCCGGTGATGAACTCTGGAGCCTGGTGACTGCAGCAGAGAAAGATGGTGAAAGTGGCAGCTGGCTCTGAGGTGTCGAGCCACTGCTGAAAGCTGATCTGGTGCTGCACTCTGCTGCCTGGTGACTGCAGCAGAGAAAGCTAAGTCTTTTGGTGTTTTCCCCTTTTTCCTTTGTGTGTATTAGTGCAGTGGTGGGACCAGTGTCCACACTATCCAGTTCTCTAGCAAGGGATAGGTGCAGGGATAGTGAGGGATTCGGGTATCCTGCTTGGTGACAGGTGAAGAGCCTGTATAGGGAACGTTAGGAGTGTTCAGGGACACTGCCTCAAGGGAGTGCAGGAGGTCTCCACATCCCGTTCCCTATTGCAGGGCCCACCGTTGTAACTGTTTCCACGGTATTCCCCTTTTGTCTTGTTGTTTTATCTACCGACCTGCGGGTCGTGTCACACAGGACAGATACACGTGACAGTTTATATCCAGCCATACGTGTTCTCTGGTGGGCCATGGGCCAAGTACAGACCTGTGATCAATTGTTTCTGGTCCTCACTGAGGAGAGTGAGGTGCTGCATGGTGTGTTGGAGCAGCAGCAGCAGTTGTCAGGGTCTGGGGACTCCCCTCTGGCTCAACCAGAACCCCAATTTGTGGCTCTGGCAAATATGCCCCCTGTAGTCCCTGCTGGGGAGCAGGACTTGCTCATACACGCAGACGCACCCAGCAGGTGGGAGGAGTTGATGTCCCCGTGGTGCTGCCTGATGTTCCCTGAGGTGAGCGGGCGCATCCCTGCGGTGAGCAGACTGATGATTTGGTCCATGGGGTTCACGCCGAATCTTCTATACCATCGAAGAATCCGCCCCCTCCTGGTCGTGGGGAGGAAGATGGCCAGGGAGTGTATATTTCCTCTATATCCCCATTCCCTTCTCCTCCAGTAATGGCAGCAGGAGTGCTGCCAGGGAGTAGGGGCAAGACACAACCCTCACCACAAGCTGCCTCTCAGAGTTGGAGTCCTCATAGGAGGAGGGGGCAGAGAGCAGTGGATACCACGGAGCCTTGTGGGGGTGTGAATGTTACGACACACGGGGAAGCCTCTGTTTTTGGTTCTGTTGGGAGTTCACCATCTAGTGCAAGGAGAGTGAATGACAATAAACGTGCAGGTCCGGACCTGGGTGCCTGCCATTCTCGCGCCAGCGAGTTATCTACTGGAGTTACCCTTTGTTATACCCAGGCCTAGCTCATTCTCCAGGTCGGCGCTCTGGAGATTTGTGGTACCTCCGGAGTATACGTCATCACCACCATCTGTTCTCTCTTGCCATGAACCGAAGTGTCAGATGATTGCTGAGGTGAACTATGGTGGAACAAGGCATGTTCACTGTCGGTGGTCCGGTGAGGTACCATGTTGAGGGTCCGGAGGCCCCTCATTGAGGGAGGGGTACTGTCACAGTCCAATTCTTGGATCTGTGTCAGATTCGGGATTCCCTCATTTAAATCTTTTTTTTTTTTTTTTTCCTTTCAGGCCTGGAAGCTTAATATGTTTTTTTTTGCTCCCGGCGGCCATAGGTGTTATTGCATGTCTGTTGTTTTCCCTGCTGAAGTGACCACTTCCTTTTTCCTATATAAGGTCACATGGTGTATCAGCAGGTGTTGGTTAAGCATGTCCTTTTTGGATTCCAACCATGGTGAAGTGAGCAGCTGGCTCTGAGGTGTTGAGCCACTACTGAAACTGGTGCTGAACTCTGCCTGCCTGGTGACTGCAGCAGAGAAAGATGGTGAAAGTGGCAGCTGGCTCTGAGGTGTCGAGCCACTGCTGAAAGCTGATCTGGTGCTGCACTCTGCTGCCTGGTGACTGCAGCAGAGAAAGATAAGTCTTTTGGTGTTTTCCCCTTTTTCCTTCGTGTGTATTAGTGCAGCGGTGGGACCAGTGTCTGCACTATCCAGTTCCCTAGCAAGGGATAGGTGTAGGGATAGTGAGGGATTCAGGTATCCTGCTCGGCAACAGGTGAAGAGCCTGTATAGGGAACTTTAGGAGTGTTCAGGGACACTGCCTCAGGGGAGTGCAGGAAGTCTCCATGTCCCCGTTCCCTATTGCAGGGCCCACCGTTGTAACTGTTTCCATGGTGTTCCCCTTTAGTCTTGTTGTTTTAGTTACCGACCTGCGGGTCGTGTCACACAGGACAGGTACACGTGACACCATCCCCCTACAGACCTGTGTCAGTAAGTGAGAATGAACCACCCCAAGCGAGCTATAACAAAGGTGTTGTTAGATATCTATGATCACCAGCCAACATACACATGGACTCCTCCACAACAGCAAAAAAGCAAAGAAGAAATCTGAATTCCAATACAATAATATAATAAAATTGTTTAATATAAAAGTGCAATATAGAAAATGATGTGAAAAAATGAGAGACGGGGATTTCGGAATTTCACCTTTTCTATATATCTTCCAACATATTTCAGATTTCTATTTTTAATCTTTCATTTATCATGTCTTTTCATCTTTAGAAAAAATCTTTTGTAATTTTTTTTCATGTATTTTATATTTATAGATTTCTTATTTAATTATTTGCATTTTATTTGGTTAGAGTAATAATTCTGAAAGTTGGAAAATACGGACCCCTTTAATGAAAGACACATATACCGTATTTTTCGCTTTATAAGACCCATTTTGTTCCCCCAAATTTTGGGTGAAAGTGGGGGGTGCGTCTTATAAAGCGAATCTGTGTGCTGCTGTGCTATAGAGTGGCGGCTCTTGCGTGGTGTCAGGGGGCTGGGGTGGGCCTGATGGGGGCTGCAGAGACAGTGGGAGGTCCTGTGCTCCCACTCATTAGGCTCATGTAATATTCACTGCACCCGCTGTCCATCACCTCTGTGCTGAAATAGCGCTGAGTTGGTAGACAGGGGAGCGGTGCATATTACATGTGCCTGCACTCACCCCCACTCACTATAGACACCTACTGATGCTCACTCCTGCTCCCAGCTCCCCTGTGGCTTTCCTGTGTCCAGTCTGCTGTCATCCTCCTCCTGCAGGGTGAACGGTAGCAGCAGCTCATTCAGGCAGCTCATCGCTTCAGGACATTGCATGATGTGACCATAGGACCTGCGGTCACATGACTCCCAGTGTGCACTGCGAGTCACATGACTGCAGCAAAGCAGCTCCTATTGGTCACATCATGGAAGGTCCTGTAGCTACAATGAGCTGCTTGAATGAGCGGCAGCTGCGTGCGCCCTGCAGGAGGAGGATGACAGCAGACTCAGCACAGACACAGGTAAGCCACGGGAGAGCTGGGAGCAGGAGTGATCATCAGTAGGTGAATTAACTGTTTATTATTTTAGCATGTGCTTGCCAGCAGGGGGGAAATATAGGGATGGGGGGACAATGTGTGCCAGCAGGGGGAAATACAGTGGGGAAAAAAAGTATTTAGTCAGTCAGCAATAGTGCAAGTTCCACCACTTAAAAAGATGAGAGGCGTCTGTAATTTACATCATAGGTAGACCTCAACTATGGGAGACAAACTGAGAAAAAAAAATCCAGAAAATCACATTGTCTGGTTTTTTTTTTTCATTTTATTTGCATATTATGGTGGAAAATAAGTATTTGGTCAGAAACAAAATTTCATCTCAATACTTTGTGATATATCCTTTGTTGGCAATGACAGAGGTCAAACGTTTTCTGTAAGTCTTCACAAGGTTGCCACACACTGTTGTTGGTATGTTGGCCCATTCCTCCATGCAGATCTCCTCTAGAGCAGTGATGTTTTTGGCTTTTCGCTTGGCAACACGGACTTTCAACTCCCTCCAAAGGTTTTCTATAGGGTTGAGATCTGGAGACTGGCTAGGCCACGCCAGGACCTTGAAATGCTTCTTACGAAGCCACTCCTTCGTTGCCCTGGTGGTGTGCTTTGGATCATTGTCATGTTGAAAGACCCAGCCATGTTTCATCTTCAATGCCCTTGCTGATGGAAGGAGGTTTGCACTCAAAATCTCACGATACATGGCCCCATTCATTCTTTCATGTACCCGGATCAGTCGTCCTGGCCCCTTTGCAGAGAAACAGCCCCAAAGCATGATGTTTCCACCACCATGCTTTACAGTAGGTATGGTGTTTGATGGATGCAACTCAGTATTCTTTTTCCTCCAAACACGACAAGTTGTGTTTCTACCAAACAGTTCCAGTTTGGTTTCATCAGACCATAGGACATTCTCCCAAAACTCCTCTGGATCATCCAAATGCTCTCTAGCAAACTTCAGATGGGCCCGGACATGTACAGGCTTAAGCAGTGGGACACGTCTGGCACTGCAGGATCTGAGTCCATGGTGGCGTAGTGTGTTACTTATGGTAGGCCTTGTTACATTGGTCCCAGCTCTCTGCAGTTCATTCACTAGGTCACCCCGCGTGGTTCTGGGATTTTTGCTCACCGTTCTTGTGATCATTCTGACCCCACGGGGTGGGATTTTGCGTGGAGCACCAGATCGAGGGAGATGATCAGTGGTCTTGTATGTCTTCCATTTTCTAATTATTGCTCCCACAGTTGATTTCTTCACTCCAAGCTGGTTGGCTATTGCAGATTCAGTCTTCCCAGCCTGGTGCAGGGCTACAATTTTGTTTCTGGTGTCCTTTGACAGCTCTTTGGTCTTCACCATAGTGGAGTTTGGAGTCAGACTGTTTGAGGGTGTGCACAGGTGTCTTTTTATACTGATAACAAGTTTAAACAGGTGCCATTACTACAGGTAATGAGTGGAGGAAAGAGGAGACTCTTAAAGAAGAAGTTACAGGTCTGTGAGAGCCAGAAATCTTGATTGCTTGTTTCTGACCAAATACTTATTTTCCACCATAATATGCAAATAAAATGAAAAAAAAACAGACAATGTGATTTTCTGGGTTTTTTTTTTCTCAGTTTGTCTCCCATAGTTGAGGTCTACCTATGATGTAAATTACAGACGCCTCTCATCTTTTTAAGTGGTGGAACTTGCACTATTGCTGACTGACTAAATACTTTTTTTCCCCACTGTATATGAACGAGGGGCCATGTGTGCCAGCAGGGGGGAATATAGGGATGGGAGGGGGCAATATGTGCCAGCAGGTGGGAATATATGGAGGGGGGACAATGTGTGCCAGCAGCGGGGAATATATGGAGGGGAACAATATGTGCCAGCAGGGGGGAATATATGGGGGGGGACAATGTGTGCCAGCAGGGGGAAATATATGGAGGGGGGGACAATGTGTGCCAGCAGGGGGGATTATAGGACCGGGGGGACAATGTGTGCCAGCAGGGGGGAACATAGGGATGGGGGGTTGTGTGAATGCCAGCAGGGGGGAATACAGGGACAGGGGGACAATGTGTGCCAGCAGGGGAAATATAGGGATAGGGGGCCGTGTGCGTACCAGCAGGGAGGCATATAGAGAGAGGGGGGCCATGTGAGTGCCAGCAGGGGGGCATATAGTGTCTGGGGGGTCATATCCAGGATAGGATGGGGGGCTATGTGCCAGCACAAGGGGGCCATGTGCCAGGATGGGGGTTATATAGATACCAGGATGAGGGACATATATATGATTTGTAAGACGCATACTGGCATTATAAGACACACCTCCATTTAACATAAAAAAACATTTTTTTCTATTTTTCTTCACCAAATTTGTGGGTGCGTCTTATAATCAGGTGCGTCTTATAAAGCGAAAAATACGGTATGTAATAAAAATGGCTAATTTGCACCTTCTTGTGTACTTGCTGGGAATGTACTGTACTACAGTATACAGTTGAGTCAAAAAGTGCTTCCCCTTCCTGATTTCCTATTCTTCTGCATGCTTGTCATACTTAAATGTTTCAGATCACCAAACAAATTTAAATAATAGGCAAAGATAACACAAGTAAACACAAAAAGCAGTTTTTAAGTTAGGATATTTATTGTTAGGGGACAAAGAAATCCAAACCTACAGGGCCCTGTGTGGAAAAAATGATTGCCCCCCCCCCCATAAAGCATAAATTAACTGTGCTTTATCACACCTTTGGGAAACTGAGTCTAAAATTCCCTAGCCACACCCAAACTTGATTGCTGCCATACCTTTTCTCAATCAAGAAATCACTTAAATAGGACGTGTCTGACAAAGTGAAGAAGAACAAAAGATCTTCAAAAGCTAGGCATCATGTCGCAAACCAAAGAAATTCTGGAACAAATAGGAAGCAATGTAATTGAGATCTATCAGTTTGGAAAAGGTTATAAAGCCATTTCTAAACCTTTAGGAATACAGTGAACCGCAGTGAAACCAATTTCTGTCAGTAACCAAGGATAATTATCTGTCACAACTTGTGCAGGGCCCAACTAGAGGGACAGCCCTTCTGGACTTAATTTTAAACAGGCCAGATAGAATAACAGAAGTACGAGTCGATGGGCACCAAGGGAACAGTGACCACAATATAATACAATTCCACTTGTCCTTCAGTAAGGTGCCCTGGAAGGAGGTTACAAAAATGCTGAATTTCAGGAAAGCAAAGTTTGATCAGCTTAGAGAGGACCTTCGCCGATTTGATTGGGGCAATGTCCTCAAAAATAGGAGCACAGAAAATACAGTGGGGAAAAAAAGTATTTAGTCAGTCAGCAATAGTGCAAGTTCCACCACTTAAAAAGATGAGAGGCGTCTGTAATTTACATCATAGGTAGACCTCAACTATGGGAGACAAACTGAGAAAAAAAAATCCAGAAAATCACATTGTCTGGTTTTTTTTTTTCATTTTATTTGCATATTATGGTGGAAAATAAGTATTTGGTCAGAAACAAAATTTCATCTCAATACTTTGTGATATATCCTTTGTTGGCAATGACAGAGGTCAAACGTTTTCTGTAAGTCTTCACAAGGTTGCCACACACTGTTGTTGGTATGTTGGCCCATTCCTCCATGCAGATCTCCTCTAGAGCAGTGATGTTTTTGGCTTTTCGCTTGGCAACACGGACTTTCAACTCCCTCCAAAGGTTTTCTATAGGGTTGAGATCTGGAGACTGGCTAGGCCACGCCAGGACCTTGAAATGCTTCTTACGAAGCCACTCCTTCGTTGCCCTGGTGGTGTGCTTTGGATCATTGTCATGTTGAAAGACCCAGCCATGTTTCATCTTCAATGCCCTTGCTGATGGAAGGAGGTTTGCACTCAAAATCTCACGATACATGGCCCCATTCATTCTTTCATGTACCCGGATCAGTCGTCCTGGCCCCTTTGCAGAGAAACAGCCCCAAAGCATGATGTTTCCACCACCATGCTTTACAGTAGGTATGGTGTTTGATGGATGCAACTCAGTATTCTTTTTCCTCCAAACACGACAAGTTGTGTTTCTACCAAACAGTTCCAGTTTGGTTTCATCAGACCATAGGACATTCTCCCAAAACTCCTCTGGATCATCCAAATGCTCTCTAGCAAACTTCAGATGGGCCCGGACATGTACAGGCTTAAGCAGTGGGACACGTCTGGCACTGCAGGATCTGAGTCCATGGTGGCGTAGTGTGTTACTTATGGTAGGCCTTGTTACATTGGTCCCAGCTCTCTGCAGTTCATTCACTAGGTCACCCCGCGTGGTTCTGGGATTTTTGCTCACCGTTCTTGTGATCATTCTGACCCCACGGGGTGGGATTTTGCGTGGAGCACCAGATCGAGGGAGATGATCAGTGGTCTTGTATGTCTTCCATTTTCTAATTATTGCTCCCACAGTTGATTTCTTCACTCCAAGCTGGTTGGCTATTGCAGATTCAGTCTTCCCAGCCTGGTGCAGGGCTACAATTTTGTTTCTGGTGTCCTTTGACAGCTCTTTGGTCTTCACCATAGTGGAGTTTGGAGTCAGACTGTTTGAGGGTGTGCACAGGTGTCTTTTTATACTGATAACAAGTTTAAACAGGTGCCATTACTACAGGTAATGAGTGGAGGAAAGAGGAGACTCTTAAAGAAGAAGTTACAGGTCTGTGAGAGCCAGAAATCTTGATTGCTTGTTTCTGACCAAATACTTATTTTCCACCATAATATGCAAATAAAATGAAAAAAAAACAGACAATGTGATTTTCTGGGTTTTTTTTTTCTCAGTTTGTCTCCCATAGTTGAGGTCTACCTATGATGTAAATTACAGACGCCTCTCATCTTTTTAAGTGGTGGAACTTGCACTATTGCTGACTGACTAAATACTTTTTTTCCCCACTGTATATGAACGAGGGGCCATGTGTGCCAGCAGGGGGGAATATAGGGATGGGAGGGGGCAATATGTGCCAGCAGGTGGGAATATATGGAGGGGGGACAATGTGTGCCAGCAGCGGGGAATATATGGAGGGGAACAATATGTGCCAGCAGGGGGGAATATATGGGGGGGGACAATGTGTGCCAGCAGGGGGAAATATATGGAGGGGGGGACAATGTGTGCCAGCAGGGGGGATTATAGGACCGGGGGGACAATGTGTGCCAGCAGGGGGGAACATAGGGATGGGGGGTTGTGTGAATGCCAGCAGGGGGGAATACAGGGACAGGGGGACAATGTGTGCCAGCAGGGGAAATATAGGGATAGGGGGCCGTGTGCGTACCAGCAGGGAGGCATATAGAGAGAGGGGGGCCATGTGAGTGCCAGCAGGGGGGCATATAGTGTCTGGGGGGTCATATCCAGGATAGGATGGGGGGCTATGTGCCAGCACAAGGGGGCCATGTGCCAGGATGGGGGTTATATAGATACCAGGATGAGGGACATATATATGATTTGTAAGACGCATACTGGCATTATAAGACACACCTCCATTTAACATAAAAAAACATTTTTTTCTATTTTTCTTCACCAAATTTGTGGGTGCGTCTTATAATCAGGTGCGTCTTATAAAGCGAAAAATACGGTATGTAATAAAAATGGCTAATTTGCACCTTCTTGTGTACTTGCTGGGAATGTACTGTACTACAGTATACAGTTGAGTCAAAAAGTGCTTCCCCTTCCTGATTTCCTATTCTTCTGCATGCTTGTCATACTTAAATGTTTCAGATCACCAAACAAATTTAAATAATAGGCAAAGATAACACAAGTAAACACAAAAAGCAGTTTTTAAGTTAGGATATTTATTGTTAGGGGACAAAGAAATCCAAACCTACAGGGCCCTGTGTGGAAAAAATGATTGCCCCCCCCCCCATAAAGCATAAATTAACTGTGCTTTATCACACCTTTGGGAAACTGAGTCTAAAATTCCCTAGCCACACCCAAACTTGATTGCTGCCATACCTTTTCTCAATCAAGAAATCACTTAAATAGGACGTGTCTGACAAAGTGAAGAAGAACAAAAGATCTTCAAAAGCTAGGCATCATGTCGCAAACCAAAGAAATTCTGGAACAAATAGGAAGCAATGTAATTGAGATCTATCAGTTTGGAAAAGGTTATAAAGCCATTTCTAAACCTTTAGGAATACAGTGAACCGCAGTGAAACCAATTTCTGTCAGTAACCAAGGATAATTATCTGTCACAACTTGTGCAGGGCCCAACTAGAGGGACAGCCCTTCTGGACTTAATTTTAAACAGGCCAGATAGAATAACAGAAGTACGAGTCGATGGGCACCAAGGGAACAGTGACCACAATATAATACAATTCCACTTGTCCTTCAGTAAGGTGCCCTGGAAGGAGGTTACAAAAATGCTGAATTTCAGGAAAGCAAAGTTTGATCAGCTTAGAGAGGACCTTCGCCGATTTGATTGGGGCAATGTCCTCAAAAATAGGAGCACAGAAAATACAGTGGGGAAAAAAAGTATTTAGTCAGTCAGCAATAGTGCAAGTTCCACCACTTAAAAAGATGAGAGGCGTCTGTAATTTACATCATAGGTAGACCTCAACTATGGGAGA
The DNA here is from genome assembly GCF_039654945.1 of Dendrobates tinctorius. Lineage (NCBI taxonomy): Eukaryota > Metazoa > Chordata > Amphibia > Anura > Dendrobatidae > Dendrobates > Dendrobates tinctorius. The sequence goes on along the minus strand of NW_027361679.1, from coordinate 43,556,762 downwards.
CAAACTGAGAAAAAAAAATCCAGAAAATCACATTGTCTGGTTTTTTTTTTTCATTTTATTTGCATATTATGGTGGAAAATAAGTATTTGGTCAGAAACAAAATTTCATCTCAATACTTTGTGATATATCCTTTGTTGGCAATGACAGAGGTCAAACGTTTTCTGTAAGTCTTCACAAGGTTGCCACACACTGTTGTTGGTATGTTGGCCCATTCCTCCATGCAGATCTCCTCTAGAGCAGTGATGTTTTTGGCTTTTCGCTTGGCAACACAGACTTTCAACTCCCTCCAAAGGTTTTCTATAGGGTTGAGATCTGGAGACTGGCTAGGCCACTCCAGGACCTTGAAATGCTTCTTACGAAGCCACTCCTTCGTTGCCCTGGCAGTGTGCTTTGGATCATTGTCATGTTGAAAGACCCAGCCACGTTTCATCTTCAATGCCCTTGCTGATGGAAGGAGGTTTGCACTCAAATTCTCACGATACATGGCCCCATTCATTCTTTCATGTACCCGGATCAGTCGTCCTGGCCCCTTTGCAGAGAAACAGCCCCAAAGCATGATGTTTCCACCACCATGCTTTACAGTAGGTATGGTGTTTGATGGATGCAACTCAGTATTCTTTTTCCTCCAAACACGACAAGTTGTGTTTCTACCAAACAGTTCCAGTTTGGTTTCATCAGACCATAGGAAATTCTCCCAAAACTCCTCTGGATCATCCAAATGCTCTCTAGCAAACTTCAGACGGGCCCGGACATGTACAGGCTTAAGCAGTGGGACACGTCTGGCACTGCAGGATCTGAGTCCATGATGGCGTAGTGTGTTACTTATGGTAGGCCTTGTTACATTGGTCCCAGCTCTCTGCAGTTCATTCACTAGGTCCCCCCGCATGGTTCTGGGATTTTTGCTCACCGTTCTTGTGATCATTCTGACCCCACGGGGTGGGATTTTGCGTGGAGCACCAGATCGAGGGAGATTATCAGTGGTCTTGTATGTCTTCCATTTTCTAATTATTGCTCCCACAGTTGATTTCTTCACTCCAAGCTGGTTGGCTATTGCAGATTCAGTCTTCCCAGCCTGGTGCAGGGCTACAATTTTGTTTCTGGTGTCCTTTGACAGCTCTTTGGTCTTCACCATAGTGGAGTTTGGAGTCAGACTGTTTGAGGGTGTGCACAGGTGTCTTTTTATACTGATAACAAGTTTAAACAGGTGCCATTACTACAGGTAATGAGTGGAGGAAAGAGGAGACTCTTAAAGAAGAAGTTACAGGTCTGTGAGAGCCAGAAATCTTGATTGCTTGTTTCTGACCAAATACTTATTTTCCACCATAATATGCAAATAAAATGAAAAAAAACAGACAATGTGATTTTCTGGATTTTTTTTTCTCAGTTTGTCTCCCATAGTTGAGGTCTACCTATGATGTAAATTACAGACGCCTCTCATCTTTTTAAGTGGTGGAACTTGCACTATTGCTGACTGACTAAACACTTTTTTTCCCCACTGTAAATGGAAAATATTTAAATCAGTTTTGCACACCCACTGCAAGATAGCCATACCGTACAGAAATAAAAGAGCTAGGAACAGGAGAACACCAATGTGGCTAAATAAGGATGTAAAAAGGGCAATAAATAACAAGAACAAGGCATTTAAGAAGCTAAAACAAGAAGGCAATGAAGAAGCATTAAAGTTATAAAGAAAAAAATAAAATGTGTAAAAAAAAAAAAAAAAAAAAAAAAAAAAAAAAAAAAAAAACACATTTAGCAAAAGTGGAAACTGAGAGACTCATTACTAAAGAAAGTGAAACAAACCCCAGACTATTCTTTAATTATATAAACAGTAAAAGGTTAAAATTGATGGTGGTGGCCCTTTAAAGAACAATGAGGGTGAAATCATAGAGAGCGATGTGGGAAAAGCAAATGTTTTAAATACTTTTTTCTCAACAGTGTTCACACAGGAAAAGGATTTGCCAGGGGAAATGCAGAGTGATAATGTAAACTCCCCATTAAGTATTACCTGCCTAACCCAGGAAGAAGTGCAGAACCGCCTTAGTAAGATTAAAATTGACAAATCATCAGGCCCTGATGGCATTCACCCTCGGGTATTAAGGGAGTTAAGGAATGTGATAGACAGGCCTCTATTCCTTATATTTAAAGACTCTATAGAAACCGGGTCTGTTCCTTTTGACTAGCGGCAAGCAAATGTGGTACCAATATTCAAAAAGGGGTGTAAAAGGGAACCTGGAAACTATAGGCCGGTAAGCTTAACATCTGTTGTGGGTAAAATTTTTGAAGGGTTTCTAAGGGATACCATTATGGAATATCTCAATGTTAATAAATGTTTAACTCCATATCAACATGGATTTATGAAGGATCGCTCCTGTCAAACTAACCTGATCAGCTTCTATGAGGATGTAAGCTCTCAAATGGACCAAGGAGAATCATTGGATGTCATTTATCTCGACTTCTCTAAAGCATTTGACACTGTCCCACATAAAAGATTGGTAAGTAAGATGAGAAAGATTGGGCTAGGGGAAAATGTGTGTAGATGGGTAGGTAGCTGGCTTAGTGATAAAAAACAAAGAGTAGTTATTAATGGGGCATACTCAGATTGGGCCAGGGTTACTAGTGGGGTACCACAGGGTTCTGTATTGGGCCCCCTACTATTTAATATATTTATTAATGATCTAGTGGATGGCTTACACAGTAAAATATCAGTATTTGCAGATGATACAAAACTATGTAAGGTAGTTAACACAAAGGAGGACAGTTTGCAACTAGACAGATTTGAGTAAATTGGAGAATTGGGCTGAAAAATGGCAAATGAGGTTTAACACAGATAAGTGTAAGGTTATGCACATGGGAAGGAGAAACAGATGCTATAATTACTTACTAAATGGGAAACTGCTGGGGAAATCAGACATGGAAAAAGACTTAGGCATCTTAGTCAATAAGAAGCTAAATTGGAGTGCCCAGTGTCAGGCAGCTGCCACCAAAGCACATAGGGTCATGGGATGCATTAGAAGAGGTCTGGGGACACGAGATGAAAACATAATTTTCCCTCTGTACAAATCACTCATCAGACCACACTTGGAGTATTGTGTGCAATTTTCGACGCCGGTGCTCAAGAAAGACATTACTGAACTTGAAAGGGTTCAAAGGCGGGCTACTAAAATGATAAATGGAGTTGGTTCACTACAATACCCAGAAAGGTTATCAAAATTAGGTCTATTTACTCTAGAAAAGAGAAGACTTAGGGGACACCTAATATATATGTACAAGTATATCAGAGGGCAATACAGAGATCTCTCCAATGAAGTGTTTGTACCAAGGACTGTGACAAGAACAAGGGGGCATTCTCTTCGTTTGGAAGAAAGACAATTTCTGCACCAGCATAGAAGAGGGTTCTTCACGGTAAGAGCAGTGAGGCTCTGGAATTCTCTTCCTGAGGAAGTGGTGATAGCCAACTCACTGAATGAATTTAAGAAAGGAATGGATTCTTTTCTTGTGAGTAACAGTATAGAAGGTTACAAATAACATAATATAATAGGTAGATGGTTGACCCAGCTTAGGGGAAGGAATTTTTTTCCCTATTGATAAAATTGGCTTCTACTCTGTGGGTTTTTTGCCTTCCCCAGGATCAACAATGCAGAACAGCTGCACTAAAAATAGGCTGAACTAGATGGACATAAGGTCTTCCTTCAGCCTTCAAAACTATGTTACTATGTTACTATGAGAGCCTTTATCCAAAAATGGTGAAAACATGGAAGAGTGGTGAACCTTCCAAGGAGTGGCTGGATGGTCAAAATTACCCCAAGAGCGCAGCAACAACTCCTCCAAGAGGTCACAAAAGACCTTAAAACATCCAAAGAACTACAGGCCTCACTTGCTTCAGTTAAGGTCAGTGTTCATGACTCCCTCATAAGAAAGAGACAGGGAGACAGGGCAAAAATGGCCTGCATGGCCGAGTTGCAAGACAAAAACCACTGCTGAGCAATAAGAACCTAAAGGCTCATCTCAGTTTTGCCACAAAACATTTTGATGATCCCCAAGACTTTTAGGAGAATACTCTGTGGACTGAAGCGACAAAAGGTGAACATTTTGGAAGATGTATGTCCCATTATATCTGACATAGAAGTAACACAGCATTTCAGAAAAGGAACATCATAACAACAGTAAATATGGTGATGGCAGTGTGATTATTTGGGGCTGTTTTGCTGAATCAGGGCATGGAAGACTTGCTGTGGTAAATGGAACCTTGAATTCTGCTATCTATGCTATCTAGCAAAAAATCCTGAAGGAGAATGTCCAGCCATCTGTCCGTGACCTCAAGCTGAAATGCACTTGGGCTATACAACAAGACAATGATCCAAAACACACCAGCCTAGTCAAAGTCCTAACCTTAATCTGATTGAGATGCTGTGGCACAACCTTGAAAAGGCAGTTCATGCTTGGAAACACTCCAATTTGGCTGAATTACAGCTATTCTGCATAGATGAGTGGACCAAAATTCCTCCAGAGCGTTGTAAAAACTCATTGCCAGTTATCATAAACAATTGATTGCAGTTGTTGCTGCTAAGGGTGGTCCAACCAGTTATTAGATTTACGGGGGCAATCACTTTTTCACACAGGGCCCTTTAGGTTTTGATTTCTTTTTCCCTTAATAATAAATACCTTCATTTAAAAAACTGCATTTTGTGCTTACTTATGTTATCTTTGTTGTGGAGTCTTTTGTAACCTCTTGGATGAGTCATCACTGTGCTTTTGGGGTAAAGTTGGTCAGACAACCACTCCTGAGAAGGTTCACCACTGTTCCATGTTTTCACTATTTGTGGATAATGGCTCTCACTCTCACTATGGTTCGCTGGAGACTCAAAGCTTTAGAAATGGTTTTATAACCTTTTCCACATTGATAGATCTCAATTAATTTGTTTTTCATTTGTTCCAGAATTTCTTTGGATCGTGGCATGATGTCTAGCTTCTGAGGATCTTTTGGTCTACTACTTTGTCAGGCAGGTCCTATTTACGTGATTTCTTGATTGAGAAGAGGTTTTGCAGTAATCAAGCCTGGGAATTTAAACTCAGCTTCTCAAAGATGTGATAAACCATAATTAATTTATGTTTTAAGTGGGGGAAGCAATCATTTTTTTTCACACAGGGCCCTTTTGGTTTGGATTTCTCTTTCCCTTAATAATAACGACTTTCATTTAAAAACTGCATTTTGTTTTTATTTGTTATTTTTGCCTAATATTTGTTTGGTGAAACATTTGAGTGTTACAACCATGCAAAAGAATAGGAAACCAGAAAGAGGGAAAACACTTTTTTAACATAACTTTATGTTGTTGACGGTTGGTGTCACAGGGTTTCTGCAACAGAAGGGAGCAGGAAAACCATGACGTCTGATTGCTCCCACTCCTGCACTGAGAAGAAGCACTTCTCCTTCATTTTAATGGTGTTTATTTCTTCTACTAGAACAAGGGTTAATCAGCCATGTTGGAGAGCCCAGAGCTCGCAGCTGAGCTCAGTTAGCCTCTCGTGTTCCCTTTATAATCTGGACTCTGATGCAAATGCTTGTCAGCATTTGCTGCATGGCTTCAGGAACGAGAGGTGTTCATATGAGAAGGAGTGTTGGAGGAGTTATCTGTGACTGTTGCCTGATTTGTAAGTGTAATAATTCCCTTTCTTTCTCTATTTTTGGTTTATTCCCCTAGCTTCACTCCCCGAAGCATTCCTCTGTTATATGAGTGAATATTTTGTATGCCTGCCGTTTTCTGTAAACCCTTTTTTGTTTAGGATAAAGAAATAGTACCAGTACGAAGATAACACTGTACCCATATAATTGCAGACTCTTAGCGAATTATTTTAGAAAAGGAGAACCCGAGTCATAGTATACAAAAATTAAAAAGATTTTATTATTCAAAAAATGTCAAAAATGAGCAAATACAGTATAAAAATTCATATGGGTACAAGAAGTTTTGATCCATAGGTGAAACAAAAGAATAGTGGCCGGAGGCCATACAACAGTCTACCTCACAAAGTTTAATTTTTTTTTACAGATTTGTTGTAATAGTACAATATTACACACGCTCACTCCACTCAAATACAGTTGCCTTCTGCAGATGTTTGTCTTTGGAGAGTAAATCTACGTAGAATTTCTTCTCACAACCTTTTTGGTTAAGGCTTAGTAAATGTTATTTATCTTTTTATTTTTCAATCTTCATAATAAAGGAGATATTTTTATTATTTCAATTCTGTTTTACTAGTTCCATTTGGCAAACATACTCCCCATGACAACACTGTATGCTGATGCCGCATCTTCCTTTCTGGTAGTTTTGGGGTAATACTGAGTTTTTGTCAATGAAAATATGGTTTAAAAAAAAAAAAAAATATATATATATACTGTATATACTATGTATACATATACTGAAAAAATAGCATAACGTTTTACATAACTATTTTGCTATTCCAATTTTACAACCCTATGAGCCACACTGCCGTGAAGTTGTTGAAAGGTTCAACAGACTAGATTGATCTGTAGCTCTCGCATGGTCATTTGTGACAATGGCTCTGAAGCTTTACAACATCTCACATGTACCATGCCTGAACCACGTGCTCAACTTAGTGGTGCAGTGGTTTCTCAAAATCTACACAGATTTGACTGAGCTACTTGAAAAAGTACGCCACTTATATGCCTATTTCCACAAGTCGGCGACAGCTGCCACCGCCCAGGCAGTGCAACGTTTGCAACTTCCTGCTCACCGACTGGTGTGCGATATCTCCACATGTTGGAACTCAACGGTACATATGTTGGCAAGACTTTGTGAGCAGCAGAGGGCAGTAGTTGAATACTAGCTACAAGATTCACATCTGTATTTCACATAAGAGCTGATGAGTGGGCATGGATGTCTGACATCTGTACAGTTCTCTAAAACTTTGAGAATTCGACAAAGATGGTGAGCGGCAATGATGCCATAATCAGCATCACCATCCCACTTCTCTGTCTACTGAAACACTCGCTGCTCAAAATTAAAGTGGAGGCTTTGCAGGAGAAGCAAATTGAGATGGAGCAATAATCTATACTAGTGTCACAGTCCAATTTTTAGATCTGTCTCAGATTCTGGGTTCCCTCATTAAAACCTTTATTTTCAGGCTTCTGGGGCTTAATATGGGTTTTTGCCCCCGGTGGCCACAAGTGTCATTACATTACGATGGTTTCTTTGTTTTACCTTTTATCCCCGGTGGTCACTGGCGTTATTACATTTGTTTTTGGCCCCTGCTGATGTGACCAGTCCTCCTTTGCTATATAAGGTCAGCTGGTCTATCAGCAGGTGTTGGTGATAGCATTTCCTTTGTGGATTCCAACCACGGTGAAGTGAGCAGCTGGCTCTGAGGTGTTGAGCCACTGCTGAACCCTGGTGAAGTTAGCAGCAGGCTCTGAGGTGTCAAGCCACTGCTGAAACTGGTGCTGAACTCTGCTGCCCAGTGTTTGCAGCAGAGAAAGATGGTGAAGGTAGCAGCTGGCTCTGAGGTGTCGAGCCACTGCTGAAGATGGTGAAGGTAGCAGCTGGCTCTGAGGTGTCGAGCCACTGCTGAAAGTTAATCCGATGAACTCTGCTGCCTGGTGACTTCAGCAGAGAAAGATAAGTGTTTTGGTGTCTCCCAGTTCCCTAGAAAGGGATAGGTGCAGGGTGAGTTAGGGACGCAGGTATCCTGGTCGGCGACAGGTGAGGAGCCTGTATAGGGAACATTAGGAGTGTTCAGGGACACTTCCTCAGGGGAGTGCAGGAGGTCTCCACGTCCCCATTCCCTATTGCAGAGCCCACCATTGTAACTGTTTCCCCTTCTCCTTTGTCTTGTTGTTTCAGTTACCGACCTGCGGGTCATGTCAGACAGGACAGGTACACGTGTTGGTCTTGTTTTTCTAGTTACCGATCTGCGGGTCGTGTCACACAGGACGGGTACACGTGACAACTAGGTGATGCTACACTGCCCAGCCTCATCTCATTTTCTCTACCCGTATTGGGTGATAATGATGAGGAGGACCATGAGGAGGAGGAGGAAGAAATATTTTTTGGTTCAAAATTCTCCCATCCTTAACAAAAAATACTCAACTGTCAATAAAGGGGTCGCTAGATCGGTACATTCACGAAAAGTAATTTGCAGCATCAGCCAGCAGTATTTTTATGACACCTATAGTTGTTAAATGTAACTAGTTAAACAGTTTTTTATTTTATTATTTTTTATTTTTTTATCATTTTTGATTTTTTATTTATTTTAAATATTTGACTCATGTAGGATCATTCATGACCCAAAACAAAGATGCAGTAGCTGAGGCCATTATGTTTATGGGGTATGTATGTACTGACAATTATAATAAGCACTCAATAAATAAAAAGAGACCTTTCATATTAAAGATGAAAAATGCCATGGCCACATGTCTTTACAAAATAGGATGAGATTCTAAAATCTAGGAAGAATTACATCCGAAAGCAAACATCTGAAACAAGCCACTATTTTAAGGTTGTGTGTGCATACATCTAATAGACTTTTAGAGCAATGAAGCAGACTAAAAAAAATATTTTAACCAACACGCACACTTTAGAAGGTAAACAGTTCTGTCAAGATTACGTACAATTCTCTGCTTTTTTTTAGTTGTACAATTATCAATTAGGGCTCTAATACATGCCCTCCTTGCTTGATCTATTAGAGAAATGAAAAAATTACTGCGGATATTAGGCTGTGTGCACACGCTGCGGAAAAGGTGCGGATTCATCCGCGCGGATTTTGTAAAATCCGCAGGTGAAACCGCAGGTCAAAATACCTGCGGTTTCACCTGCGGATTGCTCTGCGGTTTTGCCCTGCGGTTTTTCATCTCAATGGAGGAGATGGCAAACCGCAGGAGAATCCACAGAAAGAATTGACATGTCAATTCTTTCTGCGGATTGAAAACCGCAGATAATCCGCGCGGAAAATTCCGCACCGTCTGCACTGCGGTTTTTGATTCCCATAGGGAATCATGGTACTGTACACCGCAGCAGAAACTGCTGCGGGTCCGCAGCGGCCAAAACCGCTGCGGAACCGCAGCAAAATCCGCAGCGTGTGCACACAGCCTAAAGGTGCTGTTTCTGCAGTATATCACGAATCAATCAATTCACAATCACACTGCTAACTACACAGCTACAGCAGTTCTGTATGTATCAGTTTAATCTTTTGATTAAACTTTCACAGATTCACAGATTGAGACTATCATTCCCATTTTCAATCTGGTGCATCAGCTCTAAAGTAATACACCACAATCGCAATACTGTAGGACTTTTTCGATCTTTATGCTGTGTGCTGTTCGGTCCTATCCCTACACAATATAAACATATAAAATGATGTTCCTTGATTGGCAGGGCTAGACCATGTGAACTGATTGCTGCAGGGCATTACAGTTGTGGCCAAAAGTATTGACACCCCTGCAATTCTGTCAGATAATACTCAGTTTCTTCCGTTTCTTCGTTCCGATCTGTTCTATCTCTCTTATGGAAGGTTAGGTTATCAATCTTATCAGTCTCTTTCTCTGGTCTTTCTCGTGCCAGCAGCCCAGATCACTGGGACCTGCTGCAGCACGTCCTTCAGACACCCATCTTCTCTCTTCTCTCTCCAACTAACCAACCCCACTCTCCTCTAACTCTCACTCTTCCCACTCTTTTATATCATCTCACTCCACCCGCCTCCCAGCACATCTCGTGTTACGAAGCAAGGTTCCACGAGGGGTGCTCTGCTAACCCCCAGCCTGAAGCTGTTAGGTGGCCCCACTGAACTATCCTGTGTGTGGAATGCAGGTGTGGAGCATGGTCAGGAGTTCCCACCTTACCTGGATAGTGGGACACTACACCTTAGGAGAAGGTGCAGTACCTCTGTGGCGACTGAAGCCTTAAAGTCCCACCATAGCATTTCAATTAGGATGCAGTTCTGGCTTTTCATTGTAACATTTTTATTTTTTTCAGCCATTCTGAATTGCTGGTATGTAGAGTTGAGTGACTTTGGTTGGATCGGGTTTCATGAAACAAAATTTGTTTCAGATGAATCTGGTCTGACTAGGGCAAAAAAAGTCGGAGTTTCGTCCGAATCCCGACCCCAATGCAAGTCAATGGGGAATAAAAGTCGGCATTGAGTGGATGAATGTCATCCGCTCAATGCCGACTTTTATTTCCAATTGACTTGCATTGGGGTCGGGTTTCGGAAGAAACTCCGACTTTTTTTGCCCTAGTCGGACCAGTTTCATCTTAAACAAATTTTGTTTGCAAAAAAACGTATCAACAAAATACCCTGGTTTTGTTAACATCTTTTACTAGCACTTGCTACTTACAGTTACATATGTTTTACAGCAGAGTATTTATGCACGTTTGTCATACTGTGTTCTGTTTTTGTGTCTTAGTTCTTGGGTGGTGTGAACAGGGTCTTATGACCCGTTCAGTTTTTGTGCATGTGTTCTGAATCCATTGATTTCTTGCTTATGCAAGCTTTGGGAGATCCCCGCCTCTCTCCTTTGGGACATGCATAAAAAGCCATTTTGCCCAGCGAGCCCATACCAGGCAGCACCTTTCTGAACCCTGCTCATGAAGGTATTATTCACATGTTCAGGTTTTTAAATATATTAGATAGGACTGCTCCGAGAAGGGTATGCCTTGACGCGGCGGAGTGGCTTAGCGTACATTTTTTTGCAAAAAAACGTATCAACAAAATACCCTGGTTTTGTTAACATCTTTTACTAGCACTTGCTACTTACAGTTACATATGTTTTACAGCAGAGTATTTATGCACGTTTGTCATACTGTGTTCTGTTTTTGTGTCTTAGTTCTTGGGTGGTGTGAACAGGGTCTTATGACCCGTTCAGTTTTTGTGCATGTGTCATGTGTTCTGAATCCATTGATTTCTTGCTTATGCAAGCTTTGGGAGATCCCCGCCTCTCTCCTTTGGGACATGCATAAAAAGCCATTTTGCCCAGCGAGCCCATACCGGGCAGCACCTTTCTGAACCCTGCTCATGAAGGTATTATTCACATGTTCAGGTTTTTAAATATATTAGATAGGACTGCTCCGAGAAGGGCATGCCTTGACGCGGAGGAGTGGCTTAGCGTACATTTTTTTGCAAAAAAACGTATCCACAAAATACCCTGGTTTTGTTAACATCTTTTACTAGCACTTGCTACTTACAGTTACATATGTTTTACAGCAGAGTATTTATGCACGTTTGTCATACTGTGTTCTGTTTTTGTGTCTTAGTTCTTGGGTGGTGTGAACAGGGTCTTATGACCCGTTCAGTTTTTGTGCATGTGTTCTGAATCCATTGATTTCTTGCTTATGCAAGCTTTGGGAGATCCCCGCCTCTCTCCTTTGGGACATGCATAAAAAGCCATTTTGCCCATACCAGGCAGCACCTTTCTGAACCCTGCTCATGAAGGTATTATTCACATGTTCAGGTTTTTAAATATATTAGATAGGACTGCTCCGAGAAGGGTATGCCTTGACGCGGCGGAGTGGCTTAGCGTACATTTTTTTGCAAAAAAAGTATCAACAAAATACCCTGGTTTTGTTAACATCTTTTACTAGCACTTGCTACTTACAGTTACATATGTTTTACAGCAGAGTATTTATGCACGTTTGTCATACTGTGTTCTGTTTTTGTGATACAGTATTATGGGCCCCATATAATGCTCCATACAGTATATTCGGCCCCATATATTACTTCGTTACAGTATAATGGGCCCCATATATTACTTCATACAGTATAATGGGCCCCATATATTTCGTACAGTATAATAGGCAACATATATTACTTCACACAGTATAAAGTAATGGGCACCATATATTACTTCATACAGTATAATGGGCCCCATATATTCATACACTATAATGGGCCCCATATATTTCGTACAGTATAATGGGCAACATATATTACTTCACACAGTATAAAGTAATGGGCACCATATATTACTTCATACAGTATAATGGGCCTCATATATTACTTCATACAGCATAATGGACCCCATATATTACTTCATACAGCATAATGGACCCCATATATTACTTCATACAGTATAATGGGCACCATATATTACTTCATACAGCAAAATGGACCCCATATAATTATTCTCCCATACCCCGCTGCTCTGGTCTCCTCAGTGCATTCTGAACCTCAGCACTGCTTGACACAGGGACATCATTAACTTTACGCATATAATTGTCCACTTGGACTGATAGTAATAATGATTTGTTTGTACCCTGTTGTCTGGGGCTGGCCCACTTTATGGGGGTGCTCAGGGCATATGATTATACACCAGTAAAAAGTATGAGAGGCTCAATGTGACCAGTGCCACCTAGTTTCCAACCCCTCTTAGGCTACTTTCACACATCCAGTGTGTGGGGTCCGGCGGCGTGCAGCGAAAAGCCGGGCCGCCGGATCCGGCCTGCAGCCGTGACACCGGGTGTGTGTGCGGCGAGAGATATGGCTCGGACATTATTTAAAGGAGCCGCAGGATGAGGTGGACAGAGGCAGCCGATGAGAGACAGCTGCTGAAAGGGAGGTGAGGGGAGGAGAGGAGATGATAGGAGAGGGGGGTGGAGAGAGAGAGACATGGGGGGGTTAACACTTAGTGTCCAGGCGAGAGAATCTCTCTCTCTTGCCGGGCACTTGTGGGGTTAACCCCACAGAGAGATCTCTCTCTCTCACCCAGACACTGTGAGTGTTAACCCCACAAGTGCCCGGCGAGAGAGATCTCTCACAAGTGTCTGGGTGACAGAGAGCTCTCTCTCTCTCGCCGGGCACTTGTGGGGTTAACATTCACAGAGTCCGGGCATGCGCTGTGGAAAAAGCCGGTCCGGCGCTGACAAAAAACGTTGCAGGGAACGTTTTTTGCAGATGCCGGACGGCTAATTTATGCCGTGTCCGGCAACAACCAGACACGACGCATAACCATCCGGCACGATGCGGCGACCATGAAAGCTTATGGGACAAAACCGGATCCGGTGCTGGATCCGGTTATTAAAAATTTTGCCGCATCGTGCCGGATTACAAAAACCGGATGTGTGAAAGAGGCCTTATTCTACTGGTACTGTGGGCACACTGCCTGGTACTGAGGAAAAGAAAGAAAGAACAGAGAGAGAGAGAAAAAAGAAAACAGAGAGAGAAAGAGGGAAAAGAAAGAACAGAGAGAAAGAAAGAAAGAAAGAAAGAACAGAGAGAGAGAAAGAAAAAAAGATAAATTAGAGAAAGAAAGATTCTATAAAAATACTATAGCAGCCCAGCTCCCATTGTAATGCCCACCTGAGCCTCCCGATGCAGGACATATCATGATCCGCTCACATGGCTGGCATCCTCGAGTCCAAGGCGATCCCGCTGTCTGCGCTGTTGGAGGAGGACACGGTGATGGATCTGAAGCATTCCCTGAAGTGCCTCCATGGGTCCATCACAATCTCCTCTTGAAATTACCTAATTTCCAGTCAGCTTCTAGCACGCCACTTCCGGTGGAACGACACATGCAAATTTTAAAGTGCTCCTCTGGGCTCCGCCGTGTACTCCTGTGTCCATCAGAAAAGTAAGCTACCGGCTGGGGCAGACTCTCTCTCAAAATCGGGACTGTCCCGCTGGAAGGTATGAATGCTCCCCACCATACACCTTGTACACACACTGTTCTGCTTTTTATGCCTCGTACACACATGGCTCCACTCCGTAAACATGCGGCTCTGCTCCGTACACCTTTTACACACGTCACCACACTCTGTACACCTGGTACACACATGGCTCCACTCCGTAAACATGCGGCTCTGCTCCGTACACCTTTTACACACGTCACCACACTCTGTACACCTTGTACACACATGGCTCCACTCCGTAAACCTTGTACACATGCAGCTTTGCTCAATAAACCTCGTACACACGCGGCTCTGCTCTGTACACACACGGCTCTGCTCCACTCTGTACACATATGGCTCAATACACACAGGGCTCCATTTTGTACGCCCCATACACACACTGCTCTGCTCCGTACACCCATGGCTCCGCTCCGTACACCTCGTACACACATGGCTCTGCACACATCTCTGCTCCGTACACCTCACACACGTGCGGCTCCGCTCTGTACACCTCGCACACGTGCGGCATGGCTCCGCACACCTTGTACACACATGGCTCTGCTCCGTACACCTCGCACGCACGCGGCTCTGCTCCATACACCCTGGACACACATGGCTCTGCTCCGTACACCTCGCACGCACGCGGCTCTGCTCCATACACCCTAGACACACATGGCTCTGCTTCGTACACCTCGCACACGTGGCTCCGCTCCGTACACCCTGTACACGTGCGGCTCTGCACTGTACACCTTGTACAGACATGGCTCCACTCCGTACACCTCACACAAGTGGCTCTGCTCTGTACACCTCACACACAAGTGGCTCTGCTCCATACACCTTGTACACACATGGTTCCGCTCTGTACACCTCACACACAAGCGGCTCTTCTCTGTACACCTTGTACACATAGGGCTCTGCACCATACACCTTGCACACGTGGCTCTGCTCCGTACACCTCACACACACGGCTCTGCTCTGTACACCTTGTACACACATGGCTCCACTCCGTACACCTTGCACACGCGGTTCTGCTCCGTACACCTCACACGGCTCTGCTCTGTACACCTTGTACACACATGACTCCGCTCCTTACACCTTGCACACGTGGCTCTGCTCCGAACACCTCATACACACATGGCTCTGCTCCGTACACCTCGCACACACGGCTCTGCTACATCCACCCGGTAAAAACCCCCCTGACCCCACACATAAACTTACTCATCCAGCACCATGACAACCAGCACATCAGAGTCCTCCACACACCGAAAGCTGTGACACAGGACCTGTGATGAGGTCACAGGAGGGGAGGAGTCAGGGATCACATGATCAGGGGGCCCTGACTCCTTCCCTCCTGTGACCTCATCAATTAGGCTATGTGCACACAGTGCAGATTCATCTGCGTTTTTTTTCTAACCGAATACCGCAGCTCTTGGCAGAAACCACAGGTCTCTCCTTTCTGCGGTTTTGCGGCGGTTTTTACTGCGGTTTTTCCAGCGGTTTTGTCAGCGGTTTTTGAGTGAATGAAGACCTATAAAGTTTCTACAAACTAGACTGGAGAAAAAAAAAAATGATGTCACTTCCTTGTCCAGCCCCTTCTTCTTCCAATCTCCATGTTGACGAACAAAATGAGTGGATGGGAAAATCATGAGCAGAGCGCCCAGCGCACTGAACAGCAGAGCAGCCAGCAGAGCGCACAGTGCACAGAGCACAGTTCCTTTATACGGCTCCGCAGGGCTGATAGAATTCGTATTCTTGAGTCCTTGCTGAATATCTTCAATCGCCACACACAGCAAGTAAGCAAAAGTAGATATGTGCGTTATGTGATTCCACTAGTGCAGATGCAGCATGTGCAACAGCAATGACATATGAACCCTCAGATGCTGCAGACCGCGTGTGAGGGTTTTGGCGCAGAATGACATAACATTGCAACTGCTAGTGTGATCGCATAATGCAATCATAAAGAAGTTGCGTTAGCGCAGTCAGTTTAACGAATGCATTGAAAGGACTGCCATAATGCAATGTCAACCTAGCCAAATTATGTCATGCGTTAGCAATGTGCTTGTCTATGGCAGCATATGAGTGCGTAAACGCATCTGTAACATAGCAGTAATGCCGCTATGTAATGGATGCGTTAAATGCACACCTTTAATGAAATGTGAACACAGCCTTTGGTTTATCACTGTTTTGTGTACTAAACGCTATATTTTTTTAGGTGCAGCAGCAGAGAAGAAAAAGAGCAAGAAAAATGTGGGTTCACCCAATAGTAGGGGAGCGGACAGAAAAGGGACATTTTTATGTGCTCTACAATGATTTGAGGAGGTAAGTATCCAAATTTCTACATCCACATTATAATGTGTATGTAAAACACTAATCCTTTTTTTATGTTTTTCCTGTTCGATTTCCGGACAAATTCATAGCCTTCTGCAGGCTAAGCATCCTGGCATTTGACCGACTCCTTGAAATATTAGGACCCCAGCTTACGTTATTACATACGGTTATGAGGAAGGCCATCACTGCTGAAGAAAGGCTGCTCATCACCTTGCGGTAAGTAAATTTTTTTTGTTTTGTATGTCATTCATTAGGCCTCTTTCACACGTCAGTGTGTCTGGTATGTGTCATGACAGTTTTCACATGAACTGCTGACACTAGTGAAGAAGCACTACAGGAAGCGCAGTTACCTGGCGACAGGTGCTGAAGATGGTGGCTTCATTCTCCCCTGGTCTGCAGGATTTAACCGCCATCAGGGAAGAATGGGCTTTGTTTTCTCCACCTGCCACCTTGTAACTTTACTTTCTTGAGCGCTTTTGCCCAGCAAGCCATTCGTGTTTGAATGGTGCAGCACATGGCTGCCACATACGTGCCGTACACACCCAGACACACTGACATGGATATCTTTGGTACAGTGTTTTGCTGTACTGGACATCTCCTGGTGTTTTTGAGAAATAACATAACCTGTCTGCATTTTTGCCAGCTATAAGATAACACCAGGCATTGGCCACATCTTATAGCGCCCATAAATGCTGCCAGGTTCCATTACATTTTTGTGTGAAATTTCTAATAATTTTTTTTTTTTGTTTCTTTGCAGATTTTTAGCCACAGGAGAGAGCTACACATCCCTACACCTCTAATTTAGAGTTGGTAAATCCACCATCTCTCAAATTGTGAGGTGCACATGTGCCGTCATCTGGCAGAAGTTGCAGCCCATGGTGATGCCTTCCCCAACCGAGGAGACTTGGCTGCAGGTTGCAGCAGGCTTTCAGTCTGTGGCCAATTTCCCAAGCTGCATAGGTGCAGTTGATGGTAAACATGTAAGAGTGCAGAAGCCACCACGATCATGATCACGCTTCTTTAATTATAAGAAGTATTTTTCGGTGGTCCTGATGGCGGTGGCTGATGCACATTTCAAATTTGTTGCCATTGACGTTGGTGCCTATGGTAGTACTGGGGATTCTCGGGTGTTGCGAACATCACAGATTGGTCAGCAAATTCTTTGAGATGGCGGAACGCTCCCAGCTCCAAGACCTTTGCCGGGCTCAACACATCCAGTGCCCTTTGTGATGGTATCGGATGAGGCATTTTCCTTAATGACAACCCTGCTGCGCCCATACCCACGAAGGGGACTGGATGACCGGTGGAGGATTTTTAATTATCGGCTGAGTCGTGCACGAAGATATGTGGAATGCACCTTCGGGATCATGACTAGTCAATGGAGGATCTTTCACACTGCCATCCAGTTGGACCCTGACACCATTGACACTGTGATTAAGGCCTGCTGAGTGCTCCACAACTACACTCGTGAGTACAGTACTGACGTAGATGTGGAGTACCAGCAGCCACAATTTAATCCATTGCACAATGCGGGAAGGCCATTCAACTTGGGTGTGCGTGTGAGAGAAACTTTTGATGACTATTTTATGAGTCCTGAAGGTGCCGTGCACTGGCAATACTCCTGTGCCGGTCTTGAGCGGCCTGAACAGCAGTGAAGGATGGAAGAAGATGGAGCAACACCAAAGAAGTACCCTTCATTTTGTTGACTTTGGTTTCAAAATTGAATCTCACTTTGTTTTTTGTTTTAATAAAAAATTTTAAATTTGAATTTCAGGTGTGTTACGTTTTTAAGGAACTGGGTTGGTTCCATTTTTAAACTTTACACAGTGCAGGGGCACAACTAGGTGCAAGGCATGGTACGTGCCAGGTGGCACACCAGTGTTTCAACAATGGCTATACGGCATTTGTTTACGGACATCTGGCAAATATCTTCAGTATCTGGACATCAGATTGAGGCCAACAGGTCGCAGTCATCAGGCTCGGGAGCTCTGGCAGCGAACAGCAGGCTCCGGGCATCCGTAAGGCAATCCAGGGTTGAGGCAAGGAGGCACAACATATTTCAACACAGGGTGCGTGTTACAATACATGCCAAGGTACAAGGCAAGTTTACAGGCAGGGTGTGTGTGGTAGGGGTTACACCATGGTCCAAGTAAAGGAGCGTGATAAGGGATACGCCAGTGTTCTTGCTATGGCAAGGGCCTGCGCATGTTAGGCGGCACGCCAGGGGACAGGCGAGGGCCTATGCGTAACAAGAGGGCACACAATGCACAGTGCGGACACAGCGTGGGTTCAACGAAGCACAGAGCACATATGGGGCACTGGCTAGATGGTGAGGCTGAGGCTCTGAAAGGAGGGAAACACTCTAGGCGATCACGAATGAGGCAAAACAGGGGGACACAGCAAAGTCAATGCCATGACATATCCTCCATCA
Organism: Dendrobates tinctorius; assembly: GCF_039654945.1. Taxonomy (NCBI): domain Eukaryota; kingdom Metazoa; phylum Chordata; class Amphibia; order Anura; family Dendrobatidae; genus Dendrobates; species Dendrobates tinctorius. The sequence goes on along the minus strand of NW_027361679.1, from coordinate 43,538,393 downwards.
CATAGTCACTTGCACATATACAATCACACATATCCAACATAATATAGTCATGCGGTCATATAGCCCTGACAAGAAAGTAGAACATATCCAAAAATTTTATTAACAAACTGGAAAGCTTGAAAAGCATAGTAATGTATTAATAATGGCTACATAAACTAGGGGACAAATATTTTATATTTTTGAATATAATACATTTTTTGAGTACAATCATTCCATACATTTATATTTTCATACATACAGGGCATTTATGAGAGATGGGAGACCTCTTTTACATTGTCATAACCTAGTATTTTCTCTCATTGGAGCCTTCAACATTATCAGCGCTCCTGCCAAAGTGCTCAGCGAGCCTTCAAATTATGGCTATTTTTTGAAGTAACGAGGTAGAAACGTTAACATTTAATAGACCCAAAAGGGTGTCTAAAAAACATTATATTACAAGTACTGATAGTCTGGTCAGTATCCGTAAGCATATGGTGACGGATCGGAAGTTAATGGGGCTGGTGTCGATGGTCCATTCCTTTGGGGTGGTGCAAAGTTTGAGGGCTGCTGGGGTGCTTGGGAGGGCCGGAAGAGTACGAAAAGACCCATGAGGATGATATTATACGGTGCGATTGGGGCAGGGTCCTCCAAAGCTGTCAGACTCATCTGTGCCAGGCTCATAAAAATGGACTGCCTATCCGGCGTCAGCGAGCGAGCCTTATTTGCTATTGTTAATGCAAAAAAAATCAAAGACATCCTCAGAAGTACTTTTTTTTTAGCAATTCTAGTGTCTCTGTTGCGGCTTTGACAGTTTTATCTTCTATTTGTTTTTTCTTGGTTGGCTCACCTCTCTCCGGATAGGCAGTCCTTTCAGTTGCAACTGCTTCTGCAGAGACAGATGCTCCAGAAGCTGCAGATGGGCCAGCAGCTGATGAAGAATTTGCCCCAGCAGAAGCGCTTGCAACTGATGGCGAAGATATGTGAACAGCTCCAGAGGAACCTGCCCCTATCTTCGGACTCTTCGTCTGCCGGACAAATATTCCCGTCAGTCCTGTTGAAAGAAACCCAAATAAACATTTTTCAACGCTGTGTATGACCAACAGTTTATACGCCTAAAAAACAAAATGGTTACCTCCTCAATGTCTGGCTAGTGACTAGGAACTGCAGCTCCTCATAGAAAGGGAAACTGTGCCTCCTAGGTGGTGAAGATCCACTTTTATGCAAGGTTGCGATGTATTTATTAAATCTGTCCCGAACGGACCGCCACCTCTGCTTCACATCTTTCTCTGCAAAAAGAGAAAAAGAAAACAAATTAATTCACTATCCCTTTCTTAACAAATGGAATCAAATGTGTACAATATCATTATAATTACCGATTTCCCCCTGCTTGGCACTTGGAAAGGAATGCCATTCCGGGTACAGTTCCACCAAGATCTTGTTCCAGCAGATCTCTTTAAAGTAGCGATCTTTGAAACTCTCCTCGGCCTGGTCCCATATTGTGGGATGTCACGGACCTACAATGTATAGAATTATGTTATTACTTACTATATCAAACCCGCAATTTATTTCCTAAACCTATTTCAAAATCTTCATACACACACATTGAGCTTTATAAAGAAAAAGTGTAGGCCAAAACAAAATTACTTTGACGAGGGTTCCCACCATATTTTAGGGCAAGAAATGCTATGCAGAATGCTGCGGCCTACTATCCCTAGCCTGGGAAAGGGGACATGGATATCAACCCCATTTTCCAGGTTAAAAACACATGTGACATGCACACATATGAACAAGTCAGTAGGACACTGTTCATACCACCCACTAATTCAAACACAAACAGAGAGCACAGAATGACAATTGTGCAGAAATATCCTGCAGTAAAACATATAACAGTAGTCAGCAAGTGCTGATGAAAAGATGATAAATACAGGTATTTAGTCGATACGTTTTTTTGCAAAAAAATGTATATCAAGCTGCTTCACCACGTCAAGGTAACCCTATTGAAGCAGTCCCTATCTAATGTAAAAACAAGGACATCAAAAAACAAAATAATGACGTGGGTGTCCCCCCATATTTTAGTGGTTGATTTGGACAACCTGGGAAGGGGTTAATCTCCATGTCCCCTTTCCCAGGCTATGAATATCAGCCCACAGCTGTATGCGTAGCCTTTCTGGCTCTTAAAAAAAGGGGGATAAAAATTGTCCATTAAATGTCACCTGCTTAACATATATACAGCACTAGGATATCCACTTCCCAAATTGTTTAACCAGCCAATGGATAGAATAATTAAAATATACCTTTTATTGATTTTTTAAAATTAAAGTGCAAGGTGCTCAAGTAACGTTAAACACAACAAAGAAGAACGCATAAATGAAAAAAGCTAGTATTGCCCATCGTTACTGAGTATCCCAATTATCAAGCATATTAATTGGGTATTTTAAATCAGTCCAGAACAACCAACCTTTTCAAAAGACATAAGAGTTTCTCAAAATAGTCTCTAGACTTATCATATCATAGCATTGGCCGTTTTTATTGGAAACCGGTGTCATGCCATCAGCATGTTCCCAAATATGGCATACCCGTTTCCCTCTCCTCATCAGGAGTACTGTATACTACAGGGTACAATACTGCTATACAACATAAAACAGAACCACATAACCTCAGTTATTACGTTCGCTGCAGGTTCTATGACACATACATAGTATATCAGATAGAAATGTATCAAGTGTCCTATAAAAGATATAATCCCGCATACCCTCCCTATATATCAGCAACAAATCTGAATCCACCAAGTATGCATCAATATCTTAGATAGACCGTCTCTTATATAATGAGACCAATATCTAGACACCAAAGTATTATATACAACACGGAACAATCTCACCCAATTAGCAGGGGCATTTTTTGATTGATTGCCATCTCCGTGACTAGTAGGCGCGACACCCCTTTTCTCCCGACGCGTTTCGTCCTATCTCATCAGGGGAGTCCAGTGGGGTTCATCTGAATGGTGTATCACGCATGGCCGTTCTATACTTCATCCGACATTATGTGTACATACACTCATGCATGCCTCCTTTTAAATGTTGGCGCCGTGGCGTCTCGGGAAGTCGTCACTTCCGGTCCCTGATCCACCTCACATCCTGTGTTCGGGTCGCGCGCGTCATCAGCGTGCTCGCTCAACAGAGCGCGTCACACGCTGAGAGCGCGTACCACCAACTGGGCATGCGCACATAGCGCTGCCCCCTCCAAAGGGAAAATGATATATATACTTTATATTATTATATTGGCGTCATTTAATTGCGGCATCACACAGCCCCTGTTGCACTATATATGCGCCTATCATTACCATCCATACAACAGCAAAATATCATCTCATGCTAATTGTGGGAGCCCCTCTAGAGTTTTAATTCTTGGAGATATTTATCATATTTTGAAATATCCCCTACTACGATCATGTGCAGGAATTCATATATATGGGATTAGTTCCATAATAAATCAAGGGTTTTAGTTAATACAACTGCAGAATCAACAGACTCCTTCAGAAATATATCAGTTCTAGAAAAATAGGCAGTTATGAAAATTATTGCTATGACACTACCGACTCACTTTGACCAGATGGGCCTTATAACCACCGAAAAAGTGAAAGGGGTGCCACTATATTCTCCCTATAACAGTTCCTAGGCTACCTCTCCCTACCTACCGCGGAGATTGGCACCCCAAGACCTGCGCAGATGGCGTCCCCACTCAACGTCGGCTTTCCCTCACTGCTGACCCTATTAATCCCTTTGCTAGATGAAAGATACAAAGGATAGTTGATCATTAAGACCCTTTGGATATGTAGTTTGTAACCAGAAGATCCATTTTGTTTCTTTTTGAAGGATCATCTGGTCCCAATTGCCTCCACGTGTAGGTGGTCTTATTTTGTCAATACCCATAAATGTAATAGCCTTGGAGTTACCCTGATGGTATCCATTTATGTGGTTAGCAATGGACGTGTCTCTTTTATTACTGATGTCACGTATGTGTTCTCCTACTCTCCTCCGAAACTCTCTCCTGGTCTTTCCTACGTATTCCAGGCCGCATTCACATGTTGCCTTATACACCACTCCTGTGCTTTGGCAATTAATAAACTGTCTGATAGAGTACACCTTTCCAGTGTTATTACTTTTAAAGGTTTTACCCGGGGATATAGAAGCACAAGCTTTGCATTTCCCACATCTATGACATCCCAGTGGAGGTGACCCCCAACGATGTCTGGTTGCACGGATTCTGAAAATGACTGTGGACCAATCTATCCCTCAGTGATCTACCTCGGCGAAAGGTGACCTGAGGGGTAGGGCCCACTGTATCCCTGACATCCAAGTCCATACACAACACTGCCCAGTGTCGTTCTAAGATTTTACGTATCTCTTTAGCCCCACTAGAAAACTTCGTTATGAACCTAGAGATATTATCCTCCCGTTTCGGAGGTGCATGGCTCAATAGATCTCTTCTGTTTTTTGTCAGAGAGTTTTGGTAGGCTTCCGTTAGCACATTCTTAGGATAGCCTCTATCCAAAAACCTTTGCCTTAAATCATCAGCCTGTTCCTTATAATTGGCTGTATTTGAGCAGTTCCGATGGATTCTAAGATATTGTCCCTTCGGAATGCCTCTCTTAAGGGAGTTGGGATGCCCACTTTCCCATCTTAAGAGGGAATTTGTAGCCGTAGGTTTACGGTAGTTTTTTGTCATGAGCTCACCATTCTCGTTCTTTTGGACTAGGATGTCTAGGAATGTCAGACTGCATTTATTAACCTCATGGGTAAAATGCAAACCAATCTCATTGTCATTTAGTCCCCCAACGAACTGACCAAAGTCAACCTCTGTACCTTTCCATATGACGAACACGTCGTCTATGTAACGTACCCACATCACTATCTTCTCGCTGAATTCAGTGAATGTATCATTGAACACTATATTCTCCTCCCACCAGCCCAGGAGCAAATTTGCATACGTAGGGGCACATTATGTCTATGGTATTGACAACCTCTTGTATGTAAATAACTATCAACTGCTTTAAGACCAGCATCATGAGGGATTGAGGAGTATAATGCTTCCACATCTATACTTCCCATTATCATATCAGCATCTAAACATACACCATCTAGTTTCCCAAGAAAGTCGGTAGTGTCACGCACATATGAATTTAGAGACAGGACAAATGGTCTGAGTATCTGATCGAGATATATACCCAAATTTTGTGTAATACTGTTAATACCTGCTACAATCGGTCTCCCCTTAAGGGGATTCGTGCCTTTGTGAATTTTCGGAAGGCAATAAAACGTAGCCATAACAGGGTGCACTGGAATGAGAAAATCTCTCTCATTCACATCAATTACACCAGCATCAAAGCCTTCATTAATCAGGTTTGTTAGATTATGAACAATGTTATTAGTGGGATTACTCTGGACCACTTCATAGTTTTCACCATCATTCAATATTGCCATACACATGGACTTATATTGCATTATGTCCATCACCACTACATTTCCTCCTTTATCTGAAGGTTTAATTATGATGCTTTTGTCCTGCTCCAAAATCTTCAAACTACCCATTTCCTTATTTGTAAAATTGTGAAAGTTAGCCTTAAAGGTACTTGACAAATTCATTAAATCATTCGACACAAGATTGACAAAGACATCTATCGAGCTTAAATCTCCCGTTGGGGGTGGCATTTTTGTACTCTTGTTCTTTAATTTTGTAAATGGACCCACTCCTCTATCATTGGGGTTCACATCTCCCAAATGATACAAGAAGCGTACGTCCGCCAATAACTCGTCATCAATGCCAAGCTCTGTCGATGTCTTTTTGTCCTCTCTTATAAAATTCTTTCGCCATTTCAATTTTCGTGCGAATAGGTGCAGATCTTTAATTGTCTCAAAGCAGTCATAATCAGTTGTGGGAACAAAGGATAACCCTTTACTTAGAACGCACATTTCAATTTCCGTTAATGGTCGTGTAGAGAGATTAACTACTTGAGGTTCTAAGGGGCGTTGTGGGTGTTCTGTCGACTTCTTAGGGGGTAGCTGAGGTCTAAAAAATCTCCCTGCGGGGACCTTCTACTACTCCCTCTATTACCACCCCTGTTTCCTCTACCTCTACCTCTTCCCCTCTGATACCTAGACTTTGTCTCAGTATCTGATACCTCCGCTTCAGAGGAGGAGATGTCTGTTTCTGGTATTTTAAAGTTACGACCAATGGATACTGAATATGCTTTATTTTCTCTGAATTCCAGAAGGTCCCTATTGTAGATTTTATGTTTCCGTTCTTTCAAATGATATTGAAATCTTTCAAGGCTATTTTGCAGACTCAGCTCTTTAGCTGCAAAATCTGGTTCACTTGAGAATTTTTTTGTGACTTCTATCTGTTCTTTTAAAGTCTCGTTTAATTTATTTAGGGTCACCTTCTCTTCATCTAATAATAGTTTCATAAGTCTAAGGGAACTTTCTGTTGCTTCTTTTTCCCACTTTGCTATAAGACCTGGGTTCTTGTATCTATAACCCGGTGCCAGAGTGATTCTCAAATGTCGTGGGACTATTCCTGCTCTGATATAATTGTCCAAACTTTGGACCCCCCACCAGGATGAAACTTGATCTTTATACGTTTTTGTCAATTCCTTAAAGGCAGCAGTATATGAAGGAGTATATCTCTTCTGTATAAACGTACGGTCCAAAAAAAGTCCCGTGCCTCAGATACCCAAGCATTGGTATCAATCCCTACTGTTAGAAATCCTGCCATAATCTTCAAACAAAATATATATACAGCACTAGGATATCCACTTCCCAAATTGTTTAACCAGCCAATGGATAGAATAATTAAAAAACTTTTTTTTGATTTTTTAAAATTAAAGTGCAAGGTGCTCAAGTAACGTTAAACACAACAAAGAAGAACGCATAAATGAAAAAAGCTAGTATTGCCCATCGTTACTGAGTATCCCAATTATCAAGCATATTAATTGGGTATTTTAAATCAGTCCAGAACAACCAACCTTTTCAAAAGACATAAGAGTTTCTCAAAATAGTCTCTAGACTTATCATATCATAGCGTTGGCCGTTTTTATTGGAAACCGGTGTCATGCCATCAGTATGTTCCCAAATATGGCATACCCGTTTCCCTCTCCTCATCAGGAGTACTGTATACTACAGGGTACAATACTGCTATACAACATAAAACAGAACCACATAACCTCAGTTATTACGTTCGCTGCAGGTTCTATGACACATACGTAGTATATCAGATAGAAATGTATCAAGTGTCCTATAAAAGATATAATCCCGCATACCCTCTTTATATATCAGCAACAAATCTGAATCCACCAAGTATGCATCAATATCTTAGATAGACCGTCTCTTATATAATGAGACCAATATCTAGACACCAAAGTATTATATACAACACGGAACAATCTCACCCAATTAGCAGGGGCATTTTTTGATTGCCATCTCCGTGACTAGTAGGCGCGACACCCCTTTTCTCCCGACGCGTTTCGTCCTATCTCATCAGGGGAGTCCAGTGGGGTTCATCTGAATGGTGTATCACGCATGGCCGTTCTATACTTCATCCGACATTATGTGTACATACACTCATGCATGCCTCCTTTTAAATGTTGGCGCCGTGGCGTCTCGGGAAGCCGTCACTTCCGGTCCCTGATCCACCTCACATCCTGTGTTCGGGTCGCGCGCGTCATCAGCGTGCTCGCTCAACAGAGCGCGTCACACGCTGAGAGCGCGTACCACCAACTGGGCATGCGCACATAGCGCTGCCCCCTCCAAAGGGAAAATGATATATATACTTTATATTATTATATTGGCGTCATTTAATTTCTATCTGATATACTATGTATGTGTCTTAGAACCTGCAGCGAACGTAATAACTGAGGTTATGTGGTTCTGTTTTATGTTGTATAGCAGTATTGTACCCTGTAGTATACAGTACTCCTGATGAGGAGAGGGAAACGGGTATGCCATATTTGGGAACATACTGATGGCATGACACCGGTTTCCAATAAAAACGGCCAACGCTATGATATGATAAGTCTAGAGACTATTTTGAGAAACTCTTATGTCTTTTGAAAAGGTTGGTTGTTCTGGACTGATTTAAAATACCCAATTAATATGCTTGATAATTGGGATACTCAGTAACGATGGGCAATACTAGCTTTTTTCATTTATGCGTTCTTTGTTGTGTTTAACGTTACTTGAGCACCTTGCACTTTAATTTTAAAAAATCAATAAAAGGTATATTTTAATTATTCTATCCATTGGCTGGTCACCTGCTTAACCCAGCAGGAAGTACGGCGGCATCTAAAAATCACTAAAATTGACAAATCCCCTGGCCCGGATGGGATACACCCCCGAGTACTGCAGGAATTAAGCACAGTCATAGATAGACCATTATTTTTAATCTTTAAAGATTCCATAATAACAGGGTCTGTACCACAGGACTGGCGTATAGCAAATGTGGTGCCAATATTCAAAAAGGGGACAAAAACTGAACTTGGAAATTATAGGCCAGTGAGTTTAACTTCAACTGTGGGTAAAATCCTGGAGGGTTTTCTAAGAGATACTATACTGGAGTATCTGGAGAAGAATAAACTTATGACCCAATATCAACATGGGTTTACAAGGGACCGTTCCTATCAGACTAATCTGATAAGCTTTTATGAAGAGGTAAGTTCCGGACTGGACCAAGGGAATGCAGTGGACGTGGTGTATATGGACTTTTCAAAAGCTTTTGATACGGTGCCACACAAAAGGTTGATACATAAAATGCGAACAATGGGGATAGGGGAAAATATGTGTAGGTGGGTTAAGAGCTGGCTCAGGGATAGGAAACAAAGGGTGCTTATTAATGGAGCACACTCGGACTGGGTCACGGTTAGCAGTGGGGTACCACAGGGGTCAGTTTTGGGCCCGCTTCTTTTTAACATATTTATTAATGACCTTGTAAGGGGCATAGGGAGTAGAATTTCAATATTTGCAGATGACACTAAACTCTGCAGGGTAATCAATTCAGAGGAGGACAATTTTATATTACAGGACGATTTATGTAAACTAGAAGCTTGGGCTGATAAATGGCAAATGAGCTTTAATGGGGATAAATGTAAGGTCATGCACTTGGGTAGAACGAACAAGATGTATAATTATGTGCTTAATTGTAAAACACTGGGCAAAACTGTCACTGAATAAGACCTGGGTGTATGGGTGGACGACAAACTCACATTTAGTGGCCAGTGTCAGGCAGCTGCTGCAAAGGCAAATAAAATAATGGGATGCATTAAAAGAGGCATAGATGCTCAGGAGGAGAACATAATTTTACCTCTATATAAGTCACTAGTGCGACCACACTTAGAATACTGTGTACAGTTCTGGTCTCCGGTGTATAAGAAAGACATAGCTGAACTGAAGCGGGTGCAGAGAAGAGCGACCAAGGTTATTAGGGAACTGGGGGGTCTGCAATACCAAGACAGGTTATTACACTTGGGGTTATTTAGTTTGGAGAATCGAAGGCTTAGGGGTGATCTTATTACAATGTATAAATATATGCGGGGACAATACCAAGACCTTTCTAATGATCTTTTTACTCTTAGACCTATGACGGGGACAAGGGGGCATGCTCTACGTCTGGAGGAAAGAAGGTTTAAGCATAATAATAGACGCGGATTCTTTACTGTACGAGCAGTGAGACTATGGAACTCTGCCATATGATGTTGTAATGAGTGTGTTATGCAGCGCTCACCAGGAGGCGGGGCTTCGGCCCCGACGTCACTCCCTCCGGTGCGGCGGTCCCTCGGGGGTTCCCGGCGGGTGCGCACGCGCAGCTCTCGTCCCCGGGTCTTCTCCTCCATGTCATGTTCGCGCTTGTGCGCTCCTGTCAGGGCTGTATAGGGCTCGGTCCTCTCTATGGTAATGGAGGACCTGACCCGGAACCAGTAGTAGTCATGTGCTTTCTGGCTAGGTCCTGACCCAGAACCAGTAGTAGTCATGTGCTATATCAGACGACCTCCCCCTAGGGGAGGTGCCTGATTATTGTTGTGCTTCCTGGCTGGGTCAGCTGTGTCCCTGCCTGGCTGTGCGCTGTTCTCAGGTCCTCTGCTCTGTCTGCTATTCTGTGGTGCTCCTAGCACTTGCTCTGAACCCTTGTTGCTTCATGCTCAGACGTGCCTTCTGGCACATCCTCTCGTATCCTGTCCCTTGTTTCTCGCTCAGTCGTGCCTCCTGGCATTCACTCTATTCCTGTGTTTTGTTACACTTCCTGGCACGACTGCTGCCTCATTCTGTACTCTGTCGTGCTCCTTGCACGCGTCCTGCTTTGTCTACCTCCGGATGTGTTACTCGCTACACGCCTTAAGTGCCCACGTGTACCCGCCTTGCACTATCCCGTATTCAGCGCACTCCCGTGTATTCTCCTGTGTTCCCTAGTATCCTGCACCCTCCAGTCACACAGTCTCGTATCTCCTGTGAGCCGGCCGCCTGGTGCCAGCTGTCGTGGTATCGTATCCCCTGGGGCTTGCTCCTGACACTCCCTGTATAAGGGGTGGTCCTCACTAGGCTAGCTCGCCCTGGGAGGGTTGGTGCCGCGACCCAGAGGGTCCACTCCAGGAGTCGCTAACACTCTAACAGTATAATCAGGCCATGGATCCCGCTGGTACTGCAGCTTCCGTCCAAAAGGAGCTGACGTTCCTCCGGGAAAACCAGATTAGGATTATGGCATTTCTCAAGTCCATGGAATCCGGTTTATCTGCCTCTCTGTCCTCTGAGCCTGGGAATGCTGCCCAGTTGGCTAGTCTCCAGCAGGAACTTGCGCAGCAACGCGACTCCCAGGCTCAGATTCTCAACTTTATAGCGTCGGTAGATAATCGGCTCCTTTCCATACAATCTGCCCAGGCCATGCTTCCACACTCGCTTCCGCACCTATGCAAGCCACCACGGTATAGTGGTGACCCTGTGTTGTGTCGCGGGTTCTTGAACCAGTGTCGTTTGCATTTTGAGTTTTTGCCGCAGCATTACCCCACCGATCATGCTAAAATAGCATTTATAGTTTCTCACTTAGAGGGTAAGGCGCTTGCGTGGGTGAATCCCCTTTGGGAGCGTGATGACCCACTCGTCGCTCAGCTTTCCATCTTTTTGGACACTTTCCGTAAGGTGTTCGATGAGCCGGGTCGCCTTGCTTCCACCACCGAGTCCCTCTTTAATCTTCGTCAAGGCTCTCTATCGGTTGGACAATACGCGATATGTTTTCGCACTTTGTCCTCTGAGCTAGGTTGGAATAATGATGCCCTCGTAGGGGCCTTTTGGCGTGGTCTGTCCGGTCGGATCAAAGACAAACTGGCGGGCCGAGATACCCCTACCAATTTGGAGGATCTTATCTCTCTCGTGACACGCATTGATTTGCGCTTCCAGGAGCGCACCCGCGAGTCAGCCAGAGAGAGAGGGTCCTCTCGCCTCTCTTCGTCCACTCGCAGTTTTTCTCAGCCGTTACCCGAGTTATCTTTGGCTGATCCGGTACCTGAGCCTATGCAGGTGGACCGTCTCCAGATAGCCCAACGACGTTGGGTGAAAAGGCAGGCACAAGGGCTCTGTTTCTATTGTGGGGATGCCTCCCACTTTCTACGCTCATGTCCCAAGAGACCGGGGAAGTCTCTCCGCCTGGGACTGTTAAGTAAGGTCTCCTCAAGTGTAAGTGATTCCTCTCTACCCCTGACCGTGCCTGTTTCCCTGAATTTTGGTTTCGAGACTTTTACTGTGAAAGCTATTGTGGACTCTGGCGCAGTGGGAAACTTTATTAGTCTCGAGGCAGTTAAGAAGTTTCGTATTCCTGTCAGATCCCTGGAGTCTCCTAGGTTAGTAGTTCCGGTCGACGGTAAGCCCTTGCAGGACACCGTTAACCAGGTCACTGAGGAGGTTGAGTTGCAGATTGGCACATGTCATCGGGAGCGGATCTCCTTGCACGTATTGCCGACTTCGCCTCATACCCTTCTTCTTGGCCTTCCTTGGTTACGTACTCATGGGCCGACCCTGGACTGGCAATCCGGTGACATACTCCGTTGGGGACCGTCCTGTCAAAAGAGTTGCCTGCTGTTCGTTCATCCGAAGAACCCTGCTTGCTCGTCTTCGATGGTTACAGGTCCGCCGTCCGCCATCCCGTCTGTGACTTGTGACTTTGTCGAGAAGGAGGCTGAGAGTCAGTCTCCACATCCGTCAAGCAACCCGTCTGTGACTTGTAACATTGTCGAGAAGGAGGCTGAGAGTCAGTCTCCACATCCATCAAGCAACCAGTCTGTGACTTGTGACATTATCAACAGGGGGGCTGAGAGTCAGTCTCCACCTCCGTCAAGTGACCGGCTCAAGGTAATTACCGTGGCTTCCGTCAAGTTGATGCCCCAGCTCCCAGGGGAGACCTTTGTGTCTAAAGGTAACCGTAAAGGTGTGTTATCCTGGGGACATTCTTCTCTGGCTGCCGGCCATGTTGGTGCCAAGAGGACACTCTCCCGTTTATCCCACGATTACTGGTGGCAGTCTATTGCTCAGGACATCAAGGACTTCGTGGCTGCTTGTCCATCGTGTGCCAAGAAGAGACTTCCCAAGCAACCATCCTCCGACAGCTCACCTCTTAAGGATGAATTGACTTCCAATGACTGCACCACTGCTTCGGTCTCCGAGCATGTCAGTGTGCCTCTGCCTGTTCGACCTGTCTTGGGAATACCTGCCTCCGACTCTGTCCGTGGAGTTCTCCAGGGTATGGCAGGAGACCAAATTTTCTCGTATTGAGACTCTGGATCTGATGGGTCCTCATGCAGTTAGGAAGTGTCTGGATCCTAGTGTCAAGGTGCTATTTTCCAGTTCTAGAGAGAGGGGGCTTAGAGGAGGGGGTACTGTTATGCCGTGCTCACCAGGAGGCGGGGCTTCGGCCCCGACGTCACTCCCTCCGGTGCGGCGGTCCCTCGGCTGTTCCCGTCGGGTGCGCACGCGCAGCTCTCGTCCCCGGGTCTTCTCCTCCATGTCACATTCACACTTGCGCGCTCTTGTCAGGGCTGTATAGGGCTCGGTCCTCTCTATGGTAATGGTGGACCTGACCCGGAACCAGTAGTAGTCATGTGCTTTCTGGCTAGGTCCTGACCCGGAACCAGTAGTAGTCATGTGCTATATCAGACGACCTCCCCCTAGGGGAGGTGCCTGATTATTGTTGTGCTTCCTGGCTGGGTCAGCTGTGTCCCTGCCTGGCTGTGCGCTGTTCTCAGGTCCTCTGCTCTGTCTGCTATTCTGTGGTGCTCCTAGCACTTGCTCTGAACCCTTGTTGCTTCATGCTCAGACGTGCCTTCTGGCACATCCTCTCGTATCCTGTCCCTTGTTTCTCGCTCAGTCGTGCCTCCTGGCATTCACTCTATTCCTGTGTTTTGTTACACTTCCTGGCACGACTGCTGCCTCATTCTGTACTCTGTCGTGCTCCTTGCACGCGTCCTGCTTTGTCTACCTCTGAATGTGTTACTTGCTACACGCCTTAAGTGCCCACATGTACCCGCCTTGCACTATCCCGTATTCAGCGCACTCCCATGTATTCTCCTGTGTTCCCTAGTATCCTGCACCCTCCAGTCACACAGTCTCGTATCTCCTGTGAGCCGGCCGCCTGGTGCCAGCTGTCGTGGTATCGTATCCCCTGGGGCTTGCTCCTGACACTCCCTGTATAGGGGGTGGTCCTCACTAGGCTAGCTCGCCCTGGGAGGGTTGGTGCCGCGACCCAGAGGGTCCGCTCCAGGAGTCGCTAACACTCTAACAGAGTGATTCGCTACTAAAATTTAAGAAGGGACTGGATGCCTTTCTTGAAAAGTATAATACTACAGGGTATATACACTTGTTTCCTTAGTGTTGCGTTGATCCAGGGAGCTAGTCTGATTGCCGTATGTGGAGTTGGGAAGGAATTTTTTTCCCCAATGTGAAGCTTACTGTTTGCCACATGGGGTTTTTTTGCCTTCCTCTGGATCAACATGTTAGGGCAAGTTAGGATAGGGTTTGGGTTGAACTAGATGGACTTAAAGTCTCCCTTCAACCTTAATTACTATGTTACTATGTTACTATATTGCCCCCCCTGGCTGCAAATATCAGAACGCAGCAGCCCCAGAAATGGCGCATCTATAAGATGCGCCAATTCCGGCACTTAGCCCCTCTCTTCCCACTCCCGCTTCGGCGGGATGAGGGGTAATAAAGGGGTTAATGACACCTAAATGACTGGTGACATTAACCCCGGTTAATAATGGAGAGGCGTCAATAAGACGCCGATCCATTATTAAGCCCATAGAAACAATTTTAAAAAAAAACAGACACAAAAAAAACATTTTTATTGAAATAAAAAACATTGTTTTTGACCAATATTTTTATTGCACGCTCAATCCAATCGATGCCCTCGATCACCTAGAGGAAAAAAAAAAAACAATTCTATACCTACCGTTCCGTCGCAGTCCATTAAACGAGTGGCCCACGACGATCTGCCATGGAGAGCAGTCACATCAAGTGATGTGACCATTCTCCATGGCTGCTGAAACACACTGACAGGAGCTCTGCTCCTGCAGTGTGTTACTGCGCATGTGCCAGAGTTTACCTGAGTTCAGTGACTCCGGTAACCTCCTTTACAGCACTGCTGCGTGGGAAAGGTCACACGCAGCAAGAGAGCCGTAAAGCGAGATCCCGGAGCCGCTGAACTCGGCGATACACAGCAGGAGCACTGCTCCTGCTTGTGTATCGCCCGAGGACTGCTGAGATCGCCGCGGGACATTCATTTTTTGGATTTCTGCGGACAGGGAGTATTTTTGTGCTTTTTTATTTTTTCCCTAGGTGAGCAAGGGCTTCGGGGAACAAAATGTGCTGTATGTGGTGAGTATGTATTCTATGTTGTATGTCATGTCTGTCATGTATACATGTATTCTATTTGTATGTCATGTTTGTGTTTTGTTACATGTTTTAACACTTTGTGCTCGGTCGCCCCAGGGACTACTCTCCCATCCTATAGGCGGATGGGAGCAGCAGTCCCATGCGGCGATTGAGCACAATAGGGGGCCTACCGTCGCATGGACACTCAGGACGCACACAGAGTGACGCACACACAGACAGACGCACACACAAACATACAAACATACATACCAGATCTATCAGACGCCCCACATCAATGTCCATGCGACGGTAGGCCATGGCGACGTCTTCTTCCCTACACTACACTCCGCCCACACACTTCCTCTTCCGCCCCCTCACTTCCTTCTACAGCGGTTTTGACTCCCCAAACCGCAGATCTTTTTTCATCTGCGGTCTTGCTGCAGAATACAGTGACTCAATGCAAGTCAATGGGTGCAAAACTGCTAAAATAATTGACATGCTGCGGGAAAAAAAAGGTGCTTTTCCGCACGTGTTTTTCTGCAGCGTGTTTACAGCAGCTTTGCAAACCCATAGTCTTACATAGCAATGTACACTGTCTGCGGAACTGCTGTGGTTCCGCAGGGCCAATACCGCTGCGGAACCGCAGCAAAAACTGCAGCGTGTGCACATAGCCTTACAAAGCTCTGCAGGCTGCCAGCAGCACCAGCATGCGGAGGCCAAATTGTAGGTGCTGCGGGTAGCAGAGCACATAATGCCGCCCCCTGAGCACAGCAGCTGTCTGCCGCCTGAGCCACAGGCTCAAATGACCTCATTATAGGTGCAGCCCTGCTTATAATCATTCCCAGATTGATGGGCAGCAGTAATTTCTTCTATAAGTTGATTGCTGTTGCATTTCCTCCTTGGCATTGTGCTAACTCAGATCTGAATACTCCAGACCAGCAAACTTCCAAAACTTCTGCTTTTATAGAGGCGGTCGCACATCCTGATTAAAATTGAATCAAAGACATTTCATTACCAGCACTTACTTTCTTAATTTCTATGAATTTGTCTGCATTTTGACTTTATTTCTCCTAAATAAATAACAATATGGTGTAATTTCTCTTATGTTGTTGTTCTTCTAAAGTTGTATTAACCTAATTTTAAAACCTTCTATGAACCAGATGTAATTTTTATTATCTCCTAATATGTGTAAATTTTCCGGATGCTCCATGGTGCCTGTTTTGCCCTCGTCCAAGATGGAGTCTGGTACTTCGCCCTGTCCTTGAACTTCCTGTCAGTCCTGTTATTTAAGTCCGGGTCAGGAAAGACTCCTTGCCTGAGTATTTTGTTGCTGGTGGCTTCTCAGCTTCCTCCTGACTCGCTTCTGGTGTTCCAACTGCAGCTCGTTTACTCTGTGCTCTGCCTCATCACTTCCAGCTGCCTTCAGTTCTCTGCGCTGCTTCCTGATCCTGGCTGTGCTTACCTATTGTCCAGACTTCTAAAGAGAGGAGCTGCAAATCTCTAGAACTGCTGTGATCTGTAAGACTTTGTCATTATTATTATCTGAGTATTTACTTCTGGAACTGTCTGTGCGGGCTGCGGTGCTGGACTTTAGCAGGACTTTTTCAGCCCTAAACGAAGTACACTGGGAAACCCTTCTCCTTGTTGTTCACCTTCTGCATATTTCTGGATTTCCATGAAAAGTGCTGGCCTTAACTGTTTGCAAATTTTTGGACTACCCCGTATAAGTGCAGGTCGCACTCTTGCCGCATATAAATTCTGGACTTGCTTGTATTAGCGGTCGCGCTCCGCTAGCATAGTTGCTGGACATTTCCGTTTGTGCTGTTTGCACTTCGCTTTAATTTCAGGAATTACTCTGTAAGGCTGGTTTCACACTAGCATTTTATCACACAGCGCATTGTGCGCTAACGATCGCACGCGCAATTGTCCCCTATCTTTAAAATGGCGGCGCCCGCCAGTGTCCAGCGATTCCACGCATGCCTTAGCGTTTCAGTGCGCTGCGCATTTTCCATGTGTGTGATCAGACACGCCGGACGCTACATGCTGCATTTTTTGTTCTGGCCCACGTCGTTAAAAAATCGCATGCGCACGCAATGCACAAAAAAATAGCATTAGAGTCTATGGTGGCGCTGACGTGCGCTATGTACTGCGCATGTCAGCGCATTGTGAGTGCGCGCGATTTCAGAGTAAACAATGTCTAGACACTTGGTAAATCCACCCCCTAAACAAGCAACATTGTTTGGAAGGAAGGTAGATAAAATAAGGGCTTTGTAGTGCCAGATCATCACTCTCCAGACAGACAGCATGAAGACAAGACAACACCAACCCAGCCAGAGACCATCCACAACTTTAGAGAAAACAGCAGCTTTAATGTGAGTATTCTAATATCAATTTATGTGACACTGTCATTTAAAATATATAATGTACTAATTTTTTTTTTTTCCCAGCATGTCTTCTGGATCAGAATATGCTCCTCCACAGAAAGAATTGGAAGAGGCAGAGCATGAGGCGGGTATTTTGCTGCCTTTGTATACCTGCCTCTATAAATGGCTAATAATTTCTATTCTTTTACAGACCTCGGAATCGGACCAGGCAAGTGAGCGGGAACAGCCGGAGCAGCATACACAAGGCACGGCGGGGAGGAGACGCCATGTAAGGATACATTCTACGTGCTTTTTTGGTTCAATAATTTTTTCTATCCCTGTTTTTCTGCCCTGCTTTTCTCTCTTTTTTTATTTCCCATCTCTATAATTCGCCACAATTTCCAAGATTCTAAATGTATTTGTTTTCTAGGTTCCACAACGGGATGAAGACCTGTATATTGACAACGAGCAACTGATCAGCCTTGTCCAGGAGCATATCCCGTTGTGGGGCAGCCGTGACCAGCAGTAAAAAGACATTGTGGTGACCCGGCAGCTCTGGAATGAAGTGGCCGCAGCGTTGATGGAGGGCTAGGACAGCGCCTCTGCAACTTTAAAAAAGGCGTTCAGTACGTATTTCTCTGTTGTGTGATGCTGCATTGACTCTTGTTCCTGATGATGCTTGTGTGTGTAGTGCAAGATATATACTTGCAGTAAACACACCGGTGTCCTCAGGTTCAATAGTGTATGACTTTTGCATTGTCATGCTGTATATTTCATGCAACACTCTTGTTTGTGATGATACTTGTGTGCTTAGTGCAAGATATATACTTGCAGTAAACACACCAGTGTCCTCAGGTTCAATAGTGTAATCATTGTGTATTGTCATGCGGTATATTTCATGCTACTCTCTTGTTCCTGATGATACTTGTGTGTTTAGTGCAAGATATATACTTGCAGTAAACACACGTGTCCTCAGGTTCAATAGTGTATGACTTGTGTATTGTCATGCAGTATATTTCATGCTACACTCTTGTTCCTGATGATACTTGTGTGTTTAGTGCAAGATATATACTTGCAGTAAACACACGTGTCCTCAGGTTCAATAGTGTATGACTTGTGTATTGTCATGCAGTATATTTCATGCTACACTCTTGTTCCTGATGATACTTGTGTGTTTAGTGCAAGTCATATACTTGCAGTAAACACACCAGTGTCCTCAGGTTCAATAGTGTATGCTTTGTGTATAGAATTATTTGGGAGGCTGCATTGACTGTTTTACAAGGTCACTCAGATTTGTGTGTTTATACAGATGTCATTGCATTTTATAATTTCTTTTTTTTTATAATTTTTTCAGCAGTGATCAAAGTCCACACACGTTTGCGCTCGATGAAGGACCGCTTCAACACTGATATTCAGGCAGAGGGACAGGTTCGCTGTGGCTCAGCGGCAAGGACAAGAACAAAGTACCGCTACCATCGCGTCCTTGCCACCAGAGCATAAGTATATAATGTTTTTATTTTTTGTTTTAATTTTACTAATTGGTGCTTTTATATTCCACAGCTGATTCTTCGTGATAATGCATGATACTGTTTTACTTTTGTTTCCACAGCACCTGGAGCAGCACCCTGCAATCTGTCCCTGGAGTGGTTCTTCATCGATTGACCTCGTACCCGTCTCAGCCATCTGACAGCCAGGAAGCAAGTGACAGGTCAGCAACACAGACAGCTGGTGACCATGAAGCTGGTCAATCTGGTGTTCCCCTGTTCCAGGTCTCTGCCACTGGTTATGTCGGCACTACGCGCCAGCGACAGAGTGCCTCGGACAGGCCTGTCTTGCCCGAGTTCATGCACTTGAGTGAGGCCCTTCATGCCAGTCTCAAGACACTGTTCGAAAGAGTGGAAAGTGGTTTCTCACTAATGGAACATGGTTTTAACCACATGGAACACCTCATCCACTCTTCCGACCAGCACCTTGAACGGCTGGAGGCCGACCTCAATAGACCAGTGCACCATTTCTTTAGTAAAATTGAACGGGGCATGGCGGATCACCTTAGTCCTGAGCAACAGCTGAATGTGTTACACGCCTGCAACACTGCTTTCTTGCAGGCTATGCAGCAGAATTAGTACGTGCAGCAGTCAGTGTTGTCATTCCCACCTGTGCCACCACTGTCTCGCTTCACCACAATACCGACTTCTGCTGCATATCACTGCACGGCCACATGCATTCCTAGCCAAGCCAGACACCACTATACAACACCAATGCCGAGTGCTGCTGGACACTCCACCCCCGCCACCACCATGTCAAGCGCTGTTCCTGTCTGAAGCACCAGTACTGCCACCGTTACCTCATCTTGGCGCACCACAAGCGCAAAATCTGCTTGGTCCACCGCCACCTCTTCTCCTGTCCAGACCACAGAGTCACCATCATCTCCGGATCGAAGCACCGCCACTTCTCATCAGTATGAGAGCACCGGCACAAATCCTCATCATTCAAGGAGCACCTCCACCACTCATCAGAGGAGTACCGCCACCACATCTCCTCATAGGAGCACTGCCAACACTACTCTTCACAGGAGTACCACCACTGCTTTGCCTCCTCATAGCACCGCCAACACTCATCAGAAGAGCACCGCCACAACTTCGCCTGATAGGAGCACCGCCACCTCTTCTCCCACCAGAAGCCCCACGCACACTTCTCCTTCTTTGAGCACCGTCACCACAATTTCTACTTCAAGGAGCACCGCCAACGCCACCACTGAGCAGCCTAGGGGAGACCCACATTCCGTATTTTATTCTGCCAAGAGACCGTCCACCATCTCTAGTCGGTCAGCCAATGTAAGGCGGTCATACGGTGTTAGTCAATCCAGGCAGGTGACTCTTGCCCCAAAGAAGAAGAAACAAAAGACTTCGTTAGTCAGTCCCCCCTCTCCTTCCAATGATTCTCAAACTGCCTCTATTTCCGTAACTGATCTACCTTTCCCCAGTACTTTAGTAGCCCCTTCCCCTAGAACCCCTTCCTCAATTTCCAGCCGTTCCTCATCTCTCCACACCCCCAAAGTATCCCACTCTTCCCCCAAATGTCCTTCAAAAGGAAAATAATTTTTTTTTACAAAAAAATAAATGTGCAATTTTTATGTTTCAAAAAAGGTTTGTTTAATGTGTCTTTCGCCGCCTACACACACTGCGGTGTACACACACAGCACCATACATTTGGCATTTTTGACAACACATAGCTCCACTACTGACACATGCTTCGAGTGTCAATCTTTGAGCTATGTGTAGTTAAAAACTCTAATCTATATGTCTTTTATTTTCCACAACAGTCTGTTCAGTAATGTAATATAGCACATAGAGGATGGAGTTGAGTGCAAGGCCTATCTATTGTTACCTTGACTTGTATCCTAAACAGTTAATTGACTGTGATGTGTTTTAACATCATTTAACTTTTTGGGATA
This sequence comes from Dendrobates tinctorius, assembly GCF_039654945.1. Lineage (NCBI taxonomy): Eukaryota > Metazoa > Chordata > Amphibia > Anura > Dendrobatidae > Dendrobates > Dendrobates tinctorius. The sequence continues at coordinate 43,517,697 of NW_027361679.1, read as the reverse complement.
CAATCCAAGGTTATTCTAGGTAGACTTTGTAATTAACCTCACCCTCTATTCAGTGTATGTTGAAAAACTGAGGAGATGATGTTGAAAATACACGCCATATGTGCAATAGCCTGGCCTTTGAAAGTAACTATCACACCTGGCCAGGTGAATACACATGAGTTTTAAACCGCAGCGTTGCTTCAGTCTGCATATATTTCTATCAGACTGTAGCGATGCTGCAGTTTACCTCTTATGTGTATTCTCCTGACAATGTGTGATAACCTTTATGAAGTCTGGATGCGTTGCTTTAGGCATCCTCACTTCAGCATGACACCAGGTCTGGTTATTCTACAAGTTGTATCAACTTTATTATGTATACATTCTTGAGTTTAAACTGGCCACAGTGATGATAATACAACTAATATCGATAGTCATAGCGTTCTGTATGATACCTACTTTGGGATGATACTGCATTCCAAAATGAAGATTTTTTTAATCCTGACACAAATATTAGTTGTATTATCTCCACCGTCACATCACATTGAACTCAAAGTATAAAGATAATAAAGATCATACAACTTGTGTGTATGTATAGTCACCTGGTCAGGAGTACTAGTAAATTCATGATGCACAAAACCCAGCATTGTGAATTCACTCTTACACCTGGCCAGTTGATTATTGTATTGAAGTGTAAAAGGACAGAGTGCACTCAGTACCGGTATCAACACAGGTTTTTTATTAACATACACACGAAAGTAAACTTGGTTACACCATTTGCTCTTGCCTGGCCACCCGTCCTACATCTGAGTTGAAGTAGGCAGCAAATTGGTCCCTCATTTGACCTACTTCAACGGATGACCTGAGAGGGTGCTGATTAAATTCAGGCAAGGGGTTAGGAGCGGCATCATCGAGTTCAAAATTCAGGTGCTCTCTAACCATCACAAAGTTGTGTAGAACCACACAGGCCTTCACCACCTCATCCACTGTTTCCAGTTTAAGATTAATGGCTGTGCTGAGAATGCGTCATCTGGAGACAAGTATTCCAAAGGCACACTCTACAGTTCTTCTTGCCCTGGTCAGCCTGTAAATTATTTTGGTGTGGTCCAGGTCACGGCTGGAGTAGGGCTTGAGGAGGTTTTGGCACATCTGGAATGCCTCATCACCAACCATTAGAAAGGGCGGTGGTGGACCTTCGGTGTTGGGAAGAGGCCGGGGCATGGGAAAATTGAACTGGTTGCCATACAACCTCCGGCCCATGTCAGAGTTCTTAAAAGCCTGGGAGTCATTCCCACGGCCAAATGCACCAATGTCCACTGCAACAAACTTACAGTCTGCATCAGAAATGGCCATGAGAACTGTAGAGAAGTACTTTTTATAGTTATAGTACTCCGAGCCTGTTCTTTTGGGTTTTATAATCCGGATGTGTTTCCCATCCACCGCACCTAAACAGTTGGGGAAATTGCAGACTGTCCAGAATCTTTCTGCATGTTCAATCCACCTTTCCACAGTGGGCAGGGGCAGAAATTCTGGACAGAGAATGTCCCACAAAGCCCAGCAGGTGTCCACAACTATTCCAGACAAGGTGGATATTACAAGCCGGTACTGGAAGTGCAGTGAAGAGAGGGTCTCTCCAGTAGCCAGGAATCTGCGACACAAAGAAACAACAAAAATTAATATTTGTGCATATTGTTTTTTACCACACCATAAACAAAAAACTTTAACGCAAAAAAAGGGCATTAAAAAATAAATCTTCAGCCTTTTCTTTACTGGCATAAAAATAATGGTGCAGCCTTTGGTTAAGTACATGGCAAATAAAGAATTCATCAAGCTTTGGAATAGTACATCTGAGAACAGATAAAATTATGCAGGCATTGGTTTTTAAATACTACGTACCGTAATGTGACCAGGAGCCGTTCCTCGGGAGGAATCGCACGACGGAGCTGAGTGTCCTGTCTCCTAATGACATCTTGGACACGACCAAGCAAATACATGAAGCTTTGTTGGGACATTCATGTATAGTCCATAAATTTCTCCGGGTTTGCCTGTAGCTCGCTGTAGAGGGTGTGATATGCTCCACGGCTCTCACGGAGTTCGACAATCAGATGTATCCACAAACGCCGGCACTGCTGCCGTCTTCACTGTCTCTCTCTCTCTCCCTTTGTTCATGGCAAGCAACTGCATAAGCCTGAGCCATCCTGATGTCCAGATCCAAGTTGAAGTGAAAACTCTTCCAGCGCAGATCCATGTCGTCAATATAAAAAGCAAGCCAATGTGAAGAATTAAGCTGAAAACAGGGTCTATATAACAAATTCCCATAACACACGCCCACTGCTGACCAATTGGTGGAGTCTGTTGCACTAATTGTTCAAGGTTTTTTCCTCCTGTGATTGTGACATCATGCGCATAAAAAAGCAAGCGCATGGAAAACGCTTGCATACGCATACAAACGCGCACGATGATGCGGGAAAAAAAAGCAGCGCTTACATGCGTTTTTGCCACGCGTTTGATGTGCGCACCAAACACAGCACAGAAAAATGCTAGTGTGAAACTAGCCTTAGTTTGTGTAACACTCTTTGCTTTGTTAATACAGTTTATTTGTGTCAACTTTGGTCTCAGTTTCATTTTATCCAACGCAATCAGATTCCATAGCACCTACATAATTATTACAATATGTCTTATTTGCTTTCCCATAGAAGTACAGTAAATGAGCCAAATCTGTCTATTGATGTATATGGTCCATTTGGATTTTGTACAGCATATACTAAAATTCTTCCAACAGAAGCTTAGGCATGATGCGGCCCTATAGTCATGTACAAAAAAAAATAACTTAAAAAACAGAATAAAAAGTATCTACAATCACAAAATATACAATTTGGAAAAAAATAATGTTTTACTAGCTGGCTTTAACCATTACAAAATGATATAAGTGATACATTTATTTTAACGTTCTTTTGTTTTTTAACAAATTTGTCTCATAGCTTACCAAATACCCATCTTTACATTGATTGTATTTTATTTTAATAATTCTCATTTTATTAAAGGAACTAAAGTAATTCCTTTTAACAGACAGAACTTATGTCCTATCGATGGTATGGGTCTTGTTTCTCATTTGTCACTAATTTAAAATTCTGACTGTATGAAAAATGACACAAGGAATATTGAACGTTCATATTTAACAATGATAGGACTAGACAAAACAAAGTGATGGCACTTTAAGTGTTAGCAACTTTAAAAACTACAGCAATCTTTTTTAGATCAGAGGCAATTTGATAAATGTATTGTCAGCTTATGAAAAATATGTTAGATCATTGTCTAGTTTTCCAAAAGAAGGAGCAGTCACACAAACACATGTACAATTTCCAAACTTTGCATTTGGGATCCGGGAGCCTTAATTTACTCTTCTACAACTCGTATAATATTTTTCTTCTGCTTGATGCTGATGCTGCTTTAAAACACAGATTTTGTGTTTTATCTTGAATAAAATTCTCTTTCTGCAATTAAATGTTCTTGCCCATAAATAGATGATTCAGTTAACCCCTCTGACAATGCCCAGTCAAGCACCAGTGACATAATAAATGTAATGACAGGGAACATCCCGCACGGCCCTGATAGTGCAATTCCTAGGACAATTTAAGTCCATCACTGGAAGAGATCTATTTTTACATTGCACTTTGTCATATCACTGCAGACTCTGCCAATAAAAAAGCTTTGATTCTTGTGACACCCCATTGCCAAAGACATGGAAAGAATATCTATTACCCTACGGCCATTTTGTTAAGTGTTTGCTCCCTGGTGTGACCCAGCCACTTTATCTGTTGATCTTTTATTTTCTGAGTTCACGTTACCCATATGTTACTCTAATAGTTGCAATAACTCCTGGGCAATAGGACTCGTATTTTACTGAGAGGAAATAAAAAAGAATGTACTTCAATAGCAATAAAAAGGCAATATTGTAATAGCTCCAGAGACTTTATTGTAGATGGATTAAATATCATTTTTTATCATTGTATTATATGCTGCAAGTATCTGCAATACATTTTCTGCAAAATAAATATATATTGCACATATGTACAAAAATTGCAATTATAAAACAAATATATAAAAATCATATATAACTAAAAGTGATACAGCGCTTGAGGATAGGTGCCTGGATATGCCCTATACATGCAAATGAAGAAAATGGTGCAATACACAACCCTAATCTCAATTTGAGCAACAAATGAGAGCTGTTGAAATATGCCCATACAGTGTAGACCGCAACAATGGAAACTCATACAATCTGTAGTAAACTATCTGCACAATAAAGTTACCACATAGTTTAGACCAGCTCGACACCAAAGATGTGCCTGGATATTAAAATGTGGATGTGGACCACTTATATTAAAAAACCTTTGCCCAGATGTCAATAACTAATGCTGGCAATGCAGGTCCCCAAGGGGAGTCCAAACAACACGTGTGGCCACTGTCTCACCTGTTGGTGCAAGATGTCAGATGGTCTTCAGTGTGGCTGTGCTGGTACTGGAGGTAGAGTATGACAGTGCAGGCATGGCGGTGCAGTAGTGAAGTGCTGTGCAGAGCCAGGGGAATCCCGGCCGGTGGCGTCCCGGGATGCCGTGCAAAAGAAAACAAAACAAAAATGTCTGATAGGCCCCGCCCGCATGTGACGTCACACTGAGTATAGAGCACAAGGCACTCGAAAAGCTAGAGGGGGCCAACCAATGCGTTTCAAAGAGCTACGCTCTTCTTCATCTTACTCTGTGGGGTCAAAATGATCACAAAAACAGTGAGCATAAATCCCAGAATCACATGAGGAGACCTAGTGAAAGTCCTGCATAGATCTGGGACCACCATAATAAAGGCACTACCATCAGTAACACACTACGCCGCCAGGGACTCAGATCCTGCAGTGCCAGATGTGCCCCCCTGCTTAAGCCAGTACATGTTCGGGCCCATCTGAAGTTTGCTAGCGAGCATTTGGATTATCCAGAAGAGTATTGGGAGAATGTCATATGGTCTGATGAAACCAAAGTAGAAATGTTTGGTGCAAACAAAACTCGTCGTGTTTGGAGGAGACAGTTGCATCCAAAGAACACCATACCTACTGTGAAGCATGGGGGTGGCAACATCATGCTTTGGGGTTGTTTTTCTGCAAAGGGACCAGGACAATGATCTATATACATAAAAGTATGAATGGAGCTATGTATCGTGAGATTTTGGGTGCAAACCTCCTTCCATCAGCAAGGCTATTGAAGATTAAACATGGATGGGTCTTTCAGCATGATAATAATCCCAAGCACACAGCCAGGGCAATGAAGGAGTGGCTTCATAAGAAGCATATGAAAGTCCTGGAGTGGTCTAGCCAGTCTCCAGATCTCAACCCCATAGAAAACCTTTTAAGGGATTTGAAAGTCTGTATTGACCAGCGACAGGCCCAAAACATCACAGCTCTAGAGGAGATCTGCATGGAGGAGTGGGTCAACATACCACCAACAGTCTGTGCCAGCCTTGTGAACACTTATAGAAAATGTTTGACCTCTGTCATTGCCAACAAAGGATATATAACAAAATATTGAGATGAACGTTTGTTAATGACCAAATACATATTTCCAACCATAATTTGCAAAACATATCTTGCCAAATCAGACAAGGTGATTTTCTGGATTTGTTTTCTCATTTTGACTCTCATAGTTGTGGTCTAACTGTGATGTCAATTACAGGCCTCTCTCATCTTTTTAAGTGGGAGAACTTGCACAATTTGTGGCTGACTAAATACTTTTTTCCCCACTGTATAGTGTACTCACTTATTATGTCTAACACAGTCCCTTAGTATATAGTGTACTCACTTATTATGTATAACACCATCATTAGTTACATAGTTTCCTCTTTTATCATGTATAACACCATCTCTTATTACATACCATCCTCTCTAGTTATATAGGGTGCTGTCCCTTATTATATAGCTTCCTCTGCTGTTATGTACAGTGCTGTCTCTTACATAGCGTATTCTTGTTATTTTTGTTATTCACAGCGCCCTCTTTTATTACATAGTCCACTCTCTTGTTAGATATAAAATGACTGCTGATGGAGGAGCTTCCAGACGACCAGTCCATCATCTTGTCCATTAGAAAAGAAGCTTTCCCATGCTCCATCATTGCATTATATATCTAACAAGAGAGGGCAGAATGTAATAAAAAACAGGGCTCTATATAATCCAATATGTAAGGGACGGTGCTGTACATGGCAAGAGAGGGCACTGTATAAGGGACAGCAATATACATAATAAAAGACTATGTAATATATATACATGTATGTGTTTTTGGATATATATATAGCTTTGTCGCCATAAAAGGAGGGGGCCCAGACACATTTCTTGCACAGGGTCCCCAATCTGTCAGTGTCTGCCCCAGAGCTCTGCTGTGCCATATGCCTTTAATTAATTGTGCACGCTGTCACTTTTGTACCTGGCTCCTCTTAATTCCTCCTTTCTAATCCTGCACTGCTCCCAGCTGAACTCTCTGGATGTATTTGCATAAGGATGCCACACCTTCTGGCTGGCATAGATTTCTAGCCAGAAAGCTATGCCAGCCCGGCCCAGCTGGAAGTAGTTGCACATGTGAGGGTGGCTACCGGCTGTTGGAGGCGGAGCCTGAGGAGCTGATGCTGTGTGGAGATGCAAGAAGTTTAGCTGGGCTCAGTGGTGAATTTTTTTTGGGTGGGGAGGCCCATTCAGACTTTTGCTATGGGGCCCCATGATTTCTATGCCCCTGGATAGATACATAGATAATGGGGTTGATGCAGTTATGGATAATATGATAAAAAAAATTTGTGAACAGGGGTTATCCTCAATGGATGTTGGAAAAAGTGAAGAGGAAAACTTTGGAAAAGGATAGGAAGGAGCTAATTAGTGGTAAATCAGATATTAATAAGAAAAGAGGTTTTTTTAAAAGAATCCCAATTATAACTACATATAATGAGGAAAGTAAAGATATATCCACTATTATAAAAAAACATTGGGGTATGCTGGGTAAGTGTTTACCACATGTTGAGGAACTAACGGTACCACCATTGTTTGCATATAAAAGGAATAAGAATATTGGAGATTTTTTAGTTAGATCTGACATTGGATCTTTAAAAAGGAATTTACAAGTTACACTAACGTGTAACAAGAGAACAGGTTGTTATCCATGTTTGTCATGTGTGAATTGTTCATTTATGTTAAAGGGTTCAACTTTTCAACACCATGAGACCTCTAAAATATATAAGATAAATTAATTTCTTACATGCAATTCTGATCATGTGATGTATCTCTTGGAATGCCCCTGTAAGTTGTGGTATGTTGGGGAAACCACGTGGGATTTTAAGACCAGAATAAACCAACATCGGTATACTATTAGAAAGAAGAAACTTGATTTGCCGGTCCCGAAACACTTTGTTGAGTGTAATCATACCGAGAGGGACTTGAGATTTAGAATAATTGATGTGGTCCCTGTACAGAGAAGGGGTGGGGATAGAGAACTCATACTTAAGAAAAAGGAATTGAAGTGGATCTATGAGCTGAATACATTAAGACCGAAAGGGTTAAATGCTGAATTTAAAATACATACTGTTATATAAAACTGTTCCTCTATATGTGTTGTATTGTTGACCTATGGATATATTGGGAATGATTATCCCAGGTTTTAATTCTTTTTTATTCTATTTTAGATGTATCACTATTCATAAGAGAGTTAAAATTACCCTGGTGAAGATATTAAGAACATGGAGGACGAATGGACTTTTGTTAAATCATATGGAAAGCAATTTTTGTAAAGTAATTTTTTTGACTAAAAAGTTTTTGTGAATATTTTCCATATGGGTTCAGTCATGTGGCCAGCCAATTTTACATTAATTTGATGATTGGTGGATTGTTATGGCTGCGGGGATAACCGATATATATTGCCCTTTAGCCACTGGGGTGAATCAGGTGGCCTGATGAAGGACATATGGCGCACGTGAGTGGCTATTTGGATAAACCGGAAGCAACCCGATAAGGGTGTTGTCCGGGGCTCCAGGACAACTAACAATAGAATATTAAATCCCTATATATCAAGGTAAAGAAAATTTGCAGCCTTATGGATTTCCCTATATATAAATAATAGCGTTTTTTCAAGAGTCGCAGCAATATTGTGACTGATGGTGTCATAAGATTAATATAGTAGTGGCCTTATATGGTTTATGTAAAAACGCTGGTTAAAAACCTAATATGGATGTGGATAAAGGCTTAATAGTGTTATATGACCTTCTGCCACACACAATATGGCGTCTTTGAGGTGATGCAGAGAGAGGAAATGCCACACATGCTTTTCTATTGGCTGGCTGCACATGACAGAGCTGATGACTCATAGCACATGCTCAGTTGAGCTACAGGAACGCCAGATATAGTGTTTTCAATGTTCATGGCGTCCTTCATGTGGTGGTATCTAAACCAAAGGGATTATGAGACACTGTAATACTGTATGACTAAATGTGCAATCACAAAAACACTAATAAGTAATGTTGAGCATTCCGATACTGCAAATATCGGGTATCAGCCGATATTCGCTGTATCGGAATTCCGACACCGAGTACCGATATTTTTACAATATCGGATACCGGAATCGGAAGTTCCCATAATGCAATGAGCCAGTGTTGTGGCTGTGATTAGCTGCTGAAATGATGTCATCATGATGCGCGGTCTGTGCGCATCATGATGCCCGGTCTATGCGGGCCTGCCGGGGGTCTGTGCGGGCCTGCCGGGGGTCTGTGCGGGCCTGCCGGGGGTCTGTGCGGGCCTGCCGGGGGTCTGTGCGGGCCTGCCGGGGGTCTGTACGGGCCTGCCGGGGGTCTGTACGGGCTGCTGGGGGTCTGTGCGGGCCTGCCGGGGATCAAAGTGACAAGTGATGGTGAATATGTACTCTATGTTGTATGTACTGTATGTCTATATGTACTGTATGTATTGTATGAATGTATTGTATGTAGTATGTATGTAGTATGTATGTAGTATGTATGTTGTATGTCTGTAGCATGTTTTATGTATGTTGTATGAATGTAGTATATATGTAGTATGTATGTATGTTGTATGAATGTAGTATATATGAAGTATGTATGTAGTATGTATGTATGTTGTATGAATGTAGTATATATGAAGTATGTATGTAGTATGTAGTATGTATGTTGTATGAATGTAGTATATACAGTATGTAGTATGTATGTATGTTGCATGAATGTAGTATATATGTAGTATGTATGTTTTTTTTGTTTTGTTTTTTTACATTCAACACATGATGGGACTACTACTGTCTCATCATTGGCTAATGTGTCAATCACTGTCATTGTAGCAGGCATAGCTCGATGGGACTTGTAGTCCCATCGGATGATGCCTGCACACACATACAACCCCCGGCAGGCCCGCACAGACCCCGGCAGGCCCGCACAGACCCCCGGCAGGCCCGCACAGACCCCCGACAGCCCGCACAGACCCCCGGCAGGCCTGCACAGACCCCCGACAGCCCGCACAGACCCCCGGCAGGCCTGTACAGACCCCCGGCAGGCCTATACAGACCCCCGGCAGGCCGTACAGATCCCTGACAGCCCGCACAGACCCCCAGCAGGCCCGCACAGACCCCTGAGAGGCCCGTACAGACACGCACAGTGTCCGCCCACACTCTTCCCCCCTCCCGAACTGGATGTACAAGTAAAGAAAGGGCTTTTTTTAATTCCGATATTTCTGTCCCATTGACTTGAATGGGGTTTCCGGTATCGGAATCGGCGATACCCGATACTTTTTGGGTATCAGTCCGATCCAATCCAATCCGATATTTCTCAATATTGGATGGTATCGCTCAACACTACTAATCAGAGGAAGTTTAATGCAAAGTATAAAGATTGTATTGAGCACAAAGCACTTTTTGCACTGTTTGCACATATAGAGCCTATTGACTATAGTGAAAGAAATTGTATGCACTGAATTGTAATTTCTTGTATTGTAAAATGATTGACAATTGAGAGATTGTTATATGGTCTATAAAAAGACACTTTTTTGTACCACCCACTGCTTAAGAAAGGCTCAGTTGAGCCGAAACGTTGCCTTGATATATGGGCTGAATAAAACTCACCTACCACTTTGAAAAAAGTTACTATGGAGTGCTGCCATTTTTTAGAATGAATATTGAAATTGTGGCTGAAAATAGGACTTTCGGCAAGGGGCCGTGCACCCGAAGCTAAGTACTGTGCCGTTTCCTTTTTTTTTTTTCTATATAGATAGATAATATGGGTAATATGGGAGATACATCAGAAAACATTACGACATAAGACACCAGGATAACCATTATGCAGTGCTCTGCTTTGAAAATTAAAAATAATTAATAACAGAAGTCAGTAAAGCATAGGGCAATTACATGTGTAATGATTGTAGTATTATACTGTCCTGGTGGAAAAACTGATTAATGAATGTTTGCAAAATGACTGTATTTCTGTATAATAAATAATATGGCACACGGCAGCCAGGTTGAGATGTATTGTCCCTGGGTGCTTCACTTCTGATTGTGCTGTGCCCCAGAATCCACCTTTCAGACTTCTCAGGCTCTCATACTATGGTCAGGAACAGATGTTTCTGCTGCTCCTAGAGAATTGTAAGTGATGTTCTAAACAGCTGGCAAACGTCTTCTGTTCTACGTACATCCTATATACCTGCATGCACATAATCCGTGTACTAAGCTTATTGATGGCTTTTAATAACATCTCATGAGTTGTAGTAAAACAAATAAATATGAGTTACTTCTGTCTGAGTGTAAAAAAGGCATTTTATATGCTTACTTGACGATATCAAAGCATCTAATCTTTAAAAGTGCTAAATACTGAAAATAGCCAAAAATAACATCCCGCTAATAGGCTGTACTGCCCAGGGCTAGTGCCTTGCATGCACATATGGAATACAGTGGTGATTAAAGAGGTGATCAGATGGGGTTTGCTGACCTATTCATTCTTAGGATGGATAGCTTATTGGGAGCAGCGGCATACCGCTGATAGTGCAGACCATGTGGCTGCTTCGGGGCTCTTGAGTATGGGGGGTCGGTGTATGCAGTTACAGCTGAAAACAATGATGGAGGAGGGAGCTGTCATCTAAAACTCCATCCTCTGCCATTTTTCCGCATGTGGAGGACTATTTATTATGATAACATGCTATGTGAAGGGCAAGTTATGGGGCCATCATATTACGTGGAGGACTACTTGTAAGGCCATCTTACTATGCGGAGGACTATTTGTGGAGGCCATCATACTATTTGGACTGCTATTGATGGGGTCATCACATTATGATGAGCACTATTTATGGGATCATCACACTATGATGAGGACTATTTATGGGGGCCATCATATTGTGTGGAGGACTTCTTGTGGGGCCATCATACTATTTGGAGGGCTATTTTGGGACCATCATACTATTAGGAGTGATATATGGGAGCTATTATACTATTTAGAAGGCTATGAAACAACTAATCCAATATATATATATATATATATATATATATATATATATATACACACACAGGAAAAGGAAGAGATCCCAATCAATAAGACACAATACTTTATTATCCAATATTAAAAATACATGTAAAAAAGCAAAATGCCGTAAGGGACACCTCAGAGCATCAAAGAAAAAGGCCAATAATGTATACAGGGGATAATACAATGCTGCAATATCGAGAATAGTAAGTTGATTGGTTAATGTGCCATATTTATATAATATCATATGAAATACTGGTACAAAATCAATACATGAATATGGCCGAAAGTGAAACCAACAAAAGCAAACAACCCCTGAAGCCCAAAATAAGTAGCACCTGAGTAAAAAGTAATTAGTTCTCAGAGCAAGGTAACTCTAGAGAAAACGAGGGGTTAAAGGATACGGCCACCTATAGCATGCCCAATGCAAAGTGCTATGTGCTTAAATATAAAATATCCTCAACAAATAATGAAATACACCAAATAATATCACCTGTAAAAAGGTAATTACCTTCCGGTGTTGGTGCTCGTGGTGTCCCCTTGCCCCGACGCACATTTTGCCTCCTGCTTCTTCCAGCTATGTGGGGGTCATCTTTCTATTTGGTGTTATATGGGGGACCATTATACTGTGTGGGGGGTTGTGCAGGGGCCATTACACCTTGTAGAGTGTTGTGTGGGGGCCATTATACTGCCTGGAGGGCTATGTGGGTTGGCCATTATATTGTTTGGAGTGCTAGTGGGGGCCATTATAGTGTGTGGGGACACTAAGGGGCTTCAATAGGGGCAAAACTACTTTGGAATAGCTGCAAAATTGTAGCATGCACTCTTCTGTGCCCCCGACAAATTTTTTTTAGGGGGTTGTCCAATTAGGACTTTTTCTATAGGGCCCTATGATTTCATTGTACATCACTGATTGGGGGAAAAATTATTCTTAACCACGACTTGTAAAGGTGTTATATTCCAATATTATTTATCGTTAGGCATTGAAGACAATAATTTGCTGAGAAATAAATGTCTTTCATACCCAGAAACTTCTTTGTCACAAGAGAAACATTAAAAGGAACCTCACAGCTGATACATACTGCCCGATCCACGGACATCATGTAACACTGGCTGCATGATTTCAGTCATGTATGTTTGATTCTAAAATGCTACAGTGTTTTTATAGAAAAACATACGGGATACTAGTCATCCGATTCATCCTTACTGGAAGCTGGATAAATCTGCATGACTATGGGCAGAAAAGTGATAAGATCAGCTCAGTACCACGCTCCCTCTAACCACAGGCCTTCATAACAGAAGTGTGGTCTGGTTCTTTGATAGGTAAAGGACCAGTCGGTAGAGATTTACAATTTAGAAAAAACTATGGTCATGGGTTAGCATGAGATTTTTTCAGTATTGCATTATCCTAATAATTGCTAATGATTGCATTATATATCAGAAAATTACCAATGATTTAAGTCATGTTTTGTGTTACATGTATTTTACTATATGTCTTGAATGATTAACCTGAAGCCAATCTCCTCTGCTGAACTGAGATTTTATGGTTGTCTAATTATCTTTGTCCTTTATCTTATTAGACAGCGGGCTGCGGGATGGCGTAACAAGTGAGCGGTGAGGTATTATTTTCTTTTTTACATCTTACGTTTATTATGCCCTGGTTTGAACAGACCCCCAAGTATTATAAGGAACATTTAATTTGCACCGAATAACTTTGCTACAAATCAAATTTCCCTGATAAATTACCATCTTATTTTTTGCCAAATTCAGTTCTCTGCAGATTCGATTATCTCCACTACTTATGGCTTAATATTTTTTTTTATTTTAGCTTACTAAGATAGAACACAAAGACCAAAAGCAGAATAGAATAAATGCTTGAACTACACTAAGTAAAAATAAATAGGATGTGCAACAGCTAGGAAAGTGACTTCGAAGCCATAGTACAAGCACCTACAAGCAACCCAAACATCTTATTTCATGGCCAGACCTATATGGCGACATTAATTCCATATTGCTTTACAGACATCATCATCATCACTAACTACATAGTGACTCACAATATAAGTTCTCTATCAGTATGTCTTTGGAGTGTGGGAGGAAACCACGCAAGCACAGGGAGAAGATACAAACACCTGGCAGATGTTGTCTGTGGTGGAATTTGAACCCAAGGCCCCAGTGCTGCAATGCTGTAGTGATTACCACTAATCCAACATGCTGCCCTGTCTTCAAATTGACTATTAATTATATTACCTTTTGCAATTTTCCACGATCTGCTCTCCTTGACTGACTGGTCACTCCCTGTGTAAGTATAATGTAAGAGGTGGCCAGGACGGTAGTCGCAGCAGAGGACATCAGGGCTCTGGTGTCCTGACCTCCTCCCACAGGAAAATTTCCAACTTCTACTGGTGTACCTGTTTAAGGTGCTGGTCCACGGACAGGGATTCCACTGCGGTGCGACCCAGCTTCTGTATACTTAGCTTCAGTGCTTACAGTTGAAATAACGGACACAGATACCGGTTGAGAAGTCAACTCAATTATTTTAATTTGTTCTCCAACAGTCCTGGGCATATCAGTTACATTACAGTCCACACAGCATTCCTCCTGCACTTTCCCTTTCTTACTTTCTGTCTCCTCACGCGCATTACTTTGTAGTAGCGTCCTTGGCAGTACCGCAGCATCACTCCTGTACGACCTCAATATATAGGGGATGCCGTTCATCCCCTTCACCTCTGACTTGCAGGCTTCAGCCCTATTTAAGATCTGCCACATGGTGAATACTCTGCACCCTGGAGGACTTTTGGACCACTTCTTCCTTTCCATTCCTGCTGCTGTCATAAACTGCAATTTCCCCGGGTGCTCCGGTCTTATCCAGCACCCGTCTGACTGTGCCCGTGCTTTGCTTATTTTCCACAACGTTGCATAGCTGCTATGGTCCTGGGCTTAGAGCTCTTGTTGGCAATTTGGGCATGCTCGCCCCTCTGATTAAATCCTAAAGCCTACACTTAACCCATAGCAGCTCCTCCTACCATTAACCCTTATGTGAACTTCCTATCAGCTATACCTAACAAGGATTATTAGTATCCCCCATCTAGTGGCCCACAACAGAACTACACTTTCCCATATCTATGAATTCTATGCTAATAGTGCCCTCCACTATTGAACCCAAAGGATGCACTGTCTTACCCTAAGCTTATACAAAACATATTACAATACAATATAATCTATGCAGCATGGTAACACATATAATGTGGCAGGACCAGTGAGAACGGCGGTAATACACAATAGTGTAGCAGTACCGGAGCATAATCATATCTGTACAATATTTACTATATATATATATATATATATATATAATATATATATATATATGAGAACTCTTAAAGGGGAGGTGGCTTTAAAGGGATATTCTTCTTCAATCCCTTGCAATAACACTAACATACAACTTCATGACATTTCACATTGATATATGGATAATTGCAGTAGTGTAATATCTGATTCATGCTGCCCATGGTTGGGTCAGCATGAATCTCTTAACAGATTCCTTTTAATTTATTATTTTATATCTTGTGCTGTGATTGCTTTTTTTTAGTTTTGGAGGTATCTCAGCAATAAAAAATAAAGTGAATTTAAGTAATAAGGATAAAATAAGCAAAATAAGACCAGAAGATAATTATAATTTCTGTCTTTAGGCATCTGTCCAGTATTTGATTGACTTGAGTAAATAAGACTGGCAGACACTTTGAAATATAGTACTGAATGGTATTCTTGCATTTGTTCCTGTGTAACACCTAACTTGTATCCCTTTAAAGTCACTTTGCTGAGCTGATATTTTATGGTTGTCTAATTATCCTTGTCCTATGTTTTCAAATTGACCATCAATTATATCAACTAATGCACTTGTACATGGCCCCATGCAATCTTCCTCCGCTGCAGATGAGATAATAGGCCAATAAAAGTCAGGCCATGAAATAAGATGTTTGGGTTGCTTGTAGGTGCTTGTCCTATGGCTTCCAGGTCTCATTTCCACTGTTTCCTAGCTGATGCACATCCTAATTATTTTTACTTAGTTCAAGCATTTATTCTGTTCTGCTGTTGGTCTTTGTGTTCTTAGTAAGCTAAAATGAAATAACTATTAAGCCTTAAATAGTAGAGGTAACAGAATCTGGAGAGAACTGAATTTGACAACAAAATGCTAATTTATTTGGGAAATTTGATTTGCATTAAAGTTATTAGGTACAAATTAAATGTTCCTTATTATAATTGGGGGTGAAACCTTATAAAGTAGAGAAAAGGTTCACATATATGAAAAACCAGAGAAAAAAACCCTAAAAATTAACTTTTATTAATGAATTTAAAAGGACAAAATCCCCATAAATGTCAAATGCAATAAATATAGATATATACAGTAAATGCAAAGGTAGTTATATCAAATGGGCAACATCATACCCTTATACTTATGTAAAAATATGTCAGAAAGTCATTATCTCAGTAAATTAGAATAATTAACAAAAAACCACCTGCAAAGGCTTCCTAAGCATTTAAAAAGGTCCCTTAGTCTGTTTCAGTAGGCTCCACAATCATGGGGAAGACTGCTGACTTGACAGATGTCCAGAAGGTAGTCATTGACACATTCCACAAGGAGGGTAAGACACAAAAGGTCAATGCTAAAAAAAGCTGGTTGTTCACAGAGTGCTGTATCCAAGCATATTAATGGAAAGTTGAGTGGAAGGAAAAAGTGTTTTAGAAAAAGTTGCACAAGCAACCAGGATAACCGCAGCCTTGAAAGGATTGTTCAGAAAAGGCCATTCAAAAATTTGAGGAAAGTCTAGAGGAAGAGTGGAGAGACAGACAATCCAACTGCTTGAGGTCTAGTGTGAAGTTTCCACAATCTGTGTTGGTTTGGGGAGCCATGTCATCTGCTGGTGTAGGTCCACTTTGTTTTATCAAGACCAAAGTCAGCACAGCCGTCTACCAGGAAATTTTAGAGCACTTCATGCTTACCTCTGCCGACAAGCTTTTTGGAGATGGAAATTTTATTCTCCTGCAGGACTTGGCACCTGTCCACACTACCAAAACTACCAATACCTGGTTTAAAAACAACAGTATCACTGTGCGTGATTGGCCAGAATCTATGGGGTATTGTCAAGAGGAAAATGAGAGACACTAGACTCAACAATGCAGATGACCTGAAGGCTGCTATCAACCTGGGCTTCCATAACACCTCAGCAGTGCCACAGGTTGATTGCCGCCTTGCCACGCCGCATTGATGCAGTAATTGATGCAAAATGAGCCTCGACCAAATATTGAGTGCAATTACTGAACATACATTTCAGTAGGCCCATATTTCAGATGTTAAAATAATTTTTCAAGCTGGTGTTATAAAGTATTCTAATTTACTGAGATAATGACTTTTTGGGTTTTCATTGGCTGTAAGCCATAATCATCAACATGAACAGAAATAAACACTTGAATAAGATCACAGTGTTGGTAATGACTCTATATAATATGAGTTTCACTTTTTGTATTGAAGAACTGAAATAAATTAACTTTTTGATGATATTTTAATTTTGTGAGAAGCAGTTGTATAGTTAGTGAATAAAGTGCAAGAATTGCGCAAAAACTTAAACTGCTTGGGTTATTTACCTCTTAATGACCTGAGCTTTTTTCCATTTTTTTTGTTTTCGTTTTTCGCTCCCCTTCTTCCCAGAGCCATAACTTTTTTTATTTTTCTGTGAATATGGCTATGTGAGAGCTTATTTTTTGCGGGATGAGTTGTACTTTTTAACGACGCCATTGGTTTTACCATGTCATGTACTCGAAAAGGGGAAAACAATTCCAAGCGCGGTGAAATTACAAAAAAAAAATTGAATCCCACACTTGTTTTTTGCTTGGCTTTTTTGCTAGGTTCACTAAATGCTAAAACTGACCTACCATTATGATTCTCCAGGTCATTACGAGTTCATAGACACCGAACATGTCTAGGTTCTCTTTTATCCAAGTGGTGAAAAAAAATTCCAAAAAATGCGCAATTTTCCGAGACCCATAGCGTCTCCATTTTTCATGATCTAGGGTCGGGTGAGGGCTTATTTTTTGCATGCCAGGCTGATGTTTTTAATTATACCACTTTTGTAGAAATACATTCTTTTGACATTAACTTTTTACATTAATTTGCATTTTGGATCTCTGTTAATGACTTTTTTATAAGTACTATTACATAATAAATGGATTTTCTATATAATGGTGTATACTTCCCTTTTTTTGTAGGTTGTAGTACTCAATAATATTAGTTTTTATCCAAGTGGCCTGATTGCCAGAAGCACATTTTCCACCTGTAGTGGAAATGCATTAATGCAAGGGACTTTGTGACCTCCTTTCCTGGAATCTGCAGGGGTCCCAATCATCGGACTCTGAGTGGACTTACATTTATCACCTATCCACAAAACAGGTGAAAATATATACAGCTGTAAAACCTGTTTAACCCCTTCACTACCAAGGGTGGTTTGCACGTTAACTCCCGGGCCAATTTTTACAATTCTGACCACTGTCCTTTTATGAGGTAATAACTCTGGAATGCTTCAACGGATCTAGGCGATTCTGACAATGTTTGCTCATGACATATTGTACTTCACTTTAGTGATAAAATTTCTTCGCTATAACATGCGTTTATTTATGAAAAAAATGGAAATATGGTGAAAATTTTGAAAATTTTGCGATTTTCAAACTTTGAATTTTTATGCCCTTAAACCAGAGAGTTACGTAACACAAAATAGTTAATAAATAACATTTCCCACATGTCTATTTTACATCAGCACAATTTTGGAAACAACATTTTTTTTGTTATAAGGGTTAAAATTGACCAGCGATTTCTCATTTTTACAACAAAATTTACAAAACCATTTTTTTAGGGACCACCTCACATTTGAAGTCACTTTGAGGGGTCTATATGGCATAAAATACCCAAAAGTGACACCATTCTAAAAACTGCACCCCTCAAGCTACTCAAAACTACATTCAAGAAGATTATTAACCAATCAGGCGCTTCACAGGAGCAGAAGCAACATGGAAGGAAAAAATTAACATTTAACTTTTTAGTCACAAAAATGATTAGCAACAATTTTTTAATTTTCCCAAGGGTAGCAGGAGAAATTGGACCCCAAAAGACGTTGTCCAATTTGTTCTGAGTACGCTGATACTCTATATGTTGGGGGGGACCACTGTTTGGGCGCAAGGCAGGGCTCGGAAGAGAAGCAGCGCCGTTTGACTTTTTCAACCTAAAATTGACTGGAATTGAGATTGGACGCCATGTTGCGTTTGACGAGCCCCAATTGTGTCCAAACAGTGGAAATCCCCCACAAGTGACCCCATTTTGGAAACTAGACCCCCTAAGGAACTTATCTAGATGTGTGGCGAGCGCCTTGAACCCCCTAGGGCTTCACAGGAGTTTATAACGCCCGGGCGTGAAAATAAAAAATCATATTTTTTCCACAAACATGGTCGTTTTGTCCCCAATTTTTTATTCTCCCAAAGGTAGCAGCACCATTTGACTTTTTCAACCTAAAATTGGCTGGAATTGAGATTGGACGCCATGTTGCGTTTGACGAGCCCCCAATGTGCCCAAACAGTGGAAACCCCCCACAAGTAACCCCATTTTGGAAACTAGACCCCCTAAGGAACTTATCTAGATATGTGGTGAGAACTTTGAACCCCCAAGTGTTTCACTAAAGTTTATACTGCCCAGGCGTGAAAATAAAAAATCCTATTTTGTGCCCACAAAAATGATCGTTTAGTCCCCAATTTTTAATTTTCCCAAGGGTAACAGGAGAAATTGGACCCCAAAAGTTGTTGTCCAATTTGTCCTGAGTATGCTGGTACCCCATATGTGGGAGAAAACTGTTTGGCACACGTCGGGGCTCAGAAGGGAAGACGTGACGCTTTGGAATGCAGACTTTGATGGAATGGTCTGCGGGCGTCATGTTCCATTTGCAGAGCCCCTGATGTGGTTACACAGTAGAAACCCCCCCCACAAGTGACCCCATTTTGGAAACTAGACCCCCTAAGGAACTTATCTAGATATGTGGTGAGAACTTTGAACCCCCAAGTGTTTCACTAAAGTTTATACTGCCCAGGCGTGAAAATAAAAAATCCTATTTTGTGCCCACAAAAATGATCGTTTAGTCCCCAATTTTTAATTTTCCCAAGGGTAACAGGAGAAATTGGACCCCAAAAGTTGTTGTCCAATTTGTCCTGAGTATGCTGGTACCCCATATGTGGGAGAAAACTGTTTGGCACACGTCGGGGCTCAGAAGGGAAGACGTGACGCTTTGGAATGCAGACTTTGATGGAATGGTCTGCGGGCGTCATGTTCCATTTGCAGAGCCCCTGATGTGGTTACACAGTAGAAACCCCCCCCACAAGTGACCCCATTTTGGAAACTAGACCTCCTAAGGAACTTATCTAGATAAGTGGTGAGAACTTTGAACCCCCAAGTGTTTCACTAAAGTTTATACTGCCCAGGCGTGAAAATAAAAAATCCTATTTTGTGCCCACAAAAGTGATTGTTTAGTCCCCAATTTTTAATTTTCCCAAGGGTAACAGGAGAAATTGGACTCCAAAAGTTGTTGTCCAATTTGTGCTGAGTATGCTGGTCCCCATATGTGGTAAAAAAAACTGTTTAGGCACACGTCAGGGATCGGAAGGGGGTGACGTTTTGGAATGCAGACTTAGATGGAATGGTCTGCGGGCATCATTTTCCATTTGCAGAGCCCCTGATGTGCCTAAACAGTGAAAAAAAAACACAAGTGACATTGTTTTGGAAACTAGACCCCCAAGGAACTCGTCTAGATGTGCCCCAACTAATCTAATGTTTCCGGTAAAGTAATTTAGTAGTGCATTGAGGTGTGGTACAATTTGAAGCAATCCTTCATACACAGGCCAGGTTTTTCGGGGCAGGTGTCGCATTGATAAATGGTGTCCTTGCGTATTCCATTTTTATAACACAATCGGCACCTTTTTTGCAATTTACCTCTTTTTGTACTTTGCGGGACCTCCCCCGGGAAATGCTGACTGGTACAATATGAGCACCTTCAGTTCCGGAAGTTCTGGGGCCCGCTCCTTCCAGAGTGCCAAACATCAGGGCCTTAACCACTACCTCCTGGAACTCAAGGTACGACGTATCGGTGTGGTGTGCACATTGTGACAGCAGGAATGCGTTGAGCATTGCCAATTGGACAATGTGCACGGCGAGCTTTTTGTACTACACCTTTGCCTTTCTCAAAGCATTGTACGGTTGGAGGAGTTGATCGGCGCGATCAACGCCCCCCATGTTTTTATTGTACCCCAGCACACATTCAGGTTTGCTGACCTGTGCAGAGGTACCCCGTACAGTGCTGAGGGCACTGCCATCACCGTGTATGGTGGTCAAGAGAAAGACATCCCTCTTGTCCTTGTACTTGACCACCAGCAGTTGGTCGCTACATTGGGCCCTGCTCTCACCTTTTCGGAGCATCTGCCCAAGTAGCGTCTTCGGGAGGCCTCTCTGATTTTTGCAGACAGTACCGCAAGCTGCGGTACCTCGCACAGAGAGGGATTTGTAGAGTGGGACACTGGTATAAAAGTTATCAGTGTAGAGGTGATAACCTTTATCCAGCAGTGGGTGCACCAAATCCCACACAATTTTTCCACTCACTCCCAGGTCAGGAAGACACTCAGGGGGTTCAATCCTGGTGTCCTTTCCTTCATACACTCTAAACCTGTGGGTGTACTCTGAGGTTCTCTCACACAGCTTATAGAGTTTGATTCCGTACCTGGCCCTCTTACTGGGCAGGTATTGACGGAATCCGCGCCTTCCCTTGAAATGGACCAAGGACTCATCCACGCAGATGTTCCTTTGGGGCACGTACACTTCAGCAAACTTTTTGTTGAAGTGTTCGATGACCGGCCGAACTTTGAACAGATGGTCAAAGTTGGGGTCATCTCGTGCGGGACACTGTGCATTATCGTTATAATGCAGAAACTTGTGGATGGCCTGAAAACGCGTCCGGACCATGACCATTCAGAACACTGGAGTGTTGTATAAAATATCAACACTCCAATATTGCCAAATTTCAGGCTTCTTCAGGATACCCATGTGGAGGATCATGCCCCAAAACTGCGTCATTTCAACTGCGTCCACAGAAGACCAGTTAGTATAGGATGAACGCGGGTTTTGCTCCAAAAATTGCAGAGCGTACAAATTAGTTTGCTCCACCATGAGGTTAACAAAATCCTCAGAGAAAAAGACTTTGAAAAAGTCAATTTCTGTGAGGCTGGTGGTGTCAAACTTGATTCCTGATTCTACCACAAAATCAGGAATCGGTGGCTCGTAATTTTTGGGGGGCGAGGTCCACACAGGACTGAATCAGCTGCGGGCATGGTGGGCGCTGCCTCATCTTCTGTCCTGGAGCGTCTGCGTGGCGGTTCCGCAGGACCCGAGGAGGAAAATGAGGAGGAGGAAGAGGATGAAGAATCCAAAAAATAAAGAAAAGTCAGATCGTCATCCTCGCGATCAGTGTCGGAGGCAAGTAAAGCATATGCCTCCTCCATTGAATAGCGCTGTTGGGAGAAACGTGATGGGCGGGACATTTTTTTGTGTAAATATGGTGCTTGGGTGTACTTTATTTATAACTGTGTATGTGGTGGGGGGCTAGTTATTGGTGCACACTATCCTGTAAGAAAAAGCTAAAAGGAAATGGGGAGCAAAATACCTGTGAAAAAAAAGTCTAAAACAGCAGGTCCTAGATATAAGTGAACGGCGTCACTTATCAAAATTTAGTGGCTGCTGGATCTGTGTACAGGGGTGGCTCAAAGGGGGGGAGGTGAAAAAGAAAAATGGAAAACAGCCGGCACAAACTTTGATAAGTGAATTGCGTCACTTATCAAAATTCGGCGGCTGCTAAATGTGCAGAAACGGTGCAAAGGGGGTAAAAAGAGGGGGCTGGGGGGATTGGGGTGGATGAATAGAGATCGGGCAGGGATCAACAGTTAGGGTTGTAGTTAGGTGGCACAAAAAGGGGTGAAAAAAATGAAAAACGGCAGGCACAAGCTCTGATAAGTGATGTGCGTCACTTATCAAAGTTTTGCGGCTGCGGGATGTGTGTACGGAGGTGGTGCAAAGGGGGCTAAGGAAAAAAGGCGAGCACGAGTGTTGATCTGTGAACTGCGTCACCGATCAACGCTCGGCGGCTGTGCACGGAGGTGGCGCAAAAGTGGGGTGGAGGGGGGTAAAAATAGTGGGAAGGGGATTGGGGTGGATGAAGAGAGATTGGACAGGGATCAGTTAGGGTTGTAGTTAGGGGGCACAAAGGGGGGTGAAAAAAATGAAAAACGGGATGTGTGTGCGGAGGTAGCGCAAAGGGGGCTAAGGAAAAAAGCGAGCACGAGTGTTGATCGGTGAACTGCGTCACCGATCAACGCTCGGCGGCTGCTCATGGAGGCGGTGCAAAAGGGGGGGTGGAGGGGGGTAAAAAGGGGGTGAAGGGGGGTAAAAGGGGGTGAAGGGGGGTAAAAGGAGGGGTGGAGGGGGATGGGGGATGAAGATAGATTGGGGGGGTAAAGATAGATTGGGCATGGGATCAGGGATCAATTAACACTTACAGTTGTAGTTTTCTTCCTTCTTTCTTCTTTCTTCTGCAGGGATTGTGGTGCAACAAGCTGTGGCACCACAATACCCAGCACAGGAGCTCTTGCTGCGTCCGACCTCTCTGCAGGAATCCTCAGCTAGAGCGAGGACCCCTGCAGACAAGTCAGACAGGTCAGAGGCAGGTCACAGAGTGGTCACATCGCTGCTGTGACCTGTCATTGGTGGGATCGAATGATTGCATCGATCTCACCAATCCCTGCTCTGCCTGGTGACCATGATAGCTGCTTAGGATCGGAGCTCACAGCGCCTATTCCTAGGCAGGTCATGGCCAGGTCATCAGCAGGGCACACAGCGGTCACAGCATGACCGCAGCTGTGCCCTGTGGCTGGCGCGATCCGGCTTAGGATCGGTGATATTACAGCACCGATCTGGGCCGGTACCGGCAGGGCACAGCGGCGATATTGCGCCGCTGCGATTGGCGCGATCGATTAGATCGGCGATCGCGCCAATCTGGGGGCTTTTCTCTGGTGCCTGGCATTGCCAGGCACCGGTCCTAGGATTGAGTACATCGGTACTCGATCCTAGCCTAGGATCCTGTTGTTTCAGCCAATCTGATTGGCTGAAACAAAGAGAAGCGCTGTGATAGGCTGTTCTGAATTGAACAGCCAATCACAGCTCACAGAGGGGCGGGCCAGGGTGGAGACTGCCCGGGATGCCGAGGCCATCTATCCTGAGGTAAGATGGCGTCGGCAGTTTAATGCGATCACCGCGACTTAAGTCGCGATGTCGCATTAAAGGGCATGACGTACTATTCCGTCCATGGAACTTAGGTCCCAGGTCACATGGACTGAATAGTACGTCCATTGTAGGAAAGGGGTTAATTGCATATTATATATGTAACACCAAAGAAAGTACAGGCAACTGCACTTAAAGTAATGCCTTCCACAAGCAAGAAAGTTATAATTGCTAACATGGGGAAAGCAAGAACAAAAGAATATTTTGATCCCTAGAGCTAAAAATGGCTTGATTGTTAATTAATTAATGACATGTTTAAGACATAACTCCTGAAAGACCATTGTTTTATAGTAATGCTTCAGAAGAAGTGTCAAGTTCCAATGGCAGGTGTTTAATTGTATTCTTGAGTATTAGGGCAGTAATCAAAGAGCAAAATGATTGGTTTGTAATCATTTAATACTTTTTAAATTGATGTGGTAACAAACAAAAAAAACTCAAAAACAATAATAGAATTTATTAAATATATTTATATATACACTTAAATAACACCAAAAAAGCCTTCAATGAGTTCAGCTAAACCAAGCCCTGATACAACTACACTGATGGGGTAAAAAAAAAATTCTGATACTATCCAACACAAAAAATGAGTTTTCCTAAAAAAAAAATTTCTTGTGCTAAAATATTAAAACGTAAAAGAAAAAAAATACTTATTTGGCATTGCCATATTTGTACCACACAGTAGAATAAAGTTAACTTGTTATTTGTATCCCACAGGAAACAATAAAGAATAAATTTAAAAAAATGGTGCAAGTGGTGTTTTTTTATATTTTTATATAGAAAGAGTTAATGAAAACTAATAAATAGCATTTTTGTATCCAAAAATTGTAATATTGCAAAATATAACTCATCCTAAAAAAAATATAAGTAGAAAAATAAAAAAGTTATGTCTTCTCTAATATAGCATTAAAATTAGCTTGATCCTTAAGGTCCAAACACATGATCAAAAGGGTTAGGGCCTTAAACAAATACTAAATACGATGAGTTGATGAGAGCCACATTTGTGCGTCAGGTTATAGTCTGAGATGGATGATTTTGGCAGTGCAACATCCCTGAATTAGCAGTAAACATGCTGTAAATGTTGAAGGTGCTGCATGTGGCGAAGGTGCAAATTATTAAGATGTGTGGTTGGGGCATATTTGATGAATGATAATGGAATTTCACCAGTTCATAAAATGCACACATGCATAAGGAAAGGGTTAGTGAGGTCAACACTCAGAGAAACAGTAAGATTGGCCCCACATTAAAGGTGTTAATTTGTTCATGTTTCTAATATCAGTGAACTTTACATGTGCATTAAACTCAGCTAAAGGTTATTTGATCCTTTGCACCTGAATAGGAGAAGAAAAGGTCGGTGTCCTTGAAACTTCACTTTTAAAAGCTAAATTTCTGCCCTCAAAGTATTGCTAAAAATACCTTTATGAACAAATGATTGACATTTATTTTTATTATGTCTTTTTTATATGTATTGTATGGACAATAATTTAGAGAACAGTTTTCTAAGTTGCTTAGCCTCTTTCTAAAGAAAACGCAAACTGATGTAGGGACTGATCACACAGATTGGTATTAGACTATGGTCACATGACTTTATTTTCTCTCATCAGAGAAAATTCATCCAATTATGCTAATAACACTCTGATCAGAGTTTGATCAGAGTGTGATCCAATTTTCTTGGATGAAGAGAAGATGGAAAAAAATCTTAGTCAGTCCATGAAAAACAGAACGTACTCATGTCATACGAGTGCAGTCTGGTTTTTTTAAGGACCCAATGACTTGCATGGCAAACTGCTATTCAATTTATAATAATAATCTTTATTTTTATATAGCGCTAACATATTCCGCAGCACTTTACAGTTTGCACACATTATCATCATAGATGCAAATCCTGCATGTTGCAATTTTTCCCTCGGACAAGTGAAATTTTGTACATGTCCACAGCCCCTTATAATAACATTGGTCAGAATGCGAACTGATGTTTTGTTGGATTGCAATCAGACCAAAAATATGCAGTGCTGGGTATTGAGATGCGGGACTTGTGTGAATTTCTCACAAGTGTGACCCTGGCCTAAGGTAGATTCTCCAAGTCACAGGTCAGGATGATCAGCTCCAACTTGAGGAGATGGTGCAGTGGAGAAGGTTTTAATGGACAGCAGGTAGATCAGCAAAGACTAGGACATCTCGTTTGGCAAAATGGCAGACAGATAAGTAGAGCAGGAAGCACCAAATGAAGTAGGAGCAATTGTGTGAATACGTACAAAGACTGTAGATATACAGGAAAATTGAAACTTACAGCATGATTTGGATTAATACTAGCAAAGATGTATACAATCATGAATTTTAAGCAAAGAAATGGCTAACTGCAGGATAAAAGTGAAGTATTGTCAAATGAGTAACTTTCTTAAAGTGATGCATTACCTCCAAGTTTTTGGTCTCTAAGCTGGATACATGGCCAGTGCTTAGCCAGTAAGTATGCATTAGAGGTGCTGGCTTGCCTTGCTGCTAGTGTATTATCGGAACGCGTCTTTAGTGCTGCAGGTGGTGTACTAACAGACCGTCGCATGCGACTATCCTCCAATAACGTTGACCGACTTACTTTTCTGAAAATGAACAAGGCCTGGATCTCGCAGGAATTTGCCAGTCCTCTTCCAGATTAAATAATTGGTTGGCAACAGTATCCAGGTCGCCTGTTGTGTTCATGTTTCTTCCACCTGAACTGTAATCCCTGGGCTCCAACACCGCCAGTTGCTGCTCAGAAGTGCCATCTGCACAGTCAACACATGCTCCAGTGTTATTGGGGTTCAGTAACATCAGCTGATCCCCTGCTGTGTGTCCGGCTATTTCGCCTGCTCTGTCCACATTCACACTTCTACAGATATTAAACTTGCTCCAATTAGGGCTCTGGCTACACTCTGTTTCTACTGTAATCCCTGGGCTCCAACACTGCCACTTGCTGCTCTGAAGTGTCTTTTGGCACGGGTACTCCCTCCTGCCCAGCCTGGTTCCAGCAGGCCAGCTGTTTCCGGGTAGTGTCAACGTCACTTTGCCTCCAATACGTTGTCCTGTCGTGTTGCAGTCGGGTTAGCCGACTCTATGGTGCCTGCAGTTTAGGTGCTTCCTATGTGGGCTGCAGGATCTGGCAATGAAGGCTGGTTCCGTAGTGCCAATAGGACAAGCTCCCCCTGTAGGACTGTGGGTTTCGGTAACTCTGGCCGGCTCGCGGCCTTGCAACTTTTTTTTTCATGGGTATCTTCTGCTGCCTATCTGAGTTCCAGTACCATTAGCTGGTTCTTTGGAAGTCAATCTTGAATATGTCCCCCTGGGTTCCAGTAATGTCAGCTGGTTCCAGGCAGAGCCTTTGGCTTAGGTGCCTCCTTCTCAGAATCTGAGTTCCACCAACGTCTGCTGGTCCTTGGTAGTGCTTTCTGGCACAGGTACCTCCTGCTTAGTAACCGGGTTCGAGTACCATCAGCTGGTCCTCGGTAGTCCCATTGGCTCTTGTACCTTCGGCTACCCATCCAGGTTCCAGTACCGTCAGCTGGTTCTCAGCAGTTCCTCAGCCTTCTTGTACCTTCTGCTACATTTCCAAGTTCCAGCTTTTTTAAATGGTTTTTGGTAATCACTCTGGATCTCCCTGACGAAGACCCTGAAGACCACCCAGAAGAAGATGACGACCCTGAAAACGACGACCCTGAAGACCACCCTGAAGAAGACGATGACCCCGAAGACGATGACCCTGAAGACCACCCCGAAGAAGACCAAGAAGATGAACCTGAAGAAGATGACCAAGAGGACAAAGAACAAGAAGACAACCACCAAGATACAGAAGAACAAGAGACAGAAGACCATCAAGCAGAAGAACAAGAAGCTGCAGAAGAACTTTAAGCATAAGACTAATAATCAGAGCAAAAGATATTATCTAAATTATAAGCAGAAGAAGACTAAGCAGTGTATGGAGGTGAGTCCATTCCTCCTCGTGGTGCCCCTGGAAAATACCTGCTGCTGCAGGCAAAACTGAACATGGACAAATCCTGCAGTAAATCTTTTGTGACAGGCAGAACGGAAGGTGTAATCTTCAAACTTTTATAGATAACAACTACAGGAATGCCTGTCACAAATAAGAATATGATGAAGAAGAAGAATATGAAGAAGATGAAGTAGAATATGAAGAAGAAGAATAGTAGTTGAATAAGAAGAATATGAAGATTGTAAAAAAAAAGAATAATAGGAAGAAGGAGAAGAAGAAGAAGATGAATAAGGTGAAGAAGAAGTTGATGAAAAAGATGCTGCTGCTGAGGATGATGAAGGAGAAAGTGTGGGAGAAGTAAAAAAGAAGGTGAAGAGCGTGGAAGTAGTGAAACATAAATATCTGACAAAATATAAAAAAAGCTTAACATAGTCAATATCTTTGTAACTCCGAACGTCTTTAAAAAAAATTAATTCCTGCTATTCCATTTGATTGGGCTAAACCTCTATGCCTTTAATGTCTCCTCCACCTCCCCCGATACATTCTACATTATTTTTAGTTGTTTTCCTTCATGTAGAATTAACCTACAAGGAAAGTAAGGGTTTATTTTCATTCCGATATTTGTGTCCCATTGACTTGCATTGGTTTCCGGTATCGGAATCGGCGATATCCGATATTTTTGGGGCATCGGTCCGATCCAATCCGATCCGATATTTCCCTATATCGGAAGGTATCACTCAACACTACTTACAAGTCAATATTACAGGCTTATACAAACAAAAGTCTGTGTTTTATTGACCAACAAGAAAAAAAAAAAACAAATTCAAAAGTCAACATATAGATAACCATCTATTCCTCCTGGCTTACTGAAAATAGATGTCTAGTTAATGAAGATAAAATTCTGTGTCGTCACAAATAACATTTCCCAAATGTCTACTTTACATCTGCATCATTTTTCAAATGTTATTTTATTTTGTTATGATGTTAAAAGGGTTAAAAGTTTAGTATCAATATATTTTTTTCAAGAAATGTTTCTTTAAGGACTTACTCAGATTTAAATGGATTTTACAGGGCCTATATATTGGAAACTCCCCAAAAGTGTTACCCTTTTTGAATACTGCACTCCTCAAATACTTCAATATTGCTGTCAGGAAATGTTTTCACTCATCAGGTGCTACACAGGAATTAATGTAAAGTTGAATAAAGAAACAAATAAATTGTAACTTTTACTCTAAAATGTTGATATAGCCCAAATTGCTTCACTTTTACAAGGAATAACACAAGAAAATGGACCCAACAATTTAATACATTATTTTTTCTGAACACGCTGATATGCAACATGTAGTCATAAACCTTTTGTTTGCAAACATTGCAGTGCTCGGAAGGGAACGAGTACCATTTGAATTTTGGAACACAAATTTGGCTGAAATAGATTGCGGGTGCCATGTTGCATTTCCACAACCCCTAAGGCGCCCAAACAGTAGAAAATCCCCACGAGTGACCCCATTTTTGAAACTACACCCCCTCAAAGGATTTTTGTCCTTGGGATATAATGAACATTTGTAACTCACATGTATTACACAGAATTTGATAGCATTAGGTCACCACTGAAAATTTTTATTTTTTTCATGAAAATGTTGCTCTAGCTCCAAATTTTTCCCTTTTACAAAATGTAACATGAAAAATTGGACTGCAAAGTTTGTTACCCACTTTCTTCTGAGAGTGGTAATACTCCACATGTAATCAAAAAGTTCTGTATGTACAAACGGGAGAGCGCCATTTGAATTTTGGAACACAAGTTTGGCTGAAATTGATTAATGGAAATCTGTCACCTCATTTTCACGTTGTATGTAAATTAGTTGGGTCTGGTCTGATGGGCGGTGTTCTTGCTCCTTCCCTCCACCCCTCCTTGGCCACTGTATGCTATATTTCAGGTAATTTCTGTAGTTCTCATCCATATTTCTGGTGTGCGCATTGCAATCTCCACTTGAGCATGCGCAGTATGCTTTTATGCCTGGGGCCCCTTTCACTGATCCTCTGCCCCCTTGTGCTGCCTGGGGTCTGTTCGCTGTCTCTGCCCCCTTGTGCTGCCTGGGGCCCCGTGTCCTTCGTGTGCTGCCTGGGGCCCCGTTATTGAGTATAGCACTAAATGGTTCTCAAAAGCCTGAAAAATCTAATCTACAGCAGCTGGGGTATATTCTGGCCCAGAGGGGTATAAACCGGCCTAGGCCAATTTATACCACGGGGAATAGTTTGGCCAAGGTCAAAATATACTCGGGGTATAATTTGGCTTAGACCACTTTAACCCCGTGTATATTCTGGGCGGGGGGTTAATCTGGCCTGTTACACCGGTACACCATTGTCTTGTAGGCCACAGACTTGCAAACTACAAACCAGAGAGCTGTAGGTCAAGGAGCCCTTTGCTCCTTGATCTTCCACAGGATCGAACTGTATCAACATCATGTTAAAGCCGATACAGTATAAAGTGGTGCTTGCCAGAGATCGGGGCCACTGACAGGGCTGGCGTTAGGGGCAGGCAGACCAGGCAACTGCTTAGGGCCCCCACTCATCCAGGGGCCCCCAGCCAGTGGCGTGCTGCTAATAGCAGCACATCACACGGCCGCTATGAGGCCTGTGAGTAAGTGGGGCCTGACGTGCCCCCCCCCCGCATTGCACATTCAACTTATCGGCATCTATGATGCCAATACAGTTGAAAGCAGTGATTGAGGAGAGAGTGTCCGATGACACTCCCTCCACCATCATTCCCCCTCTGCTTGCGACTCAGCGGGTGAGCGATGATGTCACTTCATTGGTCATCTTGCTGTGTCAGCAGTGGAGCTGATGAGACTGGAGCAGAGCCTGGAGCAGCAGGGGAACGGAGAGAGGTAAGTATTGTATATGTGCATATATGTGTATGCATTATACCGTGTGTGTATGCATTATACTATGTGTGGGGGGCTGCATTATAATGTGTGGGGGGACTCTATTATACTGTGTGTGAAGGGGCTGCACTTTACTGTGTGTGGGGGTGCTGCATTATACTGTGTGTATGCATTATACTGTGTGTGTGTGGGGCTGCATTATACTCTGTGAGGGGGCTGCATTATACTCTATGGGGGACTGAATTATACTCTATGAGGGGGGGCTGCATTGTACTCTGTAAGGGGGGCTGCAATATACTCTGAGCGGGGCTGCATTATACTCTGAGGGGGGCTGTTGTATACTCTGAGGGGGGCTGCAGTACACTCAATCAAGGACCATGGGGAGTGCAATATACTATATATACTATATGGGACCTACATTATACTGTATTAAGGACTATCTGTCCCCATCATTCTTAGTCAGCCGGTATAAAGAAACACAGGAACAAGCATCTATCAACTTCAATATTGTCGATCACGCTCATTTAATGGCCTGAATTCAGTGCAGGTAAATATAACCAAAATATTTCTGTGTGATGGTGGAATACGATAGCATTTGACGCCCCACTTTAAACATTTGCCCAGGGCTCAACTTTGTCTACAACCGGCCTGGCCACTAGTCCAGAAGACCAAGGCCAGTGCCATGTACCTTTGGTGATTTTGACACTGTACAATTGTGCTCAAAAGTTTACATACCCCGGCAGAATTTTTGCTTTTTTGGCCTTTTTTCAGAGAATATAAATGATAACACCAAAACTTTTTCTCCACTCATGGTTAGTGGTTGGGTGAAGCCATTTACTGTCAAACTACTGTTTTTTCTCTTTTTAAATCATAATGACAATCCAAAACACCCAAAACATTCAAATGACTCTGATCAAAAGTTTACATGCCCTGGTGATTTTGGCCTGATAACATGCACAGAAGTTGACACAAATGGGTTTGAATGGCTATTAAAGGTAACATCCTCATCTGTGACCTGCTTGCTTGTAATCAGTGTGTGTGCCTAAAAGCTAAGTGAGTTTCTGGGATCCAGACAGACTCTTGCATCTTTCATCCAGCCACTGACATTTTCATACAGCAAGTCCCATCATCAGACTCACAAATTGAAAAAGATATAAAAGCAGTCAAGTTGCAACCCTACCTAAATTCTACAAATTCACACCATAAAGTATTGTATTGGTCACATTTAGAACTTATTTCTGGTTATTTGGGAGTCAAGTGTATTTATTTTATTTTGGTGGCCATATTGCAGTCAAAACTTTGTAAAATGAGTGAAGGGTAAAAGACCTAGTTGTGCATCAACACACCAGTGAAATATACTTGTGGGTGGGTGTAGGGCTTGACCATTGTAAGGTTTGTAATCACTCAGCTGCGTAGGAGGAAGGAGGCATATTCTCTTCAATATCCATGTGAGTTTATTGGCTTCACAAACCATCAAATCCAGAACACAAAGGCAAACAGTCTTTAAGAAGCACAAAACAGTCCTTAGCTGGGCTTGGTTCCCTCAGGTCCTGTGCACACACAGGCCAGGGCAATGTCCATGGCAGGCGCTCTATCTGGAGCCACAGACACAGGAAGGCTTCTCCCTCCTGAGAACACAGACCATTCTGTATTGTCCCTCCTGGACACATGGAAGTCTGTGCATACTGCCAGACTCCCAAATACTCTCTCACCTTTGCTAACCCACAGCCTCCATTATGTGGGCTGTAACCACACCCAGAGGTGAGGTATGGATCACATGGGCTGGTCACATGGTCATGACCTCACGGCAGGTCCTGAAACTCCTGCAGGTCTTGAAGGAAAACAGGGGCACAGTCAGAACCCTCACTCAGAGGTGAGGTTATATGGGTAGCCAGACTCTCCCATCTCTCATAGCTACCCGGACCCAGTGCACTAAATGACATCTTTAGTGCTCATGTACACTAGAGACAAAATACTCCGGGTTGCATCATAGGGAACATCCATCCCTGTGACATATACCTCCCATTAACCTCGCGACCACCAGTCACACCACACCTTATTATTACTTACTGTTCTCTTGGTGGCCAGTTCTGATGTTCTCCTTTTCAGCTCCAGCATCACTACAATTCCCTTCTTCTGTGAACTTACTCAATGAATGCAATGAACTTCCTTCATTTGGGAATATGTGCATTATGCTCAGTCTCATCTCAAGTACCTCTAAATGAAACCTAAACCTCTCTGCAGTGCATTGCAAAGAGAATATGCATTCAAATCATAGTACTGTATATACACAATGTACAAAGCAAATCAAAGCAACTACACAAGTAGACCTAACTCCCTAAGGTAAATATGGATATTTAGCATGGGATACCATAAAACTTAGCAGTGTAGGTAATAGAAATTGGGGCAATCTCACCCGTGCCTTTGTAGATCACCCTTTGAAGACAGCACTGGAAGAAGGGGAAGCTGACTGGTCAGCCAATTAAAGACTAGGCCACTCCAAAGTCTTAACTGTATGTCAAAAGAGCTTGATATTTTGTACTATTTATTTGTTGGTGTGAGTGTATTTTTACTATAACTCATTAAAAGTTAGGTTTTATGGCATCCATGCTATATATCCATAAAGTACATTATTTTTAACACTAAAATAGTGCACTGCATAGAAGGTGCTTGGGTCACCTCTACTCTCTTACAACCTTACAGAACTTGCATTTTTGTGAATGACTTACATAGCTCCCAGCCTTTGTGGAAAAAAGGACAAGTACTAATTTGGAGATGTTCTGCTGTTACGGGAGGTCATATCTCAACATTGACTCTGTGATGTTCCCTCTCCATGTAGGCTCACTGTGTCTCTTACTGATGAGTTACTCAGTTCAGTAGTTCTTCTCTTACTCTGGGGGAGGGAGTAGCATCTGTCTGTGTTCTGTACATAATTGCATTCATTTTTCTTGAAGACTGGTTTTCACCAGGATTCAAACACCCAACCTCTTATTTGGCAAGGAAACGCAAGTCTGCAATGATAACTATAGGAGAATTTTCTACATTTGAATATGACTGGCATTCTTCACTACTGTCACAATGTACTGGTGCATAGAGAGATACATTTCTATATACCAGTGACTTTTCCCAGCAAAGACCAAACAGATGAACGGCATACTAGGGCACACAAATCACCACATTACCAGACGGAGCTCTTTATCTGAAGTATTGCGGCATATGATTTAGTCAAAAAATGGAGGTGCTTGCATGAAAAAACATGAATATTTTAATGTGAAGCAAAAAAAGAAGAAATATGCAGCACTCACCAATGTAGCTGAAAAACTGTGAGTCTTTATTTCACATAATTTCCATCAAATGTGTGGACATGCAGGACGTGGAGTTTTTATAGGTAGTATTTTGTTTTTCGTAATATTTTTGGTTTACTTTAGATTTATCATGTGATCTACACTGAGCATTTACATCATGGTTTCCATCTTATCCCCCAAAATGTAGATTCCCCAATGAAACCATTCACTATAATGCATCAGACTGAGTAACTTTCTGGCTTCTGTTCCCAGTAGTGTGCATTTTTTAGGCATGCAAACAACTGTGGTTGATCTCATTCTTGTGCTGTAAAAGACTCACAGTGCTAGAACAGAGACCAGACAGAGTCCAAAGTGACTCCATCTTATACATTACAGTCCCATTGGCTGTGTCACCTAAATCACACAGAGGTAAGTACTCAGCATACAGAACAGGATACATTTTAAGTCTTATACTGATTTTTGGGAGGCAAAATGAAATAAACAGCAGTTAAAAAATTCTGACATGTTAAAAATGATAAGACTTTATTCTTCAGGTCAGTATGATTACAGCAATTCCAGGTGTATATACAGTAGGTACGGAAAGTATTCAGACACCTGTAAATTTCTCACTCTTTGTTTCATTGCAGCCATTTGGTAAATTCAAAAAAGTTCATTTTTTTCTCATTAACGTACACTCTGCACCCCATCTTGACTGAAAAAAACAAAAATGTAGACATTTTTGCAAATTTCTTAAAAAAGAAAAACTGAAATATCACATGGTCATAAGTATTCAGACCCTTTGCTCAGACACTCATATTTAAGTCACATTTCCTTTCCTTAAATAACACAGGGTTCAAACAGGTGCAATTAATACAGGTAATGAGTGCAGAGTAGGATGGCTTCTTAAATAAAAACTAACAGGTCTGTGAGAGCCAGAATTGTTGCTGATTTAAAGGGATCTGAATACTTTCTGTGCCCACTGTATATATATTTTTTTTTCTACTTTTGCACACTAACATTTTTTTTTCTCAAATTATTTTTTTGCCACCATGTTCTCAAAGCTATATTTTTTTTTTATTTTTAAGTTTAACATAGCATTATGATGGCTTTTTTTTTTTTTTGCAGGATGAGTTTAAATTTTTTTTGGTACCAATTTGGGTATATAATGCTTTATAATTAATTATTTTTTATTTTTTGCGACACAAGATTAGCAAAACCCAGCAGTTTAGAATTGCTTTTATTTTTTTACATTTACTGTATAGAAAAACTCATAAATCATCAGTGTTCTTCGACTCAGTACGATTACAACGATACCAGATTTATATCCTGTATATCACTATACAGGATAAATAATGTGAACGTTTTATAGCTCGAGAAGTTTCAAAAGCAGTATTTTCACGAGCAAAATAATTTTTCACTATTTTTTCATTCTTTCCTGTGTAGCTTTTTTTACATTTTTACAAACTTTATTGAATTTTATTTTACATTATTTCTTAGCATCAATATAAAACTTGAATATTCTTCACTTTAATAGCTGACTAGTGATGAGCGAATGTGCTTAGATAACACCTTACCGAGTGACTTCAACATGCTCAAAAACTATGTGCGAATCCCCAGACCTACATGTCTCACAATGTTCGAAAGCCGCAAAACATGCAGGGATTGCCTGTTAGGCAATCCCTGCATGTGTTGCAGATGTCAAACAGGCACGAGGCATGCAGGTGCGGGGACTCAACATATTTTTTCGAGCACGCTGAAGTCACTCGGTTAACTCCCGAACATGCTCAGATAACACCTTATCCAAGCACATTCGCTCATCACTATTGCTAACCTCTTCCACTGCAACAGATGCAGCGGAAAGTAAGTAGGGTTTAAGATGTAATATATAGCTGACAGCTGCTGCATTTTCGCCCGATAATGCAATTATAAAAACCAGGGCTGATGATCAAAGACTGCAGTAAAATTTGTGGGGTAAAGAATTTGATGAGCTGGTGTTACCATGCTTCAACATGCCTCTTGTTCAACTTCACCTTTGCCGGCTTTGTTTTTTACTGAGTGTTGCTATGCTATATTTCTATACTGATGATGGCTCTGGGGATGTATTTCTATACTTTTGTTGGTACTGGTGCTGTATTTCTGTGCTGATGCTGCTTCAGTTGATGTACTTCGGTACTTTTTGTGGTTCTGGAAATGTGTTTCTATAATGTTGGTGGTTCTGGTGATGTATTTCTGTAATGATGATGGTATTGGTGATGTACTTTTGTACTCTTGGTTCTGGTGCTGTTTTACTATATCTGTATTTATGTTGGTAGTATTAATTATGAAATTCAGCAATGTAGGATGCCACCAATATAATCAGTCAGTATTTGGTTCTGCTTGCCAGTTCCAACCATGATCACTTGACCACTTATATGTGATTTTCATACTTATAGTCACTTGATAACAAGCTCCTTTTAGTGTTTGTTTCAGTGAAGCAGGGGCTGTAGTTTATAACTGAACACTATGAGAATCAGGAAGAGCAGCTAGTCGGCATGCAACTGTAAGTGTGCAAATCGCATATAAGTGGTCGCATGAAAACTACTGAAGCTTCTCAAACTGAAAAAAGACCATTTTTGTATTTGGGAAAAAATCTCAAACTAATGAGACATTTTGATTAATTTTGGGCAAAAAAACAATCGGCCAATACCACTAGATAAAAAAAGAAATGTGACTTAAAAAAATCCTCAAAAGATGAATCGGGCTCTTTATGTCTAGCTTCAGAGTTCTTTATTGAAAATTAAAGCAATGCTTATAATTTTAACTTTCTTGCTTGGTTCTGTTATATCCACTTATTCAGTCAACTACATCCACTTCATTATTTTATTAAAATTGTATATTGCTTTTATTTTACAAGAATAATTTATGTTGGTCACGGATGGAATGTCTGAGCTTTAAACCGCCAATGGTTTGAAGCTACAGCCAATGTGTAGAATTAAAATTCAGTCATACGGATGGTATAGAGTATCTGAAGGTCAAAAGTTGAACTCACTGTTTTTCCTCTCCAAGCGCTGAAGAAAAGAGTGGTAGAAATGTGTAAAGTCTATTGTATGATATGCAAGATTGTACTGGAATGTCATAGATGCAAACTAATAAGACTGCATTCTCCATATCAAAGCGAAGCAAAAACGTAAATTATGTCTGGCGAAATAAAATTCAGTTTTGGGTTTGCAGGTCTTCTAATGGGGTCAGAAGACTCTCTATAAATTTGGCAAGTAGCAGTAACCTTTAATAGTTTGCTGACTAAGCGACGCAGTCATTATTTATTGCCTTACACCTATTATAAAAATGAATATGTGTTGCATTATCAGAAGAACAATTATGTCAGTGAAATGACATAATGAAAATAGATTTATAGGATGAGATTTTTCTTTATCTTAGAGTTATGATCCTCATTGAACATTCATGGCCGTACAAAGAAGTGTAGGCACATGACAGGTACTTGATTAAAGATATATCTCAGGAATAATGTGCCCCCTACTATAAATTAGCACGTATTAGATATCAGCAAAGTGGTCCATGATCATATAATGGCATATGGCTGCAGTTCAAGGATTTTTATACAAATCTTGACTGAATATAAATTCAGTAATTGTTGGACACCCAAAATATATAAATGGTCATATTTTCCTTAAAACAACCATTCACATGTTCTCAGGGATGCACATGTCAGACTGGACTCTACGGGCTCATGCACATGGCTGAATTACAGCTCAGTTTAGTATGAACCCAAAATAGTTTTATATTCCTCCAATATTATAGAGGGTCTTGAAGAAATTCATTTTTGTTAAATTTTAGCTTAAACTTAAAATCATGACATGGGTGATGTATATACAAGGTAGTATCCTGTAGAGACATTGAAAGAAGCTACATAGCCTCTCTGCAATGAACTCTGCTGGCCTGCCCTAGTCCTTAAAGGAAGGCTATCATCAGAAAATGTCCTATTGTTTAAGTAAAGTTTTTAATTATTTTAACTTTTTTTCTTCATATCATGACCTTTTATTTTAAAAAAAACTAAGTTTATAATCTTGCAATTTTTAACTGCCATGGGTCCTTTCCATACTTATATTTTCTGTCTTTTCTGGATAGGTTTTCAGCAGGCTCCTTATCAGCAGAGACCTAGAATTACAATGACAGGTAATACACAGTACATATGAAACAATCCATGATCCCAATAGGCAATTTCACTGCTTCACTTGCTGCCCCTCCTTCACAATGACTTGCTTATTAGATTGTAGCTAATGGATTTCTTGAAACTACAGTAAATTGAAGTATAAAAAAGCACAAGTGTAATGGGAGGGGTGGTGGAACCACTGTGCCATGGTCCGAAGAGAGCCAGGAGGGGCGCAACTAGGTGAACACCTGTCTCTTTGCTAGAGCCCCTGATGGTGGGGTTGGACTTGGCTCCAGATGGACACCAGGTACTACATTAGGACGAACCTCAGATGCATGGCAGCTGACCCCCAATCGGCAGGAAGCTAGAATGACCTAAAAGGGAAAGTTCAGCTGGTACAGGCAGGCACGGTAGGAACACAGGAATGGAAGGTCCTGGTGGGGACTACAGGAATACAGGCAGGCACTAGCAGGTACAGACAGGAACATTTGGTTTACAGGTGGGCAAGGGCAAGTGCAGGCAGGTATGAAAAGTATGGCTGGTACACAAGCGGGCACTGGCAGGTGCAGGCTGGTATACAGGTGGAACTGGCACGTTTAGGCAGATATGGCTTATTTAAAGGAAGGCACTGGCAGGTGCAGGCAGGTACGGCAAGTACGGCTGGTATACAGGCAAATACGGCGGGTATATATGCAGGTATGGGCAGGTGCAGACGGGTACAGGTAGGTACTGTAAGATAAACTAGAATAGGGGACCTGAGAACTAGCAAGCATGTGACTATCAAAGTGAACACATTGTCCAATCAGGTGGAGATGCCTTAAATAATAAGTGTCTCCCAGACATTGGCTAGGGACCAATTAACCAATTAGGACAGTGCTTGCTGTCCCTTTAAAAAGGAGGGAGCGCACACGCCCTAAGCACAGTGCCTGGGGATCTGTGGGCCATACGCAGGCCCCAGGTGGCAGCAAAAGGAAGTTTGGGTTGGGGCTACAACAATGAGTGAGTCGGCATCTCTGCCGAGGGAAGGAGAGAGCCATGCTGGTAAGCCAGTACTACATCCAGTATAAAAATTACAAGATTGCTATTTTTTTATTTTAAT
This sequence comes from Dendrobates tinctorius, assembly GCF_039654945.1. Lineage (NCBI taxonomy): Eukaryota > Metazoa > Chordata > Amphibia > Anura > Dendrobatidae > Dendrobates > Dendrobates tinctorius. The sequence continues at coordinate 43,478,410 of NW_027361679.1, read as the reverse complement.
TACAGATTGTGATATAAATAAGAAATTACCATTTTCTTTAATGGAAAACTTTAAAATGCAAAAACTTTATTTAAACAATACCTAGCGCTAGTCTCTGCTGGCTCAGAGCAGCCATAGACCACTCCTACAAAATATTTTGCGGCTTCTCCTCATGTCATGTCGACAGAGTTTTCTCTTCCGCTCTGCTCTGTTGACAGGATATCACTGCTGATTGATAGCTGGCTCTCCGCAGTTGGGTAGCAGGGAACCAGCTGTCAATCAGGATAATGTCTGCAGTAATGCCCCATCGACAAAGCAGAAGGAAAGAGCTGCTCTATTGATGAGAGGTTAAATGAAGCAGGTGAATAGCCATATGAGTAAGCAGAGATTATCCCCATGCTGAACAGGCAGGTAGTTAGCAACTACTTGACGGCTAGTTCCCAGTCCCATAATACAAAATAATAAAAGTTGTCGATAAACCCTTTAACTGCAATTTTTGTGTGGCTCAATTTTAGTTGAGTTACATGACATTATGTTTTTTTTGCTTTTTCTTCATCTTTCCCATTTGATCCACAGAACATTACAGGCAGCTCACTTGTCTCAGGAGGGGGTGGTACAGTATGCAGTTAACGTACAGCCCTCTTCTGAGATCATTGAGCTGCCTATCACTTTTATTTAACTGTTATTTGCGGAATCCATGATCAATCTTATAAGTAAAAAAGTATAAAGGTTGTATGGCACTTTGTGCTACCTTCCGATCTCTGATGCTCAGAGCAGTCACAGACCAATCCTGCCGGTAATTATGTCACTTCCATTCAGGGTCGGACTGGCCTGGTGAGGTATCGGGGAAATCCCCGGTGGGCCCTTGGCTGTGGCAGAAGGAGAGTAGGAGAAGAAGAAAGGGAAAAAAAAAAAAAGTCTGCAGTTTTTAGGGACACGGGCCCTTTAAAAGCGCCAGCAGCATATGTGCAGGGGCGCACGCACGCAGCATTCATTACCTGAACCGTCGCGCTGCACGACCCAATCGATACTGTCAAGTGTGCACCCGTCATCACCGGCATATGATGTCAGTGTAATATGCTGCATGCGATGGGAGCACATATTCCCTGCCAGCCTCGGCTAGGTCGACGGCCATTTTACTATGTGCATGCCGGACCTACAGAGGAGGAGGATGCCACCCGGAGCTGGGAGCGCAGAAAGGTAAGAGGAATCTTTTTTTTCTCTCTCTCTCCATGCACGAAGCCAGGACAAGGGGCTAGGATGGATATATGGGGGCAGTACAAAGGACCAGGATGAATGCATATGTGAGACCAGGATGGATACATAAGGGGGGCCATGATGGATACATATGGGGCCCAGTGGGCCAGGATGGATATATGGGGTTCAAGATAGATATACTGTATATTGGGGGCAGGACAAAGGACCAGGATGGATACATATGGGGATCCAGGATGGATACATATGAGGGGCCAGGATGGATGCATATGGGGGGCCAGGATGCAGATATACTGTATAGGGGGAGCCAGGATGGATACATAAGGGGAGGCCAGAATGTTGTATAAGAGAGGGGGCAGGACAAAGGACCAGGATTGATACATTTGGGGGCCAGGATGGATACATATGGGGGCAGGACAAAGGGCCAGGATGCATATGTGGGGATCAAGATGGATACATATGAAGGGCCAGGAAGCAGATATATAGGGGAGCCAGGATGCATAAATATGAAGGCCCAGGGTTCATAGTGCTTTTTGAAGTGTGTTTTGGGTCATTGCCCTGCTGGTAGACCCATGACCTCTGAGGGAGACCCAGCTTTCTCACACTGGGCCCTACATTATGCTGCAAAATTTGTTGGTAGCCTTCAGACTTCATAATGCCATGCACAGGGTCAAGCAGTCCAGTGCCAGAGGCAGGAAAGCAACCCCAAAACATCAGGGAACCTCCGCCATGTTTGACTGTAGGGACCGTGTTCTTTTCTTTGAATGCCTCTTTTTTTTATTCGGTCGTCCATGACAGAACCACCTGAGAGAGGGGATCCGCCTTTTAGGAACAGGAAACCTACAGATACAAAAAGGGCGGCACCTCTCCCACGCATCAGTTGGTTTCCTGTTCCTAGAGGACAGGACTCCCTACAGATCGTCCGTCATGGAGTCGACGAGGGATTCCCAGGCCGGCTGACCGACTCAGGTAGCGGGGGGGATCTCCTACCTCGGTCCAGTTCGGGGTCCCTGGAAGCACCACGGTGGGGCCGGGTAGGTCGCCACGGCTGTGGTTGGAGCAGGTGGAGCATAGGGTCCGTGTCGCGTCCGTCTGCAAGTCTGGGCTGCAGACAGACAGCGCCCCGAGTAGCACCGACACCCTTTACCCCTATACAGGGATCTGGATTTACTGCAGAGCCCAGGAAGCGCTGTCTGAACAGGAGCAGAGTGCCAGAGCAGAACGGTTGCAATAGAACAGCAGGAAGGGAGCCAAAAATGGAGTCGGAAACCAGGCGAGCAGTGGAGGTACAGAAACGGCAGGCAGAGGCAGAGTCGAGAGTCCAGGCAGAGGTCAAAAACCGGGAGAGTAGCGGAGGTACAAAATCATCAGGCCGTAGAGGGGGTCAGGAATCCAGGCCAAGGTCAGCGTCAGTAATCAGGAGAAATGCAAGGTACAAAAACGGCAGGCAACAGAGTAGTCAGAAGTTCAGGCTGAGGTCGGAGTTAACGATAGGCAATCACAAGTAACACGTAGGGGAACCAAGAATATATCCGGCAGCTTGCAAGCCCAGTCCCAATGGATTTGAGGGATCAGGGATCAGGTCGTCCCTCACAGGCTCCCGGGCTGGTGATGTCATCAGGACCGCCCCCAGGACCAGACCTGATGATGATGCACCAGCCCCTTCATGACTGACAGAGGAGCGGAGTCTGCATCCAGTAGACGCCTGCGCAGAAGCCCTTTCATTGTTGCCGCCCTCACTCGGGCGCAAGCCACGGCACCTCCTAGTGGTTGAGGGCGGAACAGCAGGCCCCGAGATCGACGACGACATGTCAGTCCGGCGTCTCCTGGTGGCCGAGGCCTGGACAGCAGGCCCCGAGCCCGAGGGCGGCGTGACAGTCCGTCGCCTCCTAGTGGCTGAGGGCGGAACAGCGGGCCCCGAGTCTGACGGCGACGTGACAGTACCCCCCTCTCCAGGAGGGGCCTCTGGACCCTCAAAACCCGGTTTGTCAGGGTGAAGGAGATGAAATCTCCTAATTAATGCCTTGGCATGGATGTTCCTTGCGGGGGACCCAGGACCTCTCCTCCGGGCCGTAGCCCTTCCAGTGTATAAGATACTGTATGGAGTCTCTCACAAGGCGGGAGTCAAGGATACCCTGGACTTCATACTCAAAGGACCCTCCGACCGAAACAGGAGGAGGAGGGGACTGGACAGGGTGAATTGGGGAGCGATACAGTTTGAGGAGAGACTTGTGGAACACGTTAGGTAATTTAAATGACTGCGGAAGTTTCAAACGGAAGGCTACCGGGTTAACCACTTCTATAATTTCATATGGGCCGATAAATCTGGGACCCAGTTTGGCCAAACCTTGTCCCCAACCCCCAAGTGTGGCCCCTTGGACCGTCGTTTGTTTGCAGCTGAAGCCTGTCTAACTTGAGCCCCTTTCAAATTCGTATTTACTTCAGACCATATTGTTTTCAAGCGATGTATGTTTTTCTCTACCCCAGGGAGCTCCGACATCCTAGCCGAGAACGACCCAAAGCGCGGATGCAATCCAAGGTTACAAAAAAAAGGGGTAGTTTTAATGGAATCCTGGTAGCGATTATTTAAGGCAAACTCAGCCAATGGCAGATGTTCTACCCAATCGGACTGGTGTCCTGACACGTAACAACGGAGGTATTGCTCCAGAGCTTGATTAGCACGTTCGGTTTGCCCATTGGTTTCGGGGTGGTAGGCCGAGGAGAAGGATAACTCAACACCGATGCGTTTACAGAACGCCCTCCAGAATTTTGAGATGAACTGGGTACCTCTGTCGGACACAATATTTGACGGAACACCATGAAGACGTACAATGTGCACAAGGAACAATTTGCTCAAGGTTTCAGAGTTAGGCAAGCCAGACAGGGGAATAAAATGGCACTGTTTGCTGAACCTGTCTACCACCACCCAGATACATGTTTTCCCATCTGAGGTCGGCAGGTCTGTGATGAAGTCCATGGAGATGTGGGTCCATGGACTCTCAGGGGTGGGCAAGGACTGAAGCCAGCCAGCAGGGCGATTATGGGTGGATTTGGCGCGGGCACAGACCTCACATGCTGAAACATAGTTCTTACAGTCCTTGACCACCGTCGGCCACCAAAAGTTCCTAGTTACCAACCTGGTGGTATTATTGAGCCCAGGATGACCTGCCAGAACAGAGTCATGTGACTCTTTAAAAACTTGAAGGCGAAAGGAATTCGGAACAAACAATTTTTGGGGGGGTGTAGTGTCAGGAGCTCGTTCCGGAGACCTGCGGATCTCCTCCAGAAGGTCCAAGGAAACTGCCGACACGACGATCCCATTGGCTAATATCAGAACGGGTTCACAGTCTTCGGCTTGTGTGGGGCAAAAACTGCGAGAGAGGGCATCGGCCCTCACATTTTTCGTGCCAGGGCGAAAGGTGATTAAAAAATCGAACCTTGAAAAGAACAAGGCCCACCTGGCCTGCCTGGAATTCAGTCTTTTAGCTGACTCCAGGTAGGTCAGGTTTTTGTGGTCTGTAATGACGGTGACTTTGTGTTTGGTGCCTTCGAGAAAGTGACGCCATTCCTCGAAGGCCCATTTGATTGCTAGTAATTCCCGATTCCCAATATCATAGTTCTTCTCTGTGGCAGAGAACTTTCGGGAAAAAAAAGCACATGGGCGCAGCTGAGTGAGGGCTGCAGTGCCTTGCGATAGCACTGCTCCCACTCCGACTTCGGAGGCATCCACCTCCACAATAAATGGGCGGTCTAAGTCAGGTTGTACTAAAACCGGGTTGGCCACAAAGCATTCTTTTAACGTAGAAAATGCTTGAATGGCCTCGGGATTCCAGTTGGCCACGTCCGCCCCCTTCCAGGTTAGATCCGTGAGTGGCTTGGCAATCTCAGAAAAACTCCTGATAAACTTACGGTAGTAATTGGCAAATCCCAAAAATCGCTGCAGTGCTTTCAGCGATTTGGGTTGCACCCACGCCTTAATAGGTTGGATCTTGGCAGGATCCATGCGGAACCCCCTGCCTGAGACCATGTACCCCAAAAATTGTACCTCCTCAGCGAAAAAGACACATTTCTCCAACTTAGCAAACAAGGAGTTCTCCCGCAGTCTCTGCAGTACTGAACGGACGTGTTGAGCATGTGTCACAGGGTCAGTGGAGTAAATCAAAATGTCATCCAAGTACACAACGACATACACACCACAGATGTCCCTGAAAATATCGTTAACAAAGTGCTGAAACACTGCAGGAGCATTGCTGAGTCCGAAAGGCATTACTAGGTACTCAAAGTGACCAAGAGGTGTATTAAACGCTGTCTTCCACTCATCGCCGTCTCTTATGCGGATTAGATTGTATGCCCCCCGGAGTTTAGTAAACCAACGGGCTCCAATTAGCTGATTAAAAAGATCAGGGATGAGTGGAAGCGGGTACTGGTTCTTTATAGTGATTGCGTTTAATTCCCGGTAGTCAATGCAGGGTCTGAGACCACCATCTTTCTTCTCTACAAAGAAGAACCCAGCTCCAACTGGTGAAATAGATGGTCTAATGAACCCCTTTCTTAAGCTATCCGCTATGTACTCATTCATGGCCTGACGCTCTGGACCAGAGAGATTAAATATTCTCCCTTTTGGAAGATGGGCATCTGGAATTAGGTTTATAGGACAATCATACTCTCTGTGGGGCGGTAGTTTCTCAGACTCTATAACGGAAAAGACATCTCCATAATCCCTGAGAGCAAACGGTATGAAGGGGTGTTTTTTTAGCTTGGTTTGATTTACTGCTACAGACATGCAATTATCCTGGCATTGCGAACTCCAGCGCACCACATCACCCAGGTGCCAGTCAATGACAGGGTTATGTTGACGTAGCCACGGCATTCCCAAAATGACTGCAGAAGATAGATTGTCCAACACAAAAAAGGAAATAAGCTCAGTATGTAGTGCTCCTACTGACATAGTTATCTTGGCAGTAACAAATTTAACCCCCTCCTGAATAATGGATGTGCCATTAATAGCCGTGGTTTTATTTGGAATATTAAGTTTCAGTAGTGGGACACCAAGTTTTTTAGCAGCAAAAGAGTCCATAAAATTCCCTTCAGACCCGCTATCGACATAGGCTTTTAAACACAGAGAATCCTGACCAAAATACAATGAAATAGGTAGTAAAACTTTGGCCGCATCTGCGGGCAATACCTGAGCCTCTGTGCAACCATAGCCAGAGCTGCTCAGAGGCTGATGTTCCCGGGGTACGGATCTCTGACGTTCAGCTTTGTCCCTGGAGTCTCCTAACTGCAGCATGCTCGAGCAGGAAGGTGAGACTGATCCTCCAGGCTGTATACTGAGGCTTAGTAACAGGTGTTTTAGGCCAACAATCAGCTCAGGCAAGAGAGGAAAGGAAAAAAAAATTCAGAGAAACTGTCTTTATATAGGTGTGATATATATATACACACAAGAGACAGTTTTATTTGGGCCGGATATAATGTCGCGTCCGTCTGCAAGTCTGGGCTGCAGACAGACAGCGCCCCGAGTAGCACCGACACCCTTTACCCCTATACAGGGATCTGGATTTACTGCAGAGCCCAGGAAGCGCTGTCTGAACAGGAGCAGAGTGCCAGAGCAGAACGGTCGCAATAGAACAGCAGGAAGGGAGCCAAAAATGGAGTCGGAAACCAGGCGAGCAGTGGAGGTACAGAAACGGCAGGCAGAGGCAGAGTCGAGAGTCCAAGCAGAGGTCAAAAACCGGGAGAGTAGCGGAGGTACAAAATCGTCAGGCAGTAGAGGGGGTCAGGAATCCAGGCCAAGGTCAGCGTCAGTAATCAGGAGAAATGCAAGGTACAAAAACGGCAGGCAACAGAGTAGTCAGAAGTTCAGGCTGAGGTCGGAGTTAACGATAGGCAATCACAAGTAACACGTAGGGGAACCAAGAATATATCCGGCGGCTTGCAAGCCCAGTCCCAAGGTATTTGAGGGATCAGGTCGTCCCTCACAGGCTCCCGGGCTGGTGATGTCATCAGGACCGCCCCCAGGACCAGACCTGATGATGATGCACCAGCCCCTTCATGACTGACAGAGGAGCGGAGTCTGCGTCCAGTAGACGCCTGCGCAGAAGCCCTTTCATTGTTGCCGCTCTCACTCGGGCGTGAGCCACGGCGCCTCCTCGTGGTTGAGGGCAGAACAGCAGGCCCCGTGATCGACGACGACATGTCAGTCCAGCGTCTCCTGGTGGCCGAGGCCTGGACAGCAGGCCCCGAGCCCGAGGGCGGCGTGACAGTCCGTTGGACAGCCGTCTCCAAAGTGCGGGCACCAGGTACGTATGCAGGCCCCTCCTGAGTCTCCCCCGGGGTCCGGTCATCCTCCCGCGTCCGGGTCGGCGGTCGCGCCCGGTCGGCGGGCGCAGGCGTGCGCCTATGGGGGCGGCGGGCACACCGGAGCCGGGGGCGCCCTGCCGGCTCCGTTCCGCGCGCTCCCACGGTCTCTGACGCATGGCGGAAGTGACGCGGCAGAAGGGGCGGGGCCGGGGACGCCGAAACTGGAAGTCGGGTGCCGGCCGGCTTTCCAGTGTGCGCCGCGTGTGCGCGGCTGTCCGGGGGGGATGTGCTGTGCCCATGGCGGGGGGGGCAGAGCATGCGGGGGGGTCTCGGATGCTGGGGAGGTGCCGCGCCAGAACCCTGCTGACCCGGGTACAGGGAGGCCTTAAAAGGCAGGAGACAACACTGCAGGGGTGCTTCTGAAGGCCCAGCGATGGATACGACAGAAGCCCCCATAGAGCAGCAGGACGAGATACAGGAGCCTCATGCGAGTGGCCAGCAGAAGTAAAAACGATCGAGTGAACAGAGCCGCGGAAGTTCCTCCCGGCTAAAGGACCCTCTTGCCTCCCTCCGTGATCCGGTACCTGCCTCATCTGCATGGGTAAGAGATCTTCGTGAATGTACCCTGATGCAGTGTTCCCTTATGTATTTTTTTCGCAATGGAGGAAAGCTACGGGAAAACAGAAGCACAGGGAATGTGCCCTCTGTAGTTGCCCCTTGCCAGACGGCCACCCCAAAAGATTATGTCAGCCATGTGTGCGACAAACGGTAGGGGTTGGAAGGGAACGAGGGCCAGGGATAGACTGACAGGCCCTTACATTCTCCCCCGTCCTTACAGGTAGCGGAAGAAACGCCGGATTTCACCACAAGCCTGAGAGAAATAATCAGGACAGAAATGAAAGCCCTGTCAAAAAGGGATTCTTCTAGGGGGAGAGAAGTTAGCTTCTCAGGTTCGGAGTCCTCGGTTGCTCCTAGGAACAATGACTCCTCAGATTCCCCGGCCTCCACTTCGTCTTCTTCAGAGGAAGATTCGAGCCATTTCTGCTTCCCGTTAGACCAGATGGACAAACTAGTTAAAACAATAAGGTCCACCATGGGGTAACAGACTCAAAACCAGAACTTTCGGCACAGGACGTGATGTTCGGAGGTCTAGATCCCAGGAAGCGCAGGGCCTTCCCTTTAAATGATAAGGTCCAGAGCTTAATAGATAGGGAGTGGAAAAAAACGGAAAAAAGAGGCTCCTTTCCACCGACCTTCAAACGAAGGTACCCATTTGATGACCCAGTGGTGAACAGATGGGATAAGGCCCCTAAGCTGGACGCGGCAGTAGTCAAAGCCTCCAGAAAATCTTCCATCCCTTTCGATGACATGGCTTCCCTAAAAGACCCGCTGGATAAAAAAGCGGATTCTTTTCTAAAAGGAACATGGGAGATGTCAGCAGGTGCCCTAAGACCAGCGATAGCTGCCACTTGTACAGCCAGATCCATGATGGTCTGGCTAGATCAACTGGATTCCCATCTGAGAGACAGAGCCTCGAGGAGCATCCATTCGGAAAACCCTACCAATCATCCAGAGCGCCGCTGCTTTCCTGGCTGATGCCTCAGCAGACTCTGCAAGGATGGAGGCTAGATCCGCAGGGTTATCTAACGCAGCTCGAAGGGCTCTCTGGTTAAAATGCTGGCCAGGGGATATCCAGGCCAGGTCACGACTCTGCTCCATCCCTTGCGAGGGGGAATATCTATTTGGCTCTGCCCTGGATGAACTGTTAGAGAAAGCCAGGATGATAAAAAGAAGTTTCCGAGCCTCCCGAATCCTTCTTATAGACGCCCCTTTACCAGGAGAGGATATTTCCGTAGAAGGTCGTCCAGAGATCAGGGCAGATGGGATGATAAAAGAAGGAGAGGTACAGGTTTCATGTTCGGAGGAGGGGGGCGCCAGGAAGGTCCAGCACGGGACACTAAAAAGCCGCCCCAATGACTAGAGGCCCCGGTAGGGGGGAGACTAGCTGCCTTCTACCCAGCCTGGTCCCTGATTTCGGATAGTAATTGGATATGGGGGGTGATAGCTACGGGTCTACAACTGGAATTCACCCGGGTTCCCCATGATCGATTTAGGGTCACCCCAATCAGGTCCTCCACATCAGAACAAGCTGCCCTGGAGGCCGAGGTTCATGATCTTTGCCTCAAGAAGGTCCTAACTGTGGTTCCAGAAGGAGAAAGGGGGAAAGGTTTCTACTCCCCTCTGTTCCTGGTCCGCAAGCCAGACAGTTCCTTTAGGACTATAATTAATCTTAAGTTTAAAATGGAAACAATTAATTCAACAATAAAATTGTTGTTTCAAAACTGCTTTATGGTGGTGTTGGATTTAAAAGATGCTTACTACCATATACCCATTCATGCAGCTCATCAGCGCTTCCTCAGAGTGGCGGTTCAGTTAAATGGGTCAGTTGAACATTTCCAATATGCGGCCCTCCCCTTTGGGGTGGTAGTCGCTCCCCGTGTGTTTACCAAAGTAGTAGCGGAAGTTATGGCCCATCTACGTGAATCTGACATTCTAGTAGTACCCTACTTAGATGACTTCCTGATTATAGGAAAAACGGCAAAACATTGTACGGAACAGCTACAGAGAGCAATGTCTGCCCTGGAGCGGTTAGGATGGCTGCTGAATATCAAAAAATCTCGGTTACAGCCGATGAAAATCCAGCAGTTTTTAGGCCTGATTCTAGATTCTGAGAAACAGGAATGCCGTCTGCCTCCGGAGAAGCTTGTTCGCTTACACTATCGGGTCCTAAATGCTTCCAATAACCCCACCATGTCCCTCAGGAAAGCCATGTCCCTTCTGGGTTCCCTTTCCTCCTGTATCCCAGCAGTGCAGTGGGCCCAGTTTCATTCAAGAACACTTCAGGGCGAGGTTTTACTGCATCAAAGAATCCTCAGAGGCTACTTAGAAGGCCAGCTAACCTTGTCCCGAAACACAAGGGAGTCCCTAGGGTGGTGGCTGGACAAGGATAATTTATCCAGAGGAGTTCCCTGGGAATTCGACATATCCCGCATAGTCACTACGGATGCTAGCCCTTCTGGCTGGGGGCCTCATATGGGTGAGGTCGTGGTCCAGGGCCTATGGGACCAGCACCAGATAAATATGTCATCTAATTTGAAAGAATTGTCAGCAGTAGAACAGGCAGCTAAGAAGCTACTTATGTATCTGCAGGGCCATCATGTCCAAGTGCTCTCCGATAATCAGGTCACCGTGGCTTATATCAACCACCAAGGCGGGACTCGTTCCAAACCCCTGATGAATGTGGCAGAACGGTTGTTCCAACTAGCAGAGCAGCATTTTCTATCTTTGACAGCGCTACACATAAAAGGGAAAGAAAACATTATGGCAGATTTCTTAAGCCGCAATCTGCTAAGGCAAGGAGAATGGTCCCTAAACATCTCAATCTTCCACCTGATTGTGCAAAGGTGGGGACAGCCAGAGGTAGACCTCTTCGCCACCAAAGAAAACAGAAAATTGAGACTATTCTGCTCCCTAAATCCCAGAGAGAACCCCCTGGCGGTAGATGCCTTTCTGATAAAGTGGGACTTCAGGCTAGCATACGCCTTCCCTCCCCTATCACTACTACCCTTGGTGTTGAGAAAGATCAGGAAAGACAGAGCAAGGGTTATAGTCATCGCCCCATTTTGGCCCAGGAGGGCTTGGTTTTCTTGCCTCAGGACCATGTCGGTATCCGATCCTTGGTTTCTTCCGGACATCACGGATCTCCTATCCCAGGGCCCAGTCTTCCATCCTCAGGTGGCTGGCCTACATCTGACGGCGTGGAGTTTGAGCGGGCACTCTTAAAAGATAAAGGCTTCTCCCCAGACTTAATTAATACCCTTCTTAAAAGTAGCAAGGCCATTACTACCAAAATCTATGTTAGAATTTGGAAGAAATTCCTTCAGAGCTCGGGAATAATCGCTGGGGGTTCAACACCTATAAATCAGATATTAGAATTTCTTCAGAAAGGTCTGGACATGGGGCTTTCCACTAGTACCCTTAAAGTACAAGTAGCAGCCTTAGGGGCCCTCTCTAGCTGCAACATCGCGGGTAATTACTGGATCAGTAGGTTCATTAAAGCAGCAGGAAGATCCAGGCCGGTAGTGAAGGATAGATTCATGCCATGGGACTTGAATCTAGTCCTCACGGCCATGACGGAAGCTCCATTCGAACCTATTTCATCAGCTTCCATAAAAAGCCTGTCCCTCAAAGTAGCTTTCCTGGTAGCTCTAACCTCAGCTTGCAGAGTTAGCGACATCCAGGCATTATCTAGGCGTCCTCCTTATATGCAGATTAAAAATGATAGGGTAATACTCACACCTGATCCAGCGTATTTACCTAAGGTGGTTTCTAACTTTCATAGGACTCAGGAAGTAGTCCTTCCATCCTTCCTCCCTAATCCGGCTAATAAGAAGGAAGAGAAACTACATACCCTGGATGTTAGGAAGTGCCTTATAGAATATGTGGCAGCTACCGATCCTTGGAAGAAAGATGATGCCCTGTTTATTTCCTACCAAGGCCCTAGGAAAGGTTATAGAGTATCAAAGAATACACTAGCCAGGTGGATTAGAGAAGCGATTGCCTTAGCATACACCTCTAAAGGCAGGTCGCCACCCGGGAAGCTGAGGGCACATTCCACCAGAGCCATGGCGACCTCGTGGGCCGAGAGATCAGAAGTCTCCATCGACCAGATATGTAAGGCGGCTACTTGGTCCTCTCCGAACACCTTTTATAGTCATTATAGGCTAGACTTGGGTGCTTCCACAGACCTCTCTTTTGGGATAAGGGTGCTGCAGGCTGTAGTCCCTCCCTAAAGTAGTTATTACGCTCTGTAATTCTCTCAGGTGGTGCTGTCATGGACGACCGAATAAAGTCTTAGTTACTCACCGGTTAACGGTATTTTTCGGAGTCCATGACAGCACCCGTATATTCCCTCCCTTTAGTTTAATTTGGGTGTGCACTTCTTCCTCTTATATACGTACTCGGGTAATTTAAATTGTGTATAGTATTATGGATAAGTTATGCTATTAACCATGGTGGTCCTCTGTGCTCTGTAATCCAACTGATGCGTGGGAGAGGTGCCGCCCTTCTTGTATCTGTAGGTTTCCTGTTCCTAAAGGGCGGATCCCCTCTCTCAGGTGGTGCTGTCATGGACTCCGAAAAATACCGTTAACCGGTGAGTAACTAAGACTTTTCTCCTGTAAACTCTATGTTGATGCCTTTGCCCAAAAAGCTCTACTTTTGTCTCATCTGTCCAGAGAACATTCTCCCAAAACGTTTTAGGCTTTTTCAGGTAAGTTTTGGCAAACTCCAGCCTGGCTTTTTTATGTTTCGGGGTAAGAAGTGGGGTCTTCCTGAGTCTCCTACCATACAGTCCCTTTTCATTCAGATGCCGACGGATAGTACGGGTTGACACTGTTGTACCCTCGGACTGCAGGGCAGCTTGAACTTGTTTGGATGTTAGTCGAGGTTCTTTAGCCAACATCCGCACAATCTTGCGTTGAAATCTCTTGTCAATTTTTCTTTTCTGTCCACATCAAGGGAGGTTAGCCACAGTGCCATGGGCTTTAAACTTCTTCCTGCGCACGGTAGACACAGGAACATTCAGGTCTTTGGAGATGGACTTGTAGCCTTGAGATTGCTCATGCTTCCTCACAATTTGGTTTCTCAAGTCCTCAGATAGTTCTTTGGTCTTCTTTCTTTTCTCCATGCTCAATGTGGTACACACAAGGACACAGGACAGAGGTTGAGTCAACTTTAATCTATGTCAACTGGCTGCAAGTGAGATTTAGTTATTTCCAACACCTGTTAGGTGCCACAGGTAAGTTACAGGTGCTGTTAATTACACAAATTAGAGAAGCATCACATGATTTTTCGAACAGTGTCAATACTTTTGTCCACCCTCTTTTTTATGTTTGGTGTGGAATTATATCCATTTTGGCTTTAGGACAATTCTTTTTGTGTTTTTTTCATTTAAGACAAATTAAATGAAGATAATAATACCAAAGAATTTGTGTTTGCAATCATTTTCAGGAAGAAACTGCGTATTATCTGACAAAATTGCAGGGGTGTCAATACTTTTGGCCACAACTGTATATGGTAGCGCCAGGAAGCATATATAAGGGAAGCCAGGGTGGATTTATGGGGGGCAGGACAAGGATATATTTATTATATATTTGGGGATAGGACAAGGGACCAGGATGGATATATATGGGGCCAGGATGCAGATATATGGGGGAGCCAGGATGCATAAATATGAGGGACCAGGGTGGATTTATGGTAGGGCCAGGAAGCATAATATGGGGGGCCAGATTGATAAATGGGAGGCAGGACAAGGGACCAGGATGCATATATATGGTGGACAGGGATGCATATACAGTGGGGAAAAAAAGTATTTAGTCAGTCAGCAATAGTGCAAGTTCCACCACTTAAAAAGATGAGAGGCGTCTGTAATTTACATCATAGGTAGACCTCAACTATGGGAGACAAACTGAGAAAAAAAAATCCAGAAAATCACATTGTCTGTTTTTTTTTCATTTTATTTGCATATTATGGTGGAAAATAAGTATTTGGTCAGAAACAAGCAATCAAGATTTCTGGCTCTCACAGACCTGTAACTTCTTCTTTAAGAGTCTCCTCTTTCCTCCACTCATTACCTGTAGTAATGGCACCTGTTTAAACTTGTTATCAGTATAAAAAGACACCTGTGCACACCCTCAAACAGTCTGACTCCAAACTCCACTATGGTGAAGACCAAAGAGCTGTCAAAGGACACCAGAAACAAAATTGTAGCCCTGCACCAGGCTGGGAAGACTGAATCTGCAATAGCCAACCAGCTTGGAGTGAAGAAATCAACTGTGGGAGCAATAATTAGAAAATGGAAGACATACAAGACCACTGATAATCTCCCTCGATCTGGTGCTCCACGCAAAATCCCACCCCGTGGGGTCAGAATGATCACAAGAACGGTGAGCAAAAATCCCAGAACCACGCGGGGGGACCTAGTGAATGAACTACAGAGAGCTGGGACCAATGTAACAAGGCCTACTATAAGTAACACACTACGCCACCATGGACTCAGATCCTGCAGTGCCAGACGTGTCCCACTGCTTAAGCCTGTACATGTCCGGGGCCGTCTGAAGTTTGCTAGAGAGCATTTGGATGATCCAGAGGAATTTTGGGAGAATGTCCTATGGGCTGATGAAACCAAACTGGAACTGTTTGGTAAAAACACAACTTGTCGTGTTTGGAGGAAAAAGAATACTGAGTTGCATCCATCAAACACCATACCTACTGTAAAGCATGGTGGTGGAAACATCATGCTTTGGGGCTGTTTCTCTGCAAAGGGGCCAGGACGACTGATCCGGGTACATGAAAGAATGAATGGGGCCCTGTATCGTGAGATTTTGAGTGCAAACCTCCTTCCATCAGCAAGGGCATTGAAGATGAAACGTGGCTGGGTCTTTCAACATGACAATGATCCAAAGCACACCGCCAGGGCAACGAAGGAGTGGCTTCATAAGAAGCATTTCAAGGTCCTGGAGTGGCCTAGCCAGTCTCCAGATCTCAACCCTATAGAAAACCTTTGGAGGGAGTTGAAAGTCCGTGTTGCCAAGCGAAAAGCCAAAAACATCACTGCTCTAGAGGAGATCTGCATGGAGGAATGGGCCAACATACCAACAACAGTGTGTGGCAACCTTGTGAAGACTTACAGAAAACGTTTGACCTCTGTCATTGCCAACAAAGGATATATCACAAAGTATTGAGATGAAATTTTGTTTCTGACCAAATACTTATTTTCCACCATAATATGCAAATAAAATGAAAAAAAAACAGACAATGTGATTTTCTGGATTTTTTTTTCTTAGTTTGTCTCCCATAGTTGAGGTCTACCTATGATGTAAATTACAGACGCCTCTCATCTTTTTAAGTGGTGGAACTTGCACTATTGCTGACTGACTAAATACTTTTTTTCCCCACTGTATATGGTGGGCTCGTATATATACAGTGGGGAAAAAAAGTATTTAGTCAGTCAGCAATAGTGCAAGTTCCACCACTTAAAAAGATGAGAGGCGTCTGTAATTTACATCATAGGTAGACCTCAACTATGGGAGACAAACTGAGAAAAAAAATTCCAGAAAATCACATTGTCTGTTTTTTTTTCATTTTATTTGCATATTATGGTGGAAAATAAGTATTTGGTCAGAAACAAAATTTCATCTCAATACTTTGTGATATATCCTTTGTTGGCAATGACAGAGGTCAAACGTTTTCTGTAAGTCTTCACAAGGTTGCCACACACTGTTGTTGGTATGTTGGCCCATTCCTCCATGCAGATCTCCTCTAGAGCAGTGATGTTTTTGGCTTTTCGCTTGGCAACACGGACTTTCAACTCCCTCCAAAGGTTTTCTATAGGGTTGAGATCTGGAGACTGGCTAGGCCACTCCAGGACCTTGAAATGCTTCTTACGAAGCCACTCCTTCGTTGCCCTGGCGGTGTGCTTTGGATCATTGTCATGTTGAAAGACCCAGCCACGTTTCATCTTCAATGCCCTTGCTGATGGAAGGAGGTTTGCACTCAAAATCTCACGATACATGGCCCCATTCATTCTTTCATGTACCCGGATCAGTCGTCCTGGCCCCTTTGCAGAGAAACAGCCCCAAAGCATGATGTTTCCACCACCATGCTTTACAGTAGGTATGGTGTTTGATGGATGCAACTCAGTATTCTTTTTCCTCCAAACACGACAAGTTGTGTTTCTACCAAACAGTTCCAGTTTGGTTTCATCAGACCATAGGACATTCTCCCAAAACTCCTCTGGATCATCCAAATGCTCTCTAGCAAACTTCAGACGGGCCCGGACATGTACAGGCTTAAGCAGTGGGACACGTCTGGCACTGCAGGATCTGAGTCCATGGTGGCGTAGTGTGTTACTTATGGTAGGCCTTGTTACATTGGTCCCAGCTCTCTGCAGTTCATTCACTAGGTCCCCCCGCGTGGTTCTGGGATTTTTGCTCACCGTTCTTGTGATCATTCTGACCCCACGGGGTGGGATTTTGCGTGGAGCACCAGATCGAGGGAGATTATCAGTGGTCTTGTATGTCTTCCATTTTCTAATTATTGCTCCCACAGTTGATTTCTTCACTCCAAGCTGGTTTGCTATTGCAGATTCAGTCTTCCCAGCCTGGTGCAGGGCTACAATTTTGTTTCTGGTGTCCTTTGACAGCTCTTTGGTCTTCACCATAGTGGAGTTTGGAGTCAGACTGTTTGAGGGTGTGCACAGGTGTCTTTCTATACTGATAACAAGTTTAAACAGGTGCCATTACTACAGGTAATGAGTAGAGGAAAGAGGAGACTCTTAAAGAAGAAGTTACAGGTCTGTGAGAGCCAGAAATCTTGATTGCTTGTTTCTGACCAAATACTTATTTTCCACCATAATATGCAAATAAAATGAAAAAAAAACAGACAATGTGATTTTCTGGATTTTTTTTTCTCAGTTTGTCTCCCATAGTTGAGGTCTACCTATGATGTAAATTACAGACGCCTCTCATCTTTTTAAGTGGTGGAACTTGCACTATTGCTGACTGACTAAATACTTTTTTTCCCCACTGTATATATATATATATATATGAGTATCCGGGATGCATATTTATTTGGGTGGCTATGAAGGATATATAGGAGCAAGACAAAGGATCAGGATGGATATATATGGGGAGCCAGGATGGATATATACGGGGGCCCCAGGATGCATATATAAGGGAGGCCAGTATGGATATATGAGGAGCCAGGATTTATGGAGGGGCAGGACAAGTGACCAGGATGGATATATGGGGGGCAGAACAAGGGACATATGGGGGCCAGTATGGATAGCTGGGGGGGCAGGATAAATATCTGGGGGCCAGGCTGGACAAGGAACATAGGGGGCCAAGCTGGAGCATATTATAAAATAAAGGGGGCCAGGCTGGGCGAGATTATTAAATAAAGGGGGCCAGGATAAGGGACTTAATTCCTATTTGGGGGCCAGAATGAGGAACATGCTATATTAGTTTATGTTGACAAGTTTGGAGCATAATTTCTTTAGTGTCCAATTAGGGACATTATTACTACTGTATTTACTTTTTAGGAAACTGTGTTCCATGGAGGGAACAAAAGGGAGCACTACGTTGCTTTTTTCTTCATCTGACATAGTGTAGAAATCAGGGAAAAAGTGGAGAATGTGCTCTGGAAGCGATCAGCTATTGATGACTGTATGTTATTTTTTGCAGAGACAAGTCCTGGCTGGAAGAAGTGATGACGGTCTGTGCTGGATAAAGAATAAAAGCGAAGATGAAGGACTTCAACTACAGACGTTACTGGTGAGTCAGTGTATTATGTACATGCACACAATACACTATATACTGTGTACAGAGTTCCTGTGTATAATGTCACTGGTGATCACTGTATTACATGTACCGGGAAACACCGACATAGCGCTTCTGATCATAATTCATGTGTGGGGGTTTAATAGTTTTCAACCTGTACGGTGCCAAGATGCGACAGTTCCGCAGCTCTTTCACCAGTGGTTCTCAGCTTGGACGGTCGCATCTTGGCACCGTCCAGGTTGAAAACTATTAATCCCCCAGACATGGATCACGGCATCTGACAGAACAACCGACAGATGAGGGATATTGTTTTTTATTTTAGTTTTATTACAGGAGAATGAGGGCTTTGGTGGAATTAGGCGTTAGGTGAGTATAACTGTATTTGTTATTTTTAAATAAAATGGAAAATGGTGCTTAGTCTTATTTCTAATAAAGGACTTTATTCTGGCTGTGTCTTTATTTACCATGTAACTATAGGATTAGTAATGGATAGGTGCCTTATAGACACCTCTCCATTACAAAGCCGTGGGCTTGTTGTCACCTGACAATACAAAGGTGACATCAACCCCACGAATATGAACCCCACTTGCCACTGCTACAGGGCAAGTAGGAAGAGCCGGGCAAAGTGCCAGAATTAGAGCATCTGATAGATGTGCCTTTTCTGAGCGGCTGCGGGCTGCTATTTTTGGGCTGGCCCCTTACCAGCCTGAGAATACCAGCCCCCAGCTTTCTGCTTTAGCAAGGCTGGTTGTCAAAAATGGGGGGACCTCACATCGTTTTTTTAAATTATTCATTTAAATAATTAAAAAAATATGGCATGGGGACCTCTCTATTCTGGTTAACCAGCCTTGCTGAAGCTGACAGCTAAGGGTTGCAACCCCCAACTGTGAGCTTTGCCTGGCTGGTTATCAAAAATACACGGGAACCCACGCAGGTTTTTTTAATTATTTATTTACAGCACAGGAGCGACTGATGAAGGCCGTCATTACACTACCAGAAAATATGGGCGAGTGCTATGCAAGAAAACATCCCATAGCAGATGGCCCAGTGTTAATCTATGGGGCAGCGCACATCAGCGTTTATTTTCTCAGCCGTATTTGTCGTGTGTGAAAAATTGCAGCATACTGTGATTGTCACTGAGACTCAGCCGAGACTCGGACCATGAGAGTGCTGTCTAATTTTTACGCACCAATGTCCTTTGAAAAGCTGGCAATTCATCTGTCGTGTACTGTAAAATCACTGCAGGATAGAAGAGATGAATTACATACAGTAAATACCAATAGAATAGGTAGATAAACAGTCATCTGTGAAAAATACAATTGGTACAGTGTGTGCAGCTTACTGTACATGTGGGCTCCCATCCGCTTGCCCGGCTGCATTTTGCAAGACTTCAAGGACCAGGGCTCATACGACTGAACGCCCGCTCTATCTCCTGGTGGGAAATACACTACACAGACAACACAGGGTTAGGGTGAAACAGTGTGGCAATACTTTATTGAACCACAACACCCAATAGCAAACAGAACAATACCAGCAATTACCCCAAGATAGTGCACATTACAGGGTCTCACCCTTCCGCTGTCACGCTGGGATAATGGTAGGTGTTATGTCAGAGCTCCCAGGGTCGCTATTCCACCTGTGATATACACACAGAGAAGAGATATTAACAAGCATAGGGAGATGACCAAGAACAGTTGACACGAGAGTCACCACCTGCCTTATCTGACCATCTCCATGGAACCAGGTGACCGGTAGGTCCCAAAACCTGGCTTTCTCCAAACATATCCATGGTTAAGAGATGGTCACTGGATCAGATCTGTGTCCTCTAAACTGGAGCCAACATCCCCTATAGAATCACAGATCCGTGTCCCTCGTGACGGTGCCATGATGAATTGGCTGCAGTCCTCTCGTCCATTGAGTGTTTTGCAGAATGTCCAACTGGTAGCTCTGTGAGATGAGATCTGCTCTCTCTGTCTCTTGAGTCTTTTTATACTTGAGGCATGTGATCTATTTTTAGATTTACCCAGTGTCCTTCAGTCCACCCTCAGAGCCTTTCCCTATCTACTTTCGAAGTCAACAAACTGGCATATGAACACACAATAAATAAAGATAAACAGAAACTATTGTAGTGTAGTAACCACTGTGTCTGCTAGGGGGTGCTGTGTGGATGTCCCAGGTGAAAGGATGAATGGCAGAATATTGAATGGCCATTATGTATCTCAAAGTGGATGGCTTTGAGATGGAGACTTATGTGTTGATCAGCAGTGATAATGCTGAGGGGCTGTTTTAATGTGACAGGGAGAAGTCTCCAGGTAACTAGGGAGATGGGCGGGCCAGTTACCTACAAACCCACCCAGGGGGTGTGTTTAAAGTACACTGTTGTAAAGAGTGTGTAAGTGCTTGAAGGACCTGTGATGAGGTCAGGGTCACGTGACCCAGTGAGCGTGGCTATGAACCATATAATGTGGCCAGGGTAGGTCACAGGTGGTAAATGCTTGGACCCGATTGGTCCAGTGTGGAAGGTCTCGCTGAGATGGGGCTTCCTGTCTGACAGCACGTGTGGACGCTGTGAGTAATGGCTGCAAGTGCCTGAGAGTTCCCTGGAGAGAATGAATGTCTGCAGTATGGAGAAGCAGCCATGAGAGAACCCTGACGGGGTGAGATATAACTGTGAGGCTGAAAAGCCTGCGTATTGGACATTGCTAACAGAGTGAAGCTCTGTCATGGATGCTATGCCGTTTATATATTGCTGGTCATGGTTTATGATGTTTAATAAACTGCATTGACTATACTGGTTTATGGAAAACCTGTGCCGGATCTGATTTTGTGGCTGCCAAGCGAGTGATCCCCTACTTAAATGACAACACTACCTCACACTATGTACAAGTCACTATTACAGACTTACACAGTATGTTAAATGGTGTGCAAATCTGTCTTCTTGACCCACCAGAGATAATCACTTAAATCCACAAGCCAATATACCGATAAAAAGTCAATTTTTCTTGGTTTGGAAAAACATAGTCGTCTGGGTAATTAAGATATACTCTGGTGTCTTCACAATTATTTTTTGAAGTAATACCCATAGAGCTTCCCAGGCTGTTAATATCAGCTTACAACTGTACACTTAGCCTTTTCTGGCCCTATTTACTGAGGGACCCTAAAATCATAATAACCAGCAAAGGCTATGCAGACAGCTGATCTTAATAGCCTAGGAAGGGGCCTTGGATACTGCACACCCTCCGAGGCTAAAAACATCAGCTCTCAGCGGCCCCAGAAAAGGCACATCTCTAAAATGCGCCAATTCTGGCATTTAGCCTCGCTCTTCCCACTTGCCCTATAGCGGTGGCAAGTGGTGTGGGGGGTTGATGTCACCTTTGACTTGTCAGGTGACATTAAGCCCCAAGGTTAGTAACGGAGAGGCATGAATAAGATGCCCCCATTACTAACCCCATAGTCACATTGTATGAAAACACAGACACCCAGAAAAAAGTCCTTTAATTGAAAGAAAGACACAGACTCCTTTAATAATTGTAGCTAAACCACACTTACGACCTCACCCATTCCCCCGTTTCCCTCATCATCTGCAAAAGAGGTAAAAAAACAAACAAGAATATTCCTCACCTTTTCGCAGAGATGCTGCTAATCCATTTGTCCCATGACTGGTTAAGCTCTGGTACATCTTTATGGCAGGTTGCATAATCCGATCATGCAGCCTGTCATCCAGTAGACACAGCACCATGTGCACCATATCTGCCTGGCGTTCGCATTGATGTCAGAAAGGTGAAGTGAGTTCATTGGCTGTGAACTCGTAGGACCTGTCAGACGGCACCAATGAGGTCCAATGTGTCTCCCCAGTGACTACATTTTGCCGCACCCTAGACTAGGAGTTTGCCGTTCTCTGAGCCAGCTGTCAAACTGAGAATCAGCTCAGAGAAGGTACAGCACGCTGGATCTCAGTGATCAATTGTACTCCTGGCAACACCATCAGCGTGATAGGGGTGGAAGGAGAAAGAGGATTTGAGGACACAGATTTGGTGGGAGAAATAAAATTTGAGGACATAGTTTGGGGGGAAGAAATAGGATTTGAGGACAAAAATTTTTGGGAGGAGAAAAAAATAAGATTTTAAAACACTGCTTGGGGGAAGGGAAGAAATATGATTTGAGGACACAGTTTGGGAGGAGAAGAAATAAGATTTGAGGACACAGTTTGAGGGGAGAGAGAAGAAATAACATTTTGCTAATCTCTCTGGGAACTACAATATCCAGAGAGATTAGAAAAATTAGGATTATTTAGTCTAGAAAAAAGACAGCTGAGGGGCGATCTAATAACCATGTATATAAGGGGACAATACAAATATCTCTCCATAAAAAACAAATCTGAACTGAGAAAGTAAGTTAATGTGTATGCACAATGTAAGTGCATATTAACACATGACCATTAACCAGAGAAAACAAAAAGCAAAAAACACAAATATCCTGAACTAAAAAGTAAAAAATATACTGCAAATAATGCATAAAGGTAGTAATAATAATAAGGGTATTTAGTAAACATAATTTTGATCAAAATAATGCACAAGCCATCCCGCCACGTCACGGCAACCCTTGTGGGACAGTCCCTACTCTAGTATTTAAAACCTTTTCACTTGCCAAGTGACGTGAATGTGAATAAGGATCGAGCGGCTGAACCACTAGTAACAGCTTAGGCCAGACTGGATGGCTTTCCCAGCTCAGAAAAAGGGCGGTCACACCCATATATGCACTGAATGCACAATGAAATGAATAAAAAACAAATCTGGACTGAGAAAGTAAGTTAATGTGTATGCACAATGTAAGTGCATATTAACACATGATCATTAACCAGAGAAAACAAAAAGCAAAAAACACAAATATCCTGAACTAAAAAGTAAAAAGTCTGGCCTAAGCTGTTACTAGTGGTTCAGCCGCTCGTTCCTTATTCACATTCACGTCACTTGGCAAGTGAAAAGGTTTTAAATACTAGAGTAGGGACTGTCCCACAAGGGTTGCCGTGACGTGGCGGGATGGCTTGTGCATTATTTTGATCAAAATTATGTTTACTAAATACCATTATTATTATTATTATTACTACCTTTATGCATTATTTGCAGTATATTTTTTACTTTTTAGTTCAGGATATTTGTGTTTTTTGCTTTTTGTTTTCTCTGGTTGATGGTCGTGTTAATATGCACTTACATTGTGCATACACATTAACTTACTTTCTCAGTTCAGATTTGTTTTTTATTCATTTCATTGTGCATTCAGTGCATATATGGGTGTGACCGCCCTTTTTCTGAGCTGGGAAAGCCATCCAGTCTGGCCTAAGCTGTTACTAGTGGTTCAGTCGCTCGATCCTTATTCACATTCACGTCACTTGGCAAGTGAAAAGGTTTTAAATACTAGAGTAGGGACTATCCCACAAGGGTTGCCGTGACGTGGCGGGATGGCTTGTACATTATTTTGATCAAAATTATGTTTACTAAATACCCTTATTATTATTACTACCTTTATGCATTATTTGCAGTATATTTTTTACTTTTTAGTTCAGGATATTTGTGTTTTTTGCTTTTTGTTTTCTCAAATATCTCTCCCTGCTTCTGTTTATACTAAGGAAGGTGACGGTCACAAGGGGGCATTCTCTGTGTCTGGAGGAGAGAAGGTTTTTCCACCAACATAGAAGAGGGTTCTTTACTGTTAAGGCAGTGAGAATCTGGAATTCCTTGCCTGAGGTGGTGATGTCTTCCTGGAGCGTAACAATATTGTATCTTACAGTTATTAGGTTCTTTAGAAGGACGTAGATCTGGGGATTTATTCTGACAGAATATGGGTGAACTGGATGGACAAATGTCTTTTTTCAGCCTTGCTAACTATGTTTATGAGACAATTATCAGGATAGTTTGGGGTTTGCCATAAGGAACAATTTTTATTTCATCCAAGACACATTAGTTAATCATAAGTTTGACAAAAGATACATTACAATAATGCCCCTATAAACTATCAATTTGTTTTCCCATAAAGAGATATTCATTTTAAATTATTATACACATCCAGTTTTATGTCAGGTTAAAAATCTGACTGCTCTTGAAAGAAGGAAAATAAATAAACAAAAGTAAAGATATGAAAAATGGGAGAATAGTGAAAAGGTTAATTATTTAACACCATTTCCTGGGGGTGGTGGAGTTTCTCAATTTTGCAAAAGCCCTTTAAATCCTTAAAATGTGATAGAGGCATTTCATTTTTAATATTAATAATAAAAATGGTGATAGTGATGATGAAGCGATGGCCGGGGGACCACCAGAATGCAGGGAGACTATGGTACACAAGATGAGGTGCAAGCAACAAAGGGTTAATTTATTTACAGGCAAGGAATGCAGTGATAGGAAGGTGTAAACAGGGGTATGCAATGACATAAAACAATTTACAAAAGTGATATTCTCTAGCTGGGCCGTACAAATGGCACGGTGCACCAACTATTACAGATCAGTGTATTTTGCAAAAGGCAAAACAATACAATAAAATACAGCATGCTGCTACTCTAACTATAGGATGTGGGCAGCATGGTGATAGCCCTGCAGCCTTGCAGCGCTGGGGTCCTGGGTTCAAATCCCACCAAGGACAACATCTGCAAGGAGTTTGTATGTTCTCCCCATGTTTGCGTGCGTTTCCTCTGGGCACTTCGGTTTCCTCCCACACTCCAAAGACATACTGATAGGGAATTTAGATTGTGAGCCCCATCGGGGACAGTGATGATACTGTGTGCAAACTGTAAAGCGCTACGGAATATGTTAGCGCTATATCAAAATAAAGATTATTATTATTTATTATAGGCTGGCTGGCCGCTGCTACTTCGGCCGCATGGCTAACGTGCTCTATCTATTGCAGCCTATCCTAAGCCCTAAACATGTGCGCACACGGGGTTAACACTCACAATAGTTGGTATCTCAGTCCATTCCCGGGGGCCCCTGAAGCTTTGCAAGATGGTGCGCACTTCTTCCTGGAAGCTCTGTTTTCCTTGTGTGCAAGTTCAATGATGCTCCTAAGCACGATGGATTCCTCCTCTGGGTTCCTTTCTTGTCCTTTCTTCGTAGCTTCTCACGGCAAGACAGGAAAGCCACCTTTTAATCCCCAGAACAGTTTACAAAGTCACAGTCGCAGACTAAACGTTCTTTTCCTCACAGCTCACGCAGACACACCTGCTTCCTGCAGAAATCTCGTCTCCACACAGAAAAGCAGCCTCTTCCCTCTGTAGTCTTGCAGATGAAACCAAACAGCCTTTACAGCAGGGAAGCGCAGAATGTCCCACTGCTCTAACCAAGGGGGTGCTGTCTCTTAAAGGGGCAGCTTGTCTCTACTGTCCATAGTGCTGCCACCCCCTTACAATGAGAATAACATTAGTAAAAAATAATGCAACTATTAATAGAAGTGAGGGTGATAATAATACTAGCCTAGTAATGATTATATGAATACTTATTTTAATAATAGCACTGAGAACATCATTAATGAGTAGCATGATGATTATCTATTCTATTATTTCTAAACACTGTTTTTCGGTGATTCCCTTGTATCCCCGTTCATACTGCACCCACACACACAAATGATACACCATTTGAAAGGTAAACTTGCCCCCCTTCAGCAAGAAAATAGCCAAACAAACCACACATCCACGATTTTATCACTAAATAAAGTTTAAACATTAATTTTCATAAACCTGCAGTAAGGAAAAATGACCTGCAGGTGGCACCACAGTACCCCAAATCCCACTACCAACACATTTGTAAACATGCACTGCTTTTTCGGTGATTACTTCACCCCACACACACGATACACCATTTGAAAGGTAAACTTGCTCCCTTCAGCAAGAAAACAGCCAAACAATCTACACATTCATGATTTTATCACTAAATACAGTTTAAACTTTCATTTTCATAAACCTGCAGAAAGACACAATGACCTGCAAGTGGCACCTCAACTGGAAAACATTTTTTGGCCTCTACTTATCAAAACAATTTATTGTATTACCAATCTACATATATAAATATCTGTCTGTGTTCATCAGATCTTGAAATACATTTACATTTGACCAGCTTGCTTTTTCTGATATTGCCTGCACCCCCGATGATCAATGTGCGAAAATTTTGCACGGGCCAAGATAGTTAATAATAAATGAAGAATTATCTAACTTTATCTTAATGGTAATTTAATGTAAATGTTAAAATAGTAGAACATTAGCTCTACATTTGAAAATATAATAAAATTTACCTTTTTGTAAAAAGTACATGAAATTGATAATCTTACAAAGCCTAAATCACATTTGCAGGCACAGTTTGCACTTTCAGTTTTATATATTGACTTACCAAATGTATTTGATGCCCATGCAGCTCTTTTCAGTGTCATTCAGACGTGCTGGTTTTAGCAAATTGCTCTTTTGTTAAGTTCCCTGCATTTAAGGGATTCTCCCCAATAATATCAGCAGGGGGTGAAGCGGGTAATTGTCCTCATTGACCTCCATTAGCATGTAAGAAAGTGGTCCAGCAAAGTGAGGCTGGGAACAACCACCCTTGCAATCAATATCCAACTGTTTTCATTTCTGGACAGTTTAGCCTGGCCGTTCACCTCTGAGTCTACACCAAACAACATCCTCTGCTGGCATATTTCATTTTTAGCCTACTTGGGTATGCAGGAATTATATAGTGATTATTATTTTATTACAGGTCTCGGTTCTTTGATTGTGTTGCTTTACGAAAAAAATTATTTAGTTAGTTAAAATGCCATGAGTGCAAATATTATTCATGACATGGCAACTTGAAGAATGTGGTGCATTTACGTTGACATATAAATATTTTCTAATGTCTATGGAATAATATGTTACGTTAAAGGGAATATTTCATCAGGATTTAAACTTTGACTGTGTTAGGATCGCTTTATCAGCCTCCTAATACCCTTTTGAATGAAGCCTGTATTAGTTTGTAAAGACATATTTAGCATTAAAAGGGAATCTGTCACCAGGCTTTTGCTACCCAATCTGAGAACAGCATGATGTAGGGGTAGAGACCCTGATTCTAGCATTGTATAGCTTACTGGGCTACTTGCTGCAGTTGTGATTAAAAACTGTTATAAATTTCAGACTTCCAGTTCTCTGGATGCTGAGCTCTGTATAACCCCACCCACACCACAGCAGCTTTCTGTGCTTACAGTGCATCAGCAGAAAGCTGTCACTCAGTGGTGAGGGCATGGTTGGACTACTTGGCAGTAGGAATAGTAGTCCTCTAATGATAGTTTACTGCTGATAAAACATTAATTTTATAAAAACTACATTACATAACCCAGTAAATGATGCATCACTGGAATCAGAGTTTCTGTTCCTACATTATGCTGCTCACAGATTAGATCATGGCCCCTGAGCAAGTGGTATAAAAAGATGTGTCGGGGTGGAGGGATATGAGACCTATGTGCACTTATCTACATTTCGTTCCTATACATGTAATTATATGGACGTTTTAAACTAATGCACTAATTTCTCATATTGAAATGCATATTTTTGATAGCTAGAATAGTTGTCACGATGACCCGTCCTGTGTGACGCGACCCGCAGGCCGGTAACTGAAACTACAAGATGCGGCACGTGATATTGTTCTGTGTGACACGGCCAGCCGGTCGGTACTACAACAACAAGACACGGGGAAAGGGGAAACAGTTACAACGGTGGGCCCTGCGATAGGGAAAGGGGACGTGGAGACCTCCTGCACTCCCCTGAGTCAGTGTCCCTAACGCGCCTAACGGTCCATATGCCGGTTCCGCACCGGGTGCCGATCAGGAACCTGTCGCCCTAGCACACCCTACACCTATCCCTTGCTAGGGAGCTGGGTGGCGCAGGCACTGGCCCCACTGCTGTACTAATACACACGAAGGAAAAACACAAACAGGGAGACATCACTTAGCTTTACTCTGTTGCACTTGCTCCTGGCATCAGAGTCCACCACCAGAATGCAGCTCTCCTCCTGAAACGCTGCCACCAAGCTCTGTCAGAGCTACAAGGAAATCCCCTATGACTCCTTCCACACCAGGGCTAAGACAGTGTTGCAAGGAATGCTCTCCAGCTCCTTCCTCCACCAAGGATGGTTGAAATGAATACTATCACCAACGCTGATTCAACACCTGTGACTCTTTTATAGCAGAGCCAGCAATCACACCTGCATTATAAACATGTGCAATTAACAAAATAAACAGATTGCAATGACGCTCACCATCACCGGGGGCCAACTTCGAACAAACGACACCACAGTGCAATAATCCAAATAGCCACCGGGGGCAAAAACCAAACAAGCACAGTTTAAGAAAAAAAAAGGTTACCTGTGCTTTATATCAGTCCTGATCCAGCGTGGATCATGACAGTACCCTCCCCTTAATGAGGGGCCTCTGGACCCTGAAGACCGCTCCCCCTCAGGGAACCACCTACAGCGGGGACGCCCAGACCCAGAGTTCACCCCAGCAACTACCTGCATGTCAGGTTGATGACAAACGAGCCCGCTGGTATTGGCAGAGTATGTTCTGGAGGCAACACACATCTCCGCAGTGCTGACCTGGGGAACGGGTTGTGTATGTGTATGTTTGGTATAAGCTGGTAACACTCCACAACACACTTCCACTGGATGTTTTTTGGTGGCCACCCATACACGCTCGTTCACACACAGGTCCGGACCTGAACATTTATTGCCACTCGTTCGTTTGTCACCATTTGGAGACCTCTTTCTGGAATTGACAACAGAGGCGTCCCCCTGTGTCACCACACTCACACCCCCGCACTTCACCAAGGGGTGCACCACCCTCCAACCCCTTCCACCAAGAGGTCTGCGCCTCCCAGGGTTGGCCAGTGGCGAAGGTTGAGACTTGCCCCTACTCTCCTGCAGCACATCTGCTGCTTTCACCGGAGAGGAAGGGGTCCGTGGAAGAGAGACAGCAGAGACAGTAGTTCCTAGGCAGCTACCTTACACGAGTGCCCCCAGCTGACCACTTCCCTTGCCCGCCAATCTATTACCGAGTTGTGTCTTTTCAGCCAAGGGAGGCCTAAAACAATAGGTACTGGCATTCCCTCCAAGACGTAGCATGACAAGGACTCCTCATGATGTCCTATACGCAGATGGGTATTCTCTACGACCTTGGTCAAGCTCCCCTGTCTCAGTGGAACAGAGTTTATGGCCTGGACGTTTATAGGCTGGGCTAGCGTCCTACACCTCAGACCATGAGTTTGGACAAAGCGAGCATCCACCAGACTGACTCCTGCTCCTCTGTCCACAAGCACCGGTATCACCTCCGGTACCCCGCCAGCCAAGACCTCTGCTGACATGGTACCTTGGGAGGGCAAAATGGAGGAAATGTATACTCCCTGGTCGCCTCCCTCCAAGCGACCAGGGGAATGCGGCTTCTCAGATGGCACAGATAATTTGGCGTGCAATGGGCAAGCCTTCAGGACATGACCAGTCTGCCCACGGTACAAACATGCCGACACCACTCCCCGAACCGTAGGCAGCTCAGAATACAACCTAGCTACTCCTACTTGCATGGGTTCGTCAGGAGACTTGGCATGAACTGGGCAGGCTCTCATAAAATGGCCAGGCTTCCCACAGGAAAAGCATACCCCCCCACCACGACGAGCCGCAGACACCCCCTTTTTTGTATCAACAACACCGGGCTGTCTGGGTTCCTCCGTCTGCACTGGTGGGTACTCCTCCCTAGCGAGGACATCAGGGAGCACTTTTTGTATATGTCTTTCCCTATGGCGTCTATCCACCCGGATGGCAAGGGACATGGCGGCCTCCAGAGAGCTGGGGGCGGCGTACTGCACCAGAGTATCCTGCAACTTTGGAGACAAACCCTGCACAGATTGACTCCTAAGTGCAGGGTCATTCCACTGAGTGTTAGTGGCCCACCTCCTAAACTCTGAGCAGAACTCCTCAGCAACCCGGGCTCCCTGTTTACACCTATGGAGTCGAGACTCCGCCAGGGCGACGCCATCAGGATCCCTATACACAAGCGCCAAAGCCGCAAAAAAACTCGTCCACTGACTCTAATGATGGTGAATCATCCGGTAGGGAGAAGGCCCAGGATTGGGGATCCCCTTTAAGAAGGGACATAATGATTCCCACCCGATGCTCTTCACTCCCTGATGAATGAGGGCGTAGCCTGAAATACAATTTACAGGCTTGCTGGAATACCAACAATTGATCTCTCCCTCCAGAAAATCTGTCAGGGAGGGATATCTTGGGTTCTGGCTGAGCCTGCTCCTGAACCAAGCCCCCAGAGCCCACCAACAGCCGCAACTGCCGCCCCAACCCTCCGCGCAGCCCCCTAATCTCATTAGTAAGGATCTGCAGCATTTGAGCAAAGGGCTGAACTGGGTCCATGGCTCAGCAGAAAAAAAAATTATTGGTTGGTGATAATGTCACGATGACCCGTCCTGTGTGACGTGACCCGCAGGCCGGTAACTGAAACTACAAGACGCAGCACATGATATTGTCCTGTGACACCAACAGGTCAATCACATATACATGTTTTTTTTACTTGTACATCTACCATGGATTAATTACGGATTCAACTATCACCAAAAACACATGAACTAAACCAAGAAAATGGTGAACACAAGGCCAAAATAATATATAAAAAATACAATTTTATTAAAGCATCTAATAAAATCCAATCGACAGGTACATATGAGAACGATGTAGAAGAACGCACACATAATGGTGGTACATAAGCACATGCAAAGTGACGTACACATCCAGATTAATATATAACAGCATTAAATATACTAATCACACAATTGTGATTTAACCCACATGGGGATAAAACCGCTATAATGTATAATAATATCACAGGGAAAATGATCACTACCCCAGAGTTACCATTCCAATAGGGGCTTAAATTACCAGCAGGTCACAGCGGCAGCAGGAACTATGAAATATCCCGGATGAGCACGTCATAGTTCCTGCTGCCGCTGTGACCTGCTGGTAATTTAACCCCCTATTGGAATGGTAACTCTGGGGTAGTGATTAATACATGGAGGTCACTTACTGTTAGCAGGGTGGGATCTTTATGGACATTGCTAAGGGAAATGATTGTGGTATTTATCCCTGTTGTGCACTGTTATGTCCATCATTTTCCCTGTGTTCACCATTTTCTTGGTTTAGTTCATGATATTGTCCTGTGTGACACGACCAGCCGGCCGCTACTACAACAGCAAGACACGGGGAAAGGGGAAACAGTTACAATAGTGGGCCCTGCCATAGGGAAAGGGGACGTGGAGACCTCCTGCACTCCCCTGAGTCAGTGTCCCTAATGCTCCTAACGTTCCATATGCCGTTTCCGCACCGGGCGCCGATCAGGAACCTGTCGCCCTAGCACACCCTACACCTATCCCTTGCTAGGGAGCTGGGTGGCGCAGGCACTGGCCCTACCGCTGTACTAATACACACGAAGGAAAAACACAAACAGGGAAACACCACTTAGCTTTACTCTGTTGCACTTGCTCCTGGCAACAGAGTCCACCACCAGAATGCAGCTCTCCTCCTGAAACACTGCCACCAAGCTCTGTCAGAGCTACAAGGAAATCCCCTATGACTCCTTCCACACCAAGACTAAGACAGTGCTGCAAGGAACGTTCTCCAGCTCCTTCCTCCACCAAGGATGGTTGAAATGGTGAGAGGAAGCAGCAGCACTGCACCATGTGCCTTTGGAAACCGTTGCCCTTAGCAACCGAAATTTTGCAGTCCTCATCCGTTGCTCCTAGCAACAAGGCTACAACACTGCCCATAGCATTCTCCACCAATTGTAAGGTAGCGCTGTCATTCTCTTGGCAGCCAAATAATCAGATCCGGCACTGGTTTTCCATAAAACAATCTCAGTCCATGCGCTTTATTCATGCATCATAGGCCATCAAAGCAATAGAAAACAGCATAGCGTCCATGACAGAGCTTCACTCTGTCCAGCCTGTGGTCACACAGGTTATGCAATGTTCCATACGCAGGCTCTTCAGCCTCACAGCTGTTGTGAGTTCTTTTTCCCCTTCACTACTGAGGCCCGACGAACTCCCTCTTCTGGTAAAGAAAGGTAGTGAGCCTGATTATCAAACACCTGAGGCTGATGATGATGACTGGCTGAGTGGAGTTACTGACTGGATATAAGGCTGCCGACGCCCTTCTGCCCTGCGGGTGATTTCTCTGTGGGATCCTTGGAGACCAGTCTGAATTCCTGCTCCTCTAAAGCTAAGATTGCTGCTCGGCTTTTTGCATTTTTGCTTTGACTTTGTTTTGCTTTGTTTTTCTGGATTTCTGCCATTCCCTGTTGGGGTGTGCTGAATTCCTTTAGCTCTGTCTTCTGAAAATACCTGAGTGCTGATTTAGTTTTTGAAGCCTAGCTGCTTCAGGGTCTTTTTCATATCAGCTTGTTGGCTTATGTCTTTGATAGGGTTTTTGCAGATTGCAGACAGCAGCCTTCCTGTCCTTTCCTATCTAGGTAGTTTTGGGCCCCGGCTTTGCTCAGTCTATCTTTCTGTCTGTGTAAGGCTGGTTTCACATTCGCGCTTTTTAAGCGCACGCACGGCCGGGGGTAGCTCCGCCCCCGAGCCGGCTCTCTGCCCGGCGTGCCCGCCCCTTCCTTGTAGCGCCGCCTCCTAGCGTACAGCGGCGCCTGCGATCGGCGCACCCTATCATTAGCATAGGGTGCGCAGATCGTGCGCAGGCCGTGCGCTAGTTGCGCTTTGACCTGCGCTGCGCACTTTTGACGGTGCGCCGTGCGCGCCAAAATCCGAAAAGTTTGATTTTGGCGCGCACGGCGCACCGTCAAAAGTGCGCAGCGCAGGTCAAAGCGCAACTAGCGCACGGCCTGCGCACGATCTGCGCACCCTATGCTAAAGATAGGGTGCGCCGATCGCAGGCGCCGCTGTGCG
The DNA here is from genome assembly GCF_039654945.1 of Dendrobates tinctorius. Classification (NCBI taxonomy): domain Eukaryota; kingdom Metazoa; phylum Chordata; class Amphibia; order Anura; family Dendrobatidae; genus Dendrobates; species Dendrobates tinctorius. The sequence continues at coordinate 43,445,560 of NW_027361679.1, read as the reverse complement.
CTAGGAGGCGGCGCTACAAGGAAGGGGCGGGCACGCCGGGCAGAGAGCCGGCTCGGGGGCGGAGCTACCCCCGGCCGTGCGTGCGCTTAAAAAGCGCGAATGTGAAACCAGCCTTAGTGTTTTCATCTTGCTTCACCGTCATTATATGTTGGGGGCTGCCTATTGCTTTGGGGTCTGCTCTGGGGCAGTTTAGATTTCCCCTTTCTTTCTTTAGGCCTATTTAATTCTCCGGCTGTGATCGAGGGGTCTAGGGCATCGTAGGAACCCCCCACAGCTACTGCTAGTTGTGTTGATAGGTTCAGGGGTCTGCAATCTGATAGTTGCCAACTTCTCTGGTTTTCTGGACTTAGCTTGTATTTCTGTTTTTGCCTCCTACAGTGACTCAATCATAACACACAGCTATCTCACCTGTCAGGATTCCCTCATGCCTGCTTCAGCTCATTGCAGACATCCATTCCCTCCAGGGAACTATCAGGTGCGTGCAGCCATTAAACACAGCATTCAATTGCTGTCAGGAAGACAGCCATATCTCTCTCAGACGGGACCTTCCAAAACGGACCAACCAGGTCCCAGCATTCACTTCATGTGACCTACCCAGGCCACCTTATATGGTCCGTAGCCACGCCCACCAGGTCACATGGCTATGACCTCATCACAGGTCCTTCAACCACTCATACACACTTTACAATAGCGTTCTTAACCACACCCCTGGGTGGATTTGTAGGTAACTGGTCCTGCCCGTCTCCCCAGCTACCTAGAGACTTCCCAAACACATTGAAACAGCACCTCAGCAGTATCACTGCTGATCAACATACACACAAGTCTCCATCCCAAGGCCACCCACCTTGAGATACATAAGTCATTCAGTATTCTGCCACTCATCCTCTCTCCTGGGACATCCACACAGCACCCCCTAGCAGACACAGTGGTCACTACACCACATACCTCCCCCTTCTGTTCATACTTGTGGGGTTGAACACACATTACCCCAGGATCTTGAGCCCAGGCACTCATTACACCTTGCCCCACAGGTCAAGAGAACCCTACGTTAATAATCTTTATTATAATAATAATCTTTTTTTTTTCATATATATATATATATAGCGCTAACATATTCCACAGCGCTTTACAGTTTGCACACATTATCATCACTGTCCCCGATGGGGCTCACAATCTAAATTCCCTATCAGTATGTCTTTTGAATGTGAGAGGAAACCGGAGTACCCGGAGGAAACCCACGCAAACACGGGGAGAACATACAAACTCCTTGCAGATGTTGTCCTTGGTGGGATTTGAACCCAGGACCCCAGCACTGCAAGGCTGCAGTGCTATCCACTAAGCCCCCGTGTTATGTTAGGCCTCCCCCGCCCCCAGCGGTCAGAATATCGGTCGTTGTCTTTGACCCTCCAGTCACGGTCTGTCTGCGTCGTCAGACACTGTTTAGTCACCATCCTTTCTCTATCTAAGCGTCTTGTAACAAATGGTACCCCACCACGTCTAAGTTTGATTTTCAGTGCATTAACCTCACGGTTCATTGCACCTGCTGTCTCTGTAACATCCTCCACTTCACACTGTAATCTACGGTGCAACGTATTGGCACAATGAGCCTCTTTCTCTGCTTCAGCTGTTTCAGATGCACATTATTTCCCTCCGCCAGGTATTTGTACTGCTCAGAACTACGCCTTTCATCATCCATTTGCCTTAGTACAACCTTCAACTTTTTCTCTGTACGACGTACTTGTTTCCTTGCAGATTGTCGCACTTTAGTTTCCGCATCAAGTTGTTCCTCCAGTTGTGCAACCTTTGCTTCTAACTCCTTATTCTGGTGAACTAATTGCTGACGGGCACTCTCATTCTTCTGAGCATTACTACGTTCTGTCTTTAGAATAGCATTCATCTGGTCAACCTGAAGTGTGGCCTTTCTCAGCCTGTCATTGGCTAATTCAACGCTGCCGTGTTCTTCCTCCACTTCTTCTTCCAGCTAAACAATGCGAGACTCTAACTGCCTCTTTTCTTCCAAAGCCAGAGCATCTTTACTACTGTTGTTGGCAATCACATCAGCCAGTTCATCTCTTTCCTGCTGTGCTTGCCTTTTAGCATGCTCTGCAGCAGCAAGCTTCTCTTGCATATGGATCATCTCTGCTTCCATACTCTCCAGTTTCTTCTTGTCTTCACTCTGTTCATCACTCAGGCCTGGCCGCTGTATGTCTTCATCCCACTTCTTCTCCCGCAGAAGACCTCTTACAGTTTCTGTGAGTACTTCTACTTCTTCTCTGAGGGACTTAGTCAGACCTTGCCACGATGCCAGGTGACCTTTGAGCTCGAAGACTTCTTTCTCTAGCTCATCTAGTCTGTGCTCCCTCTCTCTCTCAGAGCCACAGTCACCCCTAGAGTCTGAGTCACACCGATCATCCAAGGGAACCCTCCAGTTACCCTCTGATCGTGTGTCCACTCCAGTCCTCTCAGCTCCCAGCCCACCATCCATCTTGTCACGAGACGTCAGGTCCATAAGTTGGGCAGATGTACCCCTTCTTCCGGTCACTCCTACAACTGACCTGTCCAGCTTAGCAGGCGTCACCGTCACAATGTCTGCTAACCCAACAGTAGGAATGGGTCGCCCTCCCAGGGCTGTGGGGCACTCGGTACCGGGCCGGTGTCAGGGGGATGTGTCACAGCAGCGGTGACCCGGTCCGTGGCCCTGGGCGCCCAAGCAATGGGGAGATGTAGTTAATGGTAGGATAGTTCGTGACGCCACCCGTGCTGTTTGGCAAATATGGTGTTAGGCCAACGCTGCATACAGATCCACTGGGACTGATGGTATGTGCAGCTTAGATGGTAAAGCTCCCCACAGGTGGAGCTGTAGTCCCAGGGCAGTGTAGATGTAGCTGGCACGGGGATGTAGCAGTGCCGAAAGCGTAGAGAACAGACAAGACACAGCGGTTGTAGTTTCTGTACCTTTACTGAGTATATGCAGTCCAGAGTCCTGATTACAGATGATATTGGAGCAGGTTAGCCTGGAAGCAGATCAGGATTCTCTCTCAGCAGAAGGGCTGTGCACTCTCCTTCCTAGCGCTTTGTAGTGTGAAGCACTCCAGTACTTAGTTACTCTGAAATGCCTCTCTTCAGATGTTCCTAGAACTTTACTTGTATGACAGACAGCTGTAGCCTCTCTCGGGGACTCCTCTCCTGAGTCCTGGCTCACTAGTCAATTGCTGTTGTGTCCCAAATCTTTGCTGGGAGTAGGGCATTTACAGCCTCCCACTCCTCTGGTATCTGTAGTAGGACCGTCAGTATCCGTACCACCGTGGAGACCAGGCTCCAGTTCTGTGCGCTCTCAAGCTGAGGGAGCTCGCCTTCTGCAGCTCAACCTCTCAGCTTCGCACCTTCCGTCTGCACACTTCACCCTCCACAGACTATCTGATCTCTTTCCCCTCCTGGCCCTCAGAGGACACCCCTTTCCAGAATCCTGGTTCAGAGTTCCCCCTGCTGGCCCGGAGTGGAACTGTGTTGCATGCATTAGGTTAACTGCTGGAGAGACCCATCACTGCTTCCAAGCCTGGCATTACCCTCCCCTGGAGGAAGGCAAAGCCAGTGTGGCGACCATACCCCTGGGGGCACCACATTCCCCCCTAGTGCAAGTCAGCACTCCTGGGCTGAAAAAAAAACATGAAAAACAACATATAAACTTTTAAACACCAATAATTGTACAAGATTTGAAAAAGAGAAAAATGTACAAAAGCCAAGAGCTCAAAAATGGTCCTATGATGATAAGTCCAGCATCGATGTCCATGGTCCATTCCTGGGTAAATAGTAAAAGTCTTTGACCACACACAAGTCCTGTGGTTCAGTGTCCATAAAACAAACCAAAGAGAACTCTTACAGGTCACCTGTAGGTACAAAAGCTTGAAAAACAGTTACGCATTGACATAATTTCAACATTTACATCTATTTTGCTATATGCGATATCTAACTGGTAGTATGCCTTGTGTGCTGCGAGTGGATCTGCGTAACCCTAGTGTAGGCAAACTAGGTAGCACTCTCCTATGGACTCTTGGACTCACCATGGGTGCAACAGGTTCACCACTGGCAGGGCGAGGGTTCTCTGGCTCCACTGCTGGTGTGGCAACTGCTGCCTGATTTTCCTGATTCTCATGATGTTCTTGAGTCCCATTCTCCTGTGCTTCTACTTGGGGAAATAACAACACCGGCACCACAATTGCATCATTAACTCTAGTCCAATTCGCAGGGAACTCTCCCAGCACGGTACTGACTGTCTTTTCTTCCTCTGTAGGTGGGATGTTATCCGATCCTCCCTCTTTTTCTTTCAACTGGTCAGGGCATAACTTCAAATGATCCCTGGATACTGCTGCTGAGGTCTCTCCTCCATCTTTGCTAACAAGGCATACTTTAGCATTATCAAAGTTCGAGGGCAGAATTGTATAGGGCTCCTCTTCCCATTGATCATCCAGCTTATGCAGTCTTCTTTTTCTCTTGATAACTTGTTCTCACGGTGAAAAAGGAACAGCAGGTGCATTTTGGTTATAAAGTCTCTCCTGCTTCTGCCTTGCCTGAGCCAGACTCTTCTACACACACTCCTGTAACCTTCTGTACTGCTGCTGCCTCTCCTTGTCCCAATCAGCATCTGGTGACATTACTTCAGGCATCAGGACTCCAATGTGCAAGTCAATAGGCAGCTTACCAGGCCTTGCTCTCATCAGGTACGCTGGAGTACAGTTCGTAGACTTCACTGGGATATGGTTGTAGAGGTCCACCAGATCGGGCAACTTTTCTGGCAACAGATTTCTCTCCTCCAAGGGCAATGTCTTCAGTAAATCAATCACTACCTGGTTCATCTTCTCGCACATGCCGTTGGTCTGTGGGTGATAAGGTGTTGTCCAGATCTTCTTACACCCATATAAGTTGCAAAATTCATGGAACACTTCTGCCTCGAAAGCTGGACCTTGGTCTGTCAGCACCCTCTCAGGATAGCCATGTGGTCTACAGAAGTGCTGTTGGAATGCTCTGGCCGCTGTCCTGGCCGTTAGATCTTTGACGAGCACAACCACCAGGAATCTTGAATAGTGGTCCACAATGGTAAGGGCATAGAGGTAGCCTGACCGGCTAGGAACCAGCTTCATATGGTCCAGGGCTACCAACTCCAGGGGCTGTTTGGTGATGATTGGCTGTAAGGGAGCTCTCTGGCTGTCTCGATCCTTTCTGCGCAGGTTACACTGTCCACACTCCCAGCACCACCTCTCAATGGCCTTCCGCATGTCAGTCCAGTAGAACCTCTCTCGGAGCAATGTTTCCAACTTCTTCCATCCAAAGTGTCCAGCTCCATTGTGGTATGCTCCTAGGACCATTGAGGCATCTCTCTTTGGGACCACCACCTGCCAGACCAGCTCATGTGTGCAGGCATTGATACTCCTCCGACACAGCTTCCCTTCGTAAATGAACAGCCGACCTCTTTCCTTCCACAACTGATGAGTTTCTTCAGGAGCATTCAACTCCGGGCGCGAGTCACCTTGTGTCAGCAGCTATTTCACCAGGCGGACTGCAGGGTCATTATCTTGCGCTTCTGCCCAATCATGATGGGGCAACGGATTCAGAGTGACTTCCTTCAAGCTAGGCCGCCTGTTTTTCACTCCTTGAGCATGTTGGGCCACCAGTGGCCGGTGAAAGGGAGGCAATTCTACCTCTTCCAGAGCTTCAGGGTCTTCTCCTGCATCTGGCAGATTAGGCATCCTGGATAGCGCATCAGCATTGGCATTCTGGCACCCTGCCCGGTACTTGATGGTAAACTCATAATTGGATAACCGAGCCATCCATCGCTGCTCCAGTGCTCCTAGCTTGGCAGTGTCCAAGTGGGTCAACGGGTTGTTGTCCATGAAGATTGTAAATTTGGCCAAAGCTAGGTAATGCCTGAACCTTTCGGTGACAGCCCAGACTATGGCAAGGAACTCCAGCTTAAAAGAACTGTAATTATCAGGGTTCCTCTCAGTGGGACGCAGCTTCCTGCTGGCGTAGGAGATCACTCTCTCTTTTCCATTTTGTACCTGCGACAGTACTGCTCCTAATCCCACGTTTCTGGCATACGTGTACAGCACAAAGGGTTTGTCATAATCTGGGTAGGCCAGAACTTCGTCACCTGTGAGAGCCATCTTCAATCTGGTGAAAGACCTCTCCAACTCTTCAGTCCATTCAAATGTGGAATTCTTCTGCTTGCCTCTCTTGGACTGCCCCACCAGAAGGTTTTGCATCGGGGTGGCTATTTCAGTAAAGCCTTTGATGAATCTCCGGTAGTAGCCTACCAGTCCAAGGAATTGGCGTACCTCATGGAGGTTTCTGGGCTTCGTCCAGTCCCGGATGACCGTGACCTTGTCAGGATCTGGTGCCACACCTTCTGCACTGACCACATGACCGAGGTATGGAACCTTAGGCTTCAGGAGGTGGCATTTTGAAGGGAACCTGCCAATACCCACTGGTGAGATCCAAGGTGGAAAAGTAGTTAGCAGTTTTAAGTGCAGCTAATGACTCAATTCTAGGCAATGGGTATCTGTATGTGTGATACTGCTAATTTTCCTGTAATCAACACACATTCTCATAGTACCATCCTTTTTCTTTACAAACACTATTGGAGCTGCCCATGGGCTACAACTGTCCCTAATGACCCCAGCTTCCTTCATCTCTTTCAACATACTCCTAGCACATTGGTACTGTGTTGGGGGTATAGGTCTGTACCTCTCCTTTATGGGTGGATGGTCTCCAGTGGGGATATGATGTTGCACCCCTTTTGCCTGCCCAAAATCTAGTGTGTGTTTGCTGAATACCCGCTCATACTCTTGTGTCACTCTGTAAACCCCATTTCTCTGGTATGAAGGTGTAGAGTCAGTTCCCACCTGCAGTTGCTGGCACCACTCTTCTAGCTGCTTCACAGGGCCATTGTCCTCCACCGGATCAGATGTGACCAAAGGCTCTGCTGCCTGCAATGAGTTGTTATTAACAGTGAGCAGTTTAGCAACTGTGGCGCACCGAGGTATTGTGGCTTCCTCCTCCCCACAATGGTACTCTCCCCTTTCGTACATCAACCACCCCTCTGGCTGTCAGGACAGTGGGCCTGCTATCTGAATATACTGGCTCTACCAATGCCTGGTAATCCTGCCCTCTGTGCCCTATGGCAGCCCGACACCAAACCAACATTTCACATCTGGGGGGTATTACAATGGGAAAAGCATCACTCACTCTCACGCTGCCAATCTCTCCGCCAGAGAGTTCTACCTGTTGCCTTTGCATCAGGGCTCGGATCTCCTTCTGCAGGACTCGTTGCTCACCGGAACCAGCAGTCTCAGCCACCTGTTGTAACAAGACAATGACCTCAGACAGACAGTTTTCAATTACATTTGTACCAAGAGTCATCATGGGATTACATTCACGTCGATCAATATCAACAATTATCAGTCCTTGTGATTTTAACTCTACCCGCCCCACTTTAACAGCAATTTCCTTGCATCCAATCTGTGGCAAGGTATGACCATTACTAGCAACTGCTGTTAGTTCATCAGTTGGGCCACGGGTGAGTTCAGAATCAGCCCAGTACTTCTTGTACAAAATATACGGCATAGTGGTCACCTGGGAGCCAGTGTCCAGCAAAGCGTTCATGGGGATGCTGTCAATCACCACAGGAAGGATCGGTCTCCCTCCCACATACTTGCCTCTCCAGTTCTTTGGGCCTGCTGAACCTACTCCTGGGGGTTGGCCCTTTGCCCCAGGGGTTGCTCATTTAAAGGACAGTACCTGGCCAGATGACCTGCCTTATAGCAGCGCCGACAGATGGGACGTCCGTCCTGGTCATAGTGATAGTTGTTCCTTCCTCGAAGTGGCGGGGTTCTCCTCCTCCAGAGCCACGGGACATCCTCTGGACTGGAAGCAAGCTGGATCTTTTCTTTGGAGGAATCCTGCAGGGACTGCACAGTTCTGGTGAGTGCAGCCATTCCTTTGGTCAGCTCCTGGACCTGAAGACGCAGCTGCTCTGTTGGATCTTTATCCAGGGTCTGGGCATCAGCCTCCACAGGGATGCAAGGAAAGGATGTAGCTTCCTGATGGTAGGTGATCGCTGGGCACCTAGGGGGCACTGGATGGCTGTCAGAGGATTCCTGCAGTACCCGGATAGCCCTGTCCTTAAACTCAGCAAAGTTCAAATCAGGGTTTTGCAGGGTAATGATGCGTAACTGTCCTCTGTGGGTACTGGACAGGAGTCCTGCTCCTTCAACAATTTGTCTTCTTCTTTCACACTGTCAGAGTCAACTTGCTTTACTGCTCGCAGCGCCTCCTGCAGGTTGAGGGCATATTCCCTGATACTGTCCTGCGCCCTCTGTTTACAGCCAAAGAACCGCATCTTAATTTCAGCTGCTGTGCGGGTGTCAAAAGTGCTCTTCAGCTTGGCCAGGACCTTTGGACCTTTGCAACAGTGTCTTTATCAGTGTCCTGCCAGGCTTTCACTTCTCTCAGCGCTGCACCAGTTAGCTGTCCAATCAGGATGGTCACTTTCTGGTCTTCAGACAGAGGGTAAACTTTAAACAAGCTGCACTCAGGGTGTGGGACTCACCCGAGTACTGCGGTAGCCAAGCCGCTCCCGGTATGTGGGGCATGGACAGCGGCATTATGGGGACCGGTGCGGCAGGCGCTCCTCCTGGTGGTACCGCGGGGTTGGCAGCGGCATCCGCCGCTGCATTGGCTTGTGACGCAGACATTCTCTCCCCCCCTAGTTAACGTTAGCCAGGGCCGGGGGTTGCAGGAGCTCATCGGCGGCAGCTTCGCAGGCCCGACGCTCCAGGCTGTAGGCCTCAGCTCCTCCTCCTCTCGCGCGCTGTCCTCTGTTCCCGCGCGGCAATTCTCTTCTTCTCGCTCTGCTGCAGGCTCCGCCCACGAAGGCCGCCCCACTTTCTTCCCGCGCGCGCCAAGCAGCGCAGCAATGGCGGCAAATGGCGCCAAATTCACACAGTTCACAAACACAGTCTATGGCACACAGGACCCGGGGATACCGGGCTCCGTAATCCTGTTCGTGACGCCAAATTGAGTCGCCCTCCCAGGGCTGTGGGGTACTCGGTACCGGGCCGGTGTCAGGGGATGTGTCACAGCAGCGGTGACCCAGTCCATTGCCCTGGGCGCCCAAGCAATGGGGAGATGACAAGACACAGCGGTTGTAGTTTCTGTACCTTTACTGAGTATATGCAGTCCACAGTCCTGATTACAGATGGTATTGGAGCAGGTTAGCCTGGAAGCAGTGCTTTGTAGTGTGAAGCACTCCAGTACTTAGTTACTCTGAAATGCCTCTCTTCAGATGCTCCTAGAACTTTACTTGCATGACAGACAGCTGTAGCCTCTCTCGGGTACTCCTCTCCTGAGTCCTGGCTCACAAGTCAATTGCTGTTGTGTCCCAAGTCTTTGCTGGGAGTAGGGCATTTACAGCCTCCTACTCCTCTGGTATCTGTGATAGGACCGTCAGTATCCATACCACCGTGGAGACAAGGCTCCAGTTCTGTGCGCTCTCAAGCTGAGGGAGCTTGCCTTCTGCATTTCAACCTCTCAGCTTCGCACCTTCCGTCTGCACACTTCACCCTCCACAGACTATCTGATCTCTTTCCCCTCCTGGCCCTCAGAGGACACCCCTTTCCAGAATCCTGGTTCAGAGTTCCCCCTGCTGGCCCGGAGTGGAACTGTGTTGCATGCATTAGGTTAACTGCTGGAGAGACCCATCACTGCTTCCAAGCCTGGCATTACCCTCCCCTGGAGGAAGGCAAAGCCAGTGTGGCGACCATACCCCTGGGGGCGCCACAGGAATGTCTCCATCCTCCTGCCATATATCATAAAACAAGACAAAGTCCCGCCCCTCTCAAAGGGATGCACTAAGTTTGGTGGCATACTACCACCTTGACACTTAACCCCCTTTGTCATCTCAATCTTGACTCTGTCCACCGTATAGTTCACAATGACCCCATGGTCGCAGCGAACCCTGACGTGTTTCTCAGTCAGAGATAAAACAAGTGGAGTTCCTGTCAGAGTCACCTGACTCTTTGAGTCCAGCCTACCAGAGACTCCTTCCCAGTGCAGCATCATGGTACACACCTGTGGCCTGTCGTTATCTGGAAAATACATGCCGCACTCCTCAAAAGACATACACACACACACTGTGGTTCCCCCAGACATGTCCACTGAGGTACCCAGTGCTGCCCCTTTTGCAAACTCGGCCCCTTTCTGGACCACCATCCCAATTTGGGCCACCGCCTCCCTCCTGGACTCAACCCCTTTTTGGGTTACCTCCCCTTTTTGGGTCAATCCAGCCCCTTTCTGGACCACCCCAATTTGGGTCACTGCCCCCCTCTGGGACTCCACCCCCTTTTGGGCTACCACTCTGATTTGGGCCACCACCCCCTTTCGGGATTTCCCCATGTCCGTTCTACAGGTCTTCTCAGATCACAGTTCACACCAAACACAATTTATGTCTCTTTTACGATACCACATAAGTCCTTGTTGGCACCACCACAGCTCTTGCTGTCACCGATCACCGACACTTCTGGCTGCCGTTCACACACAGCCACTGGTGTCACCTTCGTAACCCCGCCGAGTTACAGGAAGCCGCTTGTCCCCTTTGTAACCCCACCGAGTTACAGCAAGCCACTTGTCACCTTCTTGACTCCCCTGAGCCACCGCAAGCTGAGTTGAGATAAGAGAAAAAAAACACACCACACAAACTCACGTGTCCTGTCTGTGTGCTATTCAGGATGTTCTGTCTCCGCCTGAGACCATCCAACACACAGGGTGCACCAGGTGCTTTTCAGGGAGCCGACCCTCCTCCCAGGGTTTCCCAACACACCGGCCTCACCAGGTCCAGGGGCTCGGCGGGTGCTATTCAGGACATCCGTCTCCGCCTGAGACTGTCCAACACTTACGCCTCACCAGGTCCAAGGTCATAACACGTGCTCCAGGGATCCTATTCTTCTCCCAGAACCTCCCAACACCGACCCTCCAGGACCTTGCTCACTGAACCCTCCAGGTACACAGTCTTTCTCACTGACCAAGGTCAGTACAACACGTCCATTACCTGTGTCAGCCACACAGGTCCTCGGGTACCTCATATCCACAGAGGCACCCTATCACAATCCACAGTCTCTTTCTCTGACCCCAGTCAGCATATCACACGGCTTTCACGACCATCACCTGCTGGCCGCGCAGGTTCTCGGACCCCTCTACAGCAGAGGTGTCCTATAAGTCTCTTCCACTGACCTCGGTCAGTATGTCACATGGCTTTCACAACAGTCAGCCCTCCTGGCTCAGCGTTGCCAGCACTGCACCATGTGCCTTTGGAAACCGTTGCCCTTAGCAACTGAAATTTTGCAGTCCTCTTCCGTTGCTCCTAGCAACAAGGCTACAACACTGCCCAGAGCATTCTCCGCCAATTGTAAGATAGCGCTGTCATTCAGATAGGGGACACTCGCTTGGCAGCCAAATAATCAGATCTGGCACTGGTTTTCCATAAAACAATCTCAGTCCATGCGGTTTATTCATGCATCATAAACCATCAAAGCAATAGAAAACAGCATAGCGTCCATGACAGAGCTTCACTCTGTCCAGCCTGTGGTCACACAGGTTATGCAATGTTCCATACGCAGGCTCTTCAGCCTCACAGTTATCTCACCCATCAGGGTTCCCTCATGCCTGCTTCAGCTCACTGCAGACGTCCATTCCCTCCTGGGAACTATCAGGTGTGTGCAGCCATTAAACACAACGTTCACTTGCTGTCAGGAAGACAGCCCCATCTCTCTCAGATGGAGCCTTCCAAAACGGACCAACCAGGTCCCAGCATTCACTCCATGTGACCTACCCTGGCCACCTTATATGGTCCGTAGCCACGCCCACCAGGTCACATGGCTATGACCTCATCACAGGTCCTTCAACCACTCATACACACTTTACAGTAGTGTTCTTAACCACACCCCTGGGTGGATTTGTAGGTAACTGGTTCTGCTCGGATCCCCAGCTACCTAGAGACTTCCCAAACACATTGAAACAGCACCTCAGCAGTATCCCTGCTGATCAACATACACACAAGTCTCCATCCCAAGGCCACCCACCTTGAGATACATAACGGTCATTCAGTATTCTGCCACTCATCCTCTCTCCTGGGACATCCACACAGCGCCCCCTAGCGGACACAGTGGTCACTACACCACAATATATATATATATATATATATATATATATATATACTGTAGATCTTATGAGAGTTCTTCCTGTAATCCTGTAATGAGGAAACTATACATTGTATTGTATTTTATTAATCTTTTTTAATTGTTAGAATAAAAATGTAATTTTTATTCAATTCATGTGGTGGTCACACTATATACCTGGTCATTTACACTAGGCCGTGATATATATTTTGATATGTATATTGAACACAGGGTGACCAATTTATTTAAGGAATAAATAATTGATCAGGACTCTAATTTTAATGTTATATTGTATTTCTGTTTTCACAGATTAGCTAGCAAAAACCAGGTGACAGATTCCCTTAAACCCCTTAACGACCAAGCCATTTTGTAGGTTAAAGACCAGGCCTTAATTTTGAAATCAGACCACTGTCATTTTATGTGCTTATAACTCTGGAACACTTCAACGGATCCTGCTGATTCTGAGAATGTTTTTTCATGACATATTGTACTTTATGTTTCTGGTAAAATTTCTTCGATATGACGTTCATTTATTTATGAAAAAAATGGAAACATGGCGAAAATTTTTAAAAATTTTGCAATTTTCAAACTTTTAATTTTTATGCCCTTAAATCAGAGAAAAAAATTGTCAATAAATAACATTTCCCACATGTCTACTTTACATCATCACAATTTTGGAACCCAATTTATTTTTGTTAGGAAGTTATAAGGGTTAAAAGTTGACCAGCGATTTCTCATTTTTACAACAAAATTTACAAAACCATTTTTTAGGGACCACCTCATATTTGAAGTTATTTCGAGGGGTCAATTTGACAGAAAATACCCAAAAGTGACACCATTCTAAAAACTGCACCCCTCAAGGTGTTTAAAACCATATTCAAGAAGTTTATTAACCCTTTAGGTACTTCACAAGTATTGAAGCAATATGGAAGGAAAAAATGAACATTTAACTTTTTTTCCCCAAAATTTATCTTTGGACACAATTTTTTTTATTTTGTCAAGGGTTTCAGGAGAAAATGAACCACAATATTTGTAGTGCAATTTCTCCTGAGTACACCGATACCCCATGTGTGGAGGAAGACCAATCTTTAGGCGCACGGAAGTGCTCAGAAGGGAAGGAGCATCATTTGAGATTTTGAATGTCAAATTGGCTGGAATTGAGAGCGGACGCCATATAGCGTTTGGAGAGCCCCTGATGTACCTAAACAGTGGAAACCCAACATAAGTGACCCCATTTTGGAAACTAGACCCCTCAAGGGACTTGTCTAAATGTGTGGTGAGCGCTTTGAACCCCCAAGGGCTTCACAGAATGTTATAACGTAGAGCCATAAAATAAAAAAATCATATTTTTTTCCACAAAAATGATCTTTTCACCCCCAATTTTTATTTTCCCAAGGGTAACAGGACCCCAAAAGTTATTGTGCAATTTGTCCTGAGTACGCTTATACCCCATATGTGGGGGTAAACCACTATTTGGGCGCATGGCAGAGATTGGATGCCATGTTGAATTTGGAGAGCCCCTGATGTGCCTAAACAGTGGAAACCCCCCACAAGTGACCCCATTGCGGAAACTAGACCCCCGCAAGGAACTTATCTAGATGTGTGGTGAGAGCTCTGAACCCTCAAGGGCCTCACAGAAATTTATAACATAGAGCTGTAAAATTAAAAAACATATTTTTTCCCAAAAAATGATCTTTTCAATTCTTCAATTTTTACTTTCCCAAGGGTGAAAGGACCCCAAAAGTTGTTGTGCAATTTGTCCTGAGTACGCAGATACCCCATATGTGGGGGTAAACCACTGTGTGGGTGCATGGCAGAGCTCAGAAGGGAAGGAGCGCTGTTTGACTTTTTCAACCCAAAAATGGCTGGAATTGATATCGAACGCCATGTCACGTTTGGAGAGCCCCTGATGTGCCTAAACAGTGTAAACCCCACACAATTGACCCCATTTTGGAAACTAGACCCCCCGAGGAGCTTATCTAGATGTGTGGTGAGCACTTTGAACCCCCAAGTGCTTCACAGAAGTTTATAACATATAACCATGAAAATAAAATAATCATATTTTTTTCACAAAAATGATCTTTTTGCCCACAAATTTTTATTTTCACAAGGGTAACAGGAGAAATAGGACCCCAAAAGCTGTTGTGCAATTTGTCCTGAGTACGCTGATACCCCATATGTGGGGTGGAACCACTGTTTGGGTGCATGGCAGAACTCGGAAGGGAAGGAGCGCTGTTTTGGAATGCAGACTTCGATGGAATGGTCTGTGGGCGACATGTTGCGTTTGCAGAGCCCCTGATGTGCCTAAACAGTGGAAACCCCCCAAAAGTGACCATATTTTGGAAACTAGACCCCGCAAGGAGCTAATGTCTCTGTGTTTGGCATTGCAGACGCCTTCTTAATCCTTCTTACTTTTGGACCCAGTGGCAACCTCCCTCCGGCTCTATTTGACACATCTAGACCTGAGTGATTATTGACTCCCAGTCTGCTTCAGGGAATTGCCAGTGATATTCACATTTTCCCCTTGTGAAGGCTTGGAGCTATAGCAGTCAGCTTACTACCTCTCTGGTGCTGTTGGAAGACGTTTGGTGTTATTATTATTATTATTATTATTATTATTATTATTTATTTATATAGCGCCATTAATTCCATGGTGCTGTACATGAGAAGGGGGTTACATACAAAGTTATAGATATCGTTAACAGTAAACAAGTTTCCACAACAAATTTACAATGACAAACTGGTACAGAGGGGAGAGGACCTTGTCCTTGCGGACTTACATTATACGGGATAGCGGGGAAAAGACAGAAGGTCGGGGTGCAGCAGCTCTGGTGATGATGAGGCGGCAGCTCAGGCAGTGGTGAGGCGGCAGAATGGTTATTGCAGTCTGTAAGCTTTCCTGAAAAGATGGGCTTTCAGGTTCCGTTTGAAGGATCCGAGGGTGGTGGATAATCGGACGTGTTGAGGCATGGCATTCCAGAGGATAGGGGATATTCGAGAGAAATCTTGGAGGCGGTTGTGTGAGGATCGAATAAGTGTGGAGGAGAGTAGGAGGTCTTGGGAGGATCGAAGAGTATGTGAGGGAAGATATTGGGAGATTAGTTCAGAGATATAGGGAGGGGACAGGTTGTGGATGGCTTTGTAGGTCAGTGTTAGTAGTTGGAACTGGATTCGTTGGGGAATTGGGAGCCAATGGAGGGATTTGCAGAGGGGAGAGACAGGGGAGTAGCGAGGAGAGAGGTGGATTAGTCGGGCAGCAGAATTGAGGACAGACTGGAGTGGTGCAAGAGAGTTAGCAGGGAGGCCACAGAGGAGGGTGTTGCAGTAGTCAAGGCGGGAGATGATGAGGGCATGTACAAGAGTTTATAGTAGATTGAGGACTGAGGAAGGGATGGATTCTGGAAATATTTGAGTTGGAGGGGATTTCAGATGCGGAAGAGAGCATGATGCCATTTACCATAATAGATAGATCGGGTAGGGAAGATACGTGAGATGGAGGAAAGTTAATGAGTTCAGTTTTGTCTACGTTGAGTTTTAGGAAGCGAGAGGTGAAAAAGGAGGATATGGCTGATAGACACTCCGGGATTCTGGACAGCAGAGAGGTGATATCTGGGCCAGAGAGGTAGATCTGAGTGTCATCTGCATACAGATGGTACTGGAAGCCATGGGACTTTGAGTTGTCCTAGGCCAAGAGTTCAGATGGAAAAAAGTAGGGGCCCCAGGACAGAGCCTTGGGGACTCCAACAGAGAGGGGGAGGGATGAGGAGGTAGTGTGGGAGTGGGAGACGCTGAATGTGCGGTCAGAAAGATATGAGGAAATCCAGGATAGGGCAAGGTCTTTGATGCCAAGGGAAGAAAGAATCTGTAGCAGTAGGCAGTGGTCAACTGTGTCAGAGGCAGAGAACAGGTCAAGAAGGAGGAGGATAGAGAATTGTCTGTTAGCTTTGGCTGTGAGTAAGTCATTAGTAATTTTGGTCAGGGCAATTTGAGTGGAGTGGTGGGGGCGAAAGCCAGATTGCAGGATGTCAAGGAGGGAGTTAGATGAGAGATGGGAGGAAAGTTGAGCATGGACATGCTGTTCAAGGAGTTTGGAAGCAAGCGGGAGCAGTGATATGGGGCGATAGCTGGGCATAGCAGTTGGGTCAAGGTTTGATTTTTTGAGGATGGGTGTTATGGTGGCATGTTTGAAGGCAGAGGGGGAGGTACCAGAAGTTAGGGATAGGTTGAAGAGATGGGTTAGGGCTGGAATGATCATGTTAGTGAGGTTGGGGAGCAGGTGGGAAGGGATGGGATCAAGTGCACAGATGGTGAGGTGTGATTTGGAAAGGAGATGAGTAAGCTCTCTTTCAATGATGTTGGAGAGGGAGGTTATTAGGGAGGGGCAGAGGTCTGGTATGTGGAGCGGTTGGGGTGGTGGAACTGTAAAGGTTTGCCTTGTTTGGTCAATCTTGTTTTTGAAGTAGGTGGCAAAGTCCTTAGCAGAGATGAGGGGAGTTGGAGGTGGCAGTGGTGGGCGGAGGAGAGAGTTGAATGTGCTGAACTGTTGTTTTGGGTTGTTGGATAGTGAAGATACAAGGTTTGTGAAATAGGTCTGTTTAGCAGAGGTGAGGGCTGATTTAAAGGCAAGTGTAGCTTGTTTGAAAGCAGTGAAGTTGTCTGGCAGGGGTGTTTTCTTCCAACCCTGCTCTGCGACCCTGGATGCTTGTCGAAGTTTTTTGGTGAGGTTGTTGTGCCAAGGTTGCCTATTGGTTTGTCGCACTTTGCCATGCATGAGAGGAGCGACTGAGTCTATGGCTGATGTGAGGGTGGTGTTGTAGAAACCGGTGGCACTGTCCGTGTTGTGGAGTGAAGATATGGAGGACAGAGGCAGAAGAGAGTCTGAGAGTCTGTGAATGTCTAGGTGTGCGAGGTTTCTGCGAGGATGTGCTAATGGCTGGACAAGGGGGGCAGGTGAGAAGGACAAGGATGAGAAGGTGAGTAGATGGTGGTCAGATAAGGGAAAGGGAGAGGTTGTGAGATTAGATAGGGAACAGAGGCGGGTGAAGATGAGGTCTAATGTATGTCCATCTGTGTGGGTGGCTGTGGAGTGTTACCTCTCTGAGTCTGCTGAAGATGAGTTGCTTTCCCCATTTGTCTTCCTTCTCTTTAGTGTTCAGTGGGGACTGACCAGTGACATCCCCTCCCTTCCCAATTCAGGGCCTGCCTGACGAAGAGACCTGAGTAGTCTGGAAAGCTTGCAATGTGTTACCATCTTTTCAGTTAGCCATTAAAAGGTATAAACCACTGAGGACTCTCAATTCTGAATATTTTTCAAGCTACATGTGGACATTCTAAGCATGTCATGCTTCACGTCTTGGCCTGTGGGTAAGCTAGTAAATTTGGGTACGCTGGTAACCTTCCCGTAGGTGATTACCACAGTTATCAATCTGTATCAGATATATCACTTGCTACATTTACATAGAGATAATTTACTTGTAATGTCAGACTTCTTTCTACTCTATTTCATTTTAAACAAGGCGCCGTAATCTGTGCAGTTACTATGTGACTCTGTCTTCAACAATCAGACCAGTTAACATCGCATTCATCCTCAATTCTAAAGACTAACCGGTGAGAAATTGCATCCATCTGTTGCTGACATTCCTGTCCCACTTAAACAAGTGCAATATAATAAACAGGATGGGGAACAAAAGTACATTGTTTGTTGTCTCAGTCTTCATTGGTAGGATCTTACCCTGAAAGAAAATAGCATTTGGACACATGAAAAGTGACAATCAGATGAACACCATATGTCCGGAATGAATGAATAATACAATCACACAAGGAATCTTTATTTCTTATCACTGCAGTCACCATCTTCCAGCAAATTGATGGGAATTAACTCATATTACTTAGAACCTTTTTACAGATTAAATGGGACATATTGATTAATATTGTCTAAGTCTTAGTGCAAACTTGGAACAGACAGTTTTAAATCCTTAGGGCTCATATCCATTTGCGAGAAATACGGACGAGTGCAATCCGACTGAACTCGGACCAATGTTATTCAGTAGGTGACATCTCATCTGCGATTTTTTTTCTCAGCTGAAATCAGACTGAGAAAAAAAATTGCAGCATGCTACGTAATGCTGCGTATCTCGGATGAGACTCGGCAAGGCAAATCAATGGGTGCGAGAAAAAAATCGCACAGCACTCGCACCATGCGAGTGCTGTCCGATTTTTACGCACCGGTCGTCCTTTAAAAAACTGGCAATTCATGTGCAGTGTACAGTAAGAATAGATAGATAGATATACTGTATATATATATATATATACACTCACTGGCCACTTTATTAGGTACACCATGCTAGTAAGGGGTTGGACCCCCTTTTGCCTTCAGAACTGCCTCAATTCTTCGTGGCAGAGATTCAACAAGGTGCTGGAAGCATTCCTCAGAGATTTTGGACCATATTGACATGATGGCATCACACAGTTGGCGCAGATTTGTCGGCTGCACATCCCTGATGCGAATCTCCCGTTCCACCACATCCCAAAGATGCTCTATTGGATTGAGATCTGGTGACTGAGGAGGCCATTTGAGTACAGTAAACTCATTGTCATGTTCAAGAAACCAATCTGAGATGATTCGAGCTTTATGACATGGCGCATTATCCTGCTGAAAGTAGCCATCAGATGTTGGGTACATTGTGGTCATAAAGGGATGGACATGGTCAGCAACAATACTCAGGTAGGCTGTGGCGTTGCAACGATGCTCAATTGGTACCAAGGGGCCCAAAGAGTGCCCAGAAAAAATTCCCCACACCATGACACCACCACCACCAGCCTGAACCGTTGATACAAGGCAGGATGGATCCATGCTTTCATGTTGTTTACGCCAAATTCTGACCCTACCATCCGAATGTCGCAGCAGAAATCGAGACTCATCAGACCAGGCAACGTTTTTCCAATCTTCTACTGTCCAATTTCGATGAGCTTGTGCAAATTGTAGCCTCAGTTTCCTGTTCTTAGCTGAGAGGAGTGGTACCCAGTCTGGTCTTCTGCTGCTGTAGCCCATCTGCCTCAAAGTTCGACGCACTGTGCGTTCAGAGATGCTCTTCTGCCTACCTTGGTTGTAACGGGTGGCAATTTGAGTCACTGTTGCCTTTCTATCAGCTCGAACCAGTCTGCCCATTCTCCTCTGACCTCTGGCATCAACATGGCATTTCCGGCCACAGAACTGCCGCTCACTGGATTTTTTTTCTTTTTCGGACCATTCTCTGTAAACCCTAGAGATGGTTGTGCGTGAAAATCCCAGTAGATCAGCAGTTTCTGAAATTCTCAGACCAGCCCTTCTGGCACCAACAATCATGCCACGTTCAAAGGCACTCAAATCACCTTTCTTCCCCATACTGATGCTCGGTTTGAACTGCAGGAGATTGTCTTGACCATGTCTACATGCCTAAATGCACTGAGTTGCCGCCATGTGATTGGCTGATTAGAAATTAAGTCTTAACACACAGTTGGACAGGTGTACCTAATAAAGTGGCCAGTGAGTGTATATTAGGGTACCAAGGAAATGCATGGTAAAAATTAAGTATCAAGTTTTTGAAGGTCTTATTACCTCCTAATTTTGTTCCTTTTTGGTCATAGATATTTTATCATTTTCTTTTTTAAAGATTAGTTATCATCTACTGGTTGCTCAATGGCACATCATATTGCATTTTTAAGGGTGTGTGCACACATTGCGGATTCTGCTGCGGATCCGCAGCAGATTTGGTCCTGCGGATCCGCAGCAGCTTCTGCTGCGGTGTACAGCACCATTATAATCAATGGAAATAGAAATCTGCAGTGCACATGGTGCGGAATTTTCAGTGCGGATTTGCTGCGGTTTCAAAACCGCAGCATGTCACTTCTTTGTGCGGATTCCGCGGCGGTTTGGCACCTGCTCCATGGTAGGTGTCAAACCGCAGGGAAAACCCGCAGGCTAAACCGCATAAAATCTGCAGATAAACTGCAGGTGTTTTGACCTACGGTTTTACCTGCGGATTTACACATATCCGCGCGAAAAATTCCGCAGGACAATCCGCAGTGTGCACACACCCTAAATGTTTGCTTAGTATTTATCGTCATGCATATCCCGCGTTATGTATAGTCTGTTATGCCGTTTACCAATCAGATTAATTGATTTTATATTTTGATAGATCAGGCGTTTCTGAATGCGGCAATACCAAATGTGTGTATATGTATGTATATATATGTATATATATAGATATGTAATATATACTTGAGCAAGTGGTAAATCTAAATTTAATGTCAACATATTTTACATGGTGAATCCTTATGCCAAAAGGGACAAATGGAATAACCTGTTGCAAGAGAAATAGTGTTCCCTTTATTTTTTTGAGCAGTATATATATATACGTATATATACAGGGTGGGCCATTTATATGGATACACCTAAATAAAATAGGAGTGGTTGGTGATATCAACTTCCTGTTTGATGCACATTAGTATATGGGAGGGGGAAACTTTTTAAGTTGGGTGGTGACCATGACGGCCATTTTGAAGTCGGCCATTTTGGATCCAACTTTATTTTTTCCTATGGGAAGAGGGTCATGTGACACGTCAAACCTATTGAGAATTTCACAAGAAAAACAATGGTGTGCTTAGTTTTAATGTAACTTTATTCTTTCATGAGTTATTTATAAGTTTATGACCACTTATAAAATGTGTTCAAAGTGGTGCCCGTTGTGTTGGATTTTCATTGCAACCCTCTTCTCCCACTCTTGACACACTGATAGCAACACCGCAGAAGAAATGCTAGTCTAAGGGGGTCAGTTTCCTTGTAGGAATGCTCGGACCTGACACCCATAATGTGGTGGTGCACCATCTTGCTGGAAAAGCTCAAGGAACGTGCCCTCTTCAGTGCATAAAGAGGGCAACACATCATCATGTAGCAATTTCAGATATCCAGTGGCATTGAGGTTTCCATTGATGAAGAATGGCCCCACTATCTTTGTACCCTATATACCACACCATACCATCAAATATGGGTGTCAGGTCCGAGCATTCCTACATGAACAGTTTCCTAGATTGGTTGTCGTGGGCCAGTTGAATGGCCACCAATGTCTCCCCATCTGACTCCCTTAGACTTTTATCTTTGTAAGTCAGATGTGCAGATCCTTCTACCACGAAGAAACTGAGCAGTGGAGATGGCCCTTATCGTAGAACACGGATGTGAGAATGATGCATGCAATCGTGCATTAACTGAGGTTTCCTTACGGTACATGTCCGTATGTATGGGGCCATCATCCTGTACCTTAAGTGTAATATCAAGGAAGGAAATTTCTTTATGATGGTACACATATGTAAGGGTGATATTGGAGACATTGTGATTCAACCCTGACATGAATGTCTGTAGCTCAAGAACAGAGCCTTGCCAAATTAAAAGGTAATCGTCAATAAATCTATACCATCCAAGGATTTGGGGGGCGGAATGTGCGTCATCATGGAAAATTCCCCTTTCCCAAAAACCCAGAAATAAATTGGCATTAGGCAATTGGGCATTGGGTTTTTGAGAAAGGGGAATTTTCTATGATGGCGCACATTCCGCCCCCAAATCCTTTCATGTGTAAGGAGGAAGACCAGTCTGCAGTTGCCTGCATCATGCTGGGTCCGGAACTGCAGAGGCTGCATCCCATGTTGCCTGGGGGAAAGAAGAGGGGACCGGACAGGCCCCATGACCCAGGAAGAGGGGGTGTGGCTAAGCCAGGCAGTGAGGAGAAAGTGCGCGAAGAAAGAGTCAGTTCCCTGCTGGCAGGGAGAGCGGAGACAGGTGTGCGGCGCGCTCCACAGCAAGAGAGTCAGTGTGGAGCCATGCTCCAGCAGAACTTCAGCGGGCACTCTGGTGAGACAGTGTGTGTGCAGGTTTGCAGAGTCATCCTCCCCAGCTGGAGCAGGACTCTTCACTCTGTCGTTTTATCGATTATAGGGGTGTCAACCAGATAAGATCAAGAAAAGTATCCTCTGCCCCTCATCTCTGAGTTGTTTGACCGTCTCAGTGGTTCTAGAGTCTTTACGAAGCTTCATCTACGGGGGAACTTATAACCTAAAATTCCACAAATGTGAACATGGACTTATCACCAATGTCCAGTGCACAACACAAGAACCAGAATATCAATTGAGTTTGTTAAAAAGTCATATTTATTAATATAATCTTTAAAAATAAATGAACCAATTTCATATACAATTATTTATAAGGTGCCTCACAATAAAGGAAAAAAGGCCATCAAAGCACAGAAGAATTAACGTACATACAGGAAAATATCCCTTTTGAAATCAATAGTGAATTTACAATGTGCCTGCTGTGGTAATCATTTGGCATATAAAACAATTTCTTATAAGTTAATATAATATGTATTCAAAGAAAACAGGTATAAATACCCTGATCATAAATCCCATATAACTATCTATTGAATATTCAGTATATTACCAACATAAATAGAGTATATGGCACATTACCTATATTAGGATCAAAATCACAGTGATGCATAGGGGTCCCATGAGGTGTAGCAGTGCTGGTAGCATTTTCTCCTACCCCAACGCACGTTTCATTGTTCCTTCCTCAGGGGGCGTGTTTAGGTATGGGGAATCATGTGGTATAAATAGGGGTATACAGCCAATTACATGCCGATATACTAATTACCCGCAATACTCAGCTGCGTCAGGAAGCCGGCTGTGAAGCCGAGTGTTTGTAGTGCGCTATTTGTTGTGTGCATGACATTATTATTACAAAAAATATAGCAATAACCAACGCAACATAAGTTTGCATAAGTGCACAAATAAACCCACTATTACACTATTATTACAGTGAATATAGCAATAAACAATGCAATATAAGGTTACATAAGTGCTGCATTATTATTAAGTGCTAAAGTGCATACATAGTATAATATAATCAATATTGTTTTTAATGTTTTTAATAATCTGTTTGTTTTTCTGAACCTAGTTGGCATTGCTCTTACTTTATAGATACAGTGCCTTGCGAAAGTATTCGGCCCCCTGGAACTTTTCAACCTTTTCCAACATATCATGCTTCAAACATAAAGATACCAAATGTAAATTTTTGGTGAAGAATCAACAACAAGTCGGACACAATTGTGAAGTGGAACGAAATTTATTGGTTATTTAAAATTTTTGTGGAAATTCAAAAACTGAAAAGTGGGGCGTGCAATATTATTCGGCCCCTTTAACTTAATACTTTGTTGCGCCACCTTTTGCTACGATTACAGCTTAAAGTTGCTTGGGGTATGTCTCTATCAGTTTTGTACATCGAGAGACTGAAATTCTTGCCCATTCTTCCTTGGCAAACAGCTCGAGCTCAGTGAGGTTTGACGGAGATCGTTTGTGAACAGCAGTTTTCAGCTCTTTCCACGTATTCTTGATTGGATTCAGGTCTGGACTTTGACATGGCCATTCTAACACCTGGATACGTTTATTTGTGAACCATTCCATTGTAGATTTTGCTTTATGTTTGGGATGATTGTCTTGTTGGAAGACAAATCTCCGTCCCAGTCACAGGTCTTTTGCAGACTCCAAAAGGTTTTCTTCAAGAATGGTCCTGTATTTGGCTCCCTCCATCTTCCCATCAATTTTAACCATCTTCCTTGTCCCTGCTGAAGAAAAGCAGGCCCAAACCATGATGATGCCACCACCATGTTTGATAGTGGGGATGGTGTGTTCAGGGTGATGAGCAGTGTTGCCTTTACACCAAACATATCTTTTTAGCATTGTTGTCAAAAAGTTTGATTTTGGTTTCATCTGACCAGAGCACCTTCTTCCACATGTTTGGTGTGTCTCCCAGGTGGCTTGATGCAAACTTTAAACAACACTTTTTATGGATATCTTTGAGAAATGGCTTTCTTCTTGCCACACTTCCATAAAGGCCAGATTTGTGCAGTGCATGACTGATTGTTGTCCAATGGACAGACTGTCCCACCTCAGCTGTAAATCTCTGCAGTTCATCCAGAGTGATCATGGGCTTATTGGCTGCATCTCTGATCAGTCTTCTCCTTGTTTGAGATGAAAGTTTAGAGGGACGGCTGGGTCTTGGTAGATTTGCAGTGGTATGATACTCCTTTCATTTCAATATGATCACTTGCACAGTGCTCCTTTGGATGTTTAAAGTTTTGGAAATCATTTTGTATCCAAATCCGGCTTTAAACTTCTCCACAATAGTATCACGGACATGCCTGTTGTGTTCTTTGGTCTTCATGATGCTCTCTGTGCTTCAAACAGAACCCTGAGACTATCACAAAGCAGGTACATTTATATGGAGACTTGATTACACACAGATGGATTATATTTATCATCATTAGTCATTTAGGACAACATTGGATCATTCAGAGATCCACAATGAACTTCTGGAGTGAGTTTGCTGCACTGAAAGTAAAGGGGCTGAATAATATTGCACGCTCCACTTTTCAGTTTTTGCATTTCCACAAAAATTTAAAATAACCAATACATTTCGTTCAACTTCACAATTGTGTTCCACTTGTTGTTGATTGTTCCCCAAAAATTTACATTTGGTATCTTTATGTTTGAAGCATGATATTTGGGAAAAGGTTGAAAAGTTCCAGGGGGCCGAATACTTTCGCAAGGCACTGTATCTATTGCTCATTTACAGAGGGTGATCTTTCTTTATGTCATTCTACGTCATCTCCGGAGGGTCTATTCCTATGTGGCTTTGGAGGCTGAAGATAAAAACAAAATAATGTGGACACTATATAAAAAATATATATAATTCTTGCATTATGCACTGCTATATTCACTGTAATAATAGTGTAATAGTGGGGTTTTTTGTGCACTTATGCAAACTTATGTTGCGTTGGTTATTGCTATAAACACCCGGACAGCCGGCTTCCCGACGCAGCTGTGTATTGCAGCTAATTAGTATATCGGCATGTAATTGGTTATATACCCCTATTTATACCTCGTGATTCCCCATACCTAAACACGCCCCCTGAGGAAGGAACAACGAAACGTGCGTTGGGGTGGGAGAAAACGCTACCAGCACTGCTGCACTTCATGGGACCCCTATGCATCACTGTGATTTTGATCCTAATATAGGTAATGTGCCATATACTCTAATACTCTATTTATGTTTGTGATATATATTCAATAGATCGTTATATGGGATTTATGATCAGGGTATTTATACCTGTTTTCTTTGAAAACATATTATATTAAATCATAAGAAATTGTTTTATATGCCAAATGATTACCACAGCAGGCACATTGCAAATTCACTATTGATTTCAAGAGGGATATTTTCCTGTATGTACATTTATTCTTCTGTGCTTTGGTGGACTTTTTTCCTTTATTGTGAGGCACCTTATAAATAATTGTATATGAAATTGGTTCACTTATTTTTAAAGATTATATTAATAAATATGACTTTTTAACGAACTTAATTGTTATTCTGGTTCTTGTGTTGTGCACTGGACATTGGTGATACGTCCATGTTCACATTTGTGGATTTTTAGTGTTTAGAATTGAACCTTGTGATTTTTGGACTTTGCTCATGTTGATATCTAGAACTTATAACCTAGTCTGAGTATGCCAGGGGGACGAGTGGAAGACTGCCTTCAACACCAGGGATGGCCATTATGAGTATCGTATAATGCTGTTTGGGCTCTGCAATGCCCCAGCAGTCTTTCAACAACTGGTAAACGATATTTTCGGGGATCTTCTCTACTCTTGTAAGGTAGTTTACCTGGATGACATTCTGGTGTTCTCAACTGATCTACCCACACACAGGAGGGATGTACGCCAGGCCTTACTGAGATTGAGGAAGAAATGTTTGTACACCAAGTTTTGAGAAGTGCCTCTTTCAGCAAACTTCTATTCCCTTCTTAGGATACATCATCTCTGATACCGGACTTAGGATGGATCCCAAGAAAGTGTCTGTGTCCTGAAGTGGCCTCATCCTAATAGACTAAATGCTATCCAGCAGTTTCTGGGATTTGAAAATTGCTACTGCCAGTTCATGCCACATTTTTCCTCTTGGACCCCAGAGGCTGACATCGCCTTATCTTCCTTAAATCAGGTGTTTTCCTCAGCTTCTCATCGACCTAACAATAATAAACAGTTCTTCTTGAAGTTGGATGCTCCCTCCTCTGGGGCCAGTACCATGCTTACTCAGAAATCTCTTATGGGGTGTATGCTGACCTGCGGTTTCTTTTCCAATGCTTTCTCAGCTCTTCAACGCAATGACTCAATAGGGGATCAGTTCGATGGCGATTAGATTGTCTTTGGAGGAGTGGTATTTTCTACTCAGAGGGCTGGTTCATCCTGTATAGCCATCAAGAACTTGGCTATATACAGTCCGCCCAGCGCATAAATTCGCGCCAAGCCAAGTTTTTGTTCTTTGATTTTGTTCTCCATTTCCAGCTGGCAGACATGAACATCGAAGCAGATGCTTTTTTCAGGTCTTTTTTGTCTTCCAACCAGAAATAGGAGCCTCAGCACATCATTGAGCCCTCCAAGTACCTGCCAGTCCCTGCCTGTCCCTGCCTGTTCCTGCCAGTACCTGTTTTCCCGTACTTGCTATGTATGTTATGGTATTCCAGCCGTGCCTGCCAGCACATGCTTGCCTGTACTCCAGCCGTACCTGCCAGCATTTGCCTGCCTGTATATCAGCCGTGCCTGCCAGCACAAGCCTGCACTTGCCGGTGCATGCCTGTATACCAGCGATACCATCCTGTACCTGCCAGTGCCTGCCTGTATACCAGCCGTACCTTCCTGCATCTGCCAGTGCCTGCTTGTATACTAGCCATACCTGTCTGCACCTGCCAGTGTCTGTATACCAGCTGCCCCCACTAGCACCTGCCATTCCTGTGTTCCTGCCGTGCCTGCTTGTACCAGCTGAACTTTCCTTCTGGGCTATTCCAGCTTCCTGCCCATTCGTGGTCAACTGCCATGCATCTGAGATCTGTCCTAGTGTAGCACCTAGTGTCAATCTGCAGCCAAGTCTAACCCCACCATCAGGGGCTCTAGTGAAGAGTCAAATATTCACCTAGTGGTTCAACCACTCCTGTTTCATATTGCTCATACTTTCTATCCACGCCCCCCACACCCAGGGAAAAGGCATATTTGTAATGATATTTGTGGGATGAAGGAACTTTCATTTTACAAATACTGCTATACCTATGTATTGCAGTGTCCACTGTACAAGCAATTGCAGGTTTAAGTCCGAAAAAAATATTTGCCAAAGAGTTCTAAAAATGTAAAACATTTATAAAAAAAAATCCAAACCACCACTTTTTTCATTTAAAGAATCTACAAATAAAAAAAATCTATCAAATTTGTCTTCCTTCTCACCAAACAATGGAATAAAAAGTGATGAAAAGTCAAATTAAATCCAATGTATCAATAAAAACTACAGGTTGTCTTGCAAACAATAAATCCTCATTTTGCTCCACATGTCATAAAATGGTGGCCTAAACCTTTTTTTTGTAATTGTTTATTTACTAGAAACAGTAAAGTAAAAAAAATACATTTGGTATCATCATAAACATTATGACCTGAGAATCAAAGTTGCAAGGTCATTTTTCCATATAATGCAATAAAAGGAATTTTAAGCGACAATAGTGGAATTGCAGGAATTATTCAACCCTAGTCCATTTTCTGTGTTCCAGTACATTGCATGGCAAATTAGACAGTAGCATCCAAAACTACAATGTATTCTCCCCAAAAAAACACAAAGTCCTCATACAGCTATATCAACAGCCACATAAAAATGGTAAGTTTTTGAAAAACGGCGAGGAGAAACAGCAAAAAATGGAATTGGCCATAGCACATATCTAAAATATTTTTACATATGTTATAGAGATGGGCCAGGTGTGGAGTACATGAAAGTCCAGGAAACAGCACAAAATCTGATATCTTGGAGAACCCATAAGGTAGTGAACTCTTGTGCTTCAGGAAGGTCTGTAACAAAGTCCTTAGAAATTTTATTCCAGCATTCTTGAGGAATAAAGAGTACCAAGAGGCGTAGGATGAGCAAACGTAAATTGGGCGCATTGTGAGCATGATGCTACAAACTTTTGCCTCTTGTCTCCATGTACGCCACCAATAGAAGAAGAAGAGAAGTCCAGCAGTTTGCTTAACTCCAGCTTGAAAGGAGAGGAATGAAAAATGGACCCAAGAAATGACGGTTTGCCGGAAAGCTCCTTTTGGAGGAGCATTAGATAAATAACAGATAGAGGCAAGAATTTATTTGGGTTTAATTACAAGAGAAGTGTCAGTTATATTAATAGGCCTGGAGAGAAGATCAGTCCTGTGCTTTTTTCCTAACAGGACAATAAGTAATGACAAAACTGAACCGTAAGTAGAAATGTGACCACTGAGGTTGAGGAGGATTCAGTCAATGAGCAGATTGAAAATAATCAAGATTTTTATAAACAGTCACCTGGAAACTTGGTTGTTTTTAGCAGATGTTGCTATTTCTAACCAAAACAAGTTTTATATTTTAAAAAAACCCTCAGTTCCCGAATAGAGAACTTCCATTCTGAAGGAGATAACTTCTCCAAAAGAAGCAGCAAGGATCGTTTGAAGATTCAAGAGAGCTTTGTAAAAGAACTGCTCCAACACTTATTGAAGGAGCAATACCAGGAAAAAACGGCCAATGTTTGGATGTTGTAGAACTGAAGCAGAGGAAAAGCTTTAAGGTTTGAATATTTGAGTTCAGACAGTTTCTTGTATAAGCGCCCTTATGAGTGAGAGCTTTAAGGCTGTGTTCACACACAGCGTTTCTTTAGCGGTTTTTACCGCGGTTTTCACTATAAAACCGCTAAAAATAAGCTGCACAGTCATTTCTATGCATTTTGCACTTTGTGTGCACATTGATGCGTTTTTTACCGTGAAAAAACCGCATCGCGGTAAAAACCGCAGCATGCACATTAATTTTGCGTTTTTTTCTGCGGTTTAGGCTTCTCCCATGCTTTTAGAAACCGCTGCGGTAAAAAACGCATCAAAAACGCACTAAACCGCCGTGGAAAAATAGGTGCGGTTTCAGGGAAGGGATTCAGGTTTCTGTGCAGAAATTTTCTGCAACGTGTGCACATACCCTAAGAGGAGCACTTTAAGGGGAATGTCATAGTGTCATCAGAAAATGACTTACTAGGTTTTTGCGTTAACTTGCATTACATGTATTTTTAAAAATAAATGTGCTTTTTTTTCATATCGCAATCTTTATTGAAAAATAAAATAGTAATCTTGCTCTTTTCACAGGTTTCCGCTGGAGATTTTTTTATACTCACACTTCCTGTCATTTCAGAAAAAAAAGTTTTCATTAGATTTCTTATCAGAAGCAAGATTACAATGACAGATAACACCTTTATACACAGTTGTTAACACAAGATCCACCATTCACAATAGGTGCCAATGACCTTTGCACACGCATAATAGTTGCTTCAATATAAAAGATAGGGTCAGAGTCTGCTTGTTACAGCTAATCTACATGTGAATTTCCTGAAACCGAAAGTCAGAGTGCAAAATAGCTAATTTATAGCTAATAGCAAAATTTATATTTTAAACTTTTTTAAAAGATTGTAATTTGGGAAAAAGAATATTGACCAATTTTTTTTAAGAAATTCAGTACTGTGCAAACGTTTTAGTCTGGTGTGGAAAAGATGTTGTAAAGTAAGAATGTTTTCCCCTGTGTTCCACTCTGCTGTTTGGTGATTATATTTTGTATGATTGTTATTTTCTTTTACCCCTGTCCATCATCCCTTGTTTGTCTGATTAATGTTATGCTAAACATTTCAGCTTCCCACCGCCCTGGGTTGATATAGGATCATACCAGGGCACATGAACACAGCTTTTCCACCTTCAGCAGTAATCTAAGGACAGGGATAAACTAGGGTGCCCTGTTGTGAGTTCATTTTCCCCTTCACCATTGAGGTCTGATGAACTCCCTCTTCTGGTGAAGGAAGGTAGTGAGGCTGATTACAAAGCACCTGAGCAGAATGATGATGACTGGGTGACTGGAATTGCTGACTGTATATAAGGCAGCCGACGCCCTTCTGCCTTGCCGGTGATTTCTCTGAGGGATTCTTTGAGACCAGTCTGATTCCTGCTCCTCAAAAGCTAAGTTTTTCTGCTCTGCTTTTTGCATTTGTGTTTTGGTTTTGTTTTGCCTTGTTTTTCTGATTTCTGCCTTTCCCTGCTGGGTGAGCTGAATTTCTTTTTGCTCTGTCTTCAGAAAATACCTGACTACTGATATAGTCTTTTGAAGCCTAGCGTCTTCAGGGCTTTTTTCCATATCAGTCTGTTGGCTCTTGTTTTTGAGAGGGTTTTGGCAGATTGCAGACAGCAGCTTTTCTATCCTGTCCTATATAGTTAGCTTGGGCCCCATCATTTGCTCAGCCTATCTTTCTATCTGTGTGAGTATTTTTTCATCTTGCTTCACCGTCATTATATGTTGGGGGCTGCCTATTGCTTTGGGGTCTGCTCTGGGGCAGTTTAGATTTCCCTTTCTGTCTTTAAGCTATGTAGTACTCCGGCTGTGATCGAGAGGTCTACGGCATTGTAGGAACCCCCCACAGCTACTGCTAGTTGTTGTTGTTAGGTTCAGGGGTCTGCAATCCGATAGCTGCCAACTTCTCTGGTTTTCTGGACTTAGCTAGTATTTCTGTTTTTGCCTCCTACGGTGACTCATTCATAACAGAATCACCCGCCCTACCCCAGATCCTAGGGTACTCAATAGCAGGAAAGAATTGTAAAAAAAAAAAAAAAGTGTGTATATTTTTTCCTCTATATCTCTGAGGCCGTAGGGGGAATTTTTTTTTTCTCTCAATGGAGATAAAGCAATTGTCTGATCGTGTGGAGCAGCTCGCTGCGGAAGTGCGGGGAATTTCCACCTACCTTGCTCATTCACATGCTGCTGAACCAAAGATCCCTACTCCTGATGTCTTTTTTGGGGATCAGTCTAAATTTTTGAATTTCAAAAATAATTGCAAATTATTTTTTGCCTTGAAGCCTAACTCGTCAGGGAGCTCCGCGCAGCAGGTTAAAATTGTCATCTCTTTGCTGCGTGGCGATCCCCAGGATTGGGCGTTTTCTTTGAAACCAGATGATCCTATTCTGACTAATGTGAACGCATTTTTTCAAGCCTTGGGGTTGTTGCTATTGATCAGGCTGAAAAGACCCTGTTGGCATTGAGCCAGGGTCGAGATTCTGCAGAATTGTACTGTCAAAAATTCCAAAAGTGAGCGGTCCTTACTACCTGGAATGATAATGCCTTGGCAGCTCTCTTTCGGAAGGGTTTGTCAGAAGCCGTAAAATATACTATGGTGGGATTTCCTGTTCCCTCTGGTCTTGACGATTCTATGTCATTAGCCATTCAGGTTGATCGGTGTTTACGTGAACGCAGGACTGCACGAGAGGTGTTGCCACCTGTTGAACAAGTGTCTGAACCTATGCAATGTGATAGAGTTTTGTCCAGGGAGCAACGTCAGGAGTTCAGAAGGCGTAATAAGCTGTGTTTTTTTTGTGGAGATGCCTCGCATATTATTTCTGTCTGTCCTAAACGAGAGAAACGTTTTGCACACACATTTTCTGTGGGTGGTGTTCAACCTAAGTTTCTTCTGGCAATTACTCTGATCTGCTCCCTGTCCACATTTTCCGCCAAGGCTTTTGTGGATTCGGGAGCAGCCCTGAACCTAATGGACTTAGATTTTGCGAAACGTTGTGGATTTCCGATGACACCTCTGCGGACGCCTATCCCTTTGAGGGGGATTGATGCTACTCCTTTGGCGAAAAATAAACCTCAGTTTTGGACCCAGGTGGTAATGCGGGTCGCCCCAGACCATCAAGAAAATTGCAGATTTTTGGTGTTGCATAATTTGCATGATACCATTGTTCTGGGGTTTCCCTGGTTGCAAATTCATAATCCAGTTTTGGATTGGAAATCTGTGTCTGTGGTGAGTTGGGGTTGTCGGTGTGCCTTTAGTGAGGCTCCGGTTTTTTCCACCTCTCCTCAGTCGCATGATGTTCCTGACTATTTGGCAGACTTTTATGATGTATTTAGTGAGAATGAGTCTGCGTCTTTGCCTCCTCATAGGAGTTATGACTGTGCAATTGAACTGAGCCCGGGGTGTAAATTTCCCAAGGGTCGGCTCTTCAATTTATCTGTACCCGAGCACGAGGCTATGCGATCCTATATTAAGGAGGCGTTGGAGAAGGGTCATATTAGACCATCCTCTTCACCCTTAGGTGCCGTTTTTTTTTCGTGGCCAAAAAGGATGGTTCATTAAGGCCTTGTATTGATTATCGTGCCCTCAACAAAATTACTATTAAATATCAGTATCCGTTACCCCTGATTTCAGATCTATTCTCCAGAGTTAAAGGTGCTTGCTGGTTTACCAAGCTTGACCTCAGGGGGGGCGTATAATCTTATCCGCATTAAGCATGAGGATGAATGGAAGATGGCGTTTAATACTCCGGAGGGACATTTTGAGTACCTGGTGATGCCTTTTGGGCTCACTAATGCCCCTTCTATCTTCCAGTGCTTCATGAACGACATTTTCCGAGACTTTGTGGATAAATTTTTGATTATCTATCTAGATGATATTTTGATCTTCTCCAAGGATTGGGATTCTCATGTGGAACATGTTCAGACTGTGTTCCGGATCTTGAGGGAGAATTCCCTGTATATCAAAGGATCGAAATGCCTTTTTGGGGTACAGAGGATTTCATTTTTGGGATTTATTTTGTCTCCGTCAACTATTGAAATGGACCCGGCCAAGGTACAGGCCATTTATGATTGGGTTCAGCCCACTTCTTTGAAGGCCCTCCAGAAGTTTTTGGGTTTTGCTAATTTTTATCGGAAATTTATAGCAAAATTTTCTAGTATTGCCAAGCCATTGACTGATCTGACTAAGAAGGGTGCTGATGTGTTGAATTGGTCTCCGGAGGCTGTTTCTTCCTTTCAGGAGCTGAAGCGAAGATTCACTTCTGCCCCGGTTTTGCAGCAACCTGATGTCTCACTCCCGTTCCAGGTAGAGGTGGACGCTTCTGAGATTGGTGCAGGAGCTGTTTTGTCCCAAAAGGATCCTGTAACATCTAAAATGAATCCCTGTGCTTTCTTTTCCCGAAAGTTCTCTCCATCTGAACGTAACTATGATGTGGGGAATCGGGAACTGCTAGCCATGAAATGGGCATTTGAGGAGTGGAGACATTGGTTGGAGGGAGCTAAACACCAAGTCGTGGTCCTCACTGACTCACGCAGGTCTTGATGAGGTGGTGTGTTGGAGTCAAACACTAAAGGCTTATGTTCTCAATTAATCAGACAAATCTTTATTCAGCCGTTGCTCCCTCCATTTTGGCGTAGCTAGATGAAAGTGGTGTGAGGCCACCAAAAGTCACTAAGTTTTTGCAACTTTTCAAAGTGATTTACACCACAATTCTAGTTTAATCGCTTTAATTAATTAGGGCCTGTATTTCCAAGGGCCTACCTGCTAAAAGTGGACCAGATTCTTTTCAAAGCACTGATTACTTAATTTACTAACTAACATAGTGCAATTATTTTCCACAGCACTGTACAAACATTACCATCACTGGATTTCACAGTCTAAATTACTTATCAGTATGTCTTTGCACAGAAAGCAGATGAAACCTTTGCAGATGTTGTCCTTGGTGGGATTTGAACCCAGGGCTCCAGCTCTGCAAAGCAACAGTGCTAACCACTGAGCCACCATGATTATACAGTCACTTAACAGTATATAATATACATATTCAGCATGACGGAGTCACTTTGTGCTTCATGTCAGATATATATGTCATGCTGATAACACAGTACAACCTCTGTACAGCTGCAATCAGCTGGAAAAGCCCGACTTACATACACAGTCAGGCTCCTGTTGTAACTGTTAAGATCTAGTTTCATTGGTGTCTACAGATCCTATACAAACATAAGTGTTCCTGGGATAACAAATCCTGCGTAGTCTGATCCCACAGTCACAGTCTTACCGGTCTCCAACACTCGGGTTGCATTTATCAGTTATGACTGGTCGATTGTTTTATGCCAACTAACTGAAGTCAAACTTGTGCACTTACTTTACTGGTTTGGCATCCATAGCCAGATCAAAAAAATACTGCATGCCACATGTTTTATTTGGGCTCAAGAACCAATCCGATACAACAAATGATGATGGGAACGAGTGGGAACGATCTCATTGAAATCTATTAAATCAGTTCTGTCATACGTGTTCATCCTATGCTTCACCACTACGCAATATAAAAAAAAAGGTAGATTGCCACATAAATGGACACCTTAGACGCGTTCTACACACTTTTCCCCCAGTTTAGGTTACAAGTTTTTTAACCAACCTTTATTATATTTGCAAATATTACAGAGATTTAGAGGCACAAATGACAGAATGTCATCAAGCTAGGAATATATGACCCCTAGTGTCTGTACTCATTATTACAGTATCCGTAATAGGAAAGAACAGGATGGAAATTCATCAGTAGACATTTAAAGGATCTCTGGTTACGCTCCCACGATGAGTTTTTGATGCTACGTATTTTTGCTGTGCAAACAATACAGCAACTTATACTTCCAGAAAAGAGTATGAGATTTATAGAAATATCATACCCACTGTGCTGCAGCGTAATCTAACCTGCGGTGTGTGTTTTAAATCTGCAACATGTCAATGTCCTTTACGGGTATGCTGAGTTTTATGTGCAGATTTTCTCCATAGAATTACATAAGATGCAGAACATCCGCAAGTATAAAAAAGTACTAAAAAACAAATGTAATCCGCAAATGACTGTATCAATAAAGTTTTGCCAAAGCCAAAAAACAGGAAGTAACAAAAAAAATTAC
This sequence comes from Dendrobates tinctorius, assembly GCF_039654945.1. Lineage (NCBI taxonomy): Eukaryota > Metazoa > Chordata > Amphibia > Anura > Dendrobatidae > Dendrobates > Dendrobates tinctorius. The sequence goes on along the minus strand of NW_027361679.1, from coordinate 43,410,466 downwards.
ATGACAAAAAAACGCACTTTCAATAAAACACAATAAAACGCATAACAAAATGCATTGCAAAAACAATAGGAAAAAAAGGAACCTAATTCACCCAATAGGTGTAGAAATGCTGCAAAAATACTGCATCAAGGACTCCCCAAATACTCATCATGGGAACGTATCCTTCGCAGTTGTCTTATATTCAGAAAATCGGAATATGAAAGGGTTAAACATTTTATATTTTAACTTTAAACCTGCTTACGATTTTTGTACCAGGGCACCTCTACTTCTTCTACAGGCATGCAAAGAAGCAGCGTTGGGGGTATATTTTGCTTTTCATATTGCTTTTAAAAGAGAAAATGTGTAAAAATAAATAAAATGGATCAATCATTGTGTTTATGTAGGGTTGTAATAGATTGATTTATCCTGCACAGACCTACTAACCTTATATTACCACTGCAGGAATCAGGGCTGCAAGTTTGGGCAAAAACATGAGCCTAAGATCCTAACTCGTTGTGTCCTTTTTTCTTAACTTAATGGATTTCATAGCTCTCCAGCACTGGTTAAACTCCAACTCCCAGCCTGAGGAAAGTTGAAGACAATTGTCTTTGAATAATAATAATAATAATAATAATAATAATAATAATAATTAAGATACTTAAAAATAAATAATAATAATACTGATGTTGCTGGAAAGTGTAGAAATAATGATTAATAATAATAATAATAATAATAATAATAATAATAATAATAATAATAAATTGTTATTATTATTATCCTGCATAAAAATATGCAATACATTAAATCTAACAATAAAAAATACCTTCACCTACATACATTGGTTTTTTACTTATTTTCTTGAATTTCCATACATAAATACTTAGAATACTGATATGCTGTAAAGTGTAGAAATAAGGATAAATAGTAATAATAGTAATAATTAAAGTAATAGTAATTAGGATACTAATGTTGATGAAAAGTGTAGAAATAAAGATAAATAATAATAAGGATGCAGCTGTTGCTGGAAAGTATAGAAATAGGGAATGTGATACATATATAATAATAATAATGATAATAATAATAATAAAATAATAATTATGATAGAAATAAGGATAAATAATTATTGTTATCACTATTAGGATACTGATGTTACTGTAAAGTGTAAAAATAAAGATACATAATAATAATAAAAATAACTAGGATATTAATATTGCTGAAAAGTGTAGTAATGAGGATTATTATTATTAGTATTATTAATAATAATAATAATAATAATTAGGATGCCGATGTTCCTCCAAAGTGTACAAAATAGAGATAAATAGTAATAATAATAATAATTAGGATACTGATGTTGCTGAAAGGCGTAGAAATAAGGATAAATAATAATTATTATTATTAGGATACTGATGGGACCGTATAGTGTAGAAATAAGGATAAATAATAAGAATTATTATTATTAGGATACTGATGTTACTGTAAAGTATAGAAATAAGGATAAATAAAAATAATAACAATTAAAGTAATAGTAATTAGGATACTAATGTTGATGAAAAGTATAGAAATTAAGATAAATAATAATAATAAGGATGCAGCTGTTGCTGGAAAGTATAGAAATAGGGATAAATAATAATACTAATAATAATAATTAAGATGCTTATGTTGCTGGAAAGTGTAGATATAAGGTTTACTAATAATAAGAATTATTATATTCAGTCTGCATAGAAATATGCAATGCATTAAATCTAATAATCAAAAAAATACCTTCACCTACATTCATTGATTATTTAATTTCTTTCTTGAATTTCCATAGTTAAAAGTCATATAATCCCACAAAGACTCTATATCTACTTCTCTTTTAAAAAAAAATATTCAGCTATTGAAATTAGTTGCTAGAGAAGCTAAAAGATCCACATGGAGCACAGAACGAGCAGAACACACCAGGAGAAGAATCATGGAGCATGGGACTTGTTGCATTCTGTCAGTTGCTCTAAGTCCAGTAAGAAAGAGAAAATGATGCAGCCTAGAGGCTGTGTAGCAAATGCTATTAGTCATGGCACACACCCAATTCAATGAAGAGGTTAATTTATTGTGGATTCCACAATACTGTGGGTGACAGAAGACACAGTAAGGAGACCATAGGTGAGAACATAGGTACAACTCTACAATCAAATCAAGGGTTTGTTGTGTCTTTACTGAACACTTATAGACAAAGAACAAAGTGCTGAAATCATAATAATAAGATGAAGAAAATGCCAACAAATATACAAACAATTGTTACTATGTTTCTTAGATCTCTCCTGAGATCAGTAGTCCATCAATATTCATGATTATTATGCTCAGAGGTGACTGAGCCCCCAATGGATGGAGCCACCTTGAAGAGTTCTGTTTGTGTTGTTTACAACAAAAAGTGCAAGATACATTTATACTTCAGGCTTTCATGAAGTCCACTCTTTCCCCTTCCAAAGTTGAGATACTTCTCCTATAAATTAATAGCAGTTATTATCTCCATGTAGCTGTAGCTTAAAAAGAACGTCCCCTATATGCCACATAGTAAATCTTATCATACAAAAAGCTGCATATTGGAATATAATGGAACCCCTTCTGCAAGGAACTAAGGCCATGAGGACCATCCTGAAGGCGCTTCTGCCAAGGAACTGAGGCCATGAGGACCATCCTGAAGGCGCACCCCTGCCTCCCCCCTTCACTTCTGGAACATAGTAATAAATACTAAGGCTTGTGTGACTTCATGGAAAGTAGAATAGGGACCATTAGAAAGTCCATATATGAAGGGAGTAGGAAGAGAGCAGATGCCAGAGAGGGGTCATGTGGGCCCTCCTTCACCTTTCTCCTTATCACAATAGAAGGTTACTCTCCATTTACACATTCATAGTGCATTAACCTCCTGCCATTTATTTACAAGAGCATTGATTTAGGGTTAGTCCTTCCATAGGGGTGATGAGAACGCATCAGGCCCTCAGTGGGCCATTGGGATATGTGTAAGCTTCAGAGGGTTAATAATAATTATAATAATAATACTGTACTCTGTGTTCATTCATTGGCTTACAGTTTATAAAAATATATATACATCTGATAAAATAAAAAAAAAGTCTTATCTGGTCCTGATAAGTACAGGTGCAGTGCTGTCAGTCCCATGCATCCCACCACTGCTGTCCTTGACTGGTGGCAGGAGCACAGTCCTCTAAGAAGAGCTGTCATTCTCAGACTGTTGGTGAAGCAATGAGCTGTTAGACTTATGTTTCTTAAGGAGCTGGGTGATCTTCTCATCATCCGAGTTAGGATCCAGAGGTTTGTTGTAGTCATCATCCTCATCTTCGTTATCTGAAGCCCCTTTTAGTCTCTCAGTCTCAGTGTCCTGCTTCTTCTTGGCAGTGGCCATCTCTGCTGCATGCTTCTTACGCCACTTTGTCCTCCTGTTCTGAAACCAAACCTGGAATGGAAGGCGACTGGAGTTACAGCTCTGATTTGGGTCAATATATATATAATACATACATATATATATATATGTATATATATACACACACAAACACACACATATACACATACAGTATATGTGTATGTGTGTATATATATATATATATATATATATACTGCTCAAAAAATAGAGGGAACACTAAACAATACAATGTATTGTTTAGCGTTCCCTTTATTTTTTGAGCAGTATATCTATATATACATATAGACATATATGAACAATAATACTAATTATTAATTGTGTTAGTTATACAACTGTTATGTATTGTCCTAAGCTACAGATAAAATTAATATACAGCCGAATACGTGGTGCCTCATAATCCAAAAAGTGCCAAGGAAACATGTTCAAACAGCCAGACAGGTGGAGATTACAGGCAAGCTAACATTTCTATTTTCCTATTTTTCAAATTCTTTAATTAAATACATCTTTCTACAGTATACTATGAATTTGCTGTAAAATAAAAAGAACTATATAGAGGCTCATTGTGTTTAGGCTGTGTTCCTGTGTTCCTCTACGGCTCATGTGTGTTGTATGTACACATATTACATTTTATATTGATTTTTTTCCTTATTTATTTTATTTATTATAGATAGATAGATAGATAGATAGATAGATAGATATGGGAAAGATAGATAGATAGATAGATAGATGATATATTTTGCTTCTTCTGATTGAATTAAGAAAACAACAAAAAAACAGAAAAAAGGAAATACACATATAAATATAATATATATATTAATAATAAATATAAATAAATATAAGCATAATAAATGTAATATAATAAATATAATATAATTATATATTTTTTTCTTAATACAATGAAAAGAAGCAATGTTCCTTGTGCCATACATTGGCCAATTGTATAGCAGCCTGATGTAACATCTATAGAGATCTGTTCGCCGGTACTGGAGCTGCTGTAATCTCGGGGTCTTATAACAGCCAATGACAAGTTGTCTTGTGGACCCCAGATTGCAGATCTCTTCAGCCCCCGCAACAGAATCTTCTCTATGGGTTCCAGGGGATTATTCCGTTTGTGTCCATTTATGCTTTTCTCCTGCTATTAGCTTAGGAAACCTACAAGGCAAAATCCTGACTTTGTTTTTTACATAACAATATTTAATAGCAACTATAACTTCTTAGCTAAGTTTATTATTGTTTATTTGAATAGGTTTTTTTCACTCTTATTTTATATTATTTGGCATGTTTTTATTTGCTCTCTTCTGCTATTCATTCCCTGTGTTATGCATTATTATAGCTGGATTTTTTTTTTCAACCGTTATATTTTGTATGTTATCTCTTACTTCTCGATGATGTATTGCATCCCACATTTTTGTTATTTGCATTGCTTCTATGAGGATTCGCCATGAATGACCCATAGAGCAGCACAGGAGCCCCCACTATCTCCCCGGTGATAGCTAGCAGGTGTGTGTAGAGAGGAGTCTAGGCTGGGGGGAGCCTGGGAATCTGGGTGGCATTGGTGAATAGGTTGTAGTGTATTCACTATCAGACATTTACCATGACAAATGAGTGGCTGCAGATAACACAGGGACAGGACACACTGTCACAATGGAGGCAGGTGAGCCAGCCGCACAGGCTCCCTCCAACAAAGGCTGCACAAGCTAAAGCAGCAGGGCACCTGGGAGACGAAACTTCCAAACTTCTCACTACACATCCGACTATTCTGCCTGCATAATTGTTACATAAATAAAATGTGATATATATTCTAATTATATATTTATGCATTCTAAATATATATATTTAATATATATTTAAATATATTTATATGTGTGTGTTACCTGCAGTCCCATGAATAAATCAGTGACAATGGGTACATATAATATATGACCATTACTACATCCATCTGGTGCACATAAGTTGTGATTGAATGAAAGGGAGGGAGGGCGCTCACCTTCACCTGGCTCTCTGTCATGCCCAGGGAATATGCCAGCCTGGCTCTCTCTGGCCCAGCTAAGTATTTCGTTTGCTCGAAAGTCTTTTCCAAGGCAAAGATCTGCTGTCCGGAGAATGTGGGCCGGGTGTGCTTCCTCTTCCCATCCTTGTCCAGCAACACAGATCCCTGGTCTGTAAGGCACAAGTATAATTATTAATAAAGAATTCTAGAACGCATATTAGAGACCACTGTCCTAACAAGCATGTTATTTGTATTATTATTATTATTAATCATCATCCTTATCAGTCCGGGGATTTCTATAGCCAAGAAGCAATATCCACTTATATATATACATATATCCACTTATATATATCCACTTATATATATACATATATCCACTTATATATATACATATATCTCTATATCTTTTTAAAACACTAGGAATTGCTTCCTAACCTTCTTAGTTACAAATCGTAAATTGTGTGAATTAATATATAGCACCAAGATATTACAAAGTAAAAGTAAAGAAAATGAAATATTATTTATTATAGCACCGAAAATATAGTTTAAAAAAAACTTTGCGGGTCCGGATGCCATATACTGCTAGCTACACTTTCCATTTCTTCTCTCTAATTATAATTATGACACACAATTGCTTCATATTTCTACTCATGCAAGGAATGTGCTAGAAAAAGATCACATTTCTTACAATTGTCTTCAAAGGTTTGACTACTTATATAGTTTCAAAAGTATTATTCTTCTTCTTATTATTATTATTATTATTAGTAGTAGTAGTAGTAGTAGTAGTAGTATTTATTAACTTATGTTCTATTGTTAAATGTTTTATGGATTCCACTATTTCTAATTCTACAATCAAGTGAATTAGTGATAATGTTATGGTTTTAGAAATGTAGATTGGTTCTTCAAATGACAAAATTCTATCGCATAAAAACTCATGGATGGATAGATGATAGATAGATAGATAAATAGATAGATAGATAGATAGATAGATAGATATGGGATAGATAAATAATAGATAGATAGATAGATAGATAGATAGATAGATAGATAGATAAATAATAGATAGATAGATAGATATGAGATAGAAGGATAGATAGATAGATACATGATAGATAGATAATAGATAGATAGATGGTATTTTACAGATGATCAGATTAGAGCGAAATCTCTTCCTCCCCGATTTATTTTTATAGTATTTGTTATTATACACAGTTGTATTATTCGTATTCTATTAATAAAGTTTCTCTAAATTCTCATGTGACCTTGTGCCATCACTTTCCTACTTTTTCTGATTTCTTCGTGGCTTTGTCGCTGTGGGTCGCACACATTTTTGTCGCTGTGGGTCGCACACAGTTTTGTCGCTGTGGGTCGCACACAGTTTTGTCGCTGTGGGTCGCACACAGTTTTGTCGCTGTGGGTCGCACACAGTTTTGTCGCTGTGGGTCGCACACAGTTTTGTCGGACACTTCCGCTGCAACTAAAGAAAACTTTCTTTACAGTTTTCCTCATTTCGCCATTTGTGGGGAAGAAAATAGTTTCCCAATTCTTTCTTTACCTAGAAATGTCTCCTTCTCTCCTAAGCCTACTCCAGCCTTTAGCTCCCGTGCTTCTCTGGCTGGAGCCCTGCTGCTGGACACTACACCCAGATCTGCAAGTCATTGTTAACTTTTAGGTGAGATGAAAACTGAAGAACATCCATTTTTGGGGTTTCTTTTAGGCTGCACCTTGGTTACAGTGAGCCTCTTCAGGGCTGATACCAGAGAGCAATAGATGCATTCCATGACATCGCGCACAGGGAGACCAAAGCCTTAGAGACAAGATTACTTTCAGGGAGACTAAAGTTTGTGAACCCTGTAATGAGTGGAATACTTACGGGAAGCACAGGCCAGTCTAGCATCTCTCCAGGGGGAGCTCTGCATCACTCCAGGCCAAAAGATTGGGGTCCTGCCTGGAAGGTCCGTCAGCGGTTTGGGGTACCGAGCCACAGCCACAGCAGCACTGGGGCTAAAGTAGAGTCCTGGAGGAGGTGGCGGAGGGCTGAGGCTGCTGAAGCGGGGCAGCCCTGCCAGGAGGCCGGCAGCTGGGGAGGAGGTGGAGGCCACCGCGGTGCTCGGAGTCAGAGAGGGGAAGCAGTGCATCACTGGCCGGCTCAGGATGTCATTGATTCCATGAGGGGTGGCCGCTGAGAGCTGGGGTGGAGGGGTCCCCAAGGAGGACAGACCTCCTGCAACTGGTGGCGAGGAAGAAGAGTGCTTTAGGGACAGTTGATTTGGAGACCCCAAAGGTGGAGATGGCGAGGAGGATGATGAGGAGGAGGAAGATGAAGAGGATATGGAGGAGGAACAAGGCTGGCTTGGGAGGGCATAGGCTGGGTACAGGGGGGTCTTCATCTCTGCCATGCTGTGTAGAGCTGCCAAGGGTGGGCTGCTAAGGAGAAAAGCGCTCTGCCTGGTGCCCTCCATCTGCTCTAGAGCTAACATCACCAGGCCTGGAGAGAAGGGCTCTAGAATCACCCAAAAATGGAGGATGAAAAAGATATTACAAGTTTATGCCAAAGTGGATGAGGTCCTTCTAATCAGTGTTTTATCGCTCTAGGATCGGGCTGTTGTCCCAGGGGTGGGTCAGCTGGAGACCCAAAATGTCCACCGGCTCCTCAGCTATGTGTGATCGAGGCCACCAGCAGCGGCAGGGAGGGATCACAGGCTCGGGACTTCTGAGAAGAGAAACTTGGAGGAGTCTCAAGTGGAGAAGAGCTGGCGTTACTGCAAGTGACAATCCCGTGTGAACGTGTTCAGCAGCCCCTCATCTCCCGGATGCCGGTCACTCCTAGGCTGCTCACAGTCAGCCGGGGTCCCCTACTCTCTGGAGGTCCCCTGATGTCGGGGAGTCAGTGGCACCGTCTTCTCCTTCAGAGCGGCTCTGGTCTCCTCACCCTCAGCTGTGCGGCTGATGAAGCTCTCAGAGGTAATACAATCTCCCCATCATCTCCTACCTCCTTAAGGCGAGGGGATGGAGACGCCACTCTGAGCTGTCAGTCACCCGGCGGGGGCGTGGCCGCTCTCACCTATAGAGCAGCTGCGGGACAGTCACCCCACCCCGCGCTCTGATTGGACCCAGGATCCGTCCTAACATTCCATCATTTGCATATCAGGCTGTTCAGTCAATGGAGGATGCTCGCTATTGTCCTGTGATAGTGCGGAGGACAGACCCCTCCGATCTACCGTCCCCTCACTGCGCACAGAGTGGCCACCAAGCCCCGCACTCATCAGCGCCATATGGAGCAGAGCACATAATGGGCAACGGGTTAACTCGCTATGTACACCCCAAAGATGAATAAACCCCCAATTAACCCGGGACCTGTGCAACAGGCGAATCCATTCACGGCCGACATTCTGTGCAGATGTAGCAGAGCTGACACAGCTGAGATTTTACACAGGACTGCAGGTAAACTCCATTCTGCCAACGCATAAGCTATCATTAGCAAAATAAAGAGTTAAATCACAAGTTCAGCTCCGCTTCATCAGTGCAGACTCTCTGGTGGGACTCCGGCAAGAATCTTCCAGAACAGATTATATATATATATATATATATATATATATATATATATATATATATATATATATATATACATAAGCATATGTGTGTAATAGATAGATAGATAGATAGATAGATAAGCATATGTGTGTAATAACAGATTATATATATATACATAGGCATATGTGTGTAATAGATATATATATACATAAGCATATGTGTGTAATAACAGATTTTATATATATACATAGGCATATGTGTGTAATAGATATATATATATACATAAGCATATGTGTGTAATAACAGATTATATATATATAGCTCATGTATACAGCGCCATTACTGCCACAGCGCTTTACAGACATTAAGTACAGTGTCTATATAGTGAGCGCTATAGAGGAAGCCGGGTGCAATAATCACATATAAAGAAGCCTCCGCTTTTCCTCTTCCCTCATTGGCCTCCGGTCCATTTTCGGTATTGATCCTGTGCGGGGCTGTGATTGTATATTCCGGTCACACAATCGGTGTCCTCAAAGAAAAGAGAATTATTGGTCTAAAGGCAAAGGAAGCCGGCTAATATGAAATGCTGAACATTAATGCCTCTCCAGACCTGTGCACCATGGGGAAAAAATTATATATATATATAGTGCAATATTTTTATATATGTGACTCTTCTACAATAGATAATGCATATATATATATGTATATATATACAGACATATATGGTGTATATGTATGCTATGCATATGTATATATGTATGTATTTATGAATCCATATATACATAATGCTCTATTTATATATATGTATATATATATATACATACAAGTGAGTTACTATTAATAAGTGCACATAAAACTAGATGTTTTATATATAGATAGAATCTAGTTTTAAGAGTTAGTGTATATATATACAGTATATATATTTCTCTACACGTGTGTCACTATATACTTCTTTACCTTTTCTTCCTTAGTTTTGGATACTTAGAAAATAATCTAATACATATATATTATATATATACAAATCTATCACTTTCTAGCCCCTCTTCCATATTTCTGGAGAATTAGGCAGACCCCAGCATATAGCTTTCGGTGTGTATATTCGGCCCTGTGGGGTCCCTGCCGCGGTGGTCGCCTACAGCCCTATGGCCCAGTGCACACTTGCTGTCTTTTCCGTCCTGTGTGAATGGCGTCCGACCCTCTTCCCGGGCACAGGTAGGATCAGGATTCGGGAACATATAATCTTTTGCTCCCGCCTTCACTGGGGGAGCTGGTTAGCGGGGTGTCCCCTGGGCCCCGTGTTCTCCCTAACTTCTGACTGCAGGTAACTGCCCCCATAGGTGACAGCAGATTCCACAGCAGTGCGCCGGGCACTGACTGCCCTGTCACCACTGGAGTCTCTGGCCGCCAGTCACACACTGCTGATAGCGCTGCGGCGCCGCCTGAGCTCAGCTCTTTGGGTTTAGTTCCCTAGTTTCCCTTGGAGAATAAGCCCTGTATGTTATTACTCTATGATCTGCTGCATAGCATTGCCCGACATGTAAAATAGCGGGAAATTACGGCTGTTTCTAGTGACTAAGAAGTTGAAGCTATCTGTGAAATGTTAATGACCTTTCTGAGCTCCATGATGGCGTCAGAGTCTACTATGGAGCTGAGGTAAACTGGCCATGATGACGGTACAGCGCCACATCCCCGGTGTCACCGTGTACACGGCGGGAAAACGGCACCACAGCAAGGAGGACACTGGGAGTGTGCCCGGGCTGTCAGCTCCGGTGTGAGGGGTCAGCTCCCGGTGTGAGGGGTCTGCTCCAGGTATGAGGGGTCTGCTCCCGGTGTGAGGGGTCTGCTCCAGGTATGAGGGGTCTGCTCCAGGTATGAGGGGTCTGCTCCAGGTATGAGGGGTCTGCTCCCGGTGTGAGGGGTCTGCTCCAGGTATGAGGGGTCTGCTCCAGGTATGAGGGGTCTGCTCCCGGTATGAGGGGTCTGCTCCCGGTGTGAGGGGTCTGCTCCAGGTATGAGGGGTCTGCTCCCGGTATGAGGGGTCTGCTCCCGGTATGAGGGGTCTGCTCCCGTGTGAGGGGTCTGCTCCAGGTATGAGGGGTCATCTCCGGTGTGAGGGGTCTGCTCCAGGTATGAGGGGTCTGCTCGGTATGAGGGGTCTGCTCCGGTGTGAGGGGTCTGCTCCAGGTGTGAGGGGTCTGCTCCGGTGTGAGGGGTCTGCTCCCGGTATGAGGGGTCTGCTCCCGGTATGAGGGGTCTGCTCCAGGTGTGAGGGGTCTGCTCCAGGTATGAGGGGTCTGCTCCGGTGTGAGGGGTCTGCTCCCGGTATGAGGGGTCTGCTCCCGTGTGAGGGGTCTGCTCCAGGTATGAGGGGTCTGCTCCAGGTATGAGGGGTCTGCTCCCGGTGTGAGGGGTCTGCTCCAGGTATGAGGGGTCTGCTCCCGGTATGAGGGGTCTGCTCCCGGTATGAGGGGTCTGCTCCCGTGTGAGGGGTCTGCTCCAGGTATGAGGGGTCATCTCCGGTGTGAGGGGTCTGCTCCAGGTATGAGGGGTCTGCTCGGTATGAGGGGTCTGCTCCGGTGTGAGGGGTCTGCTCCAGGTGTGAGGGGTCTGCTCCGGTGTGAGGGGTCTGCTCCCGGTATGAGGGGTCTGCTCCAGGTGTGAGGGGTCTGCTCCAGGTATGAGGGGTCTGCTCCGGTGTGAGGGGTCTGCTCCCGGTATGAGGGGTCTGCTCCCGTGTGAGGGGTCTGCTCCCGGTATGAGGGGTCTGCTTCCGGTATGAGGGGTCTGCTCCCGTGTGAGGGGTCTGCTCCCGTGTGAGGGGTCTGCTCCCGGTATGAGGGGTCTGCTCCAGGTATGAGGGGTCTGCTCCCGGTATGAGGGGTCTGCTGCGGTGTGAGGGGTCTGCTCCCGTGAGAGGGGTCTGCTCCAGGTATGAGGGGTCTGCTCCAGGTATGAGGGGTCTGCTCGGTATGAGGGGTCTGCTCCCGGTGTGAGGGGTCTGCTCCGGTGTGAGGGGTCTGCTCCAGGTGTGAGGGGTCTGCTCCAGGTATGAGGGGTCTGCTCCCGGTGTGAGGGGTCTACTTCGGTGTGAGGGGTCTGGTCCCGGTATGAGGGGTCTGCTCCCGGTATGAGGGGTCTGCTCCCGTGTGAGGGGTCTGCTCCCGGTATGAGGGGTCTGCTCCAGGTATGAGGGGTCTGCTCCCGGTATGAGGGGTCTGCTCCAGTGTGAGGGGTCTGCTCCAGGTATGAAGGGTCTGCTCCCGGTATGAGGGGTCTGCTCCCGTGTGAGGGGTCTGCTCCAGGTATGAGGGGTCTGCTCCAGGTATGAGGGGTCTGCTCGGTATGAGGGGTCTGCTCCCGGTGTGAGGGGTCTGCTCCCGGTGTGAGGGGTCTGCTCCAGGTATGAGGGGTCTGCTCGGTATGAGGGGTCTGCTCCAGGTATGAGGGGTCTGCTCCCGGTATGAGGGGTCTGCTCCCGGTGTGAGGGGTCTGCTCTCGGTGTGAGGGGTCTGCTCCAGGTATGAGGGGTCTGCTCCGGTGTGAGGGGTCTGCTCCAGGTATGAGGGGTCTGCTCCAGGTATGAGGGGTCTGCTCCCGGTATAAGGGGTCTGCTCCAGGTATGAGGGGTCTGCTCCGGTGTGAGGGGTCTGCTCCCGTGTGAGGGGTCTGCTCCAGGTATGAGGAGTCTGCTCCAGGTATGAGGGGTCTGCTCGGTATGAGGGGTCTGCTCCGGTGTGAGGGGTCTGCTCCAGGTGTGAGGGGTCTGCTCCAGGTATGAGGGGTCTGCTCCGGTGTGAGGGGTCTGCTCCCGGTATGAGGGGTCTGCTCCCGGTATGAGGGGTCTGCTCCCGGTATGAGGGGTCTGCTCCCGGTATGATGGGTCTGCTCCCGGTATGAGGGGTCTGCTCCCGTGTGAGGGGTCTGCTCCCGGTATGAGGGGTCTGCTCCAGGTATGAGGGGTCTGCTCCCGGTATGAGGGGTCTGCTCCGGTGTGAGGGGTCTGCTCCAGGTATGAGGGGTCTGCTCCCGTAAGAGGGGTCTGCTCCAGGTATGAGGGGGTCTGCTCCAGGTATGAGGGGTCTGCTCGGTATGAGGGGTCTGCTCCCGGTGTGAGGGGTCTGCTCCGGTGTGAGGGGTCTGCTCCAGGTGTGAGGGGTCTGCTCCAGGTATGAGGGGTCTGCTCCCGGTGTGAGGGGTCTACTTCGGTGTGAGGGGTCTGCTCCCGGTATGAGGGGTCTGCTCCCGGTATGAGGGGTCTGCTCCCATGTGAGGGGTCTGCTCCCGGTATGAGGGGTCTGCTCCAGGTATGAGGGGTCTGCTCCCGGTATGAGGGGTCTGCTCCAGTGTGAGGGGTCTGCTCCAGGTATGAAGGGTCTGCTCCCGGTATGAGGGGTCTGCTCCCGTGTGAGGGGTCTGCTCCAGGTATGAGGGGTCTGCTCGGTATGAGGGGGTCTGCTCCCGGTGTGAGGGGTCTGCTCCCGGTATGAGGGGTCTGCTCGGTATGAGGGGTCTGCTCCAGGTATGAGGGGTCTGCTCCCGGTATGAGGGGTCTGCTCCCGGTGTGAGGGGTCTGCTCCCGGTGTGAGGGGTCTGCTCCAGGTATGAGGGGTCTGCTCCGGTGTGAGGGGTCTGCTCCAGGTATGAGGGGTCTGCTCCAGGTATGAGGGGTCTGCTCCTGGTATGAGGGGTCTGCTCCAGGTATGAGGGGTCTGCTCCGGTGTGAGGGGTCTGCTCCAGGTGTGAGGGGTCTGCTCCGGTGTGAGGGGTCTGCTCCAGGTATGAGGGGTCTGCTCCAGGTATGAGGGGTCTGCTCCCGGTATGAGGGGTCTGCTCCAGGTATGAGGGGTCTGCTCCCGGTATGAGGGGTCTGCTCCAGGTATGAGGGGTCTGCTCCGGTGTGAGGGGTCTGCTCCAGGTGTGAGGGGTCTGCTCCGGTGTGAGGGGTCTGCTCCAGGTATGAGGGGTCTGCTCCAGGTATGAGGGGTATGCTCCGGTGTGAGGGGTCTGCTCCAGGTATGAGGGGTCTGCTCCCGGTGTGAGGGGTCTGCTCCAGGTATGAGGGGTCTGCTCCAGGTATGAGGGGTCTGCTCCAGGTATGAGGGGTCTGCTCCCGGTACTTACAGCCAGAACAGGGGGGTTCAGTGCGAATATTCACTAGTGTGTGTAATGAATGGTATTCTCATCTATTAATCTATCTATCTATCTATCTATCTATCTATCTATCTATTTATCTATCTATCTATCTATCTATCTATCTATCTATCTATCTACCATTATTTTTCATACATTTTATCTATGTTCTAATCATCTAATATCTCTTTTTATCTATTAATATGCTTCTCATACATTTTATTTATCAATCCATCATCTATCTATCTAAAATAGAAAATAGTGGACTTTTATTAACCCACATGACATTGGACATTTCAAAGAACCTTTTTCAAGCCGTCTACTTTTTTCTTTGCCCCATATATTGCACCTGGAGAATTCTTTGCAGGTCCTGCACCTCCAGTTCTGTCATTCTGCTGCTCCATTTTCTCTCTCTGTCATCTCATACATTGTATCCATGTACTTATCATCTAATCTGTTACTATCCTTCTCATGCGTATTATTTATCTATCATCTATTCTATGTGTTTAAACTATCATAGCTGATACATTTTATCTATCATCCAATTATCTCTATATTCTTTTATCTATCCCATATCTATCTATCCATCCATCCATCCATCTATCCATCCATCTATCTATCTACAGTATCTATCTATCTATGCCATATCTATCTATCTATCTATCTATCTATCTATCTATCTATCTATCTATCTATGCCATATCTATCTATCTGTCCCATATCTATCTATCTATCTATCTATCTATCTATCTATCTATCTATCTATCTATCCATCCATCCATCTATCTACAGTAGCTATCTATCTATCTATCTATCTATCTATCTATCTATCTATCTATCTATCTATCTATCTATCGTATCTATCTACAGTATCTATCTATCTATGCCATATCCATCTATCTATCTATGCCAAATCTATCTATCTATCTATCTATCTATCTATCAATCTATCTATCTATCTATCTCATATCTATCTATCTAATCTATCCCATATCTATCTATCTATCTATCTATCTATCTATCTATCTATCTATCTATCTAATCTATCTATCTATCCATCCATCCATCCCATCTATCTATCCCATATCTATCTATCCCATATCTATCTATCTATCTATCTATCTATCTATCTATCTATCTATCTATCCCATATCTATCTATCTATCTATCTATCTCATAACTATCTATTTATCTATCCCATATCTATCTATCTCTCTATCTATCTATCTATCTATCTATCTATCTATCTATCTATCTATCTATCTATCTATCTGTCTGTCTATCTATCTCATACATTCTATATTTCTAAATTCTATATACATGTTATAGCTTTCTATCACCTATCCAGTGCGTTTTAAGCTGAGATTTCCTCTCACGGCTCACTTTGAGTGTTGTAGTTTTCCTGTACATACCCTATACGTGACCTATCTGCCTTACTCCTAATACTGTACATAGTTTGCATGCTTATCTATATCATATAGTCCGACATATATACATATATATATATATATATATTATAATTTAGCATACTTACCAACCTATCCACAGTATTTCTTAGGTGTCTATGCATGTTTTCTTTAGATATAGCTTATTTGTAGAATGTGACTGTAGAATGGGACATTGTATAAATGAGTGTAACATAGTGGAAAGGGCTTACATATTTATAGTGTGAAGTCTTCAGTTTTTCCACAATGCATTGCCTTTGTTCTACAGAAAGTCACTTGTAGAAACTTCTTCTGTCCTGGCTGTCATCTATGTTTCCCTGTTCTTAGGGAAAAAGAGTTTATATTATATATGTCTGGGAGAACTTTACCTATAACTTGTTAGATCTAGTAAAGTGTTTCACAGGCAGTTTGGTTTTGGTGATGCAAGCCCACAATATAACAACTGAAAGCCTGCCTACTCCTAGTAATTCCCCCCCCCCCAAGTCATCTCCAGATGAGGACAGGGGATTTTGCAGGTATTGTTTGTCTGATCTTCAATCGCCCTCTAGTGGAAGAAAGGCTCCTTACATAACATACAAACTAAAACCCCTTCTCTTATAAACACAAGTGATAGTACAATAAGCCGAGTTGATATTCTGTATGATGCTTCATACTTTTCCCCCCTATGTATGGTTTGAAAGAGCACATTAGGGAAGCAGGGCAGTCATCACACCCAGAATGGCGGATGAGGGGCAAGCTCCGGAGTGTATCATAGCATATAATGTTAAGAAAGAAATCCATAAAGAAAAACTGAAGTGGGGGCAGCTCCAGTGACCAAACCTATAGTAATGTTATAATGAGTTGGTTTAAAATAATAGGATGATATATGTCATAAGAAGAAAAGGAGAACACCCCTTGGATCCATAGATTACAAACCATTTCTCCTAATGGCCTTAATTTTGAATTTGATTTATGTTGTTAAACATCTTCCACATTTAGTTTATCCCTTTATGGTGTACCTGTCCTTGGTAATTATTTGAAGATGTTTTAATATTTCTTATGTAACTATTGGAGTTATTTCTCTGATATCCCCTTTAATGCAGCCAGTCCACCATTCTCCGTCGCACTTCTTAGCATTAGTAACAGTGGGGATCTGACTGCATTCCCCTATTCCTCTTCCCTTGTCTCTGTGATAACATATAAGCTAGTATATACCCAATGCCATAGTTTGCATTATTGTGGCCCCTTGTATATTTCATATTACCTGCACCTATGCAGACTATGTCTAACTATGTGATATCATATTTTGCTTTTTGATTATAAAGAAGAAAGTTTATGGATTAAAAGTGCGCTGCTTGACAAATCAATCCTTCCAGGTTTTATGAACTGTACTTTTATTTCCCAACGCGTTTCGAAGTCTATACTTCTTCCTCAGGGGATGACATGTCATCCCCTGAGGAAGAAATATAGACTTCGAAACGCGTTGGGAAATAAAAGTACAGTTCATAAAACCTGGAAGGATTGATTTGTCAAGCAGCGCACTTTTAATCCATAAACTTTCTTCTTTATAATCTGATGATTTTTGGTCACGGCGTGGCCCTTTGGATGTGCAGCAGGCTGACTACCTACTTCTATGTGTCTGAATCTCTCCTGCATAAGGTGAGTATAATGAATTGATTTTATATCAATCTTTACTTGGGTACGACCCTATTGCGCTCTTTCCTTTTCAGTTTTTTTTTTACCTTATTTTGCTTTTTGTCATACATGTTTCTGGGCATTTTTTTTCCTTTTCTTACACATCCTCATTTTTTTCTTACACATTTTCCTTTTATTTTGTCCCATCTTGTTATAACATCATTTTACTATAGGTTTTGCCACACTTGCTATTCACTGTCAAATCCATTTGGCGTAATATATATATAATACATCTTTTAATGTATATATTAAAAATGCAACAAAACTGAAAGCACAAAAAAAACAGAACCATATTTCCTCACAGGCGGCAATTACAGTAAATGTACAAATCGTCACAGGGACTTATCTGTGAAAATCTCTCCAAGGACTGAATCACTCACAATTCCGAGGATTTATCTGTCATGAATAGGTATAATCATAATTACTGGGACCATGTTATAATCACCCAGCAACAAATAATAATTTCTGCAGATTATAGTATATATAAATACTCTATAAAGCCCCCGTTACACACAGCGATCTCGTTAGCGAGATCGCTGCTGAGTCACAAGTTTTGTGACGCAACAGCGATCTCACCAGCGAGATCACTGTGTGTGACACTTATCAGCGACTGGCCCCCCTGCCGGGTATCGCTGATCGTGCTCGAATGGCCTGGCCTTTTTTTTGGTCGTTGGTCTCCCACTGGCCAGCACGCATCACTGCGTGTGGCAGGCGGGAGACCAGCGATCAGTGAGCTGGAGCTGGTAACCAAGGTAAAGATCGGGTTTCTAAGCGCTGCACGGCGCTTAGAAACCTGATGTTTACCTTGGTTACCAGCTCCCTGACCCAGCGTGCTGGTATCCTAACGTACACTGCGGGTAACAAAGTGACGTGCGTCGCTTGCTACCTGCGTGTCGCTGTCCTGATCGCTGGTGAAGCTGCCTGTTTGGCAGCTCACCAGCGATCATGTAGCGACACACCAGCGATCCTGACAAGTTCATATCATTGTCAGGATCGCTGGTGAGTTGCTATGTGTGATGGGGCCCTAAAGGCTAGTGACCCTCAACTGGATGCTCAAGGTCACTAACCCTAAAGTTCTTGCTGTTAAACCTGATTAATTAGCCAATTCTAAACAAATCTAACCACTCGTCTTGGTGGTTATACTCAATACCTATTTGTATATATCATAATTCATAGTGATCACTCGTAGTAAGCACTATATTGAACGACAATCACTCCTCTTGGTGGCTGTACTTGGCAAATTCCTGCCTAGAAGTGATTAACTAGCTGTAATGGGCACTAACAATGCTCAGACTGTATAATTGTCAGCCCTATGGTAAACCACAACCACTCATCTTGGTGGCTATATTTAACAAGTTCAAGACTGAAATCGACCACTAGTTGTAGTAGGTATTTTGTAGTGCTAGTGTCTCATGCAGGTGTCTGAATACAAAGCACAGAGACATGAGGTGGAAACAGTCAGGGATGATTATAGCTCTATTTATATACAGGGATTTAAAATAACTCTAAACAGTTAGTGTTGGTAACTAGGCAGATCAATTCAAATAAAGATAACAATAAACTTGTAAAAGCAAAGGAAGTTTTTTCTCTAACGTCAATGTTCTGTTCACAACAGTGGTGCACACAGTCATGGGAGCCACCACGCAAGTTCTCTTGCTGCAATTCTGGCCCTAGCAGGGGTCACTGTGTATTCCTGCTAGGACGCAAGTTTCTCTCTAACGTAGTCTATCAATGCCAGTTGAGCCTCCCACGCACCCACAAGCCCCCTCCCAACCTGAGACTCAAATCCTAGCCGACCCCGGTACCATAGAGGAAAGCTAGAAGTGACGGTTCTGTTCACACAAGCACTGTCCTGCAGTCACAGGCTCATCCCGCCTGTTGCAGTCCTCTCACAGATCCCTGCTTGAACATCCACGGAAGTCTCTCATGATTGGACCGGACTGGACCAGGCCTCACTTCCTGACGGGTGATGTCCAGTCTCTTGAGCTTTACTGGCATGGGGCACGGATCCTGTTCCCGACAAGTGCAGGCAGAACTTGGAGTCCTCCTGTGCGGAATCTGGGCCTTGCCAGGCGATGGCTGACTCCTTCCTGTTGTAGGCTTTCCACTGAGGCCAGCGTAACAGACATCCCTGAAGATCGGTTGTTCCACTCTCCTCTCCGGCGCAAAATCTCCCTGCGGTTTGGCACGCAGAGCTTTTATATCCAACAAATCCTTCTTGTGGGTCTCCTGATCAGGTCCAGCACTCGAAGTTGCTCCCCTGCAAATTTTACAGCACAATTTGGTTCTGCCTGATTTTGTCGGGCCAGCAGATCCTGCAAGGGCTCTACAGGGATTTCACTGCTTGTTATTACATTCCTTCCCCTTTTTGTTTGCTAGTCCTTGGGCGAGTAGAATTCTGAGTTTGAAGTTTCCTGACAGGTAGCCCAAGTTCAGCCAAGAGTTGAGCACATTCCTTGTTTTTCTGCTGTATTTGGGACCAGACAAATTCATCCTGAGCACACTGGTTAAGGGGAATCCCAGCATTTGCCCGCTCCTGGTTAGATTTCATTCCCATTTCGAGAGTGGCACCGGCATCTACAGTGAACCCAACGGCTCTGCAAGCAATTCATTCTCCTCCCCTAAGACTCCCCTTTGTGGGACCTTGTCCATTTCGATCGAGGGCCCAGCTTCGGCATGATCTTTTGCCTCAGAAGAGCAGGATTGCAGCATATTCTGGTGTAACACCCAAGGTACCGCAGCATTATCTTTTTCAGATCTAACCTCGTAGACCGAGTTAGTCAGGTGGATCTTCCTCACTGGGAGTTATTCAGGTGGGAAGGGAAGCAAAAGACCAGAAAAAGCCATACACCTGACAAATGCTATTGAGGATTCTGCTATTAGAAGTGGAAAGGAAGAACAAAGACAAAAGAATCTAAATAATAAAAATATTGGAGAAAGAGAAAACAATCACAAACTAAAATGTTTCTATACTAATGCACAAAGCATGGGCAACAAACAAGGAGAATTGGAACTACTAACACAGGAAAAGAAATATGTCATTGGAATCACTGAAACTTGGTGGGACGATACACATGATTGGACTACAAGACTAGAAGGATACAACTTATTTGCAAGAAACAGACTTGATAAATGAGGAGGGGGTGTCGCATTGTATGTTAGAAATGCGTATATCTGCACAGAGATTGAAGCTTCAGAGACTGGGAGTTCTGTGGAAACTGTTTGGGTAAGAATACAAGGACAGAACAATGGAAAGGACACGATTGTAGGCATTTACTACAGGCCGCCTGTGCAAGCTGAAGATATGGATGAACTCTTTATGCATCAAATAGCCAAGTTCTCCCAAAAATATGACATACAGTCATATGTAAAAGTTTGGGCACCCCTATTAATGTTAACCTTTTTTCTTTATAACAATTTTGGTTTTTGCAACAGCTATTTCAGTTTCATATATCTAATAACTGATGGACTCAGTTATATTTCTGGATTCAAATGAGGTTTATTGTACTAACAGAAAATGTGCAATCTGCATTTAAACAAAATTTGACCGGTGCAAAAGTATGGGCACCCTTATCGTTTTCTTGATTTGAACACTCCTAACTACTTTTTACTGACTTCCTGAAGCACTAAATTGGTTTTGTAACCTCATTGAGCTTTGAACTTTATAGCCAGGTGTATCAAATCATGAGAAAAGGTATTTAAAGTGGCCACTTACAAGTAGTTCTCCTATTTGATTCTCCTATGAAGAGTGGCATCATGGGCTCCTCAAAACAACTCTCAAATGATCTGAAAACCAAGATTATTCAACATAGCTTTTCAGGGGAAGGATACAAAAAGTTGTCTCAGAGATTTAACCTGTCAGTTTCCACTGTGAGGAACATAGTAAGGAAATGGAAGAACACAGGTACAGTTCTTGTTAAGCCCAGAAGTGGCAGGCCAATAAAAATTTCAGAAAGGCAGAGAAGAAGAATGGTGAGAACAGTCAAGGACAATCCACAGACCACCTCCAAAGACCTGCAGCATCATCTTGCTGCAGATGGTGTCACTGTGCATCGGTCAACAATACAGCGCAGGCATAACGCCTTTTTGTATGACCAAACAACTCAATCTTTGTTTCATCAGTCCACAGGACCTTCTTCCAAAATGTAACTGGCTTGTCCAAATGTGCTTTTGCATACCTCAGGCGACTCTGTTTGTGGAGTGCTTGCAGAAACGGCTTCTTTCGCATCACTCTCCCATACAGCTTCTCCTTGTGCAAAGTGCGCTGTATTGTTGACCGATGCACAGTGACACCATCTGCAGCAAGATGATGCTGCAGGTCTTTGGAGGTGGTCTGTGGATTGTCCTTGACTGTTCTCACCATTCTTCTTCTCCGCCTTTCTGATATTTTTCTTGGCCTGCCACTTCTGGACTTAACAAGAACAGAACCTGTGTTCTTCCATTTCCTTACTATGTTCCTCACAGTGGAAACTGACAGGTTAAATCTCTGAGACAACTTTTTGTATCCTTCCCCTGAAAAGCTATGTTGAGTAATCTTTGTTTTCAGATCATTTGAGAGTTGTTTTGAGGAGCCCATGATGCCACTCTTCATACGAGAATCAAATAGGAGAACTACTTGCAAGTGGCCACCTTAAATACCTTTTCTCATGATTTGATACACCTGGCTATGAAGTTCAAAGCTCAATGAGGTTACAAAACCAATTTAGTGCTTCAGGAAGTCAGTAAAAAGTAGTTAGGAGTGTTGAAATCAAGAAAATGATAAGGGTGCCCATACTTTTGCACCGGTCAAATTTTGTTTAAATGCAGATTGCACATTTTCTGTTAGTACAATAAACCTCATTTGAATCCAGAAATATAACTGAGTCCATCAGTTATTAGATATATGAAACTGAAATACCTGTTGCAAAAACCAAAATTGTTATAAAGAAAAAAGGTTAACATTAATAGGGGTGCCCAAACTTTTACATATGACTGTAGTTGTCATGGGAGATTTCAACTATCCAGACATTTGTTGGGAATCTCTCTCAGGCAAAACTAACAGGTCAAGGAAATTCTTATCCTCTCTTGCTGACAACTTTATCTTCCAAAAGGTAGGGGAGAAAACAAGGGGAACTGCTACCTTGGATCTAATCCTTATAAACAGGGAGGAAATGGTTGAGGAGGTAAAAGTGGCTGGGACCCTAGGAGTTAGCGACCATGCTATTTTAGAATTTTGGATAACTAGAGGAGGAAGACCTGTAAAGACTCAGACTTCAAGGTTAGATTTCAGAAAGGAAGATTTTAAGGGATTCAGAAAGAGAATTGGAGGGATCCAATGGCTGGATATCCTTAAAGACAAAAATGTCCAGGAAGGATGGGAAATCTTGAAAAATGAAATTCTCAAAGCACAACTGTTAACAATTCCGAAAAGAGGGAAGAATAGGAAGCATTTAAGGAAACCAGGATGGATGAACACAGAACTTAAGCACATGCTAAAAAGGAAGAAAGAAATGTTTATAAAATGGAAAGAGGGAGGCATATCTAAAGAAGAATATAATGATGTCTGCAGAACCTGCAGTGCACAAATCAGATTAGTAAAGCTGACAACGAATTGAGGCTTGCAAGAGATGTGAAAAGCAATAATAAAGGATTTTGGGGATATGTCAAAGGTAATAATAATAATAATAATAATTTTTATTTATATAGCGCCAACATATTCCGCAGCACTTTACAATTAAGCGGGGACATGTACAGACAATAAATTCAATACGAGTTAAGACAATTCAAACTGACATTAGGAGTGAGGTCCCTGCTCGCAAGCTTACAATCTTCAAGGAAATGGGGGGACACAGTAGGTGAGAAATGCTTGTTAATTCAGGTCTGGCAATTATAATAGGGATTTTCATATAAAGCTGCATGATCCGGTCATCAGCCCGTGTGTTTAAGTGCAATAGACAAGTATCAAGTGCAGTTATCATGTGCATGAAGGGTGTGGAGACAGATGAATAGTAGGGTGCAGATTCAGAATAATATTTGGAAGGAGGGAACAGGGCAAAGTTAGCTTGCTGAGTAGTTGATGTGGTAGGCTTGTTTGAAGAGATGGGTTTTCAAAGCGCGCTTGAATAGGTCAGGGCTAGGTATTAGTCTGATCGTCTGGGGAAGTGCATTCCAGAGAGCTGGAGCAGCACGAGAGAAGTCTTGGAGACGGAGGTGCGAGGTTCGGATTACGGGGGATGTTAGTCTTAGGTCATTTGTAGAACGGAGGGAACGTGTAGGGCGATAGACAGAGATGAGAGAGGAGATATAAGGCGGTGCAGTACAGTGGAGAGCTTTGTGGGTGAGAGAGATGAGTTTATACTGGACCCTGTAGCGAATAGGTAGCCAGTGTAATGACTGGCACAAGATGGAGGCATTGGTGAAGCGGCTGGACAGAAATATGACCCTGGCTGCTGCATTCAAGATGGATTGGAGAGGAGAAAGTTTGGTAAGAGGGAGACCGATCAGAAGAGAGTTGCAGTAGTCCAGACGAGAATGAATAAGAGCGACAGTAAGAGTCTTAGCAGTTTCAAAGGTGAGAAAAGGTCGGATTCTGGAGATGTTTTTAAGATGCAGGTGACAAGAGCGACTGAGTGATCGGATGTACGGAGTAAAGGAAAGTTCAGTGTCGAATATGACCCCAAGACAACGGGCATGCTGCTTGGGAGTTATGGTTGAACCCTCCAGGGTTATTTCGATGTTAGGTAGAGTGAGGTTAGTAGAGGGGAGAAACACAAGAAGTTCAGTTTTAGAGAGATTTAGTTTCAGATAGAGGGAGGACATGATGCTAGAGACAGCAGACAGACAATCCTTGGTATTTTGAATTAGGGTAGGGGTGATGTCAGGGGAAGATGTGTATAATTGGGTGTCATCAGCATAGAGATGATACTGGAACCCAAGTCTGCTGATTGTTTGTCCAATAGGGGCAGTGTATAAAGAGAAGAGGAGGGGGCCTAGGACTGAGCCCTGCGGGACCCCGATAGTAAGGGGACGAGAAGAGGAAGAGGAGCCGGAAAAAGATACAGTGAAGGAGCGGTCAGAGAGGTAGGAGGAGAACCAGGAGAGGGCTGTGTCCTTGAGGCCTATAGAGCGGAGCATAGTGAGGAGGAGCTGGTGATCCACAGTGTCAAATGCGGCAGAGAGATCCAGGAGAATCAGCAGGGAGCAATGACCTTTCGATTTAGCTGTTATTAAATCATTAGAGACTTTAGTGAGGGCAGTTTCAGTAGAGTGTAAAGAGCGGAAACCAGATTGTAAGGGGTCGAGAAGAGAGTTATCCGAGAGATAGCGGATTAGACGGGAGTGGACCAGGCGTTCCAGGAGTTTAGAGATGAAGGGAAGGTTAGAGACAGGTCTGTAGTTAGCAGTGCAGTTCTGGTCCAGGGATGGCTTTTTAAGTAAAGGGGTTATGATGGCATGTTTAAATGAGGAGGGAAATATACCTGAAGAAAGAGAGAGGTTAAATATTTTAGTCAGGTGAGTGGTGACCACTGGTGAGAGAGACTGCAGGAGCTGTGAAGGAATAGGGTCACTGTTGCAGGTTGTAGGCCGAGCAGAAGCGAGGAGCTTGGAAACTTCTTCTTCTGAAACAGGCTCAAAGATGTCTAGTGAGCTTGAGGTGCGGCAGGGAAGAGGATCCAGGCACTGAGGAGATAGGGCTGAGATATCCTGATGGATGTGGTTGATTTTTTCTAGGAAATAAGTAGCCAGATCCTCACCGCTGAGGTTGGTGATGGGGGCCTGTACTTTAGGTTTCAGGAGGGAGTTTAAGGTTTCAAAAAGTCGTCTTGGGTTGTTGGATAGTGAGGTGATGAGGGTGGTGAAGTAGGATTATTTGGCCAGATGAAGGGCAGAGTTATAGGTTTTGAGCATGAACTTATAGTGGATGAAGTCTTCTGCTAAGAGAGATTTTCTCCACTGCCGCTCTGCACACCTCGAGCAGCGCTGAAGAAAGCGTGTTTGCGTTGTGTGCCAGGGCTGCCGTTGTCTGTGTCGGGTCTTTCTGCGTATAGAAGGTGCTGCTTCATCTAGGGCATTCTTCAGTGTATTATTGAAGTGTGACAATGCTATGTCTGGACAGGAGAGGGTGGAGATGGGGGCTAAAGATGTGTGGAGATTGTCCCTAAGCTGTTGGGTATTAATGGTACGTGTATTCCGATAAGTGTGGTAAGTGGGGGTGTCCAGGGTGAGGAGACAATTCTTGACAGAGAAGGAAAGAAGGTTGTGGTCCGAGAGCGGGAGAGGTGAATTAGTAAAGTCGTGCAGCGAGCCGGGACGGGAGAAAACCAGGTCCAGAGTATTCCCGTCCTCATGTGTAGGAGAATTAGTAAACTGTGAGAGGCCGAATGAAGAAGTTAGAGAAAGAAGATGAGAGGCAGACTGGGAGAGCGGATCATTGATGGGGATGTTAAAGTCTCCCATGATGAGGGTGGGGATGTCACAGGATAGAAAGTGAGTAAGCCAGGTGGTGAAGTGGTCTAGAAACTGGCGGGAGGAGCCTGGAGGGCGATAAACGACCGCCACTCGTAAGGAGAAGGGCTTAAAGAGTCTGACGGCGTGGACTTCAAAGGAAGGAAATGTAAGTTAGGGAACCGGGGGGATGACCTGGAAAGCACATTGTGATGAAAGGAGCAAACCAACACCTCCACCCTGTCTGTTCTCAGGTCTGGGGGTATGTGAAAATTTCAGCCCACCAAACGAGAGCGCGGCAGCAGCGGTGGTGTCTGAATGCTGGATCCAGGTTTCTGTAATAGCCAGAAGGTTAAGGGAATTAGAGAGAAAAAGATCGTGAATGTAAGTCAGTTTGTTACACACAGACCGTGCATTCCAGAGAGCACATTGGAAAGTGAGAGGAGAAGGCATGCACTGAATGTTAATAAGATTAGCAGGGTTTCTATATGCAGCTGGAGGAGAGTAACGTATGCTGGTGGAGGGAGGCCCAGGGTTGGGGGAGATGTCACCTGCAACTATTAAAAGGAGAAAAAACAGAAAAAGCAGGTGGTGGGATGATTTGTATGAACGTTTTGAGTGCTGCATGGAGGTTTTGGATGGTTTGGTGTGGGTAAGAAATGTCAATAGAGCCTCAGAGTTAAACATGGGAGAGGGGAAAAGGGAGGGGTGCATATGCAGAGAGTGCACAGAATGTGTAAAAGGGCAGGCGAGTTGGTAAAAAGCAGAAGTGAAGACAAATAAGCAGCAGGTTGATATGATCAATGCATATGTAGTACGACTGACCAAGAAGCAAGCGTGCATGAAAAACTTATGCACCTTACCTGTCTTCTGCCCTGTCCAACTGCATTGTCTAACTGCAAAACACTTGATCCTGTTGCACTTAATATCTGTTGCACGCGTGAGCCCGCACGCGTGCTATCCCAGCCAGAGCTAAATATATATGAAATGAAATGTCTGCTAGCTTCAGCCACCAAAAGGCCACAATCAGTAATTAACCAATTAGCACAAGGCCAGAGCAGGCATTACTATGCAGGGTAAATAACTAACGCTGGACAAAGTAAAAGAAAAGTCAAAGATGCTATAGGATTTTTACAGGATGAAAATGATGAAATGGTAAAACAGGATGTTGAGAAGGCCAAACTTTTAAATTCCTGTTTTGCATCTGTTTTCTCTCAGAAAGTAAATGTAACATCAACTGTTCTTCACTGTCCTATTAAGGGAATAGATGAATCCAGGATATCTATAAACAGAAAGATAGTGAGGAAACACTTAGTTAACCTAAATGAATTCAAGTCTCCAGGTCCAGATGAATTACACCCCAGAGTACTGAAGGAGATAGCAGATGAAATTTTTGAACCCCTCTCCATAATCTTTGAAAATTCTTGGAGAACAGGAGAAGTCCCAGAAGACTGGAGAAGAGCAAATGTTGTTCCCATCTTCAAAAAGGGGAAGAAGGTGGACCCAGGCAACTATAGGCCGGTGAGTCTGACTTCTATACCAGGAAAGATCTTTGAACAAATTATTAAACAACATGTATGTCAGTACTTGGATAAGAATGAAGTGATTAAAAGAGTCAGCATGGTTTTGTAACTAATAAGTCATGTCAGACTAACTTAATTTCCTTCTATGACGGAATCACTGATTGGGTGGATCAAGGAAATGCTGTAGATATAGTTATCTTGACTTCAGCAAAGCATTTCACAAAGTATCTCATACAATCCTTATTGAAAAAATGACTAAGTATGGAATGGACAAGGCAACTGTTAGGTGGATTCATAACTGGCTTAGTGATCGGACCCAAAGAGTGGTCGTAAATGGCTGCACATCCAGTTGGAAGAATGTCTCAAGTGGGGTACCACAGGGCTCAGGTCCTGTATTGTTCAACATCTTTATCAACGATTTAGATGAAGGAATTGAGGGTAAACTGATTAAATTTGCTGATGACACAAAGCTAGGAGGGATAGCTAATATTAGAGAAGAAGTCATGGAGATCAACATCCGACACTGCGGAGACACCATCACGTGTTTCTCAACGCAGTGATTCTAGAGCACTGCCCCCATCCCTTATGGGAAATATGTAAAACATGCAAAACAGAAGCCGCGGAGACACCATCACGTGTTTCTCAACGCAAGCAATGACCAGCCAGGTCTTTGCCCGGGAAGGAACAACCATGGGAAGGGCAGTCTCCAATGAAGGAAACCACCTATGCCAAAACATGGTATCCATCCACA
The DNA here is from genome assembly GCF_039654945.1 of Dendrobates tinctorius. Taxonomy (NCBI): domain Eukaryota; kingdom Metazoa; phylum Chordata; class Amphibia; order Anura; family Dendrobatidae; genus Dendrobates; species Dendrobates tinctorius. The sequence continues at coordinate 43,382,601 of NW_027361679.1, read as the reverse complement.
TACAGCTGTTTCGGGGTATTGCCCCTCATCAGTGTGGAGTAGGAAACTGGCTGGTAGGAGCAATGCCTAGTAAAAAGACTATGAAGAGGAGGATGAATGAACTCATGGAGATCAACATCCGACACTGCGGAGACACCATCACGTGTTTCTCAACGCAGTGATTCTAGAGCACTGCCCCCATCCCTTATGGGAAATATGTAAAACATGCAAAACAGAAGCCGCGGAGACACCATCACGTGTTTCTCAACGCAAGCAATGACCAGCCAGGTCTTTGCCCGGGAAGGAACAACCACGGGAAGGGCAGTCTCCAATGAAGGAAACCACCTATGCCAAAACATGGTATCCATCCACATACAGCTGTTTCGGGGTATTGCCCCTCATCAGTGTGGAGTAGGAAACTGGCTGGTAGGAGCAATGCCTAGTAAAAAGACTATGAAGAGGAGGATGAATGAACTCATGGAGATCAACATCCGACACTGCGGAGACACCATCACGTGTTTCTCAACGCAGTGATTCTAGAGCACTGCCCCCATCCCTTATGGGAAATATGTAAAACATGCAAAACAGAAGCCGCGGAGACACCATCACGTGTTTCTCAACGCAAGCAATGACCAGCCAGGTCTTTGCCCGGGAAGGAACAACCATGGGAAGGGCAGTCTCCAACGAAGAAAACCACCTATGCCAAAACATGGTATCCATCCACATACAGCTGTTTCGGGGTATTGCCCCTCATCAGTGTGGAGTAGGAAACTGGCTGGTAGGAGCAATGCCTAGTAAAAAGACTATGAAGAGGAGGATGAATGAACTCATGGAGATCAACATCCAACACTGCGGAGACACCATCACGTGTTTCTCAACGCAGTGATTCTAGAGCACTGCCCCCATCCCTTATGGGAAATATGTAAAACATGCAAAACAGAAGCCGCGGAGACACCATCACGTGTTTCTCAACGCAAGCAATGACCAGCCAAGTCTTTGCCCGGGAAGGAACAACCACGGGAAGGGCAGTCTCCAATGAAGGAAACCACCTATGCCAAAACATGGTATCCATCCACATACAGCTGTTTCGGGGTATTGCCCCTCATCAGTGTGGAGTAGGAAACTGGCTGGTAGGAGCAATGCCTAGTAAAAAGACTATGAAGAGGAGGATGAATGAACTCATGGAGATCAACATCCGACACTGCGGAGACACCATCACGTGTTTCTCAACGCAGTGATTCTAGAGCACTGCCCCCATCCCTTATGGGAAATATGTAAAACATGCAAAACAGAAGCCGCGGAGACACCATCACGTGTTTCTCAACGCAAGCAATGACCAGCCAGGTCTTTGCCCGGGAAGGAACAACCACGGGAAGGGCAGTCTCCAATGAAGGAAACCACCTATGCCAAAACATGGTATCCATCCACATACAGCTGTTTCGGGGTATTGCCCCTCATCAGTGTGGAGTAGGAAACTGGCTGGTAGGAGCAATGCCTAGTAAAAAGACTATGAAGAGGAGGATGAATGAACTCATGGAGATCAACATCCGACACTGCGGAGACACCATCACGTGTTTCTCAACGCAGTGATTCTAGAGCACTGCCCCCATCCCTTATGGGAAATATGTGATATGCTGGTCATTGCTTGCGTTGAGAAACACGTGATGGTGTCTCCGCGGCTTCTGTTTTGCATGTTTTACATATTTCCCATAAGGGATGGGGGCAGTGCTCTAGAATCACTGCGTTGAGAAACACGTGATGGTGTCTCCGCAGTGTCGGATGTTGATCTCCATGAGTTTATTCATCCTCCTCTTCATAGTCTTTTTACTAGGCATTGCTCCTACCAGCCAGTTTCCTACTCCACACTGATGAGGGGCAATACCCCGAAACAGCTGTATGTGGATGGATACCATGTTTTGGCATAGGTGGTTTCCTTCATTGGAGACTGCCCTTCCCGTGGTTGTTCCTTCCCGGGCAAAGACCTGGCTGGTCATTGCTTGCGTTGAGAAACACGTGATGGTGTCTCCGCGGCTTCTGTTTTGCATAATATTAGAGAAGAGAGAGAGAGGACTCAAAAAGATATAAATAAACTGGAGCAGTGGGCAGCAACTAACAGAATGGTTTTTAACAGGGAAAAATGCAAAGTACTACATCTGGGCAATAAAAATGAAAAAGCATATACAGAATGAGAGGAATAGGGCTAAGCAACAGCACATGTGAAAAAGACTTGGGTATACTAATAGATCACAGACTGAATATGAGTCAACAGTGTGATGCAGCAGCAAAAAAGGCAAATGCAATTCTAGGAGGTATTAACAGAAGCATACAGTCTAGATCACGCGAAGTCATTATTGCTCTCTACTCCTCTTTGGTCAGACCTCATCTGGAATATTGTGTCCAGTTTTGGGCACCACATTTTAAAAAAGACATCAACAAACTGGAGCAAGTTCAGAAAAGAGCGACCAGAATGGTGACCGGTCAGCAAACCCTGTCTTATGAGGAAAGGTTGCAGGATTTGGGAATGTTTAGTTTGCAAAAGAGAAGACTGAGAGGAGACTTAATAGCTGTCTACAAATATCTAAAGGGCTGTCACATTGTAGAAGGATCATCTTTATTCTCATTTGCACAAGGAAAGACTAGAAGCAATGAGATGAAACTGAATGGGAGGAGACACAGATTAGATATTAGAAAAAACTTTTTGACAGTTAGAGTGATCAATGAGTGGAACAGGCTGCCACGAGAAGTGGTGAGTTCTCCTTCAATGGAAGTCTTCAAACAGAGGATGGACAAACATCTGACTGGGATGATTTAGCGAATCCTGCTTTGAGCAGGGGGTTGGACCAGATGGCCCAGGAGGTCCCTTCCAACTCTGCGATTCTATGATTCTATGATTCACTACTCTTTAAGGCACTGCCTCACACGAGTAATCCAGCTTGTTCCTGGGTCGCTTGCACAAGATCTCCAGGCTGAAGTTGTCCACCAGACATGGGGGATCGACTTGAATGTTCCACTTCCAGAAACTTCTGTTCAGCCAACTTAATGCCAGAAGTCAATGCCAGTGTTCACAGACCCAGGCACTTGGACTACTGCCCGGACGGGGGCCTCCGAATCTAGTTCCAGTTCAGTGATTTCTCAGCCGCTTCACCGAAATAGTAGCATGTAAGGGGTGTAGCCAGTAGTCGCATGGACGTGGTTGTTGTAAACACACACCAACTTGGACAAAAATTCAGGCCACCTTCTCTTCTTGTACTCCTCCAGGGTCCGCAACATTTGTAGAAGATTACAGTTGAAACATCCTTGAGGATAATATAGTGTAGTTCGAGACTTATCGATTCCGTAGATACGATACAGCTCATCCATCACTCACCCCTGGAAGCAAGCCCCTTTGTTGTTGTGAATTCAGTTAAGGCACCAATATATATGGTTGAAGTCCTGATAGGTAGCTCTGGCTGCAGCTTCGCCTGTCTGATCCCAAGTCGGGGTCACCACCGCGAACTTGGTGAAATGATCGGTCATCACCAAGAAGTCCCCATATGTATGATGTTCCGATTAGCAGATAGTCAATCATCAGAAGCTTCAAGGGCACTGAGGTTTGGATAGCCTGAATGGGAGCTTTCTGTTCCCTGGGTTTGCTCAGCTCACACCGACACGACATCTTCAGCAAACACCTTGAACCTTTAGAAGCCAGTATACCAGGTCTTCTCCACACCGAAGTGGGCACTCCTCTCATGGGCTTCTTTAGCCAGCTGTATCACCAGCACTTCTGGTGCCACTACCTACCAAGTGACATCGTACTCCCGAGGAAGTTGAATCCTTCGACACAGAAGGCCTTTTTTCATCTTTAAGGAGGAGCTTTTCCCACTAGCCCAAGATGTAGTTGGGGGCAAAGCGGTCCTAGCCTCTTGATCCAGTCTTTGCCCCAAAGCAACCCATTTCCTTAGCTTTGCAAACTCCGGATCGGCATGTTGCAGGTGAATCCATTCATCCCTGGAACGACCAAGCATCTGGGTGGGTCAGGACTCTTCTCTAGACTCCTGGGCGGTTACTACAGCTGCGGTAAACTGCTTGAAATCTGGAATCTCATCACCTTCACACTCTTCATCTATGTCTTTCTTCAGTCCGACCTGAATGACTCTGGATAGAGCATCTGCATGAGTGTTTGGAGCCTTAGGAGATCCTATACTGATATTTGGACATCCTCACAGCCCACCACTGTTCTAGCTCACCGAGCTTCGCATTCTTTAGGTGGGCCAGGGGGTTGTTGTCTGTCTGACCCGGACAGGTACTCCGTAAATTTCTTCGTCATGATCCATACAAGCACCAGAAACTCTAGTTTGAATGAACTGTAATTGTCTTTTCTGTGTCTCTCAGTGATCTACTGGCATACGTGATCACTCTCTCTCTTCCTTTTTGTACTTGAGCCAATATTGCCCCCAGTCCATACAGGCTCCCATCGGTGTAGAGTTCGAAGGGCTGTGAGAAGTCAGCGTAGACCAAGACTGGGGCATCGGTCAATGCTATCTTCAACAACTGAAACATTTCCTTGTTGTGAGACCCACTGGATTGGTTGACATTTGACTCCTCCAGCTGTCCCCTGCAATGGCTCATTGAGTGGTACAGCAATCTTGGCTGCGGTAGTATTCGGCTAGCCCTAGGAATGCTCTCAATTCCCTCAGGTTGAATCTTGCACTGCAGCCACCTTCTCTATGATGGGGTAAACTAGACACAGTGTGTGCCATGTACTCAATTTCCCACTTGAATAGGTGACACTTCCCAGGCTTAAAATTTAATCCGTGCATTTGAAGCTGGTCCAATACTTGCTCCAGCCAGTTAAGGTGATCTTCAAACGTGGCAGAATGATTGATTATGTCATCCAGATATATCAAAGTGGTTTCCAAATTCAGATCTCCCATCTCTCATCAAATGCTGGAACATTCCTGGTGCGTTCATCAGGCCAAAACGCATCTGGTTGAACTCAAACAGATCCATAGGGATAGGGAAAACAATGGTTGTTTTCGAGCGATCCTTCTCAGTCATCGGTACTTCCAAGTAGTAACTGGCCAAGTCGACGGAGTTGAAATATTTAGCTTTTCTCAATGCAGATAGGGACTCCTCGATTCTGGGCAAAGGGTAGGAGTCCCATACATTGCACGCTTTCAGCCTTCGGTAGTCTACGTAGAACCTCAGGTTGCCATCCTTTTTTTGAACTAACACAATGGGGGCCGCCCAGGGACTCTGGCTTTCGCAAATCACACCATTGCGCAGCATATTAGCCAGCAGTTCATTAACCTCCTGATACATCTGAGGCGGGATCTGCTGATACCTCTCTCGAGCCATAGTCCCTGTGGGTAACTCATGTGGAATAGCCTGCAATAACTGTTCAATCTGTCTAACTTGCTTTGAGGAGAATTCCGTGAGGTTGGCCTTCATCTGTTCTGTTCCAAGAGGTGACACCCATGCAGTGGTTCACTTCAGCCATCATGACTATCGAGCAACACCGTCAAAGTCCATGGATCTCCTCCCACAGGTGTCAGTCCGATAGTGTCAGCTCTGATGAGATCTTCTGTCATTTTGCAAACTCGGGCCACGTCTTGTCAGGGTTTCAACTGTAAACTTGCCCCACTCAAATTTACACAATGCATAGGTACTTGTCCTTGCCGCATAGTGCCAAGAGTGCTTACAACAAATAATCCGGAGATAATTTCTTCACCATCTATCAGCTCAACCTGCATGTCCACACCCTCCAAGGACACATGGGCTAGTACCAACATAATGATTACCGTCTATCCCACCGGCAACATCACAATGTCTTCAGGCAGTATCAATACTTTGCCAAGATGCTGGAAAGCAGTGGGTAACTTCTGGATTTGGCTACCTCGCATAAGTTGCTGAAACACTTTTTTACTGGCCAAATTACGAGTAGCACGGGTCCAGTTGTTTTTATCCGGGCCCTCAGCCAGGAACTGTCACACTTCTTTTAGTGCGTTCATGCCCTAGGTTACAATGGGTCCTCCTCTTCTGAACCCCTTGGTCAACACTATTCCCTTTCGGCACAGGTTCTTTCCATGTACCCGGGTAAACATCCACACAACTCCCACTGCTGGGATAGGTAGTTGATTTGCCACCACCAGTCAGATGGTGTGTTCTTTTCTACCTTGGGGAAGTGACTCTTTAAATACGTTTCTGGAATAGTGGTCACCTGGGACCCTCTGTCCATTAAACAGTGGATGCGCTGCCCATTGAGTTCAGCCAAGATAATGGGTCTCTCAGAGACAATATCCTCAGAGTTCTCTCCTCTGGCCTTCGAGGCTAAAAACCCAATAGTGTGCTCCACAACCATGGGGTGTGCTACTTTAAGGAGCATATACCAGGATGGAGGATCATATACCAGAATGGGGGACCAGGATGGAGGAGCATATACCAGGATGAGGCAACATATTTCAGGATGTAAGAGCATATACCAGGATGGGGGAGCATATACCAAGATGAGAAAGCATATTTCAGGATGGGGGAGCATATACCAGAATGGAGGTGCATATACCATGATGGAGAAGCATATACTAGGTTGGGGGACCAGGATGGGAGAGCATACAGTGGGGAAAAAAAGTATTTAGTCAGTCAGCAATAGTGCAAGTTCCACCACTTAAAAAGATGAGAGGTGTCTGTAATTTACATCATAAGTAGACCTCAACTATGGGAGACAAACTGAGAAAAAAAAATCCAGAAAATCACATTGTCTGGTTTTTTTTCATTTTATTTGCATATTATGGTGGAAAATAAGTATTTGGTCAGAAACAAGCAATCAAGATTTCTGGCTCTCACAGACCTGTAACTTCTTCTTTAAGAGTCTCCTCTTTCCTCCACTCATTACCTGTAGTAATGGCACCTGTTTAAACTTGTTATCTTTATAAAAAGACACCTGTGCACACCCTCAAACAGTCTGACTCCAAACTCCACTATGGTGAAGACCAAAGAGCTGTCAAAGGACACCAGAAACAAAATTGTAGCCCTGCACCAGGCTGGGAAGACTGAATCTGCAATAGCCAACCAGCTTGGAGTGAACAAATCAACTGTGGGAGCAATAATTAGAAAATGGAAGACATACAAGACCACTGATAATCTCCCTCGATCTGGTGCTCCACGCAAAATCCCACCCCGTGGGGTCAGAATGATCACAAGAACGGTGAGCAAAAATCCCAGAACCACACGGGGGGACCTAGTGAATGAACTGCAGAGAGCTGGGACCAATGTAACAAGGCCTACCATAAGTAACACACTACGCCACCATGGACTCAGATCCTGCAGTGCCAGACGTGTCCCACTGCTTAAGCCTGTACATGTCCGGGCCCGTCTGAAGTTTGCTAGAGAGCATTTGGATGATCCAGAGGAGTTTTGGGAGAATGTCCTATGGTCTGATGAAACCAAACTGGAACTGTTTGGTAGAAACACAACTTGTCGTGTTTGGAGGAAAAAGAATACTGAGTTGCATCCATCAAACACCATACCTACTGTAAAGCATGGTGGTGGAAACATCATGCTTTGGGGCTGTTTCTCTGAAAAGGGGCCAGGACGACTGATCCGGGTACATGAAAGAATGAATGGGGCCATGTATCGTGAGATTTTGAGTGCAAACCTCCTTCCATCAGCAAGTGCATTGAAGATGAAACGTGGCTGGGTCTTTCAACATGACAATGATCCAAAGCACACCGCCAGGGCAACGAAGGAGTGGCTTCGTAAGAAGCATTTCAAGGTCCTGGAGTGGCCTAGCCAGTCTCCAGATCTCAACCCTATAGAAAACCTTTGGAGGGAGTTGAAAGTCCGTGTTGCCAAGCGAAAAGCCAAAAACATCACTGCTCTAGAGGAGATCTGCATGGAGGAATGGGCCAACATACCAACAACAGTGTGTGGCAACCTTGTGAAGACTTACAGAAAACGTTTGACCTCTGTCATTGCCAACAAAGGATATATCACAAAGTATTGAGATGAAATTTTGTTTCTGACCAAATACTTATTTTCCACCATAATATGCAAATAAAATGAAAAAAAAACAGACAATGTGATTTTCTGGATTTTTTTTTCTCAGTTTGTCTCCCATAGTTGAGGTCTACCTATGATGTAAATTACAGACGCCTCTCATCTTTTTAAGTGGTGAAACTTGCACTATTGCTGACTGACTAAATACTTTTTTTCCCCACTGTATAACAGGATGGGGAGCATATACCAGGATGAGGAACATATACCAGGATGGTGGACTAGGATGGGGTGCAAACACCATGAGCATAAACCAAGATGGGGGAGCATGCATATTCTAGGATGGGGGAGCATGTACCAGGATAGGGAAGCATATTTCAAGATGGGGAACCAGGATGGAGGAGCGTATATCAGGATGGGGGTCATATACCAGGATGGGGGAACAGGATGGGAGAGCATATACCAGGATGGGGGAGTATATACCAATATGGGGGAACAGGACGGGGAGCATATGCCAGGATGGGGAACCTGATGGGGTGCATATACCAAGATGGGGAAGCATATTCCAGGATGGGGGACCATATACCAGGATGAGGGAGCATATTCCAGGATGAGGGAGAATATTCCAGGATGTGGCAGCATAATAACGCTATTAATCTGCAGACTAACTGCATATCTGCAGATTAATAGTTTTATTTCTGATGACAGGATCCCTTTAATTTTGTAGTAGAATACTTCAATGAAATGGCGCTGGAGTTATTGCATGTGCACACCGCTCCATCCATTTTTTTTAATACACTGTCTACAAATTCACATATACGGTGTCATCAATAAAATGGCGCAGTATGCGCACATGCTGACTCCAGCGCCATTTTACTAAAGTAATGTACTACAGCGTCAACTTAGCAGTGCGCATGTACAGCCCATTGCCTTTATCTCTATGGCCGAGTGCATCCGCACTGCTATGTTGACGTTGTAGTACATTACTTCAATAAAATAGTGCCGGAGTCAGCGCATGCGCATACCACACTATTTGATGCCATTTCACTAAAGACACTTTATATGTGAATTTGTAGACACAGTGTCTTAAAAAAAAATGGCACTAGAAATGTACCAAATGTGGTGTAGTGACCACTGTGCCCGTTAGGGGGCGCTGTATGGATGTCCCAGGAGAAGGGATGAATGGCAGAATACTGAATGACCGTTATGTATCTCAAGGTGGGTGGCCTTGAGATGGAGACTTATGTGTGTTGATCAGCAGTGATACTGCTGAGGTGCTGTTTCAATGTGTTGGGAAGTCTATAGGTAGCTGGAGAGTCGGCAAGACCAGTTACCTACAAATCCACCCAGGAGTGTGGTTAAGAACGCTAGTGTAAAATGTGTGTGAATGGTTCAAGAACCTGTAATGAGGTCATAGCCATGTGACCCGGTGGGCATGGCTACGGACCATATAAGGTGGCCAGGGTAGGTCACATGAGGTGAATGCAGGGACCTGGTTGGTCCATTTTGGAAGGCCCCTTCTGGGAGAGATGGGGGCTGTTTTCCTGACAGCAAGGAACGCTGTGTTGAATGGCTGCACGTGCCTGATGATTTCCTAGAGGGAATGGATGTCTGCAGCGTGATGAAGGAACCATGTGGAAACCCTGACGTGGGTGAGATAACTGAGGCTGAAGAGCCTGTGTATGCATAACCTGTGTGACTACAGGGATTACAGAGCTGAACTCTGTCATGGACGCTGTGCTGATGTTATGAAGTTTATGTTGCTGCTGTGGGTTTATGATGCTAAATAAACCGCATGGACTATGATTGTTTATGGAAAACCCGTGCCGGACCTAGTTTTTTGGCTGCTAAGCGAGTATCCCCTACTTGAATGACAGCGCTACCTTACAGTTGGTGGAGAATGCGATGGGCAATGTTGTAGTCTTGTTGCTAGGAGCAACGGAAGAGGACTGCAAAATTTGGTTGCTAAGGCAACGGTTTCCAAAGGCACATGGTGCAGTGCTGGCAATGCTGAGCCAGGAGGGCTGATGGTCTTGAAAGCCGTGTGATGTGATATACTGACAGCAGGTCAGTGAAAGAGACTTATAGGACACCTCTGCGGTAGAGGGGTCCGAGAACCTGCGTGGCCAGCAGGTGACAGTCATGAAAGCCGTGTTGCACTGACCGGGATCAGTGAGAAAGAGACTGGTGATTGCTAGGGTGCCTCTACAGATAAGAGGTACCCGAGGACCTGTGTGGTCGACACAGGTAATGGACAGGTGTTCGTGTTGTACTGACCTGGGTCAGTGGGAAAGACTGTGTACCTGGAGGGTTCAGTGAGCAAGGTCCTGGAGGGTCCGTGTTGGGAGGCTCTGGGAGAAGAATCGGATCCCTGGAGCATGTGGTATGACCTTGGACCTGGTGAGGTGTGAGTGTTGGGCAGTCTCAGGCGGAGACAGATGTCCTGAATAGCACCCGCCGAGCCCCTGGACCTGGTGAGGCCGATGTGTTGGGAAACCCTGGGAGGGTCGGCTCCCTGAATAGCACCAGGTGCGCCCTGTGTGTTGGACGGTCTCAGGCGGAGACGGAACGTCCTGAATAGCACACAGACAGGATGCGTGAGTTTTGTGTGGTGTGTTTTTTTTTTCTTTTCTCAACTCAGCCTGCGGTGGCTCAGTGGGAGTCTAGAAGGTGACAAGCGGCTTCCTGTAACACGGCGGGGTTACAAAGGGGACAAGCGGCTTCCGGTAACTCGGCGGGGCTACGAAGGTGACAGCAGCAGCTGTGTGTGAACGGCAGCCGGTGGTGTCGAAGATCAGTGACAGCAGGAGCTGTGGTGGTGCCAGCAAGGACTTGTGTGGTATCGTAAAAGAGACATAAACTGTGTTGTGTGAATTGCGGTCTAAGGAGACCGATAATACGGACATGGGGAAATCCTGAAAGGGGGTGGAGTCCCAGAAGGGGGCGGTGACCCAAATCAGGGTAGTAGCCCAAAAGGGGGTGGAGTCCCAGAAGGGGGCGGTGACCTAAATCGGGTTGGTAACCCAAAAAGGAGTGGAGTCCCAGAGGGAGGCTCTGACCCAAATTGGGGTGGTGGACCAGAAAGGGGCCGAGTTTGCAAAAGGGGCAGCACTGGGGACCTCAGTGGGTATGTCTGGGGAACCACAGTGTGTGTGTGTATGACTTTTGAAGAATCGGGGACAGTCTTTCCGGATAATGACGGGCCGCAGGTGTGTACCGTGATGCTGCACCGGGAAGGAGTCTCTGGACGATTGGACTCAAAGAGTCAGGTGACTCTGACAGGAACTCCTCTCGTTTTCTCTCTGACCGAGAAAAATGTCAGGATTCGCTGTAAACACGGGGTCACAGTGGACTATGCAGTAGACAGAGTAATATTTGAGGGGACCAAAGGTGGTGAGTGCCACGTGACTTTGTGCATGCCTTGGAGAGGGGCTGGGACTTTGTTTTGTTTGATGACGTATGTTCGGACGATGGAGACGTTTCGACTGTGGGGTCAGCAGACACTGAGACGGTGATGCCTCCTAAAGTGGACAGGTCAGAGGTAGAACTGACCGGAAGAAGAGGTACATCTGCCCAACTTACGGACCTAGCGTCTCGTGACATGACGGATGGTGACCGGACTGACGAGACAACTGGGGTAAAAACACGGTTAGACAGTAATGGGACGGCTGACGGGACTGACCCAGTGGCTTTGACAATATAATTAAAGAGGTAGTGGTGCGTCACGTGCTGGCCAAAAGAGAACAAGATCATGAGATACAGTTAATAAAAGAGACAGTGGAAGAACGAGAAAGAGTCCTGAGACAAATGGCCGAGCACAGGGTGGAGGGCCTCGAGAAAGAAGTCTTGGAGCTCAGAGGTCACCTGTCCACCTGGCAAAGTGTTAACAAGACCCTTATGGAAGAGATGGATGAACTCAGAGGAGTAGTAAAAGGTCTTCTGTGGGAGAAGACTTACAGCCCCCGAGCACGACTGATAACAAGACGGAGCTGCCAGTACCCATCTTGGCAAAGGGTCATGAAGAAATAAAATCTCATGAAGTTGGTGAGCTAAGAACTGAAGAAGACAGTCACCCGGTCGGGTCAACTGTAGTGAGGGAAGTGTCTGTGGTAAAGCCAGAGCCTCCTGGCCTGGAAGAGAGCAAGGTCACAACCTTCAAGTTTGTGATTGATGTATCAGAAGACATGCAAGAAGCCTGTGCTGAGGAAGGTGTGCATGAGGCTTTCAAAGAGGCAGTCAAAGCGTGTAATGTTATGATTGAGTCACCGTAGGAGGCAAAAATAGAAATGCTAGCTAAGTCCAGGAAACCAGAGAAGTTGGCAGCTATCGGATTGCAGACCCCTGAACCTATCAACACAACTAGCAGTAGCTGTGGGGGGCTCCTACGATGCCCTAGGCCCCTCAATCACAGCCGGAGGACTACATAGCCTAAAGACAGAAAGGGAAATCTAAACTGCCCCAGAGCAGACCCCAAAGTAAAAGGCAGCCCCCCACATATAATGACGGTGAAGCAAGAAGAAAGAACAAAACACAGACAGAAAGATAGACTGAGCAAAGATGGGGCCCACGCTAGCTTAGATAGGAAAGGACAGGAAGGCTGCTGTCTGCAATCCGTGAAAACCCCTATGAAAATAAGAGCCAACAAACTGACAGTAAAAAAGGCCCTGAAGACGCTAGGCTTCAAAAAAGCTATGTCAGTACTCAGGAATATTCTGAAGACAGAGCAACAGGCAAAAGGAGATTCAGCTCACCCCAGCAGGGAATGGCAGAATCCAGAAAAGCAAGGAAAACAAAACACTAATGCAAAAAGGCAAAGCAGAAATCTTAGCTTTAGATGAGCAGGAATCAGACTGGTTTCCTAGAAGTCCACAGAGAAATCACCCGCAGGCCAGAAGGGCGTCGGCAGCCTTATATCCAGTCATTAACTCCACTCAGCCAGTCATCATCATCAGCCCCAGGTGTTTGACAATCAGGCTCACTACCTTTCTTCACCAGAAGAGGGAGTTCCTCGGGCCTCAGTAGTGAAGGGGAAAATGAACTCACAACAGTGTAAGGTGCACTGGGCGCCTGAGACTCGGCAGTTGCTGATAATATCAGCCAGAGAAGATACATCAAACCGAGTAGCTGTCCTGAAAGAAATGCATCTGCAATGTCTTCACGACAAACAGCTGGTTAGGCGGAGTAATATGAAAGCTGCTCGACGCCTAGAGTTAGCAAGGGAGGCTATGGATCGGCTGGGTTTGCGGAAAGATGTAGTTCCGGTACCCAAAGGTCTGATTGGGAGAATCATTGGAAGATTCGGGAAGGTAATGCAAGACCTTGTAAATATCTCCGGTGTGGTGAGGGTGAGGATCCCTCCTGATGATGAAGACCAGGTATCCAGTGAAGAGGGTAGGATTCCCGTCCTGGTGGTTGGCTCTGAGGGAAACCTGAGAAACTTTCAGATGCTCTTGGAGTATTGAGTGGGGTACCTGCAAGAGATTGAGCAGTTGAGGCTGGACTGTCGGCGGATCAATAAAGAGGTACGGAACACCAGGTGGCAGCCGCCTTCAACCCAAGATGTAAGGACCCGAAGGGTTCCGACAAGAAATGACATGGCAGATGGCCGAAGAATGTCAGCAAGTGGTAGCTTGACTGGCAGGATCAAGCTGAAAGACCGTAGTTCCTGTGAGACGCTGAATAAGTCAGACTCAGGCCAGACAGTAGACTTATGACTGCACTGACCGGGGGAGCTGGTCGGGGAACGGAACAAGCAGGGAGAGGAATGTGGTGACTAAACAGTGTCTGTTGACGCACACAGGCTGTGACTGGAGGGCCAAAGATCTGGGCCGATATTCTGACCGTTGGAGGTGGGGGAGGCCTAACGTAGGAATTAGGCTGTATGACAGATGGAGATGTTTCTCTCGACCTGTGGGGCAAGGTGTAGTGAGTGCCTGGTCTCGAGATCCTGGTGTAATGTTGTGTGTTCAACCCCACAAGTTTGAACAGAGGGGGGAGGTATGTGGCGTAGTGACCACTGTGGCCGCTAGGGGGCGCTGTATGGATGTCTCAGGAGAAGGGATGAATGGCAGAATACTGAATGACCGTTATGTATCTCAAGGTGGGTGGCCTTGAGATGGAGACTTAAGTGTGTGTTGATCAGCATTGATACTGCTGAGGTGCTGTTTCAATGTGTTGGGAAGTCTCTAGGTAGCTGGAGAGTTGGGCAGGACCAGTTACCTACAAATCCACCCAGGGGTGTGGTTAAGACCGCTATTGTAAAGTGTGTGTGAATGGTTCAAGGACCTGTGATGAGGTCATAGCCATGTGACCCGGTGGGCGTGGCTACTGACCATATAAGGTGGCCAGGGTAGGTCACATGAGGTGAATGCAGGGACCTGGTTGGTCCGTTTTGGAAGGCCCCTTCTGGGAGAGATGGGGGCTGTCTTCCTGACAGCAAGGAATGCTGTGTTGAATGGCTGCACGTGCCTGATGATTCCCTAGAGGGAATGGATGTCTGCAGCGTGATGAAGGAACCATGAGGAAACCCTGACGTGGGTGAGATAACTGAGGCTGAAGAGCCTGTGTATGCATAACCTGTGTGACCACAGGGATTATAGAGCTGAACTCTGTCATGGACGCCATGCTGATGTTATGAAGTTTATGTTGCTGCTGTGCGTTTATGATGCTAAATATGATTGTTTATGGAAAACCCGTGCCGGACCTGGTTTTGTGGCTGCTAAGCGGGTATCTCCTACTTGAATGACTGCGCTACCTTACACAATAAAAACGCTCACCACCTGGGCATAGAACGGGTTCAAATAGCTGAGCGGCACGGTGGCTCTGTGGTTAGCACTGCAGCCTTGCAGCGCTGGGGTCCTGGGTTCAAATTCTACAAAGGACAACATCTGCAAGGAGTTTGTATGTTCTCCCCTTGTTTGCGTGGGTTTCCTCCCACATTCCAAAGACATATTGATAGGGAATTTAGATTGTGAGCCCCATCGGGGACAGTGTCAATAAAGTCTGTAAAGTGCTGTGGAATTAATAGTGTTATATAAATGAGTATATGGGAATTTAGATTGTGAGCCCCATCGGGGACAGTTTCAATAAAGCGGCACGCTCAGCTGTTTGAACCCGTTCTATGCCCAGGTGGTGAGCATTTTTATTGTGTAAGGTAGCGCTGTCATTCAAGTAGGAGATACTCACTAAGGCTGGTTTCACATTTGCGTTAAAACAACGCTGCGCCCTGCGTCGTTAAGCCCCGCCCCGAGCCGGCTCCCTGCCCGCCCCATCCGGGATCACCGCCTACTTTCGCATTTGCACGCATGCGATCGGCGCACCCTATCTTTAGCATAGGGTGCGCAGATCATGCGCTGCCAGTGTGAAAGTAGCGTGCTGCGCACTTTTGACGGTGCGCCGTGCGCGCCGAAATGCAGCATGTTGCATTTCGGCGCACACGGCGCACCGTCAAAAGTGCGCAGCACGCTACTTTCACACTGGCAGCGCATGATCTGCGCACCCTATGCTAAAGATAGGGTGCGCCGATCGCATGCGTGCAAATGCGAAATTAGGCGGTGATCCCGGATGGGGCGGGCAGGGAGCCGGCTCGGGGCGGGGCTTAACAACGCAGGGCGCAGCGTTGTTTTAACGCAAATGTGAAACCAGCCTTAGCAGCCACAAAACCAGGTCCGGCACGGGTTTTCCATAAACAATCATAGTCCATGCGGTCAGTGGCGGATCTTAATAGGGGCGGATGGGGCGGTCGCCCCGGGCCCAAGGTTTTTTGGGGGCCCAGCCTGTTAGTGAGAGGCAGGGCCGCCATCAGGGCATTACTGCCCTTACTGCTGTATGGGGCCCGGTGAACAGCAGTACAGAAGGGGGCCCCGCTCCTGTGCTCCTAGCCATCGGGCCCCAAGTGCTGTGCGCTGCGGCCGAAGCATTGAAGGACCTGTGGTGACGTCATCGTCATGTGATCAGGGGGCGGAGCTAATCACAGGCCTTTACCATTGATCAGCTCTGCCCCCTGATCACATGACGATGACATCACCACAGGTCCTTCAGCTTAGATTACACTGCAGCTGTATCTTCGCCACAGGAGCGCGGCCAGGTAAGAAGAAAGTTTTATTATTTAATTATTTAAAGCGGACAATATGTTTCCCCGGCAGATTGGAGACATGGGTGAGGCAAGATGGAGATGGGCAGGATTGGAAACATTGGGGTCAGGATGGAGACGGAGCAGGATGGAGATAGGGCAGGATGGAGAATGGGGCAGGATTGGAGACAGGCAGGATGGAGATGGAGGCAGGATTGGAGACGGGGCAGGATTGGAGACGGGGGCAGGATTGGAGACGTGGGCAGGATTGGAGATGTGGGCAGGATTGGAGATAGGGGGCAGGATTGGAGATGGGGGCAGGATTGGAGACGGGGGCAGGATGGAGATGGAGGCAGGATTGGAGACGGGGGCAGGATTGGAGACGGGGGCAGGATGGAGACGGGGGCAGGATTGGAGACGGGGCAGGATGGAGACGGGGCAGGATTGGAGACGGGGGCAGGATGGAGATGGAGGCAGGATTGGAGATGGGGGCAGGATTGGAGACGGGGGCAGGATTGGAGACGGGGGCAGGATGGAGATGGAGGCAGGTTGGAGACGGGGGCAGGATTGGAGACGGGGCAGGATTGGGGACGGGGGCAGGATGGAGATGGGGGCAGGATGGAGATGGAGGCAGGATTGGAGACGGGGCAGGATTGGAGGCGGGGGCAGGATTGGAGACGGGGCAGGATGGAGATGGAGGCAGGTTGGAGACGGGGGCAGGATTGGAGACGGGGCAGGATTGGGGACGGGGGCAGGATGGAGATGGGGGCAGGATGGAGATGGAGGCAGGATTGGAGACGGGGCAGGATTGGGGATGGCAGGATGGAGACGGGGGCAGGATGGAGACAGAGGCAGGATTGGAGATGGGGCAGGATTGGGGACGGGGGCAGGATTGGAGACGGGGGCAGGATTGTCCACAGGTAAAAGTGTGGCCCCCACATGTCAGTGTGAGTGGGGCCCCGGAGGACAAGCTTCGCTCTGGTGCCACAAACTGTGCTGAACCTGCTGCCAGCTTTGTAGTAGTGCCAGGAGCGGGTGATGCCCTGGGCAGTGCCAGTGCAGAGTGGGGGGCACAGAGGAGCATTGTGATGTGGTGCTGCTCGCCCCCTGTCCTGTGGAACCCTCTGCCCCTATAGGACCCCCTGTCTCCTGCCCCATGGGGCCACCTGCTCTTGTGATACCCCTGTCCCCTGTCCTGTGGGACCCCCTGTCCCTCTGATTCCCCTGCTCCCTGTCCTGTGGCACCCTCTTCCCCTGTGATGCCCCTGTTCCCTGTCCTGTGGGACCCCCTGCTCCTGTGATGCCCCTGCTCCCTGTCCTGTGGGACCCCCTGCCCCTGTGATGCCCCTGCTCCCTGTCCAGTGGGGCCACATGCCCCTGTCATGTATCTTACCAGGAACTGATCTCCCAGGAGCACAATGGTCTCTGTTTCTGGAGGAGATCCCCAGATCTACAGTATAGATCCATGCACATCGCTCATCCCCAGTACAAGTTGTGATGGCTTCTGGGGTGATGGGTTGATGGGCCAGCTGTATTCTCCATGTGGTTAGCAGATCTCGTCTGTGGCCACTGACTGTGACACTGCTCACAGAGTTCCAGGCTTCAGTCATTGATTTGTCTGCTGGGGGAGTGAAATGCCTCTTTGGTGTGGGGATTCCCTCTCCCATTGTCTTCTCCCTGCGATATTAATGACCTGGTGATGCAGCAGCCGCCTGGCAGAAGCTCGGCATTTTTCGGATTAGATGTCCATTTCTTCTGTGGCTATTGTTTGCCCGCGGCTTGTCCTCATTATGTAAGCCATCTCTGGGCACTGACCTCCATGACCCAGTCACATGACCCCATCACATGACCCCGTCACATGATTGGGGGGCCCACAGAGTCTGAACAGCCCGGGGCCCTGGCTACCCTTAATCCACCCCTGCATGCGGTTTATTTAGCATCATAAACCCAGCGCTGGGGTCCTGGGTTCAAATTCTACAAAGGACAACATCTGCAAGGAGTTTGTATGTTCTCCCCTTGTTTGCGTGGGTTTCCTCCGGGTACTCCGGTTTCCTTCCACATTCCAAAGACATACTGATAGGGAATTTAGATTGTGAGCCCCATCGGGGACAGTGTCAATAAAGTCTGTAAAGTGCTGTGGAATTAATAGTGCTATATAAATGAGTATAGGGAATTTAGATTGTGAGCCCCATCGGGGACAGTGTCAATAAAGTCTGTAAAGTGCTATGGAATTAATAGTGCTATATAAATGAGTAAAATAAAAAAATAGCTAGTATACAGTATATATATATATATATATATATATAAACGCAGTGATGCCGCACTCCAAGAGTTATAGTGTGTCCACAATAAAATTGATATTATTGTATACTGAACATTATACCCTGCAAATACCCTGTTACTCACGAATTACCCTTTGTTTTAAACACCCCCTTCTTGAATTCATGTTAGGAGAATAAATAGATAAGCCAGTTACTTCCATCTTATTGTTGTCTGTGTGTTGCATCCGGAGAGCCGGAGGCAAGGATGTAAGAACAAGAGGCCTTGTCATAACAGGTATGATCCAGAGCCATGAAGTGACCACCTCTGGATCAGCCAATAGGTAGCCTCATTGGACCCAAGAGCTATGACAAGAAATCCTGGATATCAGAGGAGAATTATGCGGTATTAGAGGAACCCTCACTCACACCATGATGCTTGGCCGTGTGGTCCAGTATGGGGAAAAGTCACCTCTAGAATACCTCCCTCACCATGCCCAGGTGTGCTCAAACCATCACCCATCATAGGAATGTGGTGTGGAATGCTAGACTTGTGGCGGAAGGGGCCACATGTCTTGGAACTGTCGAAACTGAGAAAGAAGAAGCGAGTTTCCGTTAAACTAACAAGCTCCACGGTTGAATAGCTCCACACCCCTGAAAGAGGGAATGAAGATATTGTTTCTGAGAGACCCGTCACTTGGGCTGAGTTTAATGGACAAGGCATCTGCTGCTTGATGGACACCAGGTCCCAGATGACCACTATGGCGGAGGAATACTTACGAGCCCACTTCCCAGATGTCGCTTGCTCTAGAAAAGAACCAACCATATGACAGGTGGCTGCTAATCAGCTGCCCATCCCAGTGGCGGGAGTAGTGTGGATGTCCATACAAGTGAAAAGGGTTGAGCAGAAAAGGGATCATACTAGTGAAAGGCCCCGGAGAGGGGGGTCCATTGTGACCCTGGGGATAAATGTCTTGAAAGGAGTGGGGCATAGTCATCAGCATTTTCTCTTATTGATACACTTGTAGACATACAGGGTAGATATATCTTTCTCAAGATAAAAATTGCAGACTCAATATACACAATTGCTAACTGGTATCTTCATAATAAGGGCCAGATTTCAGCATGCCGTGCGTTCCTAACCTCACTCTCTAATTTCACAGAAGGTACACTGATCATAGGTGGAGACTTCAATATTACAATGAACCCAAAGGTAGACTCTTCCTCTGGGAGGGAATCTGTTTCAGTGAGACAACTGCGTTCTCTTAAAAGGGTTCTCTATGCCTTCTGACTGACAGATGTTTGGCGGATAATTAATCCTCAGGGGAAGGATTACATGTATTATTCTCATATACATAATTCTTTTAGCCGCATCGACCTCTTTCTCTTGAGCCACCATGCTTTGTCCTGGCATCCCAAGGTCACAATCAGAGACATTCTGTGGTCTGACCACGCTCCGATTTTTCTGTCCTTATCTCTGCCATCTTTGGTCCAACCTTCTTCGACTTGGAGATTAAATGATAACCTTATCAAGGATATTTTATGTGCTTCAGAGCTGACAGAATCTATTGACTCCTTTATCCCAATACATATGTGGCACCCCAGGAGTTCATTGCCTCCCTCACAGGGGGTGATGTCATGCCTGGAAGCAAAGAGGGTTCCCTTTACCAGGTGACAGCAGCATCCAACATTTTTCCTGACTTTAGACCAGAAGGGGGAGCTCTAACACCTGGTTCCAGGAAAGCTTCCCTATAAGTTCTGCTCTGGAGGAGGGGTTAGTCAGTCGGTGGCAGAGACAGACTGTGAGGGAGTCTGCGGGAGACAGAGAGGAGAGAGGAAGTGAGGTAGAACCTGGGGAGTGGAGCTGTAACCAAGCTCACCCCAGGGCCGAGCACTAGCAACCGGACGCCAGAGTTCGTGTTTGTGCGGGTACTGAAGTCTCTGCAGCTAAATCCGGAAGGGTAGGGGATTGCAGGGCTCCTGGCCCCATCAAACACCCAAAGGCACAGCAGCAGACCAGAGCCCAGAGCCGCCATAGAGGAGCGACACCTGTAATAGGCTCAAGCTGCCTGCCATGCGGGCAAGGACTTAAGAACAAGAAGGAGCAGAGGCCCGAGCATAGCTTTAGGCAGCAAGGACCTCAGAATACAGCGCAATAGGGAGGCCTACTCTGAACCCACCTGGCTAGGTGGATCCCAAATTGCTTCCAGGCTGCCCGGATCTTCATTAGCATCTGTAATCTGTCACGTTTCCGCCAGACTTAGGGCCTGCTGTTCCGGTCGCGGCCACTAGGAGGCGCCGGACCGCCACTTTATTGTCAGACTCAGGGACGGCTGTTCCTGCCTCGGCCACTGGAAGGGGTCGTGGTTCTGTCACGTCAGGCTCAGAGCCTACTGTCCCGGCTTTAGCCTCTAGGAGGCGCCGGTCTGTCACGTCGCCGTTAAATTCTGGGTCTGCTGCTCCTGTCGTGGTCACTAGGAGGTGCCATGGCTCGCCCGGGAGTTATGGTGCTGACAGAGTAAGGGCACCGGCGCAGGCATCTGGTGGACACAGGCTCCACCCCTCTGTCAGTCATCAAGAGGTTACTGCATCTCCATCTGGCCTGGTCCTGGGGGCAGTACTGATGACATCATCAGTCCAGGAACCTAGGAGGGGTGACCTGATCCCTGAAATACCTTGGGACTGGTCTTGCAAGCCGCCGGATATATTCTTGGTTCCCCTGTGTGTTACTGTGTGAATTACTTTCTGACTGACTGACTTTGGCCTGGACTTCTGACTCTCCTTCTGCCTAACGATTCTGTACCTCTGCTACTCTCCTGGTTTATGACTTTTGGCCTGAATCTGACTCTGCTTCTGCCTAACGATTCTGTACCTCTGCTACTCTCCTGGTTTATGACTCTTGGCCTGAATCTGACTCTGCTTCTGTCTACCGTTTTTGTACCATTGCTGCCCGACTGGTTTAGACTCGCATATCTCCACGTTTGTGTCCCGTATTGGAACACCTTTCTGGCGACCGTCCTGCTCTGGTCACTGCTCCTATTCAGACAGCGCCTCCTGGGCTCTGCTATAAATCCAGATCCCTGTATAGGGGTAAAGGGTATCAGTGTTTCTCGGGGTGTTGCCTGGCTGCAGCCCAGACCCGCAGGCGGACGTCACATAATCAGTGCCATGGACTGCACCACAAACCGTGAGTAAAAGTGCACCCTGCTGTGTCCTCAGAGTTATTTACTGCGCCATTTGTCCTGCACTTCAACCATCACCAACATCTTTAACACTATATTTGCCCTGGGTCATAGCTCTACCCATGGAGAGTGATAACACTCTGCTGCATCACAAACAGCCCCAGCGGTCTCCCTAAGCAGTGCCGGCTATCTCCTTATTGCCGAACACCACTGGTGGCATCACAAATTAATCACCTATAAACTTTATTCCCCTAATCATTTTATTGGACGCCCAGGGCCACGGACCGCCTCACCGCTGCCGTGACATCCCCACAATAACCAACCGGCCTGGTACTGAGTATCCCTCGGCCCTAGCGGGCGCTCCACATATCTCTGACCAAACTTCAGCTCCCTTGCAATGGGAGACTTTGAAATGCATTATGAGAGGGATTCTGATAAAGCATGGTTCTAGGTTAAAGAGAGAGAGAGCTCGGAAAGTGGATGAATTATTTCAGCAAATTCATTCACTTGACATTTCACACAAACAAACTATCTGCTTCCACGCTTGCTGACTTGACAAAAAAAGAATGAATTAAGAGAAATTTTAGATAAAAAATATCTCCAATCCATGGAAAAATCTAAACATTTTTTCTATGAACTATCGGACAAGTGCGGGAGACCACGTGCGTCGGCTACATTTATTCCGTTTGTTAAAAACAAAATGGCAGGGATACACATAACCCAAAAGAAATTGTGGATTTTTTTCAGTCTTACTATGAGAATTTATGCAACATTAAGAACCAATTCGCAGATATGCCCCCATTAGACCTCTCCTATAAGATAAAAGAATACATTCAGTAAACATCCCTACCTATGTTGAGTAGTTCAGCTCTGAAAGCTTTAGAGAGGAGATTTCAATAGAGGAGATTGACTTTGCAAACGGTCCTTTCCGTCAGGTAAATGCCCTGGTCCAGATGGATTCACATCGGCACTTTATAAAAACTTTAGGGAACACCTCTCTCCAATAATGGCAAAAACTTTAAATGCTATTGATGACAATACTGGATTTGTCCCCCAGTCTCTAGAGGCACACAGTAGTGTGCTCCCAAAGCCAGGTAAAGACCCTTCGATAATTGCCAATTTTAGGTCGATTTCTCTCTTAAACATAGACATTAAATTATTTTCAAAAAACTTAGCTGAGAGGCTAGACCCTTTACTTTCTTCCCTAGTCAATAATGATCAGGTAGGATTTGTCAAAGGACGAGAGGCCCGGGATAATACTATTAAGACATTACTTATCATCTCAAAGGCAAAAACTAGCTCAATGCCACTAGGTCTTCTATCTGTAGATGCAGAGAAGGCTTTCGATAGAGTCCATTGGGGGTTTATTGAGGAAGCCTTGAGACAGATAGGTCTAGGTCCTCGCTTTCTACAGAAAATCTTAGCCCTATATAATTTTCCAACAGCACAGGTTAGAGTAAATGGTTCACTATCCAGCTCATTTAAGATCAACAATGGAACCAGACAGGGCTGCCCGCTTTCTCCACTACTTTACGTAGTGGTAATGGATCACCTAGCCAACGCTATCAGAAAAAATTGCAATATTCATGGATACACAATAGGACCTAACTCCTAAAACAGCTCTGTATGCAGGTGATTTACTCCTTTGTATATCACAAACACAAATATCGTTTCCAATGATTTTAAAGGAATGTAATAGGTTCGGATCACTCAGTAATTTTAAAGTCAATTATTGCAAATCAGAAGCCTTAAATATATCCCTTCCTCAGAATGAGATCCTTCAAATCATAAATAAATTTCCATTTAAATGGCAAGAAGATTCATTGAAATATCTAGGCGTCGTGGTTCCTTCTGATCCTAATAACTTGTTCGAGCTTAACTATCAAACTTTATTAAGAAGAACATACAGAGACCTAGCGAATTATAGTAAATTTAAACTATCCTGGTTTGGAAGGATGAATGCTATCAAAATGGACATTTTACCCAATTTCTTATACATATTCCAAACAGTACCAATTTCCCTCCCTCATAGTTTCTTCTGTAAATTACGATCAGCCTTAACCAAATTCATATGGGGTAAACTCAAAGGAGCGTGGCAGCTTGCTGTGAGAGACGGAGCGGTGTGGATCTGCATTCCTCTATGCTGCAGAGTGTGGCGGCCCCCGATGAGATACCCACGCTGCTGGAGAGAGCGCGGTCCTGTCAACCTTTGAGGCAATTAACATCAAAGACCCGGAGAGTTCTTCCGGCACTCCCACCACATAAAGGCCTAAATCCTGCCGCCCCCAGCTGGTGTCCAGAGAATCCTCCGACCATTTGAGACACACAGTGAGTGCCCTTCTGAGACTTGTGGTTCTACCAGTGCTATTTACAGTGAGTACACTACAACCCAGACTATTGACAATAATATTCATCTAAGTGCACCAACGGTTCTAATTTGCGCGCCAACATCGGCGGCAACTGGGCCCCAACGTTTGGACTGAGTTAATACAAAAGAGGGGGAACCTGCTACGCTATATTTGCAGGGTCGGAGTAGAAGTAAACTGTGATGTGTATATGACTTTTATAGAGCACCGTTACTTGTATTGTGTTATTCGTTTAAACCCACCTCAATTCTGCTGCATAGCAATAAATCTGTTAAACGGTTTTACTACTGTTCCCTGAGTGTGTGTACTGAGCTGTGGCAGGGGTTTCCTGAATCTGCCCCTGGCAGAAGATAACTGTCCTTCTGCAGTCCCAGAGAGAGAGCTCCAATCAAGATTTGGGTGGAGGCACAGCGCCCTAGAGAGGTGAGACCCCCCCATAACACCCAGTGTACCGTGGTAGCCCTAAAGGGGTGTTACAGACCCTTTCTCGATCTAAATCTATAGGTGGTGCTGGTCTTCCCAATTTTAGGAGGTACTTCCAGGCTACTGCTTTACTTAGGATTCTTGACTGGCACTTTCAAGATGATGCTAGACAATGGGCGGGGTTGGAACATGAGGGTTTAGATGTCCCTTTAAGACATCTGCCGTGGTATTCTGGGGAATCATTGACTATAGTCAAGTGTAATTTAACTAGAGACACACTTAAAATATGGCACACTCTGAGAAAGAAGGGGTTGCCAGATAGGAATTTTAGCCCACTTACATCAATGTTTTTCAATCCATCCTTTCTCCCCGGATACTTGCGTGGATCTTTTCTCGGTTGGAGGGCAGTGGAGGATACCCAACTGTTTCAGGTGCTAGAAGACGGGGAGATGCCTTCTTTTGTCTCTATAAATTAGGTGGTTTGAATACTTGCAATTACAATCATTCCTAGTGGCACATAAATTTGATAAAATTTCGACCTGAAACTTCACCTTTTTTGAGATATTGTTCGTAGAAGAAAATAAGCCGTCACATGCGATATCAGTGATTTATGGGGGATTGAACAGAGAGGGTGAAACGGAGAAGTTAACATTTCAACAGGCATGGGAGACAGACTTGGGGATAAGCTTGTCTCCTCAGGAATGGGAAAGGTGGTTTCTCTTCACTCATAAACTTGCTAGCGCTGGGATTGCACAAGAGAAGAACTATAAAATACTTATGAGATGGTATCATTACCCTTCTAAACTACACGCAATATATCCAGCAGTTTCAGGGGTTTGTTGGAGATGCGAGAGGGAGGTGGGCTCTATGATTCACATTTGGTGAGAGTGCTCTAAGATCAAGCCATTCTGGGAGAAGGTTTTTGATAGTTATCAACGAATCACGGGAAACAGTGTAGCAAGGTCCCCTCAAATAGCTCTTCTGTCAATTTTACCTTCTTCAATAGGGACTCAGAAAAGAGATATTCTTCGGTTTTGTCTAACAGCAGCACGAATGGTGATCCTGCGGTTTTGGAAACTTACAAACCCCCCTGATATATTAGACTGGTATAAGGAAATGGTCAATCTGTGAAGAATGGAGGAGCTGTCTGCAGCCTGCATTGGAACAAACGATAAAAGTAGAAGGATTTGGAGTGGATGGATTTTATTTCAGGACTCACCTGATTTCCATAATTTGTTCCGCTGACTTTTACAGTTACATATGAATTTGCGCATTAATATATTATTATTATTTATTTATATAGCACCATTGATTCCATGGTGCTGTACATGAGAAGGGTTAGGCCTGTTTCACACTTGCTTTTTTTTGCAGCGCGTTTTTCCCGCAAAAAAACGCATTGAAAAACGCATACAAAAGCATACAACTGCTGCGTTTTTTTCAAGCATTTTTATGAGCATGCATGAAAAAAACGCAGCGTTTTTATGCGTTTGTATGCGTTTTTAGTGCGTTTTTACCGCGTTTGCGTTTTTTTCCAACATTAGGTGGCCCCTCACACTAACCCAAACCATGACTTTACTAACCCTAACCCTGACCCTAACCCTAACCCTGACCCTAACCCTTAACCAAACCATACTTAACCCTAACCCTGACCCTAACCCTTAACCAAACCATACTTAACCCTAACCCAAACCCTAACTAACCTTAACCCTAACCCTAACCCTGACCCTAACCCTAACCCTGACCCTAACCCTAACCCTAACCCTAACCCTTAACCAAACCATACTTAACCCTAACCCTGACCCTAACCCTTAACCAAACCATACTTAACCCTAACCCAAACCCTAACTAACCTTAACCCTAACCCTGACCCTAACTCTAACCCTAACCCTGACCCTAACCCTTAACCAAACCATACTTAACCCTAACCCTGACCCTAACCCTTAACCAAACCATACTTAACCCTAACCCTAACCCTAACCCTGACCGTAACCCTAACCCTAAACCCCCTTAACTAACCCTAACTTTACCCAAACCCCTAAATTCCATTGTCTAAACTAATGGTAAAAAAAAAAACGCATGTGCAAAAAAACGCATACATAAGCATGCCAATGCGCACATATGCTCACCATAGACTTATAATGGGTGTCTTGCTGTAAAAAAACGCATTGCGCGTGCATGCGTTTTTTTGAGGCAAATCGGACGCACAAAAAATGCAACAAGTTGCATTTTGTGCGCCCGAGCGCATACCGCAAAAAAACGCATGCGCGGTAAAACGCGTACAAACGCATGTGTATGCGCACATAAGCACATCCCATGCAAAGTATAGGAAAAAAAAA
Organism: Dendrobates tinctorius; assembly: GCF_039654945.1. Taxonomy (NCBI): domain Eukaryota; kingdom Metazoa; phylum Chordata; class Amphibia; order Anura; family Dendrobatidae; genus Dendrobates; species Dendrobates tinctorius. The sequence goes on along the minus strand of NW_027361679.1, from coordinate 43,356,015 downwards.
CGCATGCGCTATTCAGCGCTAAATTACCGCGAAAAAAAACGCAAATGTGAAACCAGCCTTACATACAAATTACAGATATCACTTACAGTAAACAAACTTACAATCACAGACTGATATAGAGGGAAGAGAGGACCCTGCCCTTTCGGGCTTACATTCTACAGTATGGTGGGGAAGGAGACAGTAGGTTGGGGGTTGCAGCAGCTTCAGTGATGGTGAGGCGGTAGCTCCAGTAGTGGTGAGGGCGCAGCGGGGATCATTGCAGGTTGTAGGCTTTCCTGAAGAGATGGGTTTTCCGGTTCCATCTGTAGGATCCGTGTGTGGTTGATAGCTGGACGTGTTGGGGCAAAGAATTCGAGAGGATGGGGGCTATTCGGGAGAAGTCATGGAGGCAGTTCGGTGATGAGCGAATAAGAGTGGAGGAGAGAAGGAGGTCTTGGGAGGACAAGAGATTACGTGAGGGAAGGTATCGGGAGATTAGTTCAGAGACATATGGAGGAGACAGGTTATAGATGACCTTGGGAGGATCGGAGATTACGTGAGGGAAGATATCGGGAGATTAATTCAGAGATATATGGAGGAGACAGGTTGTAGATGACCTTGTAGGTCAGTATTCGTAATTTGAATTTGAATTGGATATGCTGAGGTAATGGGAGCCAGTGAAGAGATTTGCAGAGTGGAGAAGTCACATTGTCAGACCGTTCCCCCTCTCACCTTGATGAGCAGCACGGCGTGGGTCTTGTGGGTCACCCCGGGATGAGGATATTGTGGTCTTTGTCTTCTCGGATAGGAAGGTCCTTGTTCTTGGGCTCCAGCAGATCCATCACCTGATACGAGAAGGGTTAATAAGGCATCGGAGGAGGATACGGCCGGTCCCCAGTGGTGCAGTACGAGGTCGTCACCCACCTTCTCCTGATAGATCTCCACGTAGGACATGGTGATGGAAAAGCTCCTGTTCTCCTCATCGGGTGTACCGTTGGTCCCCCGAGTCATCTGCAGCAGGTCTCTGACAGCTCATGGTATGATGCCTGGCTGCTGCGGGCTGCCCAGCATGGTGTGAGTCTTCCCAGCTCCGGTGGGTAGGACCCCTTTATCCATAACCCTTTTTTTCCCTTGTCTTTCTTTCCCTTTTTTTCTTATCTTATGCCTTTCTTCTGCATAATATAGAGGATACTTCCTTTTTTGAATGCCTTGCTGGCGTTTGTCATATGTTTACTGTTATTGTCTACCATGGTATGTTTGACTTACTGTTAAAAGGTTGTATTCTAATTTTGAATACTAGATATTTTCTATCATTCTATATATTGCCATTTTTCATATAATATATTTTTTTGTTTGTAAAATGTTTAATAATAAAATAGATTGAACATGAAAGGAGTGGGGCATTTCCTGGCTGACGGATGGCGAAGGAATAGTTGGGTGCGTGTGACCCGACATCATGCAAGAAAGAGGCTGATGTGGGTCAGTCAGATTCAAAGGTTACTGATCCCCTCCCAGTGCCTCGGCAAAGCACTGGTACCCCAGGAAGCTACCATCTTACCTGCATGACAGACCATGCTCACTATGCTGGTACATACCCATGTGTCACTTGGAGAAGTGGAAGTCCAGCTTGAGCCCCCAAAAGAAGAAGCGACCCCGGGATTGCTGGTTACTAGTGTTGAGCAAAAGTGCTCAGATAACATTTTCTCCAAGCATGCTCGGGTGTTATCCGAGTATTTTGTGCGTGGTCGTATATTATGTTTGTGTCCCCGTGGCTGCATGATTTGCGGCTGTTAGACTGCCTGAACACATGCCAAGATTGCCTTTTTATTAGGGAATCCCCACGTGTTCAGGATATCTAGCATTCGCAAATCATGCACCCATGGGGACGCAAACATAATATATGAGCATAACATAATATATGAGCATGCCCAAGATACTGGAATAACACCCGAGCATGCTCGGATAAGACGTTATCCGAGTACGCTCGCCCATCACTCCTGGCTACCTGTACCCTAGCCACCATGCATCAAGGATGAGTACCCGTGCACTGTATTAACCTGAGTAGAACAAGTCTTATGGAATTCACATCCAACAAAGTGGTGCAGGCAGAAAGTCTATTACAATGATATCAAGGGATGTTTGCTCTGCACGATGATGACATTGGGTGCACTAAAGACATCTCCACACGAGATTCCTATGTGGACCGCAGTCCCCATTCAAGGAAAATATCGACACATTCTCCCTCAAATGTGCCAGGAAGTAAAAGACTTGCTGTTGCACACGTAGTGGAATGGAGTGATATGGGAGAGTCAAAGTCCTTGGGCGGCACCCATTGTACTAGTTCGGAAAAGGGATCGGATGTTGAGCTTCTGTGTGGACTATTGATGGCTTTATGCTTGCACCATATGAAACTCATACCCTCTATCAAGGATTGAAGAATCCCTTTCCTCTTTGGGTAAGGCTAAGTACTTCTAATCCTTTGATCTGGCAACAATTATTGGCAGGTTCCCATAGCGGCAAAGGACAGATCGAACATGACCTTCATTCTTCCCATGGGACTATTCGAGTTTAACCTGATGCCTTTCAGGCTAACGAATGTGCCATGGACGTTCCAATGTCTGTGACCTGAATTTTGAAGCCACTCTGATATACCTCAATGACATCATTATCTACTCTCCAACCTTTGAAGAACATCTCGCCAGGTTGAAACAGGTTATAGAACAGCTTCAGACGCATGGGTTAGAGTTCACCCTTGAATGTGCTACCTATTTCACAGGGAGATCGAGTATCTGGAACGCACAGTCTCCAGGGCAGAGGTCTACCCCACCACAGAGAAAGTGAGAGCAGTGCAATAGTGGCATACGCTCACAACGCAGAAGGAGTTGAGAGCGTTCTTAGGACTAGCCAGATACTATCGGAGGTTCATCAAAAACTTAGCAAAAACTGCAGCACCATTGCATGAGCTACTAAGAGGGACAGCAGGAGGGATAAAACAACAACAAATCCAGTGGGGCCCTAGACAAGAGGAGGCATTTTGGGCCCTGAAATTGGCACTGACTGATGCTCCCATCTTGGCACATGCTGATTTCTCGCAGTCCTTCATGCTATACACCGATGGAAGCCTGCACGGATTAATGGCAGTACTGGCTCAGGTGCAAGAGGGAAGAGAGTCTATCACCACGAAGAAGGGTCAATCACCCAGAGCTTTTTATCGCCCGAGGACTGGCGAATTAAAAGAAAGAGGAATGTAAGAGGGTGTCTCACGAAACATGAAATTCCTCAGAGCTATCCGGAATTTATGATCAGAGACTCTCACTGTCCAACCTGGACCCTGCTGAACCAATTAAAATAGAGGTGTTTCGAGGAGGATGAGTTTAGATGGAGCACGAGGTTAAGTAACATCCATGATGCAATTCCCCAATATAAAAGACCAGAGAGCCAAGGTGGGAAAGGACTTGGCCCCAAAGAGAGATAGCGGCAGGACAAGTTTTCAGGGGTATGAGATACCAGGTCACACTCGAGACCAGCTCCTGAGATCTTAATCTGCGCTACTTCTGGCAGTCATTTTTCTTTTTTTTTTGTTTACCATGTTCAATAAATGCTAAAACTGACCAGCCGTTATGATTCCCCAGGTCATGATGAGTTCATAGATCCCAAACATGTCTAGGTTCTCTTTTTAAGCGGTGAAAAAAATCCTAAGTTTGTAAAAAAAAAAAAAAATGTTGACATTTTCTAAGACCCGTAGCATCTCCATTTTACGTGATCTGGGGCTGGGTGAGGGCTTATTTTATGCGCGCCAAGCTGATATTTTTATTGACACCATTTGGGGGTAGATATGATGCTTTGACCATCTGTTATTATCTTATTGCGGTGACTAAAAAAGGTAATTCTGGTGTTTTGATTTTTTTTCTCGTTACGCCGTTCACCGATCGGATTAATTTTTTATATATATTGATTGGGCTATTCTGAACGCGGCAATACCAAACGTGTATTTTTTACTTATTATTGTTTTATTTTTAATGGGGCGAATGGGGAGTGATTTAAACTTTTACCCTATTTTTTGGACTATAAGACACACCAGACCATAAAACACACCTAGGTTTTCGAGGAGGAAATTAGAAAAAAAAATTGGAGCAAAAAATGTTGTTAATTAAATACTTAATATACTCCATCCTGGTATGCATGGCCCCCTCATCCCCATCTTGGGCCTCTATCTCAGTCCTGGTATGCATGGCCCCATCCTTATCCTGGTATGATTGGTTCCCATCCCCATCTTGGTATGCAGAGAACTATACTTATCCTGGTATGCAGGACCCTATCCCTATCCTGGTATGCATGGCCTCCATCTCCGTTCTGGTATGCATGGCCCCAATCCCTATCCAGGTATGCAGGGCCCCCAACTCCGTCCTGGTATGCATGACCCCAATCCCTATACTGATATGATTGGCCCCAATCGCTATCTTGGTATGCAGTGATCCTATCTCTGTCCTGGTATGCATGGCCCCATCCTTATCCTGGTATGATTGGCCCCCATCCTGGTATGCAGGGCCACCATCTCTGCCCTGGTATGCATGGCCCCATCCTTATCCTGGTATGCATGGCCCCATCAGAATAAAAACAAAACATTCTACTTACCTTCGCTGTGCGCCCTCGCAGCGTCCTGCTCCGGTTCCAGCAGCTGCTTTATGCTTCTAAGCAGCGCAGTGACGTCATGCACTGCTTACAAGCCGCCGAGGACAGCTACCGGAATACTCATGGTTCTCCACGCCAGGACTGTGTGCATGGAGCGCAGTGAGTATTCATTGCTCTTTAGCAAGCACAGAGTTAGCAGCAGCCGCCGGGTTCCTGCAGCTGCCGGATTTCACGTGTGCCGCTACTAATGGAAAGGAATATTCATTGTATTCCACGCCTATGGGAGTGGAATGCAGTGAATATTCATTGCCTTAAGTAGCCAGCACAGTAGAACACCCAGAAGCTGCAGGAACCCGGCTGCTGCAGCTAACACTGTGCGTGGAATGGAGTGAATATTAATTTCTCTTTAGCAGCGGGCACAGGAGTTAGCCCCAGCAGCCAGCTCCAGCTTCCTGTGACCCGCTGCTCCACCGCAGACACTCACCCACCTCCCCACCACTTCCAGGGCAGAGACATCTAGACTATAAGACGCACCCCTCATTTTCCTCCACATTTTTGGAGGAAAAAAGTGTGTCTTATAGTCCAAAAAATACAGTATTTTTTTTTTTTTAATATTTTTAAAAGCATTTTTTTTACTTTTTATTAGCTTCAATAGTCTGCATGGAAGACTAGAAGCTGCGATAATCCGATCGCTTATGCTACAGCCCTGCTCTGTGTAGCAGAAAAGGTCACTTGCCATGAGTGCCGACCCCTGGGTGGCGCTCATAGCTATCCGGCTATGACAACCACATGGGTCTCCTGCAGACCACGGGTTGTCATTCCAACCCATTGGTGACCCGTGGTCATGTGACACAGGCGTCGATGGGTGGGATCAGTGACGTGCTTCCGGCACATGCATGCTAAATGCTGCTGTCAGAGATTGTCAGTGATATTTAACATCTTAACAGCCACGTGTGGATCGATATTCCACGCACGGCTGTTAGGGGCACATGACAGATGATCAGATCATCTGTCATGTGCCAGAAAAAGTACGTGCTCATCGCCGGATCCCACACCAAACAAGGGAAGGCACCCTATGATTGACACTGTACGTCATTGCATGTTAAGGAGTTAAAATCTACCTGGGAAAGAAGTGCTGGGCCTGGGAGGAGCTCCTCCCCCAATGCATACTACCAAAAAACTAAAAGCCCTTTTTTTGTTTTTTTTTGCAGTATATATTGTGAGTTGAGTAGAGATGGGTGAACCCTAACAGTAAAGTTTGCCATCCATATCTACTGTTTGGGCATGAACACCGAACATGGACTTCACCAGGAAGTCTGTTTAACTGTTCGGGTTTGACTGCCGAACACCGTGTGCTTGTCAACCAGCCAGGCAAAACTAAAACTTGGGGCTGCAACCCTCAGCTGACAGCTTTAGCAAGGCTGGTTATCAAGAACAAAGGGGTCCCCACGCAGTTATTTATGTTATTTAAAAAATAATTTAAAAAACGTTGGGTTCTCCATTTTTGACAACCAGCCTTGCTAAAGCAGACAGCTGGTGGCTATTATTCTAAGGCTAGTAAGATGCGCCAATTCTGGTGCTTTGTCCTGCTCGTCCCATTTGCCCTGTAGTGGAGTGGTGGCAAGTGGGATTCAAATTTGTGGGGTTGATGTCACCTTTGCATTCTCTGGTGACAACAAGCCCACAGTTTAGTAATGGAGAGGTGTCTATGTAAGGTACACCTGGGGTGGACCCGCTAGACCGTGGCAACGAACCTCCCGGGGGCGAGCTGACCAGGTGGACCACCCCCTATACAGGGAGCGTTTGGGGCAAGTCCGCGGGTAACTATTACCACGGCAGCTGGTACCCTGGAGAGTAACGACAGACAGACTACTAGAGCCGGGTTGGGGGTACAGGACTGACGGTACCGGCTTGGAGACACAGGACAGGCGGCACGGCTGGGAGACACAGGACAGGCGGGCACGGCTGGGAGACACAGGACAGGCGGGCACGGCTGGGAGACACAGGACAGGCGGGCACGGCTGGGAGACACTGGACAGGCGGGCACGGCTGGGAGACACAGGACAGGCGGGCACGGCTGGGAGACACAGGACCTAGGAAAGAGGAAAAAGGAGAGGTGAACGAGCCACGGATGGACAGGACGCGATAGCGAGCATAGAGGGCGGCCAAAATCACTAGGGAAAAGCAGTGATACTCAGGCACCGCTGGCAGGAAGAGGCGGCCAGATATAGGGGCTAGTAGGAGGACTTCCGGGTCGTGACCTAAGGTGGAGGAGGAGCAGGCGCGCGTCCTCAGGAGGAGGAGGAGGAGCGCGCGTGCCCAGGCACAGTATGTGCGCGCGCCCGCCGAGCAGGAGGGGCGGGAGCGCGCACCCGGCGCGGTCCGGAAGACCGGACGAAGGGGACCGCCGGACAGGGAAGAGGAGCCGGGGAGGACCGAGGACGGCGGCGCAGAGGGAAGCGGGATGCCGGAGGAAGGGTAAGCTGCGGCCGGGAGGAGGCAGAGAGAGGAGCGCGCGGCAGCCGCCGCGTGACAGTACCCCCCTCCTTACGCGCCCCCCTCCGCAGTCCGGAAAAGAATTTGGCCAAGATTCGAGGGGCCTGGATGTTCTCTTGGGGCTCCCAGGACCTCTCCTCGGGACCAAAGCCCTTCCAATCAACCAAGAAAAAGGTTCTCCCCTTTTGCTTTCTCATGGCCAAAATATCTTTAACCTCAAATACATTGTCTGCGGAGACAGGCGGAGGTGAGTGAGGGGCTTTAGAAAGGAAACGATTGAAGACGACTGGTTTTAGCAAGGACACATGAAAGGCATTAGGGATACGGAGAGAGGCAGGAAGCCGTAGTTTATAGGAGACATCGTTAATACGGGACAAGATCTCAAAAGGTCCAATATAACGGGGACCCAGTTTATGGGAAGGGACCTTGAGGCGAATAAACTTGGAGGCCAGCCAAACTTTATCACCGGGGTGATATGGCGGAGCATCCAGGCGTCTTTTGTCGGCGTGTCTCTTAACTCTGTTACGTACCAACTCGAGAGCGGCCTTGGTCTCCTGCCAGATCCTGGAGAATTCCCCGGTCAGAAGGTCAGCCGCCGGTACACCCGAGACAGGAGGAACCGGTAGAGGTACACCAGGATGTTGCCCATAGACGATAAAGAAAGGGGACTTGCCTGAAGACTCGCTGGCGTGGTTATTATAGGCGAACTCAGCCCACGGGAGAAGTTCAGCCCAGTCGTTCTGGTGGACATTGGAAAAATGCCGGAGGTAGTTCACCAAGCACTGATTTGTCCGTTCAGCCTGACCATTGGACTGGGGGTGGTAAGATGAGGAGAAGTCGAGAGTGACATCCATTGATCTGCATAGGGCTCTCCAGAAGCGAGAGGTAAATTGGACTCCTCTGTCAGAAACAATATGTTGGGGCAGTCCATGAAGACGGAAGATGTGCTGAACAAAGATCTTCGCCAAGGCTGGAGCTGATGGTAAGCCGGAAAGGGGAACGAAGTGTGCCATCTTAGAAAACCTATCAACCACCACTAGGACGACTGTACAGTTGGCAGAGTGGGGTAGGTCCGTAATAAAGTCCATGGCAATGTGTTGCCAGGGGGACGAGGGTATAGGAAGCGGGTGTAGAAGCCCAGAAGGTAACTGCCTAGGCACCTTGATCTTGGCACAGGAGAGACAGGAGGCGACGAAATCCCGGACATCCTGGGGAAGAGTCGGCCACCAGTAGTAGCGGGCTACCAGGTGAAGTGTCTTCTTAATCCCGAGATGGCCAGCCAGCTTGGAAGCATGTCCCCAGTGAAGGATTCGTCCTCGGTCCTTCTCCGGCACAAAAGTCTTGCCAGGTGGAGGTGAGAGAAGAGAAAGTGGTGCCACCGTGATGAGCCGGGATGGATCCAAGATATGCGTGGGTTCTTCTTCGACATCTGAGGGAAGGAAGGATCTGGACAAGGCGTCAGCTTTGAGGTTCTTGTTGCCTGGGCGAAAATGTAGATCAAAATCGAATCGAGCGAAGAACAGAGACCACCTGGCCTGGCGTGGGTTGAGTCTCTGCGCAGACCGAAGATAAGCTAGATTCTTATGATCTGTGAAGATTGTGAAGGGATGTGCGGCGCCCTCCAATAAGTATCTCCACTCTTCTAGAGCTAACTTGATGGCCAGCAGTTCTCGGTCCCCTATGGAATAATTCCGCTCTGGGGTGGAAAAGGACTTGGAAAAGAAGCCGCACGTGACGAGTTTACCGGAAGAAGATTTTTGAGACAAAACCGCTCCGGCTCCAGTTGCTGATGCATCCACTTCGAGGACGAACGGTTTGTTGGCCTCAGGACGATGGAGTACGGAAGCCGTGGTAAAAGCTCGTTTTAGAGATAGGAAGGCCTCCTCTGCTTCAGGGGTCCAGACGTGCGGGTTGGCTCCTTTACGAATCAAAGATGAGATAGAGCCGGCCAATGAGGAAAAATGAGGGATGAACTGCCGATAATAATTTGCGAAGCCGAGAAATCGCTGAACGGCTCTCACCCCTTGGGGACGTGGCCAGTTGAGCACGGCAGACACCTTCGCCGGATCCATACGCAGGCCGAAGTCGGAGATGATATATCCCAAAAATGGAAGGGAGGACTGTTCAAAGACGCACTTCTCCAATTTGGCGTACAGACGATTCTCCCTCAATCGGAACAACACTCGGCGGACATCTCTTCTGTGGGTGGACAGATCGGGAGAGAAGATCAGGATATCGTCAAGGTATACAACCACACTGGAGTACAGAAGGTCTCGGAAGATGTCGTTCACGAATTCTTGAAAAACTGCGGGAGCGTTGCACAAGCCGAAGGGCATGACGAGGTACTCGTAGTGTCCATCCCTGGTGTTGAAGGCGGTCTTCCATTCATCTCCGGAGCGAATACGGACGAGATTATAGGCTCCTCGGAGATCCAATTTAGAGAAGATTCGCGCACCTCGCAGCCGGTCGAACAGCTCGGGGATGAGAGGCAGAGGATATCTGTTCTTGATGGTAATCTGGTTAAGACCTCGATAGTCAATACAGGGGCGGAGAGACCCGTCCTTTTTCTTAACAAAAAAGAAGCCAGCCCCAGCGGGAGAAGAAGACTTTCGGATGAAGCCTTTGGCCAAATTCTCTTGTACATATTCCGACATGGCCTGGGACTCGAGTGGACTCAAGGGATAGATTCGCCCCCGGGGCGGAGTCGAGCCGGGAACAAGCTCGATGGGGCAATCATATTGCCGATGCGGTGGAAGAGCCTCTGCCTCTTTCTTATCAAAGACATCTGAAAAAGCCCAATAGACCGAGGGCAAATCCGCAGGACCCGAGACAGGAGACGAGCATTTGAGGGGTTGTACTGGACGAAGACATCTAGTCTGGCAAACGCAGCCCCAGCGAAGGATGTCTCCGGTCCGCCAATCTAGGACAGGTTCATGCATCCTCAACCACGGAAGGCCCAGGAGCAAGGTGTGGGATAGAGATGGCAGCACGAAGAAGGTTATTCTCTCACGGTGCAGGACCCCGATCTGTAATTCCAGCTCTTCAGTGACCAACGTTACGGTCTCGCGCAAGGGAATCCCGTCGACTGAGGCTAACTGCCGGGGAACCTCCAAGGACCTAACAGGTATCCCCAATCTCTTCACCGCCTCGAGTTGGATGAAATTACCAGCAGCCCCTGAGTCAATATAGGCTAGCTCCGAGAAACGTTTGGATCCCTGGATAAACAAAACAGGAAGGGTCAAAGGTAGAGAGGTGTCGCAGGCACCTAGGGAGGCCTCTCTTACCTGTCCTAGGCGGAGGAGTTTCCCGGCCTCACAGGGCAGGAACGTAGAAGGTGGGAGGCACTGCCACAATAGAGACAGAGACCATGAGTGAGTCTCTCCTGGCGGCGTAGCTCTGCGGGCCTGAGTCGGTCAACCTGCATGGGTTCAGGGGCTGACGCCGAGGTGGAAGGCCGGGCGCGGGGAGGACTGCGCATCGGGGGAGAGAACCGAGTGGGTCTTCTCTCCCTGACGGCCTCGCGGGAACGCTCGCGGAAACGCAAGTCAATTCGCGTTGCCAGCGAGATGAGATCTTCCAAAGAAGTAGGTGTATCCCTGCCTGCCAACTCATCCTTGATTCGGGGCGACAAGCCACGCCAAAAAGCCCCTACTAACGCCTCATTGTTCCATCCTAGTTCAGAAGACAACGTACGGAACTGGATGGCGTACTGTCCCACAGAGAGAGCACCCTGGCGAAGGCAGAATAAGGACTCGGTAGCGGAGACCAGACGCCCGGGCTCATCAAAGACCTTGCGGAATGTCTCCAAGAAGGTTGCGAGCTGGGAGACTATCGGGTCATCTCGCTCCCACAAAGGATTCACCCAAGCCAATGCCTCACCCTCTAAGTGGGAAATCATAAAGGCCACCTTGGCCCGGTCGGAGGGATAGTGCAGGGGTGCCAGCTCGAAGTGCAACTGACACTGGTTAATGAACCCCCGACAGAGCTTGGGATCCCCACTATAGCGTGGGGGTTTAGCCAAGCGGGGCGAGGACTGGGAAGCTGCCGCAGGCACAGGGACAGCGGCCGCCGTCTGTAGAGCTAGAAGGCGGTTATCTACAGAAGCTATGTAGTTTAAAATATGGGCCTGGGTGTCGCGCTGCTGAGCAAGCTCCTGCTGTAAGCCGGAGATCTGGGAGGCAATCCCCGGATCGGAGGTTTGCAGAGATGAAAGTCTGGACTCCATCGACTTGAGGAACGACATGATCCTCGCCTGATTCTCACGAAGGAACAAAAGTTCCTTTTGGGTCGGGGTCGGGGTACCAGCGGAATCCATGGCCTGAGTATTCTGTAAGGTACACCTGGGGTGGACCCGCTAGACCGTGGCAATGAACCTCCCGGGGGCGAGCTGACCAGGTGGACCACCCCCTATACAGGGAGCGTTTGGGGCAAGCCCGCGGGTAACTATTACCACGGCAGCTGGTACCCTGGAGAGTAACGACAGACAGACTACTAGAGCCGGGTTGGGGGTACAGGACTGACGGTACCGGCTTGGAGACACAGGACAGGCGGCACGGCTGGGAGACACAGGACAGGCGGGCACGGCTGGGAGACACAGGACAGGCGGGCACGGCTGGGAGACACAGGACAGGCGGGCACGGCTGGGAGACACTGGACAGGCGGGCACGGCTGGGAGACACAGGACAGGCGGGCACGGCTGGGAGACACAGGACCTAGGAAAGAGGAAAAAGGAGAGGTGAACGAGCCACGGATGGACAGGACGCGATAGCGAGCATAGAGGGCGGCCAAAATCACTAGGGAAAAGCAGTGATACTCAGGCACCGCTGGCAGGAAGAGGCGGCCAGATATAGGGGCTAGTAGGAGGACTTCCGGGTCGTGACCTAAGGTGGAGGAGGAGCAGGCGCGCGTCCTCAGGAGGAGGAGGAGGAGCGCGCGTGCCCAGGCACAGTATGTGCGCGCGCCCGCCGAGCAGGAGGGGCGGGAGCGCGCACCCGGCGCGGTCCGGAAGACCGGACGAAGGGGACCGCCGGACAGGGAAGAGGAGCTGGGGAGGACCGAGGACGGCGGCACAGAGGGAAGCGGGATGCCGGAGGAAGGGTAAGCTGCGGCCGGGAGGAGGCAGAGAGAGGAGCGCGCGGCAGCCGCCGCGTGACAGTCTATAGGACACATATCCATTACTAATCCTATAGTTGTATTATAAATAAAGACACAGCAAGTATAAAGTATAAAATATCAGATCAGCGATCTGACTTTATATAGTAATGTATGTAATGAAAAAAATATTTTAAAAAATATATTAAATATATATATTAATATATTATATATTAAAAATTATATTAAAATATTTTTTAAAAATTCCCCAAATAAAGAAAAAAAATTAAATAAATATTTTACCAATAAATACATTTATTTATGCAAAAAAACAAATAAAACTACACATATTTGGTATCGCCACGGCTGTAACAACCCGCTCTATAAAACTGTCCCACTAGTTAACCCCTTCAGTGAACATAATAAAGAATTGGTGATGCAAAAACTATTTTTTGCAATAAAAAGCATCTGGTAGTGTGTGACAGCTGCCAAACATTAAAACCCGCTATAAAAACCCACTACAAATAGTAAATCAAACCCCCGTTAATCACCCCTTAGTTAGGGAATAATAATAAAATAAAAAAAGTGTTTATTTCTATTTTCCCATTAGGGTTGGGGTTAGGGTTGGGGTTAGGACTAAAGTTAGGGTTAGGGTTGTGGATAAAGTTAGGGTTAGGGTTGGGATTAGGGTTAGGGTTGGAATTGGGGTTAGGGTTGGAGTTAGGGATAGGGTTGGGATTAGGGTTAGGGGTGTGTTAAGGTTGAGTTTGTGGTTAGGGTTATGTTTAGGGTTGGGATTAAGTTTAGGGATGTGTTGGGGTTAGGGTTGGAGTTAGAATTGGAGGGTTTCCACTGTTTAGGCACATCAGGGGCTCTCCAAACGAGACATGGCATTCGATCTCAATTCCAGCCAATATTGCATTGAAAAGTCAAACGGCGCTCCTTCCCTTCTGAGCTCTGCCATGCACCCAAACAGTGGTTTACCCTCACATATGGGGTATCAGCGAACTAAGGGCAAATTGCACAAGAACCTTTGGGGTCCAATTTCTCCTGTCACCCTTAGTAAAATAAAACAAATTGGATCTGAAGTAATTTTTTTGTGAAAAAATGTAAATGTTCATTTTTTTAAACATTCCAAAAATTCCTGTGAAGCACCTGAAGGGTTAATAAACTCCTTGAATGTGACTTTGATTACCTTGAGGAGTGCAGTTTTTAGAATGGAGTTGCTTTTGGGCATTTTCTGTCATATAGGCCCCTCAAAGTCACTTCAAGTGTGAGGTGGTCCCTAAAAAAGTGGTTTTGCAAATTATGTTGTAAAAATGAGAAATCGCTGGTCAACTTTTAACCCTTATAACTTCCTAACAAAAAAAATTATGTTTCCAAAATTGTGCTGATGTAAAGCAGACATGTGGGAAATGTTATTAATTAACTATTTTTGTGTGATATGACTCTCTAATTTAAGGGCATAAAAGCTAAACGTTTGAAAATTGCAACATTTTCTAAATTTTTGCCAAATTTCCGTTTTTTTCACAAACAAACACAAGTCGTATCGAAGAAATTTTACCACTATCATAAAGTACAATATGTCACGAGAAAACATTCTCAGAATCACCAGGATCCGTTGAAGCGTTTCAGAGTTATGACCTCATAAAGTGACAGTGGTCAGAATTGTAAAAATCGGCCAGGTCATTAAGGTGAAAATAGGCTTCGTCTCAAAGGGGTTAATCAATAAACTGCATATCTAAGCCAAACCTATGTACCTGCTGAAAGCAACGGTTCAGTGTTGAAACATGTCGAATGGAATAAAGAATCTTTCTTGATACTTCTGGCTTCCAAATATTCTTCACCAACGCTTAACATATTGCACCATGTCCACTAACATGATTGCCATACGCAGTACGAATACAGGATATATTCCCTTTGTTAATAATCAGCATCCTTTTTTTACCCAAAATATAAACCATTTTACAAAAACACTAGCCATTCTTAGGCAGGGCATACTCACAGATAGGTACATTTATAAAACCCATTCTTATTTGTCACAAGTGATCTAAAAACCTGAAGGATAGGTTAGCTAGGACCGATACTGATTCTTTGACCAAAATTTCAAAGCAACCTACTTTAGCTTCATGTAGGATAGGTATATATCTATGCATGGGATGAGATCGGTGATCTACTGTTATTAAAGGTAATCCAATACTACATCCATGTAGGACAGCCAGATCTACTCCTTTACAAGTTTCTTTTACCTATGATTCCTACTTCATGATTCGTTGTCAGATGATGCATTTACCAACACAATATAATTTCATCTCTATATATAAAAATCAATGTGTGTGTGTATCACCAACCAATCACGAAGCATCTTTCATTCCACCAGGGCTGTTCAAAAGAAGCTAAGGTGTGATTGGTTGCTATGACCAACAGTTTTCCTTGCAACCAATCACTAAGCATCTCTCATTTCACCAGAGCTGGTTAAAAGTAGCTGAGCTGTGATTGGTTGCTATGTGCAAGTTTTCCCACTTGACAACACCTCAGCAGACACTGACATGGTGGGAGAAATCTAGCATCCCCAGGAACATAAGCTCCAGCCATCGTCAGTCCCCCAGAAAGGAGCAGTGAGTACATGACAGAAATGAATCCCCCCCTCCCGTGTGGTATCATTAAGTGACACACATGAATGTAGGAAAGTGCACATATTAAATGTCAGGTGGATTTAATATTTTCTCACAGACACTTTTATGCATTATTGATGTGTTACTGTGCTCTGATGCTGTGAGTTTTTTTAAAGTCCTACTTTCCGCATAATTCACCTGAATATAGCCATACAACACGAAATTCTTTTCCCATAACAACCCATTAAATATGATACTATACTGCATATAGATGCTGTACATCCATGAGCAACTCAGCCAGACAAATTACAAGTTGACGGTGCATGAAAATGTGTGTGAAGGTTTCTCTACTGTACTAATGTATAAGGTTTGTGCCTGTCCAATGGTGAAAAGCATGACTGTGATATTTATGGTGGCAGATAAGTGAGAATATCAGCCTGATCAGTAGAAAACCTGGGATCTTAGTGAACCATGTTTCTGTGCAATTTCACTATTCTACTGTTACTAGCTCTGACGGGATGATGTGGGATATTAGGGATAGTAGTCCAATGGCTCTGGCTGACGGGATGATGTGGGATATTATAGTGAATGTGGCTATGCGGAGTGGGCGGGGCTCTACACTCAGCTTTATATATATAACGATGTGAGATATTAGGGGTAGTAGTCCAGTGGCTCTGGCTGACGGGATGATGTGAGATATTAGGGGTAGTAGTCCAGCGGCTGTGACAGGATGATATGGGATATTAGGGGTAGTTGTCCGGTGGCTATGGCTGACGGGATGATGTGGGATATTAGTAGTCCGGTGGCTCTGGCTGACGGGACAGTATGGGATATTAGGGGTAGTAGTCCGGTAGCTCTGGCTGGCGGGATGATGTGGGATATAATAGTGAATGTGGCTATGTGGGGTGTGGGCGGGGCTCTACACTCAGCTTTATGTATATAACAATGTGGGATATTAGGGGTAGTAGTCCGGTGGCTCTGGCTGACGGGATGATGTGGGATATTAGGGGTAGTAGTCCAGCGGCTGTGACGGGATGATATTAGGGGTAATTGTCTGGTGGCTATGGCTGACGGGATGATGTGGGATATTAGGGATAGTATTCTGGCGGCTGTGACGGGATGATGTGGGATATATGGGGTAGTAGTCCGGTGGCTATGGCTGACGGGATGATGTGGGATATTAGTAGTCCGGTGGCTCTGGCTGACGGGACAGTATGGGATATTAGGGGTAGTAGTCCGGTAGCTCTGGCTGACGGGATGATGTGGGATATAATAGTGAATGTGGCTATGCGGCTTGGGGGGGGCTATACATTCAGTTTTGCACACTAACCGTATCCGTAACCGTAGTTAGTTACTATGCCCGGGCAGCGCTGGGCTATTCAGCTCGTTAATAATAATCATAGGATTAGTCAACAAAGTTTCCATGTTTTGAAACAGGTCCAGATACAATGGAGAGGTGGTGATTGGGCTGGTATTCTGTCTCCCCTTGGTCTTAACCGGAATTTTGATTTTCATGTGTAAATATTTCATATTATTTCCTATTATTCTCTATTTCAGATTTGTTAAAAAAATTTAAAATAAAATAAATATAAAATATATAAAAAAGAATAAAATAAAATAAAATAAATAATATCCAAGAAATCATATTTTATGTATATATAGTATTCTATTGTGCTCTTTATAGACCTGTATAGACCCAGTTCCCCTACGGTTTTCATCTTGACTCCATTGAGGATAAGTAGGTGGTTCTTTTCACATATTGCTATTAGAAAGTCTTTCTCCTATTTCTTATACTTTCTTTTCTTTGTGTTATGTAGTTTATTAAATTGTTTTCTCTACATTTTTTCTTTAAAGGAGTGGTCCGAAACTACCATTTATTTTAATCCTAAATGTGTGTTTATTTAATATCTCTTGTCTAATATACTTTCATTAAAAAGTCCCTATTGTTCCCTCACTGCACTGATGACTCTATATTTTTTACCTACATATTGTTTGATGACACTTCATTTGAGCGCTCCAAATGCATGTTGGGATACTTAAATGAGATGTCATGAGGTGGCAAAGGTTGTAGTGCCTGCCACAGCTTCTGTACCCACCCTGAAACGAAGCTTCATCAGTGGGGTCTGTTTCAGGGGCTCTACTGAGCATGCAGATCTTGCCAGTTGTCACTTGCGATATTCTTCTCAGTGCACAGTGACAGTGCACTAACTCGCCGGCTCTTATGAGAAGAAACAAGCTGGCAAGAGAGCACACTGTCAGTGAGCATTGTAGGGAGAAAGCCCGGTAACCAGAGACCAGCCCTGCCCCCGGAAGTGATATCACATGCAGTGTCAGGAACGATATATGAGAGAATGGTAGGGACTTTTTAATTAAAGTGTATTAGAAAAGAGATTAGATTCTGACATTAAATAGGCATAAGATTAAAATAATTGCTAATTTTGGACCACACCTTTAATGCTACTCACTATTCAGTTCTAGTGACATTATGCCCAGCATCAACTCACTATATTTACACAGTACCACCTGGTTACTGTGCCTTTGTGGACACACACCCCATTATGTTTTCTAGACTTTCCATCATTTCAATGCTGTGCCTTATACACTCTTAGTTACTGTACATATTTTTCTGTAGGCCTTTCCTTTCTATTCATGTATCCTAATGCCCCATGGACACACTTCCTATGACATAGCCTCTGAACTCCCCTTTTCCCCACCCAACTACTACTATGCATGCCATACAGGTTCTTTGTGTTAGGCGTCAGATTCCGACCCCTGCATAGGAGGAATCTTGAGCCTTGCCTTCTGCGGTCTCACATTCGGTCCCAGCCACAGAGGGTCCTGCTCAGCAAAGACATCGATACCAGCATCTTGCTCAGGCTAGCACTGTCGGTTTGGTTGCTGCTCTACACTCAGCTTTATGTATATAACAATGTGGGATATTAGGGGTAGTAGTCCGGTGGCTCTGGCTGACGGGATGATGTGGGATATTAGGGGTAGTAGTCCAGCGGCTGTGACGGGATGATATTAGGGGTAATTGTCTGGTGGCTATGGCTGACGGGATGATGTGGGATATTAGGGATAGTATTCTGGCGGCTGTGACGGGATGATGTGGGATATATGGGGTAGTAGTCCGGTGGCTATGGCTGACGGGATGATGTGGGATATTAGTAGTCCGGTGGCTCTGGCTGACGGGACAGTATGGGATATTAGGGGTAGTAGTCCGGTAGCTCTGGCTGACGGGATGATGTGGGATATAATAGTGAATGTGGCTATGCGGCTTGGGGGGGGCTATACATTCAGTTTTGCACACTAACCGTATCCGTAACCGTAGTTAGTTACTATGCCCGGGCAGCGCTGGGCTATTCAGCTCGTTAATAATAATCACAGGATTAGTCAACAAAGTTTCCATGTTTTGAAACAGGTCCAGATACAATGGAGAGGTGGTGATTGGGCTGGTATTCTGTCTCCCCTTGGTCTTAACCGGAATTTTGATTTTCATGTGTAAATATTTCATATTATTTCCTATTATTCTCTATTTCAGATTTGTTAAAAAAATTTAAAATAAAATAAATATAAAATATATAAAAAAGAATAAAATAAAATAAAATAAATAATATCCAAGAAATCATATTTTATGTATATATAGTATTCTATTGTGCTCTTTATAGACCTGTATAGACCCAGTTCCCCTACGGTTTTCATCTTGACTCCATTGAGGATAAGTAGGTGGTTCTTTTCACATATTGCTATTAGAAAGTCTTTCTCCTATTTCTTATACTTTCTTTTCTTTGTGTTATGTAGTTTATTAAATTGTTTTCTCTACATTTTTTCTTTAAAGGAGTGGTCCGAAACTACCATTTATTTTAATCCTAAATGTGTGTTTATTTAATATCTCTTGTCTAATATACTTTCATTAAAAAGTCCCTATTGTTCCCTCACTGCACTGATGACTCTATATTTTTTACCTACATATTGTTTGATGACACTTCATTTGAGCGCTCCAAATGCATGTTGGGATACTTAAATGAGATGTCATGAGGTGGCAAAGGTTGTAGTGCCTGCCACAGCTTCTGTACCCACCCTGAAACGAAGCTTCATCAGTGGGGTCTGTTTCAGGGGCTCTACTGAGCATGCAGATCTTGCCAGTTGTCACTTGCGATATTCTTCTCAGTGCACAGTGACAGTGCACTAACTCGCCGGCTCTTATGAGAAGAAACAAGCTGGCAAGAGAGCACACTGTCAGTGAGCATTGTAGGGAGAAAGCCCGGTAACCAGAGACCAGCCCTGCCCCCGGAAGTGATATCACATGCAGTGTCAGGAACGATATATGAGAGAATGGTAGGGACTTTTTAATTAAAGTGTATTAGAAAAGAGATTAGATTATGACATTAAATAGGCATAAGATTAAAATAATTGCTAATTTTGGACCACACCTTTAATGCTACTCACTATTCAGTTCTAGTGACATTATGCCCAGCATCAACTCACTATATTTACACAGTACCACCTGGTTACTGTGCCTTTGTGGACACACACCCCATTATGTTTTCTAGACTTTCCATCATTTCAATGCTGTGCCTTATACACTCTTAGTTACTGTACATATTTTTCTGTAGGCCTTTCCTTTCTATTCATGTATCCTAATGCCCCATGGACACACTTCCTATGACATAGCCTCTGAACTCCCCTTTTCCCCACCCAACTACTACTATGCATGCCATACAGGTTCTTTGTGTTAGGCGTCAGATTCCGACCCCTGCATAGGAGGAATCTTGAGCCTTGCCTTCTGCGGTCTCACATTCGGTCCCAGCCACAGAGGGTCCTGCTCAGCAAAGACATCGATACCAGCATCTTGCTCAGGCTAGCACTGTCGGTTTGGTTGCTGCTGCCACCCCTGGTCCAGCTATAGCAATCCTTGCTAGCCAGCAGCGAGCAGCTCCAGGGACTAAGTCCTTCTTTCGGACTACTGAGCATGCCCGTGGCTTATCCTCTCATTTGAGCTCAGGGATCACATGCTCAGGTCCTGTGGCTATTCCGATTGGACCACAGGGAAAGTCCCGGAAGGACGCCACTATAACAGGGTCACATGGCCGCCCGGCCATGCGCTAAGATAGTTTTTTGTTGAGACTTGTGTGAGTGATGATGAATGCATGAAACTGGTGACTGACTCATTAAATAACCCCTCCCTTTGATACATATGTATTAGTGTTACTTTAGCTTGAGTTAGCGCCTCATGGTGGCAAAGCATGTGCCACAGTGCTCCAGTCTAAGCAAAAAGGATAGCGCCATAGTGTCGCCATATCGCCCGTACCTCTGGGCCGTACAAGTCTATCCACTGCACACTGTGACAGCTAGCAGGGTACAGCATTTTCCTAGCATCACTCTAGCACCGCTGCAGCAGTTCCCTGCACAAGCGGGTCTAGAAGGATTCTGACTCCGTGCCTCTGGGCAAAGTTCTGTGACCACATCGCTTGCGCTCATATCATATTAGTGCAACCCTGTGAAGTAACAGGGTTCGCCTCATACACTCTGGGTGAGGTAACACGACCGTGCTACTATCCGCCATTACCTAGCAGCAGGTTTCATCCCTGCACGGTGGACCCTGGGATGCGAACGCTAGCCCTTAACACTTTGCTCCCATAGACACAGCTTTTGCATATTCACCTTTTCTGACCCAACACTCCCACTGTATAACATGCACATATGCTGGTCACACACTTCCCCCATTTTCTCATTGTTTTATTATTTTATTCATTGACATGCCTCCTTTGTTGCCTTATATATTGTATATCAACACCACATTTGCCGTTCTCTTGGTGTATGGAGACAGCTGCAAACTATACCATTGAGCAACACCGGTAGACTTCCACATCTCTGATACATATAATTGCCCTTTTTTACCATGCACACACTGTTAGGGCTGGCAGAATGCACCAAATAATAAAGAGATGGTAATAAGGTGCGTTCGCAGCCCGGGCTCCACCATGCAGAGATGTTAACTGCTGCTCGGTAATGGCGGACACTAAATGGCGGTATCGCTCTGGACACACATGGGTTAAACACCACCCATTATGCAATAGCGAAGGGCTCTGTTGCTTCACATAGCCACTGTACCATATAGCACAGATGCCGTACCCTGTTATCTGTCACAGGGCATAGCTGAATCAGCACTAGTGTATGGTCACAAGACTCTGCCCCAAAGATGCAGGGTAAGAGCCTCTCTAGATCCACTAGGTGCACGGCGTCGTACCTGTGAATGCCACTAATAGACGCTGGCTACTGTGGAGTGTAGACCAAGTGCTTAGTGGCGTATATGCAAAGCCACTACTTGGCACTCAAGCTAGGCCCTGACTCTGGCACTACCTGGCAAGGCTGATCAATACATGCGTACCAAGGGTAGGGGTTTCATAATGAATCAGTCACCAGAGACATTCATACGTGCATAAAACACACACACCATATTGTCTATACTAGTGCACGGCCGTGCGATCCTTTTATAACCGCAGCCTTCCAGGACCTTCCTGATGGCCCAATCCGAGCTGCTTGAGGACCTGAACATGTGACCTCCGACCACCAATGAGCAGTCATCTCACGGGTATGCTCAGATAGAGAAAAGCAGGACTTGGTCCCAGGAGCGTCTGCTCGCCACTGACTAATGCAGAATGCTATAGATGAACCTGGGGTGGCAGCAGAACCAGACGCATAGCATTAGTCTGAGAAAGACGCTGGGACCGACGTCTCTGCTAAGCAGGAACCTCTGCTGCTGCAGAAGAATGGGAGAGCGCAGAGGACATGGCTTGAGATTCACCCTGTGCCAATACATGTGCCAACAATGTAGTCCTATATGATATTATTCCATGAGGTAGGCATATTACTGCTCTAAGTAACCAAAGATAACACAAGTTGCACTGAATCTTACATAGGAAATGTTGTATATGTACAGTGGATTAGTAAAGTGCAGGTGCATACAGTATATAATTATATGCAGCACAATATAATAAATAACCATCATATAACTAATTGATGACAACTATTACTAAGTGAAAAAAATGCGAATAAGATGGTTCCCTAATTCTATTAGAAAAAGGGATCCAGTAAATTCTCATTTAAATAGGAGGGGGAAGACATGGCCATGTAGCATATAACAAAGTCATAAGGTAGTAAGCATAAATAGTAAGTACCGCCCACAAACTTGTCCAATGTGTGTTTCGCGGTAGCTTCATCCAGGGGCTTGTACACATCTAGCATTCCAGGATATTTAGATAGTAATCCACCAATCAGGGATATGGAATCAACTCGTTACCTACCTATTAGCTAAAGAGACTGTTGGTAAGAGCAACCCTGCTGATAAAGTGACCATAACTTCTGGGATCAAAGTGCCTGTACAGCAGATAGTGAAACCATAGAGTAAGGTGACAAATCAATTCACTGCTGATCAAAATTTTTGGAAAATTTTGCTAATGTTGGCAAATTTGAATTTCAAAATACGTACTCATCTCTAGTTGTGACGTTGTGACAAAAGCAAAAGCAAAATATGAATCTCATTTTTACACATCTGTTTTTCATCTGTCATTTTATTTGTTACACATTTTAATTTCCTGTGAATATCACTAATTGTTCCTTACAAATCTTAGAGAGGTTGCCAACTACAATGTGTAATGGGCAGAGTGATATAAACCTTTGAAATAAGGCTTTGTTCAAATACCTTGCATTTTCATATATGCCTGTGAGTGGCGCTATCGCTGTCCGCTTATCCTCATCACGTGACCCCCCCAGCTGCAGCTGCCTCTTATGACCAGTGACATCACGTTAACTTCCGAAATTGGAAGCTGATGTGAGATCTCCGAGGCAGAACCCAGTCTTCCTGAGTTACTGGGCTGTGGGCAGAGTTTGACCACATGTCACAGCCCAGCATCAAGCGCGCTGTCTCCTGCACTGCTTTCATTAACAGAGCGCCGCAAGCCCACATGATGCTGGGCTGTGATGTGAGCTGTAACTCCACCTACAGCCCAGTCACTCAGGAAGACTGGGTCCCGCCTCGGTGATGCCAACTCAGCTTCCAGTTCCGGAAGTTGACATGACATCACCAGACATCAGAGGAAGCCGGGGGTCACTTGATGGGGATGAGCGGACAGCGATATCGCCACCCACTGGCATATTTGGAAATGCAAGGTATTTTAACAAAGCCTTATATCCTACATTGTAGTGGACAACCTCTTTAAGTAAAAAATGTGCATGTAAATAATTAAAATTAAAAAATAATGTTCGAAAACACTGGTAAGAAATTGATAGCATTATTATAGTCATTGTCTTAGAACCTGTCTAAAATAAATAATTTAAGTTAAAAATCAGAGTAATTAATATGATGAATAATGAAGTCCAAGTATTACTGAATCTAGTCTCTATAATACTCCTAGACCAAACTTGGACCTAAAATATACAATCTAAGGCTGGAGTCACACAACGTAGAAAAATACGGGCCGTATTTTACGGCCGTAATACGCATAAATGGTCCCTAAATAGTGCTCCGTATGTCATCCGTTGTGGTGTGGCCGCATATTTTTCTCATGTAAGCATCCGTATGTGATCTGTATAGCGTTTTTTTCTCGCAACCTTGCAAAATGGACATTTAATGGTTTTGAGGCCTGCACATAATTTAAATCATCAGCACCAACCCTATTTATTGCCTCAACATCAGGTGGCAGCCTCCAATCTGCCCATTTTGGTGCGGTGCTTGTGTTGGTGTATTGGTGGTTGGTAGCAAACATGTCAGACACACTTCAGTTCACCCCAACTGTCCGTGTTCTCTTCAACTGGGTTTTGTCCTGCCGCTTTGGCCAGCCATACCCAGTGATTGTGGATCCGAGGAGGAGGAGACAAATGTGGGTCCATCCACTATTGAGGCAATGACTCACAAGAGGTGATTTTCACCGCCTCTATTCTTTTCTGCGGGATCATCCGGAAAAATTTTACCAATACTGTCGCATGAGCCTTGCAACATTTGATCTACTCTTGGAGACAGTGCACCCTGGGATAACCTTTCAGGACACAAGGATGCGCAAAGCTATATCTGCAGAGGAGCGACTTCTACTCACATTACGGTATGTACTACACAACCACATTCTCTATGCTCATGATGTGTTGCCCAAAGTATGTTTTGTTTTTTTTTAATAATTTTAATGCCCTCATCTTATTCCAGATATATATAAACTTACACACCAGAATGTTATGTGTAATATGTACTGAATATCACGTAGTGATTGTGCGACCAAATATATGTGTGTTAGTAGATATGAATCACTTACAAGTTTGGTATGTATGTACCTCGTCTTTTGTTAATTTGTGCATTCTAAAATGTTCCATTTCTGTTGTTCTTCAGCTTCCTGTCCACTGGCCTGTCCTATGCCGCCCTCCACCATGAGTTTCTCATTGGAAGATCTACCATTTCTGGCATAGACTACATCAACTCGTCATGCCCCAGCCCAGGATGGAAGACTGGTTGAGGATATCAAGGGACTTTGAGGAGGAATGCCAGTTTCCTAATTGTATTGGGGCCCTTGATGGCAAACATATCCGGGTGCGTAAGCTGCCGAACTCTGGCTCCCAATTCTTCAATTATAAACAATACTTTTCTGTTGTATTGTTGGCTCTGGCCGACCCTCAATACAAGTTTATAATTGTTGACATTGGGGCCTATGGAAGGACGGGAGACTCTAGAGTCTACAATACTTCCATTGTGGGTCGGCGGCTACGCACCAACCAGTTGGATCTACCACCACCACGCCAGCTACCAGGCTCCACTCAAGAATCAGTCCCTTATGTCCTTGTGGCAGATGAGGCGTTTCAGTTAACGCGCAATGTCATGAGGCCATATCCCTGGCTCAACCTTGTCCACCGGCGCAGAATTTTTAACTTGCGCCTATCACGTGCTCGGTGACTGGTGGAGTGTTCCTTGGTCATTCTGTGGGCCAAATGGCGGGTCCTACAGTCTGCCATTCAGCTTAGTGAACAAAATGTAAATGAAGTAATTAAAGCATATGGCGTTCTTCATAACTTCACCATGATACATGATTGTTCCTCCTCTGCTGGTGTTGTGCGTGGGTCGGACAATGTGCGTAGGGCGAGACCACCTATCAACCCTCAACGTAGACCACTCTCTGGGCTCAAAGTGCGTGATATTTTCACAAATTACTTTTTGTCACCTGAGGGGGAAACTTCTTGGCAAGAGCATGCTGTGTCTATGTTGTAAATTTTTGTTTTTGGCCTTTGGGAAACTATATATATTACAACCCCTTTTGTCTTTTCTCTGTTTCTAAATCACTGTGTAAGCATATGGCAGCATGTCGTGATGTAAGTGCATCACTGATAAAGACAACAACAATTGAAAGTTAAAACTTTTTATGTATCCTTTTTTTCAAGGCCTTGTGAAACCATATTCGAGCCATATGTTATTTAGCAAAATGGCCATAATTGGCCTTAGAACATAAAAAATATAAAATGTTACAATACAGCATTTTAACCACAAAAAAACACACAAACTTATAAATTGTAGTATGTAGGAGGGGGGAGAAGGCGGCAGTCCAGCCTGTGTTGCCTGATGGCTAGTTTGGCCAACTTGTCCCTCGGCCTGTGTGGGGGCATACTCTTGCCCATGATGGAGGTAGTGGGCCGGCTCATGGGCTTGAGGTGGATACTGGGCACTATGATATTGGAGATGACTCTCCTGTTGGGGCTGGTAGGGCCGTGAGTCTAAACCTCCAAAATGGCCATGTCGTCCCCCACCAGACTGGGACCAGCCTCCAACATTGGCTGGGAACAAGTGGCCATATTGGTGTGCTGGGTTATACCCTGACATTTGTGAATGATGTTGCCAACGTTGGGTGGGGGGGAAGGGGGTGAGGTGTAGGTCCACGTGTAGGAGGATCCTCAGACCCTGATTGATCAAGCACTTGGGGGTGTGGGTTAAGATGCATGAGATTCCTGGGTGACAGCTGCCACCTCTCCAGAAACTCAAACACCTCAAAAGGCGTATTGGGGGTGTGCTTGCATCAATTAGGATCTGAATGGATCCTCCAACACGTAGCCGCACCTCACGGGGAAGGGAACGAAGATAATGGGCAAGGCTGTGTGAGTACTCCTCCCCATCATCA
Source organism: Dendrobates tinctorius (assembly GCF_039654945.1). Taxonomy (NCBI): domain Eukaryota; kingdom Metazoa; phylum Chordata; class Amphibia; order Anura; family Dendrobatidae; genus Dendrobates; species Dendrobates tinctorius. Next base: position 43,330,052 of record NW_027361679.1, on the reverse strand, counting down.
GTGGCAACTCTGGTAAGATAATTTTGGTCCCCTGTATCCACATTGGTCCTGGTATCAGTGGCAGGGATATGGCGCCTTCGTCTACCTCGCCGGTATGGCACAGCAGGCTGGGGGGAGCCCTCTAGCCAAACAGTTGGGCTGCTGCTGTTGCCCTGTTCTTCCTGGATGTCGGGTGGGGCTGCAGCTGACGGTCCTTGTAGTGGCTCTGTCCCTGGTGGTGGTGTTTCTGGTGGCGGGACAGGTTCTAGGGCAGGATCAGGTCGAGCAGGAGAAGTCACTTGGGCCTGGCTCCTTGGAAGGTCACAAAATGGGCCAGACACCTCAACCCTTCCACCTACAGGATCGAGGATGGCCTCTGAATCAGAACCTGTCTCCCTTTCAGTGAGGTTAGACTGAGTTCTGTGATTAAATATAAAATGTAGAAAAAGGAAAATTTGGATCGGGCCCTATAAAGCATTTGTGTCATGTGGTGTTTTTCGTATACTTACGGTCTGAGATCCATAATTGGAGCGAGGAACGAGTGGCGGTCGAAATAAATATATTTCCGCTTTGTGGGGGCTGCAGAACCACTTCTTTCCCGCTGCTGGCGCTCACAGCGATACTGGTCACGGATGTTGCGCCAGCGCCTCATCACATCTTCGACTGCAATGTGGCATACAGTTGTGGCCAAAAGTATTGACACCCCTGCAATTCTGTCAGATAATACTCAGTTTCTTCCTGAAAATGATTGCAAACACAAATTCTTTGGTTTTATTATCTTCATTTAATTTGTCTTAAATGAAAAAACACAAAAAAAATTGTCCTAAAGCCAAATTGGATATAATTCCACACCAAACATAAAAAAGAGGGTGGACAAAAGTATTGGCACTGTTCGAAAAATCATGTGATGCTTCTCTAATTTGTGTAATTGACAGCACCTGTAACTTACCTGTGGCACCTAACAGGTGTTGGCAATAACTAAATCACACTTGCATCCAGTTTACATGGATTAAAGTTGACTCAACCTTTGTCCTGTGTCCTTGTGTGTACCACATTGAGCATGGAGAAAGGAGAGAAGACCAAAGAACTGTCTGAGGACTTGAGAAACCAAATTGTGAGGAAGCATGAGCAATCTCAAGGCTACAAGTCCATCTCCAAAGACCTGAATGTTCCTGTGTCTACCGTGCGCAGTGTCATCAAGAAGTTTAAAGCCCATGGCACTATGGCTAACCTCCCTAGATGTGGACGGAAAAGAAAAATTGACAAGAGATTTCAACGCAAGATTGTGCGGATGTTGGATAAAGAACCTCGACTAACATCCAAACAAGTTCAAGCTGCCCTGCAGTCCGAGGGCACAACAGTGTCAACCCGTACTATCCGTCTGCGTCTGAATGAAAAGGGACTTTATGGTAGAAGACCCAAGAAGACCCCACTTCTTCCCCCGAGACATAAAAAAGCCAGGCTGGAGTTTGCCAAAACTTACCTGAAAAAGCCTAAAATGTTTTGGAAGAATGTTCTCTGGTCAGATGAGACAAAAGTAGAGCTTTTTGGGCAAAGGCATCAACATAGAGTTTACAGGGAAAAAAAGAGGCATACAAAGAAAAGAACACAGTCCCTACAGTCAAACATGGCGGAGGTTCCCTGATGTTTTGGGGTTGCTTTGCTGCCTCTGACACTGGACTGCTTGACCGTGTGCATGGCATTATGAAGTCTGAAGACTACCAACAAATTTTGCAGCATAATGTAGGGCCCAGTGTGAGAAAGCTGGGTCTCCCTCAGAGGTAATGGGTGTTCCAGCAGGATAATGACCCAAAACACACTTCAAAAAGCACTAGAAAATGGTTTGAGAGAAAGCACTGGAGACTTCTAAAGTGGCCAGCAATGAGTCCAGACCTGAATCCCATAGAACACCTGTGGAGAGATCTAAAAATGGCAGTTTGGAGAAGGCACCCTTCAAATATCAGGGATCTGGAGCAGTTTGCCAAAGAATGGTCTAAAATTCCAGCAGAGCATTGTAAGAAACTCATTGATGGTTACCGGAAGCGGTTGGTCGCAGTTCTTTTGGCTAAAGGTTGTGCAACCAAGTATTAGGCTGAAGGTGCCAATACTTTTGTCTGGCCCATTTTTGGAGTTTTGTGTGAAATGATCAAGGATTTGCTTTTTGCTTCATTCTCTTTTGTGATTTTTCATTTAAGACAAATTAAATGAAGATATTAATACCAAAGAATTTGTGTTTGCAATCATTTTCAGGAAGAAACTGAGTATTATCTGACAGAATTGCAGGGGTGTCAATACTTTTGGCCACAACTGTAAAAGAATGAAAAATTACAATTTGCCTAAAACAAATTTTTGAACTAGTATCAAAGTCATGTGGCCTACTAGGGTGTGAGTTCCACCCAGGGTGGCATATAGCATTGGTACAACCAGGCCAGATGCACAGGGTCACAGTAGCTCATGTGGCAAGTAGCAACTCTTTAAACTGTTTTTGCTAGGCATTATGAGGAGCTTGGGGACAGGGTAAAATTCTCTCAGGGTGAAACAGTGAGTCCAAAAATAATATACAAGCCACAAGAGCCCAATATCAGAAGCACAGGATGTGGGGGGCATACTTGAAAAATAATTTATGGGCACTTATGTGCTGCTGCTCCTCACGTGGCCGATCACCAAAATCAGGGTCCATTTGGCGACATATGCGCCTCCATGCAGCCTCCTTTCTTGCCCGGTCGGCATAATGTGCATCCCGTTGGTCCCATAATTCTGGGCGATCCTGCACAAGAACAATTAGCATCTCCACATTCAGATTCAGGTAGGGTGCCATGAAGCTGTACTCCGTGGAGGCGTACTTCCTGGATGTCTGGAGCGTTTTTTGAGCTAACTAGCATGTCTAAGCTTCCTGATAATTTCTTGGAGCATTTCCTGTCACCAGAAGTCCTGCGTATTTCTCGCAAGTCAGATGTGTGGTCCCTGTGTAATGCGTATTTTTTGCGCACCCATAGACTTGCACTGGCGTAATACGGTCGTAGTACACTGACAATCGCAGCATGCTGCGATTGGCACGGACCGTATAAAATACGCGACAAAAATACGGCTAATGGGAGTTACCCCATAGAGAATCATTGGTCCGTGTGCAATGCGTTTTTTTAACGCCTCTCACTCGTCCGTATTCCTCTCTAGTGTGATGTCGGCCTAAGGGTGCTTCTCAAAGTTTCAAATCAGTGTTTTTTGCTTTCTGTACTATTTTATATCATATACACGTCCCCATATTAAGCTAAAAAAAAATTAACTGGTGCTTTTAATTGATCTCATGGCAAGTAAAAGTTATTAAACATATAATTTTAATACATAGGTATTTAGAGGGCTGCCATCAGGGCATTACTGCCCTGACTGGCGTATGTTCCCCAATCAGCAGAGGGGGCCTGCATAGGGCTTCGTCTCTTCTGCTGATCGGGCCCCAGTGGCAGGATTCTGCAGGTGCAGTAACTGAATCTGCGTTCGAGACGCAGGTTTAGATACTCTATTGCCGTGCGGGCCCACATGGCAATAGCTAAAGCTGCCAGCCATTCGGAGGCTGGCAGCTGATGTCAGCACGCACACCACCGGCATATGACGTCATTGTCATTCGCCGGCAAGTGCGCACTTGAAACGCTTGGAGGGATCATCGCCACAGGAGTGCAGCCAGGTAAGGAGAAAGGTTATTTTAATATTTATTGAAAAAGGCAAGCTGCGATATGCTTCACCAACAGGATGGAGAATCATGGACCGTGGTTCTCCATCCTGTTTGAGGCAGAATGGAGACATGGTGGCAGGATGTGAGACACTGGGGCAGGATGGGAGACATGGAGGCAGGACGGAGACATGGGGGTAGGATGGGAGACACGGGGCAGGATGGAGACACAGAGGCAGGATGGGAGACACAGGGCAGGATGAAGACAAGGGTCAGAATGGATACAGGGGGCAGAATGGAGACACGCGGGCAGGATGGGAGATATGGGGGGCAGGATGGAGACAGTGGCAGGATGGGAGACACGGGGGCAGGATGGAGACACATAGTGCAGGATGGAGACAGATGGGGCAGGAATATGGGGCAGGATGGAGACAGATGGTGCAGGATCATGGGGCAGGATTGAAACAAATGGGGCAGGATGGAGACAGATGGGGCAGGATCATGGGGCAGAATGGATACAATGGAAACTGATGGGGCAGGATCATGGGACAGATGGGGCAGGATCATGGGACAGATGGGGCAGGATCATGGGAAAGATGGAGCAGGATCATGGGACAGATGGGGCAGGATGGGGAGATCATATGGGGCAGGATAGGACATCACATGGAGGCAGAATGGATACTCATGAGGGCAGGATGGAAAAACATATGGGGCCAGGATGAGAGAACTTATGGCTGGAGCCAGGAATGAGACACAAGGGGACCAGGATGGGGGATATTATTACCATAGGGGCTAATTAAGGGATATTATTACTACAGTGATGTATTTAATTTAATTTTTCAGGATACTATTTTAAATGGGGGAGGCGGTCCAGTTACTGTGCAAAGTGACAATGTCGCCTTTTTCTCTTCATCTGATGTAGTTTAGAATTTGGGAAAGAAATAAGTAATGTGTTCTGCAAGCAGTGCTCTAGATAACTGTGTAAATTCCTGCAGAGACGAGCCTGGCTGGAAGAAGTGATGGCGGTTTGTGGTGGATGAGGATGAAAAGCGAAGGTGAAGGACTTCACCTAGAGACGTCACTGGTGACTTAGTGTGTTACCTGTACACTGACACGATACATTATATACTATATACAGCGGTCCTGTGTACAATGTCACCAGTGATCACTGTATTACCTGTACACAGACACTGCATACTAAATACAGATCTCCTGTGTATAATGGCACTTATGATGATATTAGTATTGATTTTTTTAGTACTGATTAGTATTGTAGTATTCAATCACTATGTAGTGGTAATATGTTGTCCAGCCATGGTGTGGCGGTATTTGTTCCTTGTATGTGCTATTATTTGGTCACTGTGGTGGTGTTAGGCATTGGGTTTCGGGCGCTGCACAGTGGGAATCCCGAGCCTTGCCGTCGACGGTCTCCCATTTCTCTCTGGCCACAATGGAACCTGCTCAGCAGACTTCTCGATCCCGACGTCCTGCCCACACCAGTATTGTGGGTTCGGTTGCTGCTGCCACCTCTGGTCCAGTTATGGCAATGCAGCTTGGTCAGCAGCAAAAGACTCCAGAGTCTAAGTCCTTCCTTCGGTCCACGGAGCATGCTCATGAGACGATCTCCCATTGGGGATCGGGAGCCACATGCTCAGATCCTTCTCCAGTTCTGATTGGTCCATCAGGAGGATCCGGAAGGACTCGGCTATAAAAGGTTCGCATGGCTACCTCGCCATGCGCTATGATAGACTCTGAGGCTATAGTACTTAGTGTATGTGTGATGATGGATGAATGAGCCTGGTGACTGACACATTATAATTCCCCCTCCATGGATATTACACATGAGTTAGGGTTAGGAATTAGAGTCAATACAGTAGCTCTGACACTGCATAGTGACACAGTGTTCCTCATCGTCTTCCTCTAGCGCCTTGGGCATCGGCGAGTACAGGCCTCCTGGACCACTGCTACCGCAGCGTCTGCCTAGGTAACGCCATGCGCCTTAGGTGCGCTTTCCAGCTCAGTTTATAGGCTGGTTGTGGCATCTGTCAGGGCGGACATCGCACCCGTACTAAGCGGTGGTTCACACTACCGTGACCTGTGACATTAACAGGTCGCGGTTGTTCGCCGGCGGGTATGTGCTTCGTGAAGCAACGGGGTTCGTGCCTTCTAACACCGGGTCAGTGGTTATCCGCCGGTGTCCGGTTTTCTCCTACAGGCCGTTCCCTCATTGTTTAGCTGCAGTTAGTCACCTCTGCACGGTGGGCCCGGGCTACGATTGCACCTCATATATTATTTCATCTTTATTTATTTGGTGCATTCTGCCAGCCCGTAACAGGTGGTAATATGTGGTTTGGTCATGCTGTGGTGGTATTTATTCCTTGTATGTGGTATTATTGGTCACCATGTGGTGGTACTATGTGGTCTGGACATGATGTGGTGGTATTTGTCCCTTGTTTGTGATATTGTTCGGTCAATGTGGTGGTAATATTTGGTCTGGACATGGTGTGGCAGTACTGGTTCCTTGTATGTGGTATTATAGGTCACTATGTGGTGGTAATATGGTGTCTGGTCATGGTGCGGTGGTATTTGTCCCCTGTACAGTATGTGATATTATTGGTCATTTTAAAAACTGAAAAATAAATAAAAATATACCTAAATTGTATTGGATATTTTAACAAATGTTTAATAGGTTAGAGTAGAGTAGGTCCCGGCCAAAAGAGTCTACCTTGTCGTGGTGGCGGGTTAAAAAATCTTTTGGCCAAAACAAAAGCTGCTGGCTATATGTGTGATCTCGTGATGGGAACTGTTAATGTGTAATTGGTGAGAAGTGGAGTTTTTCCAAGAGAGAGTGGTGGGACTGTGGACAGTTCGAGGGGTGGAGGCGGTGCTGGCTGGAGCCTGGGTGGAGTCTCAAGGGGTCTCGAAAATTTTGCCAGTATGGGGCCCTGAAATTCCTAGTGGCAGCCCTGGGTATATATGTAATGGTTGGGCAGCTGTAGCAACATACAGGATGATCATTAAGAGCAGGACAGTGTCTAGGTGTTGTGAGCTCATTTTCTCATTCACCTTTGATGTCCGATGAACTCCCTCTGCTGGTGAAAGGAGGTGGTGAAACTGATTTGGATGAGAGAGACCTGTCACCTGAACAGGTGTATTGCGATTGGACATCCGGAATCTCTGAGTGGATATAAGGCAGCTGACGCCCTGTAGGGTTGCTGGTGATTTCTCTGCTCTGAGCTCTGGCCTCCAGTTCAGTTCCTGTCTTCTAAAGCTAAGTTTTGCTCTGTTATTGTTCCATGAGATTTTGTCTGATTTGCTTAGTTTTGTGTTCAGCTAGCCCCGGCTGGGGCTTTGCTGAATTTCCATTTTTGTCCCTGATCGGTTAAATCTCTTTTGCTCTATCTTCAGAATATATCGGAGTGCTGATATAGGGATTTTGAAGTCTAGTGACTTCAGGGCCATTTTTCCTATCAGACGTGTTGGGACATTTTTGGTAGGGTTTTTGCGGATTGCAGCCAGCATCTTTTCTGTCCTTACCTATCTAGTTAGTTGGGCCCCATCGTTTGCTCTGCCTGTCTTTCTGTCTGTGCTTGTATTTTCATCTGTTCTCACTGACAATACATGTTGGGGTCTGTCTATTGTTTTGGGGTCTGCTCTGGGGCAGTTTAGATTTCCCCTTTATTTCTTTAGGCTTATTTAGTTCTCCGTCTGTGAAGAGGCGTCTAGGACCACTGTAGGAACGCTCCACGGCTACTGTTAGTTGTTGTGAATAGGATCAGGGGTCTGCAATCCACTAGCTACCAACCTCTCTGGTTTTCTGGACTTAGCTTGCATTTTTGCTTTTTCCTCCTCCGGTGACTCATTCATAACAGAATCACCAGCCATACCGCAGATTCTAGGGTACTCAATAGCAGGAAAGAATTGTAAAAAAAAAAAAAAGTGTCAGAATTTTTTTTTTTTTATGTATATTTTTTCTTAATGGAGATTAAGCAATTGTCTGATTGTGTGGAGAAACTCACTGCTGAAGTGCGGGGAATTTCCGCCTATCTTGCTCATTCACATGCTGCTGAACCAAAGATCCCTACTCCTGATGTGTTTTTTGGGGATCGGTCTAAATTTTTGAATTTTAAGAATAATTGTAAATTATTTCTTGCCTTGAAGCCTAGCTCATCGGGGAGCTCTGCACAGCAGGTTAAAATTGTCATCTCTTTGCTGTGCGGCGATCCCCAGGATTGGGCGTTTTCTTTGACACCTGATGATCCTATTCTAACTAATATGGATGCATTTTTTCAAGCCTTGGGGTTGTTGTATGATGAACCTAATGCTATTGATCAAGCTGAAAAAGCCCTGTTGGCATTAAGCCAGGGTCAGGATTCTGCAGAGTTGTACTGTCAAAAATTCCAAAAGTGGGCGGTCCTTACTAACTGGAATGATGGTGCCTTGGCAGCTCTCTTTCGGAAGGGTTTGCCAGAAACCGTAAAAGATAGTATGGTGGGATTTCCTGTTCCCTCTGGTCTTGACGATTCTATGTCATTAGCCATTCAGGTTGATCGGCGTTTACGTGAACGTAAAATTACACGAGAAATGTTGCCACCTGTTGAACAAATGTCTGAACCTATGCAATGTGATAGAGTTTTGTCTAGGGCGCAACGTCAGGAGTTCAGAAGGCATAATAAGCTGTGTTTTTTCTGTGGAGATGCCTCTCATATTATTTCTGTCTGCCCTAAATGAGAGAAACGTTTTGCACACACATTTGCTGTGGGTGGTGTACAACCTAAGTTTCTTCTGGCAATTACTCTGATCTGCTCCCTGTCCACATTTTCCGCTAAAGCTTTTGTGGATTCAGGAGCAGCTCTGAACCTGATGGACTTGGATTTTGGTAAATGTTGTGGGTTTCCTATGACACCTCTGCGGACGCCTATCCCTTTGAGGGGTATTGATGCTACTCCTTTGGCGAAGAATAAACCTCAGTTTTGGGCCCAGGTGGTAATGCGGGTCGCCCCAGACCATCAAGAAAATTGCAGATTTTTGGTTTTGCGTAATTTGCATGATACCATTGTTCTGGGGTTTCCCTGGTTGCAAATCCATAATCTGTGTCTGTGGTGAGTTGGGGTTGTCGGTGTGCTCTTAGTGACACTCCTGCTTTCTCCACCTCTCCCCAGTCGCATGATGTTCCTGACTATTTGGCTGATTTTTATGATGTATTTAGTGAGAATAAGTCTGCGTCTTTGCCTCCTCATAGGAGTTATGACTGTGCAATTGAGCTGAGCCCTGGGTGTAAATTTCCCAAGGGTCGACTTTTCAATTTATCTGTACCCGAGCATGAGGCTATGCGATCTTATATTAAGGAGTCGTTGGAGAAGGGTCATATTAGACCATCCTCTTCACCCTTGGGTGCTGGGTTTTTTTTTGTGGCCAAGAAAGATGGTTCATTAAGGCCTTGTATTGACTATCGTTCCCTCAACAAAATTGCTGTTAAATATCAGTATCCGTTACCCCTGATTTCTGATCTATTCTCCAGAGTTAAAGGTGCTTGCTGGTTTACCAAGTTGGACCTCAGGGGGGCGTATAATCTTATTCGCATTAAGCATGGGGATGAATGGAAGACGGCGTTTAATACTCCGGAGGGACATTTTGAGTACCTTGTGATGCTTTTGGGCTCACTAATGCCCCTTCTGTCTTCCAGTGCTTCATGAATGATATTTTCCGGGACTTTGTGGATAAATTTTTGATCATCTATCTGGATGATATTTTGATCTTTTCCAGGGATTGAGACTCTCATGTGGAACATGTTCGGACAGTGTTCCGGATTTTGAGGGAGAATTCCCTGTATGTTAAGGGATAGAAATGCCTTTTTGGTGTACAGAGGATTTAATTTTTGGGATTTATTTTGTCTCCGTCAACTATTGAAATGGACCCGGCCAAGGTACAGGCCATTTATAATTGGGTTCAGTCCACTTCTTTGAAGGCCCTCCAGAAGTTTTTGGGTTTTGCTAATTTTTATCGTAAATTTATAGCTAATTTTTCTGGTATTGCCAAACCATTGACTGATTTGACTAAGAAGGGTGCTGATGTGTTGAATTGGTATCCAGAGGCTGTTTCTTCCTTTCAGGAGCTGAAGCGGAGGTTCGTTTCTGCTCTGGTTTTGCGGCAACCTGATGTCTCACTCCTGTTTCAGGTAGAGGTGGACGCTTCTGAGATTGGTGCGGGAGCTGTTTTGTCCCAAAAAGATCCGGTAACATCTAAAATGAATCCCTGTGCTTTCCTTTCCTGAAAGTTCTCCCCATCTGAACGCAACTATGATGTGGGGAATCGGGAACTGTTAGCCATGAAATGGGCATTTGAGGAGTGGAGACATTGGTTGGAGGGAGCTAGACATCAAGTCGTGGTCCTCACTGACCACAAGAATTTGATTTACCTTGAGTCGGCCAAATGCTTGAATCCTAGACAGGCTAGGTGGGCCTTGTTTTTCACACGTTTTTATTTTGTGGTCTCTTTTCTTCCGGGCACTAAGAATGTCAAGGCAGATGCCCTCTCTAGGAGTTTCTTTGCTGATTCTTCTATTGTGACCAAGCCTGCTACCATCTTAGGTGAGGGGGTAGTTCTTTCTGCCATCTCGCCCGATTTGAGACGTGCTCTGTAAGAGTTTCAGGAGGACAAACCTGAGCGTTGTCCCATTGGAAAATTGTATGTTCCTGACCAGTGGAGGAAGAGAGTAATGTCTGGAGTTCATTGCTCCGCATTGGCTGGTCATCCAGGTATTTTTGGTACTAGAGATTTGGTGAGTCGGTCTTTTTGGTGGCCCTCCTTATCTCATGATGTCAGGAATTTTGTGCAGTCCTGTGGGACTTGCTCCCGGTCTAAACCTTGTTCTCGCTCTAGTGGGTTGTTGATGCCTTTGCCGGTGCCCAGGAGGCCATGGACCTATATTTCAATGGATTTTATTTCTGATCTGCCTGTCTCTCAGAGAATGACTTATCTGGGTGATTTGTGATAGATTCTCTAAGATGGTCCATCTTGTACCACTCCCTAAGTTGCCATCTTCCTCAGAGTTGGTGCCCTTGTTTTTGCAACAGGTGGTTCGCTTGCATGGGATTCCTGAGAACATTGTATCTGACAGAGGAGTTCAGTTTGTCTCTAGATTTTGGAGGACTTTTTGTTCCAAGCTGGGAATTCAGTTGTCCTTCTCCTCTGAGTTTCACCCTCAGACCAATGGGCAGACGGAGAGAACAAACCAGACTTTGGAGTCTTATTTGAGATGTTTTATCTCTGCTGATCAGGATGATTGGGTCTCATTTTTGCCCTTGGCCGAATTTGCTTTAAATAATAGAGCTAGTTCTGCCACTTTGATGTCACCTTTTTTTTTGTAACTTTGGGTTTCATCCTCGATTCTCTTCAGGGCAGGTGGAGTCTTCTGCCTGCCCAGGTGTTGACACTGTGGTGGAGAGAATGTACCAGATTTGGGACCAAGTGGTGGATAAGTTGTCTCTCTCCCAGGAAAAGGCGCAGCGGTTTTCCAACCGGCATAGGACCATTGGTCCCCGGTTTAAGGTGGGTGATATGGTTTGGTTGTCATCAAAGAATATCTCTATGAAGGTGGCTTCTCCAAAGTTTAAACCTAGATTTATTGGACCTTACAAGATTTTGGAGATTCTTAATCCAGTCTCTTTTCGATTGGCTCTTCCTGTTACATATAAGATCCATAACGTGTTTCATAAGTCTCTGTTGAAGAGGTTTGTTGAGCCAGTAGTTCCTGTGGTGGCACCTCCTGACCCTGTATTGGTTGAAGGCAATGTGGAATGAGGTTGAGAAGATACTGGATTCTCATCTGGCTAGACAGAGACTCCAGTATTTGGTTAAGTGGAAGGGTTATGGCCAGGAGGATAATTCTTGGGTATCTGCATCTGATATTCATGCCGAAAGATTGGTTTGTGCTTTTCATCGGGCCCATCCTGATCGGCCTGGTGGCGTGGATGAGGGTTCGGTGAACCCTCCTCAAGGGGGAGGTACTGTTGTGAGCTCATTTTCTCATTCACCTTTGATGTCGGATGAACTCCCTCTGCTGGTGAAAGGAGGTGGTGAAACTGATTTGGATGGGAGAGACCTGTCACATGTACAGATGGATTGCGATTGGACATCCGGAATCTCTGAGTGGATATAAGGCAGCCGACGCCCTGTAGGGTTGCTGGTGATTTTTCTGCTCTGAGCTCTGGCCTCCAGCTCAGTTCCTGTCTTCTAAAGCTAAGTTTTGCTCTGTTATTGTTCCATGAGATTTTGTCTGATTTGCTTAGTTTTTTGTTCAGCTAGCCCCGGCTGGAGCTTTGCTGAATTTCCATTTTTGTCCCTGATCGGTTAAATCTCTTTTGCGCTGTCTTCAGAATACATCGGAGTGCTGATATAGGGATTTTGAAGTCTAGTGACTTCAGGGCCGTTTTTCCTATCAGACGTGTTGGGACATTTTTGGTAGGGTTTTTGCGGATTGCAGCCAGCATCTTTTCTGTCCTTTCCTATCTAGTTAGTTGGGCCCCATCGTTTGCTCTGCTTGTCTTTCTGTCTGTGTTTTCATCTGTTTTCAATGACAATACATGTTGGGGGCTGTCTATTGCTTTGGGGTCTGCTCTGGGGCAGTTTAGATTTCCCCTTTCTTTCTTTAGGCTTATTTAGTTCTCCAGCTGTGAAGAGGTGTCTAGGACCACCGTAGGAAAGCTCCACGGCTACTGTTAGTTGTTGTGAATAGGATCAGGGGTCTGCAATCCGCTAGCTACCAACCTCTCCGGTTTTCTGGACTTAGCTTGCATTTTTGTTTTTTCCTCCTCCAGTGACTCATTCATAACACTAGGAAGTAAAAGTGAGTAAGAAAGAGAAAACAGGATCAGAGGTGTAAGGAAAGAAGTTGGAAGATTGTCATGATATTGGTATAATCACACAGGGAAATAAGTTAGAAAATTAAAAAGCATTCATATGTTTTTCCTTCAAAATAGTATGAGCAATTTAAACCAGTATATAAAGTAATCACAACAATTTACTAAATACCACCATAATAAATATAAACCACCAGAACCATCAATGTGGACATTGGTTTCAATACATACAGTGCTCAGAAAAACTGAATACACCCCCTTTGGAAGTAAGATTTTAATCAATATCTCACTGAACAAATTCTAAAATTTTGATAATACGGAGTTTCATAGAACATTTTATAACCCATAACATAAAAGTAAGGTTAATAATATAAGATTCATTAGAAAATCTTCAGTTTTACTCAGATTAGTTGATGCAAAAATGAATATGCACCAAATAAAAAACTACTACAGCTAGCATTTTATATGACTTCTATGATTTTTAAGGACAGCACCAAGTCTTCTAGGTATGGAATGAACAAGTTGGCAACATATTTTGACATCCATCTTTTTCCATTCTTCATGAATTACCTCATTTAGAGCCTGGATGCTGGATGGACAGTGATGCCCAACTTGTCTCTTCAGAACTCCCCATTGGTATTCAATTGGCTTCAGATGAGGAGACATACTTGGTCAATGAATGATGGTGGCATTTTATCTTTCAGTATAACTAGAACATCTGTGAATCCATGATACCATTGATGGTATGTATCAATGAAATGTATCTCCCCGACACCAGGAGCACTTATGCGGCCCCATAAAAGCTCAATCAAACTACGGTAAATATAATGAAGGATCTGCTATCTTTTTTTAAAAAATTTAGTCTTATGGATATTTAAAATCATAGTCTAAATTGATACACTTCAGAGTGGTTACCTCTCCGCCATCAGTGTGAAATAAGAGAACTGGTTTGACTTGGATGCCTTTTACAGGGGTTCTAGGCAATAAAGTTCTTCCTCACATAGAGAGCGCTAAATTGGCATTGGGAAAATTTTTTATTTATGAATTTTATATTATTACATCCATTAGATATAAAAATGGATATAAGAGATACTTATACCACATCACGAAAACAAAGCGGGTGTTCCTGTGATCTGCACAAAGCTGCCTGATACTATGAACATGGTTGGTACTTGTTTTCCCAATCATTTCCACAGATGCAAGATCTACTAGCATCCAAGAAATGTGGAAGTTAAGTCAAAACATTGAACTCTTTGTAATGTCCTTCAAACCATTTCTGGACACGTTCTGCACATGGATCCAGTCACCCACATAATTTAAAGGAAAGCATAATTGTTGAGATCACCTTTTCTCATTGCTCCACATGCATAGCCCCATTTACAGCCAGCTGTCATGACACTTTTCTATCATAGCCGGCATTCATTTTTACAGAATTTTGTGTGTGATTAGATTAGGAGGGCTAGCCTTCATTCTGCATCCTTTTGCCGTGGTTAAGCCAAGTGTGCCTAGCTTCTGTTGGCTCTAGTGCCAGGTGCTGTGTCCTCCTGTTTCTGCCGAATCCCTACGCTCTTGAGTTACCATGGTAAGCCAGCACAGTCCTCAGTTGTCACTTTTTCTGACCTTGCAGGCCACATCAGATGTTGATGGCACCACTTGTCAGGTACTTGGCTAAACTCTTCTATAACTGCCTTGGACTTTGTGGCAAATCATTTCAGTTACAATGTTGTATAACTCTGCTATACCACTGCTCAGTTCTGAACTTTTGAGAACCTTAGCTCTGCCGCATCGCTAGTTAACTCTTCTATTCCACTTACAAGTTTTGTCTTAGACTTGTGACAAATCTAGCACTGTTACATTGTTGGGTTACTTTGCTATTCTGCTGCCCAGATCTGCATTGGACGCTGTGAGTGTGACAAACGCACCTCTGCCATACCAGTACAAGTTCTGCTTTGGACTCTGTAACAAACTCAACTCTGAGTTAATTCTGTTATACTCCTACGAGCTTTTCCTCTCTGATTCCTCATAGCAGAGTCTACTCTGCTTAAAGGGAATCTGTCACCTCATTTTGGCCAAAGTGATGCGGCCACCGCCATCAGAGGCTTATCTACAGCATTCTGTAATGCTGTAGATAAGCCCCCAATGTAACCTGAAAGATAAGAAAAACAAGTTATATTATACTCACCCAGGAGTCCGGTCCAGTCTGATGGGTGTCATGGTCCAGCGCCTCCCATCTTCTAGCGATGACTTCCTCCTTCTTACTTCTGCCGCAGCTCCTGCGCAGGCGTACTATATCTGCCCTGTTGAGGGCAGAGTAAAGTACTGCAGTGTGCAGGCGCCGGGAAAGGTCAGAGAGGTCCGGCGCCTGCACACTGCAGTACTTTACTCTGCCCTCAACAGGGCAGAGAATTACACCTGCACAGGAGCCGAGGAAGAAGTAAGAAGGAGGACATCATTGCTAGAAGATGAGAGGTGCCGGACCAGACCACGACACCCACCGCACCAGACCGCCCCCTTGTTTTTCTTATCTTTCAGGTTACATTGGGGGCTTATGTGCAGCATTACAGAATGCTGTAGATAAGCCCCTGATGGCGTTGGCCGCATCTCATAGGCCAAAAATGAGGTGACAGATTCCCTTTAATGTGATCCTATGTTTCCTGTTGACTCCTACCGTTGCCATTCAGTCAACAGTGCTTTTATTGTCCCACCTGAATCTCCCTGCAGCATCAATATCCTCAATCCGTGCTGCACAATAACTCTTCACTTGGAATAAAGGCTTCAAGGATCCACCTCATTAGGTGAGATAAAACAATAATCCTGTCACCATTTCACTAGCTGACTTTCATTGGAGATACTAACTATTGCATACCAGGAACAACACATAAGATCTGCCATTTTGTGGATGCACTGATTCCACCATCACACACCGCTCCTGCTGGTGATTCTGTTTCTTCACATCAACAGAGCAGCTCTTCTTCTTCTGGGCTGCTCTGTCGACGTGACTGCCGAGGTCATGCTGATTGACAGTGGGCTGTCCGCAGTTAGGCAGCGGGGAACCGGCCGTCAATCACTCTGGCATTGGCAGTCACATCCCGCCAACAGATCAGAGTGAGGGAGAAGCAACAGCTCTATTGATGTGATGTCATCAGAACCTGCAGAATTGCTGTCAGAAGCAGTTTGTGGCATCTCAGAGCCGGCCAAAATCAGTGCTTCAGTGCTGGACAGAACAGGCAGGTAGTTAGCAACTACCTGCAAGTCAGTACTTAGGCCCACAAGAAAAAGTTTTTAATATTCCCATATAATCCATTTTACAAGTGTTGTTATCATAGGATAATTAATTGGTATTTCCTTCACCTGTTCTGACTGATCGTGCTTATATTCATATTGCAGCCTGATACTTGTTCTCTTCTTTTGTGTAATGTTTTTCAAAGTCCATAAAATGTCACCCACCCTACACAGGACTGATTGCTCAGCTGTTCCCATATAATTTAGACTTTGGCATTACATTCGTTAACAGAGCCTGCTGCCTGCTATCTCCACCCAAATCAGCCTAGGACAGTCATCCACTGAGGTGACTAAGTGCTGTAACAAAGCTGTGTCCTAACTAAATATTACCACTGGAGGGAGACAGATCCTTCCTATCACCAACACATATCCTGACATACTCCTGCATTTCCATTCTCCTTCCCATGTGCAGCACATTTCTCAGAGGCATAGAGCTGAGGTCAATTAGCTTCATTAGGATTTATTCTAAAAAAAAAAAAAATTAGATTATGTTGCATGCTTTTCTGTAGGTATGAAAACATCAACTTAGGCCCATAGGTCTTAAGTCTGAAAGCTTTGATTATAAATCAAAAAAATAATTGTTATGTTCTTCAGCAGCTCATAGCATTCTTTCAAACTGAGCAATGCTTCTAAAGATGGGAATCTTACAGGTATGTGCACACATTGTGGATTTGTGTGCTGATTTTTCCGTGCGGAATCTGCAGAATCCACAGGTCAAAATACCCACGTTTTTACTGCGGATTACCTGCGGATTTATTGTGGATTTTGTGCGGATTGACCTGCGTTATTACACCTGCAGATTCCTATAATGGAATGGGTGTAAAAACGCTGCGGAATCCGCACAAAGAATTGACATGCTGCGGAAAATAAACCGCTGCGTTTCCGCGCTGATTTTTCCGCAGCATGTGCACAGTGGTTTTGTTTTCCATAGGATAACATGGAAAAACTGCTACGGATCTGCAGATGAATCCGCAACGTGTGCACATACCCTAAAGGGGTTGTCCGGTACAAATTTATAAGTCTGCAGTCACTCTGTGTGACTGCAGACTTAAGAATCCCTCCAGCACACGCTCTGTGCACTGCGAGGACTTGTCGGTTTCTGAGCCAGGACCACAGCCTGTCCAGTGTATGGAGCGAGGCTGCGCCCACTGGATGGGCTCTGACCAGGAGTATGTATAAGGCCGGAGTCACACTACAGCGAGATACGGCCGAGTCTTGCAGGTTTAAACCAAGCTCTGGCACCTGCACTCCGGAGCAGAGCATGCAGCGGAGTGCCGGCACCAGAACTTGGTTTTAACCTGCGAGTCTCGGCCGTATCTCGCTGTGTGTGATCCCGGCCTAATGCATATGTTAGACAAGGGGCACCGGGGTGGTAGTCCGGACCGATCTCACCCACTAAACACAGTCTGTAGACACCCCGGCCCCTTGTACATACAATCTGGGATGGATTCAGTCTTTTCCCCAAACACAGTTACCTACTCTTTCTTCTGGTCACAGCAGTTC
The DNA here is from genome assembly GCF_039654945.1 of Dendrobates tinctorius. NCBI lineage: Eukaryota > Metazoa > Chordata > Amphibia > Anura > Dendrobatidae > Dendrobates > Dendrobates tinctorius. The sequence goes on along the minus strand of NW_027361679.1, from coordinate 43,312,763 downwards.
GGGCAATTGAGAGTCCAGGGATGCAGCTGTATTCCAACAGGGAAAACGTAACTTTTTATTGAACAAAGTTAAAGAATGGATTTGAAAGACAGATACAACACAGGCTTTCCTGCTCTTTCCCTGACATTTGCTGCAGTCGAACCCACAGCGGCTGCAGCAGCCAATGTTCAAAGTAAACCGCTCGCTGGAATCTGGGCGCCTGAGACCCCTTCAGGGAAGGTCCCTCCAAAGTCATGAGGGCCTGTGTTGCAATCCCTTTTAGTCCTTGATGGTCTTTAGCCCGTGGCAACAGACCTCTTCCATGTGGGGGATCTGGCAGTGCCCTGTCCGTCTGCATGTCTACACTGGACAAAGATCCCAGCAGTTCTGGGGAAGCAGCAGCTTTCTCTCTCTGCTGCTGACCAGCCCATCATATTACCTATTGCTGTCCCTAACTATATACAGCCATTTAAAGGAGAACATACATAATATGGTACAATACATGGCAAGGTATAAGACACACATAAAACTGTACAGGTACATAACTTATGTACATGGGGTCACACGGCGGAAGGAGGGGGCGCAACTGAGGGGAACAGCCATCTCCTTACATAAACATACTCCTAGTCAGAGCCCATCCAATCCTGGCTGAAGCACTGAAGAATTCTCGCAGCGCACAGGGCATGGGCTAGGGGATTATTAAGTCAGCTGTCACACAAAGTGACTGCAGACTTATTGATTTGGATTGGACAACCCCTTTAATGAGTTATTCCCATCTCTTTTTATGGCAGAGATGGGAATAACTTTTTTTAGGTCCTGGGGTTCCGAAAGCTACGGAGCGAGGCTAAGCTGCACTGTTTGTGAATGTCTGTAGAAAAGAATGGGGGTTGTGCCACAGCATAGATCTCTTTGCTATGATGATTCTGTAACTCCCATTGATTTCTATGAGACTTTCGCTAACGGCTGTGCTTGGCTTTTTCATATCTTAACTCTGGTGGCCAGGACTTAGAAAACCTTATTCCCATCTTGGACATGAAAGGCAGTGATGGGAATAAACATTTAAATAAGTTTTCCTGTTTCTTTTTACCTTTATGACATTTCAATTAGACAGGTTATTAAAGTAAACACTAGTTTGAACTTGCGCTGATGGAAATACCTGAGTATTAGAATAATAAATAATGAATACTGTCAGCTGATAAGTGCAATAAATAACTGGTGAAAGGGTTAATAATAAGGTGTGTTGCAATTTAAAAGACAAGAATGTGGGACTATGAGATGGATTACCTTTGTATAGGTTTGAAGCTGGAAAGAAGAGGGAGTTGTCGTTAGAAGAAGGTCCTATAGAAAGCTGGTTGGTCCTCCTTTCTGACAGGTTTTTAAATACCTCCATTTACAATTGAAGTCCGGGTAATGGGTTAAATCCAGGATGAAAGATGAAGCAGGATCTAAGTAATAGGACGCTGTCCCGGCCCGTGACAGACGTCCGTCCTAGATGGTGCCCGTGGCCGCTTGTATTCAGTGCAAGCGCCGCGCCTGGAGTCGAGCCGGCAAGGTGCAGAGACGCTGCAGGACTTTGCGTGACGTCACGGTCACGTGATGAATCACGTGACTGGCTATGGAGCGCACAGGGGGCCACAATACAACCTACGCATTTCGGAATATGCTGATTCCTTCGTCAGGGATGGCCCAGTGGATACAGATGGCGCTTATATCTCCTGCATCAACCCATACCTGGATTATACATTAAAGGCAAAAAGTTCGCTCTCACTATTGAGACCGTTGGGAATTAAAGTGTCCATTTCAAATATCCATTTACTTTCTTCGCTGGTCATTTGAAGAATAAAATTTCCTTTCCTCCAGCTTTTGTTAACTACTTTAATACCAGTCACTTTGGGTCCACAGAATATTAGTATCAAAAATTATTATTCACACTATTTACTTACTTATACTTAAGGGCCTGTCACACTAAGCGATATCGCTAGCAATATGGCTGTAACGTTACTGTTTTTTGTGACGTAGCAGCGATATTGCTAGCGATATCGCTATGTCTGATACTTACCTCCGACCGGCTCCCCCGCTGATTATCGCTGATCGCGCGAGAACGTCCTGGACCATTCTCGTCATCCGCTTCCTGCTGGGCTTCCTGTGGCGCCGACGAGCGACGCGTGGATGCGTGTGGGAGGGCGTCAGGATCGCTGCGTCTGACAGGTAAGTAGCGACCCCCGACCCCTGCTATGTCGCTGGTGAGATCTGCCTGTGTGGCAGCTCACTAGCGACCACTTAGCGATGCACCAGCGATCCTGACCGCGTCATATCGCTGGTCGGGATCGCTGGTGCATCGCTAAGGCCGGTTTCACATTAGCGCATTTTATGCGCGCGCACGGCCGGGGGTAGCTCCGCCCCCGATCCGGCTCTCTGCCCGGCGTGCCCGCCCCTTCCTTGTAGCGCCGCCTCCTAGCGGACAGCGGCGCCTGCGATCGGCGCACCCTATCTTTAGCATAGGGTGCGCCGATCGTGCGCAGGTCGTGCGCTAGTTGCGCTTTGACCTGCGCTGCGCACTTTTGACGGTGCGCCGTGCGCGCCAAAATCCGAAAAGTTCGATTTTGGCGCGCACGGCGCACCGTCAAAAGTGCGCAGCGCAGGTCAAAGCGCAACTAGCGCACGACCTGCGCACGATCGGCGCACCCTATGCTAAAGATAGGGTGCGCCGATCGCAGGCGCCGCTGTCCGCTAGGAGGCGGCGCTACAAGGAAGGGGCGGGCACGCCGGGCAGAGAGCCGGATCGGGGGCGGAGCTACCCCCGGCCGTGCGCGCGCATAAAATGCGCTAATGTGAAACCGGCCTAAGTGTGACAGCACCTTTACTTACAAGGCATATGCTCATTTTGCTTTTGTCTTTGACTTTTGTCTGTCAAAAAACACTATTAGGCTATGTGCACACGTATGCAGAAAATTCCTGACTGAAAACCGGACTCCTTTCCAGAAAACGTGCGTTTTTTTCTGCGCGTTTTCCGCGTGTTTATTGTGCAATTTTTGCACGTTTTTTATGCATTTAGAAAATAGTTAGAAATGCAGATTTTTCCACGAAATTAATGAGCATGCTGCATTTTTTACCGCGATGCGTTTTATTCGCGGAAAAAAAACGCATCAATATGCACAAAAAGTGCGGAATTCATTCAAATGAATTGGATGCTTCTTGTAAGCGCTTTTTAAGCGTTTTTGCCAGTAAAATGGCATAAAAAATGCTTACGTGTGCACATACCCTTAAACTGCAGATTTGGGGTTAATCTGCAGGTTAATAGTGTTTTAAAGCCATGCGGTGTCATGTCTTCTGTGATCTCGTCGTCATGTCTAGAATCCATGATCATGTGTCCCTGCCTGGATCCTGCATTGTCTGGTTCTGCAATCATCTCGTCATGTCTGAAACACTGATCATGTGACGTTTCCTAAAGATCCTGCACTGTCTGGTTCAGCAATCATCTCGCCATGTCTAGAACTCTGATCATGTGACCTGTCTAGGTTTCAGGACTGATTCTGCAGTCGTCTCGTCATGTCTGGAACTCCGATCATGTGACTACGCTCTGTTATCCTGTGGATCTGAACCCGGAAGTGCTCTCCTGGTCCTGACCTGGAAGAGGAGGTGCTATGCCCTATATCAGGCCGCCCCTTCCTATGCTCAGGGCCTGAGTATTGTGTCCCTGCATGGCTGCTTGTTCTGTGGGGCGAGCCCTCTATTCTGTGCCTTTGCACTCTGATCTCTGCACACGCTCTGTGCTCGTATTCCGTCTCTGGTCTTGTGTCTTGTCTAGTGTTGGTCCTTCGTGCCATGTTTTGTCCCTGCTCTGCTTTGCCTTGTAGTCCTTGTTTGCTCTGATTCTGTTCCGTGTTTCTGTCCTCATGTCATGTCTCACTCTGCTTTGTGGCATCAGGTACCCTGCCTCTGTCTCTGTCCCTGGCGTGTCCTTACACGTGCAGGCCTCCATCTCTGTACCCTGCCCTGACGTGTCTCCTTACACGTGCAGGCCTTCGTCTCTGTCCCTGTCCCTGGCGTGTCTTTACACGTGCAGGCCTCTGCTCTGAACCTCTCCCTGGCGTGTCTCTACACGTGCAGGCCTCGCTCTGTACCCTGTCTAGTTCCAAGGTCCTTCCTTGGCCCGGCTCTGGGCTACGGTCTACACTCCGCTGCTAGACTGTCCCTGTCATGCTCTCCGCATGCGCAGGTCTCTGCCTCGTTCTTTGTTTTGTCCCTGTTGTTTCGTGCGCTCTTGCACATTTCGTACTAGGCTTTGCTATGCTGTCTCGCATGTGGCTCTGTCCTGTACCCTTTGCCTAGCCCTGCCTTGTGGCTCCGGGCCTGATCACCTGTGCCTGCCTGGTGTGCCTCAGCCGTGCCGCCTCTAGCCGTGCTCACCTGTGTGCCCCATCCAGTGCTATAGTGGTCTGGCTGCGTGGCCTCTAGTCGTGCCCGCTTGCAACTACCATCGTCGGTACCACCTGCCGGTGCTCCCAGCCATGGTCTTTGTGCTCCCTTGCACTCACGCTGGTTCTCGCACTGTGCCTTTTCATGCTACTCTTGCACAAAGCCTTTGTCTATTTTGCTCTTCTCTGACCCTAGTTTGCCTGCCGGATTCCATAACCTGCCGACCGCTGCCAGAGGTCCGGACCTAGATGACTGCGGCCTGATGTCCGGAGCTGATGTCCATAGCCAGATACCTGGACCCTGTCGGTTGATGTCAGCATTTGGATTCCGATGCCACCGTACCCTGTGTCTCTCCCTGGCATGCCCCTTGGCATGCGCAGGCTACCGTCCTGTGAACCTGACCCGTCCCTGGCATGCCCCTCGGCATGCGCAGGTCTCTGTTCTGTGAACCTGATCCTGGCGTGTCCGTTGACACGCACCATGTCACTAACTCTATCTTGTTTCCTTGCATGGAACCATAGCTGACTTCTGGATGTCCGGATCCTGCCAATCATCCTCTGAGCTACAGACCCTGATGCCCTGGTTGATCGTGGACTGTTGTTCGGAGCCCGATGTCCGCGTACCATCCGCTCGTTCCATGCCTGGACCTCGGCGTGCCATTGCACGCACCCTGTTCCACGAACTCTGTGTGTTCACGTTTACTCCTGTTGCACCCCGAAGAGTTCCTCAAGTCTTGGACCTCGGCGTGCTCTTGCACGCACCTTGCCTTATGTTCTGTGTGCCGGCCATCTGGTCCAGCTCGCCGTGGGTGGGTGCCACGGCCCAGAGGGTCCACTCTTTCTAAGAAGAACGACTCAGCGTAAGTTGACACTCGTCACATGCGGTTTGCGCACTAAGGCTATGTGCACACGTTGTGGATACTAGCGCGGATTTTTCCGTACAAAAAAACGCAGCTCTTGGCAGAAAATGCACGTGCAGTTTTGATGCAGATTTAATGCGGTTTTTCTGTGCGGGTTTTGCCTGCAGATTTGTATGCTAAATAAAGATATGTTATTTAACAAAAAAAAAGATTTGTGATGTCATTTCTGTCCAACCTCCTCATTTACATTGGTCCAACCCACACTCCATTACACAAATAGATAGAAGGATAGACAGATATGGGATAGATAGATGGCCGGAAGTATAGATAGATAAATAAATAAAGGATGGATAGATAGATAGATGGCTAGATAAATAAATAGATCTATCCATAGATATATATTTAGCCATAGATATAGATATATAGCCAGGGGTGGGATTCAAATTTTGAACAACAGGTTCTGTGTTTGTGTGTAGGAAAACCACACCCATTTACACACACCTTTTCTTCAAACATATACAAGTAGGGGTGCAGTGAAACAGTTGAAAAAAAAAGAATTGGAATGAGATCAGAACAGTGCACATTCTGGCCAGCGGCTCTCCTGACCCGAGTGTGACAGCTGCATATATTTCTATGCAGCTGTCTCACTTGACTGCGGCCAGCATGAAAACAGAGAGTAGTCACTGAACCAGAGCGCGGCTCTGAATCTCCCCGCTTCGGGGAACTGGCTGCTCCATCGAACTGGGGAGAACCGGCCGAAACACACCCCTGGGACTATACACGGCTGCTGGACACAGGTCTGGGGGGATTTGAAGACATTTATGGGGAATGATCGGCGTCAGCAGGTAAATTAAAAATGCGGCTTCATGCTTCACTGATAACGCTCTGATCCGTTCTCGCCATCCGTCACATGCCAATGCTGCGCTAATGAGAGTGAGATTGAGAACCAAATAAAATTTTGTTTATCATGATTTGGTATGACAAGCTGCTCTGTAAGGAAGGACTGGAGGCCACAAACATCACTAACCACACAACCAGTCAGAGAGCAGCTCTCATCTCCAAATCCACACTGGGAAAATAAAAGCTGAGCTCAAGTGCCACATGTGCAACTGATCACAAAGAAGGTAGTCAGCAACGCTACATTGTTTCCCCCACTGTAAGCCCACCGGTTAGCACAGCAGCAAATGTTGAGGTGTCGTTGCAAGGCCACAGCAGTCAGGGAATCCCACTGTTATATCAACGAAATACTGAATCTAGGCCATCAGAAAGAACACCAACTCCATCACCATCATCAACCCTCTCTCAGTCCGCCCTGTCCACCGCTACTTCCACCATATGCAGCTCTCAAGTCCAGCTCACCCTCCCAGACACTATGAGTAGGTCAAGAAAGTACTCAGTCTCTCATCCGCGTACACTGGGTTTGAACGCCCACATTGCCAAACTAATCTCGTTTGAGATGATGCCCTATCGGTTGGTGGAAAGCGCAGCTTTCCGCGAACTCATGGCCTATGCAGTACCACGCTATGACCTACCCAGTCGCCACTTCTTCTCTTGCAAAGCCATCCCAGCCCTCCACCATCATGTAAAAGACCGCATTGTCCATGCACTCAAGCAGTCAGTGAGTGGAAAGGTGCACCTCACAACTGATGCATGGTCCAGTCGGCATGGCCAGGGCCGTTACGTGTCCATCACTGCGCACTGGGTTAATGTGGTGGATGCAGGGTCCACAGGGGACAGCGGTGGTGGGACAGTGCTGCCTAGCCCACGGTATAGGAAACAGTTGGCTGTAGGCGTTCGACCCTCCTCCTCCTCCAGAAGCGAAAGCTCGTCCACAGAGCGCAGTCGTACGAGCACTCCATCTGCAGCTGCCACTGTTGCACACGAGGTGTCCCCCTATCGAGCAGCTAGTGGAAAGCGTCAGCAGGCTGTGTTGCAGATGATGTGTTTGGGCGACAGACACACCGCCGAGGTGCTGGCCGAGTACTTGAAGCGACAAACTGAGTCATGGCTGGGCAGTGTACAGCTTGAGGCAGGCAAGGTAGTTAGTGATAACGGCCGTAATTTTGTGGCAGCCATAGCCTTTTCAAAACTCAGCCACATACCTTGCTTGGCTCACACCTTGAACCTGGTGGTGCAGTGCTTCCTCAAAAATTATCCGGAGTTAACAGCCCTGCTCCAGAAGGTGCGAAGACTGTGCGCGCACATCCGCCGGTCGCCTGTACACTCTGTTCGTATGCAGAAGCTGCAGTGATTGCTCCACCTTCCCAACCACCGCCTCATTATCGACATTGCAACAAGGTGGAACTCCACCCTGCACATGGTGGAGCGGCTGTGCGAGCAGAGGCAGGCCATAATGCATTTGTGGGAGGATACACGGCCAGGCACTTTGAAAGCAGACATGGAGTTGACAGGTGTGCAGTGGTCGAAGCTGAAAGACCTCTGTAAAGTACTTCAGTGTTTTGAGGAATGCACACGGCTGGTAAGCGCAGACTACGCCATCCTAAGCATGAGCATCCCACTTATGCGTCTGCTCATGCAAACTTTGACGCACCTAAAGGAGCAGGCGTCTGCAGCCAATGTTGATGAGGAGGAAGAGGAGGAGGGAATCCTTGATGACATTCAGCCATTGTCTGCTCAGGGACCTCTCCTGGACGAGGTGGAGGAACAAGAGGAGGAGGAGGATGATGATGGGGATGATTACTTAGGGGAGGAGGATGCATCTCGTGGGGCAAGTGAAAATGTTGGCGTGGCAAGGTCTGGTACAGGGTTTGTGCGTGACTGGAGGGATGTGGATTTGCCAGAAAGAGCTCCTCCAACCAGCACTCGCAGTGCATCATTGACACCGGGAACATTGGCCCACATGTCAGATTATGCCTTGCAGATCCTAAAAAGGGACCCCCGCATTGCCAAAATGATGAACGATGACGACTACTGGTTGGCCAGCATCCTGGATCCACGCTATAAAGGCAAATTACAAAACATCATGCCACAGGAGAACCTTGACCTAATATTGGCTAATAAACAAGCAACTCTGGTAAATCGGTTGCTTGAGGCATTCCCAGCACACAGCAGCGGTGATGGTTCTCACACGAGCCGTACGGGCCGGGGGCAGCTTGGCAGAGGTGTTCATGGTGCACACAGCAGAAGTGGCGTTTCAGACAGGGGTTTCATGACAATGTTGTGGACTGATTTTTCAAGTATCGCTCACACAACTGGTAATACTGCATCGATGGAAAGTGACAGGAGACAGCAGCTGTCAACTATGGTTACAAACTACTTTTCCTCCCATATCAATGTTCTCCCACACAGGTCATTCCCCTTTGACTATTGGGCCGCTAAACTGGACACCTGGCCTGAATTGGCACAATATGCCTTACAGGAGCTCGCTTGCCCAGCTGCAAGTGTGCTATCGGAGTCTTCAGTGCAGCTGGATCAATCCTGACAGAAAAAAGGACCCGTCTGTCAACCCAAAATGTGGATGATCTAACCTTCATTAAAATGAACCATGCATGGGTTTCCAAGGATTTTGTCCCACCTTCCCCTGATGACACATAGGGTGACAGAAAAATGGCTTGCTTTGGTCCACCTCTTCCTGGGACTTGACCTATTTCGCCTTTTACATCAGCTGAATGTCCAACATCAACATATGCCACTTTCTAAAACTCCCTAACTGTGCTGCCTCCCCCATGGCCGGGGTCACCACCTAGCGCCCGACACCGTGCGAGTGCCGTTGCCCTGGACAGGTGGGTAGGCCGACTCTTGGGCGCGGGCACTGGCACAGGGTCCCTCATAATGCAATCAAGTGTCTCTGACGGTGGTGGTGCACACCCGCCGTCAGACACACCGCCGTACTATGAGGGGCCCAGTGCCAGTACCGACGCCCACGAGTGGGCCCCCCTTGCTTGGGCAGGGCCCCAGCATTTGCAATCTTTACCTCTCCCTGCTCCTCCGCTGTGTAGTCTGGGCCGTCAAATCCATACTGTGCCTGACACCGTCTGAGCCTGCCTCCTGATGTATAGACATATATTTTGAATGTGTACGCTATCCATACATGTTATCCGGGGATACGGTACCCTTTCTCACCTTTGTGCAATCACGTGCAATCCATACTGGGCCTAACACCGTCTGAGCCTGCCTCCTGATGTATAGACATATATTTTGAATGTGTACGCTATCCATACATGTTATCCGGGGATACGGTACCCTTTCTCACCTTTGTGCAATCACGTGCAATCCATACTGGGCCTAACACCGTCTGAGCCTGCCTCCTGATGTATAGACATATATTTTGAATGTGTACGCTATGCATACATGTTATCAGGGGATACGGTACCCTTTCTCACCTTTGTGCAATCACGTGCAAGCCATACTGGGCCTAACACCGTCTGAGCCTGCCTCCTGATGTATTGACATATATTTTGAATGTGTACGCTATCCATACATGTTATCTGGGGATACGGTACCCTTTCTCACCTTTGTGCAATCACGTGTAATCCATACTGGGCGTGAGAACGGCTGTCGAGCTGTTAAGCAAGCTACAGCACCTGTGGTTTGCACACGTAAGTTTTTCATTTTTTCAGGAATGACGGTTAGGCCTAATTCCGGAACTGCGGTTGACCTGCACTTACTGGGAAATCATCGTTCGCGGGTAATAATTGTAATCAGTGATCCCCATCACTAACGTTGTTCAGCGGGTTATCTGCACCTGTAAGCGACAAACGCTGGCCTTTTCAGTGTAGCGCACATGCAGCCACGGACATGTAAGGGCATGACACACCAGTTATTGGCCAATCTCATGTGCCAGACCCTCACGTGTCCCTCTAGTAAGCCGTACTCGGACCGCGGGCATGACGGAGTCTCGTTCGTTAACGGAATTAAGCTTGCAATGTGTGCATCTTTTCTGTAGCTGGCATGGTTGAGGTTTCCCAGGTGGAGTCGAATTTAACCGTAGGCTCCACTCCTGGTGGTGCCCTTCTGGACATTCCTTTAAGGTTCAGCTTTGCAACCATACTGCCCACGTAAAACAAACACTTTGCCTTCATGAACGCTGTTTGGAGGGTCATGACTCGTGGGAATAATGCCGCCCAATCAGTTAACCTGCTAGAGAGATCCTTCGTTGCTCCCAAGCATGACATCACACTCCCTAGGAGGAAGGTAATGCCACTGTGGCGACCGTACTCCTGGGGGCGACACAAGTGCACTGATGCCCAGCCACTGCTCGATGAATCTGCTGGTACATTGACCCAGACCACTACATTCCCCTCGCACGCTACACGGCCTGAATCTGACCCTGATGAAACTCAGGTTACCCTTCCCATATACAGTTCCATCTTACACGGTGACAAAGAGGAAGCTGCAGATGAAAGTGCAGGATCGGCCAACCCGCCATCAGACACACCACCGTACTATCAGGGGCCCTGTTCCTGTCCTCCTCTCACTGCCGACTTTTATTCCCCATTGACTTACATTGGGTTTCGTGTTTCGGGACGACCCCGACTTTTCCCTATAATCGGCCGATCTTGCTCGACCCGACTTTTGGAAAAGTCAGGTTTCACGAAACGAAACTCGACCCTAAAAAACCAAAAGTCGCTCAACTCTACACCTTACAGCATCATGAACCACATGCATTGCTCCATACAGAATAATGGGTTTAACCCCTTAATGTCCAATGACGGACACAGTCCATCACCAGACATCTCCTCTGCTTTGATGAGGGCTCCGGCGCTGAGCAAAGGCAATCCCGAAATGTTTTATCACATTGTGGTGGAGAATGCGGGCATCACGTTGTAAGCATGAGCATGGAGGACGTGGTGAAAGCACTGATACAGTCCACCGCCGTCCAGCAAGAAGCTAATCGGGTGATGATGGCCCAGCTGAAGGAGTTGGTGGACATGACAGCTACCGATCGTTCGCTTCTCCAGCAGGTGGCGCAGCGCCTGGCAAGCTTACCTGAGGATTACCTCGAAGCCGAGTCGAGAGTGATTCACGTGAGTCGGTACTGGCAGAAGATGACGACCGAAGATGACATCGAGGCATACCTGACCATGTTTGAACGGACGGCGGTGCGAGAAAATTGGCCAAAGGCACGATGGGCTGGGCCGATTGCCCCGTTTCTTTCCGGTGAGGCCCAAAAGGCTTATTATGACTTAGAACCTGAAGCCGCGCAGGACTTTGACAAACTGAAAGCCGAGATCTTGGCCCGGCTGGGAGTGACGACCGCTGTCCGTGCACAGAGAGTGCATCAATGGACTTATCAACCGGATAAACCACCGCGGTCACAGATGTTCGACCTGATCCACGTGACGAAGAAGTGGCTACAACCTGAGGTGCTGACAGCGCCAGAGATAATCCAGAGAGTCGTCATGGACAAGTACCTGAGAGCTCTACCGCCAGCCCTGAGGAAGTGGGTAAGCCATGGAAATCCTACAACGGCAGATCAACTGGTGGATCTGGTTGAACGTTACTCCGTGGCAGAAGGACTCGGAGACGACGCTACCCCTCCTCGTTCTTCATCATCTCCACGTGGAACCGGTAAGACTGTTCCAGGGAGTAGGGGAGAAGGAAAAATCCCTAAGACAGTGGGGGAGGAAAACGGGACTGCCCACACTGCGAGGCCGAGAGTAACGAACTATGGTCTAAGCAGGGGGCCCGTTAGGTGTTTCCGCTGCCAAGAGATGGGCCACATTGCTGCAAACTGTCCAGTCACTGCTGAACCCATGCAGTGCGACGTCACAGACTCTAAAAACCGCATGTCTATGGTTGCACGGGTAGTGAGTGTGAATGCCGGTCAAAGGGATGTGGAAAAACACTTGTGTGATTTAACTGTTGATGGCAAAAATGTGGTGGCATTGTTAGACTCGGGAAGTGTGGTGAGTCTGGTGAAGGCCAGTCTGGTGTCAGCCTCCACTGGACCATCAAATTTTCTGTAACGTGTGTGCATGGAGACACCTGTTCGTATCACACAACGGTCATATGCATTACTACTTCCTATGGGTCTGTGCACCATAAAGTGGGACTCGTCCCTGCGTTATTGCATGATGTTATCTTGGGCCGGGACTTTCCCCACTTCTGGCAATTGTGGGAGAATCAGTTGATGCCCCAGGGTAATAGTGTACATGGTTCTTCTCCCAGGGTGCATGTGGGTCCTGAACCCCTGGAGGAGGTCCCCTCGGAAGACTCGGGGGAAGAGTCTGCTGAAAATGACCTGCAATTCCCGTTTTCAGTCATGGCGGGTGATACGGAGGAGACCAAGGAAGAGGAGGAGGCCGACAGCCGTCCACCTCCCCGTTTGCCGGATTTGGAAGTTCAGAAAGATGACTTCCAAAGCGAGCAAATAAAGGATCCTACCCTTTCTCAGGCTAGGACAAATGTAAAAGTGATAAATGGGGTACCCGTAGAACCTGGCTCTAGGCTGGCATATCCTTACATGGTCCTGGAGAATGATTTACTATATCAGAAAGAGAAAAAGGGGGAAGACACGGTGCAACTATTAGTCGTGCCAAAACCCTACCGGCGGCAAGTGCTGGACCTGGCCCACGGACATGTCATGGGAGGTCACCTGGGAGTCCAGAAAACCACCGAAAGGATATTACTGTTTTGTTTGGCCAGGCATGCATCACGATATTCGTGTATATTGTGAGTCTTGTCCTGACTGCCAAGCCTCTGCACCTAAGCCCCGGTTCTGTAGCCCTTTGGTACCCCTACCTATTATTGAAGTCCCGTTTGAGAGGATTGGAATGGATTTAGTTGGGCCCCTTCCACGGTCTGCATGTGGACACCAACATATCCTGGCCATCTTGAATTATGCCACTCGTTACCCGGAGGCCATCCCTTTGCGTAACACGGCCACCAAGACGATTGCCAAGGAACTGGTGCATGTGTTTAGTCGGGTCGGTATACCAAAACAGATACTCACCGACCAGGGGACCCCCTTTATGTCAAGGGTAATGAAGGAGCTCTGCCGGTTGTTACAAATCGAACCGTTACGCACATCCGTGTATCACCCTTAAACAGACGGGTTGGTCGAACGGTTCAATAAAACTCTGAAGCAGATGCTGAGGAAGGTGATAGACAAGGATGGGAAGAACTGGGACTATTTACTTCCGTATTTGCTTTTTGCCATCAGGGAAGTACCCCAGTCTTCCACGGGATTCTCGCCTTTCGAGTTATTGTACGCCCGACGTCCTCGCGGACTGTTAGACGTCGCAAAAGAAACCTGGGAGGGTCAGGTCACTCCGTTTAAAACGGTGATAGATCACGTAACACAAATGCAGGACGGTATTGCGGCTGTTATGCCTATCGTCAAAGAACACATGATGCAGGCTCAAGGAGCCCAAAAAAGAATCTATGATAGGGGCGCCAACATCCGTACGTTTGCACCCGGAGATAGGGTGTTGATCCTGGTCCCCACGGTGGACAGTAAGTTCCTGGCAAAGTGGCAGGGCCCCTTTGAGATTAAGGAAAGAGTTGGTGAACTAAACTACAAAGTATACCAGGCAGGTAAACGGAAACCTGAATAGATTTATCATGTAAATCTGATAAAACCCTGGAAAGATCGGTCTGCCTTGTCAGCGGAGCTGGCCCGTCCCGTCTGCTCGCATACCGTACCGGAGGTATGGGTTGCAGAGACTCTCTCGGAGCAGCAAAAGACTGAGATCAGGCAGTTTCTACTTTACAACCAAAAGTTTTTCTCAGAAAAACCTGGACAGACTACGCTAATGTAACATGACATCGTAACGGAACCTGGTGTCACAGTTCAAGTAAAACCCTACCGAATCCCGGAAGCGCGTCGTGAAGCCGTTTCCCGAGAAGTGAAGGCAATGTTAGAGTTAGGAGTCATTGAGGAATCGCACAGTGCTTGGTCCAGCCCCCAATGTAAACTGAAAGAGAAGAAAAATGAATCATATTATACTCACTCAGGGGTGGTCCGGGTCCAGTTTTGGTCCAATGGGTGTCGCGATCCGGTCCGGCGCCTCCCATCTTCTAGCAGTGACGGCTTCTTCTTTGCTTCCCGTCGCGGCTCAGGCATGCTAAACTCTGCCCTGTTGAGGGCAGAGCAGAGTACTGCAGTGCTCAGGCGCCGGGAAAGGTCAGAGAGGTCCGGCGCCCACGCACCGCAGGACTCAGCTCTGCCCTCAACAGGGCAGAGAAAGTACGCCTGTGCAGAAGCCGCGACGGGAAGCAAAGAGGATGTCATCATTAGAAGATGGGAGGTGCCAGACCGGACCGCGACACCCATCGGACCAAGACCGGACCCGGACCGCCCCTGGGTGAGTATAATCCCTTTAATATAATGCTACATACAGAATAATGGCCACATACATTGCTACATACAGAATAATGGCCACATATATTGCTACATACAGAATGGACCCCATATAATGCTCCATACAGTGTAATGAGCCCCATATATTGCTCCAAACTGTGTAATGAGCCCCATATAATGCTCCATAAAGAATAATGAGCCCCATATATTGCTCCATATATAATAGGTCCCATATAATGCTCCATACAGTATAGGATGGGCCTCATAGAGTATAATGAGTCTCGTAAATTGCTCCATATAGTATAATGAGTCCCATATATTTCTCCAATGTATAATGGGCCCCATATATGATGCTCTGTGTATGATGGTCCCCATACATTGCTCCAAACATTAAAAAAAAGAAAATTAAACACTCATCTCTCCTCGCTTTATGCTGCTCTGGACTCCTCAGCTCTGCCATCTTCCGGCTGTCTGCACTGTGAGTGTTCAGGCAAAGGGTGTACAGACTTGACGTTGTTGCGCCCTCTGACCTGAACATCACAGTCAGGAGATGTGGAAGATGCCGCAGAGGTAGAGCGGGGAGAAGCAAGTATCGCAAGTGCCGGGTCCTTGAGCAAGCAGGAGGGCCTTTCGAGGGATCAGACATTGGCACAGGCACCAGGCACCCATAGCATGCCAGTGTCCCTGACAGCCAGTGGACCCCCCACCTGCACAGGGCTCTGGCACTTGACCGGGTGTGCAAGGTGCTTACGCCAACCCTGGCTGTTGGGGCTCATTCTCCCCCACCCCGGCTCATTTTCCCCTGCTCATTCTCCTCCACCCCCGGCTCATTCTCCCCCCTGCTCATTCTCCCCCACCCACCGGCTGGGCACGCCACAGCGCCCGCTCACCTGAGTACTGGTGGTGGCGCAGTCACTGCATGCATGTCCAGCCAGGCGCTGGTAACTTTTCCCTGTTTGAGCTGCGCATGCGGTCACATGGTACTGCTCATTAAGGTCATGAATATGGGTGCCATTCCTATGAGAGATAAGGTTGAGACAAAAGATACTGGCGCTGGAGACCATTGGAGCTGCAGCCTGCAGACACCGCTGGAGCCTGGAGGAGGTGAGTATGATGTCTGGCAGAGGGCGGGGAGGGGGCCGACCCCGGACTTAAGAAAAAAAAAATATCTTGCTCAGGTGCCGGGGTGCGCCAGTTGCTGACGCCACAGTACCGGATCGCGGCTCTGAATCTCCCCGGTTCGGGGAACCTGCTGCTTTTTTAACAACCGGTTCCATCGAACCGGGGAGAACCGGCTGAATCCCACCCCTGTATACAGCCATATAAATTTAAAAAAAAAATGGCATGGGCTCCCGTGCAATTTTCTGCGCCAGAGGGGGAAAGCCGACGGCCGGGGGCCAATATTTGTAGTCTGGGAAGGGGGTAATACCCATGGCCCCTTCCCAGGCAATGAATATCAGCCCGCAGCTGTCTGCCTAGCCTTATCTGGCTATTTAAATAGGGGGACCCCCCAAAAAAATGACATTGGGTCCCCCTATATTTTATAGCCAGAAAGGCTACGCAGACAGCTGCGGGCTGATATTCAATGCCTAGGAAGGGGCCATGGATATTAGCCCCCGGCTACAAATACCAGCCCGTAGCTGCCCCAGAAACGGTGTATAAATAAGATGTTAAAAAAACACACACATAAGAATAGTCTTTTAATGAAATAAAACACAACACGGTTTTCATATTTTTATTGCATGCTCAGATCCAAGCGACGCCCTCATCTCCTAGAAAAAAAAACGAAAAATAATAAACCAACCGTATACTCCGTGTCCGACGCAGTCCAATTAATAACGAGGGTCCCACGACGATCTCCCTTATAGAACAGTGACATCAGGTGATGTGACTGCTCTATGGGGCCTCCCAGTGATGAACTGACAAGAGACAATGCCTCCTGCAGTCCATCACTGAGGTTACCTGAGTTCAAGGTCTCACTTTACAGCAATCTGTGTGAGAGTTAGGCTACTTTCACACATCAGTTTTTTGCCGTCAGGCAGGATCCGGCTATTTTTAGAAAAAACGGATCCGGCATAAATTTTGGAGAACTGTAGAAACGGATCCGTTTTTTTGCTGGATCCGTCTAGCAGGTTATATCTGTTCCTGGGGGCTGGCCAATTGGATCTGAGCATGCGCAGACTTAAAAAAACCGGATCCGGTGGCTGGATCCGTCTTTTTCTGGATCCGGCGCATTCCGGCGCCCATAGACTTTCATTGTAGCAAAAAGCTGGAAGCGCCGGATCCGGCGCTTCCGGCTTTTTCGCCGGAGACAAAAAACGTTACAGTAGCCGTTTTTTCCAGACGCCGGAATGAGACAAGTTGCCGGATCCGGCAAAAAACGGATGAAACGCAATGCCATCCGGCACGATCCGGCGCTAATGCAAGTCAATGGGGGAAAAACTGGATCCGGCATTGCATTTTGCCGGATCCGGTTTTACAAAAAAAAGCCGGATCGCGCCTGAAGGCAAAAAACTGATGTGTGAAAGAGGCCTTAGGGTTAGGACTAGGGTTAGGGTAACGGGACCTCTTTCCCAGTGGAGGGATACCTCTGCCTGTCATTTCATTGCTGGAGCCCCTGGAGAGCGGTCGCATCAGCTGATGCGGCTGTTCTCCACGGGAGATCGTTGTGGGACCCTCGGTATTATCTGGACTACGGCGGAGAGGTGACTATAGGTTGGTTTATTATTTTATGTTTATTACAGGAGATTGATGGCTTCGGGGAATTAGGTGTATATGTTGAGTATGTACTCTATGTTATGTGTTGTATGTTATATGCATGTTCTGTATGTAATGTATGTTTTTTTTTACATGCAACACATTAGCCGGATGATGGGACAACTACTGTCCCATCATTGGCTAATGTGTCACTCACTGACAGTGTAGCAGGCATCGCCCGATGGGACTTGTAGTCCCATCGGACGATGCTTGCATACACACACACACATATATATATACACACTGTGAGCATCATGTGGGAATAGTGGATGAGGGCAGGTATATCTCGCCCAGATACCTTTCCTATGTGGCCTAGTCTGGTCAGTATCGCACCTGGTTACTAATGAATAATGGGAGGCGGATATAAAAGGATGCCAGGTGGTTGTGTGAGTGTCTCAGCCTGGGGACACAGAGAGTCTGTCTGTGTGAGAGACATACGTGAGTGAAAGCAGTGCCCACTGTAACTGTGGTTTGGCTGGATGGGAGAAGCCCACCAGATGGTAGTTAAGTCGGACCTTGTTTAGTTAGTGCCGGACAGGCAAGGATTTGTTTTATGTTTTATTTCCTTTATGCATTGCTTTCACCTTTAATAAACCTGACCCAGTGTCAGTGATACCTGGACCCCGGCTTGTGCGCCTGAGTTTCATGCTAAACGCATGTGACCTTTGACCCCAGCTAAGGCGATCCCGGAGTGTTTTATCACAACACACACATATCTACATACACACACACACACATATATACATACACACACATAACATCGCAAAGCCCCCTGCAGAGGCCCAATCACCCCCACACACACCCCGCAAGACCTCCGACAGCGCGATGAGCCCTGCACAAACCTCCGACAGCCCCGCACAGACCCCAGACAGCCCGATGAACCCCGCACAGACCTCCGACAGCCCCGCACAGACCTCCCACAGTCCTGCACAGACCCCAGACAGCCCAATGAGCCCCACACAGACCTCCGACAGCCCCGCAGAGACCCCCGACAGCCTGATGACTATTGCACAGGCCCCACAGACCCCCCGACAGTACGATGAGTCCCGCAGACCCCCGCACACACATATATCTCGCACACACATACACGCCCAGTCACTGCCCACACACATACACGCACACATTCACCGCCCACACTCCGCTTCCACTCTTCCCCCTCCCGATCCGCAGCGTTTTCATCTGCAGCAAAGCCGCAGATCTTTTTGGGACCTGCGGTTTTGCTGCAGATCAATGCAAGTCAATGGGTGCAGAAACACTGCAGATCCGCACAAAGAATTGACATGCTGCGGAAATAAACCCGCAGCTAATCGGTGTGGAATTTTCCGCAGCATGTGCACAGCGTTTTTCAAATTCCATTGACTTTAATGGTACTGTACAATGCAGCAGAATCTGCTGCGGACCCGCAGGGCCAAATCCGCTGCGGATCCGCAGTAGAATCCGCAACGTGTGCACATAGCCTAAAAGCACAGCTGCCAGCAGCCTCTGGTATTCAGTCATACAGGTGCTGCCAGCATGGCTTCAGTCATCGCTCAATACATAGTGAACATCAGATGTAACCACATTCCAGCACTGAATGACAGCCAACTTTGCACTGATGCACACTGAAGAGTCAAGTGAGAATGGAGCAGAGGTCGATCATGTGCACTGCAACTCCATTCTTTCTTATGGGAGTGCTGAAGACCAGCTAAGTGTAAAGTATAGTGCTCAGCTATTTCCACTGGTCCTATTAGAGGAAATATGACAGCAGAATTTCACCCCCAGACTATATGTTTATGTAGCTCTTGCAAAGAAATGTCCTGCAATAACTTTATATGGCTAAACCATTCCTCCATTCCTAAAAAGTTAGTGTTTTATTTGATATGCAATTGCCTATAGTAGATCTGAAGCCAAACGACTAGTGTTGCGCGAACGTGCTCGGATAAGGTGTCATCCGGGCACCTTTGTATGCTAACAGAGTATCTTTGGCGTGCTTCAATACTATGCTCGAGTTGCTATGGCAGCATGTCTCACGGCTGTTCGACAGCCGCTAACCATGCAGAGATTGCCTAATAAACAGCTGCAAGACATGCAGTCACGGCAACTTGAACATAGTATTCAAGCACGCCGAAGATACTCTGTTAGCACCCGAGTGTGCTCGGATAACACCTTATCCGAGCATGTTTGCTCAACACTACCAACGACGCCTCCTACATCTTGACTGATGGTCATTTGGCCTGAAGTCACACATCATAAATGCTATCAGTCAAGTGGGAGGAGGTGGTGCATAGAGTTGGGGAATAAAGCTTGAGTGATAGAGGCTTCTGATCTACAGTCTCATTTGCAAAGGTATTGTTTGACTTGTCTTTGAAAGAGCTACACGTGCATAGAAATACTTTGGGGGCTGATATCCTGCTAACAGGTTCTCTTAAACCCCTCTCCGACATCAGGCATAATAGTGCGCCAATGTCGGACACCCTCCCTTTGATGTGAGCTCCGGCGCTGAGCCCACATCTTTTCTGGCACATGTCAGCTGTTTTGAACAGCCACTGGTGGAATTGGGATCCACCCGTGGGTGGAATTGGGATCCACCTGCGGCTGTTAACCCATTGAATGCCGCTATCAAACTCTGACAGCGGCATTTGACACGCGCTTCCGGCAAGCACGTCGGAAATTCCGCCCATGGGCGCCCGTGTCACATGACCGCGGGTCGCCGATGGGTTGGCATGACAACCAGAGGTCTCCAGCAGATCTGATTATTGCCTGTATGTAGCAGAGGTGATCAGGTTATGGCAGTTTCTAGTTACTATTTAAGCATGCCAAAAGTTAAAAAAAAATTCAATTCAAAATAAAACAATAAAAATCGAACATACACATATTTGGTATAGTTGTGTTCAGAATTGCCTGATCTATCAATATAAAAAAAGAATTAACCCGATCGCCAAATGGCGTAACAAGAAAAAAAAAAGTAAAAATGCTAGAATTAAATGTTTTTGGTCGCTGCAACATTGCATTAAAATGCAATAACCGGAGATCAAAAGATCACATTTGCACCAAAATAGAATCTTTAAAAACATCAGCTTGGAGCGAAAAAAATAAGCATTCACCCAACCCGAGATCACGAAAAATGGGACACTACGGGTCTCGGAAAATGGCGAAGTATTTCTTTTTTCTTTAACAAACTTTGGAATTTTTTTTCACCATTCAGCTAAAAAAGAACCTAGACATGGTTTGGTGTCTATGAACTCATAATGACCTGGAGAATCATGACAGGTCAGTTTTAGCATTTAGTGAGCCTAGTAAAAAAGCAAAACAAAAAACAATTGTGGAATTGCACTTTTTTTTGCAATTTCACCGCACTTGGAATTTGTTTCCTGTTTTTCAGTACATGATATGGTAAAACCAACGGTGTCATTCAAAAATACAACTCATCCCACAAAAAAACAAGCCCTCACACAGCCATTTTGACCAAAAAGTAAAAACGTTATGGCTCTGGGAAGAAGGGGAGTAAAAAATGAAAATGCAAAACCAAAAATACCTCTGGTCGTTAAGGGGTTAAGAATGAATGGTTTGTCGAGTACATGATCGACCACTGGTCCATTCACACAGGGTTCTAATTCTCAAGATCAGTGAATGCCACAGAGGTCGAAAATGGATAGTGGATAGCTTCTAAACTTGAGAATTCCTCTTTAAGTAAACTCTAAAGTGGCAACCAAAATTTCATTGTTAAGTTTTAGACAGAAATCCTCAAAAGCTAGATTAGCTTAGCGTCCATCTTTGAAAAGAAATCTTAGTGAATTAAAGACACTGAATATTTTAAAACACTTAAAAATTTTAAAAAGGTAACCTACTGTCCAACAGATAATGATCAATTTTAGCACTAACTTTTATGTTCACCTTTAGCAAGAACATCCTTTACTTAGAGTAATTATAGTGGTTTGAGAAACACTGATAGTCATAAATCTGTAATGTGGTTAAAAGCTATAAGAAACCTTTGCAGTTATCATGTTATCTCCAGAAAAAGAACAGAATACCTTTTACCAGACAACTTTACAATTTGATATCCTGAAAGATTTCAAGGTTCAAGCCGGAAAGATATATATCTTTGTACCGTGTTAGCCATTTAGACTTGAGAGTCCTCACTGGTTGATACCTTTTAATGGCTAACTGAAAAGATGGTAACAAATTGCAAGCTTTCGAGACTACTCAGGTCTCTTCATCAGGCATAGACTAATACAAAATCTGAAGCATCACATATTTATACATAACAGAGCACAGAAATAATGCAACAGATAAGACAATTATTCACTCCTCTCCACACTTATTCGCTCCTCACCCAACCGCCTCCAAGACTTCTCCCGAATAGCCCCCATTCTCTGGAATTCTTTGCCCCAACACATCCGACTATCAACCACACTCGGATTCTTCAGAAGGAACCCGAAAACCCATCTCTTCAGGAAAGCTTACAGCCTGCAATGATCCCTGCTGCCTCCTCACTACTACTGGAGCTACCGCCTCACCATCAGTGGAGCTGCTGCAACCCTCCAACCTACTGTCTCCTTCCCCACCATCTTGTAGCATGTAAGCCCGCAAGGGCAGGGTCCTCTCTCCCCTCTATAGCAGTCTGTGATTGTTAGTTTGTTTACTGTAAGTGATACCTGTAATTTGTATGTAACCCCTTCTCATGTACAGCACCATGGAACCAATGGTGCTTTATAAATAAATAATAATAATGTGAAGCAGAATTAGCATTATGGGAGAGGGATAAACAGTTGTGGCCATAAATATTGGAATAGTTCATAGATAAGGAATGTGAAAGTTTTATTGTCCTCTGATTGGGGTATGGTTCTGTGTTGTGGTGCCCTCACAAGGTCTGAGGAGCAAATTCCTGTATAGATGTAAATAGACATAAATCCAAACATTCATTCCTGCACCGAGTGTGTCAAAGATTGTCCTGAGTTTATACTCCCAGACTCTTCTGTCTCTCTGAGATTTGAAGTTACCTTTTCATACAAGTAATTTCATGTTCATGGTGCTGTGATCAGGGATACAAAAATGTTTCGCCACAGGTCGATCCATTCTTTTTTCTCTTATTGTGAGCTTTTCTGTGTCTGCCTCACCTCAGAGCCACCACCAGGTTCCAGCCATTTTCACACCCGACCATGCCTGGCTGTTGGTTCAGCGGTGTCAGCCCAGGTCTGCCTGCTCTTTCAGAGCTGTCCACAACTCTTCAGCATTGTGCGGTTTGTCACCTAAGCAAATTAGCTTCAGCACAGCCTGTTGCAGCTTGGCTGAGGCAGTGCTGCAGTGCTTCCAGCTTGTGACTGATGGGGTCATTTTCGAGATGGAGGCTGAAGAGGAGGAGGTGCAGGAGCTGTAGACTGTGGGGACAACCCAGATTGATGTAGGACCCGTAATCCTCGGCGTCAGGAGGACATGTTCCATCACAAGTACTTTTATTCCACAGCCTCTCCCCTTTGCCAGGCTCTTCACTGGCTTCCTATTGCCCAGAGGCTACTGTTCAAAACCCTAACTATGACATAAAAAGCCATCCACAACCTGTCTCCTCCATAGGTCTGTGACATGGTCTCCTAAGGTTCAACTGGGTCCCGGTTTCCACTATGTTAACCCAGTGTGCCATCAGTGAGATGTACCATCCCTGCCCTCAAGCACTTGTCCACGTCCGTGGTTAGGTGGACTTTCCCAGTAACAGCATTGTTTAGGGCCCGGGTAATGTTGTGGGACATGTGCTTGTGTAATGCCAGGATGGCTACCGGGAGAAAGAGTGTCGGCTTGGGACCGAGTACCTTGAGATGGCCACCGCCATCAAGTTTTGGAAAGTTTCTGTCTCCATGAGCCAAAAAGGCAATATTTTGAGCGCAAGCAGACAAGAAATGTGTGAATTTAGTACTGTGGCCTGTGGGGCATTGGCTGCATATTTACACTTTCGTTCCAATGACTGGGCTGAGGACAACTGAAGGCTGCGCTGGGACAAGGACGTGGACGTGCTTGATTATGTTGATTATGGTGCTAGTTGAGTGTAGGCAACGATAAGTGCAGGGCAGGAGGCATCTTCCCATGCACCATGTACAGGGGATTGGCTTGCACGCACAACACGGGAAGAAGCAGTGGTGTCACCTGCAGACTGTTCCTGGAGCATGGGGTTTGCCCCACAAAGTCGGGTGCTTTGCTGCCATGTGCCTGATCATGCTGGTGGTGGTCAGGCTGATAGTTTTGCTACCCCTGCTGACGTGGGCATGGCAGGTGGTGCCCATGGTCTGTTTGAGGTTATTGGCAGAGTCTTTAAAAGACAACCAGTGGATGAAGTGGATCTGATGGTGATGATGCATGCAGAGGCCGTGGGCAAGCTGAAATTGGGCCACAACAAACACCCACATCTTCTCGATCGACCTTCCTGTCCCAGTTGCTAGGGCACCGCAGCAGCACACCACTATTGAACTCAGAGCAGTGTCTAAAGGTTGAAGGTTGGATAGCGGACAATGTTTCCATTCAGTTTGTCACCACCACCACAGCACCTTGTCTTCCACACGGTCAAGTCTGAGTAGCCATGAGTCTGGAATGCATATTCCTCACTCTGATCCTCCTTGCTCCCACCATGTCAAGTGCCCGGAGACAACTGATCCCACACTTGGACACTCCGAAGAGCTGTTCACTTTTCCATTTATAGATTTGGGCCTCTCGCCCGGTTCACTTGAAGCGGGGCATGATATATATTTGAGCAACCATGGTCACACGAAGGCGACGGTGGGAATGTGTCACAAGAGGTGGACGATGATGAGACACAATTGCCAGAAAGTCAGGAGGAGGATCAGGGTGCAGAAGTGGAAGACAAGGTGGTGGATTATATAGTAACTGACGAAACCTGGCAGGAGGACATGCAGAAGTTGGCACTTCCACAAATCCAGAAACAAGTTAGCATAAGTCGGCGCACAGGAATTACCCATAGCCGTGACCTTGAGCTGCTGTAAGATTTTTTTGTAAAAGGGGAAGACATTGGTAGTGAGTACATGCTTAAGGAGGGTAAGTATCAAATCATTATCTGTTTGGAACTGTGTACCTCTTGACTGTAGTAAGTACTTCACTGCCTCGAAACCCCTGTCATGTGGTATCGAGGAGTAAAGCGCTTCCACATCTATACTGACAATCCATGTCTGGTCATCAATTTGGATCCCTTCAATCTTTTGCAATAGATCCATGGTGTCCCTTGTGTATGAGGGAAGTGGCAAGACAAAGGATCTCAAAACCTGTTCCGGATATACACCCACATTCTGGCTCAAACTTCTAATCCCTGATACAATTGGCCTACCTTTTATCGGTTCTAGGCCTTTGTGAATTTTTTGCAATGCATAAAATGTTGCCATTTTTGGATGGGCTGGTATTAGAATTTCAAACTCTAATCATATATCTATACTCTAATCTTTACTGATCAGGTACACATTTCTCTATATCTGTGCAAATCCATGATAACTGTATAATAATAATCTTTATTTTTATATAGCGCTAACATATTCTGCAGTGCTTTACAGTTTTGAACACATATTATCATCGCTGTCCCTGATGGGGCTAACAATCTAAATTGGCTATCAGTATGTCTTTGGAATGAGGGAGGAAACCGGAGTACCTGGAGGAAACCCATGCAAACACGGAGAGAACATACAAACTCCTTGCAGATGTTGTCCTTGGTGGGATTTGTACCCAGGACTCCAGCGCTGCAAGGCTGCAGTGCTAACCACTGAGCCACTGTGCTCCCTATATACAGTGGCTTGCGAAAGTATTCGGCCCCATTGAACTTTTCAACCTTTTCCTCACATATCATGCTTCAGACATAAAGATACCAAATATAAATTTTTGGTGAAGAACTAAGAACAAATGGGACACAATTGTGTTGAACAAAATTTATTGGTTATTGTGAAGGAAGACCGGTTCCTCCCATGTCACCAATGTGACGTAACTACACAGGCACAGCTCTCCGGTGCCCCCTTTGTCTCTCAGGTCAGTAAGGGAACTGCACCTAGAGCAAATGGCCGCCGGGGAAGATGTCCTGTTACCCGCTGGGTATTCTATGATCCGTAATTAGAGTAAAAGCATCAGCCCAAGATTAATTTTATGGTTTAATTGCCTTAAGGGCGCACTAGATAATTACAGAAATATACAGTAAGCTATACAACGGAATTACAACGGATTTGCGGTCAGAGTAAAAATATAACAATAATGGCACAAGACTTAGAGATATTAAGCTGGAGGTCAATTTACCAGGTTGTAGGTTGCATGTGGATGCCGGGAGCTCTGCAGTCCACAGGTACAAGAATCTTAGTTGCCGGACAAACCCCAAAGCGCGTGCCGCTGCTCCCTTGGCAGATCTGTCCACAGTTCCTTCTTAGATCATCATCTGGTTCTTCTGTGAGAGAGAGATTCTCTGCCATGTTCTCCCAGTTCTTAAGCATGCTGGGTTCCTCCCCCCTGTCAGAGGGTGGGCTAATAATCTCTACCCTTTAGCTCCCTGCAGAACTTATTCCCAATATCTAAGAAAAGGGGTAACTTTCTCCAGGATGATCGCATCAGGTCACGAGAGGTACCAGTGAATATGGTTTGATTTGCCTGTCGTGTGGAGAGCAAACATGGCCCCATTGGGTCGCTGTGGAGGGCCAATCTCTATATCTCAGGTCCCAGAGCCCTCACTGACTCAGGAGTCACACTGCCAGATGCGCGATTTCCTCAGGGTCACGCGGATATTTTTTATGAGTCTGTAACTCGAAAGGTGTGCTCATAATCCATGATCCTAGGATGGAGTCGGAGTGGCTGGGAAAGACAATGGATGTGTATTTCTGTGTCCAGCTGGCAGGTATATTCTAATCGAAGCCCCCAGGCACCTTCATGCCCCATGCTGGCGTGGCTCCTACTCAAGCTTTGAAGTTCTGCTTTGGCCTTATCTCATTATCATACTAAAAGATCTTGCTATTCAACATTGGAGCACTAAATCCTGCTTTCTTCAATATGCTTACAGGCCATGGGGGGGGGGGCAGTTAGCTGTCAGACAAACTGGCGTCACTGGGACAGGCCAAGCTCAGACATGAGTTGAGTATTATGCCCCATATCCAAGATGGCGGCTGCTCCTTCATCACAGTTACTTTAAATTTTTGTGGAAATTCAAAAACTGAAAACTGGGGCATGCAATATTATTCGGCCCCTTTAACTTAATACTTTGTTGTGCCACCTTTTGCTGCGATTACAGCTGCAAGTCGCTTGAGGTATGTCTCTATCAGTTTTGTACATCAAGAGACTGTAATTCTTTCTCATTCTTCCTTATCAAACAGCTCGAGCTCAGTGAGGTTTGACGGATATCGTTTGTGAACAGCAGTTTTCAGCTCTTTCCACGTATTCTTGATTGAATTCAGGTCTGGACTTTGACATGGCCACTCTAACACCTGGATACGTTTATTTGTGAACCATTCCATTGTAGATTTTGCTTTATGTTTGGGATCGTTGTCTTGTTGGAAGACAAATCTCCATCCCAGTCTCAGGTCTTTTGCAGTAGACTCCAACAGGTTTTCTTCAAGAATGGTCCTGTATTTGGCTCCATCCATTTTCCCATCAATTTTAACAATTTTCCCTGTCCCTGCTGAAGTCAAGCAGGCCCAAACCATGGTGCTGCCACCACCATTTTTGACAGTGGGGATGGTGTGTTCAGGGTGATGAGCTGTGTTGCCTTTACGCCAAACATATCGTATGGCATTGTTGCCAAAAAGTTCGATTTTCCACGTTTGGTGTGTCTCCCAGGTGGCTTGTTGCAAACTTTGATCTACACTTTTATGGATAGCTTTGAGAAATGGCTTTCTTCTTGCCACTCTTCCATAAAGGCCAGATTTGTGCAGTGTACGACTGATTGTAGTCCCATGGACAGACTGTCCCACCTCAGTTGTAAATCTCTGCAGTTCATCCAGAGTGATCATGGGCCTCTTGGCTGCATCTCTGATCAGTCTTCTTCTTGTTTGAGATGAAAGTTTAGAGGGACGGCCGGGTCTTGATAGATTTGCAGTGGTATGATACTCGTTCAATTTCAATATGATCGCTTGCACAGTGCTCCTTAGGATGTTTAACCCCTTTCTGACATCTGATGTACTATCCCGTCCATGAGACCCAGGCCCCTATGCCCATGGATGTGATAGTACGTCATAGCGATCAGCGGCGTTCAGGTGGTGAGCGCCGCTGATCGCGGCCGAGTGTCAGCTGATTATCACAGCTGATACCCGGCACTATGTGTCAGGGGCGGTCATGGACCATTCCCGACACGTTAACCTCTGGCACACTGCGATCAAACATGATCGCAGTGTACCGGGGGTTTAGGGAAGCATCAGCAGGGAGGGGGCTCCCTCCGTGCTTCCCCGAGACCCCCGCAGCAGCGCCGATGTGCAGCGCTGCTGAGGGGGTCTCCTTCCCTGCAGGTCCCCGGATCCAAAATGGCGGCGGGAACCTTCGGGGGCCTGCAGGGAGCCGGCTTCCTCATGCCTGCAAAGCGCCAGCATGAGGAAGCCTCCAGCACTGCCTGTAACAGATCGCTGATCTGTCACAGCGATCTGTGATGTGACAGTTCAGCGATCTGTCACAAGACAGTTATGTCCCCCCTGGGAGATTGTAATAAAGTTAAAAAAAAGGGTAAAAATAATTTATAAAAAAAAAAACAAATCGCTAAATTAAAAAAAAAAAAATATTCCCTATAAATTCATTTTTTGGAAATAAAAAACAAAACAATAAAAGTACACATATTTAGTATCACCGCGTCCGTAACGACCCGCCCTATAAAACTGTCCCATTAGTTAACCCCTTTAGCGAACCCCTTAAAAAATAAAATACAAAGCAAAAAATAATGCTTTATTATCATACCGCCGAACAAAAAGTGCAATAACGCGCGATCAAAAAGACCGATATAAATAACCATGGTACCGCTGAAAACGTCATCTTGTCCCACAAAAAACGAGCCGCCATACAGCATCATCAGCGTAAAAAAAAAAAGTTATAGCTCGCAGAATAAAGCGATGCAAAAATAATTATTTTTTATACAAAATTGTTTTTATTGCATAAAAAACGCCAAAACATAAAAAAAGACAATTGAGGTATCGCTGTAATCGTACTGACCCGAAGACTAAAAGCGCCATACCAATTTTACCGCACGTGGAACGGTGTAAACGCACCCCCCAAAAGAAATTATTGAAATGCTGGTTTTTGTTCATTCTGCGCCCCAAAAATCGGACTAAAAAGCGATCAAAAAATATCACGTGCCCAAAAATGGTACCAATAAAAACGTCAACTCGTCCCGCAAAAAATAAGACCCGACATGACTCAGTGGGTCAAAATATGGAAAAATTATAGCTCTCAAAATATGGTGATGCAAAAACTATTTTTACAATAAAAAGTGTCTTTTAGCGTATGACAGCTGCCAAACATAAAAACCCGCCATATATAGTAAATCAAACCCCCTTAGTTAGGCAAAAATAATAAAATTAAAACAATGTATTTATTTCCATTTTCCCATTCATTAGGGTTAGCGCTGAGATTAGGGTTAGGGGTGTGTTGGGGTTAGGGTTGGAGTTAGAATTGGGGGGTTTCCACTGTTTGGGCACATCAGGTGCTCTCCAAACGCAAAATGGCGTCTGATCTCAATTCCAGCCAATTCTGCTTTGAAAAAGTCAAACGGTGCTCCTTCCCTTCCAAGCTCTGCTATGCGCCCAAACAGTGTTTTACCCCCACATATGGGGTATCAGCCTACTCAGGACAAATTGCAAAACAACTTTTGGGGTCCAATTTCTCCTGTTACCCTTAGGAAAATAAAAATTGGGGGTAAAAACATCATTTTTGTGGAAAAAAATATGATTTTTTTATTTTCACGCTCGGGCGTTATAAACTTCTGTGAAGCACTTGGGGGTTCAATGTGCTCACCACACATCTAGATAAGTTCCGTGGGGGGTCTAGTTTCCAAAATGGGGTCACTTGTGGGGAGTTTCAACAGTTTAGGCACATCAGAGGCTCTCCAAACGCGACATGACACCCGCAGACCATTCCATCAAAGTCTGCATTCCAAAACATCACTACTTCCCTTCCGAGCCCCGACATGTGCCCAAACAGTAGTTTTCTCCCACATATGGGGTATCAATGTACTCAGGACAAATTGGACAACTTTTGGGGTCCAATTTCTCCTGTTACCCTTGGGAAAATAAAAAAAATTGGGGACTAAAAGATCATGATTGTGGAAAAAATATGATTTTTTTTTTCACGCCCGAGCGTTATAAACTTCTGTGAAGCCCTTGGGGGTTCAAAGTGCTCACCACACATCTAGATAAGTTCCTTGGGAGGGTCTAGCTTCCAAAATGGTGTCATTTGTGGGGGTTTCCACTGTTTAGGCACATCAGGGGCTTTCCAAACGCGGCATGGCATCGATTCCCAATTCCAGCCAAAAAAGTCAAATGGCGCTGCTTCCATTCAGAGCTCTGCCATTCGCCCAAATAGTGGTTTACCCCCACATTTGGGATATCAGCGTACTCAGGACAAATTGCACAATAACTTTTAGGGTTCTGTTACCCTTGGGAAAATAAAAATTGGGGGTGAAAAGATCATTTTTGTGGAAAAAATATGATTTTTTAATTGTACGTTATAAACTTCTGTGAAGCCCTTGTGGGTTCAAAGTTCTCACAACATATCTAGATAAGTTCCTTGGGGGCGGTCTAGTTTCCAAAATGGGGTCACTTGTGGGGGGTTTCCACTGTTTAGGCACATCAGGGGCTCTCCAAACGTGACATGGCGTCCGATCTGAATTCCATCCAATTTTGCATTGAAAAAGTCAAACGGCGCTCCTTCCCTTCTGAGCTCTGCCATGCGCCGAAACAGTGGTTCCCCCCCACATATCAGGTATCAGCATACTCAGGAGAGATTGCACAATAACTTTTGCTGTCCAATTTCTCCTGTTACCCTTGGTAAAATAAAAAAAACTGGACCTGAAGTAATTTTTTTGTGAAAAAAAGTTAAATGTTCATTTTTTATTAAAAAATTCCAAAAATTCCTGTGAAGCACCTGAAGGGTTAATAAACTTCTTGAATGTGGTTTTGAGTACCTTGAGGGGTGCAGTTTTTAGAATGGTGTCACTTTTGGGTATTTTCTATCATATAGACCCCTCAAAGTGACTTCAAATATGATGTGGTCCGTAAAAATAAAATGGTGTTGTAAAAATGAGAAATCGCTGGTCAACTTTTAACCCTTATAACTTCCTAAAAAAAAAAATTTTGGTTCCAAAATTGTGCTGATGTAAAGTAAACATATGTGAAATGTTACTTATTAATTTTTTTGTGTGCCACATCTCTGTGATTTAAGGGCATAAAAATTCAAAGTTGGAAAATTGCAAAATTTTCGCCAAATTTTCATTTTTTTCACAAATAAACGCAAGTTATTTAAATGAAATTTTACCACTAACATGAAGTACAATATGCCACGAGAAAACAAAATCAGAATCACCGGGATTCATGGAAGCGTTTCAGAGTTATTACCTCATAAAGGGACAGTGGTCAGAATTGTAAAAATTGGCCCGGTCATGAACGTGCAAACCACCCTTGGGGGTAAAGGGGTTAAAGTTTTGGAAATCATTTTGCATCCAAATCTGGCTTTAAACTTCTCCACAACAGTATCACGACCTGCCTGTTGTGTTCCTTGGTCTTCATGATGCTCTCTGTGCATCAAACAGAACCTTCGAGACTATCACAGAGCAGGTGCATTTATATAGAGACTTGATTACACATAGGTGGATTATATTTATCATCATTAGTCATTTAGGACAACATTGGATCATTCAGAGATCCACAATGAACTTCGGGAGTGAGTTTGCTGCACTGAAAGTAAAGGGGCCGAATAATATTGCAAGCCCCACTTTTCAGTTTTTGAATTTCCACAAAAATTTAAAATAACCAATAAATTTCATTCAACTTCACAATTGTGTCCCACTTGTTGTTGATTCTTCACCAAAAATGTACATGTCGTATCTTTATGTTTGAAGCATGATATGTGGGAAAAGGTTGAAAAGTTCCAGGGGGCCGAATACTTTCGCAAGGCACTGTATCAGATTTTTTTTAATAACTATGGACTTATAATTCTCTAAACTCATTAAGTGGATTCATTTCTTCCTTTGAGAAGTTAAGTCTGAATGTTTTTGTGTCTATGTTTTCCAGTTCTTTACTGACCATATTTATACACATATCAATTGAGGAGAGGGCTCCCAATTCTGGAGGCATCTTTGTGTGCTATTTTTAAGGGATATAAAGGTAGAGCCAGAAGGATAGTCACTGCGGTCCGCCAGTTCTCTGACATTTGGAAGCAGATCGAGTGAAATGTAGCTTGTAAGCTTGTACACAACCCTTGGTCTTGTTGGCAAAATATTTGCGCCACCTCAATTTCCTTGCAAGTAGGTTGAGGTCTTTCACCCAATCAAACAAACAGAAGTCAATTGTAGGATAGTCCTTTAGGACTAGGATAGACATAGGATAGTCCTTTACTAAGTACATTCATTTTGACGGAGGTAAGGGATCTTTTAGATAGGTTTATAATCTGGGATGTGTCTTCTGTCTTTTGAAGTGTTTGGATTCCTGAGAGGGTAGTTCCGGTCTAAAAAAATGAGATTAGGTGATGATCTGCCAGTTCGTTCTCCTCTAAACCTACCTGTACCTCTCCCTCCTTTACCCCTGAAGGTTTTTCCTAAAATTTAATTATCAGAATGTTCTGTTTGTGTGGATGAGAGATTTGTTTCTTTGTCTTGTCGCTCAGGTCTCTCATCCATTGTTATGAAGTTATAAGGGTTAAAAGTTGACCAACAATTTCTCATTTTTCCAAAAAAAATTACAAAACCATTTTTTAAAGGGACCACATTACATTTGAAGTGACTTTGAGGGGGGTCTATATGACAGAAAATAATCAAAAGTGATACCACTCTAAAAACTGTACCCCTCAAGCTTCTCAAAACCACATTCAAGAAGCTTATATAGGTGCTTCAAAGGAATTAATGGAATGTGTAAAGAAAACATTTACATTTTACTTTTTTTCACAGAAATTTTAACTTAGACTCAATTTTTTTATTTCAAACAAGAGAAAATGGACCCCAAAATTTTTTGTGCAATTTCTCCTAAGCACGACGATACCCCATATGTGTGGGAATACTGTTTGAATGCATGGCTTGGATGGGAAAGATCGACATTTGACTTTTTGAATGTAAAATTGGCTGGAATAATTAGCAGAAACCATGTCATGTTTGGAGAGCTCCTGATGTGCCTAAACAGAAACAGAGGAAGAGGTGGGAAGGTGTATAAGAAGCCCTCTTCCCATGACTAGGATAGAGCATCGAGCCCTGCTGAACCGTCCAGAGGATCTAGGGAGAAAAATGTTCTGACCTTTGCATTTTCTCTGGTGGCAAACAGATCCACATCTGGTTTTCCCCAGCGTTGGCACAACCTGTTGAACACCTCGTCGTTCAATTCCCACTCTGTGGAGGTTACTTTCTTCCTGCTCAGAAAATCCACCACCAGGTTCTTTTCTCTCTCTAGATGTACTGCTGAGACGGATAGGACAGATTTTCCTGCCCATATGAAGATCCGCTTTGCCAGCCGCTGTAGTGACGGATGCTTTAGACCTCCTTGGTGATGCAGAAATGCTACTGCCGTTGTGTTGTCTGATAAGATTTTTGTGCTTGCCTTTGACCAGAGACCGAACTTGGAGAAGCACTTTCCACACTGCATATAACTCTCAGAAGTTCGATGACTTGGCTCTTATCCCTGGGCTCCAATCTCCTTGGAAGTATCTCCCTTCCACGTGACCGCCTCAGCCTAGCTGACTTGCGTCGGTGGTGATGATGACGCACGGGGAGAGAATTCACGGAACGCCAGCCTGGAGGTTTCCTGGAACAGTCCACCAACGCAGAGACTTCTTCACCCGTGGGGATAGGGGAATTCCTTTGTCCAGCAAGAACTGACTTGTGTCCCATGTTGAGAGGACCTCCTTCTGCAGTTCCCGAGAATGGAACTGACTCCATCTCACCCAGGGGATGCAAGATGTCATCAGTCTCAGAATCTTCATCGCTTCTCTGATAGAGCAGCGGTTTCTTGTGAAGTGGTGAATCCTTTCTACTATTCCCATCTGTTTGTCTTATGGTAAAAAGGATGTTCTTAAATGGGAGTCTAGCACGACCCCCCAAAAATTTGGTCCTCGGCTCTGAGACCAAGTTTGACTTCTCCCAGTTTATGATCCATCCTAGATTCTGCAGCGTGGAGCTTGACATCTGACAATCGGCACATGAATTGGCCCCTATTAGGAAGTCGTCTAATTAAGGTACAATTATGATGTCGCAATTTCTCAGATAGGCGACTACTTCTACCATTAGTTTGGTAAACACCCTGGGGGCTGAGGCTATGCCAAAGGGAAGGCACTGAAACTGGAAGTGACAGACCTTACCCGGAACTCTCAGGGTAAACCTCAGATATTTGTGGTAGAATTTGTGAATCGGGACGTGATAGTATGCACTTTTCAAATCCAAAGTGCACATCACCATATCCTTGTCTATTAGGGGTATTGTGGACCTTATGGACTCCATCTTGAATCTTTTGTACCTGACGTATTTGTTTAGGGGCTTGAGATTTATTATTGTCCTGGTTTCTCCTGAAGGCTTCTTTATCCAGAAGAGGCTTGAGTAGTCGCCTCTCTCCCTTTCCTGAGCGGGAATCGGGTCTACCAGCAGACTCACTAAACTCGTAGTAACACCAGCGGCCACCGGGGCCAAAAACCAATATTAACCCCCGAGGGCCAGAAAGGAAAAAGGTTTATATAAGAGAGACCAGACTCTGACACAGATCCAAAAATGGATCGTGACAGCGGGCTTTCGGGGTTTCCTCTACTTGCATAGTATCCCGCACTGCATGGAGGAGTTCATCTGTGTCCTCGGATGAAAAAAGGTACCGCTTCTCCCCTTCCAATGGGTCGATAAGGGCTTCCCCCTCCTCCTTGTCAGAACCTTCTGATACATCATCTTCCCAGGATATGTCAGATTCCCTCTGTCTCTTCCGAGAACCCTGAGTGTTATGATTGAGTCACCGTAGGAGGCAAAAATAGAATCATAAAATCGTAGAGTTGGAAGGGACCTCCTGGGCCATCTGGTCCAACCCCCTGCTCAAAGCAGGATTCGCTAAATCATCCCAGTCAGATGTCTGTCCAGCCTCTGTTTGAAGACTTCCATTGAAGGAGAACTCACCACTTCTCGTGGCAGCCTGTTCCACTCATTGATCACTCTAACTGTCAAAAAGTTTTTTCTAATATCTAATCTGTGTCTCCTCCCATTCAGTTTCATCCCATTGCTTCTAGTCTTTCCTTGTGCAAATGAGAATAAAGTTGATCCTTCTACAATGTGACAGCCCTTTAGATATTTGTAGACAGCTATTAAGTCTCCTCTCAGTCTTCTCTTTTGCAAACTAAACATTCCCAAATCCTGCAACCTTTCCTCATAAGACAGGGTTTGCAGACCGGTCACCATTCTGGTCGCTCTTTTCTGAACTTGCTCCAGTTTGTTGATGTCTTTTTTAAAATGTGGTGCCCAAAACTGGACACAATATTCCAGATGAGGTCTGACCAAAGAGGAGTAGAGGGAAATAATGACTTCACGTGATCTAGACTGTATGCTTCTGTTAATACATCCTAGAATTGCATTTGCCTTTTTTGCTGCTGCATTACACTGTTGACTCATATTCAGTCTGTGATCTATTAGTATACCCAAGTCTTTTTCACATGTGCTGCCACTTAGCCCTATTCCTCCCATTCTATATTTGCTTTTTTCATTTTTATTGCCCATATGTAGTACTTTGCATTTCTCCCTGTTAAAAACCATTCTGTTAGTTGCTGCCCACTTCTCCAGTTTATTTAAATCTTTTTGAATCCTCTCTCTTCTCTAGTATTAGCTATCCCTCCTAGCTTTGTGTCATCAGCAAATTTAATCAGTTTACCCTCAATTCCTTCATCTAAATCGTTGATAAAGATGTTGAACAATACAGGGCCCAGGACAGAGCTAGCTAGCTAGCTAAGCTGAGAAATGCTAGCTAAGCTAATGCTAAGCTAATGCTAGCTAAGTCCAGAAAACCAGAGAAGTTGGCAGCTATCGGATTGCAGACCCCTGAACCTATCAACACAACTAGCAGTAGCCGTGGGGGGCTCCTACGATGCCCTAGGCCCATCCATCACAGCGGGAGGACTACATAGCCTAAAGACAGAAAGGGAAATCTAAACTGCCCCAGAGTAGACCCCAAAGCAAAAGGCAGCCCCCAACATATAATGACGGTGAAGCAAGAAGAAAGAACAAAACACAGACAGAAAGATAGACTGAGCAAAGATGGGGCCCACGCTAGCTTAGATAGGAAAGGACAGGAAGGCTGCTGTCTGCAATCCGTGAAAAACCCTATGAAAATAAGAGCCAACAAACTGACAGTAAAAAAGGCCCTGAAGACGCTAGGCTTCAAAAAAGCTATGTCAGTACTCAGGAATATTCTGAAGACAGAGCAACCGGCAAAAGGAGATTCAGCTCACCCCAGCAGGGAATGGCAGAATCCAGAAAAGCAAGGAAAACAAAACACTAATGCAAAAAGGCAAAGCAGAAATCTTAGCTTTAGATGAGCAGGAATCAGACTGGTTTCCTAGAAGTCCACAGAGAAATCACCCGCAGGCCAGAAGGGCGTCGGCAGCCTTATATCCAGTCATTAACTCCACTCAGCCAGTCATCATCATCAGCCCCAGGTGTTTGACAATCAGGCTCACTACCTTTCTTCACCAGAAGAGGGAGTTCCTCGAGCCTCAGTAGTGACGGGGAAAATGAACTCACAACAGTACCTTCCCCTTGAGGAGGGGTCACCGAACCCTCAACCACGCCACCAGGGCGATCAGGGTGAGCCTGATGAAAGGCACGCACCAATCTTTTGGCATGAATATCAGAGGCAGAGACCCAGGAATTATCCTCCTGACCATAACCCTTCCACTTAACCAAATACTGGAGTCTCCGTCTAGCCAGACGGGAATCCAGTACTTTCTCTACCTCATATTCCATGTTACCTTCAACCAATACAGGGTCTGGAGGTGCAACTCCCGGAACAACAGGTTCAACAAACCTCTTCAACAAAGATTTATGGAACACACTATGGATTTTAAATGTGACAGGAAGAGCCAAACGAAAAGAGACCGGATTAATAATCTCCAAAATCTTGTAAGGTCCAATAAATCTAGGCTTAAACTTAGGAGAAGCCACCTTCATAGCAATATTTTTTGATGATAACCACACCATATCACCAACCTTAAATTGGGGACCAATGGTCCTATGTCGGTTGGAAAACCGCTGGGCCTTTTCCTGGGAGAGAGATAACTTATCCACCACTTGGTCCCAGATCTGGTGCATTCTCTCCACCACAGTGTCAACCCCTGGGCAGGCAGAGGGCTCCACCTGCCCTGAAGAAAATCGAGGATGAAACCCAAAGTTACAAAAAAAAGGAGACATCAAAGTGGCAGAACTAGCTCTATTATTTAAAGCAAATTCGGCCAAGTGCAAAAATGAAACCCAATCATCCTGATCAGCAGAAATAAAACATCTCAAATATGACTCCAAGGTCTGGTTTGTTCTCTCTGTCTGCCCATTGGTCTGAGGGTGAAAAGCAGAGGAGAAGGACAACTGAATTCCCAGCTTGGAACAGAAAGTTCTCCAAAATCTAGACACAAACTGGACTCCTCTGTCAGATACAATGTTCTCAGGAATCCCGTGCAAGCGAACCACCTGTTGTAAAAACAGGGGCACCAATTCAGAGGAAGACGGCAACTTAGGGAGTGGTACAAGATGAACCATCTTAGAGAACCTATCACAAATCACCCAAATAACAGTCATCCTTTGAGAGACAGGCATATCAGAGATGAAATCCATTGAAATATGGGTCCATGGCCTCTTGGGGACAGGCAAAGGCATCAACAACCCACTAGAGCGAAAACACGATTTAGACCGGGAGCACGTCCCACAGGACTGCACAAAATTCCTGACATCACGAGACAAGGAGGGCCACCAAAAAGACCGACTCACCAGATCTCTAGTACCAAAAATACCTGGATGACCAGCCAAAGCAGAGCAATGAACTTCAGACATCACTCTCTTCTTCCACTGGTCAGGAACATACAACTTTCCACTGGGACAACGCTCAGGTTTGTCCTCCTGGAACTCTTCCAGAGCACGTCTCAAATCGGGCGAGATGGCAGAAAGAACTACCCCTTCGCCTAAGATGGTAGCAGGCTTGGTCACCACAGGAGAATCAGCAAGGAAGCTCCTAGAGAGGGCGTCAGCCTTGACATTCTTAGTTCCAGGAAGAAAAGAAACCACAAAATCAAAACGTGTAAAAAACAAGGCCCACCTAGCCTGTCTAGGGTTCAAGCGCTTAACCGACTCTAGGTAAATCAAATTCTTGTGGTCAGTGAGGACCACGACTTGATGCTTAGCTCCCTCCAACCAATGTCTCCACTCCTCAAATGCCCATTTCATGGCTAACAGTTCCCGATTCCCCACATCATAGTTACGTTCAGATGGAGAGAACTTTCGGGAAAAGAAAGCACAGGGATTCATTTTAGATGTTACAGGATCCTTTTGGGATAAAACAGCTCCTGCACCAATCTCAGAAGCATCCACCTCTACCTGGAACGGAAGTGAGACATCAGGTTGCCGCAAAACCGGGGCGGAGGTGAATCTTCGCTTCAGCTCCTGAAAGGAAGAAACAGCCTCCGGAGACCAATTTAACACATCAGCACCCTTCTTAGTCAAATCAGTTAATGGCTTGGCAATACTAGAAAATTTTGCTATAAATTTCCGATAAAAATTAGCAAAACCCAAAAACTTCTGGAGGTCCTTCAAAGAAGTGGGCTGAACCCAATCGTAAATGGCCTGTACCTTGGCCGGGACCATTTCAATAGTTGACGGGAACAAAATAAATCCCAAAAAAGAAATCCTCTGTACTCCAAAAAGGCATTTAGATCCTTTGACATACAGGGAATTCTCCCTCAAGATCCGGAACACTGTCCGAATATGTTCCACATGAGAATCCCAATCCTTGGAGAAGATCAAAATATCATCCAGATAGATAATCAAAAATTTATCGACAAAATCTCGGAAAATATCGTTCATGAAGCACTGGAAGACAGAAGGGGCATTAGTGAGCCCAAAAGGCATCACCAGGTACTCAAAATGTCCCTCCGGAGTATTAAACGCCGTCTTCCATTCATCCCCATGCTTAATGCGAATAAGATTATACGCCCCCCTGAGGTCAAGCTTGGTAAACCAGCAAGCACCTTTAACTCTGGAGAATAGATCAGAAATCAGGGGTATCGGATACTGATATTTAACAGTAATTTTGTTGAGAGCACGATAATCAATACAAGGTCTTAATGATCCATCCTTTTTGGCTAAAAAAAAAAAAACGGCACCTAAGGGTGACGAGGATGGTCTAATATGACCCTTCTCCAACGCCTCCTTAATATAAGATCGCATAGCCTCGTGCTCGGGTACAGATAAATTGAAGAGCCGACCCTTGGGAAATTTACACCCCGGGCTCAGTTCAATAGCACAGTCATAACTCCTATGAGGAGGCAGAGACGCAGACTCATTCTCACTAAATACCACAGACACAGATTTCCAATCCAAAACTGGATTATGAATTTGTAACCAGGGAAACCCCAGAACAATAGTATCATGCAGATTATGTAACACCAAAAACCTGCAATTTTCTTGATGGTCTGGGGCGACCCGCATTACCACCTGGGTCCAAAGCTGAGGTTTATTTTTAGCCAAAGAAGTAGCATCAATCCCCCTCAAAGGGATAGGCGTCTGCAGAGGTGTCATCGGAAATCCACAACGTTTAGCAAAATCCAAGTCCATTAGGTTTAGAGCTGCTCCCGAATCCACAAAAGCCTTGGCGGAAAATGTGGACAGGGAGCAGATCAGAGTAATAGCCAGAAGAAACTTAGGTTGAACACCACCAACAGAAAACGTGTGTGCAAATCGTTTCTCGCGTTTAGGACAGACAGAAATATGCGAGGCATCTCCACAGAAAAAACACAACTTATTACGCCTTCTGAACTCCTGACCCTGCTCTCTGGAAAAAACTCTATCACATTGCATAGGTTCAGACATCTGTTCAACAGGTGGCAACACCTCTCGTGCAGCTCTGCGTTCGCGTAAACGCCGATCAACCTGAATGGCTAAAGACATAGAATCGTCAAGAACAGAGGGAACAGGAAATCCCACCATAGTATCTTTTATGGCTTCTGACAACCCCTTCCGAAAGAGAGCAGCCAAGGCATTATCATTCCAGGTAGTAAGTACTGCCCACTTTCAGAATTTTTGACAGTACAATTCTGCAGAATCACGACCCTGGTTCAATGCCAGCAGGGTCTTTTCAGCCTGATCAATGGCATTAGGTTCGTCATACAACAACCCCAAGGCCTGAAAAAATGCGTTCACATTAGTCAGAATAGAATCATCTGGTTTCAAAGAAAACGCCCAATCCTGGGGATCGCCACGCAGCAAAGAGATGACAATTTTAACCTGCTGCGCGGAGCTCCCTGACGAGTTAGGCTTCAAGGCAAAAAATAATTTACAATTATTTTTGAAATTAAAAAAATTTAGACCGATCCCCAAAAAATACATCAGGTGTAGGACTCTTTGGTTCAGCAGCATGTGAATGAGCAAGGTAGGCGGAAATTCCCCGCACTTCCGCAGCGAGCTGCTCCACACGATCAGACAATTGCTTTATCTCCATTGAGAGAAAAAAAAAATTCCCCCTACGGCCTCAGAGATATAGAGGAAAAAATATACACTTTTTTTTTTTTTTTACAATTCTTTCCTGCTATTGAGTACCCTAGAATCTGCGGTATGGCGGGTGATTCTGTTATGATTGAGTCACCATAGGAGGCAAAAATAGAAATGCTAGCTAAGTCCAGAAAACCAGAGAAGTTGGCAGCTATCGGATTGCAGACCCCTGAACCTATCAACACAACTAGCAGTAGCTGTGGGGGGCTCCTACGATGCCCTAGGCCCCTCGATCACAGCCGGAGAACTACATAGCCTAAAGACAGAAAGGGAAATCTAAACTGCCCCAGAGCAGACCCCAAAGCAAAAGGCAGCCCCCAACATATAATGACGGTGAAGCAAGAAGAAAGAACAAAACACAGACAGAAAGATAGACTGAGCAAAGATGGGGCCCACGCTAGCTTAGATAGGAAAGGACAGGAAGGCTGCTGTCTGCAATCCGTGAAAAACCCTATGAAAATAAGAGCCAACAAACTGACAGTAAAAAAGGCCCTGAAGACGCTAGGCTTCAAAAAAGCTATGTCAGTACTCAGGAATATTCTGAAGACAGAGCAACCGGCAAAAGGAGACAGCTCACCCCAGCAGGGAATGGCAGAATCCAGAAAAGCAAGGAAAACAAAACACTAATGCAAAAAGGCAAAGCAGAAATCTTAGCTCATATTGGCCATTAAGGAGGCTTGTTCTTCTCTGACAATTTTTGCTGTACAGGCCTCACAGAGGTGCTTCTGCTAGGTTTTGGGCAGCTTGGCCGTACAGATGGGGCATTTCTTATTTTTCCCTGATTCCTTGCTATCCTTTTTAGCAGCTGCCAAGGTATGTTTCTCCCCCTAGAATACACAAAGTACAGGCTGTGTGTCTAAGTTTAGGGAAGCTTACTCACGTGCCCCTGGCTTTGCTCTGAGCCAACCTCTGTTTTAGTGGGATCCTCCATCCTAACTAATGGAAACAGTCCCTGTATGACAGTAAGGCAGCCTGCACAAGGCAAATGACCCTATTTATACAATACCCTTCTGAAGAGCCGGCCTCCTGGAATGCTGGACCGTGACCCGGAAGTCCTCTGGCCAGCCTATAGAGGTAACGCTGCTGCTGTGTACTGATGCCGGCCGCGACCCGGAAGTACAGGGGGAACACGGCCGGAAGTGCGCATGGGGATTCCTGCTGGGACGCACACGCAAGGAAGCAGCCGGAAGTCCGTCCCGGGGGCCGCCACATGCTGGAAGCGGAGTACTGATGCCGGCCGCGACCTGAAAATACCGGGGGTACACGGCCGGAAGTACGCATGGGGATCCCCGCTGGAGCGCACAACAAATGCGACCGCGGAGATGACTGTAGGCAGCGGGTCCTGAGCTGAGAGCCCCCAGACAGGGTGAAGCGGCTCAACCCTCAGGAGCAACGCTACACTGAGGTAGGCTGAGGGACCCTTCAGGAGGGGTGTCAGCTGCAGATCACTTGGTGGCAGGAAGGGAAAGGCTGAACCCCCGATCTTAGCCGATCTACCCGGTATGGTCAGGGATAGGAGCTCCTCTCTTTTCTATCCTCCGTGGGACAGGAAAAAACACTGAAGGGTGGTAAAGGGAGGGTCCTTTTAACCTCTTGTTGCTTTCTGTCCCAATGAGGATAAGAAGGACGTCCTCCATGGTGCTGTCAGTTGGTGAACTGGAAATTAATGTTTTAACTGTATTTTGTGATCAAATTGTGGATGTGTGATTTGGTTGGATATTTTCTTGCTGAAGGGGACAAATTTACCTTTCAAATGGTGTCATTTGTGTGTGTGCGTGCAGTATGAACGGAGATACAAAGTAATCACCGAAAAAGTAGAAATAATAAAATAGATTATGGAAAACCCCTTTAAGAGGGAAATATTGAATCTGTCAGGTTTCCAAGTTCTTTTTTTTTTTTTTTTTAAAGTAGACTAGTGCAGTATTGCACTCAATTCTGATGGATAAAAGGAGGAAATATGTAGTATAAAAGAGACTAGTACAAATGTGAGCAAAGGACTAAACTGATTTTTATCCATATTTTATACATAAGCCATGCTGGCAGAGAGCTTTGCAAATGCACTTAACTTGTCAGTGCCAACAAAAACGCATGACATATCACATGAATGACAGAACTTTGCTTCAGTGTCTAGACATACCCTGCTATATTGTATTACTGAATTAGGGGCATGTGACACCCTTGCACATTATCGTGTTATCTTGAAGCAAAGAACTTGAAACCATTTAAAGCCTCATGGAATTTAATCTGGTAAATGATTCTACAGCTCAATTTCCAGGGATGGTTCTAAAAGTGGGGTCCTAACTATGCTTTTACTGCACTTTTCACCACATTAGGAATTCAGTTGTGAAAATCTTCTCCATCTACCCTAAAACTGTCAACTGCTCTAAATTTACAAAACTTAATTGGAGCCGTATTTCCAATATACAGTATTTTACTGTTGGATCACTATTATTTGCCTCTTCTCTATATATCAACTAGGTATAAGGGAACTAATATTTCAGTAACTACACAATCATATTTTAGGGTTCAGCTGCAATGCTCAGACTAAGGACGGGATCACACTACCGTTTGTCCCATTCTCTGAACTGTGTGCCCCCTTCAGGCAGTTTGACCTCTTCTTCTTACTACTTTCCCCCCCTCTTCAGGGCTCTGTTTCCTTTGGACCATGTGCCCCCTCCTACAGGCAGTTTGACCCCTTGATCAGGGTGCTATTCCTCCCTTCCAGAAGTTTAACCCCTTCCTAAAGGCCTTGTACCCAGGTTTCCGTCTCCAGTTTGACCCATATCTTAGTGCCCTGTTCTTCTGTTTCTACCTCTTCTAGGCAGTTTAACTACTTCATCGGCAACCTCTGCTTACCTCCTCTGTGGGCAGTTTGTCCCATCTTCTGGACTGTGTGCCCCCCCATCCTCCTGGAAGTTTGACCACTTCTTCGGGGCCCTGTACTGAGGTTTCCCCTTCCCCCTAGGCAGTTTATCCATTTCCTCATGGCCCTGTACTCCTGTTTCACCTTCCTCAGGTTTCCCCCTCCTCCACACAATTTGATCCCTTCCTCAGGGCCCTATACTCCTGTTTCCCTTTCCTCAGGGGCCCTGTACTCCTATTTCCCTTTCCTCAGGAGCACGGTACTCCTATTTCCCTTTCCTCAGGGGCCCTGTACTCCTATTTCCCCTTCCTCAGGGGCCCTGTACTCCTATTTCCCCTTCCTCAGGAGCACGGTACTCCTATTTCCCCTTCCTCAGGAGCCCGGTTCTCCTATTTCCCCTTCCTCAGGGGCCCTGTA
The DNA here is from genome assembly GCF_039654945.1 of Dendrobates tinctorius. NCBI lineage: Eukaryota > Metazoa > Chordata > Amphibia > Anura > Dendrobatidae > Dendrobates > Dendrobates tinctorius. Next base: position 43,269,316 of record NW_027361679.1, on the reverse strand, counting down.
CTCCTATTTCCCCTTCCTCAGGGGCCCTGTACTCCTATTTCCCCTTCCTCAGGGGGCCTGTACTCCTATTTCCCCTTCCTCAGGGGCCCTGTACTCCTATTTCCCCTTCCTCAGGGGCCCTGTACTCCTATCTCCCTTTCCTCAGAGCCCTGTACTATCTTCCTTTCCTCAGAGCCCTGTACTCCTATTTTCCCTTCCTCAGGGGCCCTGTACTCCTATTTCCCCTTCCTCAGGGGCCCTGTACTCCTATTTCCCCTTCCTCAGGGGCCCTGTACTCCTGTCTCCCTTTCCTCAGAGCCCTGTACTCCTGCCTCCCTTTCCTCAGAGCCCTGTACTCCTATCTTCCTTTCCTCAGGGCCCTGTACTCCTATCTTCCTTTCCTCAGGGCCCTGTACTCCTATTTTCCTTTCCTCAGGGCCCTGTACTCCTATTTCCCCTTCCCCAAACTCCGGTCCCCTCCTCCTCCTCCACTTTCTGCAATACTCCTTATGTAGTGCTCTGTGTGTCGCCACCATGTCCCCGCCCTGCTGTCAGCAGTGTGGGCGGGAGGAGGGCTGAAGTGCAGGGATAGCGCCACCTCCAGGACGTCCCTGCCCGCACTTCTCCTGGTAACTAGTGACAACCAGCCGCTTATTCCTTCCCGCTCACCTCGGGAAGACTGCAGAGAGGGGGGGGAGCTCGGAGCCCGCAGCGTCTCGCGCGCCATGCTTCCGGGTGCTGTGTGCCCCGCCTCCTGCAGATCCCTGTGATCTCCTCGCACTTACCTGCGCCTCATCCTCGCGCCGTGTGCGACATGTCCGAGCTCCGGAGGAGAGGGCCCTGCGGGGGGGCCGACCACAACAGCGACAAAGTAAGTGCTTCTACCGTCCTGGCGACCGTGTCATTGTGTCACCTGTGTGCCCGCCGGCCACGGCCTCGTTCTGTGGTTGTGCACTGACCTGACACATAAAGTTTATTCATGAAAACTAGGGCAGATAAAAAAAAGCAATGCTGTTGCCAGTAGCAACCAATCAGAGTATCCCTATCACTTTAGGAAGCCTCCTGATTGGCTGCTCCAAGGACAAACCTGTTCTCTTCCCTCTGCATGGAGGAGTGCAGTAATGTCACTCTCCTGCACCGCAGCATCTTCGTGGCGGACTCCGGGGCGCTGGACTTGTCATTTCCCTGGACTTGTCCTCTAAACCCATCTTCTGTCAAGTCTGACAGATTCTGCGATGGAGGCGAAAAATGAACAGACCCTTGAAGATGGAAATCTGGTGTAGTTGTAGTTTTACACTGGAGTGGCGACGGTCACGGGGCATGGAAACCGAAAACAATGGCACGTAGTGGCCACTAACAGTGGCCCACGGACCGCAGTGATCGGTGATGGTCTGGTTTCCACTTTACTGGAGAAATATCTACCGTACTTTTACTGAATCTGTATTAAATGTGTGAAATCAAGCAAAGTTTATGATCCCTTCATCTAGAAGGGTGGCATTCTCCTGGTATGAGGGGGCTGGCTGCACAGTTCTGTGGCCGCCTTTCTGCCCCCTGATCTGTAAACCGGCATTTCACTTTCATCACTCAGATCTGGTTGTTACAGAAAGGAAATGCTGATCGGGTAGGACGCCTTACATAACGGAGAGCCGGCCAGTGGCGTCACCCGATCACAGCTTCTGCTTTAATTATTTGTGATGTCCTTATTGCATCTCTCAAGATCGGCTTAACCTCGGAGCGGCCCCTGCAAGGCGCTAATGTGATGTACAGTATTTACTCCCAGGGCCCCCACCAATGACTTATGCAATGGCGACCTCAAATGTCTCCACTGCTTGCAATTCAAAGGATTCCCAGTAATATGCCCATTATACGTGGCATCATGTTGTATCTAGGGTAGCTGCGTAACATGCTTTAGCGTTTTCACACTCCTTCCTATCGATAAAGATTCGGCCAAACATATGGCAGGACTGCAGGTTACTCTGATAGGGTAGTGTGCATGGGGGTCGCACTCTGCTACTACAGAATGACAGGTTGGGGGCATGCTGCCACAACTGCTACTGGGTGGGAGACATGCTGCTACCTCTGCTGCTGAATGACAGGTGGGGTACATGCTGCTGCAACTGCTACTGGGTGGAAGGTGGGAGACATGCTGCTGCCGCCGCTACTGGTGGATTAAAGGTAGGAGACATGCTGCTACCTCTGCTGCTGAATGATAGGTGGGGGACATGCTGCTGCAACTGCTACTGGGTGGAAGGTGGGAGACGTGCTGCTGCCACCGCTACTGGTGGATTAAAGGTAGGAGACATGCTGCTACCTCTGCTGCTGAATGACGGGGACATGCTGCTACCTCTGCTGCTGAATGACGGGGACATGCTGCTACCTCTGCTGCTGAATGACAGGTGGTGGACATGCTGCTGCAACTGCTACTGGGTGGAAGGTGGGAGACGTGCTGCTGCCACCGCTACTGGTGGATTAAAGGTAGGAGACATGCTGCTACCTCTGCTGCTGAATGACGGGGACATGCTGCTACCTCTGCTGCTGAATGACGGGGACATGCTGCTACCTCTGCTGCTGAATGACAGGTGGTGGACATGCTGCTGCAACTGCTACTGGGTGGAAGGTGAGAGACATGCTGCTGCCGCCGCTACTGGTGGATTAAAGGTAGGAGACATGCTGCTACCTCTGCTGCTGAATGACAGGTGGGGGACATGCTGCTGCAACTGGGTGGAAGGTGGGAGACATGCTACTGCCGCCTCTACTGGTGGATTAAAGGTAGGAGACATGCTGCTACCTCTGCTGCTGAATGACAGGTAGGGGACATGCTGCTGCTACTGGGTGGAAGGTGGGAGATGTGCTGCTGCTGCCGCTACTGGTGGATTAAAGGTAGGAGACATGCTGCTACCTCTGCTGCTGCAACTGCTACTGGGTGGAAGGTGGGAGACGTGCTGCTGCCGCCGCTACTGGTGTATTAAAGGTGGGAGACATGCTGCTACCTCTGCTGCTGAATGACAGGTAGGGGACATGCTGCTGCAACTGCTACTGGGTGGAAGGTGGTAGATGTGCTGCTGCTGCCGCTACTGGTGGATTAAAGGTAGGAGACATGCTGCTACCTCTGCTGCTGCAACTGCTACTGGGTGGAAGGTGGGAGACGTGCTGCTGCCGCCGCTACTGGTGGATTAAAGGTGGGAGACATGCTGCTACCTCTGCTGCTGAATGACAGGTAGGGGACATGCTGCTGCAACTGCTACTGGGTGGAAGGTGGGAGATGTGCTGCTGCCGCTACTGGTGGATTAAAGGTAGCAAACATGCTGCTACCTCTGCTGCTGAATGACAGGTGGGGGACATGCTGCTGCAACTGGGTGGAAGGTGGGAGACATGCTGCTGCCGCCTCTACTGGTGGATTAAAGGTAGTAGACATGCTGCTACCTCTGCTGCTGAATGACAGGTGGGGGACATGCTGCTGCAACTGGGTGGAAGGTGGGAGACATGCTGCTGCCGCCTCTACTGGTGGATTAAAGGTAGGAGACATGCTGCTACCTCTGCTGCTGAATGACAGGTAGGGGAATGCTGCTGCTACTGGGTGGAAGGTGGGAGACGTGCTGCTGCTGCCGCTACTGGTGGATTAAAGGTGGGAGACATGCTGCTACCTCTGCTGCTGCAACTGCTACTGGGTGGAAGGTGGGAGACGTGCTGCTGCTGCCGCTACTGGTGGATTAAAGGTGGGAGACATGCTGCTACCTCTGCTGCTGCAACTGCTACTGGGTGGAAGGTGGGAGACGTGCTGCTGCCGCCGCTACTGGTGGATTAAAGGTGGGAGACATGCTGCTACCTCTGCTGCTGAATGACAGGTAGGGGACATGCTGCTGCAACTGCTACTGGGTGGAAGGTGGGAGATGTGCTGCTGCTGCCGCTACTGGTGGATTAAAGGTAGGAGACATGCTGCTACCTCTGCTGCTGCAACTGCTACTGGGTGGAAGGTGGGAGACGTGCTGCTGCCGCCGCTACTGGTGGATTAAAGGTAGGAGACATGCTGCTACCTCTGCTGCTGAATGACGGGGACATGCTGCTACCTCTGCTGCTGAATGACAGGTGGTGGACATGCTGCTGCAACTGCTACTGGGTGGAAGGTGAGAGACGTGCTGCTGCCGCCGCTACTGGTGGATTAAAGGTAGGAGACATGCTGCTACCTCTGCTGCTGAATGACGGGGACATGCTGCTACCTCTGCTGCTGAATGACGGGGACATGCTGCTACCTCTGCTGCTGAATGACAGTTGGGGGACATGCTGCTGCAACTGGGTGGAAGGTGGGAGACATGCTGCTGCCACCTCTACTGGTGGATTAAAGGTAGGAGACATGCTGCTACCTCTGCTGCTGAATGACAGGTGGGGGACATGCTGCTGCAACTGGGTGGAAGGTGGGAGACGTGCTGCTGCTGCCGCTACTGGTGGATTAAAGGTGGGAGACATGCTGCTACCTCTGCTGCTGAATGACAGGTAGGGGACATGCTGCTGCAACTGCTACTGGGTGGAAGGTGGGAGACGTGCTGCTGCTGCCGCTACTGGTGGATTAAAGGTAGGAGACATGGTGCTACCTCTGCTGCTGAATGACAGGTAGGGGACCGCTGGATGGAAGGTCTGAGACATGATGCTGCTGCTGCCGCTATTGGTGAATGACAGGTGAGGGGGCAGTTTGCTTCTACTAGATGAAAGTTGGGGGGGTATGCTGCTGCCACTACTACTAGATGAAAGGCGGAAGGCTTGTGGCTGCTGCTATTCCTGGTTAAGAGGTGGGGGGCATAATGTCACCACTACTACTGGTTGAGGTGTGGTAGGCACACTGTGGTCACTACAGCTAAAGGAAAGTTAAGCAGCATGCTGCTGGCTCAGAAGTGGGAAAATTCTATTGCAACAATGGCTGGTTGAGGTGTGATGGGCGCACTGTGGCCATTACAACTAGATGAAAGTTTGGGTGCATGCATACTGCTGACTCTACTCCTGAATGAGAGCTGGGGGGCATTCTGTCTCCGCCACATCTGGATGAGAGCTGGGGGGCATTCTGTCTCCGCCACATCTGGATGAGAGCTGGGGGGCATTCTGTCTCAGCCACAGCTGGATGAGAGGTGGAGGGCAATTTGCCGCTGCTATTGGTGGATGAAAGGTGGAGCCATGCCTCTGTTTTACTATCCGGGTAAAAGGTTGGAGGGGGCATTCTAATGCATATGGAGAAAGAGGGGACAAGGTGTTACCACTGAGGAAAAGTGTATCTGGGAAATCAGAGACCCAGCTATAACTACTGCAGATAGGTGAGTAGCCTGCTGATGTTACTACTATTCCGGGATTTAGTTGCCACTACAGTGATGTATGGCTGGTATCAAACATCCTGGTAACAGTTTTGTTGGCAATAGTCTGCTGGGAGCGTCATTGCTGGCTCCTAACTAGGATTTGACTAAGATTTGTCCAGCCCTGTTGTGTTGGTATTGGTGTACCCCATTATCTGGCTTGGCATTTTGGACGTCTGTGCAGAATACTTATACATCCCTGCACCAACCAGTCCTAGTATATGTGATCATGTTTTTTCACATCTAAGTAGCCTTTTCACGGAGGGAGAGAACAGGGTCTCTATTACTTACTAGAAGTCGATATCGACCTTTTAAAAATCTGTGCTACTTATCAGTACAAAGTAGGAGGCTGCTTTTCTGAGTAAAAGGCTTCTGATGGGGGGGCTTTAAAGGGGTGTCCAGGTTTGGGATAAAAGTCGGCAGTTACTCGTCATGACTGTGTGCTGTCACGATTTCCCAGTGTGATCAGGTGGTCATGTGACCACCTATGCAGTTGTGTGAAAGTGTTTCCCCTTCCTGATTTCCTATTCTTTTACATGTTTGTCACACTTAAAGGGAATCTGTCACCTATTTTTGGGCCTATCTACAGCATTATATGCTGTAGAAAAGCCTCCGATGTACCCTGAAAGATGAGAAAAAGGAATTACATTATACTCACCGTGGGGCGGTCCAGGTCTGGTTTTGGTTCGATGGGTGTCGCGGTCCGGTCCGGCGCCTTCCATCTTCTAACCGTGACGTCCTCTTCTTTGCTTCCTGTCCCGGCTCCGGTGCAGGCGCAATGCTCTGCCCTGTTGAGGCGCATAGCAGTGCGCCTGCGCCGGAGCCGGGACGGGAAGCAAAGAAGAGGATGTCACTGCATAAAGATGGGAGGCACCGGACCAGACCGCAACACCTATCGGACCAAAACCGGACCCGGACCGCCCCTGGGTGAGTATAACGTAACTCCTTTTTCTTATCTTTTAGGGTACATCAGGGGCTTTTCTACAGCATTCTGTAATGCTGTAGATAAGCCCCTGATGGCGGTGCCGGCAGCTGATAGGCCCAAAAATAGGTGACAGATTCCCTTTAAATGTTTCAGATCACTACACAAATTTAAATATTAGACAAAAATAATACAAGTACTGTATATACTCGTGTATAAGGCGACCCCCTAATTTTTCCACAAAAACCTGGGAAAACTTATTGACTCGAGTATAAGCTGAGGGTGGGAAATGCAGCAGCTACTGGTAAATTTCAAAAATAAAAATAAATACTAATAAAAGTATACTGGTGGCCCCATAAGATGCTCCATATTAATTAATGCCCCATATAATGCTGCACAAAGGTTAATGGTGGCCCATAACATGCTCCATATTAATATATGCCCCATATAATGCTGCACAAAGGTTAATGGTGGCCCATAACATGCTCCATGTTAATATATGTCCCATATAATGCTGCACAAAGGTTAATGGTGGCCCATAACATGCTCGATATTAATATATGCCCCATATAATGCTGCTGGTGCGATTTAAAAAAAAAAAAAAAAAAAAAGACACTCACCTCTCGTCACTGCCCGCTGCTTCTCAGCGTCGCCGGCGCTGAAGTGACTGTTCAGGCAGAGGGCACGCATTAAACACGTCATTGCGCCCTCTGATCTGAACGTCACAGCCAGAGGACCCAGGAGACTGAGAGCAGTGGTAGAACGGGGATAGGTGAATATGGCATGGCTGGCTCACCCTCCCCCAGTCCTACTCAACCTCCTGGCGTCTGCATATCCGGCTCTGCTACATCTCAGTCCTGGAGTCTGCATCTCCCTTTCGGTCTTCCTGTGCTGGTCACATGGTACCGCTCATTAAAGTCATGAATATGAACGTGTCTCCACTCCCATAGGGGTGGAGCCGCATATTCATGACTTTAATGAGCAGTACCATGTCACCAGCACAAGAAGACAGGAAGGGCGATGCAGACGTAGGAACTGAGATGTAGCAGAGCCGGATAAGCAGATGCCAGGAGGATGAGTATCATGTCTCCTGCTCCCCCTCCCTCGCTGGTTTTCTGGTGTATAACTCGTGTATAAGCCGAGAGGGTCTTTTTCAGCCCAAAAAGGGGGCTGAACAACTCGGCTTGTACACGAGTATATACGGTAATTGCAAAATGCAGTTTTTAAGTGAAGATCTTTATTATTAAGGGAAAGAGAAATCCAAACCTAAAGGGTCCTATGTAAAAAACTGATTGCCCCCTAAACCTAATAACTGGTTGGACTACCCTTAGCAGCAGGGCTGTGGAGTCGGTAAGCCACAGTTGCAACTCCGACTCCTGGATTTTATCAGGCTCCGACTCCGGCTCCGACTTCGGCTCCGACTCCGGCTCCTTCATAAATGGCCAATTCATAACAACAAATTTACTGTTGTAAAATATTAAACATCGTGCTTATTCAGTTTCTCACCATCATATAAGTAATCAGACCACTTAGAGCAAAAACTACATTTATTAGAATACAATTAGAATATAGCAAATAACTTTTATAAACTTTTCTAAACTGTAAGTAAATATGCAATAAACACTTTTATGCAGTTAATAAGAAGAAATCTATAAATTTGTCCTCAGAAAAAGTATTGCCTCTGTCAGATCCTCCTTCATGGATGCCCTCAAATCTGAACTAATTATTTTGAGAGCAGAGAACAACCTCTCTACACTAACTTGTGTTGGTGGCAAAGCAGTAACCACTCGGGCAACATCTCTGACAATGTCAGGATACAGAGGAATCGCTTGTTGCACTGTTATTTTTGATGAACGGTCAAATTTCTCAATTTCTTTTAGTGCACATGAAAAATTCTGCTGAAATGTACAGGCTGTGTTCCTTGATGGGGATGACTCTTCTTCTATGCGGGAACGCTTTGCACGGTCCTTGTGATCCAAATATTTTTCGAAATTAAATTCTTCATCAGTTGATGATGAGGGTGAAGATGTGGCAAGACGACTAAATTCTTCTACTTCCTCCTGACTGATCTGCAACCCTTTCATCCTTACTGCTATTTCAAACAGAGCTTCTTTTCCTTTACTTAGCTGTTGATCATCTAGAAGAATCCGATGCATTGGGTCTACATAAACAGCTGCCTAAAGAATGTTATTTTGTAATAGTAGCTCCTCTCTCCGTTTCATTGATGTAGCAATGCCACTTGCAATTAACCCTCCTCTTTGGGACAGGCGAAACATCAGGTTCTTCCACTCCTTTGAGAAAATACCTGGAGTTAAGTCCTCTGCTTGTAATTTTTTAGTCACTGTAAATGGGTGCTCTAGCAATTTTTCCAGCTCAGTCACCTGATTCCACTGACTTTCATTTAGCGTCAGTTGAGGGTTAGCCATGTCTACAAGAAAGGTTTTCAGTTCAACCAAGCGCTGAATCATTAAGTAAGTACTGCCCCATCGTGTGGCTTGATCAATAATTGCCCCTTTTCCAGCACGTCTCTTCAAAATTGAGTCAACTTTAGGGGTTCTGGCAACAGTAGCCAATTTTCTCACCTTGCCAATCAGTGCAGCAGCATGTCCTTCTTGCAGACTGTCTCTTATAGCCAGCTGTAGCGTATGCACAACACAGCGCATGTGATGAATGAAAGAACATATTGACACAGTTTCAACAAGATCATCTAAACTATCATGTTGCTGTTCATCTGAAGCAATTTCAGTTTGCTCCTCAGTTACAATACTGTGTTCCTCTATTTCAAACATTTCTGTGTCTGTGGACCCAGAATGTTCTTCTAGCTGCTGGTCACCATCATTACTCTCATTCATTAGCTTAATAGTACTTATCATATTTGAAGCATTGTCAGTTACGACAGAACTTGCTCTTTTTTAAGTTCATAGTCTTGCAGAACCTTTTCCACCAAGACCTGGAGAAACTCACTGGTGTGATGAGCTTTGGTGTCTTTTACTGCCAATGTCTTGATAACTATTTCATTTTTGTCACAAACAAATCGGACATTGATGGCAAAATAGTTCACTCTGTGACGTGTGCAGGCATCCATTTTAAGAAACAAAAAGCGTCCCTTGAGAGTTTTTTTAAGTTCTTCCTTTTGTTTAAAAGCTTCTTTGATTACTAATTTTCTAATACTCTCTCTCTCCAGAGAAACACCAAGCTTGCGGGCCATTTCCCCATTCAGACACATAAAAGCTGGTCGTGAAAATAATGAAATAGGCACACTATCCTTTACAACAAGCTCTATGATCTGTTTTTTAAATGTATCTACTGTCATTGTCACAGTAACTTTGTCACTGACAAAATATCTTGCAACTGATGGCTGCAAAGTTCTCTGCTCCTTTGTTTGGCTGGAAGAGCTGGGCACTGGTTCATTGGTTTGGATGCAGTCTTTCTTATCCACTGCTTTCAGTACTTCTGGATGAAAGCGCTGTAAATGTCTCTTTAGATTAGAAGCTCTGGTAGGAGCATTTTTATCTTTGTCTGAATATGCACTCATCTTGGCTTCACATCATTTGTTTTCGTCTGGATCATTTGTCATACACTGACAGACATAATGTTTTCTATCTTGAGTGATGGTGAAATGTTCAAATACAGCTGATTTAATGTGATGCTTCTTTGACATTCTCAGGTTTTTAATTCTGCATTCACAATCCAAATGACAATTGTTTTTCCTAAAAACAATTGTACAAAATTATTGCCAGGTCGTACAACTGATATAGTGGTCAGTAATACTGTTATTATTCCTCATGTACTCACAGTTAACTGATGCAAAGTTTGTTGAAAGGATAATACTTCTTACAGTCTTCCTCTTCTGAGTAGCAGGCAGCTGTGAGATGCTTGGAAGACGCACACCTAGTATGATCTAGTCTAGAGGAGGAGCTTTACTACTAAGAATTTGCAACACATTTTCACTTTCAGTTTCATACATTGTAAGTAGGGGGGTTGGGGCAGCATGAGGTTAACCAAGTATAAGATTAGATAAGGGCAGTGGAGAACAGTGACACACAAGAAGTAAGAAATGTCTCTATCTCCAGCAGAACTGCTTATCACTGTTGTTCATAGTTTGATAGAACATATTTTGAGTAACATTTATAAAATTCATATGAAAGTTCAATTATGAAATATTAATACATTTTTTTTAAAGCTTGAGTCGGTACATTTCTACCGACTCCGACTCCAACCAAAACTAACTCCGACTCCACGACTCCGACTCCACAGCCCTGCTTAGCAGCAACAACTGCAATCAAGCATTTGCGATAATTGCCAATGAGTTTTTTACAATGCTCTGATGGAATTTGTGGCCCACTCATCTTTTCAGAATTGTTGAAATTCAGTCATATTGGAGGGTTTCCGAGCATGAACCGCCTTTTTAAGGTCATGCCACAGTATCTCAATCGGATTATGTTCAGGACTTTGACTAGGCCACTCCAAAGTCTAAATTTTGTTTTTCTTAAACCATTCAGAGGTGGAATTGCTGGTGTGTTTTGGATCATTATCTTGCTTCATAACCCAAGTGAACTTGAGGTCACGAACAGATTCTCATTCAGGATTTTTTTTTGGTACACAGCAGAATTCATGGTTCCATTTACCACAGCAAGTCTGGCAGGTCTTGAAGCAGTAAAACAGCCCCGGACCATCATACTAACACCACCATACTTTACTGTTGGTATAATGTTCTTTTTCTGAAATGCTATGTTACTTCTGCACCAGATGTAATAGGACATATACCCAGGGCTGTGAGGTTGGTAGAAAATGGACCGACTCCAACTCCTAAAATAATATAATAAATTGGGTTCAGTAGTTCAATGCAGGATGTGCTGTAAATGTTTTCATAATTTGGGAAAGAGGAGGAGGAGCGCCGAGAGATGGCTGCTCTGGCATGAGGCTCCTGAGTTTTTTAGTTTTTTACCCCGTTTAATTGTTAATTCTCCCTTTGGTTCACTCACCATTGCGTAGCTACAGGATTCGGCAGAGCTGGGAGTAGTGTGGAGACTGCGATCAGCTGGGACCGGTGTCTTTCTGTCCTCGTGGAGCTCCGTGCCTGGATTCAGCTGGGAGAGAGTGAAGCTGCTGGCTGCCTGCCAACTTTCCTACAACTTGTACCCATTTCCAGCAAGCAGATGATCCCTGGATAGGAAACCTGGTGGAGTGTGCGGTGCTGGAGTTGTTCTGGAGATCTTGTGGTCCACGTGGAGCTGTAGGGCTACAGGATTCGGCAGAGCTGGGAGTAGTGTGGAGACTGCGACCAGCTGGGACCGGTGTCTTTCTGTCCTCGTGGAGCTCTGTGCCTGGTTTCAGCTGGGAGAGAGTGAAGCTGCTGGCTACCTGCCTTGTACCCATTTCCAGCATGCAGATGATCCCGGGATAGGAAAGCTGGTGGAGTGTGCGGTGCTGGAGATGTTCTGGAGATCTTGTGATCCAGGTGGAGCTGAAAGGGTGAGCTGGGCAGGTTTGGACTGACTGTTGGTGTGTCCCCTGAAGTCCCTGTCTTGTTGCACCCATGCCCTCCCCCCCAGCAGTGCTGGGAGCACCCTTTATGGAAAGTTGTACATTTAACTCTGCTAAGCTGTGACTGTTCAGTCTTTATAGCTACAAGCTGAGAGTAATCATGGCCACTGCACTCTGTAAACCTACTCTTATGATTTCAAGGGACGATTTATTATTCTGGAATCATCCGCAATTTCTCATGGACTCCCCTTCTTGGAGCATGATTGCTAATTCAACAATTGAGTACATAAAATCCATTACTTCTGTGAAACCTGTGGGGGTGTACTGCAAGAGAGGTAGGAGAGGAGGCATCCTGGCACGCCTTCGGAGGAGAGGGTTCAGAACAGCTCTTCCTTCACTCCACTTGGCTAATGTCCGTTCCTTATCTAACAAAATGGAGGATCTGAGCTTACTTTGTAACATGAGATCTGATATAGCCAATTCAGCTGCTCTTTGTTTTACTGAGACCTGGTTGAATGAGACCATCCCTGATTGTAGTCTGGATCTACCTGGTTTTGTTATCTACAGAGCTGACCGTGATTGTGTAGCTTCAGGTAAACAAAGGGGGGGTGGGGTATGTCCTTACATCAACACTAGATGGTGCTGTGATGTTAACATACTGGGAAAAGGTTGCTCTCCAGATCTAGAGTACCTTGCACTCAATTGTAGACCATTTTACTCTCCAAGAGAGTTTTCATCTATGGTTCTGGTTGCAGTATATATTCCCCCCCAAGCATCTGTTAAAGCTGCTATTGGTGAATTAGCATGCAAAATATCAGAATGGGAGAAAGGATCTCCAGAAGCATTTGTGATCGTAATGGGGGACTTTAACAAAGGAAAACTCAACCTGGATCTCCCCAAATTTACTCAACATATAAACTGCTTCACGAGAGAGAACAATACGCTTGATCACTGCTATACTGTCTTAAAAGGGGCCTACAGGGCAGTGAGGAGAGCAGCAGTGGGCTTTTCAGATCATTGTCTAATTCATTTAATTCCAGCCGACAGGCAAAGGTTGAAAACATCCAAACCTACACTTTATACAAAGAAGACATGGTCTGAGGAGGCAAAATTGCAACTGCAAGCATGCTTTGAATGCACGGACTGGGAGGTATTCCAGGAAACATGCTCGGGTCTGGATGAATGGGTTGATGCAGTGTCCTCATATATCCGTTTTGGGAAGACACGTTTATTCCATCCAAATCTGTCCACTTTCGGGGAAACAACAAGCCGTGGTTTACAAATAAAGTCAGGTTGATCCGTAAGAGAAAAGAAGAGGCTTATAAAGCAGGCGATATTACTGAATTCAAGAAACTTAGGAACTCGCTATCTAAAGAGATCAAGTTAGCCAAACACGAGTATGCAAAGATTCTGGAGGAAAGGTTCTCATCAATAGATACTAGATCTGCATGGAGAGGATTAAGGGAGGTCACCAATTGTAAAAGCCACCCCACTATAGTGAACCCCAGCAGAAGTCTGGCAGCAGAGTTAAATGAATTCTACTGCAGATTTGAGGCAAGCTCTACACACAGTGGCTATTCATCTCTAAGCTCCTCAGTCTGTTCATATAAAGATCATTCATTGTGCAACACCCAAGTAGTGATCTCCGAGGCAGAGGTGATACGCATCCTGAAGGGACTTAAGGTCAAAAAGGCACCTGGCCCTGATGGTGTATCTCCAATGTGTCTGAAAGTATGTGGTACCCAGCTTGCCCCTATACTGACAAATATATACAATGTGTCACTGAAAGAGTGCGTTGTACCTCAGTGTTGGAAAAATTCCACAATTATCCCTGTCCCCAAGAAAGTGGGATCCTCTGAGTTGAACGACTATAGACCAGTAGCACTCACATCTGTAGCTATGAAAGTCTTCGAAAGAATTATGATGTCCCACCTGATAAAATTCACGCAGAAGCTATGGGACCCGCTTCAGTTTGCCTATAAGGAGAATCGTTCGGCAAACGACACTGTCAATCTGGCACTGAAGTACATTTTGGATCATACAGATGAACTGCACTCATATGTCCGGATTCTTTTCATGGACTTTAGCTCAGCGTTCAATACCATTGATCCGAATTTACTTCATAAGAAAATGGTAGCTCTTGGAGTCCCTCTCAACTTATGCTTGTGGATTTATAACTTCCTGACAGCCAGGATACAGAGTGTAAAAGTTGGACCATTCACTTCGGACACCTTGGTCACAAACATTGGGGCACCTCAGGGGTGTGTTTTTTGTCCCCGTTACTGTTTTCTCTCTATACGAATGATTGCATCTCTTCAGCAGACTCAGTAAAAATCTTGAAATTTGCCGATGATATGACACTGATTGGTCTCATCAGGGGAAATGCTGAAGACTTGTATCGTAGTGAGGTGGAAAGAATATGTGACTGGTGTAAAGCCAATAATCTTGTACTCAACACTAAAAAAACTGCTGAGATGGTTGTGGATTTTAGGAAAGATCAACATGAGATACTTCCAATCTACATCCATGACGAAGTGGTTCTTAGGGTCACAGAGACCAAATTCCTTGGTGTTATCATCTCTCATGATCTTAAATGGGGGAAAAACGTGGATGCTGTTATAAGAAAAGCACAACAGAGGATGTTCTTCCTGCGTCAGCTGAAAAGATATGGTTTGTCTAAGAATCTGCTGATCTTATTCTTTAATGCGGTCATCAGATCTGTGATTTGTTCCTCTCTGATAGTCTGGTATGGGGGAGCCACTGCGCATGACAAACTCTGCTTACAAAGGACTTTCAGAACAGCAAAGAGAATTATAGGTTCCCCCCTGCCTAAAATCCAGGATCTTTATGATAAGAGTATTCGATCCCACGCATTGAAAATTTCATCCGATCCCTCTCACCCGGGACACTCCTCATTTCAACTACTCCCTTCAGGACGTCGCTTCAGAGTCCCCAAATGCAGTACCAACCGCCATATGAACAGCTTCTATCCACTCTCTGTTCAACAATTAAATCGTCATGTGTAGACTATATACTGTATGTGTCTTGTTAGATGTTACTTGTTGTATCTGTTGATATATATTATGTTGCCTCTTTGCCACAAAGAATTCCTTGTATATATGTAATATGTACTTGGTGATAATAAATTTGATTGATAAATGTCTGTTCTGTTCCTGATCTAAGGATCTAACGTCACCCTGTCTACCCTATCGTCCCTATATAGGTTTTGCGCCTATCACCGAGCAGGATATCTAATTGCTGCTTGACCCTGGCTATAAGCCCTGCACAGTTAAGGACAGGATGAGCGTTAGTCAATTCCCACTACTGCAAAAGACAGATGGAATACACAAACAAGGTTGAACATTTAGCTTGAGTAGGCTCAGAGATAAACACAGACGTCCTCCAGCAACACCAAGGAGGAAGATAGAGACTGCAATAGCTCCAAGCCACAACAGTGAACTGGAATTAGAAATATCACCCACACCTTTCCAGCAACAAGCTGGAAGTTATAAACACCCTGGTCCAGGTGTGTCAACTAGAGCCAGGGGAAGGTTGCCGCTGGGTCCTAGAGTCAGAAGGCCCAGTAAGAAGTCTGCAAAGTAAACTGCTGAAACTTCTCCTGTCAGATGCAGAGCGACGGTCTGCAGCCTTTGACACACCCGTAACATGACCGTCCGTTCGCACCAGGAACACTGGTGAACTGTGACAGGTACGATTTGGCAGTCACTCAGAGTGACTACAGACTTTTGTCTCAAGCCTAGATAGCCCCTTTAAGAAGACTGCCAATCTGTTGTAGGGAACGCTGTAGGCCATGGAATGTAAACTTGCTATATTCTGTAATGACGCCAGGCACGTTGATACCCTGCCTCCTATTACTGTATGTTTTGGGGCTGCAGCCTGGGCTATGATCTAGGTCCTAAGTTGGTGGTTTATCTCTAAAAGTGTTCTTTTTGTGTTTTGCTGTCTAAATGTGAACACAGACTGAAAAACATGATATGACGATGTTGCTCTGATTGTAGCCCATGCGGTCGTGTGTGAATATCAGATTTGCCCTATTGTTTGATACCAAACGCCAAGGTATACCCATCAAAGCAGTCCTAACCAATGTATTTAAAACCTGACCATGTGAACAGTATCTATATGAGCAGGATTCAGAAAAGTAATGTCTGAAGTGGACACACTGTGTGAGACTGCTCTATATGTGCATGGCCCACAAGAGAGGGGTGGGAACCTCCCAAAAACTTGCAAAAGCAAGAGACCAATTGAATACAAACTCATGGGCCATGCACGTAGTAAATAAGTCAGTAGGACAGTGTTCACACCACCAAGAGACTAAAACACAGTACAACAAACGTGAACAAATACTCTGCTGTTTTATTATCATCTTTTTACTAGCACTTGCTGTTTATTGTGAGATATTTTTTTACAGCAGAGTATTTTTTCACGTTTGTTTTTACTGTTTTTCTCTGTGTTTTAGTCTCTTGGTGGTGTGAACACTGTCCTACCGACTTATTCACTATGTGCATGGCCCATGCGTTTGTATTCACATAGTAGTGAAGGCTGCAATGTTCCTTGCCTCTGTCTATGTCATGAGACCGGTGGGGAACACAGGAAGTCAAGCAGAGGAGCGGTGCTGCTGCAGGAGGTAAGTATACATTATATTGTGCAACATACTGGGTAAATTAATAAGGGGTGGTCCAGTAGTGGAGGCTGCGCGGAGTCTCCGGCTGACCTGAGGTGATCTGACAGCGTGGGAAAAAGTTCCGAAACGTTGTAGTTGCAGTGATTGCCTCAAAAGTTTGTGCAGCAAAATATTATGTTAAGGGTACCATCATTTCTGTCCAGACCTAATTCATGAGTTTTATTTTTTTAAAAAAATTCTGTGGAAGCATGGTTGAAAAGCAATGTCTGACTTTCATTTGTTCATTTTCATAGATTTTTGATGTATTCTTACTTTTGTCAGATTCAAGTTATTTCTGTGACCATTGTGGGTTTTTCTATCATTAAACAAGGGGTACCAACAATTTTGACCACATGTGTACCAGGATAGGGGAAATTAGTACACAATTGACCACATTTTTTGCTTCTTTTTTTTTTTTTTTTTTTAAAAATCTAAATACCTCCTATAAAACCTAGGTGCGTCTCGTGGTCCGGTGCGCCTTATAGTCCAAATGATACAGTACTTGAATATTAAATGGGAAGTTTTTTTGGTAACTGTAAAGGGAATCTTTCAGCAGGTTTTTGCTAGGTATTCTGAGGGCATCATAAGGTAAGAGCTAATACACTGATTTAAGGGATGTGTCACTAATTAGGTTGTGTGCTGTTTTCAATACAATGAGTGTTTTATCAGCAGGAGATAATCGCTGTCCATACTACAGTAAACCTTGGTCAGACTCCACCCATACCACGGATTATCAGCTTACTGTCAATATACAATGTGTAAAGAAAGCAGTGAAGGTGGCAGGGTTAGCTTTCTGAGCCCGGCTACATCTAATAATTCTGTTGTGTCACAACTGCTGCAACCAATACACTAAGTGATACATCATTGGATTCAACTTCACTTTTCCTACATTATGCTGCACTCTGATGAGGTAGCAAAAGCATGATGACAAGTTCCCTTTAAAACCTTATGCATGGGAAAAAAATGAAAGTGTGGTCATGAAGAGGAAAAATAACATGGTCTTGAACTGGTTAATCTACTTCTATATGTAGTAGAGAAAAAGTAGGCTATTGCTGGGTAATTACTGTGCCAGTCCGCTCTTATGCATACGTTACAAATGGTGGATACATGGAGCCGTGTGTAACGTCAGCTCTCCATTACTATAGGTACAGATGATCCTTTTTGTAGATCATCTACAGAACTCAAATTTCTATAATTAGACGGCACGATCACTTTTTGAAAGGAACTCAAAGTAGAGTTGACATTATGAAAGCAGATGTTATTGCTCATTTTGTGCACAATATTGTTTGTTCTCAGTGTTATTTTTCGTTGTGCTGATTGTGATTTATGGAGTGGACCTTTCCAAAAGACATAGCTCTACCTACTGTAGACAGATCTCTGCTTCTAATGGGAATCTGTCACCAGCTTTTTACCACCTTGTCTGAGAGCAGCAGGATGTTAAGGCAGAGATTCTGATTCCAGACATGTGTCACTGGGCTGCTTGCTTTAGTTTTGATAATTTCCGGCTGATAAAACAGTGATTTTATCACTACAGGACTGGTAAACCTGCTGCCATGTAGTCCTCCATATTCATGAGCTCTGTATAACCCCACTCCCTCCACTGATTGGAAGCTTTCTGCCTATGCACAGGTGTACAGAGAATGTGGGCAATCAGTAGTGTGGGCGGGGTTATACAGAGTTCAGCATTTAGAGAACTGCTAGATCTGCAGCAGATAAAACTAGGATTTTATCAAAAGTACAGAAAGCAGCCCAGTAAGTGACACATCACTGGAATCAGGGTCTCTAACACTACTACATCACGCTGCTCTCAGATGTGGTAGCAAAAAAACTGGGGACAGATTTCTTTTTTTGTAAAGGTGGCATTATACCTTAGACAGCTATGCCTTCCATCCGCTACCCTCTTCCCCATACACGTATATGCAAGTACTCCCTATGGGCAGGGAGGAGTAAGCCACTGCAAGAAACATCTGGAAAGGGCTTCTCTCTGGAAGGAACAAAAAAATCAGGCATGTTTAAAATCCGCATGCCCGATCCTCCTTTGTTTTGGCATTTGCAGTCTGGAGAATGTCAGGGCACTGTCATACGCCTTAAATGTTCATCCGCTTCTGCTGACATTGGCGGATTTTGCTGATGTTCATCTAAAAGTGTAGAGCAACCTAAAACCTCCATGCCAACACGGGAGCAGCCATCAGTTAAAGGATTGTGCGGTCTTAAACTACAAGTCTGCAGTCGCTGTGTGTGACTGCTTACTTGTGAACCCTTAGGCCTCTTTCACACATCAGTTTTTTGCCTTCAGGCGCGATCCGGCTTTTTTTGGAAAAAACGGATCCGGCAAAATGCAATGCCGGATCCGGTTTTTCCCCATTGACTTGCATTAGCGCCGGATCTTGCCGGATGGCATTGCGTTTCATCCGTTTTTTGCCGGATCCGTCAACTTGTCTCATTCCGGCGTCTTGAAAAAACGTCTACTGTAACGTTTTTTGTCTCCGGCGAAAAAGCCGGAAGCGCCGGATCCGGCGCTTCCAGCTTTTTGCTACAATTAAAGTCTATGGGCGCCGGAATGCGCCGGATCCAGAAAAAGACGGATCCAGCAACCGGATCTGTTTTTTTTAAGTCTGCGCATGCTCAGATCCAATTGGCCAGCCGCCAGGAACAGAGACGGATCCAGCAAAAAAACGGATCCGTTTCTACAGTTCTCCAAAATTTATGCCGGATCCGTTTTTTCTAAAAAAAGCCGGATCATGCCTGACGGCAAAAAACTGATGTGTGAAAGTAGCCTTAGATTGTGCTCCAGGTGTGTGGCTGCAGGGATGTGATTTGCATACATGCGGTTTCGTGCCGATCAGATGTGTGCGGCCTCACTCAACACAGTGTGGCAGGAAGTATGCACATGACATACGGACACGGCGCTATCCTCACAGCATGGAGTGCGCGTGATGTGAGGATTCACAATTCTGCAGTCACAGAGACCGGACAGACCTTGAATGAAATTGCAGAATCGATGGTTTCCTTCGGGAAGGTACAGAGCTGCCAGCTTTACTTTGTGGGACGTACCACAATACCATGGGGCACCAGCCTAAATGGTTGTCGTTGCGAGGTGAGGAGGGTGCAGCTTATTTGAAGAGATACTAAAAAGTACTGGCATCTATCAATGAACCAGTTTGTCATCATTTTACGCTCCATTGTGCCAGTAACTATGGGGCGAACGTGGAACCTGTCCGATCCATGATAACATTTCTGGCATGAAGTCTGCTCGCTCGTGTACTTCTTCTCCACTGCCACTAAACGAGGATGCCAAGAGGTGGACACGGGTGAAGGCCTGTGGGGAATGAGTGCTATGTGTTTGTCTACTTTGAGGAATAGCTGACTTTTTTTTTTTGCATTTGTGCGGTTACCTTTCAGTTTAAAAAAGAAAAAAATCTAACCTTCAGTAATATTGTGGCGAGCGTTTCACACCCCTCCAATGCACTGCACCCAGGCTTCTAAAGGCAGACTTTGTGGAAACTGATTTGCCTCATACGGGACAAAGTATCAGAAACGACTTTGTCAAGTGCTGCGGACCTCTATATAGTGTGAACAGTGCCGGGGAGCACAGATCTGCTATTCATATGGAATGAGTAGGCCTACTTACACCCATTCCTGATTGCCACATCTATTTTTGCTCTTTATGTCTCATCAGTTAATCATGTATGGCCTCTTATTTTCACTGATAGTTGTGGGTGTAAGTAGAGTCTTTGTCACAAATTCTGTTAAAAGCTCTGGACATACTAGTACAAAATGCTGCACTGTTTTGTCTGGAAAAAGCATAGACATCATAGCGGAAACATGATCGACCCCATTATATTCAGTTACGTCATGTGCCGTCATTTTCACAGTACTGCTCCTATAATTAATGAATTACAGAACTGATATTAAAGAGTCACTGTCAAGTAAAAAAAAAAATCATAAATCAATAGTACTTGGGAAAATAAGCTGTGTAATATATCTTGTAAGAGAAATTTGCTTCTTTCTCCTCCTGGACTGATCATTCATAAACAAAATTCCTAATTCATCGGTCAAATCTGTCTTCCCATTATTGACATAGCAGATGACAGTTGGTGCTCATAACATTGTATGGATAAACTGTAAGTGTGGTTTCAGGAGAACTTGCAGCAGAATGTTTGTCTGCCTTTAGTTCTTCTTTCACCCTCTCCCTTCCCCTCTCCACAAAATTTCAAAAGCTGCAAGTGTCATCTCATATCTCTGTAGTGGGGAAATCTGTCTTTTAACTGTGAATTGAGAGTGAAATAAATAGATTTCTCTGTCATACATTGCAAAGTTTCTTATTTTGATTGATACTATTGGTTTATGAAATAAAAATTAGAATGACGGTTACTGTAGAATCACTTCATGACATATTTATGTCATATGTCGTGTCCCTGATTTTGATACGGGCTCACGCACTGAGCCCGCATATATTCCGACACATGACGGCTGATCTAATCAGACGTACGTACCTTTAACAGCTGCAGGTGCGCATCATTCCACACTCCTACTGGCGTGATGGCACAGTGGATTGTCATGACAGCCGGGAATCTACTGATGACGCCGTGCGTGTCATCACGATCCTCCTGTGAAGGCCGGTCTGGTGCCGGCATTCATAGCAGATCATGATTTCTGTTATAGATAACAATGCTAATTTTGTCATTCAAAACGTCAGCTTATGGTGCAAAAAAAATAAGCCATCACCCAGTCCCAGATATCAAAAAATGAAAAATGCTATAGTCTCGGAAAATGCCGACAAAAGCAAAAACAAATTTCATACACATTTTCGAATTTAAAAAAAAATAAAAAATTTCCACTTCTTAAATAAAAAACCTATACATGTTTGGTGTCTGCATACTCGTACTGCCCTGGAGAATCATAATGGCAGGGTTGGGCTTTGGTTTGGCAGGACCGTCTCTATCTTCTATCCACCGGTTTATCTTTTGTTCTACCATTCTATCTTATTTGTAACTAGCGTGATATGATATTGACAATAGTGTATTATTCTAGGGGAAGCAGTGCAGTAAAGCATTGCATTTTATACGCCTTCATAAAGGGAACATTTAGCTGACGTCTGCTGCCCGAAGCGCCATCAGCATGGATCAGACGCTGGCTCATTCATGTCAAACACACTAAAAAGAGACTCTGCTCTTCGGAAGACTAGTCTGATGTCGGTCCCTTGTGTTTTCTGCTCCTTTAGACTGACCGGTCTCTCCCATGCGCACACATAAGGATGGACCTGTCAGTCATCAGGGTGGGGACTGGCTTTCCGAGACACACTCCCCTGCCAGATTTTCAAAGTACGTTTTCTCTGAAATGCCGCAGTGTTTCCTGATGCGACCGACCAATGTCACAGCTAGTGTCTAATTCTTGATCCCCGTGGTTCGAGCAGAATGAATGAGCGGACAGGTTCCATTTATGTGATACCTGATGTAGCAAAATACAAGCACTGAAAATGCAGTTATTACACCACAGAGCAAACCACGCTCCAACCCCGGGAACACCTCCTCTGCCAGCTCTTTCATATCCTGCCATACTGGATCTCTAATTTGTGTGACTGGTTATTGCATCAGCAGTGCAATGTGCACAGATCAGCCATAACACTAAGGCCGACCTGACAGTAGGATTTTGGACTCTTCACTAAAGACGAGGCTGCATGGGCGCTTTGAAGCTCATAAAAATAATTTTTTTTTTTTTTAAAGAAATTCATGACTGCTTTTTCACCGACCTTCCTCCTATGGCTGAAATGTCACACAGGCACAGTCATTACCTGGGGTTGGCCACATGCAATAATTTCCAAATAATGTCATTGAGCAGAGAAATCAATCTGCGCCTCCGCCACCTCTGGCAATGCTGGCTCTAGAATGGGGATCCCCGGTGTCCACTTTTTTCCTACCGGTACAACCACAGTGAGGAGCATTTGTAGAGGAGATCACACACCCAACCTGCCCCATCATCAGAGTGCATCTGGGCATCTACAACAGTCACGTGATTGCTTATATATCTGTATTATTACTAGGCTCTTGGTAACATCTGTACATATTTTATCCTATATTTCTATGTCTATTCTTGGTTATCATTTTTCTTTGCACTTTTAGTATAGTACTATTGCAGATTGATGAACCATTGATAACATAAGTAAGAACATAAAGAGCAGTACTTATTTCTGGTCTATCACGCAAGATTAGTGTGGTGATACACATGATTTTCTTTGTATCATAATCTAGTCTTGGTCGAATTTCAAGACAAGTCATAACATACCGGTAAAAAAAAACCCCCTACATGTTACCACCCTAAGGGTACCGTCACATTTAGCGATGCACCAGCGATCCCGACAATGATATGACGCTGTCAGGATCGCTGGTGCATCGCTAAATGGTCGCTAGTGAGCTGCCAACCAGGCAGATCTCACCAGCGACATCGCAGGGGTCGGGGGTCGCTACTTACCTGTCAGACGAGGCGATCCTGATATCCTCCCGCCCGCGTCCACACGTCGCTCGTCTGCGCCACAGGAAGCCCTGCAGGAAGCTGACGACGAGAAGCGGTCCAGGACGTTCTCGTGCGATCAGCGATAGCCAGCGGGGAGCCGGTCGGAGGTAAGTGTCACACTTATTGCTAGCGATATCACTATCGCTGCTGCGTCACAAAATCGGTGACGTTTAAGCGATATCGCTAGCGATCTCGCTTAGTGTGACAGGGCCTTAAGGCTACGTTCACAAGTTGCGTTTTTGCTGCAGGTTCTCCTGGCTGTAAAGATGCTTATAAAAAACAGGTTTTGCTGCGTTTTTCAAGATCCCAAGTTCATCATTGCTTCCACCACAGAGGCATGAACACAGGTCACCAATGCAAGACATGTGAAACCATGAAACCATTTTTTGAAAAAAGGGTAATATGATCAAATTATTTAGTGGAAAAAGATTTTTATGTCTGGGAAAATTAGTGACTATTCTGAACAAAAAGGTTTACATGAGTTCATGAAAAATGACACAATTACAAATGTAACAGCGGAGGAGGTGAACTGGTCAGGAATATGAAAATTGGAATAATCAAGAAAAAAGCGAGAATAAAATAAGAGTAAAAACTGATTTCGTTTGAACTAGTGACAGGTACTCTTTAACACCTATCAGCACTGTGCCTTACCTTTTAGAGTGGGAAAAAAGTATAAACAATCTTGTAAAAATTCCAGGTTTCTGTTTTATGTAAAAAATTCAGACCATTTACAAATATTTCAGAACTTGTTCCAGTTTTAATGTCACTTATAATTTGCACAAATCCACTGAGAAACAAAATAGCAAAACAAATTATTTTTTTTTGTTTTCCACGTTTCGCGTGTGCTTTCTCAAGGGGAGTTAGGCTATGTGCGCACGTTGAGTATTTGCTTGCAGAAATTAGTGCAAGTTTTCTGCATCTCTTGGCAGGAAAAATGCTTCTGAAAAAATGCACGTTTTTGCGTGCGTCTTTGTACAGCAATGAAAGGTTTTTTTCGAGCTAAATAAGGATATTTAAATTTTTTTTTTTGCAATGTACTGTAATTTTTTGGTTCAACACCACCTTTTTCATGCTGATGCAGTAGCATCAGAATAATGGGATTAGGGTGTGGTGTTAGCAACTGTCATTGACACCTAGCTCTAGGCTTAGTAATGAAAAGGTGTCAGCCCTATACCCTCATTACTAAGCCGATAAGTAAACACAAACACACACATTGTCACCAGCCTATGTAGGAGTATTAACAGATCAAACCTACTTAGGCTGTAACCAGACAGCAACTATTAATTTTAAAGAAAAAAAATTTGTGTGGGCTCCTGCATAAATTTAATAACTAGCAGAGGGAAAGCCGACAGCTGAGGGCTGTTAATATTTTGGGAAGGATCCAATAGCCACAAAGGTTCTCAGGCTATTAATAACAGCTCACAGCTATTTGCTTAGTCTTTACTGGCTAGTTTACAGGAGGACCCCAGAAAAAATTGACATAGGGTCCCCCTATAAAATCTTACCAGCAAAGACTAGGCAGACAGCTGCGGACTGATATTAATAGTCTAGTAAGGGGCCTTGCTTATTGGCCCCTCCCAGACTAAAAACATCAGCTCTCAGCCGACGCAGAAAAAGCGCATCTATAATATGCGCCAGATCTGGTGTTTAGTCTCGCTCCTCCCACTTGCCCTGCGGTGGGACCAAGTGGGGTTCATATTTGTGGGGTTGATGTCACCTTTGTATTGTCCAGTGACATCAAGCCCACGGCTTAGTAATGGAGAGGCATCTATAAGACACCTATCCATTAGTAACTCCATAGTGATATTGTATAAAAACACACACCCAGAATAAAGTCCTTTATTTGAAATAATGACACAGACTCAAAGACTGCTCTCAGAGACAGCCTGTGATACACTGACAGGAGTTCACCAGAGTTCATCAGCTGATCAGCTTCGGTGACCTCTCTTATGGCACCACTGCTGTGTAGGAAAGCTCTCACACAGCGGTACCGTAACCAAGAGCACTGGAGCTGATGAACACCAGTGACGTCTCTCAAGGAAGCTCAGTGATACACTGCGGCAGTGATTACCTCCTGTCAGTGTATCGCTGGGTAGAGCAGTCACATCTTTACAAATCTTTACACGTGAGATCGCCGTGAGACACTCGGGATTACGTGGACTACAGCAGGACAGGTGAGTATATGGTGGTCTATTATGTTACATTATTTCTAGAAGACAAGGGCATTGAGGATTAGGTGTTAAGTGAGTATGTTGTTGTTTTTTTTTAACTGTGAGTACACAGGCGCCAGCAGATGAGGCTACGTCTCCCATCAGCAGCACCTGCTGTCACTGTTCAGTCACAGCAGACATAGCCTGATGGCCGCAGTAGTCTCATCGACCCACGCCTGCGGGTCACAGTCACACCTGTGCGGTCACGCTTACATCTGACAGCAT
The DNA here is from genome assembly GCF_039654945.1 of Dendrobates tinctorius. Lineage (NCBI taxonomy): Eukaryota > Metazoa > Chordata > Amphibia > Anura > Dendrobatidae > Dendrobates > Dendrobates tinctorius. The sequence continues at coordinate 43,243,963 of NW_027361679.1, read as the reverse complement.
GACCCCACAGCACACTGACTGATGGTCTACGGTAGCGTTACCGCGGGTGACAGTCAAGCTGCGGGATCCCGCTGACATCTGACAGCATGATCCCGCAGCTTTTTCTTCATTTGGGAATTTCCCTTTGGGTTTACATTTTACACAATACATTCTGGTCATGTTTTCCATATGATTTACTAACGGACACATTCATACAGTTCACTGTCATTTTTGCCACCGTAGCTTTTGATCTTTTTTTTAGGTTATTGTCACTCATCCTTTATGCCACTAAATATATTGTCTTTTGACTGCATAATTACCTAATGTCTTTGACTTTCTTAGTATTTGTGACCTTCTGAACTGTTTACTACTATATATATGTACCAGCTATTATTATGCTGCAGATCCTTAGATTTTTTTCAGCAAACCTCTTTTAACATTTTTTGGTTTGATTGTCTGTATATTGTGTCAGTAGCATTTGGATTTTTTTACTACATGAACACAGTCCTCCAGTATGTGTTATATGCAGGCTCTATATTGTTGGAGTGTTTTTTTTATAATATTTTTTACTATTCGGGAGATCATGTGCTTTTTCTGACAACATACTGCTAACCAGAATAGTAGTGAATGTAGCTGTAAAGATTTAAATAGCTGCAGGAATTTCTTTCAAGTACTGGTTGTGTACTGCATGTGACAACAACTTCTTGTATTGTTCATATGTCAGGTCTATGGGGTAGGGTGGCAAGTGTTTTCTTACAAAGAAAAACATCCAAGCCAAAACCTAAAAAAATATTATGGTCTGATAGGAATCTAAGTTTAACTTTTTGTCCATAATTTTGGGGCAAACACTGCGCATCAACAAAAGAGTATCTAACCCACAGTAAAGCCTTGTGGAGGCTGAACTAAGGTTTTTGTAAAGGGAATTATGAACAGTTCTAAATATCAGTCATTTTTGCATCAAAACCTTCAGGCCTCTGCTAAAATGCTGAAGAGGAATTTTTCACTTTTCAACACTTATGACCGTGAGCATACCTCCAAACCAACAAAAGAAAGCCTTTACCAGCAGAAGGTAAATTTTTGAAATGGTCCAGCCAGAGCACACACCTGAATCCAATTCAAAATCTGTGAGCTGACCTGAAGAGGGCGCTCTACACAGTAGATGTCTTCACAATCTGACAGATTTGGAGCGCTACTGCAAAGAAAAGTGGAAAAAGATTGCCAATTCTACTGTAGGTGTGCAATGATAGACTCCTACCCAAAAAGACAGAGTGCTATCATAAACTCAAGGATACTTCAATAAAGTATTAGTTTAAGGGTCTGCATATTTTTTCAATCACTGTTAGTTCTTTTTTTTCCACCCCAAAAGATTTCCGTTTGTACAGATTATGGGTGACGTTAAAGCGGAAAAGGTTCTGAAATTATTCTTCTTGGGATTTTTTAATGATAAAAACTTGACATTTTAATAGGGGTATGTAGACTTTTTAGGCACCACTGTACCGTATGGTCAGGATGCGCATATATGGAGAGGGCTCAGGAACTGTCCTCATTCCATACGGGCCAGATGCCGGCTGTATTACTTAGCCGATATCTGCTCACAATAGCAGCAATTGGCAATAACTGTGATTGCTGCTGTTTAAGACATTTAAATTGCTCTAATCACTGATGGGTGCATTTTAACAGCGTAATCACCAGTGCATTCACTTATTGGCTCCCAGATGTCGGTAACAACTAGTGATGAGCTAATATACTCGTTGCTCGGGTTTTTCCGAGCATGCTCGGGTGACCTCTGAGTATTTTGGCGTGCTCGGAGATTTAGTTTTTGTCGAAGTAGCTGCATGATTTACGGCTGCTAGACAGCCTGAATACATGTGGAGATTCCCTAACAAAGAGGCAATCCTCACGTATTCAGCCTGTCCAGCAGCCACAAATCATGCAGCTGTGTCGACACAAACTAAATCTCCGAGCACGCCAAAATACTTGGAGGACACCCGAGCATGCTCGGGAAAACCCGAGCAACGAGTATACTTGCTCATCACTAGTAAGAACCCATCCAATCCACACAGGCAAATAAATCAAACCATAGATGTCCATAAATTATGTGTAATGATAACAAATTACACATGGGATAAAGTATTGAACATGATTACTAAAATTTATTTAATACTTCATACAAAAGCCTTTCTTGGTGGTGTCAGCTTCAAGACACCTTTTGTACAGAGAAACTAGTCGCATGCATTGCTCAGGTGTGATTTGGGCCCAGTCTTCCACACAACCCTCTTCAAATCCTGATGGTTCCGTGGTCTGTGAACTCTGTAGTTTCTTCTACAAATTTTCTATTGGGTTCAGCCCAGCTGATTGGCTGGGCCATTCTAGCAGCTTTAGGCTAAGTGCACACGTAGCAGAAAATTTCTGCTCAAAAACCTGACTCCCTTCCCAGAAACCGCGCCTTTTTTGTCTTCGAGTTTTCCGCACATTTTCGTCAGGGTTTTGATGCGTGTTTTCAAAACGCATTGAACTAGCCAGAAATGCGGAAAAATCCGCAAAATTAATGAGCATGCTGCGTTTTTTCGCGGTAAAAAGCGCATCAATATGCACAAAAAGTGCAAAATGCATAGAAATTAATGGGAAGCTTATTTTTAGCGGTTTTATGGTCAAAACCGCTAAAAAAACGCTGTGTGTGAACACAGCCTTATTTTCTGTCTCTGAAACCAATTGAGAATTCCCTTGGCTGCGTGTTTGGGGATCATTGACTTGCTGAAATGTCCACCCTCATTTCATCTTCACCATCCTGATGGCAGCAGATTTTTATCAAGAATGTCACATTAAATTTGTCCGTTCATCCTTCCTTCAATTACATGAAGTTTACCAGTGCCGTATGCTGAAAAGCAGCCCCACACCATGATATTTTCAACTCCAAACTTCACTGTTAACATGGTGTTTTAACATGGTGTGTATTATGGCATTCAAAGAGTTCAATTTTGGTCTCAATTTTTGGCTTGTCTAAATGTTAAGCAAACTTTAAATACGCATGAATGTGCTTTTGCTCAGCAATGGAGTTTGAATATATTACTAATAGTTTTCTCTGAAACAGTTGTACCTGCTGATTCCAGGTCCTCGGCTCTTGGACAACTATTCTGATAATTCTTTTTACTCTGAAATCTTGTGTGTTGCACCTGGTCATGGCTGGTTTATGATGACATTATGTTCTTTCCACTGCAGCATTATGGCCCCAATAGTTCTCACTGGAACCTTCAGTAGTTTTGAAATTCTTCTGTAACCAATGCCATCAGTATGTTTTAAACAATAATGTTGCAAAGGTATTGAGGCTACTTATTGTTTTTGCCCATTATGAGATATTTCTTGTGTGGCACCTTGGTATTGTCAACTTTTTATAGACCAGCTGTTGAACCACTGATACTATTTTTCACTAAGTGGCAGGGTTGCTTTCTAATTACTGGTAAATTTCAGCTGGGGATATGACTTTTTTTGCACCTCTCTTGCTTCATGTGTTCAATACTTTTTCCGTGTTCTATCTCATGATTACACATAATTTAATTTATTGACATCTATGGTTTGAGTTCGTCGCCTGTGTGGATTGGATGGGTTGTTATCGACAGCTGGTGAAAATTTCACGTCAATAGCACTTTCAGAAATATATTTACTTAGAAAATATATAAAAATATATATGTACCATATATACTCGCATGTAAGCCAAGATTTTCAGCCTATTTTTTGGGGCTGAAAGTCCCCTTGTCGGCTTATATGTGAGTCATATACACCAGGGGGTCGGAGAGGGAGGGCGAGCGGGGGTGTCAGATCATACTTACCCCCCGGCACGTCTCTGCAGCCCCCCTGCTTCTCCCATGCCTTCCTTCAGCGGTCACGTGGTACGGCTCATTAAAGTGTGCATATTCATGACTTTAATGAGCGGTACCACGTGACCGCTGAAGGAAGGAAGAGCTGCCAGATACGCAGGGGCTGCAGAGACCGCGCTAGGAGGGGGTAAGTATATGCGATATTCACCTGTCCCCGGTCCATCGCTGTGCGCCACTCTGTCTTCCTCAAACTCTGTCAGTCACATTCAGGCAGCAGAAGGCGCAATGACATAGTGGGCACCGCGCCCTCTGCTGCCTGAACAGTCACTGACAGAGGGACCCGGAAGACAGAGCGGGCGCAATGATGGACCGAAGACAGATGAATATTGCAGGTGCTGGGGCCCTGAGCCAGCGGTGACACCGGCACCTGTCCCCCAGCGATGAAGAGGTGAGTATGTAATTTTTTTTATTATTTGCAGCAGCTGCATGATGTGGGGCATAATCTATGGAGCATCTTATGGGAGCATAATGTATGGAGCATCTTATGGGGGCATAATCTATGGAGCATTTTATGGGGCCATAACCTATATGGAGGAGCATATGGGGCATAATCTAAGGAACATCTTATGGGGCCATAACCTTTATGGAGCAGCATCTGGAACATCTTATGGGGCCATTATTAACCTTTGTGCAGCATTATATGGAGTGTATTTTGTATGGAGCATCTAATGGGGCCATTATTATCCTTTTATGCTGGCCTTAGAAACCCCTCAATGAAATGACATGATGTTATTGAACATTTAATCTGTTATTTCGCATTGTTCTCCCAAAGATCAACTACCGGCCGAAGTGTCGGTGGCGGCTTTCTCATAGAGGTTACAACAGCACTTATACACAAAAACACTCATTCGGTCAAGATTCTTTGTCTGATCGTTCAGCTAACAGCCATCTACCGTATATACTCACATATAAGCCAAGATTTTTAGCCCATTTTTTTAAGGCTGAAAGTCCCCCTCTTGGCTTACACGCAAGTCATAATCTATGGAGCATCATATGGGGCATAATCTATGGAACATCTTATGGGGCCATAACCTTTATGGAGCAGCATATGGGGCATATTATTCTATGGAGCATCTTATGGGGCCATTATTAACCTTCGTGCAGCATTATATGTGGTGTATTTTGTATGGAGCATCTATTGGGGCTATTATTATCCTTTTGTTCAGCATTATATGGGGTGTATTTTGTATGGAGCATCTTACGGGGCCCATCATGAACTGTATGGAGCATTATATGGGGCTCCTGATTCAATATGGCTATTCAAAAACATTTAACCTACTGATGTCTCAGTTAATTTTACTTTTATTGGTATCTAGTTTTATTTTTTAAATTTACCAGTAGCTGCTGCATTTTCCACCCTAGGATTAGACGCGAGTCAATAAGTTTTCCCAGTTTTTTGTGGCAAAATTAGGGGGGTCGGCTTATACTCGGGGGGTCGGCTTATACACGAGTATATACGGTATGTATTATTTGATGTACATTTTTGAAGGCAGATGTATGAAATTTTTAAACAAAAAAACAGTCGGATGAAAATTGTGTTTTTTAAATGAAACCCGGATGATTTTTCACACGCTCGTCTGAGCCTTTTTTATTGCAGAGAACAGAATGATAGTATTTTCAGCACAAGAAAAATATATTGTTTAACAATGAAAATATATCTTTTTTTTTTTTTTTTCCAAAGCATCAGATGCCTTGACTTCCTTGTTACATTTAATGCTGCTAGGGCTGATTGGTGAGCACTCGCTCCTACAGGAGTCTTGTTTGTCCACATGGCATTGTGCCCTAGGTAAACAAAGGAGTGGAAACGTGGAGTGACTAATCCACTTTAGGTCTCTGTATCACTGTCAACTCTTTGGTCCCACACTGGACTTTAGATCCATTGCTAATAAACGTTTTATCACAGGAGGATTAACACTTTCTATGGAATCTCTGCCCCGTGCAGCTGATAACACATTGTAATCCACAGTATTTTTTATTTATTTTTTTTCCCCCGCTTGTGCATTGTGGGTGAATGAGGTCACAGTCACAGTTTGCGTTCATGTTTTGGGACTTGCAGAAGTTTCAGAATAAATTTCAACATAATCTGGATTAGCAGCTGGTAAAATAATGTTAGAAGAAGAGAAACCCTGTGGATTCTGCTTAAGATTGAAAAGATTGAACAGATTGAGCTTTCCTTTTTTTTTTTTTTTCTTAAAACGTTTGCTCTGCAGTTTGTAATTGATTGCTTCAGGTATAAATTGGAGTTGTTGCTGTGATCGGCTTATTTTTGGGGAACCAGCCTAATTTAAAAAAAAGGGATTTTCAAAATCTGGTAACCCCTGTAAAGTGTAAAAATTCACACTCCGGCTTATTATCCTGCTGTGCTGTTATTTGTGTTTGATCCAGTTTAGCAGGAAGCGCTTGCAGTTCACAGCTCCTTAAAGGGCATCCGTTACCCCCAAAATGTATTTTAAATGGGCTATACAGTGTTGTAGGGGACATGGCTCATATAAGAACCATACTAGCACTGTACCTGTTTACTGATACAATGCCTGAGAAAATACATTTTAGTTAATATGTAATAGAGGGGGCTTCGGTGCACCATTGGCGTAGCCAAAAGTTTGGTGCACCGTTACACCTTCTTATTGGCATATTGGGGCCCTACTCCCATTTCTGATTGACAGCGCTCGCTTTCTGTTATCTTTACTTTAGCATGAGTTGATTCTTGTAGCATTTACTCTTGGCATTGGTGTCAAAGTTGCTATTTACACATGGCCAACCAGTAACACGGCATGATAAGAATTGGAATGCCAGCCAAACTGGAGCACGTCTCAAGTTTCCTAAGCATGTGCGCATAAGCTGGCAGTGTTACTTGCAGATTCTTTAATGCGAAGCTATGGCCGTAGTACAAAGCTAGTTTTTATCAGAAAGGCCTCCCATCTTGTGCCGCCTCCCTCCTGCTTGCTTCATGGCGCTTGCGCAGGTGTACTTATCTGTCTTGTTGAGGGCAGAGCAAACCCATTGACTTTCATTGAGTCAGGCAAATCCGCAGCAAAACTGCAGGTTTAACCCCTTTCTGACGTGACGTACTATCGCGTCCACGTGACCCTGGCCCGTGGGACTGTGGTCGTGATAGTACGTTACCACGATCAGTGGCGCTCATGGGGGGAGCGCCACTGATTGCGGCCGGGTGTCAGCTAATTATCACAGCTGACACCCGGCACTATGTGCCAGGGGCGGTCACGGACCGCCTCTGGCACATTAACCCCTGGCACACTGCGATCAAACATGAACGCAGTGTACCGGGGGCATAGGGAAGAATCATGCAGGGAGGTGGCTCCCTGCATGCTTCCCTAAGACCCCCGGAGCAACGCGATGTGCTCGCGTTGCTCAAGGGCCTCCTTACTTCAGGCCCCCGGATCATCCAATATGGCCGCGGGGCCATAAAAACATGCCGTGTGGAAAAGACAACCTGCAAACGAGACAACTGTTGCTCTTGAGGAGTGGGCCAAAATACCTGTCGAGAGGTGCAGAAGTCTCATTGGCAGTTACAGGAATCGTTTGATTGCAGTGATTGACTCAAAAGGTTGTGCAACAAAATGTTAAGTTAAGGGTGCCATCATTTCTGTCCAGGCCTACTTCATGAGTTTTATTTTTTTTTAAAATCTGTGGAAGCATGGTTGAAAAGCAATGTCTGAGTTTCATTAGTTTATTTTCATAGATTTTTGATTTATTATTACTTTTGTCAGATTCAAGTTATTTCTGACCATTGTGGGTTTTTCGGTCATTAAACGATGGTTACCAACAATTTGATCACATGTGTATGGTTTGATGTCTTTGCCTGTGTAAGTTGGGTGGATTGTTACCAACATCTGGTGAGAATTTCATGTCAATAGCACCTTTAGAAATAATTTCACTGTGTCAAATACCCATAATCCCTTCTGAAAACACTTTTTTTTTTTTTTTTTTTTTCAGTCTGGTACTCTTACTAATCATGAGTATACTGACTATTTGGCTGTGTTGGGTTTCAGGTGGCAAATAAATACAGTATATATAGGTTGTGTAGAAAGTACTTTTATGTAATAATTGAAGAACGCGCTAACATGTTTATTCCTTTTCTGCAGGAAACAGTGGAGGAAAAGTATGCAGAGGCAGACGCCGACTCTGCTTTTGAAGGTGATGTTGCTGATGTCTCTCCCCCTACTGATAGCACCCCACAACTGCTGAACAATGCTCTGTCTGGCATGTCATCCAGGTACATATGTCATGTGTATCAATAATTAAAGTTTAGTTACAAGTGAATCTCTTTGGGGTACAGTGCAGTTTTGTACTGTACTAGCCTTTTCAAGAGTGTGGTATTTGGGTTCTCTTGAATACCTTCTTTTGGACTTGTCTCTCCAAACTATCTCGAAAAACCTCAGAAATTCTGAAATCAAGACATTGTGAATTCTGTACATTTCAGAACAGTTGACACTGCCACTGAAGTGGATATTTAAAAGGAATCTATCACCCCATTTTAGAGTTATAAGCTGGGGCCACCGCCATCAGGGGCTTATCTACAGCATTCTGTAATGTTGTAGATAAGCCCCCGATGAAACCTGAAAGATAAGAAAAATGCGTTAGATTACACTCACTGGGGGGCGAGGTCGGGTGCGGTGGGTGTCGCGATCCCGTCCGGCGTCTCCCATCTTCCTTCGATGATGTCCTCCTTCTTGCTTCTCCCTCGGCTCCTGCGCAGGCGTACTTTATCTGCCCTATTTAGGGCAGAGTAAAGTACTGCAGTGCGCAGGTGCCGGGAAAGGTCATAGAGGTCCGGAGCCTGAGCACTGCAGTACTCTACTCTGCCCCCTCCCCCGTCCCTACCCAGGCGCAGTCGCCGAGTTCTGGCGCCGATTCCAGCGCCCATAGAGTGCGGGGTTTTCCTGCGCACATCCACCACGCGGCGGGCAGCTAAAAAATTTAGCCCGCGGCTTTGGCCGAGATTAGGTCGCGGGTGGAAGTCCCGCCCCCAGTGTGATGTCATTTCCAGCGCCCGCGACTAGGGCGGACGCCGAACAAATTGAACTCCCAGCTTCAGTGCAGGGTGGGCCACGACTGAAGGAGGACATCTAGGCCTACCCAGAGGAGAGAGGACGCAGGCGGGGGGACACAGGATCTGGGTAAGTGTGACCCCTGACCCTAGAGGCCGCGCTACGTGCGATTAAAGGGGGCTTTCCTCCTCCTTCCACTCAACCCTCATAGTATAGATTGAGTCTGGCAGGCATTATGGCCGGAAAAGGGAAGTCGCACACGTTCATTTATGCCGCATGCATTTCCTGTGGGGCTATGTTCCCGCGAGCACAGAGTAAAAAGGTATGTGAAGCCTGCGACTCCGAACATGCCCAGGAGCCCTCCCCTGCGACAGAGCCCAGGAGTCGGGATCGCCCGCAATAAGCCTTATCGCTTTCGTGACCCTTCAAGCCCCAGGTAGGGGCAAAGATGGCAGCTTGCCGGTTTGGGAGGGATCATCCACCTCACAAGAGCCTCTGGCCTGCAGGGGCCCCTCTCACTCTAGGCAGGCGCATAGGAAAAGAACCCACACTGCGTCTCCGGGCCCGTCTGGTGTCTCGGCATCCGTGAGCGCGGCGTCTCGTTCACCATCACCATTATCCGGGATCGGGCAGAGTTCAGGTTATGACGCAGACGAGCCCCTGGACCTAGATACTCCAGGGTGTCGGGAAACGGTTGACAGTCTCATTGAAGCAGTCAATCAGACTCTGGGAAATGAGGAAGATGTCTCCCTGGCCTCAGGTCATAAGGTGGCCATTAAGAGGACCAAACGACCGCATATAGTGTTTTGCACGCACCCGAAGTTCGAGGACATAGTGCAGCGTCATAGGGAACGACCGGACAGGCGTTTCTCGGGCCAGAAAACACTGGAAGCAAGGTATCCGTTTGCACCAGAGCTCTGTAAGAAGTGGGCGGAATCCCCAGTGGTGGATCCGCCAGTATCATGCTTGGCCTCAAAAACTTTATCAGTACCTAGTGTTTCTGCCATTAAAGACCCCACGGATCGGCTCATAGAAAGCTTGGCCCGCTCGGTGTATGAGGCATCAGGAGCAGCACTCTCTCCCTCGTTCGCAGCAACATGGGTAGCCAAGGCCATGATGTCATGGTCAGATTCATTAAATAAGGTCCTGCAGGATAAGGACCTGCCGACGGAAATGTCAGAGATAGCGAGTCAGATCGCGATGGCTGGTGATTACTTAATCCATGCTTCCTTGGATGTGGCTAATTGCGCGGCACTTCTGGCTACAAATGCAATCGTCATTAGGAGGGCCCTGTGGTTAATGATGTGGCGGGCCGATTCGATCTCCAAAAAATCCTTGACTTCCCTACCTTATCAAAGTGACCGCCTTTTTGGGGAAAAATTAGACCAACTCATCTCTGATGCTACAGGGGGAAAAAGCAGTTTTCTCCCACAACAGAAAATTAAACCGCCGTTTCGCCAGCCTCAGGCACGGTTTTGAGCGTTTCGCAACCCTGGGTGGATGGCAGCGGCCAGTTCCACCGCACCAGCCCGCTACAACCAAGATAAAGAACGACAGGTCACATATAGAACCAACCCGCTGGGCAGGATGCGGGCTCGCCAGCCCAGGTCAAGGGGAATCAGATCCCAAAGATCCTCAGCCAAATGACTCGTGGTGCCCCCTACCCGAAAGTGGCAGGGTAGGCGGCCGCCTGCTCCGGTTTCGCCACATCTGGGTCGCGGTAGCACGCGACTCATGGGTGGCGGAATTGGCGTCCTCAGGGTACAAGATAGAGTTTCTCAGGTATCCTCCAAAATGTTTCTTTCTGTCCCAGCTTCCCAAAGTGGAGGCCTGGGCAGAGGCGCTGATAGGGGCCATCGATTCACTCCAGCGCAACGGAGTCATTATTCCCATAACAAAGTACGAGAGGACTCGGGGTTTTTACTCCAATCTGTTCGCGGTCCCCAAAAAGGACGGTACTGTCAGGCCAGTGATGGACCTCGAGCTCCTGAACAAGTTCATCAGGATCAGGCATTTTCGAATGGAATCTCTCCGTTCGGTTATATCGGCCATGGAGCAGGGGGAATACTTGGCCTCGATCGACGTCCAGGAGGCGTATCTACACGTCCCTATTTTTCCTTCGCATCAGAGGTTCCTACGTTTTGCCCTCATTTCCAGTCTGTAGCACTTCCCTTCGGGCTAGCCACCGCCCCCAGAGTGTTCACAAAGGTAATGACAGTCGTCATGGCCATTTTACCCTCTCGGGGCATAGTCGTCTTGCCATACTTACACGACCTTTTGGTGAAAGGCCCCTCATTTCGGGCATGCAAGGAAAACGTCAGCATCACGCTGGATACCCTATCCCGTCTAGGATGGTTGGTCAACAGAAAGAAATCATCCCTTGTCCGAGCCCAAAGGATTTCTTTTTTAGGGATGGTTTTTTGACACCTCCCGAGGGTTGGTAATTCTCCCTCAGGACAAGGCTCTAGCGCTCCGGCAAGGAGTCCAGAAGCTGCTGCAACCAGTCCCTCACACCATCCGGTTTGGGATGAGGGTGCTAGGGAAGATGGTGGCGGCAATGGAAGCGATTCCGTTTGCCCAATTTCATCTTCGTCCCCTACAGCACGCCCTCTTGTCATCCTGGGACAAGAACCCATTCACGCTCGATCACCGGTGCCGGTTGTCCCCTCAGGTCAAGCAGTCACTACAGTGGTGGTCGAACAGTTCCTCCCTGCTTCAGGGGAAACCTGTTCCCCCGGATCAATGGCTGGTGGTCACTACCGACGCGAGCCTCCTCGGCTGGGGAGCAGTTTTTCGTCACCACACGACCCAGGGGCAATGGTCGAAACAGGAGACGCGCCTCCAGATCAACTTGTTGGAGATACGAGCAGTGCGTTTGGCGCTGCAACATTTCCAGCACCTTCTAGCGGGACGACCTGTCCGGATTCAATCGGACAATGCCACGGCGGTGGCTTACGTAAATCATCAAGGGGGTACGTGCAGCAAGGCAACTATGCGCGAGGTAGAACACGTACTTCGCTGGGCCGAGAGGAACCACTCGGTAATTTCAGCAGTTCACATACCGGGCGTGGAAAATTGGGCAGCGGACTTCCTCAGCCGGCAGGGGGTCGCGTCCGGGGAATGGTCTTTGCACCCCGAGGTCTTCCAGCAGATTTGCAAACGATGCGGGACACCGGATGTGGATCTGATGGCCTCCAGGGTGAATGCCAAGGTGTCCGTGTTTGTCGCTCGATCTCGGGACCCGCGAGCGATAGTGGATGCACTGGTTCTGCCATGGAACCAGTTTCGCCTTCCATACTTGTTTCCCCCGCTGCTGCTGCTCCCGAGGGTCATCAAAAAGATCAAAACAGAAGGGGTTCCAGTGATTCTGCTGGCTCCAGACTGGCCCCGTCGAGCATGGTATGCAGATCTAGTGCAGCTGCTCGCCGACGTCCCTTGGCGACTGCCAGAGTGCCCAGATCTACTATCCCAGGGCCCGATCTTCCACCCAAACTCAGGGGCCCTGTGTTTGACGGCTTGGCCGTTGAATCTTGGATTCTGACCCAGGCGGGGTTTGGGCGTGAGGTGGTCGCTACAATGGTTAGCGCCCGGATGCCTACCTCGGCAAAAATTTACCATCACACTTGGAAGGTCTTCTTTGGTTGGTGTCGAGATCGTGGGGTTGCTCCACTGATCTTTTCTATCCCCAACATCTTGGCTTTTCTTCAGTCAGGCCTAGACTCAGGGTTGGCCCCGAGCTCCCTTAGGAAACAGATATTGGCCTTGTCGGTCCTCTTCCAGCGAAAAATCGCTACCAATAAGCAGATGAGGATGTACATCCAGGGGGTTTCACATTTGGTTCCCCCCTATAGGGTGCCTCTAGACTCCTGGGACCTTAACCTGGTCTTGAGTGTCCTGCAGGAAGCTCCTTTTGAGCCATTACGAGAAATTTCTTTGTCGTACCTTTCCCGGAAGGTGGTATTCTTGGTAGCCATAACTTCCAATAGGCGAGTCTCAGAGTTGGCGGCCCTATCTTGTCGAGCACCGTTTCTCACTTTCTTCAAGGATAAGGTGGTTCTCAGACCAGCTCCCCCCTTTCTGCCGAAGGTCATGTCCTCATTTCACATTAATGAGGACATTGTCCTGCCTTCATTTTGTCCAGCGCCAGTAATCAGGTGGAAAGAGCGCTTCACACATTAGACCTAGTGAGAGCACTCAGAAGGTACATGTCGTGGACGGCGCCCTTTCGCCAGACAGACACGCTGTTCGTGCTCCCCGAAGGGCGCAGGAAGGGACTCGCAGCCTCAAAGTCGACCATAGCCAGATGGATCCATCTAACTCTTCAAGAGGCCTACCGCATTAGAGGCACGCCGATTCCAGCAGGGATCAGAGCACACTCTACTCGGGCAGTGGGCGCCTCTTGGGCGCTTCGGCACCAGGCTTCGGTGGAGCAGGTATGCAAAGCAGCAACCTGGTCCAGCCTGCACACATTTTCTAAACATTACAAGGTGCATACCCAGGCTTCGTCAGATGCGAGCCTGGGTAGGAAAGTTCTCCAAGCAGCAGTGGCGCACCTTTAGACAGGAGGTGCATGCGGCTTGGATTGGTGAGTCAATCTCCCACCCAGGGACTGCTTTAGGACGTCCCACAGTACCTGTGTCCCCCAATGAGACGAAGGAGAAACATGGGTTTTTGTGAGTACTCACCGTAAAATCCTTTTCTCCGAGACGCTCATTGGGGGACACAGCACCCACCCTGATGGTCATTTGGCTTTTGTTTATTTAATTAATGTGTTTTCCTTTCTTAAGATTAGGGTGGTCCTTTTCCAGACATATTGTATAATGCATTAAGGCTGATTTGTTTTACGTTCTACTGCTGTTGCACTAAACTGGTTTCCGCCCGCGATTGGGGCGAGGGTGTATGCAGCGGAGGAGGAGCTAACCTTTTTTTGTTCACTTAGTGTCAGTCTCCAGGTGGCAGTAGCATACACCCACAGTACCTTTGTCCCCCAATGAGCGTCTCGGAGAAAAGGATTTTACGGTGAGTACTCACAAAAATCCATGTTTCAGGTTTCATCAGGGGCTTATCTGCAGCATTACAGAATGCTGTAGATAAGCCCCTGATGGCGGTGTCGGCAGCTGATAGGGCTAAAATGGGGTGACAGATCCCCTTTTAAAGCAGGCAGTTTCAACATGGCTGCATTTCTGGTATGGAACTTTTGGTTACTGTTACCTCTTCAGCCCAAAATATCTTGGTTCATGCCTGAGACTTGCACTTCTGCTCCAAGATTAAAATTGTTCGACTGTATTAATCCACTTATTCCTGCTTGTCACCACCAACACTGCTTTAAGGAACCTCTCAGCATTTTTCTTGCTGATCGTTCTGCCCTTCCAGTGTCGGGTAAAGTCACAGTGTGTCTAACACCACAATCAGATGTCCCTCTACTTTGAGCTCTTACCATGCTAGTGCTTCTCCACTGGAATGCTCCGAATACTTTTGCCACTTCTACTTCCCTTCACTGGACATACAAACACCAGTCAGGTCTCCTTGCTTCATATTTTTTCCTAGGTCAGTACTAGAATAAGGTTATATTAAATACCTTTGGGCAACTCTCCTATTTCCCAGTACTACTTTAATTTTCACCTATTGTGCCAGGGTGTTTAGGCTGGATCACCCTATTGAGTAATCACTTTTTGGGTGCTTTGCGTGTTTGCACTCCAGTCCACGGGTCTTAAGAACCTTGCATAGACCCAGAGTTACCGCCTCTAACGGTGCACACTTGGGTATTTATCAGGGCTGTGGAGTCGGTAAGCCAAACCTCTGACTCCTCAGTTTCCATGATTCCGACTCTGACTCCACAACTCCGACTTCCTCATACCAGGGATGTGGAGTCGGTAAGCCAAACCTCCGACTCCTACTCCTCAATTTCCATGACTCCAACTCTGACTCCACCAAAATGGACCACGACTCCGACTCCACATTTATTGTACTCTGTTTCTTGTGATGGACTCTACATACTGAGCTTTTCATTTTTAATGTCTGCATGTATTTGATCTTTTTTTCCACATATCATATACAGTACTTTACTGTCTACTTCTTCCTAGCATACAATTGTGCTGCATTTAGTTGTTGTTTCAAGGGCATCTGTCACCCTCAAAACTCAAGTTTAACTATCAGTACAGTCATATATGAGACTTGAAACTCATAAAATCATGTCTGTACTATAGATTTTGCTGCTTTTGCTATCCAAGAAAACATGTTTCATTTACCGTAATATGTAAATTGGGACTGCTTGATACACCATTGGTGTGGCCAACAGCTTTGTACATCGTTACATCCACCTCAGCACTTGCTTATCAAAAATAAGAGATGCCTTACCTGAATCATGTATGTACGCTGGCACTCCAGGAGAACAGCATTGTGCACAGTATTCATGTGTGTGCTCACTCCTTCCTCACTTATGACTGTTCTCCATAATGACAGATGTAAGGGTCCCGTTTCACTTAGCGACGCACCAGTGATCCCGACAACGATACGACCTGGTAAGGATCGCTGGTGCATCACTAGTAAGCTGCCACACAGGCAGATCTCTTCAGCGACGCAGCAACGATCCGGCGATCCGTATAATGACCTCGGCGGTCGTTGGGACCTTGTCACACAGCAGCTGTTCTGAACAATTCCAGCCTGCGTCCCTGAGTTCTGCGTTGCCAACGAGGTCGCTCGTCGGGGTCAAACACAGCGATGCATGCTGGCCAGCGGGACGCCGACAATGAAAAAATGGCCCAGGACATTCGAGCACGATCAGCGATATCCAGTGGGGGTGGTCGCCGCTGCGTGTCACATGTAGCGTGATTGCTCTTGCGTCACAAAATTGGTGACGCTTTAGCAATCTCGCTAGCGATCTCGTTATGTGAGAAGGGGGCTTAAGTCAGGTCTCCTCAGTGCACCCATGATGTGGCCAAGGGTTTTTTGAACCGTTGCACCCCCTCAAATATTATGGGATGCACTGTCCCTTAGCTTGATTGACAGCACTCGATTTTCTAGAATGAGTTGCCTCACTCGAATCGTGCATGCGCGCGCTAACACTCCTGGAGAACAGCATTGTGCACACAGTGTTAGCACACGTGCAGACTCCTTTCTCACTTCTGACTGTAACGACTGTTTGTCCCAGTGTAGAGAGCATCTGCTACAGTCAGGAGTGAGAAAAGAGGGCATACGCACACTAAGGTTCTGTGCGGATTCTGCTGCGGATCCGCCGGTGCAGGTGATGTACCATTATAGCCTGCGTAAAAAAAAAAACAAAACCGCTGTGCACATGCTGTAGATTTTTCTGTGCGGTTTTTGTGCGGAAAAAAAAAACAGCATGTCACTTCTTTTGTGCGGTTTTGCTGCAGTTTTCCACCTGCTCCATTCTACAAATCCGCAGGTGGAAAACCGCACAAAAACCGCAGTAAAACCGCAAAAAAAAGGAAGAAATCCGCAGGAAAAATGCAGGTCATTTGACATGCGGATTTAGTAAAATCCGCTCGGAAAAATCCGCACTGTGCGCACATAGCCTAAAACTGCGTTATGTGGATTTTATATTCAAAAAGATACATTGTAGGAAAGTGGGAGGTAAAGTCCTGCGTTGGAGATGTGTCACCGATGTGGCCAGTAGGTAGGCTAGGGTTAAATTCCTACCACTACAGGTCCTTTTATTAGATTCACCTGGATAGCTATGATTATTACCATGTCAATCAACTGGAGAAGCTGACTAGAGTGGGTTGTGTTGGAGCTGGAGAGAGACAAGCCAGAATCTCTCTGAAAAGAGACTGGATATGCCATGTGCACCAAACTGCCAACTATCACTGGACGATAGCTATTTTGTGTGACTGAACTGAGACTAGCTCAGTTGTGTCTGAATATCCAGGGTCTGTAGTGTTTAGTTAACAGTTATGGTTTTGGTTCTGTGCAAACAGTGGAAATAAACATAATTCCGACTTGAAAAATCCCTGTACCTAATGGCTATCCAAGCTCATCCACACTGCTAACAATATATATCATATGTTATATTATATATTAGTGTGTACATACATACATACATACATACATACATACAGTTTCATGTAAAAGTTTGGGCACCCCAGGTCAAAATGACTTATTGGAAACCGTTAGATATTGTTTATCATTCATACACACAAACTTGCAAAAGTATTAATTCCCTTGACTTTTTACCTATTTTGTTCATTACAACCTATGTTTAAATATTTTTGTAAAATAAGTTGTGTATAGGCATAAATTAAATTTATGGGATCAAATAACTAAAAATTGGCATGTGCATATGTATTTTCCCCTTTTGCAATGAAGCTCCTAAAAATTTCAGATGCAGGCAATTACCCTCATAAGTTACGTTCTTAGTGAAAGTAAGTCCACCCATGTGCAATCTAAGTGTCACATGGTCTGTCAGTATATACACACCTCTTCTGAAAGGCCACAGAGGCTGCAGCCAGGGCCTGCGTCAAAGCAGTGGCCGGGGGTGTGATAGGCAGGGGGGCCCACTCGCCGTCAGGTACACCCCGCACCTGCTCCAGGCCCCCGGCACTTGCGATATTTACTTCTTCCGGTACCACCGCTGCGGCGTCTTCTGATTGTGACGTTAAGGTAAGAGAGCGCCATGATGTTACGTCTGTGCGCCCTCTGCCTGAACAGTCAGAGTGCAGAGAGCCAAAAGACATATACGCTGAGTCCGAAGAAGAACAGCAGCCATCGAGGAGAAGTGAGTATTTTATTTTATTTCTTTTCTCCTACACCTCATTGGGGGACCCAGGACCATGGGTGTTATGCTGCTTGCCACTAGGAGGACACTAAGTGAACACAGAAAAAATTAACTCCTCCTCTGCAGTATACACCCTCTCGCTGGCTGAGATTCACCCAGTTCTTGCTTAGTGTCTGTAGTAGGCACTTAGGTCTGGCTTCAGACCCCAACGTTTTTATTTTCAATTTTTGATTTTTTTTTTCTGTAAATTTTTATTTTTTAATTAAGGGGGGTGAGGGATCCCTTTCAAGGGTCCGTTCTCCCCCGAACCACCAACAGGCAAGAACGCGGAGTGTACCTCCCCGTACCCTCCCCTGCGACGACTGGGGCATGCCTGACTCTCTGGGATGACGGTTCCTTCACGGTCCTGATCTCCCCACGGTGATAAAGGGCGAGCACTTGGAGCACAAAAATCTCACAAGAGGCCTCCACCTGATGGCGTCCTTCATCCCCCATAGCCTCTCTATCCCCCTCTCTATAAGGAGGATGGATCGAGGTATACACCTTTAAGAACACCTCCAGCTCTGTTGCATCGCCCGGGAGTGCCCCTGCGTGATCCCCTGCAATGGAGGTACCGGGTTGGGTCCTGGTTCCTGGGAGGAAGCGCTGGCCTTGCGCGGTCCATCTGTGCCCCTTCGCGGTCCCCTTTTTCTTTCCGTCGGCGCTCAGTGCCGGCAGGCCCCAGAAGTTTAACCCCCAGCTTTTTAGCTGGACTAGGCCACAATTTACATGGCACCGCCCACCGCTGGGGCTGCCGCCCACATCCCTGGTGCTTCTCGCCCTGAAAGAGAAGCGCCCTGCTAGTCTCGGGGGCCATGTTTTTTCTTCAACAGCCTACTCTGTGACGGCTGCGGGGGGCACACTGACTGACAGCTCCAAGTGACACTGCAGGACCACCGACCTCTCTCCATGGGACACAGCAACAGGGCCTTGGGTAAGCTGCATCTGCCTCAGGAAGAAGGCTTAACCCCTTCTCTGCGTAATTATACCCTTTCGCTGCAGCCCAGACCCTGCCTTTAACCTTTTGGGGGCACTATGTCTCAATCTAAGGAGGCCAAAAAGCCAAACAAAAAGCACACTGTGTTTTTTACCTCTTGTGCCACTTGCAATACTGCCTTGCCCAGTGCTCACATCACACTACTCCATTATGCACGGATTGCGACCCGGCCTGTGCTCAAACGCCAACCGCCGCCACCGTTCCCACTGAGTTTAGTTCCCTGTGTCCCTGTCACGGTCTGTGGAGTCCCTAACCAAGGCAATAGACTCCCTCTGGGGCTCCTCTTTAAGTCAGAATGACTCTTTGCCGACCACGGAGGGCTCTGGCGACGGTCGGGAACCATCCACCAGCAGGGGTCGTACTAGGTCAAGAGGTGGTCAGGTTTATAGAAAACAAACCCATGACGCATTCCCCGATCATGCTTGCTCTTTGGCATCTGCAAGTTCTGTCTCTGGTTCTCCCTCTCCTGACGTTCGCAGAGAACAATTCCAGTTGGTCCTCCACAACCTTCTCTTGTGGATCAGGTCGGTCCCCGCGTGGAGACAGAGGTTCCCAGGTCTCATACAGACCTAACCGTGCCTGGAAACCCAGGCCAAGGGCATCTGGAACTAAGTGAGCCAGATCCCATAGATCCTCTACACAATGACTCATTGCGGTATTCAGTGGACACCAACAATGTAGGTGGTTGTCTACTTTCGTTTCGTCAAGCCTGGCTCGCGGTCGTCCACGACGAGTGGGTCAGAGAGCTGGTGTCCTCCGGGTACAAGATTGAGTACCCCCCCAACAAGGTTTTTCCAGTCCTCCCCTCCCAAAACAAGGACAACAGCTTTCCTTCAAGCCGTACTTGCACTGCAAAGGGACGGAGTCATTATTCCTGTCCCTCAAGAAGAAAGGTTCAAGGGTTTCTATTCAAACCTATTTGTCGTTCCGAAAAAGGATGGAACGATGCGGCCTATTCTGGACCTCAAGATGTTGAACAGGTTTGTCAGGGTACGACGATTCAATTACTAAATGTATGCAGGAAGGTGCTGTGGTCAGATGAGGCCAAAATTTAACTTTTTGGCCATAAAGATAAACACTGTCTGGCGCCAAACCTACACATCTCATCACATCACCACAAGAACACCATCCCCACAGTGAAACATGGTGATGCTGTGTGGATGTTTTTTGGCAGCAGTGACAGGGAAAATGGTCTTAGTAGAGGGGAAGATAGATGGTGCAAAATACAGGGATATTCTTGAGCAAAACCTGTATGTCAGTGATTTGAGACTGGGATAGAGGTTCACCTTCCAATAAGACAATGACGCAAAAGCATACCTGCTAAAGGAACGCTTGAATGACGTGCCGCGGTAATTGCTGCAAAAGGAGACTCTGCAAAATACTGACTTTAGGGGGGTGAATAGTTATGCACACTGAAGTTTTCAGCTATTTTATCCTATTTGTTGTTGGTTCACAATAAAAACAAAATCAAATGTTCACAGTTGTAGGCATGTTTTTTACATAAACTGATGCAAACCCTCAAAATAGTGAAATTCCAGGTTGTGAGGTAGCAAAACACGAAAAATGCCACGGAGGGTGAATACTTTTGCAAACCACTGTATATAATTATTTTGTGTTTTTATGTATTTTTTTGGTCATCAACTTTCTTAATGGGATGTGTTAACGTGAGGGCCCCTCTTATCCATTTTTATTACTTCTGGATTTCAATGGCTTTAGTCCTTGGCGTCTTATTAATGCCTTATCATTTTTTATAAGTGTATATCACAATACATTAACATTATTTTTTATTTATATTTTGTGAGGTTTCTTGAGTACCCGTATGTCTCTTTGTGCTTCCTTTAGATTTTTACTCCAGTGTTATTGGAGAATACTGTAGTACTCGTTACCTCTACCCGCTTGATAATACAGTTTTTGAGCTACTCCATATTTTGCACAGATTCAGTATTAATCTATTTAGTCCATGTCGCTCTAAGATCGTGGGAGTTTTATATAACATAAATTACAAGAGAGAATTTTTTTTTGTTATAGGGGTTGTCTTAAGACTCAGCTTGAGGAGCACCGCGCTCCTCGCCCCCTGGTTTTTGTGGGGGATGGGGCGGTTCACTACTGAAGACTGACAGCGCTTTGAGCAGGCAGTAAAGGATAGAGCTAGCTTGTGCCCCATGCTCCTTGCCTAGGTCACCAGCCAGACAGGGACTAAAGGGTGGTCGGTAATCTAGGCAGCAAGCTTTACCTATACAAATCCTCCCCGATCTCACGAATGGAGAGGTTTTTTTTAAATTTAAAGGGACTGTCAGCACAGAATGACTGTTCAAACAAAGTACAGGCTCTCGGTGCACCCTTGGCGTGGCCAAACATTTAAGTGCACCTTTCCACCTACTTATATTCCATCCATCTCTGCCCTTCTTTGCCTATATAAAGCTGGTGCTATCAATCAAAATATAGGGGGGGCAGAGATAGAGGGAAAACAAGTAGGTGGAAAGGTGCACTTAAATGTTTAGCCATGCAAGGGTGCACTGTACTTAGTTTGAAAACTCATTTTGTGCTGACGGTCCCTTTTCCATAAAGTTCAAATATCAAATTGGCTAGTATTTGCAAGCAATTTGCAATTTTAACCATTTAGGAACTTGAAAAAACCTATTTCTTTAAAGGTTTGTCTTCTGTTGAGGATTCTTCTTAACCTGTATGTCATGAATAGGGTATAACAGTCTAGAAAGCCATTGTACTCGTATCATGATTGAAGTTGTTGGGGTCTTTGCCTTTAGTTATGTACTGCAGAGGACTGATTGATGTTCACCCCATCTTCTCTGTATTTTCATATCCTTGGCAAAGCTTGTCGTAATTCGTATTTATTTGATCACAGACGATCATGCTAAAGCTGATTTATTACTATTTTATGTATTTCAGATGGAAAAACTGGTGGATTCGAGGAATTTTTAGCTTAACTATGATTACTTTGTTTTTTTTTCTCATCTACCTGGGACCTGCTATGCTGTTAGTTTTGGTAAGTTTTCCAGCATATTTATTACTCAAACAGATTTTCCAAAAGTAGAAAAGAAAAAAAGTTGTGTTCCTCCCCCCCATTGATTAGAATAAAGCTAAACTGACAATAGTGCGCTTTAAATGAACCCAAAACTGAAAATGCTGTGCTGAAATACTACAAACACGTCTTATTTTTATAGCTCTTTTGCCAAGGTTTACAGTTTGTCACTTGTATTGAGCGAGGCCACGCACGCCTGTGACCGCAGGTATGCAGATTGCATGCTTAAGGTCACGGAAATTCTCACTCCCTCCTTTCGACACCAGAAAATCTGACAGAGTGAGGTGCGAACTGTGAAAGAGAAAACGTGGAGATTTCCGCTCTGCTGATAAGTAAAATCTCTTTAGGGTATGAAACGTCTTTCTAAAAGGCTAAAAAAAAATTTATTGTAAATTATTAAAAAGACATATAATAATATATTTAAATATAATATAATAAAATATATGTATGTGTTTAGAATACATGTACAATATATATTGTGAGGTAGCGCTGTCATTCCAGCAGGGGATCACTCGCTTGGCAGCGAATAAAACACATCCAGCACCGGGTTTTCATAAAACCATCACATGGTCCATGTGGTTTATTCCTCCATCATAAACCCACAGCGACAATATACAACAGCTTAACGTCCATTACAGAGCTTCACTCTGGTTATCCTGTACTCACACAGGTTATGCACATGTCCATGGCGCAGGCTCTTCAGCCTCAGCGTTATCTCACCCGTCAGGGTTCCTCATGCGGCTTCACCATCACACACGTTCGTTCCCTCCAGGGAACTCTCAGGCACACATCGCCATTGCTCACAGCCACCTCTCATGCTGTGAGCCAGGAGACAACTCTCCTGGCGGGACCTTCCGCTCTGGACCAACCAGGTTCCTGCATTCACCCCATGTGACCTACCCTGGCCACCATATATGGTCCGTAGCCCCGCCCATCGGGTCACATGGCTATGACCTCATCACAGGTCCTTGACACACTCACAATCTTTTACTATAGTGTACTAAACACACCCCCTGGGTGGGTTTGTAGGTAACTAGGTCCGCCTGTCTCCCTAGTTACCTGGAGACTTCTCCCTGACACAATGACACAGCACCGCAGCAGTATCACTGTTGCTCAACACACGCATCAGTCTCCATCTCAAGGCCACCCACCTTGAGGTACATAACGGTCCTTCCATATTCCGCCACTCATCCTCTCTCTTGGGACATCCACACAGCGCTCTCTAGCGGACACAGTGGTCATTACACCACAATATATATAATATGTAGCAACAAGAAGGGGAGAAACAAGTACAGGAAACAAAAGGTGGGTACACCTTGGTAGTGTAGCGTGTAATACTAATACTCTGTATAGTCCATATGAAGTCAGTTAAATACAAATAAGCATTGTACCAGAAAAGACCTAGCGTCCATACAGCAAATTAGAAGAGGTGTTAAGTAAAGCGTGGATAATTACACAGTGACAATCCTGCATAACACCAATCTATCTAGCAACAGATAGACCACATATATAGGATTGAAAGTAAAGGTAATGTTACCTGTAGTGTATGGAACCAGGGACCCACCACACCCGACGTACGTGTCACAATGAAATGCCTTGTCCAGGGGTAATCAGGGGTGACCTTTTTTTTTTAGTCATATACACTCACTGGCCACTTTATTAGGTACACCTGTCCAACTGTGTGTTAAGACTTAATTTCTAATCAGCCAATCACATGGCGGCAACTCAGTGCATTTAGGCATGTAGACATGGTCAAGACAATCTCCTGCAGTTCAAACCGAGCATCAGTATGGGGAAGAAAGGTGATTTGAGTGCCTTTGAACGTGGCATGATTGTTGGTGCCAGAAGGGCTGGTCTGAGTATTTCAGAAACTGCTGATCTACTGGGATTTTCACGCACAACCATCTCTAGGGTTTACAGAGAATGGTCCGAAAAAGAAAAAAAATCCAGTGAGCGGCAGTTCTGTGGCCGGAAATGCCATGTTGATGCCAGAGGTCAGAGGAGAATGGGCAGACTGGTTCGAGCTGATAGAAAGGCAACAGTGACTCAAATTGCCACCCGTTACAACCAAGGTAGGCAGAAGAGCATCTCTGAACGCACAGTGTGTCGAACTTTGAGGCAGATGGGCTACAGCAGCAGAAGACCACACTGGGTACCACTCCTCTCAGCTAAGAACAGGAAACTGAGGCTACAATTTGCACAAGCTCATCGAAATTGGACAGTAGAAGATTGGAAAAACGTTGCCTGGTCTGATGAGTCTCGATTTCTGCTGCGACATTCGGATGGTAGGGTCAGAATTTGGCGTAAACAACATGAAAGCATGGATCCATCCTGCCTTGTATCAACGGTTCAGGCTGGTGGTGGTGGTGTCATGGTGTGGGGAATTTTTTCTTGGCACTCTTTGGGCCCCTTGGTACCAATTGAGCATCGTTGCAACGCCACAGCCTACCTGAGTATTGTTGCTGACCATGTCCATCCCTTTATGACCACAATGTACCCAACATCTGATGGCTACTTTCAGCAGGATAATGCGCCATGTCATAAAGCTCGAATCATCTCAGATTGGTTTCTTGAACATGACAATGAGTTCACTGTACTCAAATGGCCTCCTCAGTCACCAGATCTCAATCCAATAGAGCATCTTTGGGATGTGGTGGAACGGGAGATTCGCATCAGGGATGTGCAGCCGACAAATCT
This sequence comes from Dendrobates tinctorius, assembly GCF_039654945.1. NCBI lineage: Eukaryota > Metazoa > Chordata > Amphibia > Anura > Dendrobatidae > Dendrobates > Dendrobates tinctorius. The sequence continues at coordinate 43,219,593 of NW_027361679.1, read as the reverse complement.
GCGCCAACTGTGTGATGCCATCATGTCAATATGGTCCAAAATCTCTGAGGAATGCTTCCAGCACCTTGTTGAATCTCTGCCACGAAGAATTGAGGCAGTTCTGAAGGCAAAAGGGGGTCCAACCCGTTACTAGCATGGTGTACCTAATAAAGTGGCCAGTGAGTGTATGTGTGTTCTACATGTGGTCTTTGCAGTTCGCTCACCATCCTGGTGGCTCTTCTCTGAACTTGCTCCAGTTTTTCAATGTCTTTTTTTAAAATGTGGTGCCTAGAATTGGACACAGTATTCCAAATGAGGCCTCACCAAGGAGGAGTAGAGTGGGATAATTACTTCACGTAATCTAGACTCTGTGCTTCTCTTAATACATCTTACAACTGTGTTTGCCTTTTTTTGCTGCTGCATAACACTGTTGACTCATGTGTATACTGTGATCTACTAGTATACCCAAATCTTTTTCACACGTGCTGTTGCTTAGTTCTATTCCTCCCATTCTGTAGATGTAATTTTTGTTTTTCTTGCCCAGATGTAGAATCTTGTATTTCTCCCTGTTAAGTACCATTCTATTAGACGCTGCCCAACGTTCAAGCTTATCTAGATCCTTCTGAATCTGATTATTAAATTACTTTGCATCCCAGTCATCCAAGATAGCAACATAATATGCTACAACAAACGTCAACTCAGTAGTCAACGTTAAAGGCTTATACGAACAATAGTCTGTGTTTCTTGACCAACCAAAGAAAGATACACAAACTCAAAATAGCGATAATCACAGACCCTTTAGCGTTTTTCTGTGCCCAGCTTCTGTATATATATACAAGCAATTGTTTGGTTGGTTACTACTTAACCAGGATAGTGAGTGGACTTCAAAATATGTCCTACACGTAACGGTTAAAGGATCTGGGATTGTTTAGCTTGCAAAAAAAGACTAAGAGGAGACATAATAGCTGTGTACAAATATCTGGAGGGATGTCACAGTGGGATCATCCTTATCCTCATTTGCACATGGAAACACGAGAAGCAATGGAATGAAGCTGAAAGGAAGAAGATACAGATTAGATATTAGAAAATACTTTTTGACAGTGAGGGAGATCAAAAAGTGGACCAGGCTGCCATGAGAGGTGGTGAGTTCTCCTTCAATGGACAGACATCTGTCTGAGATGGTTTAGTGAATCCTGCTTTGAGCAGGGGATTGGACCAGATGACCCAGGAGGTCCCTTCCAACTCTACCATTCTATGATTCTATGATCTCACCTAAAATGTCTGTTTTAGTAAGTAGTATAACAGTTCTAGATTGTGTTGAATCCTGTGTTGTCGATCCTTTATTCCTACAAGAAATTTATGAATGAGTTGACAACCAGCTGTTAACATTGCTTTTGTTAAAGGTGTGTGTATGCACAGTGACACTGTCAACACTGATTGGACAGTGGCAGATTTTTGAGACACCCCCTTACTGGTATTTTCTAAACGGACATGTCAGGAGAGTTGACTGGTTCTTTTTATTAAACGGTCTTGCTGTGCCTTTGTTGTGTAGAGGTTACCCATGACCTATAGAAATATGGCACTGTCATATGCACGTGGTAGTCATAATGGCTGTATTCCCTTTTAAAAGAGAAATGCTGAACTTGGACCTTCATGTTATCAAAGGTTGTATAAAACAGCCTGGTCTTTTTATTACATTTCGAGTCTTAATTGCGTTATCATTGACAAGGCAAAGTCCTCTCGTGTTCCTGTCTTGATGTGTAACTTTCCTTGATTTTAGTCTTGATTTTTTTGGCTATTTAAATTTAGGTCAAACATTTTTAAAGGGAAAAAAAAAAAATGTAATGTGTGCGGAGTGCCTTTGGAGGTGAGTATTGTGGTACCCCGCATGATGTCTCACCATTAAACAACGGAAGACCGGCTACGTGATTCCAAAAGGTGGTCTTTTAATAGCCTGTTTGGATAGACCAACCATACTTGGGCAACAAGCTTTCCTTGCAACACTCATTCATAATAATTGGCCAGATAAAATGCACCTTTAGGTGGCATATTCACACATTGCAGCCAGTGTGCAACTTTACTTTATTTTCGTCGCAGCTGTAAAAAAAAAAAAAAAATCACCATTTTCCACCATTTTTGAAACTCGCAGGAAAAGCACTACTGTTTCTCCCCGATTTAGGAAAAAAAAGGCACCGTGACTGCTCTGTGCGAATGTAGCCTTAGGGTTCTTTTACACTTACCGGCTTTTTTGCAGCTCGTTTTTGCGGGCCGTATCGCCGCAATTTTCACGGTCAGCCGCAATAACGGACCGCAAAAAACTTACGGGTCGCCGTTTTTCAGGTTTCCAATACTATGGAAAAAGTATTGGAGAAAAAATAACGGTGTTCCGCAAAACCGGAAGAGACGGTGCACCGCTAAAACAAACATATGTTGCTTTTGCGGCCCCATTGACTTTCAATGGGGGCCATGTCTGTAAGCCATGATAAAGATCGTTCAGGCTCGATCTTTTTTCACGGCCGCAAATACGGCACACGGGGCACCGTGGAATTTTTGCGGGCTTATTTTGCGGTCCCATAGAAATCTATTGGAGCCGCAAAAAAAGGTAATTATAAAAGAAGCCTAAAGGCCCTTTTACATTTAGCGATGCACCAGCGATCCAACCAGCGATCCGACCCGGTCAGGATCGCTGGTGCATCGCTAAATGATCGCTAGTGAGCTTTCATACAGAAAGATCTCACAGCGATGCAGCAGCGACGCAGCGCACGATACTTACCATTCACACACAGCGATCCTGCGTCCTCCCGCCCGCCTCCACGCGTCGCTCGTCGTCACAGCAGGAAGTCTCAGCAGGAAGCGCCCGACGAGAAATGGAGCCGGACATTCTCGCGCGATCAGCGATGGACAGCGGGGAGCCGGTCGTTGGTAAGTATCACACATAGCGGTATCACTAGCAATATCGCTATAACGTCACAAAACCAGTGACGTTTTAGCGATATTGCTAGCGATATTGCTTAGTGTAAAACCCCCTTTAGTGTTATCTTTGTTCTGCGGAAACTGATGTTAAATCAAAACAGCTAGCTAGGATGCTCGGTGCTCCCCTAGTGTGACTGAGCCGCTCAGTGCACCATTCCACCCAATGGTTTTGCTTGCCCCTTCCCTGGTGATTGACAGCAGTAGTGTACGTAGAGCGAGAACTGATTGCAGACAAGCCAGTGCTATCAATCACCAGTAGGGGGAAAAGGAGGCAAGAAAAACCCTTCCTCAGCCCTTCCGTACTATCAGTTGCTCTTTGTCTGTTTCAGGTATCTGCAATCCAAGTGAAGTGCTTCCATGAAATAATATCCATTGGCCACAGATTCTACAAGTCTTACGATCTACCATGGTTCAGGACTCTTAGTTGGTAGGTGTAAATGTTACCTTGTACGTTCTAAAAGAAGTATTTGTAAAGCGAATAGAATCTCCGCATCTATGTTTTATCCATGAATGTAAAAGTTTTACTAGAAGGGTACAAATAACACACATTAAAAAAAAAAAACGCAGCAAATTGGGAACTAGAAAGAAAGCATTGAAAGCTTATCCACAATTCAGACAACACATTTAGAGACAAAACTTAATCTAAAAATGAGATGTTATCTTACAGAAAAGCCATGTGTGTGTGAGTACTCCATGTGTGATTATGGGTTCCCCAATATATAGGACTGCCACCTGCAATTCATTTATGGATTTCCCGGGCAATAAAGTAGCGATCCAGCGCTTAGGGTTTAAAAACGAAAAATACTTTGTTTCTATCTTCTTAAGAGATGCATTGGAACAGCATACTACATAGCGTATGTCCCAAATTTAAAATGCATTTTGAGCTTGATACTGTTATTCACACCATGAATTATGCGGTGAACGAGCGCTGTTTTCAGCTCGAAACGCATTAGTGGTTTATGACACTTCCTTTGGCGTATGCTGTTACAATGTGTCTTCTAAGAAGAGGAAAATGAAGTGTTTTAAAGGGTATATCCAGGAAAGGAATCCACCGCTCTGTCAACACCACTTCAGCAGAGGCAGCTGAATCCCCGGCAGCGGTGATCGGTGACTGCTCTCTGCTCAGAAAGAATGGCGCCGTTAGCAACTACCTGTCTATTAGTGCTTAGGCACATTTTTTTTTATTTAGTTTTTCAGATAGTCCCGGATATACCCTTTAAGTTTTTTAAAGGAATCTGATTCCAGCTGTGTATCGGTTACTGGGCTGCTTGCGGCAGTTTTGATAAAATCACAATTTTATCTGCTGCAGATTAAGAAGTTCTATGAATGCTGAGCTCCATATAAGCCAGTCCACACCACTAATTGACTTATTTCTGTGTGCACTGTGCATAGGCAGAAAGCTGCCAATCGGCCATATGAGCTGAGTTATACAGAGCTCATGAGTATGGAGGGCTACATGGCAGTAGGTTTACTAGTCTTCTAGTGATAATCTCCTGCTGCTAAAACAGTAATTTTATCAAAACTAGAGCAAGCAGCTTAGTAAATGACACAACTGGAATCAGGGTCTCTATCTCTTAATTATGCTGCTCTCAGATAAGGTGAAAAAACTGGTGACAAATTCCCTTTAACCCTAAGTGATGGATTGCCCTTTCATTGAATGTGAATAGTCATGCACGGGTGAGCAGCAGCAGCCCCCCGGAAGAAGCCCACGCTAAACGCGCGTCGGGGCGGCCTGTGCGTCACCACAGGGCAGTGGTGGGTAAGAGCGCTATTGATATGTGAGTTGTGTGTTTTTTTTCAGTCTGCGCTACATATAAATGTACTACGCCTCACTTTGGGGATTACTGCCTTGTGCAGACATGATCACATGGGTCCTTTGAACAGAGTATTGCACTGTCGCCTTACTTCTTATATGGGTCTATTACTGAGCTCTAGCTTAGTATGCTGCACCTGTGTTGTTACAGTTGTCTGTCGTATGATAGAGTTGTCATTGTGTTTAGTATCTTTTTATATTGAATTATAATAAAATACATGTTTTTCATCTTTCTGGTGGATTGATTACTCTGTTCTTTGTATGTCACACACCAGATTGTAGACATACAAAGAATAGAGTAATCAATCCACCAGAAAGATGAAAAACATGTATTTTATTATATCCATGGCTATTGCCATTAGTGGTTCAGGTATTGAGGCCTAGAACCACAGCTATAGAATGTGTTCTGTCCTTAAGACTTTGTATTATCATCATACACGGGGTAACGTACAATAAAGTCTTTGTGCGTCTTTGTGTGCTAAGCAATTCCACTTTTTTCTAAGTAACCCTGTGAATATGCAGTATTTAGCGAATCCTGCTCTGAGCAGGGGGTTGGACCAGTTGGCCCAGGAGGTCCCTTCCAACTCAGATTCTAAATATCTCAGATGATACTAAACCTATAGCGTAGACTCTCGTAGTAACAGGTTCTCCTAGTTCTCAACTTTGGTAATGGAGAACCTCTGTAATATGGGTCAAAAGTCTACAACCATTTACAGATTGCAACAATGTTAGATTCGTGTTTTTACTTTTTTATTCGGTCGTCCATGACAGCACCACCTGAGAGATGGGATCCACCCCTTAGGAACAGGAAACCTACAGATACAAAAGGGTGGCACCTCTCCCACGCATCAGTTGGTTTCCTGTTCCTAGAGGACAGGACTCTCTACAGATCGTCCGTCATGGAGTCGTCGTTGAGTACCCAGGCCGGCTGACCGACTCAGGTAGCGAGGGGGTCTCCTACCTCGGTCAGTGCGGGGTCCCTGGAGGCGCCACGGTGGGGCCGGGTAGGTCACCATGGCAGTGGACGGAGCAGGTGGAGCAGGGGTCCGGTGGATGCCGTCTCCAAAAACGCCAGCACCTGGTATGTATGCCCCGGTCCTGCTGCGCTTCCCCAGGCCCGGTCCTCCCGGTCAGTGCTGGCCCCTGGCGGGCTCATGGCGGCGTGCGCAGAGGGGCAGTGGGGCATTCCGGCCAGGAGGCGCTGCGCGGCTCCCTCGCGCGCGCTCCCGCAGGGCTCTGATGAGCGGCGGAAGTGACGCGGCGGAAGGGGCGGAGCGATAGCGCCGATACCGGAAGTCGGGTGCCGGCCGGCCTCCGGCGCGCGCCGCGGGTGCATGCCCGTCCGGGGGTCGCGCGGTGACCCGGGTAAGGCGAGGGGGGCCGGAGCATGGGGGAGGGAGTGCGGAAAGCCGGGTGGGTGGTGCTATGGCAGGATACCTGCTGACCCGGACACCAGGAGGCCATATAAGGCAGATGGGGATGCCGCTGGGGTGCTTCTGAAGGCCCCAGCAATGGATACAACGGAAGCCCCCTTGGACCAGCAGGACGAGGCGCAGGAGCGCCCGCAAAAACAGGCCACGACAAAACCGCTTGCGACTGGCCAGCAGAAAAAACAGAGACGAACTAGCGACCAGAGCCGCGAAAGTTCCTCCAGAAAGGACCCCCCTGCCTCCCTCCGTGATCCGGTACCTGCTTCATCTGCATGGGTAAGAGATCTCCGTGAATGTACCCTGATGCAGTGTTCCCTTATGTTTTTTTTCAGGGGAAGAAGGCTACGGGAAAACAGAAGCACAGGGAATGTGCCCTCTGTAGTTCCCCCCTACCAGATGGCCACCCTAAAAAATTATGCCAACCATGCATTCGGCAAACGGTAGGGGTTATTAAAGACAGGGAGTCCAGGGGTAGATTGTCAGGCCCTTATACTCTCCCCCGTTTATGCAGGTAGCGGAAGAGACACCTGACTTCACTTCGAACCTGAGAGAGATGATCAGGGCAGAAATGAAAGTCTTACCTCAAAGAGAACCTTCTAGGAGAAGAGAGGCTAGTGGTTCAGGCTCGGAGACCTCAGTCGCCCCTGGGAAAGGCGATAATTCCTCGGACTCCTCGGCCTCCTCGTCGTCTTCCTCGGATGAAGACTCTAGCCGGTTCTGCTTCCCCTTAGACCAGATGGACAGATTAGTGAAAGCAATACGGTCCACCATGGGGGTAGCGGACAAAAAACGGGAACTCTCAGCACAGGACATAATGTTCAGGGGTCTAGACCCCAAAAAACGCAGAGCTTTTCCATTAAACGATAAGGTTCAGAACCTAATTGACAGAGAATGGAAGAGACCGGAAAAAAGGGGCTCCATGCCACCAGCCTTTAAGCGGAGATACCCCTTTGATAATCCGGTAGTAAACAGATGGGATAAAGTCCCGAAACTAGACGCAGCAGTAGCCAAAGCATCTAAAAAATCTGCCATACCATTTGACGATATGGCCTCCTTGAAAGATCCGCTAGATAAAAAAGCGGATTCTTTTCTTAAAGGGACATGGGAGATGTCAGCAGGCGCGTTAAGACCAGCGGTAGCTGCCACCTGTACAGCCAGATCGATGATGGTCTGGCTAGATCAGCTGGATTCCGAGCTAAAAAACGGAGCTTCAAGATCTTCTATTCGGAAAAGTTTGCCGATCATTCAGAATGCCGCGGCGTTTTTAGCCGATGCTTCTGCAGACTCTGCAAGAATGGCGGCTAAAGCCGCGGGTCTATCTAATGCAGCGCGAAGAGCGCTCTGGTTAAAATGTTGGCCAGGAGATATTCAAGCCCGGTCCCGTCTCTGTTCCATTCCCTGCGAGGGGGAGTACCTATTCGGCCCTGTCTTGGACGAATTGTTAGAGAAAGCTGGAGATGACAAAAAGAAATTTCCCAGTCTCCCGAACCCCTCGTACAGACGTCCTTTTACCAGAAAAGGTTTTTTCCGGAGAAGGCCGTCCAGATATCAGGGCAGATGGGAGGAGAAAAAAAGGAAAGGTACAGGATTCATGTTTGGAGGGGGGCGCCAGGAAGGTCCAGCTCGAGATACGAAAAAGCCGCCCCAATGACTAGTTACCCCGGTAGGAGGGAGACTAGCTGCCTTCTACCCATCCTGGTCTCTGATCTCTAATAGCAGCTGGATATTGGGGATAATAGCCGTGGGACTACGACTAGAGTTTTCTAGGGTTCCCCTTGATCAATTTAAAATCACCCCACTCAGGTCGTCTGCTTCAGAACAAGCTGCCCTGGAGGCCGAGGTTCATGACCTGTGCGCCAAAAAAGTCCTGATAGAGGTTCCAGAGGGAGAATGGGGGAAGGGATTCTACTCCCCTCTGTTCCTGGTCCGCAAACCAGACAGCTCCTTTAGGACAATAATAAACCTTAAGGCCCTCAACAAGTTTTTGGTCATACCTCCTTTTAAAATGGAAACAATTAAATCTGCAATAAAATTGCTGTTCCAAAACTGCTTTATGGTGGTGGTAGATCTGAAAGACGCATACTACCATATACCCATCCATGCAGGCCATCAGCGGTTTCTCAGAGTGGCGGTTCAGTTGGATGGGTCAATTCGACATTTCCAATATGCGGCCCTCCCTTTTGGAGTGGCAGTCGCTCCCCGAGTGTTTACTAAAGTAATAGCGGAGGTCATGGCCCATCTACGTGAATCGAACATTCTGGTGATCCCCTACCTGGACGATTTTCTTATTGTAGGTAAAACGGCGAATCATTGTTTACAACAGCTACAAAACGCAATGTCCGCCCTAGAACGGTTAGGATGGTTGCTGAACATCAAAAAGTCTCGGTTGCAACCAATGAAAGTCCAACAATTCTTGGGCCTAACCCTGGATTCTGAAAAACAGGAATGCCGTCTGCCTCCGGAGAAGCTTGTTCGCCTCCATTATCAGATCCTGAACGCCTCCAATAACCCCACCATGTCCCTCAGGAAAGCCATGTCCCTTCTAGGCTCTCTTTCGGCCTGTATCCCGGCAGTCCAGTGGGCCCAGTTTCATGCAAGGAAACTACAGAGCGAGGTCTTATTACATCAAAAGGTCCTTGGGGGTTACTTGGAGGGTCAGCTAACCTTGTCCCGTAACACAAGGGAGTCCCTAGAGTGGTGGTTAGACAAGGATAACTTGTCTAAAGGGGTGCCCTGGGAGTATAACGTAACCCGTATAGTCACCACGGATGCTAGTCCTTACGGTTGGAGAGCTCATATGGGTGAAATATTAGTCCAGGACCAATGGCAACATGATCAGTTAGGAATGTCATCTAACCTAAAAGAATTGACAGCAGTAGAACAGGCGGCTAAAAAGCTCCTTGTGTATCTACAGGGCCATCACGTGCGGGTGTTCTCCGACAATCAGGTCGCCGTGGCATATATCAATCACCAAGGCGGGACCCGTTCCAGACCCCTGATGATTGTAGCAGAGCGGTTGTTCCATCTAGCAGAACAATACTTTCTATCTTTAACAGCGTTGCATATAAAAGGAAGAGACAACATCACGGCAGACTTTTTAAGCCGCAATCAGCTAAAGCAAGGGGAATGGTCCCTAAACTCCTCCATATTCAATCTGATTGTTCAAAAGTGGGGATATCCAGAGGTAGACCTCTTCGCCACCAGAGACAACAGGCAATTGAAACAATTCTGCTCCCTAAATCCCAGAGAGAATCCTCTGGCGGTAGATGCCTTCCTGATAAAGTGGGACTTCAAACTAGCCTACGCCTTCCCTCCCCTATCTCTTCTACCCCTGGTGATGAGGAAAATCAGGAAAGACAGAGCGAGGGTTATAGTCATCGCTCCATTTTGGCCCAGGAGAGCATGGTTCTCATGCCTCAGGACCATGTCGGTGTCCGATCCTTGGGTTCTGCCGGACATCCCGGATCTCCTGTCCCAGGGCCCAGTCTTCCATCCTCAGGTGGCTGGCCTTCATCTGACGGCGTGGAGTTTGAACGGTCTTTATTAGAAGAGAAGGGCTTCTCCGCAGACCTAATTAACACCCTACTTAAGAGTAGAAAAATCATTACCACAAAAATTTATGTCAGAATTTGGAAGAAATTCCTTCAAAACTCAGGAGTAGTCGCTGGGGATTCAGCGCCTATAATGCAGATATTAGAGTTCCTACAAAAAGGTCTGGACATGGGGCTCTCTACCAGTACCCTTAAAGTACAAGTGTCAGCCTTGGGGGCTCTGTTTAGCTGTAACATCGCTGGTAATTATTGGGTAAGCAGGTTCATTAAGGCGGCAGGTAGATCCAGGCCAATAATGAAGGATAGGTTCATGCCGTGGGACTTGAACCTAGTCCTCACTGCTATGACAGAGACCCCATTCGAACCTATCTCGTCGGCTTCCCTAAAAAAACCTGTCCCTCATGGTAGCCTTCCTGGTAGCTCTAACATCAGCCCGCAGAATAAGCGATATCCAGGCTTTATCTAGGTGTCCTCCTTATTTACAGTTCAAAGAGGATAGGGTAATACTTAGACCTGACCCAGCGTACTTGCCGAAGGTAGTGTCTAGTTTCCATAGGACACAGGAAATAGTTCTTCCATCCTTCCTCCCTAATCCAACTAACGAGAAGGAAAAGAAACTACACACCCTGGATGTCGGGAGAGGCCTCATAGAATATCTGACAGTCACCGATCCCTGGAAGAAAGATAATGCCCTATTTATCTCTCATCAAGGCCCCAGGAAAGGTTGTAGAGCATCAAAAAATACACTAGCCAGATGGATTAGAGAGGCGATTTCAATAGCATACACCTCAAAGGGCAGGTCGCCACCCGGGAAGCTGAGGGCGCATTCCACCAGAGCCATGGCAACCTCATGGGCCGAAAGATCAGAAGTCTCCATTGACCAGATTTGTAAGGCGGCTACTTGGTCCTCTCCGAGCACCTTTTATAGTCATTATAGGCTAGACCTGGGTGCTTCCACAGACCTCTCTTTTGGTATAAGGGTGCTGCAGGCTGTAGTCCCTCCCTAAAGCTGATATTACTCTGTAAATCTCTCAGGTGGTGCTGTCATGGACGACCGAATAAAGTCTTAGTTACTCACCGGTTAACGGTATTTTTCGGAGTCCATGACAGCACCCGTATATTCCCTCCCTTATAGTTTGATTGGGGTGTGCACGTCTATTTCTTGTATATGCTCACTGGTGGTAAAAGTTTATAATTGTAAAGAATACTGTACATAAATCATGCATTAACCTTGGAAGTCCTCTTGTGCTCTGTAATCCAACTGATGCGTGGGAGAGGTGCCACCCTTTTGTATCTGTAGGTTTCCTGTTCCTAAGGGGTGGATCCCCTCTCTCAGGTGGTGCTGTCATGGACTCCGAAAAATACCGTTAACCGGTGAGTAACTAAGACTTTTTTTTTTTTGAAGTCTAAACACTTTTAGTAGTATCACAATTTCCTAAGAACATTTACTCATATCTGTCGCCTTATACAGTATTGAAGCGTCAAGTTTGAGTTGTCCCTAAATGAAGCCAGAAGCGATTTTTCCCCTCTGGATGTAATTAAAACGAACATCTGCAACATTTCCTTCATGAGGTTAAGTATTGGAAGTCGGCATTTCCGCCAGAGAGCTGGCGTGCTCCTTCAGGTTCTCTCCTTTCACTTCAGGTTGAATTAGGCCAGAACACAGTGTGACTTCGACAGAATGCTAACACATGGCATGAAAAATCCTGGAACTGTTCTGCTGCCAGGGTGCAGCAAACACTACAATTGGTGCAGGTTGTCGCCCAAAGATAGGATCACTGAACACTTGTGCTATGTTCCAAAAAATGTGTTGTAGGAATAAGGGGCATTTTCTTGTCTTTGCCCTTAGTTTTGGTTGTTGCCTTACAAATAGTTATTTGGTGATTGAGGGGATGGTCAAGATGAGCAAAATAAAAAAAAAAAGATACAAATGGCAAAAAGTGCATGCAACGTTTCAGCCACATGGGGCCTTTTTCAAGTCAAATGTAGTAAGAAGTGTACATTTTGTCGCTACATTTGGCTTGATAAAGGCCCTGAGTGGCTGAAACGTTGCATGCACTTTTTACCTTTTGTATGCGGTAACCAATAAAGAGATTCCTTTTAGTTGAATGTCTACTGCCTTAGACATTTTTTTTATTTTTAATGATCTGGCCATGATCTCCCCATAATTGTGGGGAGTTGCACCAAGACTGCACAGATCACGGAGTGGTGCATGGGATTAGACATTCTTCAACATGGGTAAAGATGAGTAAGCTGGATTATCAAGACATGTATGGTATCATTATAAATTCATTATATCCTGATATTTTGGCTCCATATTACCAAAAAAGTGTTGTGTCAGGAGGAGCGATGGCACAGATAAGATGCCATGTTGACCACATGAGGTCAGGAGAACAAGATGCTGTCAGGTAACTCTTCCACCATTCTGCCGTAGTATCAGTTCAGCAGCATTCATAAACTATAGTGACTAGAGAAAAAGAAATCTAGATATACCCAGGTACTTTATAGCATACCTAAGCTGCTGCTTGCATAGCTTCCAACATTGCGGTTGGAAAAAAAGAAAGCAACATTCCAGTTCCACTCATAGCCCGGACCAGAAACATCCCTAACTCCACCCAAGAGCACCACAAAACAAATAGAGCACCCATTTTCAGCCTGGGACAGCCACCACAAATTTTTGGAGGTTGTATATGAAACATTAAGGAGAGTGACAAGCCTGGCCTGGCAGTCACAGTGAGGAGACTGATATGGCATGCATGCTTCTCTGGGAAATTAAATATGGAGATTTCCTCTTCAGAGAGGAAGAGGACTTGAACATGACATATAAGTCTCCTCACTCTGACACGTCAGGCCTGGCTTGTCACTGTCCACAAGGAGAACGTTGTCCCTTAAATCCCAGTCAGAAGCCTCTCACACAGCCAACTCAGATTTCATACTTTGCACTGACAAAGGACAAGGCCCGAAACACCAAGTCTCCAAATTGAGATTCTGATTTGACTTTTATCCCCCTTAATGACCGCCAATATGTCTTTTAACTGACCTGAGATATAGGAGAATAGCCTCCCCATACAGGTGACAATCCAGCAGCTGTCGGCTGTCCACTATAGCTGTCAACTTGCTGCATCAGCAAAGATCAGTGTTTGCACCGTCCAGATCAATTTAACCCCTTAGATGCTGATGTCTATAGTGACTATATCATATAAATGGTTAACAGAGTGTGAGGGCTCCCTCTTTATCCCAGTTGGTGCCCTCAGATCATGATCATGTGGTCCTGATGTTTGCCATGGCAATTCCCGACCAAATAGCCGCCTTAGAGTCTCCCGGCTATAGCGGCCTGTTCAGAAGTTAGCGACATTTAGGTGGTAAAAACACAATTTTTCATTTCTATCATGCCACTTTGCATTACCTTCTGAAAATCACTTGATGGGTTAACAAACTACCTGACTGCAGTTTTCAATATGTCAGGGGTTGCTGTTTTTAAAATGGTATAACTTTTGGGGTTTTTCCAATATAAGGGACCCCCCAAAGTCACTTCACACCTGGATAGGATCCTTAAAAAATAAATTTTGTAAATTTCTTTGAAAAAATAAAAAATTACTGCTCCATTTTTAAACCTCCTAAAATGATAGCAAAATAAAAGAACATTATACCGATGGTGCTGATGTAAAGCAGACAGGTGGGAAATGTTATTTATGAATGTCTTTGTGTGGTATGACTATCTGGATTAAAGGGATAATCATTCCAAGTTTGAGAATTGCTAATTTTTTAACATATTTCTCAAATTTCTGATATTTTTTATATATAAACACAAAACATATCGACCTAAATTTACCATTATCATAAAGTACAATGTGTCACGAAAAAACAGTCTCAAAATCACTGGGATTTTTTGAAGCGTTCCAGAGTTATCACCACATAAAGTGACACTGGTCAGATTTTAAAAATTTGGCTCCGTTACTAAGGGGTTAAGTAATTTGACAAGACTTGTTAAAGGGTCAGTATTGTAACCAGATTTTGCTATGTAATCTAAGAAAAACACAAAGTTATCAACTGGGATATAAACTGGTGTGCATGCAGCATGTAAGCGCACGTTCACACTAGCCACTAAACAGAAAAAAACAAAGAAACATAATGATTAAATGCCCTGCAGTAAATAAATAGCATAGCGCATGAAAATAATATATGGTACTTATTTAACATGTTTTTTGATTTAGAAAAAAAAAAAATGCGAAAGCCATCCTGCTTTGTCACGGTGACCGTAGTTGGGACAGTCCTAACACTTGTATTAAAAACCTTACCATTTGTCAAGTGACACGCATGTAGAAAAGGGCCGAGACGGAACAGACTGAACCCAACTAGTGGACACACAGATGAGGGCGACCACATCAATACCCAGCTCAAGAGAAAGGCGGGCCGCACCTTTCCTTATTGAAAAAATGACTAAGTATGGAATGGACAAGGCAACTGTTAGGTGGATTCATAACTGGCTTAGTGATCGGACCCAAAGAGTGGTCGTAAATGGCTGCACATCCAGTTGGAAGAATGTCTCAAGTGGGGTACCACAGGGCTCTGTCCTGGGCCCTGTATTGTTCAACATCTTTATCAACGATTTAGATGAAGTGATTGAGGGTAAACTGATTAAATTTGCTGATGACACAAAGCTAGGAGGGATAGCTAATACTAGAGAAGAGAGAGAGAGGATTCAAAAAGATTTAAATAAACTGGAGAAGTGGGCAGCAACTAACAGAATGGTTTTTAACAGGGAGAAATGCAAAGTACTACATCTGGGAAATAAAAATGAAAAAAGCAGATATAGAATGGGAGGAATAGGGCTAAGTGACAGCACATGTGAAAAAGACTTGGGTATACTAATAGATCACAGACTGAATATGAGTCAACAGTGTGATGCAGCAGCAAAAAAGGCAAATGCAATTCTAGGATGTATTAACAGAAGCATACAGTCTAGATCACGTGAAGTCATTATTTCCCTCTACTCCTCTTTGGTCAGACCTCATCTGGAATATTGTGTCCAGTTTTGGGCACCACATTTTAAAAAAGACATCAACAAACTGGAGCAAGTTCAGAAAAGAGCGACCAGAATGGTGACCGGTCTGCAAACCCTGTCTTATGAGGAAAGGTTGCAGGATTTGGGAATGTTTAGTTTGCAAAACAGAAGACTGAGAGGAGACTTAATAGCTGTCTACAAATATCTAAAGGGCTGTCACATTGTAGAAGGATCAACTTTATTCTCATTTGCACAAGGAAAGACTAGAAGCAATGGGATGAAACTGAATGGGAGGAGACACAGATTAGATATTAGAAAAAACTTTTTGACAGTTAGAGTGATCAATGAGTGGAACAGGCTGCCACGAGAAGTGGTGAGTTCTCCTTCAATGGAAGTCTTCAAACAGAGGCTGGACAGACATCTGACTGGGATGATTTAGCGAATCCTGCTTTGAGCAGGGGGTTGGACCAGATGGCCCAGGAGGTCCCTTCCAACTCTACGATTCTATGATTCTATGATTCTTTTATATGCACATGAGACAGAAAAAAAAACAAAAGTACGGGTTTATATACATATAAAGTTATGGTCTGCCTTTCTTTTGAGCTGGGATGGCTTCTACAAATGGATAATGATCCTAAACACAAGTCAGAATCCACAATAGACTTCCTCAAAAGGCGAAAGCTGAAAGTTTTACAATGGCCCTCACAGTCCCCTGATCTGAACATCATTGAAAATCTGTGGCTAGACCTCAAAATGGCAGTGTGTGCAAGACGACCCAGGAATCTCACAGAACTGGAAGAATTTTCCAAGGAAGAATGGATGAAAATCCCTCAAACAAGAATTGAAAGAATCTTTGCCTGCTACAAAAAGTGTTTACAAGTGACAATTTCAAAATGGGATGCTATTAGGTATTAACAATACAGGATGCCCAAACTGTTGCATTGGCCCATTTTCCTTTTTTGTAATTTTTTAAAATGTAAAAGATTTAAATATATATATATTTTTTTGCCTAAAATGCATATTTCAGTATGTGTCCTGACTTTCTATAGTTTTTTGCACCTTTCTTGCGACATGCGTTCAATACTTTTTCCCCTGTGTCATTTCTCATTATTACACATAACTTAATTTATGGTCATCTATGATTGATTTCTTTGCCTGGTGGATTGGTTGTTACTAGTGATGACCGCAAAGGCTTGTTACTCGCGTTTTCCAAGGTTGCTCGGGTATGCACCCAGTATCGCGGGTGCTCGAATGACATGTTCCAGTGCTCGCGCATGTTTTGTGACTGTTAGCCACAAAACATGCAGGGATTGCCCATGTTGATCAAGCAATAGCCGCATGTTTTGTACCCACAATACTGGAGCACCCTAGGCAAACTCGAGTAACGAGTGTTTGCGCTCATCACTATTTCTTACCAACATCTGGTTAGAATTTCATGTAGATGGTCCCTTTAGAATTTCACTTGACAAATTGGTGATGTATTCAATACTTACTTCACCTGCTGTATGTCCACAGTAAAATTACCGAATATGGCCACTGTCAGATTGTAAATTCTTCATGTCCTTTATTTCAGGTACTTTCTTCTATGCGTTAACTACTTTTTCTATGGGGAGACTTTGGCGGACTATTTTGCAACATTTGTACAAAGGGAAGAATCTCTCCAATTCCTCATCCGCTATCATCGCTTTATATCGTTTGCACTTTATGTCGTGGGTGAGTAGCCATTATGTGCTACATTATCACATTGTGTGATCCCATTACTTATCACTTCAGTGTGGTTAGAGCGCTTGTACATCATCCACCCCATCACAGCCCCCTGCAGTGAGCGCTTGTACAACATTCACCCCAACACAGCCCCCTGCAGTGAGCGCTTGTACAACATCCACCCCATCACAGCCCCCTGCAGTGAGCGCTTGTACAACATTCACCCCATCATAGCCCCCTGCAGTGAGCGCTTGTACATTATCCACCCCATCACAGCCCCCTGCAGTGAGCGCTTGTATAACATCCACCACATCACAGCGCCCTGCAGTGAGCGCTTGTACATTATCCACCCCATCACAGCCCCCTGCAGTGAGCGCTTGTACAGCATCCACCCCATCACACCCCCTGCAGTGAGCACTTGTACAACATCCACCCCATCACAGCCCCCTGCAGTGAGCGCTTGTACAGCATCCACCCCATCACACCCCCTGCAGTGAGCACTTGTACAACATCCACCCCATCACAGCCCCCTGCAGTGAGCGCATGTACAGCATCCACCCCATCACAGCCCCCTGCAGAGAGCGCTTGTATATTATCCACCCCATCACAGCCCCCTTCAGTGAGCGCTTGTACAGCATCCACCCCATCACAGCCCCCTGCAGTGAGCACTCGTACAACATCCACCCCATCACAGCCCCCTTCAGTGAGCGCTTGTACAGCATCCACCCCATCACAGCCTCCTGCAGTGAGCGCTTGTATAGCATGCACCCCATCACAGCCCCCTGCAGTGAGCGCTTGTACAACATCCACCCCATCACAGCCCCCTGCAGTGAGCGCTTGTATATTATCCACCCCATCACAGCCCCCTGCAGTGAGCGCTTGTACAACATTCACCCCATCACAGCCCCCTGCAGTGAGCGCTTGTACAACATCCACCCCATCACGGCCCCCTGCAGTGAGCGCTTGTACAACATTCACCCCATCACAGCCCCCTGCAGTGAGCGCTTGTACATTATCCACCCCATCACAGCCCCCTGCAGTGAGCGCTTGTATAACATCCACCACATCACAGCGCCCTGCAGTGAGCGCTTGTACATTATCCACCCATCACAGCCCCCTGCAGTGAGCGCTTGTATAACATCCACCACATCACAGCGCCCTGCAGTGAGCGCTTGTACAACATCCACCCCATCACAGCCCCCTGCAGTGAGCGCTTGTACAGCATCCACCCCATCACACCCCCTGCAGTGAGCACTTGTACAACATCCACCCCATCACAGCCCCCTGCAGTGAGCGCTTGTACAGCATCCACCCCATCACACCCCCTGCAGTGAGCACTTGTACAACATCCACCCCATCACAGCCCCCTGCAGTGAGCGCTTGTACAGCATCCACCCCATCACACCCCCTGCAGTGAGCACTTGTACAACATCCACCCCATCACAGCCCCCTGCAGTGAGCGCATGTACAGTATCCACCCCATCACAGCCCCCTGCAGTGAGCGCTTGTATATTATCCACCCCATCACAGCCCCCTTCAGTGAGCGCTTGTACAGCATCCACCCCATCACAGCCCCCTGCAGTGAGCACTCGTACAACATCCACCCCATCACAGCCCCCTTCAGTGAGCGCTTGTACAGCATCCACCCCATCACAGCCTCCTGCAGTGAGCGCTTGTATAGCATGCACCCCATCACAGCCCCCTGCAGTGAGCGCTTGTATAACATCCACCCCATCACAGCCCCCTGCAGTGAGCGCTTGTACAACATCCACCCCATCACACCCCCTGCAGTGAGCGCATGTATATTATCCACCCCATCACAGCCCCCTGAAGTGAGCGCTTGTATATTATCCACCCCATCACAGCCCCCTGCAGTGAGCGCTTGTACAGCATCCACCCCATCACAGCCCCCTGCAGTGAGCACTCGTACAACATCCACCCCATCACAGCCCCCTGCAGTGAGCGCTTGTACATTATCCACCCCATCACAGCCCCCTGCAGTGAGCGCTTGTACAGCATCCACCCCATCACAGCCTCCTGCAGTGAGCGCTTGTATAGCATGCACCCCATCACAGCCCCCTGCAGTGAGCGCTTGTATAACATCCACCCCATCACAGCCCCCTGCAGTGAGCGCTTGTACAACATCCACCCCATCACAGCCCCCTGCAGTGAGCGCTTGTATATTATCCACCCCATCACAGCCCCCTGAAGTGAGCGCTTGTATATTATCCACCCCATCACAGCCCCCTGCAGTGAGCGCTTGTACAGCATCCACCCCATCACACCCCCTGCAGTGAGCACTTGTACAACATCCACCCCATCACAGCCCCCTGCAGTGAGCGCTTGTACAGCATCCACCCCATCACACCCCCTGCAGTGAGCGCTTGTATAACATCCACCCCATCACAGCCCCCTGCAGTGAGCGCTTGTATAGCATGCACCCCATCACAGCCCCCTGCAGTGAGCGCTTGTACAACATCCACCCCATCACAGCCCCCTGCAGTGAGCGCTTGTACAGCATCCACCCCATCACAGCCCCCTGCAGTGAGCACTTGTACAACATCCACCCCATCACAGCCCCCTGCAGTGAGCGCTTGTACAGCATCCACCCCATCACAGCCCCCTGCAGTGAGCACTTGTACAACATCCACCCCATCACAGCCCCCTGCAGTGAGCGCATGTACAACATCCACCCCATCACAGCCCCCTGCAGTGAGCGCTTGTATATTATCCACCCCATCACAGCCCCCTTCAGTGAGCGCTTGTACAGCATCCACCCCATCACAGCCCCCTGCAGTGAGCACTCGTACAACATCCACCCCATCACAGCCCCCTTCAGTGAGCGCTTGTACAGCATCCACCCCATCACAGCCTCCTGCAGTGAGCGCTTGTATAGCATGCACCCCATCACAGCCCCCTGCAGTGAGCGCTTGTATAACATCCACCCCATCACAGCCCCCTTCAGTGAGCGCTTGTACAGCATCCACCCCATCACAGCCTCCTGCAGTGAGCGCTTGTATAGCATGCACCCCATCACAGCCCCCTGCAGTGA
Source organism: Dendrobates tinctorius (assembly GCF_039654945.1). Lineage (NCBI taxonomy): Eukaryota > Metazoa > Chordata > Amphibia > Anura > Dendrobatidae > Dendrobates > Dendrobates tinctorius. Next base: position 43,200,086 of record NW_027361679.1, on the reverse strand, counting down.
GCGCTTGTATAACATCCACCCCATCACAGCCCCCTGCAGTGAGCGCTTGTACAACATCCACCCCATCACAGCCCCCTGCAGTGAGCGCTTGTACAACATCCACCCCATCACAGCCCCCTGCAGTGAGCGCTTGTATATTATCCACCCCATCACAGCCCCCTGCAGTGAGCGCTTGTACAGCATCCACCACATCACACACCCTGCAGTGAGCGCTTGTATATTATCCACCCCATCACAGGCCCCTGCAGTGAGCGCTTGTATAGCATCCACCATCACATGTGTTTGTTTATATTACCTTTTAGCTGTTTGCTTTAAGTGAATATTCAAATATATTTATCTCTTTGTTTTTCCTTTTTTTTTTTTGTCACGTAGGTTTCTGCATGTTTGTATTGAGCCTAGTGAAGAAGCAATACCGCCTCCAGTTTTACATGGTTGGTATCAATTCCTCTGTGCAGAAGCTAATGATATCCCTTGCCATGTCTGCATGAGAAGCCTCGTGTGCACAAGTCTGCATTTGTTCATTTAACCCTGGGACAGTAACATGTAAAGCATGAGAAATAACTTTTGATTAAAGCAGAGCTGACAATTCCTGTACTTCTCAGTCCGTAAGGATGAGTTCTCGGCTGCTGCATGCAGTATACTTGGTCTGGATTAGCAGTGCTTGTGCCTGGCTTCGAGGTAAAAGCAGTCATCTGGCCACCTTCAGAGCAGCGCTTACCAACTCTGTAGCAAAGAGCCTGCAAGCTCTGTACTCCTTGGACTGGCCACCTCTGAAAGCCTGTAGAGGTGGCCTGTAACCTAGGCAATAAGCAGTAAGCTATAGAATTAAAAAGCCCTAATAATAGAGAATGGAGAGCATTTTTTATAAGAAATACATTGCAAAGTTGTTTGTTTTTACATGACCCTTTATGATGATGAGACAACCCCCTTCAAATAACCTTATTAGAACAAAGGAGTTTACATATCTATCTCTATAATATCAGTTTTAAACCGTTAAGGTTTGTTCACAAGTACCACAACCTAGAATAAAAATAACGAACTAATACCCTGCAGTAAGTAATAATAGGAATAATACATGTAGATAACGTAGGGCAGTGGTCCCCAACCTTTTTTGCACCAGGGACCGGTTTCAAGCAAGACCATTCTTCCATGGCCCGGCAGGGTGGGGATGGAGGTGTGGCAGGGGCGGGGCTTTGGTCATAAGGGGGCAGGGCTATGGACGCAGTTGTAGTTTAGCAGTGCATACTTATAATTAAATAACATTTATAATGTGACTCAACTCACCATAGGTTTTGAATGAGTGCTCCATCACCCCATCATTGCCTTCACCCCATCACTCCCTTCTCCCCATCACTGCCGTCTCTCCATCACCCCATCACTGCCGTCTCTCCATCACTCCCATCATTGCCTTCAACCCATCACCCCATCACTGCCGTCTCTCCATCACTCCCATCATTGCCTTCACCCCATCATTGCCTTCTCCCCATCACCCCATCATTGCCTTCACCCCATCACTGCCATCTCTCCATCACCCCATCATTGCCTTCTCTCCATCACCCCATCATTGCCTTCACCCCATCACTGCCATCTCTCCATCACCCCATCATTGCCTTCTCCCCATCACCCCATCATTGCCTTCACCCCATCACTGCCGTCTCTCCATCACCCCATCATTGCCTTCTCCCCATCACTCCCATCAATGCCTTCTCCCCATTACCCCCATCATGGCCTTCTCTCCCCATCACTGTCTTCTCCTCATGTCCCCATCTCCTCCAGGGCCAGGCTAACCTACATACACACATTATACATACACACAGACACCACCTCTCTCCTCTCACCTGTCCGCAGCATCGCCCGCACTTCCTCGCTCTGACACAGCAGCGGCGCGCTCCTCTCTGTGTCAGTCAGAGACAGGAAGCGCGGGCGGCGGGCAGGAAGCTGGACGGGTACTTGCAGCTCCGCTCCTGCTATTCCCTCTTGCAGGCAGCGGAGCTGCTTTGATCACTCCCTGGCCGCCGCTACACTTGAGAGCAGTCTAAGAACTGCTGCGCGCCGCCCCAGCCCCCGCTACGCTACTGACCGCCCCTGGCTCCCCTTGTGTCCGCAGACCGGCAAGGGCACTGCAGCGGCCCGGTGCTGGGCCGCGGACCGGCGGTTGGGGACCCCTGACGTAGGGTACTTAGTTAACACTATTTTGATCAAAAAAGCATAAAAGCCAACCCACCGTGACAAGGTGTACTCCATAGCGTCCCTGTCTGTGTGATAGCAGTCCTCAAACCAAACTGGGGCAGAGCTGGACCCAGACGTGACCATCTCACACCTGCCCATGGAAAGCCATGGAGACAAAAGGCACAGCCTAAAGGAGCTAAATTGTGTGAAAGAAAGGCGTAAAAGGCACATACTTTATGCATTGTTTTTACTACCAACAGTCAGGTGTTTGGTGTATAAAAACCACATCAAAAACGCTGTGTGAACGTACCCATAGGCAAGTTGACAGGTTTGCTTTAGACTAGGGTCACACAAACTGTATTTTCTCTCATCTGTGGAAATTGGTCTGATTATGTTAATCACACTCTGATCAGAGTATCAACACAGTTTTTTCAGATGAAAAAAAATTCTCCATCTTCTATTTTCTGTTGGTCCCTGAAAATCGGACTGAGCTCAGATGTAATCCGAGTGCAATCCAATTTTTTTGGACCGACCCATCGACTTGCATGGCCCTGTGTGATCCAGTTTATGTATGCAAATCTTACATGTTGCAATTTTTTATTTTTATTTTTTTCTTCCTCGGACAGACCCAGTCAGAGGAAAAAATTGGACGTGTGCACGGCCCTGCAGACTAAAATTTGTCCGCGTGTGATCTGATGTTCTGTCGGATTGCGCTCTGACTGAAAATATTTGTGAGGGTGCAGTAGCCTGGCTCTGTGACATGGCTGGGTGTTGGTGCAGGCTGGCGCAGCGCTTCGGAGTTTTCCCCCTTGTAATGCAGCATGCAAATTATGGGGAGAGAGATGGCGGCTAGCTTTCATCCCTGTTTATGTGAGCAGATATTTCTGGGAATTGGCAAGTGTGGAGGTGACGCCTCACATGCTTCTCCCATTGTTGAGAACACAGCTCTGAACTCTAGCATGTGCTGATAGTTAAGGAGACTCAGGGAGCGGCCACACGCTGAGGCCATTTAGGTTTGTTTTTTTTTTTTTTTGCTTGTTTGTTTTCCACACTGAGGTATTCAGTAGAAAAAAAAGTTTGCTCTTTACTACACATCAGAAAAAAAGGTTTTGTCAGCCTAACAGAAGCCAAAGTGATGCTTCTCTAGCATTCATCTGGTGATTAGGGGCATATGAGTTCCTGGAATAATAATAATAATAATAATAAATTTTATTTTTATAGCGCCGACATATTCCGCAGCACTTTACATTTCAGAGGGGATTTGTACAGACAATAGACATTACAGCATAACAATAATCACATACAGTAGATTATAGCAAATACCAAGAGGAAAGAGGGCCCTGCTCGCAAGCTTACAGTCTATGAGGAAAGAGGGAGACACGAAAGGTGGGTGGTAACAGTTGCCCTGATTGTATGGACCAGCCATAATGTTAGGTGTGTGACAGTACGGACACAGAGGGCTAATGGATGCATAAAGCATGTGGGAGAATGATGCGGGGAACCTGGTTATGGTAAGACTTTTGGCTCTGCCACACAGGGATAGATTAGGTTAATGTGTTGAGGCGATAGGCCAGTCTGAATAAATGCGTTTTCAGGACACGCTTAAAATTGTGGGGATTGGGGACTAATCGTATTGACCTGGGAAGTGCATTCCAAAGAATTGGCGCGGCACGTGTAAAGTCTTGGAGACGGGAGTGGGAGGTTCTGACTATTGAGGATGCTAACCTCAGGTCATCAGCAGAACGGAGGGCGCGGGTAGGGTGGTATACTGAAACAAGGGAGGAGATGTAGGGTGGTGCTGAGCCATGGAGGGCTTTGTGAGTGAGGGTAATAAGTTTATACTGAATTCTGGAGTGGATGGGTAGCCAGTGTAATGACTGGCACAAGGTAGAGGCATCGGTGTAACGATTGGTGAGGAATATGATCCTGGCTGCAGCATTCAAGACAGATTGGAGAGGGGAGAGTTTGGTAAGAGGGAGACCGATTAGAAGAGAGTTACAATAGTCGAGACGAGAATGAATAAGAGAAACAGTAAGAGTTTTTGCAGAGTCAAAGGTAAGAAAAGGTCGAAATCTAGAAATGTTTTTGAGGTGCAGATGACAAGAGCGAGCCAGTGATCGAATGTGGGGGGCAAAGGAAAGCTCGGAATCAAGTATGACCCCAAGACAGCGGGCCTGTTGCTGGGGAGTAATAGTGGAACCACACACAGAAATGGCAATGTCGGGTATAGGTACATTAGTAGAGGGAGGAAACACCAGGAGTTCAGTCTTTGACAGGTTCAGTTTCAGATATAGTGAGGACATGATATTAGACACAGCGTTTAGACAATCGCCGATGTTTTCTAGAAAGGCTGGGGTGATGTCAGGAGAAGAAGCGTATAATTGGGTGTCATCAGCATAGAGATGGTACTGGAAACCAAATCTACTGATTGTTTGACCAATAGGGGCAGTGTACAAGGAGAAGAGGAGGGGGCCTAGAACCGATCCTTGGGGGACCCCCAACAGTAAGGGGAAGATGAGAGGAGGAGGAACTTGCAAAAGATACAGTAAAGGAGCGGTCGGAGAGATAGGAGGAGAACCAGGAGAGAACGGTATCCTTGAGGCCAATGGAACGGAGCATAGTGAGGAGGAGCTGATGATCCACAGTGTCGAATGCTGCAGAGAGATCCAAGAGAATTAGCATGGAGTAGTGACCATTTGATTTAGCTGTTAGCAGATCATTAGAGACTTTAGTGAGGGCAGTTTCAGTGGAGTGTAAAGAGCGGAAACCGGATTGGAGAGGGTCGAGAAGAGAGTTTTCTGAGAGATAGCGGATAAGACGGGAGTGGACCAGGCGTTCCAGGAGTTTAGAGATGAAGGGAAGATTAGAGACAGGTCTATAGTTAGCGGCACAGTTTTGGTCGAGGGATGGTTTTTTAAGTAGTGGATGTATGATGGCATGCTTAAATGAGGAGGGAAAAATACCAGAAGAGAGAGAGAGGTTAAATATTTTAGTTAGGTGAGGGGTGACAGCAGAGGAAAGGGACTGGAGGAGCTGTGACGGAAATGGGTCACTGGTGCAAGTAGTTGGGCGAGAAGATGCAAGGAGCCTGCTTACTTCTTCTTCTGTGACTGGTTCAAAATCAGAGAGTGAGTTAGATGCAGTGGGGGAGGGAGGACAGTGCATGGTATGAGGTGATTGGGAGATAATTTCCTGTCGGATCTGGTCAATTTTTTCTTTGAAGTAATTGGCCAGATCGTCAGCTCGGAGCTCCGTGGTTGGGGCCTGTACTCTTGGATTGAGTAGAGAATGAAAAGTGTCAAAGAGACGTTTCGGGTTATTGGACAGTGAGGTGATGAGGGTGTTGAAATAGGTTTGTTTTGAGAGGTGAAGGGCAGTGTTGTATGTTCTAAGCATAAACTTAAAATGGATGAAATCTTCGGGTAGATTGGATTTTCTCCACAGACGTTCGGCGCACCTGGAGCACCGCTGCAGGAAACGTGTTTGCACCGTGTGCCAGGGTTGTCGCCGTCTGCATTGTGGTGTTCTATTTATAGGGGGTGCAAATTCATCCAGGGCAGTTTGAAGTGTTTCATTGTAATGCTTCAATGCAGAATCAGGACATGAGAGGGAGGAGATAGGGGCCAATGAAGACTGCAAGTTCTTCATAAGTTTCTGGGTGTTAATGGCCTGTATGTTTCTATAAGTCTGGACAGTGGGGGTGACCTGAGCAGCCTGGCAGTTCTTGATAGAGAATGAAAGAAGATTGTGGTCAGAGAGCGGGAGAGGGGAGTTTGCAAAATCATCCACTGCACAAAGCCGAGAGAAGACCAAGTCGAGGGAGTTTCCGTCTTCATGCGTTGGAGAATTAGTAAGCTGCGAAAGGCCAAACGAGGAGGTTAGAGATAAAAGGTGAGTAGCAGATGGTGAGAGGGGAAGAGCAATGGGGATGTTGAAATCTCCCATGATGAGGGTAGGGATGTCACAGGAGAGAAAATGTGGAAGCCAAGTGGCAAAATGATCCAGGAACTGATGGGAGGGGCCGGGAGGACGATACACCACCGCCACTCGCATGGAGAAGGGGTGTAGAGTCTGACGGCATGGACCTGCCTGTCGATTTGTTCCCCCCAAACCGACCAACTGACAGGCTGACTACAGCCTCACGATGGCAGTCAGGTATGTCTCTCAGAAACATTCAGCCAGGGACTGTACAGATGCAAGAGTTCTCCTCCGATGGAACAAAACACATATTACTGATATGGAAATGATGAAAAATGGAAACATTGTCTACACATTTCGACTTGTCTTAAAGAGTATGACCAACATGTGCAGAAATACCCACACTTATACATCTTGGAATGCTATCAATGAGGTTATATTAATGGATGTCTGAGGAATATTCTGCTACAGTGAACGCACTTGGCCACACAAATCATCAAGATCCACTGCTGGCAGCTTGTTTTGCAATTGGAAATCGATGTCTCCCATCAACCACATCTGAGACTAGTCCATGCATGCTGCAGGCCAGGGTACCGCGTTTAGGCCATGCAGGCTGCTCACAGTAGCACAAGCAACATGTGACCTGGTGTTGTCATATTGTAAAAATGGTTCATGGGACACTTTCACAGTCCCTCTTGAAGACCTAATGGCATTGCCCACCTGGTCTCCAGACCAATCTCCAATTGTGTCCAAGATGAAAGCAAGACTTGTGGAATAGGATCAATGTCCATTCCAGCCTCCATTGCCAACTTGCTCCAACTTTCATTGCAGTACAGAACTGAACAATCGTCAAAATGTCCCAGCTGTTTTTCAACATAACGCCGGTTAGCATGTTGATATTTCTGCTGTAAGAAACCTGAGTGGGCCAAACATTTTCCCATGGCTTGCAGTGTCCCCTGCCAGCAGAGGATTTTGTTGATTTGTTTGTCCAAGTGCAATTCAGAGTAGCTGAACATTCATCAGATAACCATTAATAACCTCATTGATAGCTTGTCAAGGCATGTAAGGGCATGTACTTCACACTTAATACTGAATTAATTGAGATGTTGTAAAACTTTTGTTTTTTAATTTTATCATCATTTACATATCATTACCATGTTTATACATCCTGTGATTTCCAGAAGTCCATAAACATCCTTTCAATACTGAGCAGTGTATTTCACCATCTTTTACCATGTCCTTTCTGTAATTGACATTGGTCCTGCCTTTGTTGATTTTTCTGTGTAAAAAGTCCTTGCTACTTGCATAGTTGTGTCCTGTATACTGACTGTTGTGTTGTCTCCCCTATTAACAGTTTGGATGGACTCATGTCACTTTGCTGATCACTGTCACGCAGTCTCATCTTATCATCCAAAATCTTTTTGAAGGGATTATCTGGTAAGATCTGGCATGTAATGTACCCAGCTGATGGCGCCCCCTGCAGATGCATATTTACCTGTTCATTGAGGGTTGCCTAGACCTAATGTACCCAGCTAATGGCGCCCCCTGCAGATGATTCTCTCTTGGCTACAGATGTATTCTTTAATTACTGAATTATATGCCTGTCTTGGGTTCCTGTAATGTAACTTGCCCCACTCAGCGACTCCGCTATGAGATTGTTTGTGTGTAGGGATAAGAACGTGTTTAAGGACAAGTATTTTCTGACATTGCGGTTTGCAGTACTCTAAAACAACAAATGCAAGCACAAATTCTGCTTATTGCTAAGAACAGGATATTTAGACTGCGTTCTGCCACTACAGCGGTTCTGCCAAGGTAGGGCAAAGGGACACTTACAGTTGTGGCCAAAAGTATTGACACCCCTGCAATTCTGTCAGATAATACTCAGTTTCTTCCTGAAAATGATTGCAAACACAAATTCTTTGGTATTATTATCTTCATTTAATTTGTCTTAAATGAAAAAACACAAAAGAGAATGAAGCAAAAATCAAAACATTGATCATTTCACACAAAACTCCAAAAATGGGCCAGACAAAAGTATTGGCACCCTCAGCCTAATACTTGGTTGCACAACCTTTAGCCAAAATTACTACGACCAACCGCTTGCGGTAACCATCAATGAGTTTCTTACAATGCTCTGCTTCTATTTTAGACCATTCTTCTTTGGCAAACTGCTCCAGGTCCCTGATATTTGAAGGGTGCCTTCTCTAAACTGCCATTTTTAGATCTCTCCACAGGTGTTCTATGGGATTCAGGTCTGGACTCATTGCTGGCCACCTTAGAAGTCTCCAGTGCTTTCTCTCAAACCATTTTCTAGTGCTTTTTGAAGTGTGGTTTGGGACATTGTCCTGCTGGAAGACCCATGACCTCTGAGGGAGACCCATCTTTCTCACACTGGGCCCTACATTATGCTGCAAAATTTGTTGGTAGTCTTCTGACTTCATAATGCCATGCACACGGTCAAGTAGTCCAGTGCCACAGGCAGCAAAGCAACCCCAAAATATCAGGGAACCTCCGCCATGTTTGACTGTAGGGACCGTGTTCTTTTCTTTGAATGCCTCTTTTTTTTCTCCTGTAAACTCTATGTTGATGCCTTTGCCCAAAAAGCTCTACTTTTGTCTCATCTGACCAGAGAACATTCTTCCAAAACGTTTTAGGCTTTTTCAGGTAACTTTTGGCAAACTCCAGCCTGGCTATTTTATGTCTCGGGGTAAGAAGTGAGGTCTTCCTGGGTCTCCTACCATACAGTCCCTTTTCATTCAGACGCCGATGGATAGTATGGGTTGACACTGTTGTACCCTCGGACTGCAGGGCAGCTTGAACTTGTTTGGATGTTAGTCGAGGTTCTTTATCCAACATCCGCACAATCTTGCGTTGAAAGCTCTTGTTAATTTTTCTTTTCCGTCCACATCTAGGGAGGTTAGCCACAGTGCCATGAGCTTTAAACTTCTTGATGACACTGCGCACGGTAGACACAGGAACATTCTGGTCTTTGGAGACGGACTTGTAGCCTTGAGATTGCTCATGCTTCCTCACAATTTGGTTTCTCAAGTCCTCAGACAGTTCTTTGGTCTTCTTTCTTTTCTCCATGCTCAATGTGGTACACACAAGGACACAGGACAGAGGTTGAGTCAACTTTAATCCATGTCAACTGGCTGCAAGTGTGATTTAGTTATTGCCAACACCTGTGCCACAGGTAAGTTACAGGTGCTGTTAATTACACAAATTAGAGAAGCATCACATGATTTTTCAAACAGTGCCAATACTTTTGTCCACCCTGTTTTTTATGTTTGGTGTGGAATTATATCCAATTTGGCTTTAGGACAATTCTTTTTGTGTTTTTTCATTTAAGACAAGTTAAATGAAGATAATAATACCAAAGAATTTGTGTTTGCAATCATTTTCAGGAAGAAACTGAGTATTATCTGACAGAAATGCAGGGGTGTCAATACTTTTGGCCACAACTGTATAATGTATAGGCTTACAGTTGGGTTTTACTTTTGAAGACTAATAAGAACCAAGTACAATTCTGATATCCCAGCATTGGCAGGTACCAGATATTAAAAATGTCGAGAGATTGGGTACAATTTGTTTTGTGACCCACAGCCAATCTGGAAATCCACTGACCATAAATGGCGGACTTGTGAATCCCACCTGGTGGGAGGAGGTATAGATCTCTCACTATATTGTTACTGGGCAGGGATGGCGCAGGGTCAGGAGTTATGTCCGCATCATGTGCAGCAGAAGACCACTGCAATGGCCAGCATTAGTTCTATTATCTTGAATGTTTGACCCCTCAGTTGCCACGGTCAATACTTGCAGCAGTAGCCAAGCCCCCTAGATTGTCAGGTCCTAATTAATTTTATATTATACGATTCTAGACTTTAACATTTTGGTTTTCTGCTGCATTGCTCCAGATGTACTGAATTAAAGGACATCGTTTTAACACTATTGCACATCTTGAGCCTTGGTCACTCCAGCTCTGTTCTCTGCCCAGCACCAACTCCTCCTGCCTAACGGATAGCCTCTGTACTGTGTGACCTCAGGCAAAGGAACAGTGAGTCAAGCAGGAGGAGGCGGCGCTGGGCAGGGAATTGAGCTGAAGTGACCGAGGCTTCGGAACTACCTCCTTTTTTGCATATCGTTCAAACGTTGATCTCTCCGAAATGGAGGAACAGACTGGTCATATAAAGGTTATTGCTGAGCTAGTCATTGAGAGCGCGACATGCGCATATATATAGTTTGGGGTGGGAAATCCAGCTGACAGATTCCTTCTAAGACCACTGCTAGTTTAGCTGCGTAAATAGGGGATGGCGGCAAATTGTTCATTATATGGCCAGGAACAACCCTGCCCACCGAGAGCATACAGTGCAGTGCTGGGGTGCGTATAGGAGGTATTTGCAGTTTTTGACACTTTTATCCCCATTTGTATGCCGGGAATTTGGAGCTCTATATTAGGAAAAAACAATGCAAGAAAAATTAGGAAACTAATCGTCACTGAATGTTGGATTCAAATACAACATAGTGTTAAAAGGTAATAAAAGGGTAATAGACAAATTATATGTGGAGGCCAAATATCAACGATATATAGTGGCCATAAAAGAAGATCAATAATATAAATCATATATCATGATCCACATAATTGAGGCAGGACAAATGCAGGACAACTGCACATTTACTAGAAATTACCAAAAGAAGAAGCAGTCAAAAATCCATAAAACTATAATGTTTATTGAAAATAGTAATAAAACATTAATAAATATGGACACACAGTATTTGGAAAGGGAAAAGGAACAGCATATAGATGAACACAATGGTCATGAAGGGCCAACGAGGCTTCAGACACCCCGTCAGGTTAGTAGAATGCAGAGCTAGATAATATAGCTAATAAAAGTCAAGGGGATATAAAAAATATATAGTATAACAAATCATATAGCAAGTGCTGCTATCCTTCATAGGAAATATTCCCTGACAAAGTGCAAAACGCACAAATAGAATTGGTGCATAATAAGCATCATAGCGATGGCATGAAAAAACTGCATTGCTATACCTGAGATACGGGGGGAGGCAGCAGGGTCGGTCCTGCTGCCTCCCCCCGTATCTCAGGTATAGCAATGCAGTTTTTTCATGCCATCGCTATGATGCTTATTATGCACCAATTCTATTTGTGCGTTTTGCACTTTGTCAGGGAATATTTCCTATGAAGGATAGCAGCACTTGCTATATGATTTGTTATACTATATATTTTTTATATCCCCTTGACTTTTATTAGCTATATTATCTAGTTCTGCATTCTACTATCCTGACGGGGTGTCTGCAGCCTCGTTGGCCCTTCATGACCATTGTGTTCATCTATATGCTGTTCCTTTTCCCTTTCCAAATACTGTGTGTCCATATTTATTAATGTTTTATTACTATTTTCAATAAACATTATAGTTTTATGGATTTTTGACTGCTTCTTTTGGTAATTTATAGTGTTAAAAGGTGAAGAATACCTTGTCTAAATTTTTTTGCAACTGTGTTAATACATCGCATGGTTCTTAACTGTGGTGGCATTTATAAAAATTGCTGCAAGTCGTTTTTGATTCATTTATTACATCTTTTTAGTGTGTACAACAATTACAATACACCAACAGCAATTTATCTACTATGGTGATACAAGCAAAATTTATAAAATGCCGATCTACAAATTGTTACAAACCGGGCAACAGACCGTTGAAATAGATCAATACTTTATTATGTTTTTTTTTAAATGATTTACAAACTAGCAAAGAAGAAAAGTAGGCACAATCGGGAATAAGATGTTAAATTACCCAATAAGTGCTAATGCATAATTGTAATAAAACCAATAGAAAAATATGTTCTATACCTAGCAAGAAAATATAAATATCACAGTTGTTACAATGCTTATGTACTAAGGTATTACAGTGAATTACGGTAGATAAGAATGAAAAGCTTGGGCATCTACACAGTATAACTGCTCAACGCCCGTACAATAGAGCAACAATTGTGAATATAAAGCAGCAATGTTATATAAGAAAGCAGATAATACAATGCAGTAACATTAATGCCGTAAAGTGCTGGGTGCAAAAATGTGAGAGTGGAGTAAATCAACCCCTACCAAACATAATAGATAATTGCATAGATCTCAGGCCTTCAAGATGATGGCGATTACATAGAGCATTATAAATAGATAAATGCCAAAAAGTCCAAGAGAGGAGTAGATAATTCCTCCCAAAATATAATTGCACACCCACCTATGCCTTTATAGCAGCAAATGCAGAAATTGTATGGACAAGCATATAACTAAAACAGTGCCATAGTGTCAGCTTTTTGTTTCAAAGATTATTCTTTGCAATTCCGTAATTAAACAGAATTGCATTTTGAAAACCTTAAAAAAAAAAAAAAAAACCCTAGTGAAGTGCAAAAAATGCCAATGAAACAGCCGTTTCTATTTAAAGGGAATCTGTCAGCAAGTTTTTGGGACCACATGAGGTAAGGGTTAAAACGCTGAATCCAAAGATGTGTCACATGTCAAGCTCCGTGCTGTTGCTTACTTACACTGTAATTTTATGACCAGGACATTATCATTGCTTTGACTAGCTGGCACAAAGGCTCTTGTTTGGCTCCTCCCACCTTCTGTGATAAGCTGCTCACTGTCAATAGACACTGTACACAGATTTGCAGTTCCCAAAGGTGTTGCCCTGTGTGTTTTAATGCAGTTTTCTGCCAGGCTATGTGAACATTCTTTATTACGCATGACTACTTTTTGCCATAGTAGGAATCACGGCTGGATATGTGAAGTCATGTACTTAAATGCATCCATTTTACGGATAATGGAAGCTGTGCTCTCTAATTGGTTATAGAAATCCTTGTGACTTGCAGTGTCCCTAATAAATAAGTCTATGTTGGGTGTGCCTAATATTGTGTCCTACATGAACTATAACTTATAAGTATCTAGTGGTAGTAGTAGTAGTATAGATCGTGCACATATATTTAGCGTACCCTTTGACATATTACATCCTTGTTGCTATACTTTTCTTAAAAAGCCATGTCCTATCACATTGCGTGCAACATGAAACTATTTTTTTTCTTAGGTATGTGGTTATACACTTGTTTGGGGCAATTTGTATAGATTTAATAGTCGGTGTTAGTGGATAATTTTTTTTTTTTTTTTTTCCTTTTTTTTGGTTTTACTTGGGTGGATTCCCCTCATTATATACGTGCCATTTACCTGATCATTATTTTTTTTAAACTGGGCAGTTAGTAATCTGTATTTTATTAGCATTTGTCCTCACCAAGCAGCTAATCCCGCCCTCATGCACTGACTTCCTGGGAGGCTGGACCAATGATGAAGTAGGGGGTGTGTCTCAGACTATCTCTGACTTCTTGTAGGCTCTGTAGCTATGTGGTAGTCACACAGCACAATTCTGATATTCTGATCCAATGGAGCTGAGCTAAAAAGCATCCAAACAGCAATATCTGAGAAAAAAATATTAGCAGGTAATCATCCCTTGTAGGTACTGACACATATATCATTTTAGCCCCATTTTTGGACTGTTCATTTAATATGACATATTTTAATTTTTCCTTCAGTCTTCCTTGAATGAGTAATTTTATAACTGTATAAATAATTTTTCCATAGTCTTTTATTTAAATTTCTATAAAATTCCAAAGCAAAACAATTTTTTAAAAAAAACAAACCACTTGCTTAATTGCAAAACCTTCATGATAGAGAAAGAAATATCTGTAGTATTAACACATTTCTTTTATGCTTCTAGGTTTCTAGTTCCAGTTTCCATTGTTATCTGTAATGATATCATGGCTTATCTTTTCGGGTTCTTTTTCGGCAGGACACCATTAATAAAGGTAAGTTGCAGTCAATAGCTTAATATGTGTCTTGTAGAAGACTTGTGTGAAGATCTCATTTTAGTGTTATTCTGCTGCTAAGTGATAAATGCATTGATACCATTAGATCTGGCATTGCGTTTCCCACATTCCCATATGTTGTCCTTAGTTTTAGCTGTATGTAAAAAAAAAATAAAAAAATGCATAGGCGAAATATAAATTCCATTTATTATATCATTTCCATTTTTACCTTTTTAATTGCTGTTATTTGATCTTTTAGCTGTCGCCCAAAAAGACATGGGAAGGTTTCATTGGTGGATTCTTTCTGACCATAATATTTGGATTTGTGGTGAGTACCTCAAGTTTATTATTTGTATTATGAACATTATCAGTTAAATTATCCAGGTACAAAAAAAACCCACAAACTACTTTTCAACACAGGCATATCCAAAGTATTTATTTGTGAATAAATGAAAAATAGATATCTCCATTATTAAAGGCCAACGTACAAATTACCATATATACTTGTGTCTAAGTCGACCCGTGTATAAGGAGGAGACTGACAAGGAAACTTGCTACAGACCATTTTTGTAGCTACCAGAACAGGAAGGTGAATGTCTGGTGATAATGTGGAGCAGGAGAAGTGAAAGACATCTAGAGTGCTTGGGAGGGGTTTGTGGAGTTGTAGGTAGAAATCAGAATTGGCTCCCAAGTGACACCTAGCAGTCCCCCCACAATTGCACAGATAAGCTGAGGGGGGTACACTAAGAAGTTAAAACATTGAAAATATATTTTTTTGACTGGAAACAGAAACATAGTACTTTAAAATAATGTTTAATAGCATTTTGGTAAAACTTATTTCATGTGACAACCTAAGATAAACGTACAGAATGATCTCCTATGGAGAGGCACCGTTCATGTACATAAATCTTTTCTCCTTGTGTTACTTCTTGGTTAATTTCTTCAATTTCAATGAATACTCTTTCCTCCAGTTTTCATATGTTCTGGCACAGTTCGAGTACTTTGTGTGTCCTGCGGATTATAACAGTGAAACCAACAGCTTCTCGACCAGCTGTGAACCATCGGAGCTGTTCAGACTCCACGACTACACAGTTCCACCATATCTGCATGCGCTTCTGGGATGGGTAAGTGTCCTATGTTGTTTTATCATGGCGCTCACGGACTATTTCTGCTGTGAACATTAGAATTGTGATATTGGAAGAATTGTGCTCCTTTCAGAGGTCAGAATTAAAGGGAACCTGTCGTGCCGCCAGACGCTATTAACCCGCAGATTAACCCCATGTCTGCAGGTTAAAGGGAACCTGTCATGTGAAAAAATGCTAGTCACCTGCATGGGGTTAATCAGCTGGTAAATGGCGCTCTGAAGCCTTGCGGCCACTGCACTACAGGCCCAGCTACCGGGAGGAAATTAGCTTTCTTCCTTCCCGCACCTACGTGCTTTCAGTCCTAGATCCGTGGCCGGCGAGGCTTCAATCGCTGCTCAGTAGATGGTGAGTGGCGGTTGTAACCACACCCCGCACTGACGGACAGACGGCTCTGCAGTGCACACCCGTAGGTATTACCGCTGGACAGTGATGCAGTGTATTAACCTTGGATACACAAAGCAGGGTCTAATGTGTAGAAGTCTAGCGGTAATCTACATCAGTACAGTACCCAACACAGGCAAACACAATGAGGCTTGAAAATTTGAATCATTCAGAATTTTCCATATTTCTGCATACTTTTAACTTAAAACTACATCACATTTTCACACTTGTGAAATCAAATTGGTGAAAATGACTAGACTTCATCATTAAATGAGGTCAATGATCCAAGATCTGTAAGTAGCAAAAGTATGTGAACCTTTGCTTTCAGTATCTGGTGTGACCCTCTGTGCAGCAATAGCTGCTTCTTATCATTTCCGGTAATTGTTGATTAGTTCTGTACGTTGGCTTGGAAAAGAAAAAAAAGTTGTCTATTTCTTCAGTGTAAGGCCCAATAATCGAAAGGAATATTAAAAGGATCTCATGCTGCTATCAGAAAACCTAGCAGAAACATGCTGACAGATTCCCTTTTTACTAGCGAAGCGACTTAGTCACAGATCCATGGCGCAGATCCAGATCACTAAGACCTCAACGTGATTTTGTTTTGACCTCAACGTGATTTTGTTTTGACCTGTGCTAGCAACATTTGGATGGATCATCAATATCAGATTATTGAGGGTCCTACTCCCGGCACCAAACGGAAGTGAGCTGCAGCACGTATAAGGTGTGTGTGCTGTTTTTCTCTCTGTTCCACCAATCTGATAGTGGTAACTTATCCTCATGTAGGTCATCAGTGTCATAATAGTGGAAAACCCCTGTAGGCTGTGTCCACATGTTGCATTTTTGCTGCGTTTTTTTGTCGCAAACAAAACCTGCTCTCTTGGGAGTAAAGAAGCTGCTTGCAAAAAGCAATTTTTGCTATCGAGTTTTTATTGTCTCTTGTGCATGATGATAAAGTTTAGTGACGTTTTAGTGGCCCAAAAATAAGCATGATTTAACTTCCTTAGGTTTTTGTACCAAAAAGGTAGCAAAAACTGATACATGCGATTTTTGCTGTATTTTGGCACTTACCCATGGTTTCCTATGAGTGAAAAACCGCTGCAAATACGCGGAAAAAATGCTGAAAGAAGTGACATGCTGCAGTTTTCCAAATCAGTCAGAAAAATAATACCAATGTGTGTGCATGAGATTTCTGAAATCTCATAGACTTTGCTAGAACTGTAAAATGCAGCTTAAAATTGGCATAAAAATGCAGCAGCAAAAAAAACAAAAAAAACAAAACGCTGTAAAAACGCAACATGTGAACATAGCCTTAGGTGTTTATGGTACATGGATAGCTTTTACATTATGTACTTTAGCTGTAGTAAATTGTACGCAGTGGAGATTTTCCCATGTAATGTACAGTACAGACCAAAAGTTTGGACACACCTCATTCAAAGAGTTTTTTTATTTTCATGAATATAAAAATTGTAGATTCACTCTGAAGGCATCAAAACTATGAATTAACACGTGTGGAATTATATAATTAACTAAAAAGTGTGAAACAACAGAAAATATGTCTTATATTCTAGGTTCTTCAAAGTAGCCACCTTTTGCTTTGATTACTGCTTTGCACACTCTTGGCATTCTATTGATGTGCTTCAAGAGGTAGTCACTGGAAATGGTCTTCCAACAGTCTTGAAGAAGTTCCCAGAGATGCTTAGCACTTGTTGGCCCTTTTGCCTTCACTCTGCGGTCCAGCTCACCCCAAACCATCTCGATTGGGTTCAGGTCTGGTGACTGTGGAGGCCAGGTCATCTGGCGTAGCACCCCATCACTTTCCTTCTTTGTCAAATAGCCCTTACACAGCCTGGAGGTGTGTTTGGGGTCATTGTCCTGTTGAAAAATAAATGATGGTCCAACTAAACGCAAACCGGATGGAATAGCATGCCGCTGCAAGATGCTGTGGTAGCCATGCTGGTTCAGTATGCCTTCAATTTTGAATAAATCCCCACAGTGTCACCAGCAAAGCACCCCCACACCATCACACCTCCTCCTCCATGCTTCATGGTGGGAACCAGGCATGTAGAGTCCATCCGTTCACCTTTTCTGCGTCGCACAAAGACACTGGTGGTTGGAACCAAAGTTCTCAAATTTGGACTCATCAGACCAAAGCACAGATTTCCACTGGTCTAATGTCCATTCCTTGTGTTCTTTAGCCCAAACAAGTCTCTTCTGCTTGTTGCCTGTCCTTAGCAGTGGTTTCCTAGCAGCTATTTTACCATGAATGCCTGCTGCACAAAGTCTCAACAGTTGTTGTAGAGATTTGTCTGCTGTTAGAACTCTGTGTGGCATTGACCTGGTCTCTATTCTGAGCTGCTGTTTATCTGCGATTTCTGAGGCTGGTGACTCGGATGAACTTATCCTCCACAGCAGAGGTAACTCTTGGTCTTCATTTCCTGGGGCGGTCCTCATGTGAGCCAGTTTCTTTGTAGTGCTTGATGGTTTTTGCCACTGCACTTGGGGACACTTTCAAAGTTTCCCCAATTTTTCGGACTGACTGATCTTCATTTCTTAAAGTAATGATGGCCACTTGTTTTTCTTTACTTAGCTGCTTTTTTCTTGCCATAATACAAATTCTAACAGTCTATTCAGTAGGACGATCAGCTGTGTATCAACCAGACTTCTGTACAACACAACTGATGGTCCCAACCCCATTTATAAGGCAAGAAATCCCACTTATTAAACCTGACAGGGCACACCTGTGAAGTGAAAACTATTTCCGGTGACTACCTCTTGAAGCTCATCAAGAGAATGCCAAGAGTGTGCAAAGCAGTGATAAAAGCAAAGGGTGGCTTTGAAGAACCTAGAATATAAGACATATTTTCAGTTGTTTCACACTTTTTTGTTAATTATATAATTCCACATGTGTTAATTCATAGTTTTGATGCTTTCAGAGTGAATCTACAATTTTCATAGTCATTAAAATAAAGAAAACTCTTTGAATGAGAAGGTGTGTCCAAACTTTTGGTCTGTACTGTACATTGATGTACAGTGTGCTCCGTGCATGCTCTATCCCACCACCATGCTGGCGCACCTCTGTGTCTCCATTGCCGTAACAGTTTCTGCACCCATGTCATTTGCAGATGGTGTTGATTTGAAGCAGTTGATGTGTTACTGCCATTTGATCTCCTTCGCTTCTCCCCTCTGCATATCTCTTCACTGGCTCCCATTTCCTCAGTGTATCCAGTTCAAATTACGAATACTGACCTACAAGGCCATCTATAACCTGTCTCCCCCATATGTCTCTGAACTAATCTCCCAATACCTTCCCTCACGTAATCTCCGGTCCTCCCAAGACCTCCTTCTCTCCTCCACACTTATTCGCTCCTCACCCAACTGCCTCCAAGACTTCTCCCGAATAGCCCCTATTCTCTGGAATTCTTTGCCCCAACAAGTCCGACTATCAACCACATTTGGATCCTTCAGACGGAACCTGAAAACCCACCTCTTCAAGAAAGCCTACAGCCTGCAATGACCCCGCTACCTCCTTCTCTCTCACCACTACCGGTGATCTCACCTCAACCAACACCGAAACTGCTGCAACCCACCAACCTACTGTCTCCTTCCCCACCATCCTGTAGCATGTAAGCCCGAAAGGGCAGGATCCTCTCCCCTCTGTATCAGTCTGTCATTGTTAGTTTGTTTACTGTAAGTGATATCTGTAATTTGTATGTAACCTCTTCTCATGTACAGCACCATGGAATCAATGGTGCTATATAAATAATAATAATAATTATGGATTATATGTATGTGTTGGGTACCGTAATGTTGCAGATTACTGCTTGACTTGTGTGCAATACATTAGACCCTGCTTTGTGTATCCAAGGTTAAAGGGATTGTCTGGGACTTTAACTTTGATAGCCTCGCCTAAGCATAAGTCATCAATGTCTGAATGGTTGAGATGCGACACCTGGCACCCCCGCCAATCAACTGTTCCTGGTGTTGGCCGGAGCAGCTCAGTTAAAAAGCTGAACAGCTCGGTTGAAGGAATAATGGCCACAGATGGGTTCTGCACATCCGACCCCTGGGCAGTTCCGGGTACAGCTGATAAGCTGGCGTTCTGCGTGTCGCACCCGCATGATCAGACATTGATAACCTATCCTGAGGATATGCCATCAATGTTAAAGTCTTGGAAACCCCTTTTAATACATTTAATATATTGAGTATTATATCTTGGCATATCTCTTATACTATTGTGTTTTTGTATTATAGCCTCTTGTTTATGTTGCTGCTGTCATATGCATTAGTTGCCCATATAATCTATTACTGCAAATAGTAACTAGCTGACCCCAGAATTTTGTGGCACATCAGACCTATTTTCTTTTGGGTAGGAAAAAGTTATTGTAACCTTCTCCTCATGTTTTCATTGTGTCTGCATTAAGAGTTTTTCATATTTAGTAGGGATGAGCGAACGTGCTCAGTGATACTTGGATTTCACTTGAGTGTGTGGGTGCTCGGATATGCCCGTCATTTGTCAAGCATTGGCTGGTGCTCTGATTTGAAGCTCAAATCCTCGCCCTGCATGTTTGGCGCCTGTTACATATCCAATAAACTTTAAGGGATTGCCTGTCAGTCACTGTAATGCTGCAGCCATCTTGGTAGTGGCATTACTGTGATTTGGCTGGCCGCAGTCCCTCATCAGCGGTTATAAAGGACAGGCGCCACAATGCTCAGCGATGCCATTGCACAGCTCAGGGACCGTTCTGATTGTAGGTAAAGAGCAGTTAGCCAGAGTGAGCATGGATGTCTGACATTTGTCCAGTTCTCCAAGACTTTGAGGACTGCACAAAGATGGTGAGTGGCAATGATGCCATAATTAGCTCAACGATCCCGCTTCTGTTTCTACTTAAACAGTCGCTGCTCACAATTAAAGCTGAAGCTTTGCATGTGTATCAGGTGGAGATGGAGGAAGACATGAGACAGGGAGATACTACCCAGCCTTATCTCTTCTGCTCAGCTGGGATTGGGTAACCATGAGGACCCTGAGGAGGAGGAACAGGAACTGGTTGTTAGTGCAATAGAGGCTAGTAACCACACAAGCTTTGTTCTGTCTCTCCTACATGCATGGGCTAAGGAAGAGATGGAGGAGATTGAGAGTAGTCATCATGGGGGGATAGGGAAATGTTCACTGTGTAGGGAGCATGGCACATATAGCCGACTTTATGTACCCTGCCTTTCCCATGACCCTCGTGTTACATTAATCTTGGCCAAAATATAGTACTAGTTGTTCACCCTTCTAGAAAACCTTGCATCTCTCCTTCCTGAGGCTGAGAGGTCTACTAAAATGTTGCTATTGTGAAAAATGTGTTGGAAAATATGTTGAAAAAATTCCCATCAAACAACGCTAGCGGGAAGGGGCTATCACGCTTACCCTTATCTGCAGGAGTGTAGCGTGACCGGTCAGCGGTCCCGGCGTTGGGGAAGGAACTCAGACCACGGGGCTGTCAGAGGGACCAGTGCAGGAGCACAGCTTGGGAAGTCGCAGGACCTGTGGAAGGGGCGGAGCACTTGCAGAAGCCCTTAGAGGCTGCAGGACCTGGCACCACGTGACCTGTGACGTCAGAGGGGGCGGAGCTTATCGCAGGGACGCTGAAGTGACAGGCAGAGGGCTCAGAGAGCCAGGGGTTTATACAGTAGCAATAGTCAGGCAATCCAGAAGTCATACACAGGAGAATCAATGTGGTACAAAGTCAGGCAGAGCAAGAATGGTCAGGGAAGCAGGAGGTCAGACACGGGTCAGGCTGCACGGTACAAAATCAGAAAGTCAGAGAGTAGTCTAGGGGAGCCAAAGGTCAGAACACAGGTCGAGCAGGACGGTACCAAATCAGGAAGCCAAGTGACAAAAACCAAAATCCAGACCAGGTCATACACACCACAAACACGGAAACAGGCGAGAGGCACTTAGCAAAGGCAGGGTCGGACACACTCAAGTATGAAGTATAAACGACAGGGAAGGTTGCTCGCCTGTGGCCATAAATACCCTCCCTGAGCCCAAAGAGAGGCTCCAACCATTAACCCTTCACTTGTCCGACCAAAATTCCAGATACCATGATATTAACCCTTCGCTTGTCAGACCAAAATTCCAGATACCATGACAGTACCCCTCCCTCAACGGGGGGCCTCCGGACCCCCAGGTCTTCCTGGGTATCGAGCATGATATGCCCTGACCAGGCGATCTGCGTGCAATGATCTGGCCGGTACCCAGGAACCATCCTCCGGGCCATACCCTTTTCAATGGACGAGGTACTGCAAAGAGCCACGAACCCGTCGAGATTGCACAATTTTTTGCACCTCGAACTCCATGTGGCCGTCCACTGATATAGGCGGTGGTAGAGGAGTACGTTCCTCCCTTACTGAACCTACCGGCTTAAGCATGGACCTATGAAAAACGTTGTGCACCTTCAGGGAGGATGGGAGATGTAGCCGATAAGTTACCGGGTTAATCACCTCCGTTATGACGTAGGGACCAATAAATTTGGGACCCAACTTTGCTGATGGCAATTTTAGCGTTATATTACGTGTTGAGAGCCACACCTTGTCCCCACAATGCAAGTCCTGACCCGGACCCCTCTTTCTATCAGCAAAACGTTTGTACCTTCCCTGAGCCTTTTCAATACTTGCACGAACCCTTGACCATAAACCACTGATCTGCCTAACCGAATCCTCTACCCCTGGACAATTTGAGTCCAACCGCGAGAATTCGCCAAAATGAGGATTTAATCCAAGATTAATAAAAAAAAAGTGACCTACCGGTGGACTGGTTAATTTGGTTATTAAAGGCGAACTCCGCCAATGGTAATGCATCACACCAGTCGTCTTGCAGTGTTGAGGTCAAACATCGAAGGATCTGTTCCAAAGACTGGTTGGTGCGCTCCGTTTGGCCATTACTCTCCGGGTGGTAGGCTGAGGAAAAAGACAAATATATCCCTAACTTTCTACAGAACGCTCGCCAAAATTTGCCCCCCTATCTTAAACGATATTGATAGGTACCCCATGGAGACGAATGATTTGGGAAAGGAAGTGTTTAGAAAGGACCTCAGCAGACGGTAGTTTAGACATGGGTACGAAATGTGCCATCTTTGAAAACCTATCTACTACTGCCCAAATGACGGTATTACCCTTGGAGGGGGGGAGGTTGGTAATGAAATCCATGGACAAATGGGTCCATGGTCTTTCTGGAATTGGCAGTGGTACCAATTCCCCGGCCAGCAATGAGAGCTCTTAGAATGGGCGCACACCCCACAGGCCATGACATACCCCTTAATTTCTGAACACATTGATGGCCACCAAAACATTCTCTTTACCGCCTCATAAGTGGCCGCAATACCTGGGTGGGCCCCCAACTTAGAATCGTGAAACTCTCGTAAGAGCTTGGACCGTAAGACCTGTGGTACAAACAATTTATTAGGCGGTTTGGCCCTTGGAGCTAAAAATTGAGCCCCCACAATCTCCTGCTCCAACTTTGACGAAAGCTCAGCTATCACCACCCCGGGTTGACGAATGGACGAGGGAAGATCGGGGGCAGAAAGAGGTTCGAAACTTCGTGACAATGCGTCCGCCTTCACGTTCTTAGAACCAGGCCGGAAAGTTATGGAGAACTGGAACCGGGAAAAAAAGTGACCACCGAGCCTGTCTGGGAGTCGACCTTTTTGCTGTGTTAATGTACTCCAAATTTTTATCGTCAGTGATAACCGTAATTGGATGTTCTGCCCCCTCAAAAAAATGCCTCCATTCTTCAAACGCTAATTTTATAGCCAAGAGCTCTCTGTTCCCCACATCATAATTTCTCTCTGCCGGAGAGAACTTCTTGGAAAAAAAATCACAGGGTCTGAGATTAGTTAATGTAGCCGATCCTTGAGACAAAACAGCCCCCACCCCCACCTCGGACGCATCTACCTCTACCACAAACTGCTGAGACGGATTAGGCTGCACCAGAACTGGCGCAGACATAAAGCAATTCTTCAGATTCACAAAAGCTTGTTTGGCCGGAAGGGACCAATTCTTTATATCGGCCCCCTTACATGTAAGATCAGTAAGAGGTTTCACTATCTGAGAAAAACCCTTGATAAACCTTCGATAATAATTTGCGAACCCTAGAAAACGCTGCAGGCCCTTCAGGTCCTGGGGTTGGACCCAATCCGCAATGGCCTACACCTTTTTGGGATCCATACAAAACCCCTGTGGAGAAATGATCAGCCCTAGAAAAGTTAACTCCTGCACACAAAAGGTACATTTTTCTAATTTAACAAACAATTGGTTCTCCCTGAGTCTCTGGAGAACAATCTTAACATGAGATAGGTGAGACTGCTCGTCTGTGGAGAAAACCAAGATATCGTCTAAATAAATGGCAATAAAGCGGCCAATCAGGTCCGCAAAAATCACATTAATAAAATTCTGAAAAACTGCTGGTGCGTTGGCGAGACCGAATAGCATCACAAGATTCTCAAACAACCCTTCAGTAGTAAGAAATGCCATTTTCTATTCATCCCCCTCTTTAATCCTAATAAGATTAGGTCTAGTTTGGAGAACCATTTTGCTCCCGAGAGCTGATTGCACAGATCAGGAATCAACGGTAAGGATATGCATTTTTAACAGTGATTTTATTGCGTTCCCGAAAGTCGAGGCAGGGACGTAGGCCACCATCTTTCTTTTTAACAAAAAAGAACCCCGCTGCAACTGGAGAGACCGAAGGTCTGATATGCCCTTTCCGGAGACTTTCCTTTATATACTCTTTCATTGCCAAACGTTCAGGCCCAGATAAATTAAACAGACGGGCTTTGGGTAATTTGGCCCCTGGGACTAAATCAATGTTGCAATCAAAAGGCCTATGTGGGGGTAATGCCTCGGCCTCGCTTTCGGAGAACACGTCCTCGAAGTCTTTCAGGCACTCCGGAATACCCTCCAGACACACAGAAGACTCCAAAACAGGATTTGCAGGGGAAACACAACACACAGCTTTATAGGAACAGTCATCACATTTCAGACCCCATTTAACAATTACCCTCCTCTCCCAGTCAATTACCGGGTTGTGCCGCTGAAGCCACGGCATACCCAACACCAACCCTTCAGGTAGATTATCCATAATGAAACATTTCATCTCCTCCGCCTGGGAGGAGCCAACCTGTAACACAAAGGTATTGGTGGCATAACGAATCCCTGAACGGGTGAGAGGGGAGGAGTCAATTGCCACGATTTTCAACGGGGTCTCTAACCTGACTGTCCCTATCTTGGCCCTGGAGACTGTGCTGGCACTGACCAGGTTTAGAGAGGAACCGCAGTCCACCAAAGCTGTGGAAAAAAATGACATTTGTCTACCAGCAGTTCAACATCAAGCAACAGCTTGGGGCATGAAGAAAAAGGTACCTGCGGGTCTGGGCAGCCTCCTCGATCACTACCCAGACCTAGAAGTTTCCCGCCGGCTGGGAAGACGAGGGACAGGACGGACAGTCTCTCCTCCAATGTCCTGCTTCTCCACAATAAAAGCACAGCGGTTTATCCCGTCGGCGTCTCCTCTCTTTCTCTTTGATGGATTTGGCACCAATCTCCATGGGTATCGCACTAGCCCCAACTTCCTTGCTCCCAGCGAACAGAGGGGACTCGGAGTGCATCACCCCTCTGGCCCTTAACCGTCGATCCATCCGAACTGCCTGTGTCATGGCATCTTCCAGGGTATCAGGAGGCGGATGCAGGGCTAGGGCGTCCTGAAGGCGTTCTGCTAAGCCCCTATGGAATAGACCGCGGAGAGCCACATCGTCCCAGGTGACTTCCGCTGCCCACCGCCGAAACTCAGAACAATACCACTCTGCAGAGTGCCGACCCTGACGTGCGCTCATCAACATGTCCTCCGCCAGTCGTACTCTATCAGGCTCATCATAGA
Organism: Dendrobates tinctorius; assembly: GCF_039654945.1. Classification (NCBI taxonomy): domain Eukaryota; kingdom Metazoa; phylum Chordata; class Amphibia; order Anura; family Dendrobatidae; genus Dendrobates; species Dendrobates tinctorius. Next base: position 43,174,691 of record NW_027361679.1, on the reverse strand, counting down.
TACGGCCCAAGGCCTCAAAAAACTCATCCACAGTCATACGTTCTGGTGCGGTGGGTGCTAGTGAAAATGCCCAGGCTTGTGGGGCACCTCGCAACAGGGAGATAACTACCCCCACCCTCTGAAATTCTCCCCCGGATGAGCGAGGTCTCAGGGAGAAAAATAATTTGCACCCCTCCCGGAACGCTCTGAACTCCTTTTTGTCTCCAGAAAAGGAGTCAGGCAGTTTAACCGGGGATTCAGGGGACGTAAGGGATACATCCCTACTCTCGGAAGACATAGCCCCTTGCACAGTATTAACCAGCTGCTGCTGGGTATGAGCTATACTGCGCTGTTCAACACTCATTTTCTGGAACATTTGAGAGAGCTGCTTCACTTGCTCTGACAATGCCTGCATCGGGTCCATGACTGCAGCAGACCCCCACACACTCACACACAGGTAGTAACAGAAGGATGAGTGGGGGGAGGAAAAGTAATAAGGTCGTTTATAATATCACGCTTACCCTTATCTGCAGGAGTGTAGTGTGATCGGTCAGCGGTCCCGGCGTTGGGGAAGGAACTCAGACCACGGGGCTGTCAGAGGGACCAGTGCAGGAGCACAGCTTGGGAGGTCGCAGGACCTGTGGAAGGGGCGGAGCACTTGCAGAAGCCCTCTGAGGCTGCAGGTCCTAGCACCACGTGACCTGTGACGTCAGAGGGGGCGGAGCTTATCACAGGGACGCTGAAGTGACAGGCAGAGGGCTCAGAGAGCCAGGGGTTTATACAGTAGCGATAGTCAGGAAATCCAGAAGTCATACACAGGAGAATCAATGTGGTACAGAGTCAGGCAGAGCAAGAATGGTCAGGGAAGCAGGAGGTCAGACACGGGTCGGGCTGCACGGTACAAAATCAGAAAGTCAGAGAGTAGTCTAGGGGAGCCAAAGGTCAGAACACAGGTCGAGCAGGACGGTACCAAATCAGGAAGCCAAGAGACAAAATCCAAAATCCAGACCAGGTCATACACACCACAAACACGGAAACAGGCGAGAGGCACTTAGCAAAGGCAGGGTCGGACACACTCAAGTATGAAGTATAAACGACAGGGAAGGTTGCTCGCCTGTGGCCATAAATACCCTCCCTGAGACCAAAGAGAGGCTCCAACCATTAACCCTTCACTTGTCCGACCAAAATTCCAGATACCATGATATTAACCCTTCGCTTGTCAGACCAAAATTCCAGATACCATGACAGGGGCAAGCTTCTTTGCTCAACCAAGGAGGAGAGGCGAGAGAGACACACCAGGTACGTCAGTCGGGGATACTCTGTCAAAAGCCTGAGCCAATTTCATGACAGACTCCCAGCGTCCATGCCCTGATGACTGGGTATGGGTATTTTTTTACAAGGAGACAAAAGTTTTAAAGGTGGTCAAGCAAAACCTGGTCAAAAAACAATGTACTCCCTAATTCCTCTGTGACCTTCAACTATTGGGTCTCAAAGCTGCACACCTGGTATGAGCTGTTCCTCTATGCCTTGGAGTTGTTGTGCTGCTCTGCCTCTAGCGTCTTGTCTTAATGGGTTTTTAGTGCCGCCGGGGGGATTTCATAGCAGACAGGTACAGAAAATGCTCAAACGCTCACTCTGATAAAAATGAACAAATCCTGGATTAGCCATGAATTTTCCACACTACCAGATGACAGCAGCACATAAAGTGTTTTTAATCTTCAATATTTGAATGAGGCCTGCCAGTTGTTGCCTTCAAGGGTGCATGGATGACCCGCCTTATAACTTTTTCCTGGCTTTGCACTGTGTGCAAAGTCTTTGACCGTGAAAGTTCCATAACTACACTTTTTTATTTTTTTATGGGGCACTCCAGTTAGTGCCTTCAAATGTGTGTGGATGACCTTCCTTGTAATTTTTTTCTGGCTTTGCATTGTAGGAGTACTAGGACTACACTTTGTTCACAATATTTGAATGAGATACCACATTTGGTGTCTTGAAGGGTGTATGGATGAGCCTGCTTCTAATTTTTGACAGCCTTTGCACTTAGTGAATAGTCTTTATGAATCTGAGTACCACTATATGACAGTTTGAACAGAATGTGTATGAGGCCCTCCTTTATGTCTAATACAGGGTGTATGAGTTCCTCTTCCATCAAATTTTTGGCAGCTGTTGCTTCCTTACACTGAAATTTCTAATTTTTTAATAAAGATTTCAATTTTGGTTTACTTAAATTATTATTATTTTTTTTTTTTTATTTTGCCTTTGTATACAAGTCATTATACAAGAACGAATGTTTCTTAACATTTTTTTCCTCTAAACTCCAGTTTCTTGTCGAAATTTCAGTGTTTTATTGTCAGTCCTTAAAGTGGAATAAAAGTGTGACACCATTGTTCTCAGCAGTGATCTGGGATTCAGAGATGCTTCCCCATACTGTTCTCCTTCCATTCAGCACTTTTCCCATGCATTTCAACATTTAATTGACAAAACTGATAAAAACTGTCGGCAGATGCCCTGTTGTATGAAATTCTTTACATGTGTTACAAATCATTTCTGTAATTCTATTTTGTGTGAGTGTTTCCCCATTTATGGCCTTACTCCAGGATTGTGCAGTGATTTATATGCAGACTTATTCTGTATATTATCTGAAAGTTTGGGTAAGATGCTTCGATTTCACAGCACCGTTGACAATTTTTTTTTTCCCAGACAACAGTTCGCCTGTACCCATTTCAGATACACAGCATTGCCCTATCAACATTCGGTTCACTGATCGGTCCATTTGGAGGCTTCTTTGCCAGCGGCTTCAAGCGAGCCTTTAAAATTAAGGTAGGTCTTTATTGCTTATTACAGAAAACAAAACCCCCAAAAGCTGGAGCATATGTTGGTATAAATTCAATGCATAGGTGCGCATTCACACTGGAGCCGTTTAATAGCACCTAAGACACAAACAAAAGGAGCAAAGACCCTGTAGTAAGCAAATGAATAAATAGTAGTACATGTAAATAACGTAGGGTAGTTAATTTTCACTGTTTTCACCAAAATAGTGTAAAATCCATCCCACTGCGACAAGGTGTACCCAATCGTGGGGGTCCCTAACTCTTGTAGTTCACTGCATCACCTGTTACAGAAAACATTTGAATCTATGCTATTACTTGTTGCCTTTTTCTAACTAGAACTGTCTTTTTTTAGATTGCTATATATTTTGGTCTGTAAGATGTAGCGGACTATGAGACGCAGTCCAGGTGTAATAAACACAAATTATTTTATATTAACTAAATGCCACTGATAGGTGGAGGTATATGGAGTCGACTAGTCACTAAAACTGATCAGTTATTATAGGAAAATAACTAATTTTTTTTTTTTAATATAGCGCTAACATATTCTGCAGCGCTTTACAGTTTGCGCTGTCCCCGATATGGAATTTAGATTGTTAGCCCAATCTGTATGTCTTTGGAGTGTGGGTGGAAACCGGAGAACCCGGAGGAAACGTATGCAAACACGGGGACAACATACAAACTCCTTGCAGATGTTGTCCTTGGGATTTGAACCCAGGACTCCAGCGCTGCAAGGCTGTAGTATCCACTGAGCCACCGTGCTGCCTGTGCTTAGCTCAGATATTGTACAATTGAATAGGTTTTTGTGGTGTAATGTCACTGCTGTCGATAGTCTACAAGATGAGCCACCAGAAAGGTACAAATTGCTCAAAAAATTGCAATGTCTCAGGCTGGGTTCACACTTGCGTTTGGCGGGCACATCAAACCGCCGCATGTGGACGCATCCGCATACAACGCATGTCCCTGCGTACCCATTGTTAAAGTTAGGTACGCAAGGCGCATGCGGAAGTAGGCGGAGCTTAAGGGAGGAAGTGCGTAAGTAGGCAGAGCTTAAGGGAGGAAGTACGCAGCCATACGCAGACCAGCCAAAGGCAAGTGTAAACCCAGCCTCCGTGTGACAATATTTGGTGATGAGGGGGAGCATTTGCTTTGACATGAGTGAGTACTGTATTAAAAGGATTTTATAAGAGAATGTGTTAAAATTGTTTGCTGTGACATATTTCTCTTTCAAATATATTTTCTGAATTTTCTGTTTTAATGGAACAAAGACATAGACAAATATATCCTTTCAATATGTTAATAGATCATATAATAATGACCATACAATAAAAAACACAGAACGTACAAAGAAAAAGAAAAAAAAAAGGAGGGGAGGATAGGAGGAAGAGGGTAGTATGTGGGTCACCCAAATAATGGTATACTAAGGATTGGGAAGTGATAAGGATATTATGTATGATTAACCAAAAGAAAGTCCGGCGTTTGGTATTTGCAGATGTGCATGTGTTAACAACGGGTCCCTGAGCCTCCAGTATTTAGCCTGAGCATCATGGAATACGCTAGTAAGGTGTCCATTGGTCGTAAAATTATCTATTCGGTATAGAAATTCCTGGTATGGTTTGTCTTTTCAAGAATGAGCTTTTGTCAGTTTTTCGTCATATCGCTGGTCGGGATCGCTGGTGAGTCGCTAGGTGTAACGGTACCCTAAGAAAAAAAGAGTGAGGAGTTTGGATGGGTGAGTGTGGACGATTTGTAGTGTAATTGAGCTTCCCAGAAATCTCTTATTGGGTGATGGGGGACGTAAAAAAGACAAGAAATGAGACACCTGGGGGCAAGTCCACAAAACGTGCATTATATCATTTGTGGATGGACATTTCTCGGAATTAATTAGCGGGATTTTCGAAGGACCATATGTGCTATACGCACTGGGACCATGTACCGACACATGAGGATTTTGTAAACGGACTCCATCGCGGAAGAGTTTATAGAACAGGAAGAGACCACGTTCCATGCTTTATTTTCCCTTCACCCATGACAGCACAACTGAGAGAGGGATCCGGCCCACCAGGACAGGAACCTACTGAGACATAAGGGGCGGCACCTCTCTCCCGCTTCAGTTGGGTTCCTGTCCTGGAAGGAATCGCACTGTGGCGGTGCCTGTCATGGGCGAAGAAAGAAGAAAAAGAAAGAAAGAAAGGGACCCAGGCCCGTCCCGGCGCGGGAAGAACAGGTAACTTACCTGTAGCGCTGGCCGTCGGGTCCTGGAAGCACAGTCCCCGGTGTTCCTCTGAGCTCCGGGTTCGTGTGGGCGCGGATGGGATCCCGGTGGCCCCGCGGAGCCCCCACCGCACCGCCCTCCCCTCGCTCACGCCGCATCTCGATCCCCGTGGCAGGGGAGAGAGACGCTGGCTCCTTCCAGCCGCTGACGTCAGCGGCGCTATGCATTGTGGGTGCGCCGGCTGACGTCAGCACAGGGCGACGGTGTCATGGCGCTGGGTGCGACGCCGGCCGGCTTTTCTGAAGCGGGCGGTCGCAGGAGGGAGGGGAGGAGACACCACCGACAGAGGCTGCATATAATCAAGGCGTGGGAGACGGTGGAAAATGGAGTCGGAGCAGGAGAGATCGCTGTCTCTGCCTCCCTCACAACCCTCAGGCAAACATGGAAGCCGCTCAAGTACCAGCCGCCCCAGCCACAGATCAGGAGAATACTCAAGGTCCAGAGAGCACAGGTCACATGCTCCGACGCAGCCTCCGAGTCCGGTACCCTTGATTACGGGTGGTGAGTGATCTTCGTGAATGCTAGCATTTATGTTAATAGGGATTCTCTGTTGTATGCTTTACCCTGTAGGAAAGGCCCAAAAAAGCAGGAAGCAAGACGAACAATAGGGACTGTGCTATATGTAAAACTCTCCTAGCAAGAGACTGGCAGAAAGATCTCTGTGCCTCTTGCATTCAGCGGACCATGGAGGAGGAAGCGCCTAGTTTCGCAGCCAATTTAATATCCGCCCTCAGGTCAGAAATGGAGGGTTCAATTAAGACCCTATTAAAAAAGGGAAGAAAAGTAGGAAGAATTCGCCTAGTTCTCCCTCAGATTCCTCATCAGCCTCGTCTCAGGCGGAACAGGCATTCTCCTCAGACTCCTCAGACAGTGACACGGGGGTAAGCCATGTTTCCCTGTAGAAGACACGGATGGTCTCCTAAAGTCCATTAGAACTACAATGGGCCTAAAGGAAGAAAGGGCGGCTAAAACCCTAGAGGAGGTCATGTTTGGGGGGCTTCAAGAGAGGAAAAAACGAACCTTTCCAGTGAACGAGAAGATTCAGGCGCTTATTGAGAGAGAGTGGAGGAAACCCGAAAAGTCTGGGGCCCTTCCGTCCACCGCTAAGAGACGATACCCCTTTGAGCACAAGGATGCGGAGATATGGGACAAAGTCCCAAAAATAGATGCAGCAGTATCCAGGTCTTCCAAAAAGTCGGCCCTGCCCTTGGAAGACTCAGGGGTTCTTAGAGACCCGCTGAACAAAAAGGCGGACTCATATTTGAGGCACGCGTGGGAAGCGACAGCAGGAGGACTAAAGCCGGCGATAGCAGGCCCCTGCACAGCACGCTCCCTCATGATCTGGCTGCAGCAGTTAGAAGAGAAGCTGGCATGAAAGGTCCCAAGAGAGAAAATTTTAGCAGATATGTATCTCTTGCACAGGGCAGCAGCTTTTTTGGCAGATACCTCGGCGGACTCTATGAGGTTGACAGCTAGGGCAGCGGGACTATCAAATGCGCATTATGGCTTAAGGGCTGCCCGGGTGACCTACAGTCTAAAGCTAAATTGTGCTCTCTCCACTGCGATGGTCGGTTCTTATTCGGCAAGAACTTGCACGATATCCTGGAGAAAGCAAGCGATAGGAAAAAAGGCTTCCCCAGGTTCCCGACGGAACAGAGGAGACAACCCTTTCGGAGGGGAAGATTCGATAGGGGGCGTCCTCCCACTGGCAGGAGAAGATGGGAGGATAAAAGGAAAAGAGTCGGGATTTATGTTTGGTGGAAGCACCTCCACCTCAAGAAATCGCCACGATGACGCCAGTAATCCAGTGTGGGGGGGGGGATTGGCACTCTTTTTCCAGGCCTGGGAAAAGATCTCCTCCAATACCTGGATCCTGGGCATCTTAAGAGAAGGCCTGAGAATCCCCTTTATTCGCCAGCCAAAACCTGTGGTTGTCATTACACCCATCAGGAAGGTGACCGAAGAACAGTTGGCCTTGGAAGCGGAGATCCTGAGCCTGATAGACAAGCGGGTACTTTACGAGGTCCCACACACACAGGAAGGAAGGGGGTTCTATTCACCCCTTTTTCTGATAAAAAAAACGATCAATCATTCAGGACAATTACAAATCTCAGACGGCTCAATCAATGGATAAGAAACCAGACCTTCCAGATGGAGTCAGTGGCTACGGCCGTGAAGCTACTACATCAAGATTGTTTTATGGCCGTAGTCAACTTAACTTAAAGGATGCATATTATCACATCCCTATCCATCCAGATTACCAAAAATACTTGAGGGTAGCGCTTTATATCCAAGGCGTACTGAGGCATTTCCAGTTCAGAGCTCTTCCATTTGGCATATCCATAGCCCCGAGAGTTTTCACCAAGGTCATAGCGGAGGTGACAGCCTTTCTCCGAATTCACGAGACGGTCATAATACCATACTTGGACGATTTCCTTATAGTGGGCAGCTCAGAGGACCACTGCACTGCACAGTTGCGCCGGGTGACCGACACCTTGCAGGAATTAGGGTGGATAATCAATTTCAAAAAATCGAAATTACAACCCCTAAAAAAACACCTTCCTGGGATTTATACTGGATTCAGAAAGGCAGGCGTATCTGCTCCCAGAGTCCAAAATAGAGAAGGTACGGAATCTGGCCTTGGCGGCCCGAAACCAACCATGTATGACATTGAGAAGGGCAATGTCCCTACTAGGTACCCAAATGTCCTGTATTCCAGCAGTCAGGTGGGCTCAATTTCACACCCGACAACTCTAGGGGGAGATATTATCAGCGCAAAGATCACTAAGAGGGCGTTTAGAAGGAAAGCTGGAGCTTTCTGTAAAAACCAGAGACTCTCTCAACTGGTGGCTGGACGGTACAAATCTGACCTCAGGAATACCGTGGGACAGACAGACGACAGATGTGATTTTAACAGATGCAAGCTCCTTGGGGTGGGGGGCACACTTAAGGGGCCTCATAGGCCAGGGATCCTGGACACCTCAAGAAATGGAGGCATCTTCCAAACTAAGAGAACTGTGGGCAGTGAACAAGGCCCTAAGTCACTTCATTCCACTACTCCAGGGTCGCAATGTACGCATCATGTCAGATAATAGGGTAACAGTGGCATACATCAACCACCAAGGAGGGACAAGATCACACTCCCTAATGAAAGCGGCGAGCGACATTCTGAGCAGAGCAGAGGAACACCTACACTCCTTGACAGCCTTACACATAAAAGGGGCAGAAAACATAGAGGCAGATTTTCTGAGTCGCAATACCCTGAGACAAGGAGAATGGGCGCTAAATCGGTCCATTTTTCAAAAAATAACGCAGCTTTGGGGGAAACCAGTAATAGACCTCTTTGCCAACAAGCACAACAGGCAAACAGAAAGGTTTTGCTCTCTAAACCCGAGGGAAAAGCCATGGGCAGTGGACTCATTGCACAACCAGTGGAACTTCAGGCTAGCTTATGCGTTCCCCCCAGTGGCTCTGATCCCAACAGTTGTCAGGAAGATCAGAAACGATCAAGCCAGGGTGATTCTAATAGCCCCGTTTTGGCCGAAAAGACCCTGGTTTTCTCTACTACAAAGAATGTCCCTCTCCGATCCATGGGTTTTGCCAGAAATCCCGGACCTACTAGCTCAAGGCCCAATATTCCACGCTCAGGTTAAAGGATTCCATCTGACGGCGTGGAATTTGAAAGGTCTCTTTTAATGGATAGAGGCTTCTCCCCCGGGTTGGTGGCCACCCTGCTAAAGAGTAGGAAACCAGTGACGACTAACATCTACGGCAGAACATGGAATTAGTTCCTACAGTTCCTAGGTAAGCCGTTAAAAAAAGAACTCCCGATTAGTGCCATCCTGGAGTTCTTACAATCGGGGTTGCAGATGGGGTTAGCGGTGAACACGCTTAAAGTTCCGGTGTCTGGACTAGGGGCGCTCTACAACTGCAAATTGGCATCAAATAGATGGGTAGCCAGATTCATTAAATCCTGTCATAGAGCTAGGCCTATCCCAATACCCAGAATAGCCCCCTGGGATTTAAACCTAGTGCTAGAAGCCCTTACAAAGGTACCGTATGAGCCGTTACACCAGCTACCCCTAAAGTTTCTGACCCTAAAGACGATCATTTTAGTGGCCCTTACGTCAGCCCGCAGAATAAGCGACTTACAGGCTCTCGGTAAATCCACCTTATACACAAGTTTTTCAGGATAGGGTGGTGTTAAGAACAGACCCCGCTTATCTGCCTAAGGTAGCATCAGATTTCCATCTGGGTCAGGAGATTGTCCTCCCATCCTTCTGCGAGAATCCAAAAAATTTGGGGGAGGAAAAATTCCATAGTTTGGATGTTAAGAGAGCTCTATTAGAATACATATCTGTCACTAGCCAGTGGAGGAGGTCCCAGTCCCTATTCGTAGCTTTTCAGGGTGTCAGGAAAGGCTATGGGGTTTCGAAAGGAACTATTGCTAGATGGATTAGGGAGGCCATTAGTGTAGCCTACTCAGCTAGTGGTATCCCGATTCCTGACGGCATCAAGGCTCATTCCACCAGAGCCGTGGCGACCTCCTGGGCTGAAAAGGCAGAGGTATCAATTGAACAGATTTGTAAGGCCGCTACCTGGGCCTCACCTTCCACCTCTTTAAGCACTATATATTAAATCTATCCTCCTCTGCTGACCTAACCTTTGGTAGAAGGGTGCTGCAAGCGGTGGTCCCTCCCCAAGGTGTTTCGAAGTCTCCAAAAATCTCTCAGGGGTGCTGTCATGGGTGAAGGGAAAACCACAATGGTTACTTACCGGTAGCCGGTTTTTCCGGAACCCATGACAGCACCCGTATATTCCCCCCCTTTTTCACCGTATGGGTGTGCCCAGTTAGTAGGGTGCTTTTGAGTGATGTGGTGTTGGATTAAACATGTAACTAACTGGGAAGTCCTCTCAATGCTCTGTAACCCAACTGAAGTGGGGGAGAGGTGCCACCCCTTATGTCTCAGTAGGTTCCTGTCCTGGTGGGGCGGATCCCTCTCTCAGGTGTGCTGTCATGGGTTCCAGAAAAACCGGCTACCGGTAAGTAACCATGGTGGTATTTCAGGAAGCTTTATTGCACGTGCCCACCAAGTCCACCTCTCATTGAGTAACATAGTTTTGTACTGTGTGGTGCGTAATACATAGCAGATATTCATCCTCTGTGACACATTGCAAGCTGCAGCCATCTTAGTCACATGTCATCTGAAGAAACACACCTTGAGACATGTGTCTCAATTGACAGATGACCAGAATTGTGACCTGATGTGTTCTCTCAGCCATGGAGCATGGCTGCAAAAAAAAGAAAATAAAAACTTGTCCAGCAGAACCGACTACTGTAATTTTTACCCAACCTCCGTCCCGTTTTCTAGCTCATTTGTAAACCCATTCTTCTCAGTCAGCCTGGCAGGTTTGTAACTGGATACGGAGACTAAGCATGGAGGAGGACTGAAGTAAGAAAACCATTGCTTGTTCTGATCACTTAGCTGAGGGCAAGGTTTTCTTGCTTGAAGCAAGTAACCCTGTCATGCATAGCTCTTTACTGACTTGGCAGAGCGCTTTGTCTGATGGTCGCAGTCAGGGAGTTTGATGCTACTGGACTTTGGATATCATGGGTATGTGCTCACATTTAGTATTTTCAGCAGATTTTTGTGGTGCAAAAATTATAGTGTTGGCTTGAAAAATGCTGCATATAATACACACATTTTTGCGTGTGTTTTAGATGCAGTTTTTTTTAATCAATTTAAACTGGTGAAAAACGTCAAAACGCTGAGAGAATTGACATGCTGCAAATATGAAAAATATGCTTTGGTTCAAAACCACCGTGAAAAAATAACCCAAGACATGGGATACATGAGTGGGTTCTAAAAGTATCAGGGCAAAGGAAGTGTTATAAAATAAAATTACCTTTATTAGCAAATATGGTAGGTGGTGGCACTAAGGCGCGCACAAGACATAATAAAAATTCATAAAAAGTATAAAACAGAAATAATCTGGTATAAAGTGGACACAGCAGTCAGGTTGGTTAGTAAAGTGCAATGTGCCAGCAGCAAAAAAAAAAAAAAAAAAGGCTGTATGATTTTATTTTCCAGGATTTTGCTGACACGATTCCTGGACACGGAGGGATTATGGACCGATTTGACTGTCAGTATTTGATGGCCACCTTTGTCCATGTGTATATCGCCAGCTTCATAAGGTAGGAGGCTTCCCATTTTGTATTACCTTTAGCATAACATGATACAGAGATTATTATTTTGTTTAAAAAATAGCTAAAATAAATACTTGTTGTCTGTACATTGTAACAATGACATTTTTCATTATTTGTTTTATACTGATCAGAGTCAGATTACAATTTAGATGCAAAATATCTAACGATTCACATTATTAATCTCTTCCCGGCATTAGATTTAATTTGTCAGCTTCCTGGGAATCGCGCTGCGATTCCTGCGCAGAGCGGTAGCTCTAACAGGTAACATTATCGGAACCTGATTGGATCAGATCCCAGTGATATTAACACTTTGCGGTCTACTAGATGCCGTGACATGTAGAAGATGGCAAAGGGAAAGCGCTGCTTTACTCAACCCTCCGACGCCCCCCCCCCCGTGATGAGATATGATCACATCATGGAGGATCCGAGCGTTGTCATGGGAGCCGGAGGTCATGTGCTGACCTCCGGGTCTGCCAGCTACTGTGGCCTGTAAGACTCAGTTGCTGGCTGAGTCCAACAGGCGGTCTGTCTATGTAAAACTGTCATGTCTCATACAATGCAATACATGTGTATGAGACCAGTGATCATAAAAATTGGTGTCCCATCCACGAAGTAAAAATGTAAAAAAAAAAGTTAAAAATTATTTTAAAAGTATTAAAAAAATCATAAAATAAATAGAAAAACAAAATATTAAACCAATAAATATATTTATGTAAAAACAAAAAAAGTTCACATTTCGTATCATTGTGTCTTGAACAACCCAACTTATAAAACTGTCCCACTAGTTAACTTCTTTTTGTGCATTTCGTAAAGCAAAAACCTTTGCTTTTTCATCATGCCGCCAAACAATAAGTGGAATAAAACGCGATCACAAAGTCAAATGGAAATAAAAATGGTACTGCTGAAAACATCATCTTGTCTAGCAAAAAACTGAAATACAGCTCGAACAGCGGAAAGCTAAAAAAGTTATATCTCTCAGAATAAAGCGATGCAAAAATAGTTATTCTTTCTAGAATATTGTTTTTATTGTGTAAAAATGGCAAGACATAAAGGTGGTATCGCTGTAATCGTACTAACCCGAAAAATAAAGCTGTCTTCTGTATTTTACCACACGCGGAACAGCTTAAAAAGAAAAAAAAAAAAACAATTCCTGAATTGTTGGTTCATCCTGCCTCCCAAAAATCACAATAGAAAGTGATAAAAAAAAAAAAATGGCATGTGCCCGAAAATGATACCAATAAAAATGTCAACTTGTCCCACAAATGACAAGCCTTCACATGACTCTGTCGGTAAAGATATGGAAAAATTATAGCTATCAGAATATGGCGATGCTAAAACTAGTTGTTGCAAAAGAAAAAAAAAAAGCATCTTTTATTGTGTGACTTCAGCTAAACATAAAACCCCAATATAAATCTGGTATCACTGTAATCGCACCAATCCAAAGAATAAAGTCGCCTAATTACTTAGGCATAAAAAATAAATAAAGCAATTCTTCGCCTGCTGTTGATTTTTTTTCATTCTATCTCGCAAAGATCGTAGTAAGGCTCGGCGCCCAGTTATCCTGCGCTCTGCACTGAACACTTACATCGGAGTTTCCATGTACATCTCTGAAAAATGTGATTCCAGCGGAACCTCTGGCAGAAGATTCCCTATAATGAGGCACATGGAGGCACTGTGGATGCCATAGGACCTGTGATCTGGTGGTGTCCGTCTTCTTAGGCGTGCATGAAAGCACGGTCTGCCACAGTTTTGTGCACTTTTGAAAAGACACTGCTGAACAGAGGCCAGACGGAGTCCAGAGTAACTCTGCTGCTTCACTATAGTGAATGGATCCCTGAGGGGTTTCATCTGAATCACGTCACTCAGAGTTTTAGATGGAAACCCCAAAGTAAGTGCTCAGCGTAGAGTGCCGGATAAATGTTATTCTAAATGTTATGTAAAATGTACTCAATAAAAACTTTAATTCAATCCACAAAAAAAGCAAGCCCTCACTCAGGTCCGTCATCTGTTAACAAAAATATAGGGGAATTCCATGTTATTGCTATTACAAAGGCTCTGGCTCCTTACCCACCAAAAAAGCCCAACAAATTCTGTGCTCCCAAATCCAAATGTCCCCCTCCCTTCTGAGCACCACAGTATACCTATACCACATGCTTGGCATTTCTGTAGTGATGAGAGCCCGCCTAATTAACAGGTGCATGTCTCCAGAAGCATGAACTGGACGTAATGTACTGGTCACTACAGCGGCAGTTTGCAATTTTCACTCGGCAACATCCACTGTTGCCTGTTTCTAGAAAACATTTAAGGAGTCAAAATCGTCATTACACCTGTAGATAAATTCTCAGTGGGGTGTAGTTTACAAAATGGGGTCACTTGTGGGGGATTTTGCTCTTCTGGCATTTAATGGCTCTGTATATGGAGTCTACAAACTATTCTACAATAATTTATTCTCCAAGAGTGAAATAGCGCTCCGTTCTTCCCGAGTCTCTCCGTATGGCTAAGCACTGCGGTACAGCCACATTTGGGGTATTGCCACATTCAGCAGAAATTGTGGGACACGTTTTGGTGCCATTGTTATCCCATTTCCCCGTGTGAAAATGTAAAATCTGAGGCTAAAATTTTTTTTTTTTTTTTTGTGGTAAAAATGTAATATTTATATATATTTTTTGGAAGAACATTAGTGATGAGCATACGTAGTGTGATGAATTGTTATCCCAGCATGCTCGTTTACTAACAGAGTGTCTTTGACGTGCTCAAAAAATATGTTAAGTCTCTGCGGCTGCATGTCTCGCATATATATAATTTTCTTTTCTTTTTCCGGAAGAACATGCAAAAAATACATCAAAATGATAGGCATTTACATATTTATATAAATAAGGAATTTCTTTGCTTATCCTCCCTGGGTCCACTACTGCAGATCTTTAGGGGTCTGAGTCCTGAGACCTCGATTGCTCCGTTCACTACTTTGCACTCCCTTCTGCAAGCAGCAGCTTTCATCTATTGTATTAGCATACTGTCTACGGTCTCAATAGATAGTCTGTGGCCCTGATTAATCAAAGCATTTGCACCAGAAAACTGATATAAAACACTACACATTTTTTTGCGCAGCATGTACTTACACAAGTGTTGCGACTTTTCCGTTTTCAAATTGGACAGATCTTGGTGACATGTGGGACAGGATGGGGCATGGCGATGTCCCCTCTTCAAATTCCTCAATAGTGTTGGTGTTGGTCCCTGACTCAAGTAGCATTTCTGATGCACACGATTGAGAAGATGCACCGAATTCATGAAGTGTTGTGCACCTCTTTATGGATTCGGCATATTCTGCTCTAATCCGGCGTGTACAGAGAAGTACGGCCTCATAGACTTCGTATAGAGCCGGTACTCTACTGTATGCCGAGTTGCGTTCATCATAACAATGTTTAGAGCGATCACTGTGGAGGTTTTGACTCCCACCAACGAGTAGCACATTTATGTAAAACATATAACAATAAATTAGAATAATAGATTCTCTTTAATATTTGTTTGCTTTTGCTTATATTTTGTCATAATATTTGACAGCACTGTACAGTGATTGTCACCATTCACACAAGTCCCTTTCTCTAAAGGGACTCATAATCTACTTATTTCAAGTGACCTTACAGCAAAAATGTTGTCTGCCTCTAGCTCCCCCACGTCCTCCCCTCTTCATAGATGTCTGAGCAGCCACTGTCGTCTCATACCTGTAATCATTGAAGTCAGATTTTACCTATGAATTGACGATCAATGATAAGTCCAGAAGGAGAAAGACCTTTTTCTGTGATAAGTTTCTTATCTTCACTTGTACTATTGATTTATAGGGAAAACATTGAAATTAACTTTTCAATTTAAATGGGTTTTTGAATGTCATAAATGGTAAAAATTGTATTTGTTACAGCTAACTTCAGTGTCCCTGCGTTCCTCCGATGCCGGTCTTAAAATCAATCAATCAGGAGCGCAGCATCCCTCCTACTACAGGAAGCTGGTGGGGGAGGATGGACAAGGGAGTGGTGCGCTACTGAAGATTGATGTTGTGAATAACAGGATCTTTCACCAGTTTTAGCACGTGAAACTGGCCACGTGATGTAATAACTCCTGCATGAAATGTTTTTTTTTTTAAAAATTTTTAATTTCTCCTCTCATCGCGAAGATATTTGCTTGTAAAATATAGGTTATAGTTTATGATAAGACAAAGGGTACGTTGCCGGAGACTTTTCTCTGGGAGCGGTGACTTGTCCCCTGCATAACATTGACCAATCATAAGCAGGAGACATCAAACAGGTGAAAAAAATAACACCTCTCCAGAATGTCAGAATAACATGATTTCTCTTCTGAGATGTAGTTATAGACAGCCTTGCACCTACTGTGTAGAATACAGAAGAACTGAGTGTGATTACACCTTCAGCTCTCGTCTCACAGCAGTCTGTGCAATGAAAGTGAGAATACAGCAGAGCTGTGTTATTACAAACATTTCTGAAGCTGCAGCTCTCCTCTTACAGCTCTATCAGGTGTGGCCCTTCCCACAAAAGGACTGCCTGGAGAACAGATCTGGAGATGTTTGTCATCACACTTCTCTGCTCTGTTCTAGAGATCAGGGCTGTCTGTCATTACATGTCTCACACAGTGTACTTTTTTTGTTAAATCTCTTATTTATTGAGTTTTGTATTTTAAATTACAAAAGGTACAATAATCATATTCAATAAGTACCGTTAGCACTATAAGTACCTTTAAGGGTATAGACAAGCCAAACATTAAATGTTCATATTTAAAGAAATATGAGATACAACTAGTAAAAGTATAAAGAAGAAGCATTACATTACATCGTACCACTTCAAGATCCTCTTTTCCATATTGACACACAGTGTACTTTTGACCTTCTATGGACGTGTTTTTTTCCCCCTGCATGGTGCCTCTTGTTTGGGATTGGTGAATGTTATGCAAGGGAAGAAGTCACCACCCCCAGTGAAAAAGCTTGGATACTGCTCAGTTGGGCTTGTAATAAAAAATAGCTTAGGTTAACTGTCCAAGCTAATATCTCCACAATGGCGAGAACTAAAAACTTCTTGTCAATCTGCTCCACAGTTACTAATCCATGATGTGGCCAGTTTAACATGCACAAACTGGTGACAGGTGTTCTTTAAGGCCCTTCAAGTCATGGATCTTGAATAAGTATATGTTTTTTAATCCCACTTTTTTCCTTTCTCTATGTCCAGAGGTCCAAATCCCAGCAAAGTCCTGCAGCAACTTTTAACACTACAGCCAGAGCAACAACTAAACATCTACAAAGTGTTGAAGACCCACTTAATGGAGAAAGGGGTCCTCTAAGGAGCAACTTCTCACCTATAACATAACCGTATACTATACTGACTATATGGCGCCAGAGCTGTTTGCACTGACTCCTGAGCATTCAACCAAAGACTGTCAGTCATTTTCCCCTGTATATAAGGCTCATGGCTGCCTCATCTTTCCCACACATTGTCCTTCACACAAACTCATCTGCTGACTGCGTGAAGCTCTGAACGTTGGAACGATAACTTTCCACTAGTTTTTATTTCCATGTGAGTATACTGAAGAATGAAGGCAGTTCCTTGAGCGATAGAACTATGCACAATTTCTGGTAGGAAAGGGCGGACATATTGTTTACTTTTCACTCCCCTCTTCCTGCTGAATAGAGGGAAACGTGATTCATCTTTTATGGGATAGATTTTATGTATTTCAATGTTTAAGTGACCACCAGAATTTTTTTTTTTTATAGATTTTTTTTTTTTTTCTTTTTAATTTAGAAAGCAATACAATAAATCTCTGGTATTTATTTGCTGTACACATGACACTCATTGAGGTCACTGAGAACTCCCATGTATTGGGACGCCAGCCTCTGTGGATTTTTTAGGGCAGCACAACATGTCTAAAGTTAGATGGACATGGTGGAACTGCCGCTCTCTTGTCTTCAGATTCAGAAGTAAATCATATTATTTTAACGGGGTTTTTCAGTGTGAAAAGACGTCAGCCGTCGCTCTGAGTGACCGTGGTGTGCTGAGTTGTGTTAGTGTGCAATGCGTACTTTATTACGATTCGCCTGTATTGGCATCACAAGTCATGTGACTGCATCTATGCGTACTTTCGGTCATGTGCCGACTATATTTTCAGACGCTTTTCTCAATGTTCTTTTGAGCGAAGCACGGAGATTGAAGTAGTCATGTGACAGGAGCTATGCACGTCGCATGGTCCACTCCCATGTTTTGTTTTTTTTTCAGCCCTGAAGGCCTCTTTATTAACCAGCATAGGAAGACAGGGAATTACGGAGGGGATTTAATGACTCCCACAATACTGCTACAGGAAACTGGCAGAAGTTATTGCTGAAAACTGTGAACTCATTAGGTTCTGTCCAAATAGATTGAATCCTGTCTCTAGACTGTGGATATCTGTCTACATGTGCTCTGGTACCCTGGCAGGAACCTGGGGCAGTAGTACAGGATACAAGTTGTCGTCTTGATCTTGTTTTTGTGCAGTGTTGTTCCGTCCTCTTACGTATATAGCCTGTGTCTGCACTAAAACCTTTTTATAATACTGAGAATAAAATCTGTGTATTTATAGGAAAAATATAGTTATTAAATGTATATTGAGAATACTGGTCTTCATTGGGAGCTTTAGGAAAGGGTCTCCTATACCCACCTGGACTAACTGTCTATCGAATGAACTCTAAAAATTAAAAAAAAAAAGCAATTGGAGGATGTAACAAGTTTGTAGAGTCTCAGGCTACATTGCCATCATGTTTTATCCACTCATCAGAGGATCTGTTGGGGCTTGCATCTGAAATCCTGAAAAACTGATAATTCCATTGACTAATGATGCAAACCAAGTCACTTTATGTTCTGGTAGACATGAATTTTGTCTGTTTCTGCCGGTTTCCAATTATTCAGTCGGCCACTTTTTGGTGCCCACTTCAAGTGTGCCAATACTGCCGAAAATTAAGTCTGACAGAACCTGAAAGGTAGACATCATTAAAGTCAATGACCTCATCAGCGCAAACGTCTGAGTCCCGTTTTTCAGGGTTTCTCACGTAAGCCCCAATAGACCCACTGATCAGTGAATAAGATGCGATGTGACTATAACCTTTCTTATGTCACTGACTTATTTGGAAGCAAGACACCAGGAGTGATCCATCACATCTGGGAAGTCTTTTAAACCGGTCTACAACCCCTGCATCTCCTTGTGCACTCAATCAGCAGAATCCAGGCTGCCTTCTAGACCTCTCGCCTACAGCCTGCAACTGCCTGTTGATAGAAAATGGAGTTCCTGAGGCTCCACTAGTGTAGTGAGTGTTTCCAGTAAAATGATGATGATGTTTTCAAATAATTGTAAATAGTTTTTTTTTTTTTCCAATTAAAAATGCCTTTAGCAGCTATGTCATAAAACTTGGATAGGAACGGTCTACAAGTCCAGGAACAGGAAGACACTGATTTGGCTGTTCATGTGTGGTCCTGTTCAGTCTTTAGCTACAACTTTGGTGCATTGGGAGGCTGCTTCATCATTGAGAAGACGTGCAAGGATTCCGAATATGAAGACCATGAACTAGTGAGTGCTCTAAAGACTCACTTGGGTTTGAAGTGCAGCTTGAGATACTTTGGCAATCATTATGGCCACTCCATCACTGGACACATATTCCTATAGGATGATTTTGTCCTAATAGTTTATATATAGAAAGCATTGCATCAAATTCAGATAGACATCTATTACGTGTCACAGCCAAGTCCATGTTTAATTTTCTCTAAAGGCCTTGGAGCTATAAGTAGAAGGATTTCAAAATTGGTAAAGGAAACCCTTTTGTAGACCGGTTTGAATTACGATCATTAATGCTATATCGGACTCTATATTGTAGTTAATAAAAGAAAAGATTACATCTAATGGTAATTATAGTATTGAATTGCTAGTTAGGATTGCAGTTCAGTAAGTTGCAAAATGTATTGCATTCAAAGCATTACTATATAAATAGTGAAATAGGAAAAATATAACCCGCTTCTTACTGGTGCGTCGTACTACTTTTGAGAAACTTCTGGTACAGCACCTTTCATCATACTGTAAGCTGTTCAATTGGGAACAAGTCTTTTTACATTCTCCGTTTCAACCCACTTCAACCATTGTGTTTTTCCATTTGATTCCTATTGTCTGTCAGTTTTTCTAATTTTATTTAAATTTATTATTTTATTATACATATTAACATTAGCTTTCATAATAAAAAAGACATACATTATTAGAAGACAATATGTAGTTCATGGCCCTGATAGAGAGGCACATAGCATAGGGGTTATCCGGAACTAAATTAGGTTTTTTGGCTCATGGTTAAAAAATAACAGGCAGGTAGTTGCTAACTAGTTAACAGCCACCTGCCTGTTTTATCCGGCTCAGAGCGGTCAGTAGCCGCTCCTGCAGGCAATTCAGCTGCCCCAAGTCAACAGAGCAGCTCTTCTACTTGCAGGCTGCTCTGTTGACGTCATGATTGTTGGCTTCCCCTTCCCGTCAACACAGCAGAGCACAAGAGAAGCCGCTGATCTGTTGACATGACATCAGTGGGAAGCCACAGAATTGACAGCAGGATCGGTCATTGACCGCTTTGTGCAGGCAGAGATCTGCGCTGGGAAATACAGGTAGGCAGTAATTTACCTGCTTGTTAATTCTAAGGCCCACAGTAAAATATTTAATATAGTCATGGATAACCCCTTTAAATCTCCCACACAATATAGTTCTTTCAGGTCTAAATCCTAAATCTATCCAGATAGATCCAAGTTCTTCCATGAGCGTATATCATCATGGAGGTGCAGACATGTAACAGTGGAATAGTGTTAATAAAAAAAACACATTTTCAAGGCATCATGGTTATTTCTGAAGTGTAACGTTTATGTTTTGCCAGGCATAGAGACCGTAGACAAGGTTTAATCTTAAAAATGCAGCATTTACTTTTTGGTGCTTGGAAATTTGGCTTTTTCTGACATACATTGGGATTCTTGTGGACTTCAACTTGGATATCTACAGTAGGGAGCTGCCTATGAGCAAGTCTGGATGGTGTCTGGAGAGCTCTATTCTTTAGTAGGAATGCCTAATTCATTAGTGACATCATACTTTCATAGTCCAAGTAGTGACCGCAATGTGCGGACCGGCCTTGTTCTGCTGACCCAACTCAACAGCCATAAGCGAATTAGAGGCCGTTAAGTTCTGGTCATGAGACTTGCAGCTGTACACCGACTGTGCTTAAGATGTTTAAACTAAAGGGGTTGTCCAGTCTTTTGATAGCTCTGCGGTAACGCTATGCAACTGCCTACACACTGTCAGAATTTTCCAGTATTGACAGAGTAGGTGGACACGTGACTGCAAGTACCCAGTTTGCTTACATGCAGTCACATGTTGCCTAGACGTGCTTGACTTCTCTAAATTCACTTGTAGTGTGAGAAGCCAGGCACGTCTAGTCGGAATGTGGCCAGAAGTATGAGAGAGACCGTCTTCCCTGAACGGCAATACCAGGGAATCTTGACAGTGGGTGCACCGCATTCAAAAGTGTGCAGGCATAGTGACTGAAAATATTTATCAGATAACTGAACAACCCCTTTGAGTAAGGCAATTAGCTAGGTGATTACACGAATGGTGACTATTGAATGAACCGGAATATCACACATTTTGACTGTTAGGGCAGAGACACACTGCTGTATTTCTCGTGCGAGAATCGCATCTTAAGATTCGCACTGGCTGTCGGCTCTCCTGACCTGAGCTTGACCGCTGCATAGTAATCCATCACGCTGTCATGCTCAGGTCAGGAGTGGTGCCGGCCAGTCTTTGCAGTGCGATGCGATCCTCATGCAAGAAATAGGGCAGTGTGACTCCAGCCTTAGGCTGGAGTCACACACAACCATTAAAAAATCGGTCCGATTTGAACGGTCCGAAATCGCACAAAGGTTTCTTGATCCGTTTTTGATGCGATTTTTCTTCATTGATCCGATTTTAATCACATGTAAGCATCCGTTTGACATCTGTCTGGCAAATTTTTTTTTTTTTTTTTTTTTTTTCTGACCATTCCAAAATTGACAAATAACGGTTTTTAGGCCTGAAACTCATTTAAAAAATCATCCCGCCCTATATTTATGGGCTCTCCAACAAGTGTGAGCCTGTTACCTTTGACATACAGTCAGTGCTTGGATTTGGTTAGCTCTGCTTTGTGCTAAACATGACAGACAGGCTCACTTTTAACACCACTGAGTGTGTTCTTTTCTATTGGGTTATATCCCGACGTTTTGGGGAGCAATACCCTGTGATTGTGGATCCGAGGAGGCGTAGACGAATGTGGGTCCATCCACTTTTACTCCGAAGGATATCTAAAGGCCATTTCCACCGTCTCTATACATCTCTGTGTAGCCATCCGGAGAAGTTCTTTCAATATTGTCGGATGAGCTTTGCTACATTTGATATTTTGCTTGAGATTGTGCGCCCTGGGATCACGTTTCAGGACACGAGGATGCGCAAAGCTATTTCTGCAGAGGAGCGTCTACTCCTCACCTTACGGTATGTCTCAAACCAATATGTTGATGATGTGTGAAGCAGCATATTTATTTAACAGACCTTGAACCTTATTTCTTATTGTCCTATTTTCTTAAATTTTTTCCACCACATTTCCCCAAAACATTTATATGCTTGTGGCTTACTGAACCAAGCCATGGCATGTAATTTAATGTTCATCATGCCTACTTTAGAATACCTCAACTTTAAATGTGTTTGAAACTGTATCTGTTGTTTGTTGGGCTGTGTACTCATGTATTTTTATTTTAGCTTCCTTTCAACTGGCCTTTCATATGTTGGTCTGCATTTAGAATTTTTTTTAATTGGGAAATCCACAATCTCTGGCATTGTGCGGTCTACATGCTCCGAAATCTGGACCAGACTCCATCATGTGGCAATGCCGGAGCCCAAAATGCCTGACTGGTTGCGTATCTCCCGTGGATTTGAGGACACGTGCCAGTTTCCACAATGTATTGGAGCCCTAGATGGGAAGCACATCCGTGTGCGTAAGCTGCTGAACTCAGGGTCCCAATTCTATAATTATAAACAATATTTTTCTGTAGTATTGTTGGCTTTGGTTGACACTCACTAAAATTTGAGTCGGATGAAACTGGTCCGACTAGGGCAAAAAAAAAGTCGGAGTTTCGTCCGAAACCCGACCCCAAAGCGAGCCAATGGGGAATAAAAGTCGGCATTGAGTGGATGAATGTCATCCACTCAATGCTGACTTTTATTTCCCATTGACTTGCATTGGGGTCGGGTTTCGGATGAAACTCCGACTTTTTTTGCCCTAGTCGGACCAGTTTCATCCGACTCAAATTTTGTTTGTCGGGTTTCACGAAACCCGATCCGACCAAAGTCGCTCAACTCTAGTCGCAAACTTTTTGCAAAACATTAAGGTGCTCAAAAAAAGTTGTTGCTTTTGGCATTTTCACAACATGGAGCTTTACCAGGGTTGGGGCAAAGCCCACCTGCCAAATTAGTGAAAAGTTGTGGCTTATCTTATGCCACAAATGTTACTCCAGTCCCTGACATTTTTGGTTGAGGTGCATGCACCTAATTAAGTGGCTTAGCCACATCTTACTCCAGCATGTCCAACAATACAACTGGTGTGTATAAGTCTAGTCTTCATGAGTCGGGCCCACAGTGTACAGCACTGGCAGCAGACTGCTACTAGTCGGTTTGCCACAGTAATGCACCTTTTGAAGCATAGCCATAAGGCAAACATAAAGTTGGTATTAAAGGTAACTATGAAATAGATGGTTATCAGCGTTTACCGTTAGAATGACCTATTTTCATATACCTCATGTCGAAAAGGGTAAAAAGGAAAGTCTTGAATGATCTGTGATTAGTTCTCATAGATTTCTATCATACTAACTTCACAGTACGGTTGAAAGAAAAGCCGTGTCCATCCAGCTTCAGAGTTTATTCAGCTTCCAAGATTATTTTTATATATATATAATATATATAAAATATAATATATATATATATTATTTTTTTTATTTTTTTTTTTTTAAGAGACCAAGTTAACCTTAGTAAATCTAAGCACAAAGACATGGGAAACAAAATATATATATATTTTTTCTGTTGGCTTTTTAGAAAAAAGTATCACAAGCAAAATTTTTTTCATTGAAAAGATAAAATTGCTGCTTATTGGTGCCAGACATGTATGTAAACTACGTAATTTAAGGAACACTTGAATATTATTTTTTTGATTCTTTAAAATGTAAATATTTATTTTTTTTTTGTGTTTATATGAAAATAAAGAATAGTAAAACTCATTTTTGTGCCAGCGTTTTGTTTTTTTTTCCTATATAAATTTGTAAATGTATTTAAGGATAACTTCTCCAAATTGTTGGAACATTGCACGCTTTTAGTCAACTCCGCTTTTGGTCTAACAACACATATGATGTGCAATGGATAATATGATCTGATGTGTGATTTCAGTTGAGAACAAAATAATGTATCAGTGGCCAATAGAAACCAAAATCAATGGCAAAAATCCAAATTGCCCTTAAAAATAAAAACAAAAGTGAACAATGAAATCACAGGTGGATCCTACTTGTGTGACACTCGTTTTTTGGCCCATATGTGGCTGTATGCACATGTGCAATAAGATCTGGGTATGCTCCTGATGAAGAAGATTGTGTCCTGTGGTATCTTATCCCAGATCTGTATCGGGGCATCGGGGAACTCCAAGACATCTTGTGGCTATTTGGAGTCGTCGGATGCGCTGATACAAACAGTGAACATGAAAACCACTCAATGCAATCAATGCCTTTGTCATACTGGAACTGCCCATTGGAACCCCGAGTCCACTGCATCAGCATAAGCCTGGGCTCATATGGACATCTCGTGGTCCTTATATGGACAGCAAGACCCAAATTGACCACAGGTTTCCTGACCCGAACCAACAAACTCATTTGAGCCTATGAGATTAGGTCTACCGACCTGAACTTAGTTGGTCCGGGAATTGTGGTCCATATCGGGACTGTGAAATACACTTGTTTAAACCCAGCCTATGGTCTGATAATGGCTCTAATTACTTCATTCTGGTACATAACAGTAGGCGGGGTACTGTTGGCGTGGAGGTTTGTGCAATCCTCCAAGGATTTTCCTCCCCAGGCCATTTCCAAACTGATTATGTTGGATAATGTTGCAGACGGCATCTCAATTTTGTCACTTTCCGCTTGTTGAACAGGGTGCCAAGTCCGACCTGTCAATTCTGGTTCTCTGGTGCATGCTAAGCAAGCAGCACAGTGCTGGGCTATGCTACAGGTCATCGGTTGTTCATGGAGTCGTCAACAGATTAGTCAGAAGCATACATGCTAGTAGCCCACTGAAATTCATTTTATAAGACTTTGGCAGGTCAAAGTAGTAGATACCAAATCTCCTCATGTAACATCCAGTGTCCTGGTATCTGCTCAATGCTTTTGAGACACTGTAAACCTTATTTCTATGGGACATATGGATGTGCCACCCTGGGGGAGCTGGACTAACTGTGCAAACTGAACGTGCTGCATGTAAAGCTTCATACTACCAGTGATAACACTAGAGAAGAATCGGACAGGAAGGATAAGAGATTTCATGACTGTTTTGATGAGGGGGCGTAGTGGAATCAGACACTCCTGATTTATTAAGAGGTGCAAGCCTCTTAATGAATCGTGAGCATCTGACAAGTGGCGTGCCTCTCACCACAAATCTTACTCCCGCCATAGACTGGAGTAAGGTTTCTGGCATTAAGAATGCCAAAGCTCTTTTTGAATTAGAAAACCTGTGGCGTTACACCATTCCACACCCCAGCTCCACTCAGGCAAAACTTGTTTGAAAACAAAAGTGGCAACAATATTTTGCAACATTTCAAAGAAACTTACTCCAGTATTCTAAAATGAAAACATGTATATTTATTCGGACTCCCATGACAGCACCACGAGAGAGGGGATCCGCCCTATAGGAACAGGAAACCTACAGATACAAAAGGGCGGCACCTCTCCCACGCATCAGTTGGTTTCCTGTTCCTGAGGGGACGGGATCCTACAGAAGATTTGGATCCCAGGCCGGCCAGCCGACACCGGTAGCGAGGGGGTCTCCTACCTCGGCCTGGTTCGGATTTCCTGGAAGACGCCACGGTGGCCCAGGATGGGTGTCACGGCGGTGGCGTGGACAGCAGGGAGCGGCGTCCGGAGGATGGCCGTCTCCAGGAAATTAGCCGCCGCCGGTAAGTATACCCCCCCGGGGATTTCCGGCTCCGGCGGCGCACATGGGTGGCAGCGCTGTGCAGGGGGCTGCGACCGGCGCTGCTCCGAAGCTCCCGGGCGTCCCGCGGGGCTTCCGGCGTTTCCGGGGTAGCGGTGACGTCAGGGGGCGGGCGGAGGAGGCGCTTCCGGGTCAGCGCGCCACTGCGCATGCGCGGCAATTCCAAGATGGCGGCGCCCATCGGAAACACCGATGGCGCGAGTTCGGGCGCCAGCTGGGGTAGGGAGCTCCATTAAGGGGGGGGAGGGGCGCGGCATGGATACTGCTGACCGGAGGAGGGGGTATTTAGGCGGGACCCGGGCAGGGTTCCTTGCCTTGGCCACATTACTACATGCAGCAGTGTGCAGCAGCAGCAGTGGTAATGGAAAGCGATCGAGAGCAGCAGCGGCAGAAGCAAGGGCAGCAGCGGCAAACATCACTGCCGCCCCTGGATGACCTTCGGCAGGTCAAACAGAAAAAGAAAGGGTCCCGTGACAGTAATGCGGGACGAAGTGACCAGTCCACTCGTAAGAGCTCCTCCAGGCAGACAGGAGCATCGACCGAAAGAAATCCCCCTCGTTCTCCGGTACTTGATTGTGGCACTGGTAAGTGATCTTCGTGAAAGTTCACTCAGTGACGGGACCCCCCATCTGTGTTTTTTCTTTTCTAGGGAAAGAAAGCTACAACTAAAAATAAGCATAGGGAATGCGCACTCTGTGCATGCCCATTACCGGATGCATGCCTCAAAAGATTGTGCCCCCCTTGTATTCAGCAGACGGTGGCAGATGAGTCGCCTGCAGTAGCGGCGAGTTTGAGAGACATTGTCAGGGTAGAAATGAGGGAAACCCTAAAGTCCTTGTCTCAGCCGCAAAGTCTAAGGGGCGAGGTCCCGGCGGAATCTGATTCCTCGATAGAGTGGAGAAAAAGCAGAGACTCCCAGGCTTCATCTCCCTCGTCCTCCTCAGGAGAAGAGGACTCGGGGCGATTTTGTCTGCCTCTTGACCGGGTAGATAAGCTGGTCAAAGCAGTCAGAGGGACAATGGAGGTAGAGGAGCCTAAGCCCCATTTATCCATGCAGGATGTCATGTTCGGTGGGCTGGAACAGAGGAAGCGGAGAGTCTTTCCGTTGAATCAAAAAATACAGGATCTGATCCACAGAGAGTGGAAAAAACCGGACAAAAGAGGGTCGCTACCACCCGCCCTCAAAAGGAGATACCCCTTCGACGATCCGGCAGTAAGTTCTTGGGACAGAGCCCCCAAATTAGACGCTGCCATTGCGAAGGCATCAAAAAAATCCTCGCTCCCATTTGAGGACATGGGAGCCCTTAAAGATCCCTTAGATAGGAAAGCTGATACTTTCCTAAAAAACACCTGGGAGATGGCGGCCGGGTCCTTAAGACCAGCAGTGGCTTCAACGTGCACGGCCAGGTCCATGATGGTCTGGTTGGACCAGTTGGAGTCACAACTAAAGCAGGGTACATCAAGACAGACAATTCTTGGGGCCCTACCGACCATCCAAGAGGGAGCAGCCTTCCTGGCAGACGCCTCAGCGGATGCAGTGAAAATGGCCGCCAGAGCAGCAGGTCTTTCTAACGCAGCTCGCAGAGCCCTGTGGCTAAAGTGCTGGCAGGGAGACATCCAGTCCAGAGCAAAGCTCTGTGCGATTCCATGTGAGGGCGAATATTTGTTTGGGACTGTCCTAGACGAGCTGCTTGAAAAGGCGGGGGACGACAAGAAAAAGTTTCCAAACCTTTCATCAGCGTCCTACCGTCGCCCATTTGGTAGAAGGAGATTTGGCCAGGGGAGAAGGCGCAACTCTTCGCCTGTTAGAGATCGACCCAGATGGGAAGACAGAAGGAGACGAGGTACGGGCTATATGTTTACACGCTCGTCGAGAGATCAAAAGAAACCAAACCAATGACTAGCGGTTCCCGTATGGGGTAGACTGTCATCCTTCTTCCCGGCATGGTCACAGATTACGAATAGTGACTGGGCGCGTAAGGTAATATCCACCGGGCTTAGGTTGGAGTTTACCCAGATCCCGCGGAACACCTTTAAACTGACCCCCTTAAGATCTTCTCATCTCGAACAAGCGGCTTTAGAAGCGGAAGTCTTGAGCCTATGTCAGAAAAATGTTCTGGTAGAGGTTCCAGAGGCTGAAAGAGGAAGAGGGTTTTACTCTCCCCTGTTTCTAATCCAGAAGCCTGATAACACATTCAGAACGATTATAAACCTTCGTTCCCTTAACGAGTTTTTGATCATAAATTCAAAATGGAGTCCATTAATACAACAATAAAAATATTGTTTAAAGGTTGTTTTATGGCAGTCATAGATTTGAAAGACGCGTACTATCATGTACCTATCCATACAGACTTCCAGCAGTTCCTGAGGGTGGCAGTGTCAGTAGAGGGCACAGTACGTCATTTTCAGTATAGAGCCCTTCCCTTTGGTCTCTCAGCAGCACCCAGGGTTTTTACAAAGTTAGTGGCCGAAGTTATGGCTCACTTACGGGAGGTGGACGTCTTAATCATTCCATATTTAGACGATTTCTTGATTGTAGGAAAATCGGTGGGTCATTGTAAATCCCAGATAGAAAAAGCTAAATCCAGGTTAGAAAACCTGGGATGGATTTTAAACTACGAAAAATCCCGACTCCAACCCTTAAAGATACAGAAATTTTTAGGGTTGATACTAAATTCAATCACTCAGCGGTGCCTGCTACCACTAGATAAAATACAAAAGATACAGGAGCAGGTCCTTCGGGCAATGGATAATCCATCTATGACCCTCAGACAGGCCATGTCCCTGTTAGGTTCTCTAACTTCATGCATCCCAGCAGTAAGGTGGGCACAGTTCCATACCAGAACCCTTCAAAACGACGTCTTGTTTAATAGCAGGGCCCTTGGAGGCTCCTTACAAGGTCGGATGTGTCTAAGCCCCTCAACTGTTACATCACTGAGATGGTGGCTTGAGAGCGAGAACCTAGCGTCAGGGGTGCCCTGGATAACACAGATAACCCGTATTATAACCACAGACGCAAGTTCCTTCGGTTGGGGAGCCCATATGGGGGACATAGTGGTACAGGGCCAGTGGGATTCTAATTCTGAAATCTCATCCAACCAGAGAGAACTATTGGCGATAGAGCGGGCAGTCAAGAAACTCATTATCTACCTGCAGGGCCATCATGTGAGGATACACTCGGACAACCAGGTAGCGGTAGCATATGTCAACCACCAAGGTGGAACCCGCTCCAGCGCTCTGATGCAGATAACAGAACGGCTCCTCCAGATAGCAGAGGAAAATTGTCTATCTTTGACCGCGCTCCACATCAGCGGAAAAGACAATGTAAGAGCAGACTTTTTAAGCCGCAAGGCTCTAAGACAAGGAGAATGGGCCTTGAACAAAAATATTTACCGCCAGATTGTCCGCAGATGGGGCCAGCCAGAGGTAGACCTCTTTGCCACCAGGAAAAACAGAAAAGAAAGATTGTTCTGCTCTCTGAACCCCAGGGAAAATCCCCTGGCGGTGGATGCCCTACTGATAAGATGGGATTTTTCTCTGGCATACGCCTTCCCACCATTGAATCTTCTTCCTCTGGTAGTCAGGAAGATCAGAGAGGATCAGGCAAGAGTCATACTGATTGCCCCCTTTTGGCCCAGGAGGACCTGGTTCGCATGGTTGAGGACCATGTCGATAGGCGATCCCTGGGTATTGCCGAACCTTCCGGATCTCCTCTACCAGGGGCCAGTCAGCCACCCACAAGTAGCGGGACTTCATTTGACGGCGTGGTATTTGAAAGGTCACTGTTAAAAAATAGAGGGTTCTCCAAGAACTTAATTGACACCCTCCTAAGAAGCAGAAAATTAACCACCACTAATATCTATGCTAGGACCTGGAAACGCTTCCTGTCCACCTTTCACTTTGACATCAGAGATGGAATTCCCACGAAACAGATTCTGGAATTTCTCCAGAAAGGTTTCGAATTGGGTCTCTCCACAAGCACGCTAAAAGTACAAGTTTCAGCCTTAGGGGCCCTGTTTGCAGCTGATATTGCAAAAGATTATTGGGTAGCAAGGTTCATCAGAGCAGCGGCCAGATCGAGACCTATACACAAAGACAGATGCGTACCGTGGGACTTAAACTTAGTCCTTACAGCCATGACAGAAAGTCCGTTTGAACCTTTAGATTCCGCCTCACTAAAGATTATATCCCTTAAAACAGCATTTCTGGTAGCAATAACATCCGCACGTAGGGTGAGCGACATACAGGCACTCTCCAGATTGCCTCCTTACACAGAGTTCTTACAGGATAGAGTGATCCTAAGGCCAGATCCAGCATACCTTCCCAAGGTAGCAACACAATTCCACAGGACACAGGAGATAGTTCTGCCTTCCTTCCTCCCTAACCCAACCAACCCTAAAGAGCAGAAACTCCAGACGTTAGATATTAGAAGATGCTTACTGACATATTTAGCAGCCACGGATCCTTGGAAGAAGGAGAACGCATTATTCCTATCCTTCCAAGGTTCCAGGAAAGGATACAGAGTATCAAAACGCACATTAGCAAGGTGGATTAGGGAGGCTATCTCTCTTGCCTACACAGCAGGTGGCGGTCCGGCTCCACAGAACCTGAGGGCACATTCCACTCGGGCCATGGCATCATCCTGGGCGGAGAGATCTGGAGTATCAATTGATCAAATATGTAAGGCGGCCACCTGGTCATCTCCACCTTTTTTAACCACTATCGGTTAGACATGGGTGCCTCCTCAGACCTCACCTTCGGGCTAAGGGTGCTGCAGGCTGTAGTCCCTCCCTAAGTTAGTTTACATCTCTGTAATTCTCTCGTGGTGCTGTCATGGGAGTCCGAATAAAGTATTAAGTTACGTACCGGTAACGGTATTTTTCGGAAGCCCATGACAGCACCCTTAGTTCCCTCCCTTGTTCACGTATAGAGGTGCACTCCTTTAGAAGATTGTTTATAGAATCACCATAGGTGGGAGATGGTATGAAATAATTCGGTTAAATAGGGTAGATAGGTTGTATATATCATATGTTGTGTACTAACCATGGTAGCCTCTCAAGCTCTGTAATCCAACTGATGCGTGGGAGAGGTGCCGCCCTTTTGTATCTGTAGGTTTCCTGTTCCTATAGGGCGGATCCCCTCTCTCGTGGTGCTGTCATGGGCTTCCGAAAAATACCGTTACCGGTACGTAACTTAATACTTTCTTACCGATAATTTGTTTTTTTTCGGAAAGCAAGACAGCACCAGCGAGAGAGGGGATCCATATTTCAAGGACAGGAAATCTTCAAGATAAAAAGGGCAGCACCTCTCTCCGCATCAGTTGCTTTACAGAGCACGAGGGGAACTCACAAATTAGTGTACACAAAATATGTATAATATATACACATACAGGAGCTTCTCACACAAAATTAAAATATCAAAAAGATAATTTATTTCAGTTCTTCAATACAAAAAGTGAAACTCTTATTATATAGAGTCATTACAAGCAGAGTGATCTATTTCAAGTGTTTATTTCTGTTAATGTTGATGATTATGGCTTACAGCCAATGAAAACCCCAAAGTCATTATCTCAGTAAATTAGAATGGTTAGCAAAAACACCTGCAAAGGCTTCTTAAGCGTTTAAAAAGGTCCCTTAGTCTGTTTCAGTAGGCTTCACAATCATGGGGAAGACTGCTGACTTGACAGATGTCCAGAAGGCAGTCATTGACACACTACACAAGGAGGGTAAGCCACAAAAGGTCATTGCTAAAGAAGCTGGCTGTTCAGAGTGCTGTATCCAAGCATATTAATGGAAAGTGGAGTGGAAGGAAAAAGTGTGGTAGAAAAAGGTGCACAAGCTTAAAAACATATTACCGTCCTTGATTTAAGAGGAGCAAGTGGGATTTATAATAGGTAGGCAAGCATCTGATAGTACAAGAAGATTAATCAACATCTTAAACTTGATAAAATCCAAAAAATTCCCGCCTTGTTTCTATCCCTTGACGCTGAAAAAGCGTTCTATAGAATAAATTGGCTATATCTTCAACGCACTTTATCTAGTTTTGGCTTTGATAATAAGTTTATTTCCAATTTTTTTTCATTATATAAAGAACCTACAGCTAGAGTGTATTTAAATAATCATCTATCCAATCCCTTTGTTATTACCAATGGTACCAGACAAGGTTGCCCCTTATCCCCTCTACTCTTTGCAATCGCTATCGAACATCTTGCTCAGGCCATACGGGCATCTGAATCAATTGAGGGAATTCAAACTAAAACACGTTTGAATAGGAATAAATCATCAGCGAATAGATTAATTTTATCACTTACGAACCCGGTTACCTCTGTGGAGGCTCTTAAAGTAACAATAGAACAGTTCTCGAATATTTTTTTTAAATTTAATACCTCAATCTAAATTTATGCCTTTTGGATTAACAAGTGAAAATATTGGTGACATTATGGACCGATATGAGTTTCAGTTAGAGAAAAGAAACCTAACGTACTTAGGCATCTATATAACACAGGATATTCAAACTATTGTGTCATCCAACATCGATATTCTCACTAAAACTATGTCTAAAGATTTTGCCCACTTCGGCCTTCTGGAACTCACATTGTTTGGAAGGGTGCTGGTGGTTAAATCTTTCATTTTACCTAAGATTTTATATATTTTTAGAACAATCCCTTTGAAAATTCACTTGAAACTGGTAAATAAGCTGCAAAATCTAATAAATTTGTTTATCTGGCAAAATAAGAAACCGCAGATAGCTTGTAATGTTATGTACAGAAGTAAAAACAATGGAGGTGTGGCTTTGCCAAACCTATGGGCCTACCATCAAGCGACCCTTATTGGGCATAGTAACCATTGGTTTAGAGAGGGGGAACATCCTTTATGGTTAGACTTAGAACTGGCCCAAAATGATTATATACCCTTAAGTGATCTGTTACTTAAATTCATCATAGAATGCACATCAAGATCACATGGACATCCGATCTTTGACGCCACTTTCGATGTCTGGAGGAAATGTGCTAAATTAAAAAAACACGACGATAAATTAGCTATCCTAAAATCTTTGCCCCTAAAATTTGTTGTGACCCTCTTTAAATCCGCAATATCAAAAGTATGGTCTGACTTAAAAGTTACACGAGTCGGGGACCTGTGGGACGGAAATCAACTGCTCACTTTCTCTCAGCTCCGAGAAAGATTCCCTCTTCCTTTTGTAGAATTTATGCCGTTTAGGATGTTGAAAGATAGTATCCAGAAACTAAGGCTTAATAAAGTCTCCAATTTGAACCTCATCGCCACATTAGTGGATAACCCCACTCTAAAAATTAAATGGTCTCTTAAAAATATTTATCTTCACTTTAATGGTGATTTCGAAATCTCAAAAAATGTTTACATGTCCAGGTGGGAGACAGACCTCAACTCTACTATACAATTGGACCAGTGGGCACATGCAATAAAACTCTCCTATAGATCTACAGTGTCGATGAGCCTGCTTGAGACCTATCTAAAGGTAATGCTTTGTTGGTATCATACACCAACACATCTCGCACATATCAGCACAGACATTTCACCTTTATGCTGGAGGGGATGCCTACAGCCCGGAAACCTATACCATATATTCTGGTGTTGCCCGAAACTGAAAGGTTTATGGAAGCAAATCCAACTCCACGTAGCCTCACTATCTCGAACTCCTATTGAAATCACCCCAAGAATGGTGCTTTTGTCCTTGGACCTAGAGAAAGTCTGCCCATCTATCAAATATGTGATTGTACATATCCTTGTGACGGTTAAAAATTGCATCGCTACATGGTGGAGAAAACCTGACGTGCCTAAACTTGATGATATTATTGACCTCTTGCGTACAGTTGGATGGAAGAGAAAATAGCCTTCCATTCACGTACATTAAATAGAATTCCATACCTCCCACTTTGAGAAATATCTAAGTTCCGATAAGACTGCTTTATATAATACTTATTATTTAATGTGCTTATAATCTGAACTGTATAAGTATCTGTTACAGTATTTTCATGACCAAAGTTGAAAGTAGAGCGGAGCGCTCTAAATTTTATTTCCCCTTTTTACCCTTCTGTATCCCCCTCTTTCCCTTTAAAATGAAAATTACAATAAAAATCATTTGAAAGAGAAAAAGGTGCACAAGCAACCGGGATAACCGCAGCCTTGGAAGGATTGTTTAGAAAAGGTCATTCAAGAATTTGGGGGAGATCCACAAGGAGTGGGCTGCTGCTGGAGTAATTGCTTCAAGAGCCTCCACACACAGACGTATCTAGGACATGGGCTACAAGTGTCGCTTTCCTTGTGTTATGCCACCCATGACCAATAGACAACGTCAGAAGCGTCTTCCTGGGCCAAGGAGAAAAAGAACTGGACTGTTGCTCAGTGGTCCAAGGTGTGGTTTTCAAATGAAAGTAAATTTTGTATTTCATGTGGAAATCAAGGTCCCAGAGTCTGGAGGAAGGGTGGAGAGGCCACAATCCAAGCTGCTTGAGGTCTAGTGTGAAGTTTCCACAATCAGTGATGGTTTGGGGAGCCATGTCATCTGCTGGTGTAGGTCCACTGTGTTTTACAAGACCAAAGTCAAGCGCAGCCGTCTACCAGGAAATTTTAGAACATTTCATGCTTCCCTCTGCCGACAAGCTTTTTGGAGCTGGAAATTTCATTCTCCAGTAGGACTTGGCTTCTGTCCACACTGAGAAAAGTGCCAATACCTGGTTTAAAAACAACTATCACTGTGCCTGATTGGCAGCAAACTCACCTGACCTTAACCCCATAGAGAATCTATGAAGTACTGTCAAGAGGAAGATGAGAGACACCAGACCCAACAGCGCAGACGAGCTGTAGGCTGCTATCAAAGCAACCTGGGCTTCCATAACACCTCAGCAGTGCCACATGCTGATCACCTCCATGCCATGCTGCATTGATGTTGGGGCTTTTTTTTTGCATTAATTACTACAAGTGCGTTTACTGAACATACATTTCAGTAGGCCAACATTTTGGATTTGAAAATGATTTTTCAAGCTGGTGTTATAAAGTACCGTATATACTCGTGTATAAGCCGACCCCCCTAATTTTGCCACAAAAAACTGGGAAAACTCACTGACTCGTGTATAAGCCTAGGGTGGAAAATGCAGCAGCTTTTGGTAAATTTCAAAAATAAAAATAGATACCAATAAAAGTAAAATTAATTGAGACATCAGTAGGCTAAATGTTTTTGAATATCCATATGAATCAGGAGCCTCATATAATGCTTCATACAGTTCATGATGGGCCCCATAAGATGCTTCATACAAAATACGCCCCATATAATGCTGCACAAAGGTTAATAATGGCTCCATAAGATGCTCCACAGAATATACCCCATAAGATGCTCCATAAAGGTTATGGCCCCACAAGATGCTCCATAAAGGTTATGCCCCCATATCCTGCTCCATAGATTATGCCCCCATATCCTGCTCCATAGATTATGCCCCCATGTGCTGCTCCATAAGGTACTCCATAGTATACCCCCATATGCTGCTCCATAAGGTGCTCCACAGTATACCCCCCATATGCTGCTCCATAAGGTGCTCCATAATATACCCCCCATATGCTGCTGCTGCCACCACAAATAGAAACAAAAAAGAAATACCTTTCCGTCACGGGGGGGCCAGGTGCCGGGGTCACTGCTGGCTCAGGACCCCGGCACTGGCGATACTTACCGATCCTCCGTCCATTGCTGCGCGCCCCTGTGTCTGCCGGGTCCCTCTGTCAGTGACATTCAGGCATAGGGCGCGCACTAACTACATCATCGCGCCCTCTGCTTGAACATCACAGACAGAGGACGGAAGACAGCAGAGCAGCGCGCAGTGATGGACCCGGGATCGGTAAATATAGAATATACTTACCCCCTCCTGGCGCGGTCTCTGTGCAGCCCCTTCCTGCAGCGGTCACATGGTACCGCTCAGTAAAGTCATAAATATGTGCATATTCATGACTTTAATGAGCGGTACCACATGACCGCTGCAAGAAGGAGCCCGAGACCTGGGAGAAGGGAGGGGCTGCAGAGACTGCGCCAGGAGGGGGCAAGTATAACCTGACACCCCTGATCCTCCCCCACCGACCTGGTATATGACTCGCTTATAAGCCGAGAGGGGGACTTTCAGCCCAAAAAAATGGGCTGAAAATCTCGGCTTATACGCGAGTATATACGGTATTCTAATTTACTGAGAGTGATTTTGGGGTTTTAATTGGCTTTAAGCCATAATCATCAACATTAACCGAAAAAAAACAAACACTTGAAATAGATCACTCTGTTTGTAATCACTCTATGTAATATGAGTTTCACTTTTTGTACTGAAGAATTGAAATAAATTAACTTTTTGATGATATTCTAATTTTGTGAGAAGCACCCGTATAATCTCCATTTCAAACTTCCACAGAAGGATGTGCAGCATAAAAACCCACCAACCAGATGGTGATCATCTTAGTAACGGGAGGGAATATAAGGGTGCTGTCGTGGATTCCGAGCAAACACATTATCGGTAAGTAATATACGTGTTTTTCTGTCACCCATGACAGCACCAACGTGAGAATTAGCCATATATTAGGGATGGAACGCAGCCTGTAGAACCGTTCTCACAAATGTGAGATCAGAGAAGGCAGCGAGATCTAGTCTATAGTGGTTATAAAAAGGTAGAAGGTGATGACCAAGTTGCTGCCTTACAGATTTGTTTGATGGACGCGTCCGCTCTTTCTGCCCAGGACACAGTCATCGCTCTTGTAGAGGAGGCTTTCAGGTTGCCGGGAGCCACTCTGCCTGCCCTCTTACAGGCCATTAAACTCTCTTATCCACCATGATAGGGTACCTTTTGAAACTTGTTACTTTCCTAGGGCCCTAAAAGGAGATGAATAGAGCCCTATCCTTCCTCCAAGTAGATGTTAAATTCTGAAGAAGGCATCTAACATCTAAGATGTGAAACTTACCCTTTTTACTATTTTTAGGGTCAGGACAGAAGGACGGTAGAGCCATCTCCTGCCACCTATGAAATTTGGATACAACCTTAGGTAAAAGTCTGGTCGGGCCAAGATTGCGCTATATTAAAATACAAGGGTGAAGAGTGGGGTCTGCAAATAGAGCCTGTATGTCACTCACCCTACGAGCTGATGTTAAGGCTACTAGCAGTATTGTTTTCAGTGTGACTTTTTATGGTCCCTGAACTTAAAGGGCGATTCTGTTAATACATTTAGAACTAAATTTAAATTCCAAGGAGTTCTTGCTACTGGGAGCGGTCTGGATCTAACACATACAGTTGTGGCCAAAAATATTGACTCCACCGGAAATTCTGTCAGATAATACTCAGTTTCTTCCTGAAAATAATTGCAAACTCAAATTCTTTATCATTATCTTCATTTAATTTGTCTTAATGAAAAAACACAAAGCCAAATTGGATATAATTCCACACCAAACATAAAAAAGAGGGTGGACAACAGTATTGGCACTGTTCGAAAAATCATGTGATGCTTCTCTAATTTGTGTAATTAACAGCACCTGTAACTTACCTGTGGCACCTAACAGGGGTTGGCAGTAGCTAAATCACACTTGCAGCCAGTTGACATGGATTAAAGTTGATTCAACCTTTGTCCTGTGTCCTTGTGTGTACCACATTGAGCATGGAGAAATGAAAGAAGACCAAAGAACTGTCTGAGGACTTGAGAAACCAAATTTTGAGGAAGCATGAGCAATCTCAAGGCTACAAGTCCATCTCCAAAGACCTGAATGTTCCTGTGTCTACCGCGCGCAGTGTCATCAAGAAGTTTAAAGCCCATGGCACTGTGGCTAACCCCCCTAGATGTGGACAGAAAAGAAAAATTCACAAGAGATTTCAACGCAAGATTGTGCGGATGTTGGATCTAGAACCTCGACTAACATCCAAACAAGTTCAAGCTGCCCTGCAGTCCGAGGGTACAACAGTGTCAACCCGTACTATCCGTTGGCGTCTGAATGAAAAGGGACTGTATGGTAGGAGACCCAGGAAGACCCCACTTCTTACCCCGAGACATAAAAAAGCAAGGCTGGAGTTTGCCAAAACTTACCTGAAAAAGCCTAAAACGTTTTGGAAGAATGTTCTCTGGTCAGATGAGACAAAAGTAGAGCTTTTTAGTCAAAGGCATCAACATAGAGTTTACAGGAGAAAAAAAAGAGGCATTCAAAGAAAAACACGGTCCCTACAGTCAAACATGGCGGAGGTTCCCTGATGTTTTGGGGTTGCTTTGCTGCCTCTGGCACTGGACTGCTTGACCGTGTGCATGGCATTATGAAGTCTGATGACTACCAACAAATTTTGCAGCATAATGTAGGGCCCAGGGTGAGAAAGCTGAGTCTCCCTCAGAGGTCATGGGTCTTCCAGCAGGACAATGACCCAAAACACATTTCAAAAAGCACTAGAAAATGGTTTGAGAGAAAGCACTGGAGACTTCGAAGGTGGCCAGCAATGAGTCCAGACCTGAATCCCATAGAACACCTGTGGAGAGATCTAAAAATGGCAGTTTGGAGAAGGCACCCTTCAAATATCAGGGACCTGGAGCAGTTTGTCAAAGAAGAATGGTCTAAAATTCCAGTAGAGCATTGTAAGAAACTCATTGATGGTTACCGGAAGCGGTTGGTCGCAGTTATTTTGGCTAAAGGTTGTGCAACTAAGTATTAGGCTGAGGGTGCCAATACTTTTGTCTGGCCCATTTTTGGAGTTTTGTGTGAAATGATCAATGTTTTGCTTTTTGCTTCATTCTCTTCTGTGTTTTTTCATTTAAGACAAATTAAATGAAGATAATACCAAAGAATTTGTGTTTGCAGTCATTTTCAGGAAGAAACTGAGTATTATCTGGCAGAATTGCAGGGGTGTCAATACTTTTGGCCACAACTGTACCTTAACAAATCTAGACACACATTTGTTACCTGCATGGTTACAGTTGCATTGTGCTCCCAGGGCCAAAACTTGATTTGGACTTTCAAGGTGTTTACCCCAAGACCACGCTCTAGCCCTTTCTGAAGGAACTATGGGATTTTTTTTTTTTAGCGGTATCTTTCCCAACAAAGTGGACCCTGTGGATGACCGTAACGTCTTCCAGGTTCCACCATAAATTCTGATAGTGATTTGGCACCCTACTGTACTACTAAGTAAAATGGAGACCAGACTAGAAGAGAACCCTTTGCCCTCTAGCAATGACCTCTCAAGTTCCAGACTGTTAAGTGCTACACAGTCACCTGTGGATGGAACCCTTTCTTATTATCCCCTGCCTTCTCAAGGATATCTTCCAGGGAGAGAGCACAAATTCCCTTTTGCCTGTATGTCCTCTGACCAGCATTTTAACCAGTCTATTAGATAATGCTGCTAACCTTGCTGCCAATCTAGCTGAATCTGCCTTGGCATCCGACAGGAAGGCCGCCGCCGCCCTTTTTATTACTGGGAGTGTGGTGAATATGGAGTCTCGGGTTGAGTTATCCCTCAGCTGATCTTCTAATCTACTCAGCAAGATCATAAGTGATCTGGTTGTACAAATTGCCGCTATGGCTGGTTTCAGTGCACCTGCCAACGACTTCCAGGTGCCCTTGAGAAAAGGATTTTAAAAGTATCAATTTTTCTGTCTAGGGGGTCTTTTAATAAACCTGCATCTTACAAGGGAATGGATGATTTCCTTGAGGCTTTGGAAATAGCAACATCCAGTTTTGGGGCTTTATTCCAGGACGTTGTCACCTCCTCTTCAAAGGGGTTTTTCCTCTTGAATGAAGGTGACCTTTTTTCTGTTCTTTCCCATTCGTTATTTATGAGTACCGTACTTGTACTTTCTTATTATTAGGGACGGTTTTACACTTTCTCTGATCCAGAGTCCAAAAAATTGTCCTGAACTTTTTTTTTCTAGTTGAATAAGCCCATTGCTTTGTCTACTTCTTAAAGGAGATAAAATTACCTGCCCCTGAGTCGCTTTTGGATGAGGATGAACCTGAATAATCATTCAAAAGCCCCTTGTCTGACTCTGTAGCTGATAATGTGGGCGATCTCTTGGTCTTGTGTCTGTGTTGTTCATCCGAGTGGGATAGGAATCTCAACGAATTCTCCATCTCCGTTTTAATGAGAGATTTTAAACTGGAGGCAAAATTTGAGGTCCCTTCGGATATGGTTTTGTCAATACAAGGCTGGCACAATTTTTCCTACCCTGACTAACCTCTGACCACACAGAGCACAAACTCTGCAATTAATATTTCTATGGGGGCTCCTAGCCACAGAGGTAAGAGAAGAGTGAGAAAGGGAAACCCTCATTGATAAGCTGACTTTCTTAGATCACTCACAAGAGGATATAAAGGGATACCGTCAAGAGGCAGAATGTCGTCCGAAATCTCTCGTTTGGAGACTGCAGAATCATCTAATCTGCTGGAGCTGTGCAGACTTGACCAGGATTCCTTGGTCCAGCGTTCTCCGCTTGAGCGTCCCTCACGCTTGTCGTGGTGTGGCCGCGGTTTCTTCTGAGGGCGCTTTAGACACTGAGCCAGTGCAGCCACAACATCTCCAGCCTCGGAGTGCTGCTGTGTCTCCAGACACGCCCCTGCCTTGCCAACGATCAACCCTTAAATATGCTGACTTCAGGAGCTCGCCAGCTGATGCACTCTTGCAGCTTCCTGTACCCACCTTGAAAGTATTAACCCAGGTGAAAGGTCCCGACTGAGTCATCAGGGTGCGACTTCTGGTCTGCGCCCTGTGACTGTGCCAGGACAATTGGCTGTCAGCCACATGCAGTGATGGCGCCACAACCTCCACCTGTCCGACAGATGAGACCCCAACGGCCCCCATGTGGCGCTCTCAGCGCCGGCCGCAGCAGATGGTGCCCTGCCCGAATCGACCAGCCCAGGTCTGGGAACTTTTCTTACTTCCAGTCTTCTGCCACCATGCAAGAATGTTCCCCCTGTCAAGAACAGGAAACCACTGACGCGGTTAGAGGTGCTGCCCTTTTTATCTTGAAGAATTCCCGTCCTTGAAGGGCTGATTTCCTTTCATTGTTGCTGTGATGGGTGACAGAAAAACTGGTCTAAATGTGTGTAACTACCACCTACATCACAATTCGCCATTTGATGGTTATGTTGTCTTTCCAGTACAATTGTCACTTTCATTTACACCAAAGTAATGGCTATCGATTCACAATAGTGTATGCTTCTTTACTGATTGATATCGCTGAAGTATAACTGACTTGGGTTACACTTTACACTCTGATGTGCCAGTGATCCCCCTTCGTTTTTTTAGAGCAGTGTAAATAAACATACCAGAAGTAACTATACATGGATCCATTCTGCTTACGGACAACAATACTTGGACTGAGGCATTTATGGAGCTGAATTTGCAACTTCATTCACACTTGGTAGGGCTGTAAGTCTGAATTGGGAGATAAGGTTCCTATATGGAACATGAAACAAGCATGTCTGAACCATAAGAAAATAGGGGGGGAAGCCAGCACTGCTTAAGGTTAGGACGTATAAATTGGAGTGCATATGCACATAATGTCTAGCTGTATTCAAAAATGAGATATTTAGCAAAAAAATTGATCAATTCAATTGAGCCACCCCGCCGCGCCAAGGCAATCTCATATGGGGGGTCCTACTCTATATATCTTTAATAAATGCTGTGCCATTACGGCCTCCTAAATACATTTAGAGCATGACCACATCAAGTGCAATCTGTACCTGAACATTACTGGATCGCTCCCATGAAGCCAGATAGAGCAAGTGCAGATGAAGGCCAACCAGGTCTGAACACAGACATATCAGGAATGGCCTCCACACATTGCCTGACCAGCAAACATAGATGAAGGGCGATGTTGGTCCAGACACAGGTGCACAATTAAATAAAGCTTGGGGCAGGGTGGGGCTGCCGTGTGTGTGCACAGCAGCCTAATCCATCACAATGGCTTCATGGGAGCGATCCAGTAATGTTCAGGTACAGTTTGCACTTGATATGGTCATGCTCTAAGTGTATTTAGGAGGCCGTAATGGCACAGCATTTATTAAAAATATATAGAGTAGGACCCCCCATATGAGATTGCCTTGGCGCGGCGGGGTGGCTCAATTGAATTGATCAATTTTTTTGCTAAATATCTCATTTTTGAATACATCTAGACATTATGTGCATATGCACTCCAATTTATGCGTTCTAACCTTAAGCAGTGCTGGCTTCCCCCCCCTATTTTCTTGATGTCTGAACCATGCCTTCGGCCTTCTTCAAAAGTCAGTGTTTCTGGTACGTGTGGTGTCATTTTTCACATGTATTGGAGACACTTACACATGGACACCCATTACAATCTATGCGTCTGCACACAGACCGTGTGACCCATCCATTTTTTCCACAGCAGCGCTTATGCCGATACATATCGCACAATTTCTCACGGATGACAAGAGTGACATCCGTGTGCCACGTACCAGAATACAATGTCTGAAGACACCTCTTCATCATGAACATCAGGGCTTGATGCTTGAGGTGATTTTTGACAAATTGCAGCTCTGATCAACCCCAACTAGCATTACCATTACTTCGATTGCCACTGCACCAGAGCAAGTGGGAAGAGCTGAGGCAAAATGCCAGAATTAGCGCATCTAATGTGATGCACCATTTAGGGGGAAGCTGTGGGCTTGTATTTTTCGGCTGTCAAGGGCCCAATAACCAAGGACCTTCCCAGCCTGATAATATCAGCTCACAGTTGTCTGCTTTACCTTTGCTGGTTAACAAAAATAGAGGGTACTTCATTTTTTTCCAATTATATTTTAACTTAATACAAGTACAGTAAACTACACACGCAAAGCACTAATGATAGGGGGTAAATAGATTATAAATCTCAAAGATAAAGATGTAAAGAGATAGATATCTAACACCTAAACATTTGTCATTTCTATTCTGCATTCTATTTTGGTACGTGTCACACGGATGTCGCACACAAGTGTTTCACTTGAACACACAACCTTGATAACACCAGTTCTGGTTTTTCCAGTATCGAAAGTATGATGTGTGAAGGAGGCCTTACACACGTAAATACCAACTGATCGTTCCATTTAACAGGCTGACACCAGAATAACACATACAATAACCTGTGGTCCAGTAGACATTGACTTGATGTGTGTAAAGAAATAAAGGATACCTTTATATACATTGATTGACATTGTGGAAGAAAGAGACAGCCATTGTATTGGTGGTAAATAGCAGGTATTTTATTCATAATGAAAAAAAAATTAACTTAAGTTACTGACCTATTGCATTTAGTCATGTATTGTAATTGTGTTACTCTACTTTCTTGATTTTGAGACAGATATACAATAAACATTCAGATATTACAGACTGCCCGCTAGTTTCTCCAGGCTGTAAACATTTAACTACCAAAAAAAACTACCGAATTCTGCAATACAGTACAAAATTCCTCTCTTCAGTCATCGCAAGCTATCGGCTGCCATATAAATACATCGCTGTCTGTAAGGCCGTACATGTTAATAACAGGACAAAATAAAATTTACATTGCACTGACACAAAAAGTCAGCTGTGTTAATTACTCATGCAACAAGTAACAAAACTTGCTGAAATGAAAAAGACTTCCTAAAAATTTTTTTGCTTCTTTCCACTGCATAAATATTTGTTTTTATACACTTTTTTTTTTGTTGTTTTTCTCGTTATGAATCCAAATGAGTCTCGAAATGATACAGAACAAAAATAAAATTTGGCTACTACTGCTATATTACATAAAGGTGCAAAATAATTTATTGATAGTGTTCTATGGGACTGAGGTGAGCCTCTTACAAAGCCCGAAAAGCATGACAATACAATATACGGGCGGATACATGGGTGTTTGTAGAAGGGTTAGACTGGTCTCATGTTCCTTTAGGTGATCAGAAATAGGCCATCATATACAGTATGTATACATTTTTCTAGGAAAAAACCCATTTGATCCCCCTTCTTTCCCGCCCATTTGTAGAGTTTCTTGTAATTCATGCATCTGTAGAATAATAAAAGTACCACTGAGGGCTTTATATTAACACTGCTCAGAGGCGTATCGCCCGATACGTATGTACAAAACTGGAACCGGTTATCCAGTGGTCGGTGGGCGATACCCCATCAATAAGCCCCATCCATTTTCAATAGGAAAATGGGAATTTGACAAGAAAACAGAATGGTTGGGAGATGCACAAAAATATAGAAAATATCAGTCTAGTGCAAACAAAGCAAGATTTCTCATCGTTTGTATTTAGCGGCAATGTACACCTTTGAGCGACGTTGGTAATTATTGAAGAAAGAGAAATATTTTAAGAATATGTTGGAGTTTTTATAGTGATAATCATAAAACCAACATAATTACTGACTAGTGAAGGAGAGTATTACACGTTATTAAGCAACCATAGCAAGGAATCGGCCTAACATTCGGGAATTGAATGTCTGGAAATGCGAGGAAGCACTTAGATAGCCGCCATGTTTAGGACCAAAGCTCTTATTTGTCTTAGGCCTATGTAGACATCCTTATGTCATATGTAGCATCCTCTTGGGTAAAATGTGATTGTGCACTGTAATAGTCATGGAACTGAGTAATAAATGATTATGGCGTTCGACACAAGATTCTCCAAGGTGGAAAGTGTTGCAATGAGTGTAGGCCTTGACGAGAGCTCTCAGAAGACAAACTCTCGAAGGTGCCAGTTTTCATTAGACTAGCACCAGATTAGATAATGAGGCCTTAAGTAAAAAAAAAAAAAAAAAATCTTTTAAATAATAAATTAATGCTAAAAATCTACTCCACTGGTTTGATCTGTCATTGTATTGCTTTACTGGGGTCATTCATTTTTGCAGTTTATAGGATATTAGCACAGGCCTCCAGAAATCATCACATACAGTGATCACGTCTCAGCAGAAATCTGAAAATTCCCTTTATAGACAGGAATTAAAATTTATAGAATTTCATAAAAAAAAAAAAAAGTCATGTGACTTTATTCAAAAATGCCCTGTGCCGCTACACACGACTATGCACTGATCAACTCGCTAAGAAATGAATGCTAAAATTTGTGCTATGCATGGAACGATCAGTCATGCAACCACTATACATACATATATATATATTTTATATATATATTCCATTATTCCTGGGCCTATGCAATTGACTATGGCTTGCGAGTGTCATTAAAACCAAGGCACAAAGACATATGCCATCTTTCCATACAACTGGACAGAGTCAAATCTAGGGCTTAAATGGAATCTGTCACTAGTGTCTTGCCATGTAACCTGAGAGCAGCATGATGTAGGGATGGAGACCCTGATTCTGGTGATGAGTCACTTATTAGGTGCTGTGTCAATAAAATTAGTTTTATCAGCAGGAGATTATCACTAGAGAACTAAGGGC
Source organism: Dendrobates tinctorius (assembly GCF_039654945.1). Classification (NCBI taxonomy): domain Eukaryota; kingdom Metazoa; phylum Chordata; class Amphibia; order Anura; family Dendrobatidae; genus Dendrobates; species Dendrobates tinctorius. The sequence continues at coordinate 43,129,694 of NW_027361679.1, read as the reverse complement.
CCTGGTCACACATATCGTTGTCGGGATCGCTGGTGAGTCGCTACATGATTGCTGGTGAGCTATCACACAGGCAGCTTCACCAGCAATCAGCACCAGCGGCGTCGCTGTGTACGTTAGTTACCAGTGCGCTGATGCAGGCAGCTGGTAACTAAGGTACACATCGGGTTTCTAAGCGGTGTGCGTCACTTAGAAACCCGATGTGTACCTTGGTTACCAGCTCCCTGCATCAGCGCGCTGGTAACTAAGGTACACATCGGGTTTCTAAGCACCGCGCGGTGCTTAGAAACCCTGCATTTACCTTAGTTACCGGCGCACTGATCGCTGGTCTCCCGCCTGTCACACGCAGCGATGCTATTCCAGGACGATCAGCGATAACCGGCAGGGGGGCCGGTCGCTGCTCAGTGTCACACACAGCGATCTCGCTGGTGAGATCGCAGTTGCGTCACAAAACTTGTGACTCTGTGTGACGGGGGCTTAAGTGTTAAATATGTCCCATTCCAACCCCACCACTGATTAGGAGCTTTTTGTCAACATACAATGTACACAGGAAGCAGCCAATCAGTGGTAATAGCGGGGTTATACACAGCTCAGCATTCTGAGCACTGCCAGATCTGCAGCAGAGAAAACGGATTCTGTCACAGCTGCAGCACTCAAACTAAGTGATACATCGCTGGAATCAGGGACTCAGCTCTTATATAATGCTGTTGTCAGATTTCATAGTCAAAACCTGCTGACATATTCCCTTTAACTTTTCATCCCCAGGCAGGCTGCGTTGTGATGCACTTCGGCTGTGTCTATATGTGAGGGATGTAACACAATACTGGAGTACTCCCTATCCCGTAATTCCGCATCTTTTTCACATCACAAGACATTTCACAGACATGTGTCACGTATGCAGTTTTAGTATCACATGGTGCACAACGCCTGAACCCCTAGACATGCACCGAATTCAGAAACTAAATCATAATGATGAATGGAGGCACTACTGATTCTGAACTGAAGGGTTGCTAAGTTGGCGATTACAGCACTAGTTGTAGATTAGCGCCGAGCATAAGCCAGATGATCCCCCATGATGCTTTTTGGCAAGGTTGGTTGGCGAGAGTGGGGGTAAAAGAAATGTCTTAAAATACAGACATGTTAGAAGATGCTGAACAAAGCGACAGTACAGACAAAAGTATATTGATGATCTACTTGAGTTCCATAAGTCCCATGTAACAGGCAAGTTAAACTGGAGATTTCAATAAAAAGGCCAATATTTTATTTACAATAAACTGTACACGACTGAATCATTTCTTCGTAAGTGGCTTATTTGTCCGAAAAGCTATGTATGGGGTTACTGCTCTACAAGAACAAACACAAGGTAGTCTGAGAGCTGTTGGTTGGGCACTTTCTTCATCCAGCAGACGTAGCAGCAGAACTAGATTATGTAGACGTTCACCATAGTCTCAGTAATTAACTTCAAGGTAAAGTCAGCACTGAGTCGAGTGATCCCTTTTTCTTGCGGTGTTCAGAACACAAATCAAAAGTTGCATGTAAACTGATTATTTTACGTTCCAACCCGTTTGGAGAGAATGTTGGTTCCAGCACAACGTGGAGTATCCAATGTAAGTAGAATGGTGCAGGGATGTCTAGTTCCTTGACGACTCTTCCGAGCCCCGCTCATGCTGTAAATTATAGTAACAGTTCTGACACACTCTCACCGGAGACGAGATCTTCAGTCGCTTGATTTCTGACTGGAATCGACTGCACCTGGAGACAACAAAAATATGGAGATGACACATTGTAATCATTATCCAAGAACTGTAAATTAAGGAAGAGGAGGGCGGAGATTGATTGAAAATGAGTACCGTATTGTTTGGACTATAAGACGCTTTTGTTTTCCCCAAAATTTTTTTGGGGAAAATGAGGGTGCGTCTTATAGTCAGAATAAATGCTGCAGCAGCGGTGCTCTGGGTGGCGGCGGCTCTCTTTGCTGCATGGGGGGCTCTGCCAGCATTCTGTCAGAGCCCACAGCGCCATTGTTGTGATGCAGTGGCCTCCGGGAAAATTCAGATCTCGGTGCAGAAATCTGAATCTGAGAATGCGCCGCCCCCAGCTGCCATTTTTCCAGAGGCCACCGCATCGCAGCAATGGAGCTGCGGGGACCTCCGGGCTCTGACAAAATGCCGGCGGAGCCCCCTACGCAGCAGAAAGAGCCGTCGCTGCCACCCCATCACAGAACACTGCCGCCCCAGCACAGAGCACTACTGCCGCACCAGCCTGGGATGGGATTTCCCAGAGGCCACTGCACTAGCCTGGACCACCGAACAACCTCTGTGATTACTCCTGCACCTGTACCAATCCCCCCCGGTAAGCTGAATTCAGACTGTAAGACCGACCCCCATATGACACATTATTTTTTTTCCCCTATTTTCTTTTTTAAAATTCGGGGTGCGTCTTATATTCTGAAAAATACGGTAGGTTGGAAGATGCACTGAAAAGTTCAACCATGCAAAGGTTGTGCCAAATGATTGCGCTTGGTTTGAACAGTCGTTTTGTTCTGACAAACTATCTTTAATATTACTCTTGCACTTTACTCACACATTGCACTACAAGTCTCTATACTTTGTCTTTAGCCATAAAATAAGACCGGTGCTTGCAGAAGCCATGTAGAACGTCTTAAAGGCCACGTATACATTAAAGTCTCCGGAACCTCTCCCCTCCCGCCAATACTGGGCAACTGTCAAATGTGTGTAGGGGTCTCTTGACCCTCACAGATCATAGAATCGTAGAGTTGGAAGGGACCTCGTAGGTCATCTGGTCTAACCTCCTGCTCAAATGATGATGTCAAGGAAGATAATCATTGAGCAGTTTGAATTTAGACCATCCTTTTTTTACGTCGCCCCTACATAGCTGTCTGACAATGGCTTTCCCCACTCTTCTCAGCCGAACTTTCATATGAGACAAAGGGGTCCACCTGTTCAGGTGTATGGGCATCTTAGACGGCCACTTGACCCCTCATTATTATAGAACTTTTGAAGACCCAACCAGATGTCAGGAGCTAGTAATGTGCAATATCTTCGTGTTTGTGCAGGTTTCCTTCAGTTGATCCAGTTTTCTCCCACACTCCGAAAACAAGTTATGAGGTTTCTTATGAACTTGTGCCCTCACACAAGAAAGCTACATGCAGTATGATAAGTCTAAATGGTCAAAGAACAAAAAGTTTTTTTTTTTTTTACTCTTTCCTACACTAAACATCTGCCTCAGTCATCCTGTGCATTAGTCCAGAAACATCTTTATGATAGAGGTGAACAATATATAAATTTACGATGGCAAGCCATAGAAGAGAGTCTATGTTACATAGAAAAGAGAAAGCAATAATGTCAGAAAGTAGAAAAAGAACAAAGCTCGCAGGACAAGTACTCACTTTTGACAAAAGAGCTGCCCACAGTTTCGGCAATGGTGTCTCCTCTCAGTCAGGGAAAACCTCACTGCACATCCTGAACAACTGTCCATCCCTTCATCCTTTACCCAGTGGTCAGCAGCTGATCGACCAGGCTGATCACTTACTGACCAGCTGAACACCCGTCCTCTGCTGTCTCCAACCAAGATTCTACTGTGATCCCTGCAGAGCAATGGAGAATGTAAAATGGACTAAAGTGTAAGTCACAAAAATTCTAAGAAAAAATTAAGCTCTTAAATATATTGGTTAAAGTGACTTTAAAGAGGTTGCCCCACAAACAAAGTACGGTACATTTTAAAGAATAGATTTTGGAATAACAATTAGTTCCACAATTTGATAGGTTAAAAAAATGTTCCTGTGAGGAGATAATCTCAAACGTGCCCCTGCTATGTACTGTTCTAATGGCTGTGTCTAATCATTGTCAGGGGGAAGGGAGAATAAGTTACTTAAAATAAGTGAGTATACAGACAAAACTGCCTGTTTTATCATGGGAGTGTTTCTGCTGCATCTCCAGTACTGTGAGCTCATCATAGATGAAGTAAATATCATAAAAGCTCAGCAGGCACCAGAGCTCCTACAACATAGACTTGATTTATGAGAAGCTGAAAGAGCTGAAGATGGGGCAGAAACACTCCTGTGATAAAAGATATAAAATGTGTTCGCTCAGAAAGCAGCAACTGCAAGCCCGTTTTGTCTGTATACTCGCTTATCTTAAGTGACTTATACTTCCTACCCTGGTCGGGGAGGTGTGTTATGTGACAGTTAAAGGATATAAGTGATGTATGGTGTGGAACGCAGCAGGCATAGGCATTGTTTGTGGCCGAAACCAAATACTACACTATATCTCTAATTCAAGTGAATAAGAGAGAGAGTGCAGTACCAGAACAAATAACAGAAGATTAGTGTGGGTGCTGATCCCTCATCTGTTTCATATTAATGGCCTATCCTGCAGACGGATCATATCGCCGATAAAGCTAAAAATAGCAAACGGTGGTACAGGAGAAGTAAACTGAACTCCTCCATCGTCACATGAGCACATAGTAATCAGGGAGTGTCTGGCTGATGGAGGTACCTTTTAGCAGTGTTTCGAGATAAATACACTGCATGCCACCATTTATCACATTGTGTGGAGCCCAATGCCAGATGTCTACAAGCTGACCGTATATTGCAAATCTAAATCCTTCATTCTGGAAAACCACAGAATGTGAAGTCACATCTCTACCGGTGTCACACAGATCTGGAGCCTGAACTATACACAACACGTGTAGTACAAGCACTTACTTGGATATCCCCAGTGCTGTGATCTCGGCAGGGTGCGCGTTGTCTTTCCGATCAAAGGCTGTATGCATAGTAAGCTTACTTCTAAACACTAACTGTCGCTCCCACCTGTATCCTGAAATAAAGTAACACATTCTGCATCAGAACCCAACCTAACCTTCTGAAATTAAATTTTTATCAGCACCAGTGGTATCCCCTAGGACACATCAGGGCCCCATCATGTGCATTACATGATCATCTGGCCCTGCTGAAATCAACAGATTCAGCTGTCACGAGGGATGAGCAACTAGTTGCAGGAGTGCTCCGCCATTATTACTGGTGACATATAAAGCATCTGTTCCACCACTCTGCAGCTGTCCTCAGTAATAACCATGGGTTAGATAAGTCAGGTCTGGGTTGATCAACTGATCGATGAGCTAACTGCCATTAAAAAAAAAAGCGTCGTCTTCAGTGGCTAATCCCAATAGAAGGACAATATCAGTGGCCTACTGTACGGAATTTAAAAAAGGACTCCCCCCTAAGAAGGAGCTGGTGCAGAAATTTTTATGCATTTTTCATAAATGTGGTCATCACTGGAGAACCGAGGAACCGATTTCCTGTAAAGGATAGTATTATTACGTTACCCTTACCAGTTTTCAGTTTGTTATAGTGGCGGCCCTCAGTTTGGCTTGCCTGACCACCACTTTGGACTTGTGGGAACTGCACTTTGGATTGACCTTCAGAATAGTTAACAAAGACAAAGCCATCTTTTTCATCCAAACTGAGCTGATCTGACCAACGTCTGGAGTCATCAGAGCCGCTGTCTCCTGACCAAGCTGCCAGGCCGGCTCTAGCAGATGATGCTCTCGTCCTGGGAGTGACATTGCTCGGCTGAATCTGGCTGTCCTTCAGTCTGGTGTCTTGGCTTGAGCTCTGATCTTCCACATCCGAATCGCTGCTGTCATCTTCCTGAGCCTCATGTCCTGCATGGTTGGACAAATTAGACCATCAGAGAACTGCAAGGAGCACTAATAGTTGCAGAATATAGGAGAAAATAGGAAAAAAAAATTGTCAGGCAAATTAAAGGCAAGAAATACGGCCCACATACCTATTTGTGTCTCTGAACATTCATCTGGCATATCCATGGCATCAGCTGGTTCTGGGGCGGGCGTCTCTGGCACTTGTAAAAATTCCATCCTCCAAAACTAAGAGAACAAGTAACATAACAGAATTCTGCATGGTCTTCACACCATATAATAACTTAAGTGAAGAAGTGCAGTACTCAGCAGCAGCAACTAGGCAACAATCGGCTGTTTCTCTGCCTCATATGTGCCTATATCAGTCCTCTGCTGGGGCAGATTTCAACTGAGCAGTCTCCGACCCCTCCAATTGATGACCTATCCTAGGAATTGCTTAACCCCGGACAATCCCTTAAAAATATTCACTTACGCGTACAACTCCATCTGAATGTCCTGTGACGAAGACGTTTTGCGTGTCCCACTCATTCATTTCAGATAGGCAGCAGCACAGGATCTGTTGGCTTCGTCCAGTAAAAGTGTTCACGCTGACAATCGGGTTTCCATTAATACTCCAGACATGAATATAAGTACCGGCACAAGATACAATGTCACCCTAGAACGAGAGACACACAGGCAGAACTTTATGAAGAGACACGGGACAATGGAGCCTCAGCATTTTAGGTTATTTCCTACTATGATATTACTGTAGACGTGTAGGTCAGACCTCAGAGGTTGGAAAAGCTGGAGAACATTCAGAGCTGTAGGATAAATGCTTTGTACACCAATATTACCTTATTGGATCGGTATTAAAGGTTCTTCTCATTTCTGAATCTCATATATCACTTTCCAGAATACATATTACTGGAGAAATCCACCACATATTTAGCATTATTCAATACGTTGGAATCTACACCAACATCCAGACACTCACCGTTAATTCATTTATACAGAGAGCAGACACCGGGGCTCGATGGCCACGTAACTGCGTCACAAACGACAGCTTGTTCAGGTCCCAGATGATGCAGGTGCGGTCCCGTGATCCACTGACAACTATGTGATACGCCAATGAGGCGGTGAGACATGTAACGGTGTCTGTATGGCCAATCAGTGCCTGCAAACCAAGGAGGTAAGATATATCAGGATAAGTATGGGATTGGATGCAGCGATCATATGTCCGTGTCAGGTTGACATGTCTGCGGCATTATGTGGTATGACATCACACTTTAGAAAAGATCCACAGAAGGACTTCTGTGATAGAGGGAAGTACAGATTATAGGGGATCCAGATGTCTGAATTATACACTAAGACTGCTGTTATAGGGGAAGGTGCTGACCATATATCCAGACTGCTGTTATAGGGGAAGGTGCTGACCATATATCCAGATTGCTGTTATAGAGGGAGGTGATGACCATATATCCAGACTGCTGTTATAGGGGAAGGTGCTGACCATATATCCAGATTGCTGTTATAGGGGGAGGTGCTGACCATATATCCAGACTGCTGTTATAGGGGAAGGTGCTGACCATATATCCAGACTGCTGTTATAGAGGAAGGTGCTGACCATATATCCAGACTGCTGTTATAGGGGAAGGTGCTGAGCATATATCCAGACTGCTGTTATAGGGGAGGTGCTGACCATATATCCAGACTGCTGTTATAGGGGAAGGTGCTGACCATATATCCAGATTGCTGTTATAGGGGGAGGTGCTGACCATATATCCAGACTGCTGTTATAGGGGAAGGTGCTGACCATATATCCAGACTGCTGTTATAGGGGAAGGTGCTGACCATATATCCAGACTGCTGTTATAGGGGAAGGTGCTGACCATATATCCAGATTGCTGTTATAGGGGGAGGTGCTGACCATATATCCAGACTGCTGTTATAGGGGAAGGTACTGACCATATATCCAGATTGCTGTTATAGGGGGAGGTGCTGACCATATATCCAGACTGCTGTTATAGGGGAAGGTGCTGACCATATATCCAGACTGCTGTTATAGGGGAAGGTGCTGACCATATATCCAGACTGCTGTTATAGGGGAAGGTGCTGACCATATATCCAGACTGCTGTTATAGGGGGAGGTGCTGACCATATATCCAGACTGCTGTTATAGGGGAGGTGCTGACCATATATCCAGATTGCTGTTATAGGGGAGGTGCTGACCATATATCCAGACTGCTGTTATAGGGGAGGTGCTGACCATATATCCAGATTGCTGTTATAGGGGAGGTGCTAACCATATATCCAGTCTGCTGTTATAGGGGGAGGTGCTGACCATATATCCAGACTGCTGTTATAGGGGGGAGGTGATGACCATATATCCAGACTGCTGTTATAGGGGAAGGTGCTGACCATATATCCAGACTGCTATTATAGGGGGAGGTGCTGACCATATATCCAGACTGCTGTTAAAGGGGAAGGTGCTGACCATATATCCAGACTGCTATTATAGGGGGAGGTGCTGACCATATATCCAGACTGCTGTTATAGAGGGACGTGCAGGCTACGTATCTAAACTGCGGTTATAGAGGGAGGTGCACACTATATATCTAGACATCTGCTATAGGGGGAGGTCCAGACTACATATCTTGACTGGTCTTATATGGGGGGGTTCAGCCTACACAGCCAGACTGCTGTTATAAGGGAGGTCTAGACAACAGTCAAAACGTTGCTACACAGCCTTACTGCTGCGGTTTAAATTACATAGCAGGGGTTTTTACAAACCTGTTTCAGTGTGAGAGATTTTGCTTTTTCTTTAGAAGTTCCCATCTCCCACACACAGATTACTGTACTTGTTCCTCCGGTGATGACCAGTTTCGGGTTTGGACAAATGGCACAGAGTATTTGCCCCCATTCAGATAAGCATTCATAGACGACAACTACCTGCAAAACAAGGTGAATACTTTGAATACTTTGCACCAATATAGATTACAAAGTGTCCTTAGTGCCGCAGAAAATGAACAAACCTTGTCAGACTCATAAGTTCCTAATCTGCAACTGAGGTCCGCGTAGCCCCATGCAAAAGTCTTGTTCCAGGTCGGTGGAAGGAGAACCTTGTTCTGTTCTACAGCCAGAATTCCCTTATCCGTGTAAACAATCTGACCAACGGGCTCTTTCAGTTCTTAAAAAAAATTACAGAGGTTTACTTAAAATGATTTAGAAAACAAGCCTATACGTCACATACAGAGGTATAATAACAGGCTGTTACGTGATGATATTACATTAGTGTGTGCGTCTATATATGACTTTATGATTGTTTATATGTGCAGCACAGCCTTGCAGCGCTGGGGTCCCAGGTTCAAATCCCATCTTCAAGGAGTTTGTATGTTCTCCCCGTGTTTGCAAGGGTTTCCTCCTGGTTCTCCGGTTTCCTCCCACACTCCAAAGACTGATAGCGAATTTAGATTGTGAGCCCCAATGGGGACAGTGATGATAATGTATGTAAAGAGCTGTGGAATTAATGGCGCTATACAAGTAAGTAAAATAAATAAATTAAAAAAACAAATATATAAGTTCTCTTTAAAAAGAGTGACCGTCATTTTTTTATATTTTTCCATAAATCTATCGTGCAAGTGAAAATAATAAAATATGTAATGTATTATAATACAGAAATCCACTTCTTCAACATCCTGAACTGATTGTTCATTCTCAAAAATCTCAATTCACCAAGGACAGATTTAATCCCTGACTTTCCCATTACAGAGATAGATGACAGTTGGTGCCTATACAGTTCTACTGAGAACTGCAACTGTCATTTCTGGAGAGCTTGCAACAGAATGTGTGCATCTGCCTCTAGCTGCTCCCTCCATAGAATTTATGAGCACCAATTGTCATTTCCTATCTCAGTAATTGAGAAATCTTGTTGTCACAGAATACAAATTTTACCCAGGAACGGAGAGTAAAAGATCCAGGAGGAGAAAGAAGGAGATTTCTCTGATAAGATACATTACATCTGTGATACCAAATATGTACCATATTTTTTGGACTATGAGACGCACCGGACCGTAAGACGCACCTAGGTTTTAGAGGAGTTAATTAGAAAAAAAAAATTGAAGGAAAAAATGTGTTCAATTCTATACTTAATATCCCTCATCCCAGTATGCATGGCTCCCTTATCTCTATCCTGATATGCAGGGCCCCCATCTCTGTGCTGGTATACATGGCCCCATCCTTATCCAGGTATGACTGACCCAATCCCTATCCTGGTATGAATGGCCCCCATATCCATGCTGGTATGCATGGCCCCATCCTTATCCTGGTATGCATGGTCCCATCCCTATCCTGGTATGCATGGTCCCATCCCTATCCTGGTATGATTGGCCCCCATCCTTATCCTGGTATGCATGGCCCTATCCTTATCCTGGTATGCATGGCCCTATCCTTATCCTGGTATGCATGGCCCCCATCCTTATCCTGGTATGATTGGCCCCCATCCTTATCCTGGTATGCATGGCCCCCATCCTTATCCTGGTATGCATGGCCCCATCCTTATCCTGGTATGATTGGCCCCCATCCTTATCCTGGCATGCCTGGCCCCATCCTTATCCTGGTATGCCTGGCCCCATCCCTATCCTTTTATGCCTGGCCCCATCCTTATCCTGGTATGCCTGGCCTCATCCTTATCCTGGTATGCCTGGCCTCATCCTTATCCTGGTATGCCTGGCCCCATCCTTATCCTGGTATGCCTGGCCCCATCCTTATCCTGGTATGCCTGGCCCCATCCTTATCCTGGTATGCCTGGCCCCATCCTTCATAGAATCATAGAATCGTAGAGTTGGAAGGGACCTCCTGGGCCATCTGGTCCAACCCCCTGCTCAAAGCAGGATTCGCTAAATCATCCCAGTCAGATGTCTGTCCAGCCTCTGTTTGAAGACTTCCATTGAAGGAGAACTCACCACTTCTCGTGGCAGCTTGTTCTACTCATTGATCACACGGTCAAAAAGTTTTTTCTAATATCTAATCTGTGTCTCCTCCCATTCAGTTTCATCCCATTGCTTCTAGTCTTTCCTTGTGCAAATGAGAATAAAGTTGATCCTTCTACAATGTGACAGCCCTTTAGATATTTGTAGACAGCTATTAAGTCTCCTCTCAGTCTTCTCTTTTGCAAACTAAACAATCCCAAATCCTGAAACCTTTCCTCATAAGACAGGGTTTGTAGACCGGTCACCATTCTGGTCGCTCTTTTCTGAACTTGCTCCAGTTTGTTGATGTCTTTTTTAAAATGTGGTGCCCAAAACTGGACACAATATTCCAGATGAGGTCTGACCAAAGAGGACTAGAGGGATCTAGACTGTATGCTTCTGTTAATACATCCTAGAATTGCATTTGCCTTTTTTGCTGCTGCATCACACTGTTGACTCATATTCAGTCTGTGATCTATTAGTATACCCAAGTCTTTTTCACATGTGCTGTTGCTTAGCCCTATTCCTCCCATTCTGTATATGCTTTTTTCATTTTTATTGCCCAGATGTAGTACTTTGCATTTTTCTCTGTTAAAAACCATTCTGTTAGTTGCTGCCCACTTCTCCAGTTTATTTATATCTTTTTGAATACTTTCTCTCTCTTCTCTAGTATTAGCTATCCCTCCTAGCTTTGTGTCATCAGCAAATTTAATCAGTTTACCCTCAATTCCTTCATCTAAATCGTTGATAAAGATGTTGAACAATACAGGGCCCAGGACAGAGCCCTGTGGTACCCAACTTGAGACATTCTTCCAACTGGATGTGCAGCCATTTACGACCACTCTTTGGGTCCGATCACTAAGCCAGTTATGAATCCACCTAACAGTGGATCCTTATCCTGGAATGCCTGGCCCCATCCTTATCCTGGTATGCCTGGCCCCATCCTTATCCTGGTATGCCTGGCCCCAACCTTATCCTGGTATGCCTGGCCCCAACCTTATCCTGGTATGCCTGGCCCCATCCTTATCCTGGTATGCCTTGCCCCATCCCTATCCTGGTATGCCTGGCCCCATCCCTATCCTGGTATGCCTGTCCCCATCCTTATCCTGGTATGCCTGTCCCCAACCTTATCCTAGTATGCATGGCCCCAACCTTATCCTGGTATGCATGGCCCCATCCCTATCCTGGTATGCATGGCCCCAACCTTATCTTGGTATGCCTGGCCCCATCCCTATCCTGGTATGCATGGCCCCATCCCTATCCTGGTATGCATGGCCCCATCCCTATCCTGGTATGCATGGCCCCATCCCTATCCTGGTATGCATGGCCCCATCTCTATCCTGGTATGCATGGCCCCATCCTTATCCTGGTATGCATGGCCCCATCCTTATCCTGGTATGCATGGCCCCATCCCTATCCTGGTATGCATGGCCCCATCCCTATCCTGGTATGATTGGGCCCCATCCTTATCCTGGTATGCATGGCCCCATCCTTATCCTGGTATGCATGGCCCCATCCTTATCCTGGTATGCATGGCCCCATCCTTATCCTGGTATGCATGGCCCCATCCTTATCCTGGTATCTTTGGCTACCTTCCATATTTTGAGAGGAAAAAGTGCGTCTTGTAGTGCAAAAAAACCCAGTATATATATATTTTTAATAGTTTTATTTTTATTGGGGCATATGGAGGGAGGGGGTATAATTTAAGCTTGTTTTTTATACTTTTAAACTTTTTTCTGGATTTAAAAGTCCATTTAGTGAATCTGAAGCTATGATCATCCGCTTGTGCTATATATAGCAGGGCACTGGCACTGTTATGTATAGCTAAAATTCCGATCTATGAACCACCTGTGACGGTTACAGGCTGATGTTGGCGGATTAAATCATCCATCATGTGCAGGGAAAGAGGCAGGCTCAGTTTTCAAGCCTGCATCAATGGAAGGGACACAACATATGATATAAGTCTGTCTATGTCATATGTCGTGAAGGGGATAAAGGTTTTGTTCTCTAGACATTAATAAAACACACTACAATGACAAAATTTTTTTTATTGAAGTCATAAATAATACTGTATGAGTCTTAAGCTGTACTTAAGGAGAACCTGCCAAAACAATTTCATAATGTAAAGTAAAGACATGGCTGTCATGGTGCTGTAATACAGATGAAATTAACACCTTTGCGGTTTTTCTTTAATCGCCATTTGAAGTTTTCTGCTAATTAGATTTGAGTGCACAGGGGCCTTCTCCTCCCAGTCTGATTCCCCTCCACCTACATCCTCTTATTGAAGAGGTGATTTCAATCGGAGGAGGCAGTAACTAAAAAAGCAGTGACCGGTCATAGACCGAAGGCGGGTGGAGGGGGCTGGGAAATTGCAGCCTGGGAGAAGACCCAGAACATAGTCCGGCCCCTGTGCACTGAAATCTAATAAGCAAAAGTCTTCAAATGGTGATTAAACAAAGGTATCAATGTAATCAGTATTGCAGCGCCATTACAGTCATGTCTTTACTTTATACTACAGGCAGATTTTCTTTAAAGGGAACCTGTCATGTCTAAAAATGGCATTTACCTGCAGAGGTGGTTTAATCTGCAGGTGAATATCTTTAAAATCCTACCGTACTGCATGTTACTGGAAAAAGCAGCTACAGAGAGAAAATAAATGCATATATTCTTTCTTGCAGTCATAGGGACGGTGATGGGGAGCGATTACAGTCACTGCTCACTGTGCAGTGAGAACAGCGGTTATTCCCCCGCAGAGTGATCGCCAGCCTGCTCTGTAGTGTGTGTGTGCAGCGTGAGTGCAGAGCACACTACCAAAATCTTAGAGAGTGATTACAGCCGCACTCGCAGGCATGATTTTCATTTACCTACAGATTAACCGTATATCACTTGGTAAAACTCGTTTTTAGACATGATATAGTTTTCCTTTAACTGTGACTCAATTGTGTTTTTGTATGCAATGGTCGATGTTTATTGTAATAATGCCACAAGTATGTGCGCATTTATAAGCTAGGATCTTTTCTGATGAAGGCACAATAGTGTAAGTATTTTACAGGATGCTCTCTACAGTGAAGCCGTCCCAATATGGTGTTATTTTACAGCCGACACTATGCTGTGATGATGTGATCGTGTGCTTGTGTAATAAGAGCCTTAGCTCTCCTTTGATGATGCGCGTGCCCTACCTTTCACTGGAACCAGGGAGGGCCTCAAATTGTCCAAGTGATGGAAAAAGATCTTGTCAGAAGCAGAACCCAAGGGCATAGATGTTGACGACATGTCTCCATTAAGGCGACTTCTAACACGTTTTGGTGGATGTGGCTTTTTGAAAAGCTGAAAAAGAATAGAAAAGTGAGTAAAGCTTGGAGATTGAATATGGTGAACTTAAATATTACCATTTTTATTGTGTTCCTATCTACTCGACATTAAAAATTGTATGGAGCCATTAAGAGAGTTGGCCAAACACTAAACCTTTTTTCGTAACAAACAGGTGCCTGCCTGTGGGGTAAAATAAGAAAAGAAGCTCCTGCGCCAATGCTTGCTCGGTCCCCCGCCAGTCTCTGTTCTTCAAATAGTCACAATGCAGTGGCCACACATGTGATTTCTTCAGCACTGAACTCAGTGGCATCAACCCCTACAACTACATCCAGCGATTGGCTGCAGTAGTCATGTCGTAGACATGCCATGTCTTCAATCGAGCTGGTAGAGCCCGAGAGGGAACAGGTGCGATAGCGGCAGAGGACTGCTATTGTCAGTATTACACAAGATTCTGGATTCATATACTTAAAAATCTAAAAGTTATGGGTTGATGACGTTTAATCATTCATCTTAAACAAACATGTCACTCGAGGTTGTAAATCACTCTGTGAAAACGGAGCCCGGATAGGGTACCACTCCCTCCAAGTATAAAACGCAGAAACCGGCAAGAAGAACCAAAACGTGATTTATTTAGAACCGTAATCCAGTGTAACATTTCTCTCTGACACTCAGACCTTCATCAGACGGATTGCTGAGGAGCAGTGTATGTGTGGACAGCGCAACGTGGATCAGGGTGACAGACCAATGGATGTGTACACATCCAATCCGATCCACATTGACGCTGTCCACACATACTACACTGCTCTCCAGCAATCCGTCTGATGAAGGTTTGAGTGTCAGAGTGAAACGTTACACTGGATTACGGTTCTAAATAAATCACGTTTTGGTTCTTCTTCCATCTGACCTCCGGATTTTCGCTTTCATATTCAAAAATACAAGTGCTATTCCTGACATGTTCACAAATAATAATCACAAACTGAAGGACGAAAAATGTCATTTGGACAAAACCGGCCTGACGGGTACTTCACTTTAAAAAAGTGTATGTTTGAGAGGAGATGGGAAGACCACCCTTGCCCTCCCCTCCACACACAACTTAAATAATAGATAAATTATAGTATTAAAATATCATATTGTCAGATAGCATCATTAGAATATTTTCTGTCATCAAAATCACATTCGCATAGCTGCAAAATATAGTACCTTAAATTTATAATTGACACAAATGAAAATACATCAAATGTGCTTACCTGCTTAGGGATCTGTCCAAAATTATTAATAAAGCCTATGGTAGCAGTCTCCTTCAAAGGGTCATTAATGTTGTAGATGTCCACTTGCCCCTCATAGAAGAGGTGATGAAAAACATTGACGGCATCTACGGCAGCTGGCCCCTGTTGCTTGTACCCAAAGATCAGGTCTATCCATTCATGCAGGTGGGCACTGACATAGTCACACTCCAGGGCCTGACAGAACAGTAATGACCATTATACTGAAATAATCAGCTAAAAACACTACATATTCATCAACATATCTAAACAAGCAAACACAATCATTAAAGAGGAAAATAAAATATATAAATTGATTTATTGATTTTTTTTTCCAGATTTTTACATTCTTTATTCACAATGCACCATATAGGAGCCGCTCTATTTAACCCCTAGAATATACTGAATATATGACATATCTCCTTTTACCTCTCTATGCACGCGGATAAATTCCCGGGGGTCCCCTTTTGCCCATGGAGGTAGAATTACATCACCAAGCTTTGTTCCATTTTGTTTGCAACCTACAAAAATAAAAAAAAATAATTAACAGAAAATATTAGCAAATTAATTGGTTCATTTGAAAATTATATGCTAATTATAGTGCAGTTGAGGGTGTTTAACACTCGTTTTCTAAAGTGAAATGCATATCACAAATGCTCCCCAGTTAAAGAAGCACTGCAGTTGATTTTTTTATTCCGTAAACGTGTATTCCCCCATTGAAAAAAAACAAAAACAAAACTATGTGCCATGTATAAAAAAAAATTTCTACGGAAATGGAAAAGCAATTTAAAATGATTCTATTGTGATTGTTTATGGTCGTAAAAAATAAATTAAAGAAATGTAAAAAGTGGACACTTTATTTTTCTTTACATTTCCCCCTATATCAGCATAAAAAAAAGAATATAAAAATTCTATAAAAATGAATCCCTATGTATTGAAAAGAAAGTGGCAAAACCAGGATTTTTTGGGTTGCTTACCGTAAAATCTGTTTCTCGGAGCCTTCATTGGGGGACACAGAGACCATGGGTGTATGCTGTTGCCACTAGGAGGCTGACACTATGCACAAAAAAAGGTTAGCTCCTCCTCCGCCGTATACACCCCACCGACCGGCAGGAAATTCCTCAGTTAGTGAGAAAGCAGTAGGAGAAGTAACGGAATAGATTGAAAACAGAACGCACAACTCAACTGTAACCAATCGCCAAACATAAGAACAGGAGTTGTAGAACATGGGAGGGTGCTGTGTCCCCCAATGAAGGCTGAAAGAAACAGATTTTACGGTAAGCAACGCAAAAAATCCTGTTTTCTCGTTCGCCTTATTGGGGGACACAGAGACCATGGGACGTCCCAAAGCAGTCCCTGGGGTGGGAAACAAACTTCCATCAGGCCAGTGGACTCACCACCGCGGCCTGCAGAATCCTTCTACCTAGGCTGGCGTCCGCCGAAGCGTAGGTGTGGACCCTGTAGAATTTCACAAAGTGTGAACCGAAGACCACGTTGCAGCTTTGCAAAGCTGTAGCGCGGAAGCTCTGTGGCGCACCGCCCAGGAGGCACCCACCGCCCGGGTAGAGTGCGCTCTGATCCCTGAAGGAGCTGCACGATGCTTGACCCGGTATGCCTCCAAAATTGCCGATCTGATCCAGCGAGCAATAGTGGCCTTTGAGGCTGGGTGACCTTTCCTTGCACAGTCTGGAATGATAAACAGAGAGTCTGACTTCCGCAAGGAAGATGTCCTGGCTAGATAGACTCTCAATGCCCTGACCAGGTCCAGCTTGTTCAAGGATCGCCCCCGAGGATGAGCTGGGCTCGGGCAGAAGGATGGCAGAACAATGTCCTCATTGAGGTGAAAGGAAGATACCACCTTCGGAAGGAAAGAGGGCGGAGGCCGCAGAACTACCTTGTCCTGATGAAGTACCAAAAAGGGAGAGCGGCAAGAAAGGGCCGCTAATTCCGACACACGTCGGATGGAAGTAATGGCCACCAGAAAGGCCACCTTCCAAGAAAGGAGGGCAAGGGAAACATCCCTGAGAGGTTCAAAAGGAGGACCTTGCAGAACCCCAAGAACGAAAGTTTTAAGTTACGTACCGGTAACGGTATTTTTCGGAGGCCCATGACAGCACCACGAGAGAGGGGATCCGCCCTATAGGAACAGGAAACCTACAGATACAAAAAGGGCGGCACCTCTCCCACGCATCAGTTGGATTACAGAGCTTGAGAGGCTACCATGGTTAGTACACAACATATGATATATACAACCTATCTACCCTATTTAACAGAATTATTCCATACCATCTCCCACATAAGGTGATTCTATGAACAATCTTCTAAGGAGTGCACCCCTATATGTGAACAAGGGAGGGAACTAAGGGTGCTGTCATGGGCCTCCGAAAAATACAGTTACCGGTACGTAACTTAATACTTTATTCGGACTCCCATGACAGCACCACGAGAGAATTACAGAGATGTAAACTAACTTAGGGAGGGACTACAGCCTGCAGCACCCTTAGCCCGAAGGTGAGGTCTGAGGAGGCACCCATGTCTAACCGATAGTGGTTAAAAAAGGTGGAAGGAGATGACCAGGTGGCCGCCTTACATATTTGATCAATTGATACTCCAGATCTCTCCGCCCAGGATGATGCCATGGCCCGAGTGGAATGTGCCCTCAGGTTCTGTGGAGCCGGACCGCCACCTGCTGTGTAGGCAAGAGAGATAGCCTCCCTAATCCACCTTGCTAATGTGCGTTTTGATACTCTGTATCCTTTCCTGGAACCTTGGAAGGATAGGAATAATGCGTTCTCCTTCTTCCAAGGATCCGTGGCTGCTAAATATGTCAGTAAGCATCTTCTAATATCTAACGCCTGGAGTTTCTGCTCTTTAGGGTTGGTTGGGTTAGGGAGGAAGGAAGGCAGAACTATCTCCTGTGTCCTGTGGAATTGTGTTGCTACCTTGGGAAGGTATGCTGGATCTGGCCTTAGGATCACTCTATCCTGTAAGAACTCTGTGTAAGGAGGCAATCTGGAAAGTGCCTGTATATTGCTCACCCTACGCGCGGATGTTATTGCTACCAGGAATGCTGTCTTAAGAGATATAATCTTTAGTGAGGCAGAATCTAAAGGTTCAAACGGACTTTCTGTCATGGCTGTAAGGACTAAGTTTAAGTCCCATGGTACGCATCTGTCTTTGTGTATAGGTCTCGATCTGGCCGCTGCTCTGATGAACCTTGCTACCCAATAATCCTTTGCAATATCAGCTGCAAACAGGGCCCCTAAGGCTGAAACTTGTACTTTTAGCGTACTTGTGGAGAGACCCAATTCGAAACCTTTCTGGAGAAATTCCAGAATATGTTTCGTGGGAATTCCATCTCTGATGTCAAAGTGAAAGGTGGACAGGAAGCGTTTCCAGGTCCTAGCATAGATATTAGTGGTGGTTAATTTTCTGCTTCTTAGGAGGGTGTCAATTAAGTTCTTGGAGAACACTCTATTTTTTAATAGTGACCTTTCAAATACCACGCCGTCAAATGAAGTCCCGCTACTTGTGGGTGGCTGACTGGCCCCTGGTAGAGGAGATCCGGAAGGTTCGGCAGTACCCAGGGATCGCCTACCAACATGGTCCTCAACTACGCGAACCAGGTCCTCCTGGGCCAAAAGGGGGCAATCAGTATGACTCTTGCCTGATCCTCTCTGATCTTTCTGACTACCAGAGGAAGAAGATTCAATGGTGGGAAGGCGTATGCCAGAGAAAAATCCCATCTTATCAGTAGGGCATCCACCGCCAGGGGATTTTCCCTGGGGTTCAGAGAGCAGAACAATCTTTCTTTTCTGTTTTTTCTGGTGGCAAAGAGGTCTACCTCTGGCTGGCCCCATCTGCGGACAATCTGGCGGTAAATATCTTTGTTCAAAGCCCATTCTCCTTGTCTTAGAGCCTTGCGGCTTAAAAAGTCTGCTCTTACATTGTCCTTTCCGCTGATGTGGAGCGCGGTCAAAGATAGACAATTTCTCTCTGCTATCTGGAGGAGCCGTTCTGTTATCTGCATCAGAGCGCTGGAGCGGGTTCCACCTTGGTGGTTGACATATGCTACCGCTACCTGGTTGTCCGAGTGTATCCTCACATGATGGCCCTGCAGGTAGATAATGAGTTTCTTGACTGCCCGCTCTATCGCCAATAGTTCTCTCTGGTTGGATGAGATTTCAGAATTAGAATCCCACTGGCCCTGTACCACTATGTCCCCCATATGGGCTCCCCAACCGAAGGAACTTGCGTCTGTGATTATAATACGGGTTATCTGTGTTATCCAGGGCACCCCTGACGCTAGGTTCTCGCTCTCAAGCCACCATCTCAGTGATGTAACAGTTGAGGGGCTTAGACACATCCGACCCTGTAAGGAGCCTCCAAGGGCCCTGCTATTAATCAAGACGTCGTTTTGAAGGGTTCTGGTATGGAACTGTGCCCACCTTACTGCTGGGATGCATGAAGTTAGAGAACCTAACAGGGACATGGCCTGTCTGAGGGTCATAGATGGATTATCCATTGCCCGAAGAACCTGCTCCTGTATCTTTTGTAATTTATCTAGTGGTAGCAGGCACCGCTGAGTGTCTGAATTTAGTATCAACCCTAAAAATCTCTGTATTTTTAAGGGCTGGAGTCGGGATTTCTCGTAGTTTAAAATCCATCCCAGGTTTTCTAACCTGGATCTAGCTTTTTCTATCTGGGATTTACAATGACCCACCGATTTTCCTACAATCAAGAAATCGTCTAAATATGGAATGATTAAGACGTCAACCTCTCGTAAGTGAGCCATAACTTCGGCCACTAACTTTGTAAAAACCCTGGGTGCTGCTGAGAGACCAAAGGGAAGGGCTCTATACTGAAAATGACGTACTGTGCCCTCTACTGAAACTGCCACCCTCAGGAACTGCTGGAAGTCTGTATGGATAGGTACATGATAGTACGCGTCTTTCAAATCTATGACTGCCATAAAACAACCTTTAAACAATATTTTTATTGTTGTATTAATGGACTCCATTTTGAATGTATGATTAATCAAAAACTCGTTAAGGGAACGAAGGTTTATAATCGTTCTGAATGTGTTATCAGGTTTCTGGATTAGAAACAGAACAGGGGAGAGTAAAACCCTCTTCCCCTTTCAGCCTCTGGAACCTCTACCAGGACATTTTTCTGACATAGGCTCAAGACTTCCGCTTCTAAAGCCGCTTGTTCGAGATGAGAAGATCTTAAGGGGGTCAGTTTAAAAGTGTCCCGCGGGATCTGGGTAAATTCCAACCTAAGCCCGGTGGATATTACCTTACGCGCCCAGTCACTATTCGTAATCTGTGACCATGCCGGGAAGAAGGATGACAGTCTACCCCCCACGGGAACCGCTAGTCATTGATTTGGTTTCTTTTGATCTCTCGACGAGCATGTAAACATATAGCCCGTACCTCGTCTCCTTCTGTCTTCCCATCTGGGTCGATCTCTAACAGGCGAAGAGTTGCGCCTTCTCCCCTGGCCAAATCTCCTTCTACCAAATGGGCGACGGTAGGACGCTGATGAAAGGTTTGGGAATCTTTTCTCGTCGTCCCCCGCCTTTTCAAGCAGCTCGTCTAGGACAGTTCCAAACAAATATTCGCCCTCACATGGAATCGCACAGAGCTTTGCTCTGGACTGGATGTCTCCCTGCCAGCACTTTAGCCACAGGGCTCTACGAGCTGCGTTAGAGAGACCTGCTGCTCTGGCGGCCATTCTCACTGCATCCGCTGAGGCATCTGCCAGGAAGGCTGCTCCCTCTTGGATGGTCGGTAGGGCCCCAGGAATTGTCTGTCTTGATGTACCCTGTTTTAGTTGTGACTCCAACTGGTCCAACCAGACCATCATGGACCTGGCCGTGCACGTTGAAGCCACTGCTGGTCTTAAGGACCCGGCCGCCATCTCCCAGGTGTTTTTCAGGAAAGTATCAGCTTTCCTGTCTAAGGGATCTTTAAGGGATCCCATGTCCTCAAAGGGGAGCGAGGATTTTTTTGATGCCTTCGCAATGGCAGCGTCTAATTTGGGGGCTCTGTCCCAAGAACTTACTGCTGGATCGTCGAAGGGGTATCTCCTTTTGAGGGCTGGTGGTAGCGACCCTCTTTTGTCCGTTTTTTTCCCACTCTCTGTGGATCAGATCCTGTATCTTTTGATTTAACGGAAAGACTCTCCGCTTCCTCTGTTCCAGCCCACCGAACATGACATCCTGCATGGATAAATGGGGTTTAGGCTCCTCTACCTCCATTGTCCCTCTGACTGCTTTGACCAGCTTGTCTACCCGGTCAAGAGGCAGACAAAATCGCCCCGAGTCCTCTTCTCCTGAG
This sequence comes from Dendrobates tinctorius, assembly GCF_039654945.1. Lineage (NCBI taxonomy): Eukaryota > Metazoa > Chordata > Amphibia > Anura > Dendrobatidae > Dendrobates > Dendrobates tinctorius. The sequence goes on along the minus strand of NW_027361679.1, from coordinate 43,108,157 downwards.
GAGGACGAGGGAGATGAAGCCTGGGAGTCTCTGCTTTTTCTCCACTCTACCGAGGAATCAGACTCCCCCGGGACCTCGCCCCTTAGACTTTGCGGCTGAGACAAGGACTTTAGGGTTTCCCTCATTTCTACCCTGACAATGTCTCTCAAAGTCGCCGCTACTGCAGGCGACTCTTCTGCCACCGTCTGCTGAATACAGGGGGGGCACAATCTTTTGAGGCACGCGTCCGGTAATGGGCATGCACAGAGTGCGCATTCCCTATGCTTATTTTTACTTGTAGCTTTTTTTCCCTAGAAAAAGAAAAACACAGAAGGGGGGTCCCGTCACTGAGTGAACTTTCACGAAGATCACTTACCAGTGCCACCACAAGTACCGGAGAACGAGGGGGATTTCTTTCGGTCGATGCTCCTGTCTGCCTGGAGGAGCTCTTACGAGTGGACTGGTCACTTCGTCCCGCATTACTGTCACGGGACCCTTTCTTTTTCTGTTTGACCTGCCGAAGGTCATCCAGGGGCGGCAGTGATGTTTGCCGCTGCTGCCCTTGCTTCTGCCGCTGCTGCTGCTCTCGATCGCTTTCCATTACCACTGCTGCTGCTGCACACTGCTGCATGTAGTAATGTGGCCAAGGCAAGGTACCCTGCCCGGGTCCCGCCTAAATACCCCCTCCTCCGGTCAGCAGTATCCATGCCGCGCCCCTCCCCCCCCCTTTACGGAGCTCCCTACCCCAGCTGGCGCCCGACCCCGCGCCATCGGTGTTTCCGATGGGCGCCGCCATCTTGGAATCGCCGCGCATGCGCAGTGGCGCGCTGACCCGGAAGCGCCTCCTCCGCCCGCCCCCTGACGTCACCGCTACCCCGGAAACGCCGGAAGCCACGCGGGACGCCCGGGAGCTCCGGAGCAGCGCCCGGTCGCAGCCCCCTGCACAGCGCTGCCAACATATCTGCACCGCCGGAGCCGGGAATCCCCGGGGGGGGTATACTTACCGGCGGCGGCTTAATTCCGGAGACGGACATCCTCCGGACGCCGCTCCCTGCTGTCCACGCCACCGCCGTGACACCCATCCTGGGCCACCGTGGCGCCTTCCAGGAGATCCGAACCAGGCCGAGGTAGGAGACCCCCTCGCTACCGGTGTCGGCTGGCCGGCCTGGGATCCAATTCTTCTGTAGGATCCCGTCCCCTCAGGAACAGGAAACCAACTGATGCGTGGGAGAGGTGCCGCCCTTTTTGTATCTGTAGGTTTCCTGTTCCTATAGGGCGGATCCCCTCTCTCGTGGTGCTGTCATGGGAGTCCGAATAAATTAAGATCCCAAGGATCCACGGGCGCTCGGTACGGAGGAACTGTGTGAGCCACACCCTGAAGAAAGGTTTTGACCTGGGGCCGGGAGGCCAGCGTCTTCTGAAATAAAATGGACAGTGCCGAAACTTGACCCTTCAAGGAACTGAGAGCAAGCCCCGCATCCAGCCCTGTCTGAAGAACCGCCAGAACAGAAGGAAGCGAAAAAACCATGGCCGCGATGTCATTGGCCTCACACCAGGAGAAATAGGCTTTCCAAGTTCGGTAATAGATCTTGGAAGAGGAAGGCTTTCTGGCGCGGATCATGGTATGAATCACTCGATCAGAGAATCCTGCCCGTTTCAAAACCTCGGTCTCAACAGCCACGCCGTTAAATTGAGCGACCGAGAATTGGGGTGGCAAATCGGCCAGCAGATCTGCCCTGTCGGGAAGCTTCCAGGGGGCGTCCGCGAGAAGGTTGACAATGTCCGCGAACCAAGACCTTCTGGGCCAATTCGGGGCGATGAGGACGACTGGAATCCCTTCTGCCTTGATTTTCTTCAACAGCTTGGGAAGAAGAGGCAGGGGAGGGAACAGGTAGGGGAGCTCGAACTGTGACCAAGGAACGGCCAGAGCGTCGGCGCCCACTGCCAGGGGGTCCCGAGACCTGGACACGAATTGTGGTACCTTCCTTTTGAGGCGAGACGCCATGAGGTCTACGTCCGGGGTTCCCCACCGACGGCAGAGCAGATGAAACACCTCCGGATGTAGGGACCATTCCCCTGCCGCGAGACCCTCGCGGCTTAGAAAATCGGCGGCCCAGTTGTCCACGCCTGGAATGTGAACCGCGGAAATTGTTGGAACAAAGGTCTCTGCCCATTGAAGAATTCTGGACACTTCCGCCAGGGCTGAGACACTCCGTGTCGGTACTTGTCGGTTGATATACGCCACCGCTGTGGCATTGTCTGTTTGAATCCTGACAGGCAGGCCCTTGAGGCGCCGTTCCCAGTGGACGAGAGCCAGAAGGATCGCTCGTATCTCTAGGACATTGATCTGCAGAGCTGATTCCCGAGTCGACCATCGACCCTGAACAGTGTGATTGCGGAACACTGCACCCCAGCCGATGAGGCTGGCGTCCGTTGTGACAATCTGGGAAGAAAGGACCGCCCCGAGAGAATGAGGGGAGACGTCAACCACCAGTTGAGAGACCGCTTGATCAGGCATGAAAGACGAACTGGACGATCCAGAGACAGAGCCGACCTGTTCCACCTGGACAAAATGGCCTGCTGGAGGGGCCTGGCGTGAAACTGGGCAAAGGGAACTGCCTCTATTGCTGCCACCATCTTCCCCAGAATCCTCATGGCTGTCCTGAGAGATGAAAACCGTGAGATCTGTAGTGATCGGACGCCCTGCTGCAGGGAAAGAATCTTGTCTTGTGGGAGAAATACCCTTGACCGACGAGTGTCGAAAAGAAGGCCCAGAAACACAAGGCGTTGAGTAGGGATCAGACAGGACTTTTTCCGGTTGACAATCCACCCAAAACTGGACAGGGTGTCTAGAACGATCGCCACACTTAGGCGGGCCTGATGAAAGGAGGGAGCCTTGATCAGAATATCGTCGAGATACGGAAAAAGAACAAGACCTCTGATCCTCAACAAGGCCATCAACGCCGCCATAATCTTCGTGAAGACCCTGGGAGCGGTGGCGAGCCCGAAAGGGAGCGCGACGAACTGATAATGTTCGTGGTGAATCGCAAACCACAGGAACTTCGGATGTCCGGGAAATATGGGCACGTGTAGATAGGCATCTTGGATGTCTATGGAACACATGAATTCCTGCTCCTCCATGGAGGCAATCACCGAGCGAACCAACTCCATCCGGAAGTGGCGGAGGCGAACTCTCTTGTTGAGTAACTTGAGATCCAAGATGGGTCGAACCGCCCCGTCCTTTTTCGGCACCACAAACAGGTTTGAATAAAACCCTGTGAATCGTTCCGATTCGGGAACGGGCACAATCACCCCGGAGCTGAGGAGAGAGGCGATGGCCGAACCGAACCCCGGGATCAAGGCAGGATCCCGTGGTGGACGGGATTGGAAGAAGCGATCCCGTGGAAGAGAAACGAACTCTATTTTGTATCCTGTCGATACAACCTCTCTGACCCAAGCGTCCTCTACTGAGGCGAACCAGACGTCGCTGAAGAAAAGAAGTCGACCTCCCAATTGGAAGGGACCCACGGAAGACCGATGATAGTCATGCGGACGTAGACCGTCCAGATCTAGATCTGGGTGGTCTTCCCTGGGAAGAGTGGGACCACCAGGACGGAGTGGGCCTGAAGGAGACCTTCTTTCTTTCCTGACGTGCTTGTGGCTTTTGCTGGTTGGAAGGGTTTTCCGCCGCATTGAAACGGCGGAAAGACCGAAAGGGACGGAACTGACGCCTTGGAGGAGGTCTGCGAGGCTTGGATTGGGGGAGAAGAGAACTCGTACCTCCGGTAGCGTCCTTAATAATCTGGTCCAATTGGGACCCAAAGAGACGCACTCCTTGAAAAGGCAGATTAGTCAGAGACTTTTTAGAGGACAAGTCCGCCTGCCAGGCCTTGAGCCAAATTGTACGTCGGATTGCCCCGATGTTGCTTGACGCCTGAACCGCGCAAGATGCGGCATCCAAGGAAGCAGAAACAGATAATCCCCCGCATGGGAAATCTGATTGGCGAGATCGGCCAAATGCTCCGGTTGTGCCTTATCCAGAATGCCCTGCCGAAGGTCCTCTGCCCAAGCGGATATAGCCTTTGCTGCCCAAGATGAAGCAAAGACTGGACATACCGCCGCAGATGCCGCCTCGAAGGCAGACTTTGCTAGGGATTCTATGATTCTGTCATTAGAATCTTTTAGAGACGCTACACCCGACAGCGGAAGAACAGTATTATTAGAGAGTCTGGATATGGGAAGGTCCACTGAAGGAGAAGCGGCACAGTTGTCCGTGAGCTCTTTAGCGAACGGATACAGCACGCCGAGACGCTTTCCTCTTTGAAAGCGTCTAGTCGGATCTTCCCTTTCCTTGGTAAAAATCTTCCCAAACTCGGAATGAAAGGGAAACACCCTGGAAGGTGTTTCCGCCCGTCTGAACGAAACCTCCTGATCTGAGGATTTCGCAGGGGCGTCAGTGATGTCGAAGGTATGGTGAATCGCGGCAATGAGGTTCTGCACCGTAACCTTCATGTTCGCATCCTGATCCGAATCCAGCTCTAAGACCCCTTCAGATTCCAAAAGCGCTTCACCTGACTCAGGAGAGGAGGCCCGAGAGGGAGACTGCTGGGGAGTATGGGGTGAGGTAGGGCGAGGAGAGGACTCCGCCTGGAGATCCTGCCTGGGTCTCTTGCGACTGACACTGGCTGGCTCAGATGGGACGTCCTGGGACGTGCTAGGTCCCGCAGAAGCTCCCAAGGGCAACTTATCCAGAACGGCTACTAGGGACTGAGACACCTTGGTGAGGTCTGCCACCGACCGTGATAGGGAGGAGGCCCAACCCGGCAAGGGGGGCTCACTCACCCCTGGGGCTATGGATGGCTCCTGAGCGGCGTCGGGCTGGATTGGATTGCTACAGTCCAGGCAGAGGGGAGAGGACTGACCTGAGGGAAGTTTGTGGTTGCACGAAGAACATGCGAAGAACTTGACTAGGGTGCAGGGGAGGGCCGAAGAGCGGGTACGATCAGCCTTAGGGATAGACATTGTGAAAAACCTGATGTAGTGCCGGAAGGTTGGGGGACAGAGGGCGGAGAAGGGTCAGTCTGCCATGCAGAGCTACTCACGGTCCGGTGTCCCCAAAAGCGATGCTGCTCGACCTGTCCGGGGATGCAGATCAGGGAGAAGTCCGGCTGGCCATCCCAAAGTGGCAAAAAGCTGCTTGCAGAAACTGCTCAGGGGCTGGGGAGCCTCTCCAGCTGCGTCTGGCTGGCAGGCTGTGAAGATGGCGCCTGCCTGTGGAAAAGCGCGGGTCCCGGGGAAGGGCGGAGCTCCTCGCAGGGTTAATAATTGCTGCCCTCTAGCCATAATATGCTGGGCAGGAGAGGGAAAGGCGGGGGGAGGGCCTGGGGAGAGCGGGAGTGAAGCCCGCTTAGTAGAAAGGGGCGGGGGGCGTGGCCGCGACGCTGCGGTAGGCCCGAACACAAGCCGGGGCCTAAACTAGTTGCGGCGGCCGCCTGTCAGCAGGGGGTCGGCGCGGAAGACGCGTCGCAACACCGGGCCGCGTCCCTGCCCAGACCTGCCCGACTCCAGCGCTACCCCTGCCGAGATGGAAAAAAAGGGGGGGGAAGCGCAGAACGAGGCCCGTGAAGACCCGGGGCCTGCATGGATGCGGTGACCGTGGGGGGATGCGGGGCGTGCAGGGACCCTAACGTGGTCCCCCTGGCGACCGCTCCAAGAGAAAACGCCGGGGGAAGACTGACATACTCACCCAGGCAGGGGGCCTTACAATAAAGGTACCTGAAAATCCCACGCTGTCTGTCTCTATGAAATCCGCGCCTCATCCAACCTTCAGGCTCTGGTAGGCGAGAGGGTGGGAGGCAGGGGGCAAGGACCGTCCGTGCGGCTGGCACCTACTTGTGCGAGGCTCCTGGTCCTGCTCCGGAGACCTATGAGGATACGGGGTGGCAGTACACGCCGTACTCATAATCTCTTTGTGGGAGTACGGATGTGACTGTTCACTCCGTATCCCTCCGGAACCTGCAAAGAAACGACGCACACTGAACTAATAAAAGACCCGTGTCCACCTCCTACTGACACTAAGCTAAACTGAGGAATTTCCTGCCGGTCGGTGGGGTGTATACGGCGGAGGAGGAGCTAACCTTTTTTTGTGCATAGTGTCAGCCTCCTAGTGGCAGCAGCATACACCCATGGTCTCTGTGTCCCCCAATAAGGCGAACGAGAAAAATTATTTGAATTTCCGAACAAGAAATTTTTTTAGATCATTAGTATAAAACCTTAAAAATATGCCTTGTCTAAAAGGGGAGGAAATTGCCTGGTCATGAACTGGTTAAAATTAACAGTAGTCAATTGACAGAGAATTGTTGTAGCCTTTACAGTGTGCTGGAAGTAATTAGACTAGTCTATAGAGCACATCTGAAAAGTGAGCTGCAGACTAGTGTCTCCTGTGCCTGATCTTGTAGCCAGTGACAAAACTGAAAGATTTCAAGAATTTTATGTGAACAACAACAACGAAAAACCTCCAAACCATGTCACTTTGTATTATTATAGCAGAAGTATTATTTATCTAAAAATATGTCAGCTTATACCGAGGTCAAAGTTGTTGGAGTTGAGAAGAAACTCTGGTAGGTAGAAGAACTCTGGAATGAGTTCCTTCACATCGGCCATGTTGTGTTTGGATGCAGAGTACCAGGCTTCACGCACACTGTGGAACATTCGATCGGCCAGGTCAAAGTGTCCACCCTACAATGGGAGAAAAGTGAGGAATATATATTCTTGAATTAAAAAAAAAAAACAACATTTCTCTAAAGGTCATGGACATCTACACAGTCAAAAGTTCTGAGAATGACACAAATTTTGACTTTAGTAAAATTTGCTACTTCATTGGTTTTAGATCTTTTAGTCAGATATTTATATGGTTACTGAAGTACAATTAAAACCATTTCATACGTTTCTAAATGTTTATTGATAAATACATCAAGTTTATTAAAAATGACTTCAATTTATAATGTTGACCCTAATTTTTTCAAGACTTCTGCCATTCTCCCTGGCATGGTGGATATCATTTTCTGGGCCTAGTCCTTACTGAAGGCAGGTAATCTATTATTGCCTAAACAGTGCTTGGATTTACTTTTGCCTTATGACATGGTGCTCCATCATGCTGGAAAAGGCACTGCTCATCAACATCTAGCTCCTGGATCATCGGGAGAAGTGGCTCTTGGAAGATGTTTAGATCTCACTCTTTATTCATGGCAGTGCTCTTAGGCAAAGTTATGAGTGAGCCTTCTCCCTTGGATGGAGCAATCCCAACATGAATGGTTTCTGGTTGCTTTACTGAGACACAGGGACTCATAGTGGTACTCAACTTTTTTTCTCCAGACAATCATTATAACAGATGCCCCAAACAGTCTGAAGGGGGCTTTACCAGAGAAAGCAACTTTGCCCAAGTCCTCTGCAGTTCAATACTTCTACTTCCTGCAGAATGTCAGTCTACCATTGATGTTTTTCTTGGAGAGAAGTTGATACTTTCCTGATATTCTGGATACCAAGCAGACTTTCAAAAGTCTTAAGGCCCCGTCACACTAAGCGACTCACCAGCGATCCCGACACCGATATGAAGGTGTCAGGATCGCTGGTAAGTCGCTATGTGATCGCTGGTGAGCTGTCACACAGACAGCTTCACCAGCGATCAGCACAGCGATGCCGAGCGCCCGGCATCGCTATCGCTGTAGAAAATAGTATCAAAATAAAAAATATAGTTATTCTCACCTTCCGACGTCCCGTTTAGCCATCCCGCCTCTCTCCACGCTCCGGTCCTAGTGATCCTTTGCACGAATGACCGCGAGATGTCACGGTCTCGCTGGATAACAAAGTCTCGCGGTCATTCATGCAAAGGATCACTGGGACCGGAGCGTGGAGAGAGGCAGGATGGCTGAACGGGACATCGGAAGGTGAGAATAACTATATTTTTTTTTATTTTTTTTTTTTTTTACACCTGATCGCTGGTCTCCCGCTGTCACACACAGCGTTGCGTGCTGGCCAGCGGGAGACCAGCGACCAAAGAAATGTCCAGAGGTTTCTTCCAGCGATCCCGGCAGGGGGGCCGCTCGCTGATCGCTGTCACACACAGCGATCTCGCTGGTGAGATCGCTTTTACGTCACAAAAGTTGTGACTCAGCAGCGATCTCGCTACCGAGATTGCTTAGTGAGACGGGGCCTTTAGACTCACTATGCATGAAGATACACTGACACCTGTCTGCTGCTATTCCTGCAGAAGCTATGCATTGGTGTGGAACAGATGTTGTAGCTGAGACAGCGTTGGCACTGGCTAGACTTTCTTGGGTGCCCTGAACCATTCTTCACAGAAATTGAACCTCTCGATCCGATGGTTGATATAGGAGCTATCGCACAAGTGGCAATGCTGTGGCTTGTAAAGTCCTTTTCATGCAAATCAATGTTGACTACACATTTCCTTGGAGGTAATCATGGTTAAAAGAGAATCTGTTAATAGGATCAACCCTCCTAAGCAGTTTACATGGGCATGTAGGTCATAGGAATAAAGGCCCTGTCACACTTAGCGATGTACCAGCGATCCCGACCAGCGATATGACGCGGTCAGGATCGCTGGTGCATCGCTAAGTGGTCGCTAGTGAGCTGCCACACAGGCAGATCTCACCAGCGACATCGCTGGGGACGGGGGTCGCTACTTACCTGTCACACCAGGCGATCCTGCGTCCTCCCGCCCGGCTCCACGCGTCGCTCGTCTCTCCACAGGAAGCGCCGCAGGAAACTCACGACGAGAAACAGTCCTGGACGTTCTCGCGCGATCAGCGATAACCAGCGGGGGAGCCGGTCGTGGGTAAGTATCAGACACAGCGATATCGCTAGCAATATCGCTATAACGTCACAAGTTACAGCGATATTGCTAGCGATATCGCTTAGTGTGACATGCCCTTTAATAAAATAATACTTTGATATCGGAGATATGATTTCTTATTTCAGCGAAATCCATGATTTTCTTATACATAAATGAGCTGTTAAAAACTATGGGCTGGACACAGATCTGCATTATAAACACTTCAAGAGCTTATTTTAAATAAAAGGGTGAGGCATGTAACTAACACACCACTGTAGAACTGAACTTTGTCTCATTAGAAACAAGTTTGCAGCTGCAGCTCCCACAGCTCTGCTGTATTGCAACAAGCGCTGCCTGTGATATCAGAAGAGCAACTATCACACATCACACTGGTAACGCCCCCTTTCATTTAAAATCCCTGGAGGCAGATTCTCATGCATATATGTGTCCGACCCATAGATCTTAACAGCTCATTTACATATAAGAGAAATGTGGATATTACTGGAATAAGACATTGGATCACAGATATCAAGGTATCATTTTTTTTTTTCAATTTTGTATGACTTGTGTGCCAATATAGATTTCTTAGGGGTGTTGGTCTTATTGACAGATTGTCTTTACAGAAGAAGACAATGATTTCATGCACCAACCACCTTATAAAGCAACCAGTTTGCTCTTATAATTCAATCAGCATGACTGAGTGACATCAGCTGCCTTGTTCCTGTTAACAATTTTGCCTAAACTAATGAGATGATCACTAAAATGAATAAAGGAAGTAATTTTTTTTAGGCAGGACGGGAATTCAGTGCAAATGGTATTTTGTGAGTAAAGGGAAGTGGAGCTTGGCCAGGTCCCCCAAACTGCGACCTTGTATCTGTTATCAGGAAACAGAGGTTGTGGTCACTAATCAAACCTCTGCCCCCTGCCTGAAATGAACTGTCATTAATGACATTAGTGTCAGGGGCTAGGCGAGGCCTTGCTCTGTTACTGTGTGATGTGCACAGAGACAGTGCACTTTCTTGCCAGCCCAAATCAGCAGTAATGAGGCAGCAAGAGAGCACACTGTCAGTGCAAGCAGTAAAATTAATACGCGGCGTGCAGAAACCAGTGTCGCACTTGCGGGGGAGGCGCTAGACTCGGCACGCCTGGTATTCTCAGAACGCTGGTTGACAAGGCACACTGCCATTGTGCATATCATGCAGGGACACTTCGTTTTAGGGAGGGGCAAAGGCTACGGTAGTGAAATATAGGGAATTTTTACTTAAAGTATATTAGAAATAATTTAGATTATGGCATTACATAGCTAGGAATCTAGGATGAAAATAAATTTGTAGGTTGGCCATCTGCTTTAACTAATACCATCCATCAACGACATAGACCTAACACTTTCTTTTTCTTTCTAGGTGGTTCAAGAATCTATTGAATTGGTATCATGACAAATTTGCAGAATTTGAGGGCTAACACACCTCTTGATAACAAACAGATCAGATACAATACAGATAGATCAAGAGGCCATTTTATTCACAGTGAATACCTGAAGCCTGAGGAAGGTCTGGGTAAATGGCTCCATTCGGACAAGATAAGATGCTACAATCATAGCAGAGCTATAATGAGTCCCGTAGTGATAAGCTGGTGTCTCTCCTGTGTAAATAAAACATGACAGTGATTGCAAACAAGGACGGGTTTACAAGGATGTACATACCTTAAAAATTATTTGACAGTACAGGCCAATATCTTGCATTCCAGCTACAATAAAGTGAATGGAACCTTGCTACATTACGAGACGCAGCCTATGAACAAGAGCAGTACTGTTTCTGGAGAAGTGCAGTCATATTATTTTAACCTCCTGCAACACCTTTAAGGAATATCACTTCATCACTAGAAATCAGCTGGACTACATGTTAACTGTATGATCTACTCAATCCCAGGTGACAGTCTGATTTCTTGGTATATGAGGCTGAATGTATGAAAACTGTCTCAAAGGAGACAACTAGAGACTGCAAATAATATTCTCATGCCCTTTACAAAATAAAGGCTAAATGCTAACCATTTCTAGGAGAAACATGGACACTTTTCTCATATAATCTTATTAACAAGGATGTCAGACATGGGTGTATCTTTACAATGGCTACTTCATAGAATACCATGCAGAGATCTGGTGTATGTGTAGAAAAGTCTCTTCATATAGTTTAGGGAAGACTCTACACTGGTGTATGTGTAGACAAGTCTATTTACAGTATCTATAATTTGCTGCTACAAAAACTCACCATTGGGATCTTCCCAATCCTTGTAACGCTTCTTGTACTGTGCCAATCGATCGTCAGTCTGCGCTCCCATTGGCTTGGCAAGGTTTCGAAAAGTCTTATGGTTTGTCAAGTCCAGCTCCTCCAAAAGAAAAATTAAAAGGAAAGCTTGCATCAATAATTGAAAGGTAAAGATTCCCCCTCCCCCCTTTTTCTGCCAATAAAATTTTATGTATGTATGTATGTATATATATATATATATATATATATATATATATATATATATATATATATATATATATATATATATATATATATATATATATATATATATTCACTAGATGGTGGCCCGATTCTAACGCATTGGGTATTCTAGAATATGTATGTAGTTTATTTATGAAGATTTAAGAATAATGCAGTTAATACACAGGTTTTTCCAAGTAAAACTTGTTCAGTTAATGTAACTGAACTACGAGGCACTATGACTGACAGAACGTCTTCAGTAAACATGACTGAACTACGAGGCACTATGACTGACAGAACTTGGCCAGTAAACGTGACTGAACTGGCACTGTGGCTAACAGAACTTGTCCAGTAAACAAGACTAAACTACGAGGCACTATGAGTGACAGAACTTGTTCAGTAAACGTGACTGAACTATATGGCACTGTGGCTAACAGAACTTGTCCAGTAAACGTGACTGAACTACGAGGCACTATGACTGACAGAACTTGTCCAGTAAACGTGACTGAACTACGAGGCACTATGACTGACAAAACTTGGCCAGTAAACGAGACTGAACTATGTGGCACTGTGACTGACAGAACTTGTTCAGTAAACGTGACTGAACTACGTGGCACTGTGACTGACAGAACTTGTCCAGTAAACCTGTCTGAACTACGTGCCACTGTGACTGACAGAACTTGTCCAGTAAACGTGACTGAACTACGAGGCACTATGACTGACAGAACTTGTCCAGTAAACGTGACTGAACTATATGGCACTGTGGCTAACAGAACTTGTCCAGTAAACATGACTGAACTACGTGCCACTATGACTGACAGAACTTGTCCAGTAAACATGACTGAACTATATGGCACTGTGGCTAACAGAACTTGTCCAGTAAACGTGACTGAACTACGTGCCACTATGACTGACAGAACTTGTCCAGTAAACATGACTAAACTACGAGGCACTATGAGTGACAGAACTTGGCCAGTAAACGTGACTGAACTATATGGCACTGTGGCTAACAGAACTTGTCCAGTAAACGTGACTGAACTACGAGGCACTATGACTGACAGAACTTGTCCAGTAAACGTGACTGAACTACGAGGCACTATGACTGACAAAACTTGGCCAGTAAACGAGACTGAACTATGTGGCACTGTGACTGACAGAACTTGTTCAGTAAACGTGACTGAACTACGTGGCACTGTGACTGACAGAACTTGTCCAGTAAACCTGTCTGAACTACGTGCCACTGTGACTGACAGAACTTGTCCAGTAAACGTGACTGAACTATGAGGCACTATGACTGACAGAACTTGTCCAGTAAACGGGACTGAACTATATGGCACTGTGGCTAACAGAACTTGTCCAGTAAACATGACTGAACTACGTGCCACTATGACTGACAGAACTTGTCCAGTAAACATGACTGAACTATATGGCACTGTGGCTAACAGAACTTGTCCAGTAAACGTGACTGAACTACGTGCCACTATGACTGACAGAACTTGTCCAGTAAACATGACTAAACTACGAGGCACTATGAGTGACAGAACTTGGCCAGTAAACGTGACTGAACTATATGGCACTGTGGCTAACAGAACTTGTCCAGTAAACGTGACTGAACTACGAGGCACTATGACTGACAAAACCTGGGCAGTAAACGTGACTGAACTATGTGGCACTGTGGCTAACAGAACTTGTCCAGTAAACGTGACTGAACTATATGGCACTGTGGCTAACAGAACTTGTCCAGTAAACGTGACTGAACTATATGGCACTGTGGCTAACAGAACTTGTCCAGTAAACGTGACTGAACTACGAGGCACTATGAGTGACAGAACTTGTTCAGTAAACGTGACTGAACTACGTGGCACTATGACAAAACTTGGCCAGTAAACGTGACTGAACTATGTGGCACTGTGACTGACAGAACTTGTCCAGCAAACCTGTCTGAACTACGTGCCACTATGACTGAAAGAACTTGTCCAGTAAACGTGACTGAACTATATGGCACTGTGGCTAACAGAACTTGTTCAGTAAACATGACTGAACTACGAGGCACTATGACTGACAGAACTTGGCCAGTAAACGTGACTGAACTGGCACTGTGGCTAACAGAACTTGTCCAGTAAACATGACTAAACTACGAGGCACTATGACTGACAAAACTTGGCCAGTAAACGTGACTGAACTATGTGGCACTGTGACTGACAGAACTTGTTCAGTAAACGTGACTGAACTACGTGGCACTGTGACTGACAGAACTTGTCCAGTAAACCTGTCTGAACTACGTGCCACTGTGACTGATAGAACTTGTCCAGTAAACGTGACTGAACTACGAGGCACTATGACTGACAGAACTTGTCCAGTAAACGTGACTGAACTATATGGCACTGTGGCTAACAGAACTTGTCCAGTAAACATGACTGAACTACGTGCCACTATGACTGACAGAACTTGTCCAGTAAACATGACTGAACTATATGGCACTGTGGCTAACAGAACTTGTCCAGTAAACGTGACTGAACTACGTGCCACTATGACTGACAGAACTTGTCCAGTAAACATGACTGAACTACGAGGCACTATGAGTGACAGAACTTGGCCAGTAAACGTGACTGAACTATATGGCACTGTGGCTAACAGAACTTGTCCAGTAAACGTGACTGAACTATGAGGCACTATGACTGACAAAACTTGGCCAGTAAACGTGACTGAACTATGTGGCACTGTGACTGACAGAACTTGTTCAGTAAACGTGACTGAACTACGTGGCACTGTGACTGACAGAACTTGTCCAGTAAACCTGTCTGAACTACGTGCCACTGTGACTGACAGAACTTGTCCAGTAAACGTGACTGAACTACGAGGCACTATGACTGACAGAACTTGTCCAGTAAACGTGACTGAACTATATGGCACTGTGGCTAAGAGAACTTGTCCAGTAAACATGACTGAACTACGTGCCACTATGACTGACAGAACTTGTCCAGTAAACATGACTGAACTATATGGCACTGTGGCTAACAGAACTTGTCCAGTAAACGTGACTGAACTACGTGCCACTATGACTGACAGAACTTGTTCAGTAAACGTGACTGAACTATGTGGCACTGTGACTGACAGAACTTGTCCTGTAAACATGACTAAACTACGAGGCACTATGAGTGACAGAACTTGGCCAGTAAACGTGACTGAACTATGTGGCACTATGAGTGACAGAACTTGGCCAGTAAACGTGACTGAACTATGTGGCACTGTGACTGACCGAACTTGTTCAGTAAACGTGACTTTACTATATGGCACTGTGACTAACAGAACTTGTCCAGTAAACGTGACTGAACTATATGGCACTGTGGCTAACAGAACTTGTCCAGTAAATATGACTGAACTACGAGGCACTATGAGTGACAGAACTAGTCCAGTAAATGTGACTGAACTACGAGGCACTATGAATGACAGAACTTGTCCAGTAAACGTGACTGAACTACGAGGCACTATGACTGACAAAACCTGGGCAGTAAACGTGACTGAACTATGTGGCACTGTGGCTAACAGAACTTGTCCAGTAAACGTGACTGAACTATATGGCACTGTGGCTAACAGAACTTGTCCAGTAAACGTGACTGAACTATATGGCACTGTGGCTAACAGAACTTGTCCAGTAAACATGACTGAACTACGAGGCACTATGAGTGACAGAACTTGTCCAGTAAACGTGACTGAACTATATGGCACTGTGGCTAACAGAACTTGTCCAGTAAACGTGACTGAACTACGAGGCACTATGAGTGACAGAACTTGTTCAGTAAACGTGACTGAACTACGTGGCACTATGACAAAACTTGGCCAGTAAACGTGACTGAACTATGTGGCACTGTGACTGACAGAACTTGTCCAGCAAACCTGTCTGAACTACGTGCCACTATGACTGAAAGAACTTGTCCAGTAAACGTGACTGAACTATATGGCACTGTGGCTAACAGAACTTGTCCAGTAAACATGACTGAACTACGAGGCACTATGAGTGACAGAACTTGTTCAGTAAACGTGACTGAACTATATGGCACTGTGGCTAACAGAACTTGTCCAGTAAACGTGACTGAACTACGTGCCACTATGACTGACAGAACTTGTCCAGTAAACGTGACTGAACTACGTGGCACTATGACTGACAGAACTTGTCCAGTAAATGTGACAGAACTATATGGCACTGTGGCTAACAGAACTTGTCCAGTAAACGTGACTGAACTACGTGCCACTATGACTGACAGAATTTGTTCAGTAAACGTGACTGAACTATGTGGCACTGTGACTGACAGAACTTGTCCAGTAAACATGACTGAACTACGAGGCACTATGAGTGACAGAACTTGGCCAGTAAACGTGACTGAACTACGTGGCACTGTGGCTAACAGAACTTGTCCAGTAAACGTGACTGAACTATATGGCACTGTGGCTAACAGAACTTGTCCAGTAAACGTGACTGAACTACGAGGCACTATGAATGACAGAACTTGTCCAGTAAACGTGACTGAACTACGAGGCACTATGACTGACAAAACCTGGGCAGTAAACGTGACTGAACTATGTGGCACTGTGGCAAACAGAACTTGTCCAGTAAACATGACTGAACTACGAGGCACTATGAGTGACAGAACTTGTCCAGTAAACGTGACTGAACTATATGGCACTGTGGCTAACAGAACTTGTCCAGTAAACGTGACTGAACTACGAGGCACTATGAATGACAGAACTTGTTCAGTAAACGTGACTGAACTACGTGGCACTATGACAAAACTTGGCCAGTAAACGTGACTGAACTATGTGGCACTGTGACTGACAGAACTTGTCCAGTAAACCTGTCTGAAGTACGTGCCACTATGACTGAAAGAACTTGTCCAGTAAACGTGACTGAACTACGAGGCACTATGAGTGACAGAACTTGTTCAGTAAACGTGACTGAACTATATGGCACTGTGACTGACAGAACTTGTCCAGTAAACATGACTGAACTACGAGGCACTATGACTGACAGAACGTCTTCAGTAAACGTGACTGAACTACGAGGCACTATGACTGACAAAACTTGGCCAGTAAACGTGACTGAATTATGTGGCACTGTGACTGACAGAACTTGTCCAGTAAACATGACTGAACTACGAGGCACTATGACTGACAGAACGTCTTCAGTAAACGTGACTGAACTACGAGGCACTATGACTGACAGAACTTGTCCAGTAAACGTAACTGAACTACGTGCCACTATGACTGACAGAACTTGTCCAGTAAACGTGACTGAACTATATGGCACTGTGGCTAACAGAACTTGTCCAGTAAACATGACTGAACTACGTGCCACTATGACTGACAGAACTTGTTCAGTAAACGTGACTGAACTATGTGGCACTGTGACTGACAGAACTTGTCCAGTAAACATGACTGAACTACGAGGCACTATGAGTGACAGAACTTGGCCAGTAAACGTGACTGAACTATGTGGCACTATGAGTGACAGAACTTGGCCAGTAAACGTGACTGAACTATGTGGCACTGTGACTGACCGAACTTGTTCAGTAAACGTGACTGAACTATATGGCACTGTGGCTAACAGAACTTGTCCAGTAAACGTGACTGAACTATATGGCACTGTGGCTAACAGAACTTGTCCAGTAAACATGACTGAACTACGAGGCACTATGAGTGACAGAACTTGTCCAGTAAACGTGACTGAACTACGTGGCACTATGACAAAACTTGGCCAGTAAACGTGACTGAACTATGTGGCACTGTGACTGACAGAACTTGTCCAGTAAACCTGTCTGAACTACGTGCCACTATGACTGACAGAACTTGTCCAGTAAACGTGACTGAACTATATGGCACTGTGGCTAACAGAACTTGTCCAGTAAACGTGACTGAACTATATGGCACTGTGGCTAACAGAACTTGTCCAGTAAACGTGACTGAACTACGTGCCACTATGACTGACAGAACTTGTCCAGTAAACGTGACTGAACTACGTGCCACTATGACTGACAGAACATGTCCAGTAAACGTGACTGAACTATATGGCACTGTGGCTAACAGAACTTGTCCTGTAAACGTGACTGAACTACGTGCCACTATGACTGACAGAACTTGTTCAGTAAACGTGACTGAACTATATGGCACTGTGACTGACAGAACTTGTCCAGTAAACATGACTGAACTACGAGGCACTATGAGTGACAGAACTTGGCCAGAAAACGTGACTGACCTATGTGGCACTATGAGTGACAGAACTTGGCCAGTAAACGTGACTGAACTATATGGCACTGTGGCTAACAGAACTTGTCCAGTAAACATGACTGAAATACAAGGCACTATGAGTGACAGAACTTGTCCAGTAAACGTGACTGAATTACGAGGCACTATGACTGACAAAACTTGGCCAGTAAACGTGACTGAACTGGCACTGTGGCTAACAGAACTTGTCCAGTAAACATGACTGAACTAAGAGGCACTATGAGTGACAGAACTTGTTCAGTAAACGTGACTGAACTATATGGCACTGTGGCTAACAGAACTTGCCCAGTAAACGTGACTGAACTACGTGCCACTATGACTGACAGAACTTGTCCAGTAAACGTGACTGAACTATATGGCACTGTGGCTAACAGAACTTGTCCAGTAAACATGACTGAACTAAGAGGCACTATGAGTGACAGAACTTGTTCAGTAAACGTGACTGAACTATATGGCACTGTGGCTAACAGAACTTGTCCAGTAAACATGACTGAACTACGAGGCACTATGAGTGACAGAACTTGTTCAGTAAACGTGACTGAAC
Organism: Dendrobates tinctorius; assembly: GCF_039654945.1. Taxonomy (NCBI): domain Eukaryota; kingdom Metazoa; phylum Chordata; class Amphibia; order Anura; family Dendrobatidae; genus Dendrobates; species Dendrobates tinctorius. Next base: position 43,090,018 of record NW_027361679.1, on the reverse strand, counting down.
TATGTGGCACTGTGACTGACCGAACTTGTTCAGTAAACGTGACTGAACTATATGGCACTGTGGCTAACAGAACTTGTCCAGTAAACGTGACTGAACTATATGGCACTGTGGCTAACAGAACTTGTCCAGTAAACATGACTGAACTACGAGGCACTATGAGTGACAGAACTTGTCCAGTAAACGTGACTGAACTACGAGGCACTATGAATGACAGAACTTGTCCAGTAAACATGACTGAACTACGAGGCACTATGAGTGACAGAACTTGTCCAGTAAACGTGACTGAACTATATGGCACTGTGGCTAACAGAACTTGTTCAGTAAACGTGACTGAACTACGTGGCACTATGACAAAACTTGGCCAGTAAACGTCACTGAACTATGTGGCACTGTGACTGACAGAACTTGTCCAGTAAACTTTTCTGAACTACGTGCCACTATGACTGACAGAACTTGTCCAGTAAACGTGACTGAACTATATGGCACTGTGGCTAACAGAACTTGTCCAGTAAACGTGACTGAACTACGTTCCACTATGACTGACAGAACTTGTCCAGTAAACGTGACTGAACTACGAGGCACTATGAGTGACAGAACTTGTTCAGTAAACGTGACTGAACTATATGGCACTGTGGCTAACAGAACTTGTCCAGTAAACGTGACTGAACTACGTGCCACTATGACTGACAGAACTTGTTCAGTAAACATGACTGAACTATATGGCACTGTGACTGACAGAACTTGTCCAGTAAACATGACTGAACTACGAGGCACTATGAGTGACAGAACTTGGCCAGAAAACGTGACTGACCTATGTGGCACTATGAGTGACAGAACTTGGCCAGTAAACGTGACTGAACTATATGGCACTATGAGTGACAGAACTTGTCCAGTAAACATGACTGAAATACAAGGCACTATGAGTGACAGAACTTGTCCAGTAAACGTGACTGAATTACGAGGCACTATGACTGACAAAACTTGGCCAGTAAACGTGACTGAACTATATGGCACTGTGGCTAACAGAACTTGCCCAGTAAACGTGACTGAACTACGTGCCACTATGAGTGACAGAACTTGTTCAGTAAACGTGACTGAACTATATGGCACTGTGGCTAACAGAACTTGTCCAGTAAACATGACTGAACTACGAGGCACTATGAGTGACAGAACTTGTTCAGTAAACGTGACTGAACTATGTGGCACTGTGACTGACCGAACTTGTTCAGTAAACGTGACTGAACTATATGGCACTGTGGCTAACAGAACTTGTCCAGTAAACGTGACTGAACTATATGGCACTGTGGCTAACAGAACTTGTCCAGTAAACATGACTGAACTACGAGGCACTATGAGTGACAGAACTTGTCCAGTAAACGTGACTGAACTACGAGGCACTATGAATGACAGAACTTGTCCAGTAAACATGACTGAACTACGAGGCACTATGACTGACAAAACTTGGGCAGTAAACGTGACTGAACTATGTGGCACTGTGGCTAACAGAACTTGTCCATTAAACATGACTGAACTACGAGGCACTATGAGTGACAGAACTTGTCCAGTAAACGTGACTGAACTATATGGCACTGTGGCTAACAGAACTTGTTCAGTAAACGTGACTGAACTACGTGGCACTATGACAAAACTTGGCCAGTAAACGTCACTGAACTATGTGGCACTGTGACTGACAGAACTTGTCCAGTAAACTTTTCTGAACTACGTGCCACTATGACTGACAGAACTTGTCCAGTAAACGTGACTGAACTATATGGCACTGTGGCTAACAGAACTTGTCCAGTAAACGTGACTGAACTACGTTCCACTATGACTGACAGAACTTGTCCAGTAAACGTGACTGAACTACGAGGCACTATGAGTGACAGAACTTGTTCAGTAAACGTGACTGAACTATATGGCACTGTGGCTAACAGAACTTGTCCAGTAAACGTGACTGAACTACGTGCCACTATGACTGACAGAACTTGTTCAGTAAACATGACTGAACTATATGGCACTGTGACTGACAGAACTTGTCCAGTAAACATGACTGAACTATGAGGCACTATGAGTGACAGAACTTGGCCAGTAAACGTGACTGAACTATGTGGCACTGTGACTGACCGAACTTGTCCAGTAAACATGACTGAAATACAAGGCACTATGAGGGACAGAACTTGTCCAGTAAACGTGACTTAACTACGAGGCACTATGAGTTACAGAACTTGTCCAGTAAACGTGACTGAACTACGAGGCACTATGACTGACAAAACTTGGCCAGTAAACGTGACTGAACTATGTGGCACTGTGACTGACAAAACTTGTCCAGTAAACAAGACTGAGCTACGAGGCACTATGACTGACAGAACGTCTTCAGTAAACGTGACTGAACTACGAGGCACTATGACTGACAGAACTTGGCCAGTAAACGTGACTGAACTGGCACTGTGGCTAACAGAACTTGTCCAGTAAACATGACTAAACTACGAGGCACTATGAGTGACAGAACTTGGCCAGTAAACGTGACTGAACTGGCACTGTGGCTAACAGAACTTGTCCAGTAAACATGACTGAACTATGTGGCACTGTGGCTAACAGAACTTGGCCAGTAAACGTGACTGAACTATATGGCACTGTGGCTAACAGAACTTGTCCAGTAAACGTGACTGAACTACGTGCCACTATGACTGACAGAACGTCTTCAGTAAACGTGACTGAACTACGAGGCACTATGACTGACAGAACTTGTCCAGTAAACGTGACTGAACTACGTGCCACTATGACTGACAGAACTTGTCCAGTAAACGTGACTGAACTACGAGGCACTATGAGTGACAGAACTTGTTCAGTAAATGTGACTGAACTATATGGCACTGTGGCTAACAGAACTTGTCCAGTAAACGTGACTGAACTACGTGCCACTATGACTGACAGAACTTGTCCAGTAAACGTGACTGAACTACGTGCCACTATGACTGACAGAACTTGTCCAGTAAACGTGACTGAACTATATGGCACTGTGGCTAACAGAACTTGTCCTGTAAACGTGACTGAACTACGTGCCACTATGACTGACAGAACTTGTTCAGTAAACGTGACTGAACTATATGGCACTGTGACTGACAGAACTTGTCCAGTAAACATGACTGAACTACGAGGCACTATGAGTGACAGAACTTGGCCAGAAAACGTGACTGACCTATGTGGCACTATGAGTGACAGAACTTGTTCAGTAAACGTGACTGAACTATGTGGCACTGTGATTGACAGAACTTGTCCAGTAAACATGACTGAACTACGAGGCACTATGAGTGACAGAACTTGTTCAGTAAACGTGACTGAACTATATGGCACTGTGGCTAACAGAACTTGGCCAGTAAACGTGACTGAACTATGTGGCACTGTGACTGACAGAACTTGTTCAGTAAACGTGACTGAACTATATGGCACTGTGGCTAACAGAACTTGTCCAGTAAACATGACTGAACTACGAGGCACTATGAGTGACAGAACTTGTTCAGTAAATGTGACTGAACTACGTGGCACTATGAGTGACAGAACTTGTCCAGTAAACGTGACTGAACTACGAGGCACTATGACTGACAAAACTTGGCCAGTAAACGTGACTGAATTATGTGGCACTGTGACTGACCGAACTTGTCCAGTAAACATGACTGAAATACAAGGCACTATGAGGGACAGAACTTGTCCAGTAAACATGACTGAACTACGAGGCACTATGACTGACAGAACGTCTTCAGTAAACGTGACTGAACTACGAGGCACTATGACTGACAGAACTTGTCCAGTAAACGTGACTGAACTGGCACTGTGGCTAACAGAACTTGTCCAGTAAACGTAACTGAACTACGTGCCACTATGACTGACAGAACTTGTCCAGTAAACGTGACTGAACTATATGGCACTGTGGCTAACAGAACTTGTCCAGTAAACATGACTGAACTACGTGCCACTATGACTGACAGAACTTGTTCAGTAAACGTGACTGAACTATGTGGCACTGTGACTGACAGAACTTGTCCAGTAAACATGACTCAACTACGAGGCACTATGAGTGACAGAACTTGGCCAGTAAACGTGACTTAACTATGTGGCACTATGAGTGACAGAACTTGGCCAGTAAACGTGACTGAACTATGTGGCACTGTGACTGACCGAACTTGTTCAGTAAACGTGACAGAACTATATGGCACTGTGGCTAACAGAACTTGTCCAGTAAACGTGACTGAACTATATGGCACTGTGGCTAACAGAACTTGTCCAGTAAAGATGACTGAACTACGAGGCACTATGAGTGACATTACTTGTCCAGTAAACGTGACTGAACTACGTGGCACTATGACAAAACTTGGCCAGTAAACGTGATTGAACTATGTGGCACTGTGACTGACAGAACTTGTCCAGTAAACCTGTCTGAACTACGTGCCACTATGACTGACAGAACTTGTCCAGTAAACGTGACTGAACTATATGGCACTGTGGCTAACAGAACTTGTCCAGTAAACGTGACTGAACTACGTGCCACTATGACTGACAGAACTTGTCCAGTAAACGTGACTGAACTACGAGGCACTATGAGTGACAGAACTTGTTCAGTAAATGTGACTGAACTATATGGCACTGTGGCTAACAGAACTTGTCCAGTAAACGTGACTGAACTACGTGCCACTATGACTGACAGAACTTGTCCAGTAAACGTGACTGAACTACGTGCCACTATGACTGACAGAACTTGTCCAGTAAACGTGACTGAACTATATGGCACTGTGGCTAACAGAACTTGTCCTGTAAACGTGACTGAACTACGTGCCACTATGACTGACAGAACTTGTTCAGTAAACGTGACTGAACTATATGGCACTGTGACTGACAGAACTTGTCCAGTAAACGTGACTGAACTACGTGCCACTATGACTGACAGAACTTGTCCAGTAAACGTGACTGAACTATATGGCACTGTGGCTAACAGAACTTGTCCAGTAAACGTGACTGAACTACGTGCCACTATGACTGACAGAACTTGTTCAGTAAACGTGACTGAACTATATGGCACTGTGGCTAACAGAACTTGTCCAGTAAACATGACTGAAATACAAGGCACTATGAGTGACAGAACTTGTCCAGTAAACGTGACTGAACTACGAGGCACTATGACTGACAAAACTTGGCCAGTAAACGTGACTGAACTGGCACTGTGGCTAACAGAACTTGTCCAGTAAACATGACTGAACTAAGAGGCACTATGAGTGACAGAACTTGTTCAGTAAACGTGACTGAACTATATGGCACTGTGGCTAACAGAACTTGCCCAGTAAACGTGACTGAACTACGTGCCACTATGACTGACAGAACTTGTCCAGTAAACGTGACTGAACTATATGGCACTGTGGCTAACAGAACTTGTCCAGTAAACATGACTGAACTAAGAGGCACTGTGACTGACCGAACTTGTTCAGTAAACGTGACTGAACTATATGGCACTGTGGCTAACAGAACTTGTCCAGTAAACGTGACTGAACTATATGGCACTGTGGCTAACAGAACTTGTCCAGTAAACATGACTGAACTACGAGGCACTATGAGTGACAGAACTTGTCCAGTAAACGTGACTGAACTACGAGGCACTATGAATGACAGAACTTGTCCAGTAAACATGACTGAACTACGAGGCACTATGACTGACAAAACTTGGGCAGTAAACGTGACTGAACTATGTGGCACTGTGGCTAACAGAACTTGTCCAGTAAACATGACTGAACTACGAGGCACTATGAGTGACAGAACTTGTCCAGTAAACGTGACTGAACTATATGGCACTGTGGCTAACAGAACTTGTTCAGTAAACGTGACTGAACTACGTGGCACTATGACAAAACTTGGCCAGTAAACGTCACTGAACTATGTGGCACTGTGACTGACAGAACTTGTCCAGTAAACCTGTCTGAACTACGTGCCACTATGACTGACAGAACTTGTCCAGTAAACGTGACTGAACTATATGGCACTGTGGCTAACAGAACTTGTCCAGTAAACGTGACTGAACTATATGGCACTGTGGCTAACAGAACTTGGCCAGTAAACGTGACTGAACTACGTGCCACTATGACGGACAGAACTTGTCCAGTAAACGTGACTGAACTACGTGCCACTATGACTGACAGAACTTGTCCAGTAAACGTGACAGAACTATATGGCACTGTGGCTAACAGAACTTGTCCAGTAAACGTGACTGAACTACGTGCCACTATGACTGACAGAACTTGTTCAGTAAACATGACTGAACTATATGGCACTGTGACTGACAGAACTTGTCCAGTAAACATGACTGAACTACGAGGCACTATGAGTGACAGAACTTGGCCAGTAAACGTGACTGAACTATGTGGCACTGTGACTGACCGAACTTGTCCAGTAAACATGACTGAAATACAAGGCACTATGAGGGACAGAACTTGTCCAGTAAACGTGACTGAACTACGAGGCACTATGAGTTACAGAACTTGTCCAGTAAACGTGACTGAACTACGAGGCACTATGACTGACAAAACTTGGCCAGTAAACGTGACTGAACTATGTGGCACTGTGACTGACAGAACTTGTCCAGTAAACAAGACTGAGCTACGAGGCACTATGACTGACAGAACGTCTTCAGTAAACGTGACTGAACTACGAGGCACTATGACTGACAGAACTTGGCCAGTAAACGTGACTGAACTGGCACTGTGGCTAACAGAACTTGTCCAGTAAACATGACTAAACTACGAGGCACTATGAGTGACAGAACTTGGCCAGTAAACGTGACTGAACTGGCACTGTGGCTAACAGAACTTGTCCAGTAAACATGACTGAACTATGTGGCACTGTGACTGACAGAACTTGTCCAGTAAACATGACTGAACTACGAGGCACTATGACTGACAGAACGTCTTCAGTAAACGTGACTGAACTACGAGGCACTATGACTGACAGAACTTGTCCAGTAAACATGACTGAACTAGGAGGCACTGTGGCTAAGAGAACTTGTCCAGTAAACGTGACTGAACTACGTGCCACTATGACTGACAGAACTTGTCCAGTAAACGTGACTGAACTATATGGCACTGTGGCTAACAGAACTTGTCCAGTAAACATGACTGAACTACGTGCCACTATGACGGACAGAACTTGTCCAGTAAACGTGACTGAACTACGTGCCACTATGACTGACAGAACTTGTCCAGTAAACGTGACAGAACTATATGGCACTGTGGCTAACAGAACTTGTCCAGTAAACGTGACTGAACTACGTGCCACTATGACTGACAGAACTTGTTCAGTAAACATGACTGAACTATATGGCACTGTGACTGACAGAACTTGTCCAGTAAACATGACTGAACTACGAGGCACTATGAGTGACAGAACTTGGCCAGTAAACGTGACTGAACTATGTGGCACTGTGACTGACCGAACTTGTCCAGTAAACATGACTGAAATACAAGGCACTATGAGGGACAGAACTTGTCCAGTAAACGTGACTGAACTACGAGGCACTATGAGTTACAGAACTTGTCCAGTAAACGTGACTGAACTACGAGGCACTATGACTGACAAAACTTGGCCAGTAAACGTGACTGAACTATGTGGCACTGTGACTGACAGAACTTGTCCAGTAAACAAGACTGAGCTACGAGGCACTATGACTGACAGAACGTCTTCAGTAAACGTGACTGAACTACGAGGCACTATGACTGACAGAACTTGGCCAGTAAACGTGACTGAACTGGCACTGTGGCTAACAGAACTTGTCCAGTAAACATGACTAAACTACGAGGCACTATGAGTGACAGAACTTGGCCAGTAAACGTGACTGAACTGGCACTGTGGCTAACAGAACTTGTCCAGTAAACATGACTGAACTATGTGGCACTGTGACTAACAGAACTTGGCCAGTAAACGTGACTGAACTATGTGGCACTGTGACTGACAGAACTTGTCCAGTAAACATGACTGAACTACGAGGCACTATGACTGACAGAACGTCTTCAGTAAACGTGACTGAACTACGAGGCACTATGACTGACAGAACTTGTCCAGTAAACATGACTGAACTAGGAGGCACTGTGGCTAAGAGAACTTGGCCAGTAAACGTGACTGAACTACGTGCCACTATGACTGACAGAACTTGTCCAGTAAACGTGACTGAACTATATGGCACTGTGGCTAACAGAACTTGTCCAGTAAACATGACTGAACTACGAGGCACTATGAGTGACAGAACTTGTTCAGTAAACGTGACTGAACTATATGGCACTGTGGCTAACAGAACTTGTCCAGTAAACATGACTGAACTACAAGGCACTATGAGTGACAGAACTTGTTCAGTAAACGTGACTGAACTATATGGCACTGTGGCTAACAGAACTTGTTCAGTAAACGTGACTGAACTACGTGGCACTATGACTGACAAAACTTGGCCAGTAAACGTGACTGAACTATGTGGCACTCTGACAGAACTTGTCCAGTAAACATGACTGAACTACGAGGCAGTATGAGTGACAGAACTTGTTCAGTAAACGTGACTGAACTATATGGCACTGTGGCTAACAGAACTTGTCCAGTAAACGTGACTGAACTATATGGCACTGTGGCTAACAGAACTTGTCCAGTAAACATGACTGAACTACGAGGCACTATGAGTGACAAAACTTGTCCAGTAAACGTGACTGAACTACGAGGCACTATGAATGACAGAACTTGTCCAGTAAACATGACTGAACTATGAGGCACTATGACTGACAAAACTTGGGCAGTAAACGTGACTTAACTATGTGGCACTGTGGCTAACAGAACTTGTCCAGTAAACATGACTGAACTACGAGGCACTATGAGTGACAGAACTTGTCCAGTAAACGTGACTTAACTATATGGCACTGTGGCTAACAGAACTTGTTCAGTAAACGTGACTGAACTACGTGGCACTATGACAAAACTTGGCCAGTAAACGTCACTGAACTACGTGCCACTATGACTGACAGAACTTGTCCAGTAAACGTGACTGAACTACGTGCCACTATGACTGACAGAACTTGTCCAGTAAACGTGACTGAACTACGAGGCACTATGACTGACAGAACTTGTCGAGTAAGGCCTCTTTCACACATCAGGTTTTCACCGTCAGGAGCGATCCGGCGCTTTTGACAGAAACCGGATCAGGCGTAATGCAATGCCGGATCCGGTTTCCCCCCCATTGACTTGCATTTGCGCCGTATCGCGCCGGATGGCCATGCGTTTCATCCGGTTTTCGCCGGATCCGGCAATGTGTCGCAATGTGTCGCGATCCGGCGTCTGGAAAAAACGTCTACTGTAACGTTTTTTGTCTCCGGCGAAAAAGCCGTACCCGCCGGATCCGGCGCGTCCGGCTTTTTCACACAATGAAAGCCTATGAGCGCCGCAATGCGCCGGATCCGGTTTTTTGGTCTGAGCATGCTCAGTAGCTCTGCCCACAAGACATATATAAAAGCAAGACAGTGGGACCCACAGCCACACCCAACATGCCACCCAAGAAAGCAACCAAGCGAAGCAGGAGAAGGCAGGAGACCACTGCAGCACCATCAGCACCACCACCACCCCAAATGGAGCAGCAAATAGAACATGCTGAGGAGGGGAGGCCAGCAGCAGATGAGAGACGGTAATTATCAAATCCCCCATTCCTCCAAACTAGGGCCATGGAATATCAAGATATTCATTGGCCCTTTGTTTCTCTTTATTCAACAGCCGCCAAAGAGATGCAGCAGCAGCAGCAGCAGCAGCAGAAATGGCATCACTGGCAGCAGCAATACCCACAGCCATGGAGTCTGGCCATCAACAGGACAGCACATCTTCTTCTGGGAGCCCTCCCTCGCATCGTCAGCGTTTGACGGTAAGTTTTTATTTCCAAAATCCATCATCTCTGTAATATATGTCTATTCATTGCCTTTTATTTCAAAACAGGAATCACAAGATGAAGAGGAGCTCCCAGAAGAAGGAAGGGGTGGACAGACACCTGGAGTGGGCTCACAATTGGTAAGTTTTTTGCATCAAACGCAGAAACACAACATCACACTACACACAACACATAGAAAACAATGTTCTGCAGACCACACACAGCAAACAAATGCCTACATCCAAAGACATAACATTTTTTGTTTTCTTCTCTAGTCTTCCCAATCTGGTGCTCGGCCAAGAGGTCCTCGCAGTGCCTCCCAGGGTCGTCGGCGACAGCAACGCGGCGGTCACCAGCGTGTAAGTATAAATATTTTTGCTTTTTTTTTGCACTTTTTATTTCATTTCTTTTGTGGAGGCTAATTATGTTATTTTTGTCTTTTTCTTTAACAGCCTTCACAGCGTGCTCCCGACTCTGACGGTGAGGATGGAGGACTCGATGTGGACCACCTCATCGATCTCGTCAGAGAAAGGGAGCCGCTCTGGAATATGGCTGACCGCCGCCACGCTGACCTTATCGTTACCCGACGACTCTGGGAGGAAATCTGTTCTCTCCTTGTGGGCCGCTGGGAGGACCTCGAAGCTCGGGCCCAGATTAAAGAGCGTAAGTATATACAGTACCGGTTGCTTGATGTAAACCAGTGTTTCCCGAACTCCAGTCCTCGTGGTCCCCACGGATCATGTGTTCAGGATTTCTATTTACTAAGGAAATCCTGAAAACATGACCCCTGGGGACCATGAGGACTGGAGTTTGTGAAACACTGATGTTGTATACTAACCACTCCTTTCTCGTTTCAGGGAACAGAATTGTGAATCGGTGGCGGTCTGTGAGGGATCGTTTCAAGAAGGAGTTCAATAAAGAGATGCGGGCCCCGAGTGGATCTGGAGGACGCAGGAGCAAGTACAAGTACGCAGAAGCCCTGTCGTTCCTCCGGGAAACAATGCTCACCAGAAGGTAAATATTACACACCACATGTGAAAAAAATGTTAGATGTAACTTTTTTTTTTCAGCCAGGGCCATACCATGTCAGTATTTTAATTAATTAATTTTTTTTTCTCTTTATTCCACAGCACGGTGAGCAGCACTCGGGAGCCTGCACGATTGTACCCTTCTGAGGCGATCCCTCAGGAGACCGGCACCGAGGGACACTTCGACCGCCCAGGTACATCTGCACCTTCCCAGCCTTCCCACACATTCGATCCATCTGTCCCATCCACCAGCACAGGAGCATCGTGGCCGCCTACATTACATGAATCTGCTGGTGAGGATATCGATTTTCCTTTACCCCACCCTTCTGCCCCTGCCACCTCTAGTACACCTGCGGGTACTGGGCGGCAGCGGCAGAGGGGTCAGGAAAAGAGTTATGCGCAAGAGTTCTTGCATCTGAATGCATCTTTCCAGAACTGTCTCAAAGTCTTGTCAGAGCAAATCTCCGCAGGCTTTCAGCAGATCAACTCCAGCATTCTGGAGGTGAAGACACTTCTGCAAACCATGCATTCAGAAGCAAGATCTTCGCCAAACCACACCTTTTTCAGGTCTGTTGTGGAGCGCATGGCAACACTATCTCCTACCCAGCAGATGCATGTAATGCATTCGTGCCACGGTGCTCTACAGCAGGTTACCTCCCAACCTCCACCTCCCACCACTGTAGTTCCTCCACCTGCACCCCCTCCAGCCACTTTCCATCCTCCCCCTCCTATTACATCTGCACCCCCTCCAGCCACTTTCCATCCTCCCCCTCCTATTACATCTGCACCCCCTCCAGCCACTTTCCATCCTCCCCCTCCTATTACATACCAGCAACCTCACCAGTACCAGACATCTCCCCACTTCCAGCAACCTGCCCCGTACCAAACTCCTTCCCCGTACCAAACTCCTTCCCCATACCAAACTCCTTCCCCATACAACTTTCCATCAACATCATCTGCTCCTACAGTCCCTGCCCAACCCTCCACTCCACCGCCCACCAACTCTTCTGCCTCCCACATGTCCACCCATTCTGTAGCTTTTTCCACACCTTCACCTCTAACTGTTCCTTCCCCACCACGATCCCAGTCCTCTCTCCACACACCCAGTGTCGAAGTGTCCCGCAGCCCCTCCAGCAGTATTTCCACCCCACAGTACACAGAGTTGTAATGTTTTTTTTTTGTAATAAAAATGCCCATTGGGTTTAAAACCTTTATTAAAAAAGTTTTTTGCACTTTAAAAACATAAAAAAAAAAAAATTTAAATAAAAGTTAAATTATCGTTTCACAATGGTTGTCTGTCATTTCTTTCTGCAGCGAACTATGTTTTAAAAAAAGGTTAAATACAGGGTATTTCAAAGGTAAAAAGGTATTCAAAACCAGGTATATAACTGTGGGTAAATTTTAGCTTTTTGCCACAGTTGTGTTCCTGGTTGTGTTTGAAGCAAAGTATTTCACCTAAGAAGTTGTGTTTATTGTTGGTGATTTCCTACCAATGTACACAACTTTTGTTAAAAGGTGAAATACTTTGCATAAAACACAACCAGGTACACACCTGTGGCCTAAAGGTAAAAATAGTAAGACCATGACAAGATAGCCAACTTTGGTTGGCAAAGGTATATACTGTTGGTCCAGAAGGTACACAAGTTTAGGGCACAAATCTTTCACACTCTGACATCCCAGTGTACTCTGCCTTGAGGTGACAAAGTATAGTGGAAAACTGTCCCTGAAACCGTCACAGAACTTCTAGTGGTAATATTTCCAATGACAACATCCATCTTCGCCAGTAACTTGCTCTTCTCTCCAACCTGCACTTTCTTCTCTACAACCTGTCAAAGAAGGGCTGTAGGAACATGCTATATCTAGTTTTCCAGTAGCCAATCCCGTTCGGAAGGCCACAAGGGTCAATTTTAAAAACCGGATCCGGCGTAATCCGTCGAAAAACGGATAGAAAAACGGATAGAAAAACGGATGAACCGAATGAGACGGATCCGGTTTTGTCTGTCAAGAACAAGACGGATCCGGCAGAAAACCGGATCCGGCACTTCAGGTTTTACAAAACATTTGCCGGATCCGGCATTCCGGCACGACGCCGGATCGCGCCTGACGCCGAAAACCTGATGTGTGAAAGTAGCCTAAACGTGACTGAACTACGTGCCACTATGAGTGACAGAACTTGTTCAGTAAACGTGACTGAACTATATGGCACTGTGACTGACAGAACTTGTCCAGTAAACGTGACTGAACTACGTGCCACTATGACTGACAGAACTTGTTCAGTAAACGTGACTGAACTATATGGCACTGTGACTGACAGAACTTGTCCAGTAAACATGACTGAACTACGAGGCAATATGAGTGACAGAACTTGGCCAGTAAACGTGACTGAACTACGAGGCACTATGAGTGACAGAACTTGTTCAGTAAACGTGACTGAACTATATGGCACTGTGGCTAACAGAACTTGTCCAGTAAACATGACTGAACTATGTGGCACTGTGGCTAACAGAACTTGTCCAGTAAACGTGACTGAACTATGTGGCACTGACTGACAGAACTTGTCCAGTAAACATGACTGAACTACGAGGCACTATGACTGACAGAACGTCTTCAGTAAACGTGACTGAACTACGAGGCACTATGACTGACAGAACTTGTCCAGTAAACATGACTGAACTAGGAGGCACTATGACTGACAGAACGTCTTCAGTAAACGTGACTGAACTACGAGGCACTATGACTGACAGAACTTGGCCAGTAAACGTGACTCAACTGGCACTGTGGCTAACAGAACTTGTCCAGTAAACATGACTAAACTACGAGGCACTATGAGTGACAGAACTTGTTCAGTAAACGTGACTGAACTATATGGCACTGTGGCTAACAGAACTTGGCCAGTAAACGTGACTGAGCTATGTGGCACTGTGACTGACAGAACTTGTTCAGTAAACGTGACTGAACTATATGGCACTGTGGCTAACAGAACTTGTCCAGTAAACATGACTGAACTATGAGGCACTATGAGTGACAGAACTTGTTCAGTAAATGTGACTGAACTACGTGGCACTATGACTGACAGAACTTGGCCAGTAAACGTGATTGAACTATATGGCACTGTGGCTAACAGAACTTGTCCAGTAAACATGACTGAACTACGAGGCACTATGAGTGACAGAACTTGTCCAGTAAACGTGACTGAACTATATGGCACTGTGGCTAACAGAACTTGTCCAGTAAACGTGACTGAACTACGAGGCACTATGAGTGACAGAACTTGTTCAGTAAACGTGACTGAACTACGAGGCACTATGAGTGACAGAACATGTTCAGTAAGCGTGACTGAACTATATAGCACTGTGGCCTGTCGATGATTGGTCGTGGCCGGCCAGGCTCGACCAATCAGCGACGCGGGATTTCTGTGACAGACAGACAGAATTAGACAGTAGATGAGTGTGCATGTCAATAGGTAGTTTATTCTCTCCGCTCATCTTTTCTCTCTTATGTTTACACTTACCTGATGTAGCACCTCTTGTAATTTTATCCTTATTGTGGTGCGCCCTGTTTACATCTCCTTATAGCTTTCCGCAGCATTTAAAGTGGAAACTAGTTACATACACTATATAACAGACACACATGCATGTTTTTCTCAATATCTGACATGGAATTAGAAAAAACCTTTCCTGTTTTAGGTCAAATAGGATTACCATAATTATTAATATTTGCCAAATGCCAGAATAATGAGAGAGAGAATGTTTTAAGGCATTTTTATTAACTACTGCAATATCAAAAGTTTATATACATTTCATTAGTATTTGGTATAATTGCCCTTAAACTGAATGACTTGGGTCAAACATTTGGGATATCCTTCCACAAGCTTCTCACAATAGTCGGTCGGAATTTGGGCCCATTCCTCCTGACAAAACTGGTATAACTGATCCAGGTTTGTAGGTCACCTTGCTCGCACCTGTCTTTTGAGCTTTGCCCATAAATTTTCAATTGGATTTAGATCAGGACTTTGTGATGGCCGCTCCAAAACATTGACTTTGTTACCATTTTGGCAGTATGCTTCTGGTCATTGTCCATTTGGAAGACCTAATTCCACCCGAAGCTTTAACTTCCTGGCTGATGTCTTGAGATGTTGCTTCAGTAGTGACACAATCTCTTTTCTCATGATGCCATATATTTTGTGAAGTGCGCCAGTCCCTCCTGCTGCAAAACGACCCCACATGATGATGCTGCCAATCCCGTTTCACAGTTGGGATGGTTTTCTTAGGCTTCCAAGCTTCTCCCTTCTCACTCCAAATGTAACAATGGTCATTATGCCCAAAAAGTTGAATTTTGGTTTCATCAGACCACAGGACCTGTCTTTAAAAATTAAGGTCTTTGTTCCTGTGAACATTTGCAAACATTAATCTGGCTTTTTTAATGTTTCTTTTGGAGTAATAGCTTCTTCCTTAGCTAACCTAAATGAATTCAAGTCTCCAGGTCCAGATGAATTACACCCCAGAGTACTGAAGGCGATAGCAGAAGAAATTTTTGAACCCCTCTCCATAATCTTTGAAAATTCTTGGAGAACAGGAGAAGTCCCAGAAGACTGGAGAAGAGATAATGTTGTTCCTATCTTCAAAAAGGGGAAGAAGGTGGACCCATGCAACTATAGGCCGGTGAGTCTGACTTCTATACCAGGAAAGATCTTTGAACAAATTATTAAACAACATTTAAGTAAGTACCTGGATAAGAATGAAGTTATTAAACAGCGTCAGCATGGGTTTGTAACTAATAAGTCAGACTAACTTAATTTCCTTCTATGACAGAATTACTGATTGGGTGGATCAGGGAAATGCTGTAGATATAGTATATCTTGACTTCAGCAGAGCATTTGACGAAGTATCTCACACAATCCTTATTGAAAAAATGACGTAAGGAATGGACAAGGCAACTGTTAGGTGGATTCATAACTGGCTTAGTGATAGGACCCAAAGAGTAGTCGGAATTGGCTGCACATCCAGTTGGAAGAATGTCTCAAGTGGGGTACCACAGGGCTCTGTCCTGGGCCCTGTATTGTTCAACATCTTTATCAACGATTTAGATGAAGGAATTGAGGGTAAACTGATTAAATTTGCTGATGACACAAAGCTAGGAGGGATTGCTAATACTAGAGAAGAGAGAGAGGATTCAAAAGATATAAATAAACTGGAACAGTGGGCAGCAACTAACAGAATGGTTTTTAACAGGGAAAAATGCAAAGTACTACATCTGGGCAATAAAAATGAAAAAAGCATATACAGAATGGGAGGAATAGGGCTAAGCAACAGCACATGTGAAAAAGACTTGGGTATACTAATAGATCACAGTCTGAATATGAGTCAACAGTGTGATGCAGCAGCAAAAAAGGCAAATGCAATTCTAGGATGTATTAACAGACGCATACAGTCTAGATCACGTGAAGTCACTATTGCCCTCTACCCCTCTTTGGTCAGACATCATCTGAAATACTGTGTCCAGTTCTGGGCGCCACATTTTAAAAAAGACATCAACAAACTGGAGCAAGTTCAGAAAAGAGCGACCAGAATGGTGACCGGTCTGCAAACCCTGTCTTATGAGGAAAGGTTGCAGGATTTGGGAATGTTTAGCTTGCAAAAGAGAAGACTGAGAGGAGATTTAATAGCGGTCTACAAATATCTCAAGGGCTGTCACATTGTAGAAGGATCATCTTTATTCTCATTTGCATCAGGAAAGACTAGAAGCAATGGAATGAAACTGAATGGGAGGAGACACAGATTAGATATTAGAAAAAACTTTTTGACAGTTAGAGTGATCAATGAGTGGAACAGGCTGCCACGAGAGGTGGTGAGTTCTCCTTCAATAGAAGTCTTCAAACAGAGGCTGGACAGACATCTGTCTGGGATGATTTAGCGAATCCTGCTTTGAGCAGGGGGTTGGACCAGATGGCCCAGGAGGTCCCTTCCAACTCTACGATTCTGATTCCTGGCAGAGAGGCCTTTCAGCCCATGTTGATACAGTACTCGTTTCACTATGGATATTGACACAATCTTACCAGCTTCCACCATCATTTTCACAAGGTCTTTTGCTTTTGTTCTTGGGTTGATGAGCATATGTCGGACCAAAGCAGATTCATCTCCTGTTGAGGAGAGCCTTAAGATCAAATACTTAATTAACCTCAAGACATAAGAGATTGAGAGGAACTGCCCACAAAGTGTATAATTTCACCTTACATGAGCTTTTTCAGATCAAAGTGTTACACTAAAGAGGGCTGCCATTTCCTGTTTCACCACACACCATGTGGACCATGTGGTGATTTACAAGATGACACCTACCCTGATGATCTCATGGATCCACCCACGATGATGCATGTTTGGGGGCTGTCTATTGCTTTGGGGGTCTGCTCTGGGGCAGTTTAGATTTCCCCTTTTCTTGCTTTAGGCTTATTTAGTTCTCCGGCTGTGACGAGGCGTCTAGAATCATCGTAGGTACCCTCCACGGCTACTGCTAGTTGTGTGGATAGGATCAGGGGTCTGCAATCCGCTTAGTTACCAACCTCTCTGGTTTTCTGTGGCTTAGCTTGTTTTTGTTTTTCCTCCTCAGTGACTCATTCATAACAAGATATACTGTTAAATACATGTTTTTCTCACTTAGTGAGATCACTAGCAAGATCGCTGAAGCGTCACCGATTTTGTGACGCAACAGCGATCTCGCCACATGTGACATGCAGCAGTGACTGGCCCCCCTGCTAGATATTGCTCATCGTGCTGGAATGTCCTGGGCCATTTTTTCGTCATCGGCGTCCCGCTGGCCAGCGCGTATCGCTGTGTTTGACGCCGACGAGCGACCTCGTTGGCGATGCAGAACTCAGGGATGCATGCGGGAATCGTTTGAAAAGTTGCTGTGTGACAAGGTACCAACGACCGGCGAGGTCGTTACAAGGATCGCAGGATCGTTGCTGCGTTGCTGAAGAGATCTGCGTGTTTGGCAGCTTACTAGCGACCATTTAGCGACGCACCAGCGATCCTTTCCAGGTCGTATCGCTGTCGGGATCGCTGGTGCGCCGCTAAGTGTAACGGGACCCTAAGTCTGTAAAGTGTGAACCCAAATAATGTAGGCTATATTCTCTTTTAGAAGAACCTCTATGGACTATGTTGACCACAGGGGAGTCAATTATAGTGTGATCCAATTTGATACTCCACTATTGTTGTTTAGCCCTTATAATAATATTCTGTAATGTAACAGCTAGGATCTGACAACAATTAGTAAACTGACAGTACAGTAAGTCAGATCATTAACGGCAGGTAAGACTATGATTTTAGGTCTCTATTCTAAGAATGTTGCCCTTTAATTAATGTTAACCTTTACGTATCATGTAATTTATAGGTCCAAAATGAGGTGCTGATTAATTCAAATCTCTGATTTACTAAAAGAAAGAACCAGATTTCCTGGACAAATATTGATTAAGAAGATAATATGTGGTCTACCTGTAGCTGCCACCAGTGAAGGCATTGGCGGTTACTGCAAACTGTCTTCAGAAATGCTGATAGGACTGTTAAAGGAGAGCTGCAGCTGCAGAAGTGTTTGCAAAGAGACAAAGCTCAACTCTGATATAGCCTCCTCTACCACACTGAATGCTGTGAGATGAAAATTGAAGGAGTGATCACACTCAGCTCTGATGCACTCACCTCCCCCCACATTGGCTGCTATGAGATGAAAGCTGAAGAAGTGTTAGTATTCAAACTCATCTCTACTCTGCTCTGCTCATGGCACTTGACAATCACACGCAGTTGTGCAATGCGGTCAATGAAAACAGTGCTGTCTATCATTAAATGTCTCACACGGAAAAAAGCTGACAATGACCTACTCTGATGACCTCATGGATCCGCCCATGGACTAGCTCACTGCCCAACCCACTAACCAATGGAATACATCCGAACACTCCCATTTTAGAGTTAACCGAGCCCCGTTACAGGGAATATATGAACCTATGTTTGGATCAATAAAGCTCTCTCTCTCTTCCTCTTGGAGCTGTGCCATAGATTGATCAAGAGAGGTTACATCCGACTGTGTGTCTGGTGTGATCCTTTAGTACGCACTGATCAATATCCATTGGGCCAGGAGCAGGCAAATAGTGAACATTTCTTATTATTGAACCTAACACTCCGGGACACAGAACCTGTCTCCTTCCTGAGCGGTATGATGGCGGGACATTCCCTTCTTGTTTGTACTTGCATATAATTGTTTGTACAGATGAACAAGGAACCTTCAGGTGTCTTGAAATTGTACCCAAGGATGAGCCAGACTTGAGCAAGTCCACAGTTATCTTCCTGATATCTTGGCTGACTTCTTTAGATTTTCCAATGATGCTACACAAAGAAGCAGTGTGTTTCAGGTGTGCATTAACACACATCCACAGGTGTGTCTATAATTAACTCAGAAGCCTCAAAACCCATGACATCATCATATGGGTAGTCCAGAATTGTTTAAAGGCATAGTAATCTTAGTGCAAACTTTTGACTTTGCAGCAAGTAATAAAAATGCCTTAGAACATGCTCTCTTCTCATTCTGGCATATGGCAAATATTAATAATTATGGTAATCCTAATTGACGTAAAACAGGAACGGTTTACACTGATTTCTTGTCAGATGTTGAGAAAAACATGCATATGTGTCTGTTATATAGTGTATGTAAACTTCTGGTTTCAACTGTACACTAAAGGTTGGGCACTAATGTGATGTAAACATGGCTGACTTGTTGAGAAGGCGAGATCTGTTACTGTCCCCATATCATTCAGTTTAGCAAGGTTTTTGATAAGCGTCTTGAAAACAAATGCTTATCAGGTTAACAAGCCACAATTACCTCAGAGTCATAATCTGCCAGGATCCATGGGAAGACCGGGTACTGCATGAGATCATTGTATGACCGGCCTGCCAGGGTGTTCAAGTGCATCAAATACTGAAAATTGCTGATTTCTCCTCTCTGAATAGACACAAGAGAAGAGGATTAGACACACACCAGAGAGGCGAACATTCATTCTGGCTGATTTTATGGAGCTTATCTCTGAGGTGTTGCTGTGGTGAAATGAGGTACAAATAACATGCCAGCCAGGAGCACAGATTTGGGGGTCATGCTGGGCAGCGATTTGTATCCAGCATTAGCTTCAAAAAAGCTTCGTTCAAAAGCAACCCCCCCAAGGGTTCTCAAGAAAACAAGCAGAAAAGAAGAGGAAGGCTAAAGACACACACACAGTAAGACACCAGTATCAATAAGGTGGAACTCACTAAAGGGTGGCTTTTTGGGGCACCTTGTATGGGTTATATCCTAATTAGTGATGAGTGAACGTGCTCAGATAAGGTGTTATCCGAGCATGCTCGAGTGCTAAGCGAGTGACTTTGGCGTGCTTGAATAAGGCACCACACCTGCCGCAACACATGTTGTGATTGATTGCCTAAAGCCCCCGTCACACACAAGTTTTGTGACGCAACAGCGATCTCACCAGCGAGATCGCTGTGTGTGACACTTATCAGCGACCGGACCCCCTGCCGGGTATCGCTGATCGTGCACGAATGGCCTGGACATTTTTTTGATCGTTGGTCTCCCGCTGGCCAGCACGCATCGCTACGTGTGGCAGGCGGGAGACCAGCGATCAGTGAGCTGGAGCTTAGAAACCCAATGTGTACGTTAGATACCAGCGTGCTGGTGCAGGGAGCTGGCAACCAAGGTAAACATCGGGTTTCTAAGCGCGGTGCTTTGGAACCCGATGTTTACCTTGGTTACCAGCTACCTGCACCAGCACGCTGGTATCTTAACGTACACTGCGGGTAACTAAGCGACGTGTGTCGCTTGTTACCCGCGTGTCTCTGTCCTGATCGCTGCTGAGATCTGCCTGTTTGGCAGCTCACCAGCGATCATGTAGCGACACACCAGCGATCCTGACAAGTTCATATCGTTGTCGGGATCACTGGTGAGTCGCTATGTGTGACGGGGCCCTTACAAAGCAGGTAATCTCTGCATGTGTTACGAGTGTCGAACAGCGGAGAGATAAGCAGCCTCAGGGACGCAAAAATATTTTTCGAACACGCCGAAGTCACACGGGTTAGCACACGAACATGGTCGGATTACATCTTATCTGGGCACGTAATCCTAATGTACAGCTCATCTTCCATGTTTTACTAAATATATAACACAATGTTGCATGTTTATATATCTAGTATACTGTTGAAGTTTCTACACACGTTTGCTCATTGCACGGGGGCATGTATGGTGGCATATAGCATTCATACTTCATTGTATGTTAGAGCTGTAAGAGCCACCTCTGTGTGGCACCATAGCAATACATTGTTCTACCATGAGAAGTGATGGACCAAATTAAAATCTCACAGAGGTACATGGGCTTTGTATATGGGATTTTTATGGACGCCATAGATCCATACAACATGAATGCTCATAACTGTTTGCATCCTCTTGCATAATTCTATAATCTCGCTCTGCAGGACAATATATCTGCATTTACCACCACAACCAAATGCTACCAAAATGTGCTTTCTTTTTTACCTCCCATCTCTGTGTAACAGACTTTTCTCCGACTAAAGTGCTGAGAAGCCCAGACCTAAAATACAGAGGAAAACGTAAACTACCCGGATACATGCGATTGTGAATATATATGAAAAATTCTTACATGACTAATGGATGAATTATAAACTAGTCACATTTCTTTCTTCCTGGCGTAAAACATTTTTGAAAAGTTGTACATTTTTTGCACACCACAGAGTTGTACAACAATTTTGCAACTATTGGCAGCGTCCTGCCATCCTGGCCAGCTCCGCCAAAGTGGATGGAGCGTACCCAGGTAGGGGCGGCGCCCACCTGACCAGTTCATGAACAGTTCACCACTTAAGTGGCGCAACTCACGCCAGAAATGTTACTTCGGTCACTAACTGGAGTAGCATTGTTGGCAAGAGAAGAAGTGGCGAATTTACTAAGCGGCAAGTGCCTGTTAATGAAATTAGAGCATTCTACTCCAGTATAACATACAACTCCAGTCTTAGAGAATCAGGCCCAACGTTCTTACAAAAATATTGACTTCAATAAAACTGCAAAAGTCACATGTCCAAGAAAGAAGAACAGAAGTGTAGCCATACTGGTTGGCACTTTTGAAAAGACATCTTTTCATCTTTACCATCGCTTTGTTATTGGTTTTACATTGGACATCATTTTCAGAAAAGCTAATTAAAAGAAGTGTCAAACAAAAGTCCAGTGGAACAGAAAAAAAATGATAATATTGCTGGAAAAAAATACACTTTGGCTTTCACTAGTTTACTAACATATGCCTTGTGTTTCTTATAGGTGGGAATGCCCTTTATCGAACATTAGCAGCGTGATAGGTTCAGCAGCAGCAGTTAACCTACTTGTTGACAGTTTCCAAGAAGCAACAGTGTTTTTTTCAACACTACCCGAATCTGCAAGATATATGTATAATAGCACCTATCTTAGACAGAGGTGAAGGGGGTTAGTTTTCCTAAGACAGCAGCTGAACAAACTAGAAAACGTTCAAGTATTTATGTTTTTAAATCTGTTCTTTATTGGAAGAAGCCTGCGAGTGTGCAGTAATTTGCAGTGATGAATACGACAACTTGTGTTTGTCCCCTTTATTTTATTTCCTGACAATATAATTAGCGGCTTTCCAAGATAATTGAAGCAAACGAAGGACTTGATGACTGCACTGACAGACAAAGGAACACGTTTTTATGCTTTTAATGTGAAGCTTTGAGGCTTTATACACAGTTTCAAAGCATCACTTTTTTCTTTGTCTTTATCTTAATATAGTGCATAATAGGTAACATGAGGATCAATCCATGTAGTAACCACAATATTTAAAGCCCGTTTCTTAAAAGTAGAATATTTAGAAGTTTTATAGTTCATATACACACTGCTTAAAAAGTTAAAGGGAACACTAAAATATCACATTCTACATATCACTAAATGAAATATTCTTTATATGGTGGAAGGTGTGGAGAACAATAAAACATAAAAATGATCAATCTAAATCAAAATTAATATCTCATGGAGGTCTGGATTTGGAAGGATACTCAAAATCAAAATAGAAAATCAAATTACAGACTGATCCAACATCACTGGAAATGCCTCAAGACAAGGAAATGATGCTCAGTAGTGTGTGTGGCCTCCACGTGCCACTATGAACTCCTTACAACCCGAGCACGCTCCTGATGAGGCGGCGGATGGTCTCCTGAGGGATTTCCTCCCAGACCTGGATTAAAGCAGCAGTCAACTCTTGGACAGTCTGTGGTGCAACGTTGGTGGATGGAACGAGAGATGATGCCCAAGATGGGCTCGATTGGATTCAGGTCTGTGGAATGGCTCTCCACATCATTACTGACCCACAGCCAAACTGGCCATGCTGGAGGATGTTGCAGGTAGCAGAACATTCTCCTCATCCGTGAAGAGCACAGGACGCGAATGTCGAATCTGCCAATCTTGCTGTTCTCTGGCAAATGCCAATCATTCTGCACAGAGTTGGGCTGAAAGCACAACACCCATTTGTGGACATCGGGCCCTCATTCTACTCTCATGGAGTCTGTTTCTAACAATTTGAGCAGGCACATGTACGTTAGTGGCCTGCTAGAGGTCATTTTGCAGGACTCTAGCACTGCTCCTTCTTGCACCAAGGAGGAGATAGTGGTCCTACTGCTGCATGGTTGCCCTTCTACAGCCCCCTCCATGTCTCCTAGCATCTACACCATGCTCTGAATACTGTGTTGGCTGACAGCCACAGCTACCCTTCATGCCACATTGCATTGATGTGCCATATTGAATGAGCTGCACTACCCGAGCAACTTCTGTGGGTTGTACAGCAGACACCGCCTCAAGCTACCTCAAGGGGTGAGAGCAATGACAAAATGCAAAAGTGAAAAAAACAACAGCCACAAAGGATAAGAGCAGGTAAATGGTCCGAGGTCACCCCCTGGCAGAACCACTGCTTTATAGGGGTTATCTTGATAATTGCCTATCATTTCTACCTGCTGTCTGTTCCATTTCCACAACAGTAGGAGAAATTGATTCTCGATCAATGTCGCTTCATAACTGGACAGGTTGATTTCAAAGTGTGATTGACTGGGCGTTACATTGTGTTGTTTAAGTGTTCCCTTTATTTTATACCCAGTAGCTGTCTGCAGCAATATGACTCCGCAATTTTGGCTCTAGAAAGAACCTCCAGCACAAGAAAAACATAACCTAGAACATAGATTTATTAATTCTAGTAACTCTCAGTAGTATACAGGAAAAGTTGAACGGTTGGCAATAGCAAGAAACCACCCAATCAAGTTCTAGTTTTTATATCCCAAAAGGCCTTTGAAAAATAAGAGCTGGGATCTGATTGGCGACTACAAGCATCTCTAGCTAGGCTCAGATAGTGACATAGTAAGCGATAATCGTGAATAATAAAGCGCTTTATAATGTAATCAGGGATGTTTCATCTGTAATGTTACCCATATTGATCTGCAATATTTACAAAACGAGCAGGAATAAATATATTACCCTTGCTCCACACTGGTGTTTGGACGCTGCCCAGAAACAGACTCAGAGCTGTCAGTCAAAGATGGCACCACTGCCAAAAACCTGCATTGTGGGGAATGAAAAGGTAGCAGATTAGTTGTGTTAAAGTCATCCATCTCACCAGCATTACAATGGCCACCAATTATGTGC
The DNA here is from genome assembly GCF_039654945.1 of Dendrobates tinctorius. Lineage (NCBI taxonomy): Eukaryota > Metazoa > Chordata > Amphibia > Anura > Dendrobatidae > Dendrobates > Dendrobates tinctorius. Next base: position 43,065,340 of record NW_027361679.1, on the reverse strand, counting down.
TTTACTTGTACATTTCTAGGGAACCTGGCCGCTAATGCATGCTGCCCGATCTAGGGGCCGCAAGTGTCAGACACTATGATTTCAGAGAAAAGTACTCTTACTTCGAAAGCAGACAGAGACCGAAATGCATGGATGACTAATCAGACAGGCGAGTTCCCAACTTCGTCTCCTGCCCACTCACCCTGAGTGAGAGTGCTCTCCCTGCGTGAGTGTATAGGGAGTGACCTGTCACTCTCAGAGGACGGGAGAAACCGCCAGGAACTTGCCGGTCTGACTATTCTTCAGTGTGGCTCAGTCCCCGGTGGTATGATATTCCCTGAAATACCGCAGAGTTTCAGAGCCAAACATACCTGACTGAGATCATACAGACAGTGTCGGATACATGCTGCCTACCATGCTACCTTTTATTTTCCATGCTAATAATGATACAAAGTTCACTATAAAGAAGGGAAAGATCTCCACCAGTACCAACATGTGGCAGCGCCAGCTACACGGGGGTCTGAGAAGTAAAAAATTCTAGCACATTGTTACTGCCCCAAAGCACACCAACAATACAATCTTCATACTGTGCCTGACAAGAATAAAACGCTTTACATCATGGCTGTGGAGACTCACCTCTGGTAAACTTTGTTCCGAACTCCCTTTTGAAAAGCCAATAAATAGTTGCGGCCATCGGCTGAAAAGACTTCAACGGCAATTGGCTGCAATGAGACAAATGAAAAAATAGCATGGCTTGGCTGTACAGATCTGGTGTTAACATGTTTCAAACCAACCGTACACACTGCTTCAGTCATCTTGGAGGTGCTGCAGGAGGAACTAGCCACAGTATCTTCACTGCTAGCCCACTGATCCTTCATCGGTACGTGCAGTTGTGTCGGACTAGATGTCAGACACAGAAACAATCAAAGCAGATAGTGTGTACTACTACCAGCAGAGAGGAGACTGTAACTAGTCTATGCTGAAGAAAGCGCCATTTGACATGCCCTGGTTTACGTACCTACATCGGAGTATCAAAGATATTGTGAGGAGATATTTTTTGCCCATCCCCAATTATAATCTATAGTAAGCCCAATACTCCCAATACAGGGCTGTCATCAAAGCCATCTCTTGGTTTCTATCTGCCTGCTATTCGGATGACCTATTGGAATGATCAGATTCCTGATTTGTAAAAAAAAAAAAAAAAAAAGCTTTCCATGTTTGAGCAAACTTTTCTGGAGAACTTATCTAATGCTTGTGGTCTTCATAACTGATCACAGCAGGTGATTGGTGATTCTATTATAAACCCACACCTTTTGGTAACTTCTGGGAATAATGCCACACAATCTAGGGGTGGTTTAAAGTTGTTCAGACACTCAGCCAGGCCCTACTCCACCAGCCTCATTCTCATATTCCTATAATGTAAGTACACTGTGAAAGACTTGCGGGTCTCACCTCGCTCCCGTCTCTTAAACCATGGAGAGTCAGTAAATCATTGAATAATCTTGTCCCAAGATACGGAGTGGTGACATGGGCCAGTATTATGTTGGAGGGTCATTTACAGTTTTACTATAAGGTACCCTTTTACCTTATGATTGTTCCTGGTCATTTGTCAACATTCCCTTTTTGACAAATGATGCTAACTTCACAAAATGACATTTTTTTCTGGAATTACAAGTGTCCTATACTAAGGATATTTTTAAAAGAATTTGTCAGCAGGTCTAAGTCTCTATAACTTGATGCTCAGATTAGTTGGCAGAGACCGATTCCAGTAAGGTATCACTTACTGGGCTACTTGCTGTGGTTCTGATAAAACCACTATGTTATCAGCAGGAGATCATCACTAGAACACTAGTAAACCTGCTGACATGTTGTCATCCATATTCATAAGCTCTGCATAAACCCACCCCCACCACTGATTGGCAGCTTTCTGCCTATCCACAGTGTACACAGTAAGCTGCCAATCAGTGATGTGGGCGGGGTTATACAGGGATCAGCATTCAGAGAACTACTAAATCTGTAGCAGATAAAACTGTGATTTTAACAAAACTACTGTAATCAGCCCAGTAAGTAATACACGACTGGGATCAGGGTATCTGACCCTACAACATGCTGCTCTCAGATGGCGTAGGAAACCCTTAGAAATGTTTTACAGTTGGACTGCAAATCTATGAACAAGCCCAAAATATTCATCAGGCACATAAACACGTGCAGTCTGACTCCAAGAATGGACAGCTGGGCCATGATGGCTAACAGCCAATGAGCAATCACATATATATTTATAGGGGCACAAATATGTGCAGCTGTCCGCATACAGTATGTAACATTTACATGTGGACTGCAATGAAGCCAAGTCATACATTTAGAGCCTGTGTATATCTTCTGCTGTCAAAAAATGTGCAGGAGGCAGCGGTTAAATATGTAAAATGCATATATTCCTAGTATTAAACAGTTCTTGAAGAATGCAAACTTCCACACACATTACTTCTTTGGGGAGTACAAAGCTTGCTCTGCTGGTTTGCATCATGCCAGTTTTCTTTACCCCAGACACTGACATGATGTAAAAACACTTTGGGCTCAATTCATTTTTGTATTTGCTCCATATCATCTTTCTATTTGCACCGTTTTTTTAAAGTCAATTCTTTGTGTGTTTGATTGTGGCCTTTTAGGTTTGCCATTTTGGGCAAGTTTTAGGGTTTCCAAATTTTATCCAGGTTAATCATTTGCAACTTTACGAAAAGTTGCAAATCTACTTTATTTTATGCAAGCACAAAATTTTGTACTTTTTTTTCAAATGATTGCAACATATTTTTCTTTACATTTGCACATTAAAAGTCACTTTATGTATTCATCTATTATTTTTTTTTGCCATTTTGGGTGAGTTTAGGGTCTCTAGATGTTTTATCCTGGTTAATCATTTGTGACTTTTCGAAAATCAGCAAACTTTCGGATTGCACTTTTTTCCCTCTCCATGTTTGAGGAAAAAAACAAGTCTGGTGCGAATGATCAGCCCATTTTTATGACCCTACCCTTAGAGCCTGTACACACAATTAGAGCTTTAGGTGAATGTAGTAACACAGTTCCCTCACATGTAAATGGCGTTTCCACAATGCCGTTCAATTTTCAAGCAGAATTTTGTCTGCGACGTGGGAAATAAAAATGTGAAAAAATACTTATATCCACAAATTAGGAACAGAAAAACCTGTGGATTAGCCAAACACTGACACATTGGGTTACCCCTTATGCAATGGTGCGCCAGAACTCTATTGGTGCAGATCCTGTATTAAATATACCATACTTACTAGTATATTCTATATATTAGTTTTCACAAGTCACCCATGTCTGAGATATTTTTTTTTCAATTTTTACAAATTACAGTCTAAAATAATAATAAGGGTAATTATTTTTTTTTGGTGATAATCTGTCATTTCAGAGCACTGATTTTTCCATGACTCCCTCAATCAAGGCTTATAATATGCTAGCAGTCAAAGATAATTCATGTTCACCCATAGTTGCATCTGTTCTAAATCTTAGGACTCTACCTGTAATAGATATCTTCGTTTATGAACTTCTTTGATATCTTCGTAGGCAAAGATGCTGCACGTTCTCCTCAGTTGGCTGGGACCCTGCCTGGCTCCACGAGGAATAATTGGCTCATGCATACTAGAATAAAGATGGCCATCAAAAGCAAGTAAATGACAAGTTCCAAAATATATAACTCACGTTGCATAAACCATGTAAGCATGGAGCCACCTTACAACGATGGTGGACCTCCACTTTGTCTTAAGATGAGGAGACAACCACTTACTTCACTGGTAGAGTCTCAATATCCCGAATTTCTCTGTTGGCTGTCAGTGTGAACCCATCAACAACATAGAAGTGTTCTTTGCCAAACAGCAGGAGCCCTTCGCCAGTATCCAAGCCCTGAACCCTTGCACTGCGATACATGTGCTGAATCTGAAATTCATTAATAAGAATTATTAATGAATTAATTATTATAAGAAATGGTAAGAAAACAATAGAACTTTCATTGGCAACAAACTAAATCAGAGGATTTTTCTCATGGAGCAAACAATATTTTCATTATGACATTTCCACCAATAGGTGGCGCAATTGTAATAGAAAGTGCAAACGATAGTGATTTTATGTTTAAGAAAAAGAAGAAAACTGAAATTCAATAACTTTTATTACTGTTAATAGGACTCTGTCACCAGGTTTTCACCAACTAATCTGAAAGCAGCAAGATGTAGAGACAGAGACCCCGATTCTAGCAATAGCTTGTTGTAGTTTTTATATAATCACTGTTATAACACTAGATTATCAAATGAGGACTAATAGACCTGCTGCCATGTAGTGCTCCATATTCATGAGGTCTGTATAACCCCGCCCCCATCACTGATTGGCAGTTTTTTTACTTAAGTACAGTGTATACCAAAAGCTGCCAATCAGTGATGTGGGTGGGATTATACAGAGCTCACATTCTGAGCACTGCTAGATCTGCAGCAAATAAAACTGTAATTTCATCAAAATGACAGAAAACCACCCAGTAAGTGACACATTCCTGGATCAGGATCTCTCCTTCTAAATCATGCTGCTCTCACATGGATTAGAAAAACTTGGTGGCAGACTCATTTAAAGGCAATCAGTCCTCAGGTTTTTGCTATGTGTTCTGAGATCAGCAGTATATATAGACAGAAACCCAGATTCCAGTGATGTGTCACTCACAGGTCTGCTTGGTGCAGTTTTTATAAAATTACTTTCCTCTGCTGTAGATATACTAATTCTCAGAATGCTAAACTCTGAACAACTCCAACTACATCACTGATTAGCAAGTGTACATTGTAAAAAGAAAGCCGACAATCAATGGTGGGTGAGGATACAGAGTTCAAGAATAATGTAGGACGACATGACATCAGGTTTACTAGTCCTCTTGTATAAAACACTGATTTTATTTAAACTACAAGCAGCAGCTCAGTAAATGACAACTCTGGAATCGGGGTCTTTGCCCCTTCATTATGCTGCTCTCAGATTAAATAGCAAAAATTTGCTCACAGATGTCCCATAATTATTATGTATTAGGATCTGTTCACATTTGTGTTGTGGCATCCACTTATTAAATTACAGAGTTATACACTTACCTTCTCTCCTTCCTCAAGAAGTCTCAGAAGGGTGGTACTGTCCATCTTCTCATCTTCATCTATGGAAGAGCCTTCACCCAGTTGGTCTTGTAAGGGCTCTTGGTTCTCATCTTCTCCCCCATCAGGAGCTGATCTTGATCGTTTCAGAGGTGCTTTCACAAGGCCTGAAAGAATCAGGATATATATTGTGCTCTTGGATGTAAAAAAATGGCATGCTGCAGCAAAACAAGCATTTGTCATTGAAGTCCCACTTAATTTTAATGGTAAAGTTACAGTGCATTTGTACTTTGTGCCTGCATTGTCCATTGTTGTTTGAGCTGGATCATTTTCATTTTCCTACCCAACAGTACAAATGCTGATTGGTGGGGTACACTTTCACCAATCACATATGAATGGCTTATCCATGGCATCAATGTATAATACTGGAAAGTTTATAATCAGTAATCACCGTTAACTATTTAGGAACCTGTGGGCAAAAGGAAGAAAAAAAAACAAAAACAGTAAAGGGAGGAGATCCATAAAAACGTGAAGTTCATTGAAAATTCCACAAAAACATTTTGGGTAATGAACCGAAGCAAACGAGTTTCAGACGTAATCCTTATTCATTGCAATGAATAAGGACCATGTCAGAAATGCGTTTGCTGCGGTTCATTACCCTAAAGATTTCTATGGATTTGTGGGTTTTTATGGATCTTCTCCCTTTGCTGGATTTTTTCTTCCTTTGCTAATTATTCCTTGGCCGTGGAGGATCCTGCCCTGGGTGAGCTGAAGTTGCCTCTGTGTCTGCTCCAATGGGCGATATTTACAGGTCAAACACTAGGCACGCATAGGAAAAACCCTAAATACCGCCTCCCCATTTATCATGCCAGTCTTTCCTGTCCACAATTTTCATATAGTAACTACCCAGTGTTACATTTTTATGAAGTTTTACAGGAGAAAAGAGCTGATGAGATGTAGAGTCCAATGGAGTGTAATGCTAGTTACATTACCTTTCACCCTGGCAATTGTGTCTTCTCCATGTTCTGGCTCATGTTGGGCAGCTTCTCCTTCCGAGCTTTCTTCTACTGTATCCTGAAACACTGCTGGGTTTCCTGGCATTAGGCGCATGTAATAATCTTTACTGTCATAGCTAATGGCACGACGGTAACGGGCAGGTTTCTGTGTTGTACATAATAACAAAGTAAATATATATTAAAGTATATATCGTAAAATATTCTGTTCATACAGATCTCATTATTTATATCCAAAAATAAGGGAATAAGAGTGCAATGTGCACCTTCAGACCAGGGCTCATTGGTTATGTGATATGAAGGGCTCGTTTCCACAAGCTTTATGTGCAACACCTTCCATGAATGTACCTGTTCCGCATTCTGTATGAGCTTACAGAAGATATCTGGGCAGCAATAAGCCTGACCAGAGCAATGGACGGTCTGCCTGCAAACAGGCAATCGCTGCATATGTGGCAGCTGTCGAAGAGCCGTGAGACATGCAGCCACGGGGACTCAAACATAGTATTCGAGCACGCCGAAGATACTCTGTTAGCACACGCTCAGAAAGCGCCTCATTCGAGCATGCTTGCTCATCACTACTGATTAACAAACCATGTAAAAGCCACAAATATAAGAATAGTTGTTATCAAAGGTTATCAGCACTCAGGAATGTAGCGCCTTCTTGTAAACTGAAACTTGCTAGTTTCCATTGCCGGTCATCCTGGCACGTTTGGCATAGCAGCATCAAATACAGACCATCTATTCAAACTCTGGAACCAAACAGTATTTTAGCCCCCCCCGACTCTAGACTAAGTGCTCAGGCTAGCAGTTAGCTCATGCAGAAGCTGAGAGAAAGACTTCCCACATTCTTGAAAATGAAGATAAAATACATTGAATTATGTCTGTGGTTATCGCCAACATTCATACTTAAAGGCATTGTACCCTTGGCTTATGTTCTCCCTTTAAACTGTAATTATGGCATTGCAAGGGAATCACAGCACGGATACGCCTTTGCCAGTCCACATCGTGTTCTGAGAAGATGAGAACTCTGTTACTCGAAAAAGGCCCATATAAATTTTATTGATAAACGGGGTTGGCATTACTACTTTTGGAGCACTCAGAAGCATCATTACTTTTTAATTTGTTTTAAGGTGACATTACTTTTTTAAGTGGGCATTTAGGAGAGATGATTAATGGATTAGGGAGTGAAACACTTGCCTTACCACAGCTAGCAATCCACACGCAAATTACATTGCAGTGAGAGTACTTGATTCAGAACTAGGATTTTACAAGAACTGATTGCAATAAATGCAATGCATATAGTGTTAAAATTTATATTTAGATAAAATGGACCGTGGTTCGTAAGGAAGGTCAGCAAGGCAGCTAAGGTTCAGAAGGGTCGACAAGGTGGTGGCAATAATTCTTTAAAAGGAATTGCAGAAACAAGTCGTGAGAATGAAATCTCATCATGAAATTTGTACCACCTGGAGACAACAGGGAAGAGACCTCCAATCAGAGAAGACATCATGTGTAAGGTATCTGGATGTAAATGATTATTTGTGATACAGACCAAGTGTAGTCAGTACTGTGGTTCCTATATGATACACAGTCTGATGATAGCTGATAACAACAACTCATAGTATATGATGGGGGTTGACTGGACATTGCAATTTATCATTGTACTAAGCTTTTTGCTGCATTGATGTACTGATGATGGTGCTGCTGAAGTATTCATGACATTTGTTCTGGTGACAATCATGAATTGACTGCGGTTCTGCTGATGTAATAATGAACTGAGGGTCATTTTAGAATTCATGTAACACTGCAATTTTTTTGGGCCCTTGGGATTGGTTTAGTATGACAATGTGACCCCAAAACGGTTGTTCACCCCTGGCTTACAATAGGGGAAGGATAATAAGAAAGCAAAAGTTGACCATTCTGGTCATTTATGCATAAAAGTGATAGCATGTAGATGAGGTGGCAGAACAGATAAACAATAGAAAACAGCAGGACAACTTAAAGGTGTTGGCAAGGTAAAAATATACCCAAGTATACTTCAAATATAAAACACATATGCAATTAAAATGATATGGTTTTATTACTAGTTCAACAAATCCATAGATACCAGATATAGGCCTGTGTGAAAAAAGGGACAGAGTTTCTTGTGGGCGTGTGTGATTAGTGTTGAGTGTGGAGGAGGTCGTCTCATTTCAATATCCATGTCAGGTGAAGGGAACCAGTCAGTTGCATCTCCCATACTCATTGCACTAAAGACATGCTTACATAGGAAACACTCTCCTGTGACAAATCCGTAGCACAAAGTAGAGCTGTTGTGACTGTGCCGATATCTTCGGATCAGAGAAACATTGATAGCTGAAGTACATTATTTCACACGTGAAGGCATCTTCATGGCATTGTCCACATGGTCTCCAGACCAATCTCCAGGACTCATCGCTGAAGAGGACAGATCTTCATTCCAGCCTCCAATGCTATCTTGCTCTGCACCATGATAGCCTTTGAGAAGGGTGATGTGAAATAAATGGAACACCGCTAACTGGATGTCTGGCTCGTAGCCCTAGTTGTACAAATGCCTTCTGATTGTTTGTGTACACACTTTTTTGACACCTTAGGCTTGGTATGTGATGTCAAATTTCACTTACATTACTGAATGGATCACTATTCTCCATTTTTCCAAATCCAACAAGACTACCTGGGAAGTGCCATGAGCATGCATTTAAAAGGGGACTTCACATTGGACATACACTTGGGATTATGGTTAGCACTGCAGCCTTGCAGCGCTGGAGTCCTGGGTTCAAATTCCACCAAGGACAACATCTGCAAGGAGTTTGTACGTTCTCCCCATGTTTGCGTGGGTTTCCTCCGGGTTCTCCAGTTTCATTCTATTTTCATTTCATTTATACGGAGTCTTGATTACACACAGGTGGATTATATTTATCATCATTATTCATTTAGGACAACATTGGATCATTCAGAGATCCACAATGAACGTCTGGAGTGAGTTTGCTGCACTAAACGTAAAGGGGACGAATAATATTGCACGCCCCACTTTTCAGCTTTTGAATTTCCACAAAAATTTAAAATAACCAATAAATTTCGCTCAACTTCACAATTGTGTCCCATTTGTTGTTGATTCTTCACCAAAAATTTACATGTGGTATCTTTATGTTTGAAGCATGATATGTGGGAAAAGGTTGAAAAGTTCCAGGGGGCCGAATAATTTCGCAAGGCACTGTATATAGGCCATGAAAAGCTGCTCAGAGTAGCACATGCAACCTAATGGACTGTTGGGATCATGTTGAAATGTAGCTGTAATTCCAAATCCATGACAAAATCAATGTAATGCTCAGCTGTTATTGTAGTTGGAATGAAAATGGATCCAGCTACCATACATTATTTGTTTATTTTACTCATTTATATAGCGCCATTAATTCCACAGCGCTTTACAGACATTATTGGCACTGTCCCCGATGAGGCTCACGATCTGGAATCCCTTCTGGTATATATATATATATATATATATATATATATATATACATACACACACACACACACACATACATACACACACATATAGAATGTGTATCTGCATATAGTTAGACGTGATGGATATAGCAAGATATAACATAAAGTATACTTCAGTTTTCATTTTTCCTCTGATCTGAATACATACTGTATATTGTAGTTGGACAACCCCTTAGAGATTAGTCCTGGAAGGACCAGACATTAGGGTTTCAAAGTTTTTGTAATAATATATGAAGTTTTTATCAATTGTTTTCAATAAATTTCTAGAGGTCAGAAAGAGTGGTACATGGGCTTCGTAAACCTGGTATTTGGTTAATTTACATTTTTTATGTATTTATACCATCAAACTGGCATAACAATGTTAAAAAGCCTCTCCAGTAACTTTTATGTTTTCATATTTTAGGTATAATGACACTTATTTTTAATTCACATTACAAAGCCTTTAATTATGTAAATCTGGCACCATCCTAAATACTGCACCACACTGAAATACAAATAATGACATTAAAGCACTAGAAATAAATCACATTTGGTGGAATCAAGCAAGGTGTTTTGGATCACTTGGCACAAAACTCATTGATGCTATACTCATTTTCAGAGTGGAACTCATGTACTCAAGAATACTAAGGTGAAAGGCACTAGTGTTATTATACATACGCAGAGCAGGCTGAATGAACGCTTCAGAAAGCTTTGTTAGAACATGCTCTAGTGATGCTCTTTAGTACAGAAGACTTCTTGACTAAGTTTTACCTGCTCAAGAGATACCAGGAAGACACCATCAGATGATTCGGGCAGTGTACATGGAAAGTCAGACTAAAAAAATTGGGTATTGGGTTAACATCACATAGGATTTAATTATTGCCAGACGAATAACGTACCCATCGATAAACAGTTCAGTACATAGAGAGGGATTATGGAAGATTCATGATCTGCATGCTTATGTATGAAACAGAATTCCAAAAAGGTTGGCTTCTTAAGAGAGACGGCTAAAGTATACTAATGTAAAAATATAATATACATTAAATATAAAATAAACTTCCCTAATTACAGTAACATACAAAAGTACAGACCATTAATAGGATCCCTACTGACATGGATGCTTACCAGTGTGTTAGTATCTTGCTCCATTTCAGGAATGTAAGGATAGTGAATATAGAACATGTCATTCCTCACAACTTTCTTTCTCATTCTACAAGGCCCTTCGGTCATCTCCAGCAACCATTTATCCAGGTGGGAACCGATGGGAGGTCCCCATAGCCCTCTCTCCCGAAGTAGTTCATACTCAATCTGATTCCATTCCTCGGTCACATATCTCAAGGCATTTTGTTGACGCTGTTTATTTTAAAATCATAGAGAAGTATAGTAATGATCTAATATTAGAAGTCAACTACACTAGTGTATAAAATATCTACATAGACAAGTGGTGCTACGCTTAGTAGGTCAGAAGGTCACTTGTTGTAACACTGGGTCTAGCAGCCAGCAAATAACATGACAGATTGGACACTGGCATGGTCCTATTTTGGTCTGAATGTACAATAATTGTAACAATAACTATGCACCAATTCTATAAAAGTTGTGGATAAGCACCCAGAGTCACTACCACTAGTGGGCTAAATGTAACCTAGTCTGTGGCACCCTTGAAATTGTTTCAGAAAATTAAGTACCGCATTTAAAAGACGCACCCCAAATTTTGAGGAGAAAAATTGGAAAAACACACTTTACTCTGTCGCCTAATTGGGGGACACAGAACCGTGGGTGTTATGCTGCTGTCCACTAGGAGGCGACACTATGCATAATCTGAAAAAGATTAACTTTGGCTCCTCCTCTGCAGTATACACCCCTGGACGGCGTCAGCCTTCTCCAGTTTTTGCTTAGTGTCGCAAGGAGGCACACCTTTTTTTCTTCCGTTTTTTCCTTTTTTCGTCCGGAAATACAGATGAAGAAAAGTGGGTCTCCAGCGAGACTCCCGGCATGGCTCCCTCCTCGGTCCCCTATCAGGAGTACCCGGTTGAGGTCGAGGTGGCTATTCCCCATGTCGCTCCCTCCCCAGTCCCTCGGGTCCTGGTTCGAGGTCGAGACCCCCCTCCTTCCCCAACCCCTTTAAGGGGTCTGGGTTGAGGTTGAGGCGAGGATGAAGACCCCCTGACGGTGACAGACGCACCCTCCCTAATCCCCCGCAGGGGGCATTAGGTTGAGACGCCTCAGGTAGGGTCGGAGATCAGGCAGCATTCCGCAGCTTCCAGGGACCCCAGGCCGGCTGAGGGATCCTGTTGGGGCCGGGGGAGGGTGCGGACTGGATGGCACAGCAGAGACAGGGTTTTTCTGCATCCCTGTCTCTGCAACAGCAGCGGCTCCATAGCGCTTCAGGGGCCCCCCATATAGAAACCGCTACCCCTGCTACCCCCACCGCTATCCAGTCGACCATTCTGGGGGGTCCGGTACAAATCCGCCCCCCCCCCCCCCGGACTACCGCGCCGCTCTGGAGCCCTCCTGGGCATCAGGCCTCTAATTTAGACCGCGGCTTCGGCCTAGCCGAAGCCGCCGCCTTTTCCCCGCCCCCTCGGCCCGCCCCCCGGATGACCAAAATGACACGCTGGAGTGTCATAGAAGGGGCGGATTGAGGCAGAAAGGGCACGTTTTTACACAACCCAGCGCGCCTTTTTCAGCTCTCCGCCCCCTCCTCAGAGTCCCGGTGGCCATTTTTTCTGGATGAGATCCAGGAGAGGAGCATCACAGCGGTCTCCGGGGGGCACAGAACTGGGATCTGTCGGCGCTGGACCTAGGGACACACCGGTGGGGTAAGCTCACAGCTGGGTTCTCATACTCAGCTGTGAATCTATACTTCCTATAAGGCTCTCTGTGGGTTCTCTCTGCGTAGCCACCCCTGTACGATCCCTTATAGCCAGCCTCTGTGCACTATGCCGGGCTCAAGGAAGAGAACCAGGCAGGAATATTTCTATGCATTCTGCACAGCCTGCAAAGCCACGCTCCCTAGTGGCAGCACGTATCCGCACTGCCGGGACTGCATCCAGAACTCTGGGTCAGAACCCCAGGGAGTCCCTACTGACGCTTCAGTGTCACAGGCCACGCCGGAATGGGCAACTCAGATGTCTCAGTCTATGTCACAGTCCATAGACAACCTAACTGCCACATTGCTGCAAGCTCTGCAGAGTCGGGCCCCGGCTATGGATGGTACACAGCAAACGGACAGCTTGTCTCAGGAACATGCCGCTTCCGACTCTCACAGACGTAAGCGGACCCACAGGTCTCGATCACCTGAGTCGCACTATAGCACAAGGTCGTCCCCCTTCAGGGAGAGACAGCGTCATTCCAGGTCTCCTGGGCAGTCCCCTGCCACAGACAGACAGTGCAATTTACCACAGGGATCCCCCACCACAGAAGACCCCCGCCCCAGGTCGCCCTCCAGGGATCTCCTTAGCGAGGCACAGGATTCGGAGGGCATCTGTGACTCCGACTCAGATAACGGTCAGGTCCGTGGTACCTTCTCCCCCTAGCAATACAGCGCTAGTTGAGGACATAATTTCTGCCATTCATCGGGTGCTAAAAATTCCAGAGTCGGCCCCGGAAGTCCCAGAACATAGGATTTGCTTCGAAAGTGTTCAGAAACCACCTAAGGTCTTCCCTAATCACGATGAGTTTGAGAAAATACTTACCAAACAGTTTGCGCAGCCTGAGAAAAAATTCGCTAATCGCAAATATTTGGAAGCGAAGTACCCCTTCCCACAGAAAGACACCAAACAATGGACAGATCCACCTAAAGTGGACCCTCCGGTTTCTAGGCTAGCAGCGCAGACTTTACTCTCTCTGCCGGATAGCTCAACCCTCAGGGACGCAGCAGACCGGCAAGTAGAACGCAGGTCTCCTGGGCAGTCCCCTGCCACAGACAGACAGTGCAATTTACCACAGGGATCCCCCACCACAGAAGACCCCCGCCCCAGGTCGCCCTCCAGGGATCTCCTTAGCGAGGCACAGGATTCGGAGGGCATCTGTGACTCCGACTCAGATAACGATCAGGTCTGTGGTACCTTCTCCCCCTAGCAATACAGCGCTAGTTGAGGACATAATTTCTGCCATTCATCGGGTGCTAAAAATTCCAGAGTCGGCCCCGGAAGTCCCAGAACATAGGATTTGCTTCGAAAGTGTTCAGAAACCACCTAAGGTCTTCCCTAATCATGATGAGTTTGAGAAAATACTTACCAAACAGTTTGCGCAGGCTGAGAAAAAATTCGCTAATCGCAAATATTTGGAAGCGAAGTACCCCTTCCCACAGAAAGGCACCAAACAATGGACAGATCCACCTAAAGTGGACCCTCCGGTTTCTAGGCTAGCAGCGCAGACTTTACTCTCTCTGCCGGATAGCTCAACCCTCAGGGACGCAGCAGACCGGCAAGTAGAACGCATGGCTCGTTCTATTTTCGAAGCGGCAGGCGCCTCTCTGGGCCCTGCGTTTGCTTCAGTTTGGGCAGCCAAGGCCATCCTGGCTTGGGCCAAAAAACTACAGGAGGGTCTTCAGGCTTCAAATCCTGAGCTCTCGGACCAAGCGGTCCAGATAGCAGTGGTAGCAGACTACATGATTCATGCAGCCCTGGATTCCGCCAGAGGTGTAGCGGGAATAGCATCAAACGCCATCACGATCCAACGCATCCTCTGGCTGCGAGAATGGAAAGCGGATGCGGCCTCAAAGAAGTCCCTCACGCGACTTCCGTATTTTACTGGGAGACTTTTCGGCGAAAAGTTGGAACTGGGGGTAAGAGTACCTCTCTCCCTCAACTAAAACCGAAACGCACGTTTAAACGAAGAAACCAGACGCGATTCCGATCCTTTCGGAATTCCTCTGGCTGGTCCGTTTCGCGCCCAGTGCAAAACCGTAACCGTTCTCCACGCAGGGACAACCCACGGACGCAGCAGCGACCGGACAGGGCTTGGCAGTCGAAAGCAGACCAAGCGAAACCCAAGGGAGGAAAACCTCAGAACTTCGCTTCATCATGACTCGCGACCTCCGGAAGACACCCCACCAGTAGGCGGCCGACTTTTACTCTTTCAGCAAGTCTGGCTACCTATTACAGAAGACAGGTGGGTCAGGGAAATAGTGTCTTCCGGATACAAGATAGAGTTCACTTCCGTTCCACCGAACCGGTTCTTCCTTTCTATTCCTCCAACACCACCAGAAAAGGCTCGTGCTTTCCACCAAACGGTTTCCTCTCTCCTTCAATCAGGAGTTGTGGTGCTGGTTCCCGCGAACGAGAGATTCTGAGGATTCTACTCAAATTTGTTCGTAGTCCCCAAGAAAGGAGGCGGCGTCCGACCCATTCTGGACCTAAAACTGCTCAACAATTACGTACGGGTCCGTCATTTCCGCATGGAGTCCCTCCGGTCCATCATTGCATCCATGGACCAGGGAGAATACCTCGCCTCCATAGACATACAGGATGCGTACCTCCACATACCAATTGCTCCCGCCCACCAAAGGTTTCTCAGGTTCGCGGTCAACCAAAATCACTACCAGTTTGTCGCCCTTCCGTTCGGACTTGCCACGGCTCCAAGAACGTTCACCAAAGTCATGGCGGCCACCATGGATGTCCTGCACTCAAGAGGCATTCTAGTCGTCCCGTACCTGGACGACCTCCTCATCAAGTCTCCCACTTTCAAGGACTGCGAGGTCAGTGTCTCAATCACACTAGACACACTGAGTCGCCTGGGATGGCTAGTCAACCTACAGAAATCGTCGACTGTCCCAACTCCTGGGAATGGTATTCGACACCGCCAGCGGCCTGGTACTCCTTCCCAAGGACAAGACACTGGCCAGCCGTCTGGGAGTTCGCACACTCCTTCGCAGTCCTCCTCGATCTCTCCGCTTTGCCATGAGAGTCCTAGGCCGGATGGCAGCAGCAATAGAGGCAGTGCCATTTGCCCAGTTTCACCTCAGGGTCCTTCAACTAGCCATACTCAGGTCTTGGGACAGGAACCCCTTCTCCCTCGACAGGGAGTTCAGGTTGACGTCATCAACCAGGAGGTCCCTGCATTGGTGGCTCAAACCAACCTCGCTTACACGAGGGAAGCCATTCCTCTCAGGACAATGGAAGATCCTGACTACCGATGGAAGCCTGACAGGCTGGGGGGCGGTGCACCTACATCACAGGGCACAGGGCAAGTGGTCACCGAGGGAAGTGACATTGCCCATCAATGTTCTGGAAATCAGGGCCATCCTCTTGGCACTGAGAGCCTTTCATCACTTGCTTGCAGCCTCGCACATACGGATACAGTCGGACAATGCCACGGCTGTGGCATACGTGAACCACCAAGGCGGGACCCGCAGCGCCCAGGCGATGAGAGAAGTGGCTCATATCCTCTGCTGGGCGGAAGACACGAGGTCGGTACTTTCTGCGGTACACATTCCGGGTGTAGAAAACTGGGAAGCCGACTTCCTCAGCAGGCAAGGAATGGACTCGGGGGAGTGGTCTCTCCATCCCGAGATTTTTTACCAGATCTGTCAATGCTGGGGAACCCCGGAGGTGGACCTAATGGCATCCCATCTCAATACCAAGGTCCCCAATTTCATGGCCAGGACACACGACCCGCGGTCGCTCGGAGCGGATGCCCTGGTCCAGGACTGGTCCCAGTTCAGACTCCTGTACATTTTTCCACCCCTCCCCCTAATCGCCAGGGTCGTGAGGAAGATCAAGCAAGAGGGAGTTCCGACCATCCTCATCGCGCCAGACTGGCCCAGACGTACATGGTACGCCGACATCGTCCAACTTACAGCAGACGCCCCCTGGCGTCTACCCGACCGTCACGACCTTCTGTCTCAAGGTCCGTTCTTCCACCAGAATTCAGGGGCTCTCAATTTGACGGCATGGCCCTTGAAACCTGGATTCTAACCCAGGCAGGTTTTTCACCGGCAGTCATTGCAACTATGATCAGGGCAAGGAAGCCTGCCTCCGCCAAGCTCTATTATCGCACCTGGAGAGCTTTCTTTTCTTGGTGCGAATCTCATGGACAAGTCCCACTCCCTTATTCCCTCCCGAAGGTACTAGGTTTTCTTCAATCGGGCCTAGATGCCAAGCTATCCTTAAGTTCGCTTAAGAGTCAGGTTTTGGCGCTTTCAGTCCTTTTTCAAAAGCGCATTGCTATTAAACCGCAAGTAAGGACTTTCATCCAGGGAGTTTCCCGATTGGTTCCTCCCTACAAACGTCCGCTGGATACGTGGGACCTCAATCTGGTCCTGACAGCATTGCAAGCTTCACCCTTCGAACCTCTTAGAGGAGTTCCACTCTCCATTCTGTCTCAGAAAGTGTTTTTTCTAGTGGCGATCACCTCGTTACGCAGAGTGTCGGAATTGTCAGCACTTTCCTGCAGACGGCCTTTCCTAGCCTTTCACCAGGACAAGGTGGTTCTCCGGACGGTACCATCCTTCCTTCCGAAGGTTGTGTCCAACTTTCACCTCAATGAGGAGATTTCACTGCCTTCCCTTTGCCCGGTTCCGGTTCATAGAGTGGAGAAGGCTCTGCATACGCTTGACCTCGTCAGAGCATTGCGGATTTACGTGTCCAGGACTGCACCTTTCCGGAAATCTGATTCCCTCTTCATTCTTCCGGAAGGTAGTCGCAAGGGGTTGCCGGCTTCCAAGGCTACCCTTGCCAGGTGGATCAAGTCCACCATACATGAGGCCTACCGACTTAACAGTTCCCCTCTTCCGGCCGGTATCACGGCACACTCTACACGGGCAGTAGGGGCCTCCTGGGCCATTCGGCATCAGGCTTCGGCACAACTAGTGTGTAAGGCGGCCACTTGGACTAGCCTACACACGTTTATGAAACACTACAGTGTTCATACCCAGTCCTCAGCGGATGCGAGCCTAGGTAGACTGGTTCTGCAGGCGGCAGTACCCCAAGTCTAGGGAACTGTCAACACAATATTCGTCCACTGCTTCCCACCCAGGGACTGCTTTGGGACGTCCCACGGTTCTGTGTCCCCCAATTAGGTGACAGAGTAAAGGAGATTTTTGTGTACTCACCGTAAAATCTCTTTCTCTTAGCCTTTAATTGGGGGACACAGCTCCCACCCTGTTGCCCTTACGGGCCGTTGTTTACTGTTGAGTTCTCATATTGTTCTTTGAGCTCGTACATAGTAGCCTTCTTACAGGCATGGTTATGTTATTTGGTTACGTTCCTCCTTATGCTTTGGCACAAAACTGGGGAAGGCTGACGCCGTCCAGGGGTGTATACTGCAGAGGAGGAGCCAAAGTTAATCTTTTTCAGATTATGCATAGTGTCGCCTCCTAGTGGACAGCAGCATAACACCCATGGTTCTGTGTCCCCCAATTAAAGGCTAAGAGAAAGAGATTTTATGGTGAGTACACAAAAATCTCCTTTTTTTTTAATAACAGATTTATAATTGCAATAATTTTCTGGGAGAAAGACTTAATTTTCTGGAACAATTTCAAGGGTGCTAACACTTTCGGACATCACTGTGTATACATATATGCAAAATGACAAAAATCTTAAAAAAACACAAAATCAAATAGAAAAAACTGAAGAGATAAAAAAAGAACAATTAGGGTCTTATTATCCAAGTGGTATAAAAAAAGTCCTGTCACCTGATAGGGTTATGACAGTGGCAACTCCTATAGAAGCATGTAAAGGCTGCTGCAGAACCACCAATGAGATGCGATACAATAAATAAGGAATACGATGGTTCAGAGTCTGCACTGATCACTGTGGTTTGGTCCTGATGAAGAGGTTTGAAAACTTTGAAACGCGTTGACGTAATAAACTGCATTCATGCTTCACCTGTGTGTGTGATCATACTGGGGCAGCGCGGACTCTGAACCACCATATTCCTCATTTACTGTATTAAAAATCTTGAAAAAAAAAACATATATAAAAATAGAAAATTGAATGTATAAAAAATACAAGTAGCAAAATGAGCAAAAAGGTTGTTGAATCAATATCGTGTTTAAAGCTCTAGTCCGTACACAATATAGCCACATAAGTAATGCTCTGCAAAGAAAACTCTTGTCCTTACCTCTTGGTTTTCTTTATATTGCATGTCCACTAGGTCACGTACAACGGCGATGTGAGTGAATATCCACTGGGAGATTTCCTTGATAACAAAATGAATACAGGCATAGCACATTATTGACAATGCTGCCGACCAAAAATGCTTCATTGGGTTCATACAGGTAAACAAGCAAACATTTACTAATACACCAACATGGGCTCAGCTAATGGAGGCTGATACTATGGATTGTACAGTCTACAAAATAAATCTTAAATTGTCCAAAATATTTACCAATTTCCATTTACATGTCTAGTTTTCAGACATAGATAGTTCTAGCTGTTATAGGAAACTATTCTTAAAGTGAATGAAAATGATAGAAGATATAACTAATTCTAGCTACATGCATGATGCAATCTCAATCCATAGAAGAAAGTTCAGAACATTGAAGAATTCTGAACAATTTACTAAGAGTTACCTCTCAATACAAAATAGTGGTAATATTACTGCAAAAGATGCTCATCGGTAAAAAGTAAAAGTGTACCTGCGTGGAGAGGTTATGCTTGTTGAGACCACTTTCCTTACGGTTCCTCCGTGATCCAGTTAGTTTGGAAAGACCAAAGCCACTACTGACACGTGACAATTTAGATTGAGAGCTTGGGACCAGCGCTTCCCCTTTACTGATGCACTTCTTCTCGTAGGCTGGTGAGGAAAGCCATAGCTTTTAGGTAAAGCTTAAATCTATCTACATGATGCTCCAACATCCATTAGCGATGTTCTACACAATCACAATGTCCTGCGGTTTAAGGCTGTGTGCCCACGTAAGCGTTTTTGAAGCGTTTGTCCAGGTCAAAACGCTTCAAATACGCATAGAAGAAGCATCCCATTCATTTTAAATGAATTCCGCACTTTTTGTGCACATTGATGCTTTTTTTCCCCGCACAAAAACGCTAAGCGGTTAAAAACGCAACATGCTCATTAATTTTGCGGAAAAGACAGCGTTTTTGCTATTTTCTATGAGTCAGAAAACGCGCGGAAAAAAACGTATAAAAAACGTGTGGTTTTTAAGCAGAAACGCGCGTTTTCTGGGAAGGTGTCCAGTTTTGAAGCAGAAATTTTCTGCATATGGCCTAATTCAGCAGGACCAGGGCAAGTTCGCGCCTGAGAACTCTTGGTGGAGTTACAGAAGCGCTGAGTATTCTGAAACAGCCTTTTGGTAGATTTCATACACAATGAAACCAATTCCACAAAATAAATTCAATCTCTTTGAAATGGCTTACCAAGATGATTTTGCCAAGCACGTAACGTTGCCTCTTCAATAAAAGGCCTGACAACAGCAATGTCCACGTGTCCTCGTTCATTGACAGGAAATGTCACTTTGAACATATCCTCCAGAACTTGTTTTTTGCTATGAATCAACTCAATCCAAACTCTGTTGACAGCTTTTAAAAGCAGCTGACGCCCTGCAAAACATATTCAGTGCCCTTTATACATTTCTAAGTTACATCAATATAAAATGTAGTTTTACTGAAAAAAAAGAGAAGAAATGAGAGCTTAAAACATCTCTGTTGGCCTGATACATTAGTACACAGCCATATTTCTCAGATAACAAATCCTACTTTTAGAAAAAATGTCTTCATGGATATTTGTTGGTAGACCACCTATAGCTTAACTATATAGCTAGGTGACTATAACTTAAAAAATAATTTTCATGGACATTTCTTGGTGGACCCTCTAAAAGTGAGACGTTATTTTCATTGACATTTATTTGTGGTGCAAATATATCTTCAGAATGTATTTCATGGACTTAGAAATCATTTTCAGGGACTTTTGTTGGTGAACCACCTATAACTTAGAAATCATTTCCAGGGACATTTGTTGGTGGACCACCTATAACTTAGAAATCATTTCCAGGGACATTTGTTGGTGGACCACCTATAACTTAGAAATCATTTCCAGTGACATTTGTTGGTGGACCACCTATAACTTAGAAATCATTTCCAGGGACATTTGTTGGTGGACCACCTATAACTTAGAAATCATTTCCAGTGACATTTGTTGGTGGACCACCTATAACTTAGAAATCATTTCCAGGGACATTTGTTGGTGGACCACCTTTAACATAGAAATCATTTCCAGGGACATTTGTTGGCGTTTACCTTTAACGTCACAATCTTTTTAAAAAACATTTATTGGTGGATCCTCGATATCTTGTAAATCATTTCCATTTCTTATATGAAGTAACAAATGTACACTGGCGCTTCCTAGTGTGGAAAGGTGGGATATATATAAGGTAACCGCTGCTGGTATATATATATATATATATTGGGTCTGTGCACAGTGCACACCCAAAAGAACAAACAATAGGCAATAGAACAAAATACCTGCGCTGGTTAACTATATCCAAATATAGGAATACTAGACAAATCCCTTTAAGGAACAAAAAGAGCATAAATGAAGAATCAAAAATCAAATGCAGCATAAAATAACCTTGATAAATATGTATAATAAGAGCCACCAATTAGGTGAATGTGGGTTAATGTGCCACTTACTTCATATTGGTTGTAGAGCTGCAAATAGATCCAGCGTGTGCCGCATGGAATGATGGCTGTATCGCAGTAATGGGAGCAGAGACGCGACACCAAGGAGGCGTCCCTCCTATAGATGGTGGTGTACACGCGTCTCTGGGGGTAACAGCCGCTGGATGTAAAAAACAATGGCGGCGCACTCCGGCCAAGAGGCGCCGCCGGCGTGCAGAGCCCTGATGAAGAAGGTCCGTAGACCTTAGAAACGCGTTGGCATCTATTTTGGCCTGCACGCGCTCCCATCCTTTCCCTCCGGTGACGTCACCTGACCTCCCCGCCCCTGCTCCAGCCGCTGCACGCCGGCGGCGCCTCTTGGCCGTAGTGCGCCGCCATTGTTTTTTACATCCAGCGGCTGTTACCCCCAGAGACGCGTGTACACCACCATCTATAGGAGGGACGCCTCCTTGGTAACGCGTCTCTGCTCCCATTACCGCGATACAGCCATCATTCCATGCGGCACACGCTGGATCTATTTGCAGCTCTACAACCAATATGAAGTAAGTGGCACATTAACCCACATTCACCTAATTGGTGGCTCTTATTATACATATTTATCAAGGTTATTTTATGCTGCATTTGATTTTTGATTCTTCATTTATGCTCTTTTTGTCCCTTAAAGGGATTTGTCTAGTATTCCTATATTTGGATATAGTTAACCAGCGCAGGTATTTTGTTCTATTGCCATTTCCATTTCTTCTTAGACCGCCTATAAACTTATAAATACTTTTTAAAGGCTAATTGTTGGTGGATCAAATATTACACAGAAATAATTTCCATGGACATTTGTTGGTGGACCGTTGATACCTTATAAACCATTACACTGACAAATGTTGCAGGGCAACAAATTAGCAATTATTTCTAGGGACATCTGTTGGTGGGCCACCTAAAACTTACAATTTGAAATGATTTGTTTTAGTCCCCAGCTTTGCTGTAAATATCACTGAAGATTATTTATCTATTCCTCTTTACAATATTACCCTCAAAATTACACACATAAAAGAGCAATTTAAGGAATCATTTTATGTGCTTAAACATCGTTCAATATGACAGTAGTTGGCATTCCAGTATTTACCTTCACTAACATCCTGGTATAGTCCATCAGGTTCCACCTCTGAGGGCATCATGATGTGCCAAGTGGTCATCCTGGCTTCAGCCTCCAATCCAAAGCCATCAGGGTTGCTACAATATGATACAGGACTCAATCAAATATTATTTGTCACTCCAGTACTACAAACTGCAGCGCTCTATTAAAGACGATCAAACTCATGTTTCCATAGGAACACAAAACAATTCCATTTTCTACACTGCTAACCTCATTTTCTTGTTACCTTGAAAGTAACTGAAAACTGCAATTTCAAAATCCACATGCAGGCCACTTACATATTTCCATAACAATCATGAGATTTACCATGACAAGTTGCAATACATCCTAAATAGCTGTATTTCACCCAGCAACTGCCATACACATCCGGGCGACAAAATAACACATATTTGATTGCCATGGTTACATGTGCTGGTGGTGGTGGATTAAGTGAATACCAAATTTCATTTGTTCTAAACTAATGTAAATGTCAAAATGGAAATATGATCTATTATTAAAAGGGACATTTCATTAATTTCAAGCCCAGCTTGGAGCACATAAGTGCAGAACGTTACTGTAGAAACCCCAAATCCTTGTTTGCAGAATCTACAAGTGAAGGCAACAAAAGTAAAATCATTTAAATGAAATATTTGCATCTTTAAGTTTTTGTAGTTTGTAAAGTACATACTGACAAAATATTGTCCCTGAGCCAAGATCTCAAATTTGCACCCAACAAACAGACATTTGCACAAAAGCATGTGGATTTGTAAGTCTACAAAAGAAATTCAATGGTGACCTTTTTTTTTTTTTTCTTGATGCCAGGATAGCTCAATATTCAGGATTGAGAGTCCTCAGTAGTTGATACCTTTTAATGGCTAACTGAAAAGATGGTAACACATTGCAAGCTTTCCAGACTACTCAGGTCTCTTCATCAGGCTAGACTAATACAAAATCTGAAGTCACATATTTTACTAATATTGTATTAGTCTAGCCTGATGAAGAGACCTGAGTAGTCTCGAAAGCTTGCAATGTATTACCATCTTTTCAGTTAGCCATTAAAAGGTATCAACTACTGAGGACTCTCAATCCTGAATATTTTTCTATCCACTGGCTAACACGGTACAAAGATATACATCTTTCCTGTATCAGGATAGCTCAAGCAACTGAGGACTTAAAGAAACGAACTTCAGATCTCACACGCAGAAGAGGGACCTCCATTTATTAATGGAGAGTGATGGCACATGCAAGAGCACCAGTCAGCTTCAAATGTGAAGACGAGGGGGAGTGGCCTGAGCTGGCGATGGTGTAACACGCACGGCTCAGGATCTCTGAGGAGGCATCTCCTAAAGCGACAAATAAAGCAAAAGAAAATCTCTCTTCGATAACCCACGGAAGGATTGTTTTCTCGTTACTCAGAGGTACATTCTGATACCCCTTGTCTGAGCTTTGGACATTAAAAAAGACATTTTTGAAATCTGAGGCCTTTTCACGTCATTTTACTGCAAGGTGACACCATTTTGAACCGTGCGTGAAAAAATCCTTTCCCTGCTCCCCCCATTACCCACCGGCTGTCCTTGTCCTCAGAAAAAGTATCTTCACGCTTGTCTACCACATTTTAAAGATTTTTATTGTCTTTTGGAGATATTTTTTTACAAAAATCCTGTCATATACCAGCTGATTGGCGGAAGGATACAAAATAGTCCCTACCCTGTGCCTAATCTGACAGGATTTCTCTCGTTGCATAATTAAAAGACATTGACTTTTTTTTTGGAATCTCCTATTGTCTGTTTTAGACCCTTTGGAGGTCCCAGGGTGTCCTAATTTAGCTATATTCCCCTGCTTTGTGCAAGGCTGCGGGAGCTATAACGGCTGCGGAGGGATAGAATCATAGAATCATAGAATCGTAGAGTTGGAAGGGACCTCCTGGGCCATCTGGTCCAACCCCCTGCTCAAAGCAGGATTCGCTAAATCATCCCAGTCAGATGTCTGTCCAGCCTCTGTTTGAAGACTTCCATTGAAGGAGAACTCACCACTTCTCGTGGCAGCCTGTTCCACTCATTGATCACTCTGTCAAAAAGTTTTTTCTAATATCTAATCTGTGTCTCCTCCCATTCAGTTTCATCCCATTGCTTCTAGTCTTTCCTTGTGCAAATGAGAATAAAGTTGATACTTCTACAATGTGACAGCCCTTTAGATATTTGTAGACAGCTATTAAGTCTCCTCTCAGTCTTCTCTTTTGCAAACTAAACATTCCCAAATCCTGCAACCTTTCCTCATAAGACAGGGTTTGCAGACCGGTCACCATTCTGGTCGCTCTTTTCTGAACTTGCTCCAGTTTGTTGATGTATTTTTTAAAATATGGTGCCCAAAACTGGACACAATATTCCAGATGAGGTCTGACAAAAGAGGAGTAGAGGGAAATAATGACTTCACGTGATCTAGACTGTATGCTTCTGTTAATACATCCTAGAATTGCATTTGCCTTTTTGCTGCTGCATCACACTGTTGACTCATTCAGTCTGTGATCTATTAGTATACCCAAGTCTTTTTCACATGTGCTGTCACTTAACCCTATTCCTCCCATTCTATATATGCTTTTTTCATTTTTATTGCCCAGATGTAGTACTTTGCATTTCTCCCTGTTAAAAACTATTCTGTTAGTTGCTGCCCACTTCTCCAATTTATTTAAATCTTTCATCTCAACGTCCAATCTCAAGTACGCCATTTTTCTGTCATAACAGGTCTGTGAGGCGGAAGGACACAAAATAGTCCGTGATTTGTGCCTATTTCTATGTTACCTCCGCTCCCCACCGCTCCTGTGCGGCTCCACTGGGGTGATCTGCCTTTCTTCAGCGGTGCCGTGTATCAGCTGCCGGCTCCCCTGTTGCATATTTTATGAGTGGGGACTGACGTCACTGAGCCCTGTGTGAAGACTAGCCGCCTGTCACGGCTGCATTTAAGTCACAGGTAGCGCGTCTATATCGGCGTGCAGTTAATAAAGGATTTCACTGTATGCATCATACAATTTTAAAAGTGCCATCTGATTCTGTGGCGTATTTCATTCCTCACGGTCCCTTTTATAAAAAGGCATAGGAAGACACAAGAATTTTCTATATTTTTAACATTTATTCAGTATAAACATCACCAATAATATCAATTCTCTCTAACATAATCCCTGCAAGGCAGGATTCAAAAAAGGGCACAAGATGAGTCACAAGGCTACTCCAGTTTCCAAATCAACGAAAGTGTCTAATAAGACTCCTCAAAAAGCACAAATTTCAGGATTCTTACAATCCTCACTTTAAAGATCAAGTGGATATCGTTAACCCATTTAAGGCCAGATCTCCTCATAAAGAGGTCATGGATACATCTCTCTCATCAAAAAGGAAAAATCCTGGTAAAACTTATGAAAAATTCACATCGCCAGCCGACACTTCAAGTCCTGAGTCTGGAGATAATTCACCAAACTTTTCGCCGGAAAGGTCAAAATTTAAGAATGATAACACCAATCCTTCTCCATCCCAAAATCTGGATGTTATATCCATACACTCTTATATGGATACTCTCTCCCAGAATATCATGTCCAGTATGTCTCAATCATTTGAAAACCAGAATAAAATTTTACAGTCCACCTTGGATAAATTTAGCAGCAGGTTAGACAACCACAAAAAATGGCTAACTATAGTGGAAGAACACACTGATGATTTATCAAAAGACACCCATGACCTCATATCTGAATTTCACAAACTTAAAATTAAAGTTGCGGATATAGAAGACAGGAACAGACGAAACAACTTGAAAATAAGAGGCATACAAGAATCTATCTCACTGGATAAACTAGAAGACTCAAGACAATTTTCAAAACATTATTACCGGCACTTACAGACGAGGATCTCATCCTAGATAGGATCCACAGACTTTCCAAACCACAGAATATCGATAAAGATCTACCTAGAGATACCATCTTAAGGGTCCACTTCTTCAAGATCAAGGAAAAAATTCAAAAATCGGTTAAAGATCTACTGTAGGAGGTTTTCCAGAACCCTATGCTCACCTTCAACTATTCACGGATCTTTCAAAGGAAACGATTGAAGGAAGAATGTTTTTTAAGCCAGTCACCTCCACCTTGAGGGAAAATAATATCCCCTATAAATGGGGCTTTCCACTTAAACTTTTGGTATTCTACAAAGAAAAGACGACCGTCCTATTCTCGCCTAAGGAAGAGATTTCCTGTCCTACTGCAGGATACCCGATCGCCATTGAAACTAACTCTCAAGACCCCAGGCCCTCTTCAGAGATGGGATAATCCAACGGAAAGACCCTGCCTACATATTTTCTCTCCTGGTTAAAAGGCCTCTCTACATTTTTTGATTATTTGTTCATTGTATTACTCTGCTTATTATTCTTCTTTCCACAGGTTTTCTTACTTCTCTACTTCTTTATGGACTCATATATCACATGAGATTATTTTCCTTCTAGGAACAGTGCAGTTATGATTGACAGCTAAAGGATGCCTCTAATGGGATCCTTACACAAACTTTTCCCAATAAAGAATTAGAGCCTACTGGCTAGGCTCTTTCTAAAGGACAATTTTGTTCTTACTGTTTTGTGTTTTTCGGTTTTAAACAGGTCTTCAGTTTTAGTTTTTTTTTTTTGTTAACTAAGTTCTTCAAAGGTAGGTGACCTCTGGTTTCCTTATTTCATCTACCCCACTTCATACGGTCCTTGCCACTCTTGTAACATGAAAATAAAAGTTGTGTCTTATAATGTCAGGGGCTAAATAGCCCTTGGAAGAGATTTTCCATTGGTAAAGAAATTAACGGGTTACATCCTGAGGTTGTATGCCTCCAAGAAACTAAGTTCAAAAAAGACAACCATCCTTCTATAAATCTCAAAAATTTCCCATTTGTATTTGAGTCTTGCGGCCCACGAAAGAAAGCTAGGGTTTTAACTCTGATTGGTAATTCAATTTCCTTTGAATTTCTCTCTGAAGTCAAGGACGTAAAAGGTCACCATCATAGTCTCCTATGCAAATTGAACGGCCACACCTTCACAATAGTTAATACTTATGTTCCCACCATCAGACAACTTAGCTTCCTAAATAAGCTAATGAAAAAAATCAACACCTTACGCTCAGGAACTCTACTTTTATTAGGCGACTTTAATATGGTGCCAGATAATACACTAGACTCCACCTCCCCCAGCAGAAAACGATCGTAATCCTTGAACAGCTGGATTTATAATCACGAACTATTCGACTCATTCCGCTGTTTGAACACCACATCTAGAGAATTTACTTATTTTTCTGATGGCCATCAGTCGGCCTCTAGAATATACTTGATACTCACAGATGTCTTTTCCTTGCCAAGGTTCTCCTCTGTCTCCATACTTAATAAATCTATTTCAGATCATTCTCCAGTAACTGCAGAATTGACAATAGGGCCTCCAACTCAACCCCAATTCATGTGGAAATTCAACTCCTCTTTGCTTCATATCCCCTCCACCAAATCTGAAATCAGCTCAGCCTTACAGAATTATTTTAGTGAAAACGACTCCGTCCTCCTAAATCCATTTTAATCACGATAACCCTAATTTGCAGACAACTACCTCAGAGATTGGATCATTCCTTTCCAGCATGAACCTTCCAAAACTCAACTCTGAAGACTTACGGTATCTTTTTGTCTTCTCCCTTCACTGAACAAGAAGTCCTGGAAACTATAAAAAAAACTTAAAACATTTAAATCACCCGGAACAGATGGGTTTAGTAATGATTATTTCAAGTCTTTTAGTAATTTATTGGCTCCTCACCTTGTAAAAGTATTTAATTCAGCTTTCCAATCAGGTAAATTTCCCAAAGAGATGCTGGAAGTAACCATTGTCGTAATCCCTAAACCAAATTCTGACACTAGCCAAGTATTATAGACCTATATCCCTCATCAACACAGACGTAAAAATATACGCAAAAATCTAGGCTAACAGACTAAATCAATTTCTCCTGACACTAATTTCCAACGATTAGATTTGCTTCATTAAAGGAAGACAATCCATAGATGGTACGGAGAAGGTTCATTAACATAATTAAGCTCATTTCCCAGAAAAACCTCAAAGCCACTGTTATCTCTCTTGATGCTGAGAAAGAGTTTGACCGCCTTAATTGTTCTTATCTCGAAGCGACTCAAAAAATTTGGAAGGAATTCTGGACTCACGGGAGGTATTATGGCTTTGTACTCCGGCCCTGGGGCGAGGGTATATTCCAACAATCATCTTTCCCCTACGTTTAATATAGCTAATTGGACTAGACAGGGCTGCCCCTTGTCACCATTGCTTTTCGCATTGGCCACTGAACCTCTGGCCCAATTAATCAGGAATAGTACAAAGATCTCAGGAATTAAAACCTTGCATAGAGATTTTAAAATAGAGTTATATGCAGATGATATAATTCTTACCCTTACTGATCCAAGCAACTCTATCACTGCCTTACAAACTCTAATCCAGACTTTTTCCAAGGTCTCTTATTTTAAAATAAACGACTCTAAATCCAAAATACTTGGCTTTAACCTGGGAATAGACCAAGGAAAAATTTAAGCCTCTCGCCTTGGGGTTGGGCTACTGATGGGCTGACATATTTAGGCCTAAAATTTGTCAAAAATATAAACTCTCTTATAAAATTTAACTTAGAGATTCTTACCAAAAAGCTTTTTAATGAATTTCATATATCTAGAGATGATGGACTCTCTTGGTGGGGAAGAATCATGATGGTTAAATTATACATCTTCCCAAAAATCCTATATCTACTTCGCTCTCTTCCTTTAAAAGTTCCCACTTCTTCTCTTACAAATCTCCAAGCCTCATTGAATTCCTTTATATGGAATAACAAAAGACCCAGAATAGCAAAAAACATTCTCTACAATCATAAATCTTATGGTGGAGCTGGTTCCCCAAATATCACGGCTTATTATACTGCAAATTTAGTCAAAGCGCATTCTGGTGGCCACATGATAAGACACCAGCTTGGCATGAACTAGAATTGTCTTTTAACAATTATAAGCCTCTTCACCTACTAATTCTGAACCAACTCCTTCATAAAAAATTAATTGAAAACTCTCATCCTATTTTTCAAGCTATTTCTGAAGCTTGGAAAAAATTTTCTATCCAAAAAGATGCTAATAAAGAAGTCACATTAAAAAATTTGACCTTATCAGTTATTTTTCAAGCATCCAATCAGACTATTGACCTCGTTTGGTCTGCACTTGGTCTCAAAAGACTCAAAGATTTATACTATGGTGCTCTTTGTACACCTTATAACAAACTCAAGAATAGATTTCAATCTACTACTCCTGCTTTCTTACAATATGTTATCCTTAAAGACAAACTCCATGAGTTCCTTGCTATTTCACCAAGAATTTCTGAACCAGCAGTTAATCTTATTTGTAATATAGACCATAATATTTTCTGGAGTTTTGAGTATACTTACAAGTGGTGTAATAATAGCTTTGCAGAGGTCA
This sequence comes from Dendrobates tinctorius, assembly GCF_039654945.1. Classification (NCBI taxonomy): domain Eukaryota; kingdom Metazoa; phylum Chordata; class Amphibia; order Anura; family Dendrobatidae; genus Dendrobates; species Dendrobates tinctorius. The sequence goes on along the minus strand of NW_027361679.1, from coordinate 43,035,505 downwards.
AGACTCAAAATATTATCAAATGGGAAAACGAATTACATACAATAATTGACCCTCCTGACCTTGAACAGGCATGCTCCCTCTCGTACGCCTCTACCATTTCCTTATCACTACAAGAGACCCACTTCAAACTTTTAACAAGATGGTATTATACCCCTGTAAGACTCCATAGAATTAACCCTGACAATTCTCCGCTCTGTTGAAGGGGTTGTGGAAGGCCAGGAAATATTTTGCATATATTTTGGCAATGTCCCAAAATTGTTCCCTTTTGGAGAAAGGTTTCAAATTTTATCGATTTTATCTTAGCAATGCGACTTATTTTGTCTCCTCGTCTGGCCCTTCTTTCTCTACACGCTGACAAAATTGACCCTACTAACAGGCTGTTGATTATGCACATTTTACTAGTTTCCAAACACAATATTGCTTTCCTTTGGAAAAATCCAAAACCTCCACAAATTAACCATATTATAGACAAAATTAGCCTTCATCATTCCTTTGAACTGAAATTTGCACATATGCATGATCAATTTGCCAAACATGCTAGGAATGGTCTAGATGGCTGGAGCTGTTCTCTTAAGGTCTTCAACTAGAGTGCGCCTGCCAAGGCCCCTTTGGGGTTAGGGCTTTGGCTTGGAACAAATTTAATATATTATATGCTTAAATACTTACCTTTGTAATAGTTCATTGTATAATATGCTTCTGCATTAACATGTTACATTTTATGTATTCTTTACATTTGGACATTGTTGTCCTTCCTCTTTTCCTTCTTTTCCTTTTCATCTTTCCTTCCCTCCCCTACACCTTCTTCCTCATTTATTAAAACTCCAATAAAACGTTTGGAAAACATATGTGAATACGAGGGGCACTAAATGGAATACATAGGTCCTACATGCAATCCAGTGCCGCATCTGAAACCCCATAAGGTAGTGAGTTGACCACTACTGGTTTTTAGTCTACATATAAATAGGCGTGTGCCTGAGTGTGTACTGGTGTTTGTGTATATGTTCATTAGTGAAGGTTAACTTTATAGTGGGGCATTATTTGGGAGTATTAGGTGAGTACTGTGCTAGGTAGAAGTTGTATTAGTGGGGTTCAGTCTGGTAATATCAATGTGGTTCTCAGCTGTTAGGTGCTCTGGTCAACTACAGTGCCGTGCAAAAGTTTCAGGCAGATGTGGAAAAATGCTGCAAAGTAAGAATGCTTTCAAAAATGTTAATTTATTGTTATCAATTAACAAAATGCAAACTGAATGAACAAGAGGGAAATCTAAATCAAATCAAGTGATTTTGAAATCAAGTGTTTTAGGCACACTTGCACAAAGTCAGGGATTATGTATAATTATAATAAGATGTATGAGTAACCAATTATACCAATCAGGTGATATCAGGTTGAAACAGTAATTAACTGAAACTGAAATAGTAACGTAGGAAGCTGAAAACTGGGCGAGTAGCAGACAAAGTCTGCTACACAGGCGAGTTTGTGAAAGTTTCACGTCACCGAGTATGATATCCTGGCAAGAATGAATACAGCAACAAGACAGAAGGTGGTAATACTGCATCAGCAAGGTCTCTCCCAGGCAAAGATTTCAAAGCAGTCTGGGGTTTCAAGATGTATGTGCTGTTAAACCTCTTTTGAGCAAGCATCAAGAAATGGGCAATGTTTTGGATCGTAAATGCAGTGGTCGGCCAAGGAATTTTAATGCAGCAGATAAAAGACTCATCATGCTTACTTCTGTTCCAAATCCGAAGATGTCCAAACTTGTCATCAGCTAAAAAACAATAGGATTCAGCTACATGCATCTACTTTTCTGAGCTGTCTGTCCAGAAGTGGTCTTCTTGGAAGAATTTTCACATTTTTAGCAAAACAGCCATAAGTGTGACTCATCGCCAAACAGGTAGTGTGTGTGAAGGGGGTGGCAGTACAGCAGAGGTGACAGTGCTATGACAGGACAGATGATAGAAGTGTTTGTAATGTTACACAGCTAAACTCAGCAGTGCTGCCTCTTCCTTACAAGATAAGCATCTGAAAGGTGCGAGTCACCTGTGCGCTAATCTCCCAGCAACCTAATCTATTGTGAAGGCTAGTTTTTTTCTACTGTGTGGGTGTTGGCTTATGGTCGGGCAACTCATGCAAGGAAAAGAAGCTCACGTCCATTGTGAAAAATATCTGATAATACCCACTTGGACTTAACAAACGTTAACTAAATGGGTACCAAATACTTTGATTGCTAATGTGTCTGCAATGTAGAGGCGAGGATACAAAAAAAAAAAGAAAAGGTTTTACTCTGCTTTGCAGCCAATATTACATTGCGTGCCCAGTTCAACTTGAAGAAAATTTGGTGAAAGGTCCTGTTTAAAATATACATGTCATGAACTGTTGGATGTCAAATGCAATTATCTGCATGATAAACCTTCATTAGAACCATCTTCTCTATATCTAGTGTGATAAATGCACAATGAATTGGATAAGAATAACAACCTACCTTCCCATGTGGAGGTTAATCAGGCAATGGGCTAGGCATGCAATGAAGTCTTGGTCATGATTCCCGGGTCCTAGCATCAGATTTCTATTCACTGTAAGTACTCGCAAAGAATCCAAAAGGGCTACTTGCTGAGGCACGGTCTTGTGGGCTCTGGAGAACTGGTATAGTACAGTTCGGTTCAAGCAGTTATATATCGCTTCAAGAGACACACTTTGAGAACGTCTTTTTGACTATGGGAGAAAATAAGAAGGGTAAGAAAAAAAACTTTAAAATTCATTGTATCTGATCATTCATGAACAAAAGTGACTTCATTTTAGTTTTGTTTTAAGACGTAAAAGCTTCGTTTAGTTTCAGAGGCTCGTAAGAAGAATTTTAATTTTCTGTGGAACTTCACTGCTACAATTTTGTTACTTTTTGTTCACCAAATCCTTATTCAGAAATACATTGTAGTCTAGGTGTCTTTTCAAGAGTCAATTTTTTTGCAGAACAGTAGTCCAATATGCAGATGGCCCCTGTGTTACATCCATGTGTAACCCATGTTAATCATTTTCAAAACATGCCCTTCTTTTTTCAAAAAGCAGTGGATGACCCCCTCAGCGAAACCATAATGAAATCGGCATGTAAAACAGAATGGTTCATTAAAGTATTAGTAGGGTGCTTTCACATTGTGTTTAGGCACCCATTCAATGGCCCCATTGGAGCTTATGTCCGAACCCACCGAATAATGGAATTTGGACCTATGGCTGACTGAGCCATAGACTATAATGGTGCCGGCAGGGCGAACGTGGGCTCTGACGTGCATCATTTTCATACGTGTACGCGTACTGGAGTCTGAATCCAGTATATATCAGGACATAATGCGCGGCAGTGCGTACGTTCGTTCTATTGGCCCAGTTGGTGCATACGTCCGAATCCCATTTTGCAGGGGGTTCGGGGGGTTTAGATGTAAGCCCCGACAGGGCCACCAAATTGGTGCCTGAATGCAATGTGAAAGCACCCCAATTTATGCAATGTGTGAACCCAGTCTAATACTACACTTCACTGTCATCCTAGAAAGTCTAATGACCTGTTTAGTGAGGAGGATTTGTGACATACTGTAAATTCAAAAGTTACTCCTGCCACAATACTTGCTCCTAAGCCACCACTGCGTAGTCACCCTTATAAATTGAACAACATAATTTAAGCAGTAAGTTACTTAAGCAAAATAAAAAAAGTTTCATATGTATCATAGCCAACATACCTTACAATAAAGTCTGTGGTTTACACAAAAATAAACCTTACAATAAAGTCTGTGCTTTACACATAAATAGGCCTTACATAAAGTCTGTGCTTTGCATAAAAATCATTATTCCCTTAAAGATTGTGAGTGCATTGCAATTATGATTTTCACAATGTTCTTTCTTCTGTCATCCAGCAAAGTTGTTTTTTTTTTTTTATTACATTTGCGGTGAATTCTTATCACACATTTTTTGTTCACTATTTCGTTAGGATTTTAGAGAAAAATCTGCCAGACAGACTGCAGAACTAGTCTATAGCGTGGATATAGCCTTTATTTCTATCTTAAAAAGGTGGTCCAGAGCAGGGGAACTCCTTTTATGATATTACGTCCTAATAGGGCATGAAGACAGGGTTGTTTTCATAAACCAAACCATTGTAAACGTGTTACCCCACCAACACCACTACCCACTGTCCCCTAAATAAGCTAAAAAATAAAGAAAATAGAGTAAAACAGTTCAATACCTGCAGTCTGTCCCTCACCTGTGAGATGAGCTGGATGATACAGTCTACCACCATTTTGGAGTCTTTATTAAACATTCCTTGCCACAGCTTGTCCACAACCCGCTGGGTGAAATAAAAGACATTATTTACCAGCACCTGATAACTACCACCAGTCGTCACCGGCAAGGAAGCATCTTCACCTAGAAAAAAAATCAAAATCAAAATGAAAAAAAAAAAGAATATCAACAAGCATTAAAGTGAATATGTCAGGTCAGATAATATTAACCTGTGGCACCTGGGAGAAAATGAGCTGCATTTCTCCCAGGAGCTGCCAGCTTTCAGTCATCTCTCAAGATATTGTGAGCGGCTGTTTTAAGCATGTCCTGTTATTTTAACTGACAGCCACCTCAGCAGTGAATAAGTGTAGAGCTGTCAGTCCACATGCTGAGGCATGCTTACAGATATTACTCTCAGTGCTGTGAGTGATGACTATAGCCATGACTGAAAATCGGTAACTTCCTGGAAGAATTAAAGGAGTGGTCTAAAGGCAAAGTCATTTTGTTCCTAACTTCCTTTCTATTTGATGCTATAATCTAAGCTATTTTCTAATATACTTGCTTTAAAAATTCCCTACCATTCCCTAACTACACTAACAGCTATCGTATATTTTTCTCTACTTCCTGTGTGATGAGGATGATTCATTTGAGTATTCCAATGCACGTTGGGATACACAAACGAAGTATCATCAGAGCAGGGAGAAGAGGCTGCGCTTACGGTCACAGCCTCTGCCACCTCCTTGAAATGAAGCGCCATCAGTGACTTTTGTTTCGGGGCGGTGCTGTCCTTGCCATGTCCTCTGTGCGCCACCTCTCCCCTGTACGATGTGCACTGTCTCTCCCCTGTGTGTGCGCTCTGTTCGTGGTTTATTATTATTCATCTAAGCAGACAACAGAGCGCGCACAGGGAAGACAGAGAATGGAGGACACAGCAAGGACAGCAGCAACCCTAAAACAAGCGTCACTGATGACGCTTAATTTCAAGGAGGGAGCAATAACATATTATTCGAGAACGCCCAAGATACTCGGATAACACTAGAGTATACTCATGCTCAAGTTATCCAAGTATGTTCGCTCATCACTAGTGAAGAACTCTAACGATTCACTAAACAATAGCTAAACATGCTGGCAAAACCCTTGACAGGCAACAGTGGGGGGAAATAAGTATTTGATCCCTTTCTGATTTTATTTGCCCACTGACAAAGACATGATCAATCTATAATTTTAAAGGGTAGGCTAATTTTAACATTGAGAGACAGAATATCAAAAATAAAATCCAGAAAATCACATTGTATAAATTACCATATATAAATTTATTTTCATTTTGCAGTGAGAAATAAGTATGATCCCCTACCAATCATTAAGCGTTATTGCTCCTACAGACCAGTTAGACGCTCCTAATCAACTCATTACATGCACTGAAAACAGCTGTCTTACATAGTCACCTTTATAAAAAGACTCCTGTCCACAGACTGAATTAATCAGCTTGTTAATTAGCCTGTCAAGGGTTTTGCTAGCATGTTTTGCTTTTGTATAGCGAGTCGTTTAAGTTCTTCACTAGTGATGAGCAAACTTCCAAAATCAACAAGGGATCAAATATGGTACTTATTTCCCCTACTGTACAATCTACATCAAAACCATCGATAGGCGACACATAGCATAAACCACAGTATTGGGAAAAACTTTTTGTTTTTAAAGCTGGTCATCTTGTGCTTGTAACTAAGGATATTTTGGGCCAAATGCGAAGGTAAGGAGGAAAATAATGTGGGCCTTCTATGGTAGCCTTTACTTTTCAGTCTTTTGTTCTTGTCTAGATCAAACTTTGCCAATGAAAACACAAATTACAAAAAAGAAAAAAAAAAAAATCAACCTGCACGATCCGTCACCCTGCTGAATAGATGTCAGCCAAACATTGAATATTCATTAGTCTGCATTTACAGTCATATGTAAAAGTTGGGCACCCCTATTAATGTTAACCTTTTTTCTTTATAACAATTTTGGTTTTTGCAACAGGCATTTCAGTTTCATATATCTAATAACAGATGGACTCAATTATATTTCTGGATTCAAATGAGGTTTATTGTACTAACAGAAAATGTGCAATCTGCATTTAAACAAAATTTGACCGGTGCAAAAGTATGGGCACCCTTATCATTTTCTTGATTTGAACACTCCTAACTACTTTTTACTGACTTCCTGAAGCACTAAATTGGTTTTGTAACCTCATTGAGCTTTGAACTTCATAGCCAGGTGTATCAAATCATGAGAAAAGGTATTTAAAGTGGCCACTTGCAAGTAGTTCTCCTATTTGATTCTCCTATGAAGAGTGGCATCATGGGCTCCTCAAAACAACTCTCAAATGATTTGAAAACAAAGATTATTCAACATAGCTTTTCAGGAGAAGGATACAAAAAGTTGTCTCAGAGATTTAACCAGTCAGTTTCCACTGTGAGGAACATAGTAAGGAAATGGAAGAACACAGGTACAGTTCTTGTTAAGCCCAGAAGTGGCAGGCCAAGAAAAATATCAGAAAGGCAGAGAAGAAGAATGGTGAGAACAGTCAAGGACAATCCACAGACCACCTCCAAAGACCTGCAGCATCATCTTGCTGCAGATGGTGTCACTGTGCATCGGTCAACAAAACAGCGCATGCATAACGCCTTTTTGTATGACCAAACAACTCAATCTTTGTTTCATCAGTTCACAGGACCTTCTTCCAAAATGTAACTGGCTTGTCCAAATGTGCTTTTGCATACCTCAGGCGACTCTGTTTGTGGCGTGCTTGCAGAAACGGCTTCTTTCGCATCACTCTCCCATACAGCTTCTCCTTGTGCAAAGTGCGCTGTATTGTTGACCGATGCACAGTGACACCATCTGCAGCAAGGTGATGCTGCAGGTCTTTGGAGGTGGTCTGTGGATTGTCCTCACCCTTCTTCTTCTCTGCCTTTCTGATATTTTTCTTGGCCTGCCACTTCTGGGCTTAACAAGAACTGTACCTGTGTTCTTCCATTTCCTTACTATGTTCCTCACAGTGGAAACTGACTGGTTAAATCTCTGAGACAACTTTTTGTATCCTTCCCCTGAAAAGCTATGTCGAATAATCTTTGTTTTCAGATCATTTAAGAGTTGTTTTGAGGATCCCATGATGCCACTCTTCATAGGAGAATCAAATAGGAGAACTACTTGCAAGTGGCCTCTTTAAATACCTTTTCTCATGATTTGATACACCTGGTTATGAAGTTCAAAGCTCAATGAGGTTACAAAACCAATTTAGTGCTTCAGGAAGTCAGTAAAAAGTAGTTAGGAGTGTTCAAATCAAGAAAATGATAAGGGTGCCCATACTTTTGCACCGGTCAAATTTTGTTTAAATGCAGATTGCACATTTTCTGTTAGTACAATAAACCTCATTTGAATCCAGAAATATAACTGAGTCCATCAGTTATTAGATATATGAAACTGAAATACCTGTTGCAAAAACCAAAATTGTTATAAAGAAAAAAGGTTAACATTAATAGGGGTGCCCAAACTTTTACATATGACTGTATATGGTCAATAGGGTCCTGCTGCAATTAAAACCACCATGGGCTGATAGGTGGAGTGCTCGATTAGAGAGCCAATATATTCTTAGCACATTATGTGGCTGCATTTTTTCTTTTTTTGCACCTGTACACAGCAGTTTTATGTTTAGAAGTGACAGTGAAATCTTTTGTCATTTGTATACTGAGCACTCCACCCATTAGCCTGTGGCGGTTTTAACTCCATCATGATCCTACCTACCCAAATAAATGTAGGCTTCCGCCTAGGAGAGAACTCACATTAGGATAGGTTCCCAGCAACAAGAAATCACCTTGTCTATGGCTGCTGGGCATGCATGAATTGCACCAATTGCAAAGCCACAAAAGAGGACTAAAAATCCTCAAAAAATTCAAAAATAAAGCAGAAAAAAGGGCAGCACCGCTTACCTACCCAGGTCTTTGAACAAATGCACTGCAGGATGCAGCCAGCCCATATAACAAAGATGCTGCAAAATACTAAATAGACAGCCACTCACCACCTACCCATTCATGGAGGGGATGACTGCTTAGCATACATTTGCACATTAGAGGCCCTTATAGGGCGCGGTTCACATGCAGGTAATGCATAGTGTCTGGTTCTCAACCTATTAGTCAAGCCCTTACTATTCGATTAGGCGGGCAGGGCAGCATTCTCTAAAAGCATCCCATATGAACACCCCTGTATACAAGACCCTGAAAAATAAAGTGCACAAAATACATATAAATCATAGAATCGTAGAATCGTAGAGTTGGAAGGGACCTCCTGGGCCATCTGGTCCAACCCCCTGCTCAAAGCAGGATTCGCTAAATCATCCCAGTCAGATGTCTGTCCAGCCTCTGTTTGAAGACTTCCATTGAAGGAGAACTCACCACCTCTCGTGGCAGCCTGTTCCACTCATTGATCACTCTGTCAAAAAGTTTTTTCTAATATCTAATCTGTGTCTCCTCCCATTCAGTTTCATCCCATTGCTTCTAGTCTTTCCTTGTGCAAATGAGAATAAAGTTGATCCTTCTACAATGTGACAGCCCTTTAGATATTTGTAGACAGCTATTAAGTCTCCTCTCAGTCTTCTCTTTTGCAAACTAAACATTCCCAAATCCTGCAACCTTTCCTCATAAGACAGGGTTTGTAGACCGGTCACCATTCTGGTCGCTCTTTTCTGAACTTGCTCCAGTTTGTTGATGTCTTTTTTAAAATGTGGTGCCCAAAACTGGACACAATATTCCAGATGAGGTCTGACCAAAGAGGAGTAGAGGGCAATAATGACTTCACGTGATCTAGACTGTATGCTTCTGTTAATACATCCTAGAATTGCATTTGCCTTTTTTGCTGCTGCATCACACTGTTGACTCATATTCAGTCTGTGATCTATTAGTATACCCAAGTCTTTTTCACATGTGCTGTCACTTAGCCCAATTCCTCCCATTCTATATATGCTTTTTTCATTTTTATTGCCCAGATGTAGTACTTTGCATTTCTCCCTGTAAAAAACCATTCTGTTAGTTGCTGCCCACTTCTCCAGTTTATTTAAATCTTTTTGAATCCTCTCTCTCTCTTCTCTAGTATTAGCTATCCCTCCTAGCTTTGTGTCATCAGCAAATTTAATCAGTTTACCCTCAATCCCTTCATCTAAATCGTTGATAAAGATGTTGAACAATACAGAGCCCTGTGGTACCCCACTTGAGACATTCTTCCAACTGGATGTGCAGCCATTTACGACCACTCTTTGGGTCAGATCACTAAGCCAATTATGAATCCACCTAACAGTTGCCTTGTCCATTCCATACTTAGTCATTTTTTCAATAAGGATTGTATGAGAGACTTTGTCAAATGCTTTGCTGAAGTCAAGATATACTATATCTACAGCATTTCCTTGATCCACCCAATCAGTGATACCGTCATAGAAGGAAATTAAATTAGTCTGACATGACTTATTAGTTACAAACCCATGCTGACTCTGTTTAATCACTTCATTCTTATCCAGGTATTGACATACATGTTGTTTAATAATTTGTTCAAAGATCTTTCCTGGTATAGAAGTCAGACTCACCGGCCTATAGTTGCCTGGGTCCACCTTCTTCCCCTTTTTGAAGATAGGAACAACATTTGCTCTTCTCCAGTCTTCTGGCACTTCTCCTGTTCTCCAAGAATTTTCAAAGATTATGGAGAGGGGTTCAAAAATTTCTTCTGCTATCTCCTTCAGTACTCTGGGGTGTAATTTATCTGGACCTGGAGACTTGAATTCATTTAGGTTAGCTAAGTGTTTCCTCACTATCTTTCTGTTTACAGATATCCTGGATTCTTCTATTCCCTTAATAGGACAGTGAAGAACAGTTGATGTTACATTTCCTTTCTGAGAGAAAACAGATGCAAAATAGGAATTTAAAAGTTCAGCCTTCTCAACATCCTGTCTTACCATTTCATCATTTTCATCCTGTAAAAATCCTATAGCATCTTTGACTTTTCTTTTACTTTTGACATATCCCCAAAATCCTTTATTATTGCTTTTGACATCTCTTGCAAGCCTCAATTCATTTTCAGCTTTAGATAATCTGATTTGTGCCCTGCAGGTTCTGCAGACAGCATTATATTCTTCTTTAGATATGCCTCCCTCTTTCCATTTTATAAACATTTTTTTCTTCCTTTTTAGCATGTGCTTAAGTTCTGTGTTCATCCATCCTGGTTTCCTTAAATGCTTCCTATTCTTCCCTCTTTTCGGAATTGTTAACAACTGTGCTTTGAGAATTTCATTTTTCAAGATTTCCCATCCTTCCTGGACATTTTTGTCTTTAAGGATATCCAGCCATTGGATCCCTCCAATTCTCTTTCTGAATCCCTTAAAATCTGCCTTTCTGAAATCTAACCTTGACGTCTGAGTCTTCACAGGTCTTCCGCCTCTAATTATCCAAAATTCTAAAATAGCATGGTCGCTACCTCCTAGGGTCCCAGCCACTTTTACCTCCTCAACCATTTCCTCCCTGTTTATAAGGATTAGATCCAAGGTAGCAGTTCCCCTTGTTTTCTCCCTTACCTTTTGGAAGATAAAGTTGTCAGCAAGAGAGGATAAGAATTTCCTTGACCTGTTAGTTTTGCCTGAGAGAGATTCCCAACAAATGTCTGGATAGTTGAAATCTCCCATGACAACTATGTCATATTTTTTGGAGAACTTGGCCATTTGATGCATAAAGAGTTCATCCATATCTTCAGCTTGCACAGGCGGCCTGTAGTAAATGCCTACAATGGTGTCCTTTCCATTGTTCTGTCCTTGTATTCTTACCCAAACAGTTTCCACAGAACTCCCAGTCTCTGAAGCTCCAATCTCTGTGCAGATATACGCGTTTCTAACATACAATGCGACACCTCCTCCTCGTTTATCAAGTCTGTTTCTTGCAAATAAGTTGTATCCTTCTAGTCTTGTATTCCAATCATGTGTATTGTCCCACCAAGTTTCAGTGATTCCAATGACATCATATTTCTTTTCCTGTGTTAGTAGTTCCAATTCTCCTTGTTTGTTGCCCATGCTTTGTGCATTAGTATAGAAACACTTTAGTTTGTGATTGGTTTCTCTTTCTCCAATATTTTTATTAATTAGATTCTTTCGTCTTTGTTCTTCCTTTCCACTTCTAATAGCAGAGTTCTCAATAGCATTTGTCAGGTGTATGGCTTTTTCTGGTCTTTTGCTTCCCTTCTCATGTTGTTCTAGTTTAAAGCTCTCCTTACAAGTGTAGCAAGGCGACTTCCAAATACATGCTTTCCAGTCTTCGTAAGGTGCACCCCATCTCTAGCAAGTAGTCCATCGTATAAGTAGTTCACTCCGTGATCCAGAAATCCAAATCGTTGCTGACGGCACCATCGACGTAGCCAGTTGTTCACCTGCAGAATCTTATTCCACCTCCTTGTTCCATGGCCATCCACTGGGAGGATGGAAGAGAAGACCACCTGCGCTCCCAGTTCTTTCACTTTCTTGCCTAAGTCTTCAAAGTCTCTGCAGATGGTTTCCAGGTCGTTTCTTGCGGTGTCATTTGTCCCCACATGTAGTAGCAGGAATGGGTAGTCATCTGTAGGTCTGAAGAGTCCTGGTATCCTGTCTGACACATCTTTAATTTTTGCACCTGGAAGACAGCACATTTCTCTTGAAGTTATATCCGGTCTGCAGATAGCGGCCTCTGTTCCTCTCAACAGGGAATCCCCCATGACCACCACTCTCCGTTTCTTCTTCACAACATTTTTCTTTCTCCATCCAGGAGGACTCTGAAGGCGTACAAGGTTGCTGTTTGTTGGCAAAGTCTTATCCTGATGTATTTCTTCATCGTTTTCCTGCGTGAGAGCCTGGTACTGGTTCCTGAGCAGTATGGGTGCTGACTGCCTCCCGATCCTCCTGCTTCTCTGGGTCACATGTCTCCATTCCTCTGTTTCTTCAGGTGCACTTCGAATTTCTTCTCTTTCTGTAACACGAAGAGATAATTCCGCTCTGTCCAAGAACTCTTCACCTTCCTTAATGATCTTCAACGTAGCTAACCTCTCTTCGAGATTTTGCAACTTTTCCTCCAACAGGGACACAAGCTTGCATTTGTGGCATGTGAAGTTTGGCTTTTCCACTGGTAAGTCTGTGAACATGTAGCAAGAAATGCAGCTCACCAAATGGCTCCTGGCCTCTTCCATCTTGAGATTTCTTAAAAACGATGAAAGATGAGCCAAATTTCCGATTTCCTCTTTTCAGCTGCAACGGCCAAAACCCAGTGATCGTTGAGCTCGCGGAGACTCTTCACTTATCCCAGAAGGCACTGGGAATATGCAAATGATCTCCTCAAGACTCTTCCCCTGTGACGCTGTGGCGTCACAAAATCAGCGATCTTGCTAACTTCTTAATCCCTGACGATCAGGTGTTTATCACATCCCTGCATGATTTGGTGCAGCAGGTGGTCATCACGAGAGGGACATTGTCTCCTCTGGTCAACAGCATTACTCACTCATTCTCCTGTACATATTAATGTGCAGTCAAGATCCCAGACCAAGGACACTTGGGCTACAATATTACAAGCATTGCCTAAAAAGAAGATCTACTTCTAATTTGGTCCAATCACTGGAAAGTTGCTAAAATGGTATAGCGTTTTTAATACCTCCATAAAATTACAAAGAAAATAGCCGCCCAGATGCATGGCTCCCTCTCCACTTCATCTACCCTTTACTGGACTGCGACCCAACAGACTCCCATGCCACCATGGGCATCATTAAAGCTTAACCATCCCAGCTCCTGCCTATCTACTTTCTGACATGAGAAATACATGAGACCAGACATTCAAGCATAGCTATGGGCAAAAAGCTAAGCACTGCACAGAATGCAACCGCTTGTGGACCAGGGTCGCAGGTTGGTCTTACCTCCTGCAGTAGGTAGTCTACTTAAAGAGAATCAGTCCTGTTGAAAACGGTATCTGATAAGCAGACAGATGTTAGAGATAAGGAGGATCTGATCAAAAGGATATTCATTTGTGGGAAAAGTTAGAAAATCCCCTGTTTGTATGCATGGGAATCCAGTGGGCGGTCCTATTCAGTGATTGACAGTCTTTCCTGTATGAGTGTGCATGCAGGGATTGCTGTCAATCACCGAGTAGGACTTATGTGCATACAAACACAAGGGACTTCAATAAATAAAATCCAAATTTTATGGAAACTTTTCCAACATATCTACATACCATCCTGCTCGGCTTCTCCATCTCTATACCGTGCTGTCAACAGATCAGACTGTACAACATGACAGGATCCCCCTTAACAGGTTTTTTTTAGGTAAAAATCCCCAAGTAGATTTAAATAAACTGTACCTTGCTATTTAAATGGAAAATCAATGGTATTTTTTACACTAATGTGTCTACAGTGCTACAATATCTAAGCTACTATACGAACAGTGCAGACAGACACAATCTCCAATAAATTAAGCCAAAACAGTCAACAATATAAGACTCTTGGTAGGAACGCAGACTGGTTTACTCTAGCAATGGGAACACCAACGCAACACAAATGATATTGTCATAATCTGGGATGCTGGAAGCTAGTAATTTGCTGGCCAACTCATTTTTATGGCAGTAACAATGACATTACTAGAACATTATTTCAGCTATACTAATAGACAAAATTCACAATCCAATAAAAGTTGCCTTATTGTAATAAAAAAAGTCAATCATAGTAATAAGCAGCATATTTAAAGCACCACTCCAGCTTTTTTATTGCACTGCTGGAATGGTGTTTCTAATCCAAGGTCCCTAAACTTAGTCTTATACTTACCCGCCGCCGCTGTCTTCACCGTCTATCGCCACAGCGCCTGTCAGTCACCAGCAGTTTCTGACTTGCCTGATTGATCCAGTGTTTGCTGGAGCGAGCCAGAGGTCACTTTTCAATTTAAGTATATGAGATCCTCGTTCTGGCTCTCAGCTTTATATTGTGACCTTGTGACTATGATCTCTGACATCTGGAAAGTCAGAAGTTGTAGTCACAAAATAGTGGTGCGACCGGAGCAGCAAAAATAAAAGGCGAAGAGGGCGGCGGATGTTTCAGACTTCGTTCAGTGGCCTTAGATTAAAAGCAGCACTCAAATTAAAAAAAAAAAAAAAAAAAAAAGCTGGAGTGGTGCTTTAATCAACCAGAAATACTCCAAAAGCTTCCATTAGGTAGTATAAAAATAATAATAAAAAGGATGTGAATGGGTCCACATTTCTGGAATACATACCTAACAGAACATCAGCAGCCAGAAGATGGTCCATCACACTGTCCAGTATGTAGGTCTGGAATTCCTTCTGCTGAGCTCTTGTAGATCTTTCAGGAGTAGCCTGCAAAACATCAATTAAAATCAGCAATGTTATTCTAGGGTAATGGGTCTGTATTGGTGGCAAGGGCACTATATTCTATATTTTAAATTAAAGGTTTTTTGTTTAAATATGTTTATCTTGGTGGTAGTCTCACTATACCGCCATAGTTGCACTGTTGGGCACTATTATTTAGCATATGCAGTTTACAGTGAGGCAGCAGTCCTCTCATTATCATCATATGGAAAGGCAACACTTCTATTATAGAGCTTGAGGCAAACAACATAGGATTAATCATGGACAAAAGACGAAGAGAACAGCTCAACTCCTTCTCTCCTCTTCCGAATCCATGCAGAGTAAACTGTACGCATGGCACAGAGCATGTCCACAACACACAGGGGGTAGCTACAGTCACCACATATTGACAGCTCCGATCAGCAGTGTGTGTGCGCAGCATATGTATGTGCAGAGCAGGCTATTCATGTGCAGGAGAGTGATTACAGCGCATTCACTGTATAGTAAGTGGTGACTAGAATGGCTCCCTGAACTACCTCAATGTCCGTGAACCAACTGCTCCATTAAGCCTGCCAGACATGATTTAAATGCTACTTACCAGCAGATTACTCCTATAGTTGCAGACAAACAGCATTTGTGGAGATGACAAGTTCCCTTTAAAGGGGTTGTCCAGTCTCGGAAAAGTCTGCAGTCGCTGAAATGCAAATGAGATTTGATGCCTACCCTCTCATGATTCCCTGTATTGTGCAAGTGATTTGTATACCTATGGTCATGTGCTGACTAGTCTTCAGCCCCCGTCACACACAGCGAGATCGCTAGCGAGATCGCTGCTGAGTCACAAGTTTTGTGACGCAACAACGATCTCACCAGCGATATCGCTGTGTGTGACAGGTATCAGTGACCGGCCCCCCTGCCGGATATCGCTGACCGTGCTCAAATGCCCTGGACATTTTTTTGATCGTTGGTCTCCCGCTGGCCAGCACGTATCGCTGCGTGTGGCAGGCGGGAGAGCAACGATCAGCGAGTTCCCAGCTCATCTCCAAGGTAAACAGCTGGTTTCTAAGCACCGCGCGTCGCTTAGAAACCCGCAGTGTACCTTAGATACCAGCGCGCTGGTGCAGGGAGCTGGTAACCAAGGTAAACAGCGGGTTTCTAAGTGCCGCGCGGCACTTAGAAACCCAATGTTTACCTTGGTTACCAGCTCCCTGCACCAGCACGTTGGTATCTAAGGTACACAGCGACACGCGCACTTGTCGTCGTTGGTGCTGATCGCTGGTGAAGCTGCCTGTTCTCAAAAGAAGAGAATTGAAAGACGCGCAGAAGTTTAGCCGACACATGGCTAAATATGCAAATTGCATACATGTAGTCAGGTGGAATATAGGGCAGTCATGTCTGTGCACGATTTGGCAGTTTGTAGTCCTGACCTGACAACCCCTTTAAAGTATAATGATATACATGTCAATCTTAATACATTATTCTATTGTGTTTGGAATGTTGATATTTGTATTATTTTTTTAATTTATCCTTTATGGCCAGTTATTGCCTGTACTGATTTTCTAAATACGTTATATATTGACCGGACGAGTACTCCTGTCCCTTTCTTTCAGGATAGCTTTTGATTTATTATGATCACTTTTTTATCTCTATCTTGATTGATGAATTGCTTTAGTAGACCTTATGTCATTTATACATGCCCTGTTCTTCTGATACTTTTTTAATAAACTTAATTTATATTTATATTTTTGTTTATCCTTTGCCTTTCTATCATGGTACTATCGGGATTACAGTACCAATACCTTGATTATATACGCAGGCAGTTCTTAGGTTGTTCTCTCTTTTTTTTTTTTTTTTTTGTCTGTGCATGTTCTCCACTTTATATGTTTGTTTTATATAACTTTTTATGAAGCTATATTTAACATTTTCATTTTATCACAATGTACCGGTATAGTATCTGTTCTTTGGTGTAACAAGCTGAAGAGCTTGCTGAAATTTTTAACGTTTGTGGACAATCCTTTTCAGCCTCCTGTTTTCTTGTCCTCTGTCTTCATCTTGATTCCCATATTTGACCATGAATTTTATTCCTTGATTACTGCTATTATTCCCATGATGCATCAGTACAGTACCATATGAACAGCTAGAGTTAGTACCACGTCTGCCTCCTGAAAGGACACTGAAGTTATCTTTCCCTCTTAATTATCCTAAATTAGCTAATAGAATACAAGTATACAGTCAGAAGATTGAAGCGTGATCTTCCACATACTAACCATGTGACAGGTAATGTGCAGTAATTATCAGTAACTGTGATAGGGGTTTCTTCACCCCACACACCCACTGCATGGAGGAACTTCAGTGGTATAGTCCATAAAATTTCATCATTCAGGCAGTACTTAGATGTGAGAAATTAAGCCATGTAATTCCCAGTTGTTCACCATGCAATTAAATGGCTGAATGGAAAAGGATACCACAAATTTCCAGGTAGAAAGGAACAATTAAATAAGGGAATACCAGATAAATTAAATGTACTGGAACACTGGCAGCAATTCAAACTTAAAAAAAAATTCACTTGAGTGCTACGCAAGTTTAAAAAAGATCCAAAGTCAGTAAAACAGGTGGTTTATAGTTTAACATTTGCTTTTTCTTCCTTTTTAAAGATTGAGGGATAGAACAGAAACTTTGCTACTAGTTCTTGTTTTATCCTGTCAATTACATCAAAATTAATTGAATGCATCAAATGATGCAAGGAAGAGGTTTACAATGTATGACGAAATAAAAAAATTATCTGAAAATGAAAACTTCAATCTGTCTCATAATTTTTTTGCTCACTCTTTCACTTCTCAAAGACTAGCATGCAGTTTTGTAACACATTATAGGGTTTTTACTGCTCAATAGATGTTATTTACTTATGGTGCATTTATTAGCATTATTCAGGCACAACCGAACAATTTACCTCTAAAAGAAGGTCTATCAAAGGAGTTTGCTTGCTGGCGGGAGTCAGGCAGAGGTTTTCAATGACAAGAACTCTCATGAAATCAAACACAAATTTCTTGGCGGGGTGGCTGGTTAGGTAAGTCTTAGAACCGACATTACAGTACTCAGATTGGCTTCTATTCATTCCAGAGTCTGAAGCAAAGGCTTTAAATTCTTCAGCAGGTGATCCCACCTCATCATCTAGGTCAGTGACCTGGAAAATAAAGTGCATCATTTAAGATTTTACAACAATATGCGGGCACTGCAAAGTAAGGCTCATTATTGACCACGATTAACACTTAAAGAAGTCTATAGGACTACAAGATTATCGGAGGTCATTTACTATACACATAGGTAGTATATGTCAACATTGCACCAGTGGTTAAAAAAAAAAACATACAAAAAACAATCACGACATGGGTATAGCTGGTAGCTGCCAATTTAAAATTAGGAACTCATCCAACCATGCCACTATAATTTGCTATTATGTACAACGGTGATGTTAATTTGAAAAGTAACGCATTTCTCTGCATAAGATGATAAAACCCAGTCTACTTCTACAGAAGTTATCCACAAACATTGTACATTTTAATTAATTTATATTGGAATAATGATAAGTTCCACAATTGGATGTGTTAAAAACATGTTCCTGCGCCAAGATAATCTTATAAAATGTGCCTCTGCTATGTCCTGTGTAATGGCTGTGTCTGACCATACGAAGTTGCTCTAATTAATGGTTGGCACATACCACGGCTTCTGGTCAGGGAAAAAAGCATAGACCACTTATGGTGACAAGGCAGAAACACTCACACTTTTGATAAAACAAACAGGCAGGGAAATATGTTCCCTCACACAAACAAATTTCCCTACCTGTCTGTTTTATCACAGGAGTGAGTGTTTCTGATGTATTACCGGCCACTGCAGCTCCTCCATCAATGACTTCATTTATGATGAGCTCAGAGGGCTGGAGATGTGGCAATGAAATGTGTTACCTCTGAGAGCAGTAGCTGCAAGCCCCTGATTTGTTGTTGGAACACTCACTTATGATAAGTGACATGCTTCCTCCCCTGACTAGGAACTGTGGTATCTGTCAACCATGAACTGGCGCAGCTCTGCATGGTAGGAATCATCAAGTTAACAGTACATAGCAGGGGCACATTTAAAGGATTATCTCAGAACAGGAACATTTTTTAACCCATCCAATTGTGGAAGTTATTATTCCAAGATCAATTAATTAAAGCGTAATTTGTTCACGAGACAGCCTCTTTAAAGGCCGTGGGCCCCAATGCAAGATCTCAACAATGCCTGTCATAACCATGAGTCTTTAATAACCATATTGGTCTTACTATACGGATCAAAGGGACCATTTGGGCCTTTAGCCTCCATGGCCTGGTAACTCCATGGACATCAATATGCTCATGTATTGCCATCTGGTTCTCATCAGTGCCAGTGCAGATATTCAGTATTAAATACTGGTCCATTAATAGCCACACCATCAAATATTTGCTTGGATTTAGAGGAAGATATCAAATGTTTTGTTCCCTGACAAACCAAAATAATCAGTTTATCATTGGTGACAGAAGAGCAGTAAGAGAAGATTAGCTTTTGTACATAGACATGAAGATGTTCCTGTAACAGCAACCTACAATATGCTACTACTTGGCACCGGAGGCCTAGCTAACATTAGGCAGATGAGCAAGATAACACCGCTCACTGGCACAATGAGCACTGGCCTGCTCCAGACCATGTAGAAACAGTCTCCAATCCCAAGAGGCCTATTCAGCGCCATCTGTCACACATGCACATGTGCAGATCAGTAATACAAAGACATCTTTATATGCCATGTCAGCACGACAGCAGTATATTACCAATAGCGCTTCACTTGTGAAGTCAAGAGACTTGCTATCAAATCTCAACACATCTCTGTAAGCCATCCGTCACCAAGCTCTCCCATAGAAACTCAGAGATGACATAAGCTAATAAAATGTATAAAGTCCTTTAAAATTCTATAGTGCTGCATATTTTCAAGTATTGCTGCCTAAGGCCAATTACACTACTAAGTACTAACAAAGATTCAGTCTGACGCCTATGCTAAATTTAAACGGCCAAACAGCACTGCATGCAGCCTTATTCTTCCAGTCAAGCCAGTACAACATGATGGACCCTATTGTGCTATCTGTCGGGCAATGGATTTGGCCATGTGCCTAAATAGCAAATCACTTCTAGTCACTGACCGGAGAAAAAGTTTCCATCGTTCACTAAAAGCAACGATAATTCCGGCACAAAACGTACATTCAGCTCTATAGAACACAGAGGCATTCGGCCAGATGGAAACTTGAAGCTCACAGGTCATTTTGCAAAAGAAACTTAAGGGGCATTAACACTCAAGATTATGGTGAATGAGCAGAAACACATGTTTCTTGTTAAACTTGCACTCTAAACAGGCTGCCGATCACCAGAGGTATGATCAAAATTTGCTCGTCGGGTGAGATGATCTTTTATAGTGTACAAAAGATCATCGCTCTTGTCAGGGCAATAACCTGTGTAAACAGGACACTAGCTGCCGAGAACAGTATGTGCACTGAACAATTTACTACAGATAAATTCACACCTGAACAATCTGAAACGAGACAGGCCTGGCTAAACAACCTATTAAATGATCCCAACGCAGAGTGTGAACAAATCCTTATATGTAACCTTTTAGGCGGTGACCCACTGTATAGGAAAGATCCGTATACTATGCTTTCCCTACACAATTTTGGCATGTGGAGAGTCCATAGGGTCCCATAAATACACTGACTACCCACAAGCTAAGATCTTTGACAAATGGAGCACATTGGAAACAAAGTGTGAGAATACAAGAGAATATAAGATTCATTATGTAACCTATTATAAAATCACGTAAACTTATTCTTCATTTATAATCACAGTGATACGTCCCCATTCTCGCTCATGTCATGTACATGTAACATGTTTGTGTAATAAACATTGAAAGGTTGAGAATTGATTATATCTGTAGATGTCAACTGATACAAACCGGTTACAGCTCAGCCTTCACATTAGAAACGCCAGATACATTGGCCTTTCAATATACACAACCCAGCTGTGTGATGTGACATTTACTGTTCTACGTGAAGGGGTTCAGCTAGGTGGCATTTTACACATGGCCCGATACAAGTCAACTGAGACTGAGGCTGTGTGCACACGCTGCGGATTTTGCTGCGGTTCCGCAGCGGTTTTGGCCGCTGCAGACCCGCAGCAGTTTTTGCTGCGGTGTACAGTACCATGATTCCCTATGGGAATCAAAAACCGCAATGCAGACGGTGCAGAATTTTCCGCGCGGATTATCTGCGGTTTTCAATCCGCAGAAAGAATTGACATGTCAATTCTTTCTGCAGATTCTGCTGCGGTTTGCCTTCTCCTCCATTGAGGAGATGAAAAACCGCAGAGCAATCCGCAGGTAAAACCGCAGGTATTTTGACCTGCGGATTTTACAAAATCCGCGCGGATGAATACACACCTAATCCGCAGCGTGTGCACACAGCCTAACATGTATCAAGGTCATTTGATTCTTGGTTTACTAATTGCTTTCTTGTCCCTGTTTGCTCATTAGCTTTGTTGATAAATGTCAACATACCATTTTTTCACACTGTGCCATATTCATATGCCCAAGCTTATATGTAATGTGGAGGAAAGAAATAAATTGTATAAATATAAATCAATAGAACATTCCGATGCTTAAAAAAAAAGTTGGAAATTCCTAAGAAGACAATCTAAATGGAAACCAATATGGAGGCACTACACGTTTTTCCTTCACAGCTGAAAACATAAGTAACAAAAGAGTAAAGAAAAACATTATCATTCATACTTCAGATACTTACCAAACCTCTCCTCTTGTTTTTATAGATGGAAGTGCTCTTTAACCTTCCATGGTACTCAGTAAAATTTACAGTGCTCCGCATAGATCAGTACACCCCAACAGATTTGTCAGAAAATCCTAAATTTCCTTTCAGAATCATTTTTTACAGGATGCAATACTACAAAATACTCCCACAAGAAAAATGTTTTTAGAATTGATAGCTTCAAAACTGTATGTTGTCGCAAAGGTGAGAAGTGCAAATAAAAATGTATGTTGCCTACAGTGAAACATGGTGGTGGCAATGTCTTTATGTGGATCAGCATGACTGCTGTAGGGGAGATGAATTTCATTGATGGTATCATGGATTCACAGATGTACTGCTCTATATTGAAAGAGAAGATGGTAATATCACTCTGAACCCTTGGTAGATGTGCATTTTCTAACATAACTGATCCAAAACACAAATCTAAGGCCACGGTCACACTTCCAAAAGTGATTCAGTGGCCAAATTTGTTCCTGGTCTAAACAGAGTTGAACACCTATAAGGAATTCTGAAGAATTAAGTGGGGCATAACTCTCCAATTCAGCATCCATGCAATAGAAAAAAAACATTTTTGAAGTCAGGAAAGAGGTGGATATTGCAATATGTCGTCAACTGGTTAATTCCATGCCTAGAAGATTTTGTTCTGTACTTAAAACTCATGGAAGTCACATACAATACTAGATGCAGTAGTTTTGGTGTGGGGTGTATTAATTTTTGCATCAACTAATTTTAGTAAAACTGAACATTTTGTAATGAAAGTTATACTATTAATTTTATTTACATGTTATGGATTAGAAAATGTTTTATGAAACTCAGTCTTGTCAGCATTGTTCTCGTGTGCAGTGAAATATTGATTAATATGATACTTTTCAAAGGGGATGTACTCAATTATGCTGATGACTGAATGGTGAGGTAGGACTAGTGTTAAAGGGTTAATGCAAATAAATGTAAAGCACTTGGCTCCTTACCATTTCAGAGTATGGTCGAATGTTAAAGGGGAACACAGTGGCCACCAGAGCACAAAGGAAGTCAGGACTCATCCACATTGGTGCAAGATCTGGGACATTGTGGTAAAGGTAGCGAAAGAACTGCATCAATGTCACTGGATACTCCCGGAGCCACGAACCTTCTTCCTCTGACTGCCACGGCTATGGTCAAATGGAAAAAGGTACAAAATTAGAAAGATCTTAAGAATTACATTATATATTAAACATGCTGACGTAGTTTTCGCTGCAATAAGCTAAATCTAAAATGATACTAAAATAATAATATCAAACCGCACTTACAGAATTCAGCATTGTCCTGAGCATGCCCAGTAAGAGCAATGCAGCTTCTGTGCAAACGTTGTGGATAGAGGAGAAGACATTTCCACTGGATGCAGGCACCCCAAAGATAAAAGTCCAGATAGAGTCCAGGTCAAACTAAGGAAGAAAATATAAAGGGGGGCGATTCATCAAAGTGTATTCACTGGAACACTGGGGTAAAACATTTTGAAAAGTTTAAAAATTGTTGTGCAACGCGGAGTTGTGGCTTTTGGCGTTTTCATGTCAGTTTAAAGCAACTCTGCCAAAATGGGTGGAACCGGGAAGGAACCAGGTCAGGATGAGGCATGGCAATGGCTAACCATCAAGTTCATCAAAAGTGCCGGCGTTTTGTACACCAAGAATGGTACTCTAGTCACTGAGGCACACGCCACTAGATGCCACAAATTCATGCACATCTTAATGGATTTGGTGCATCATACTCCAGCAAGCCCTTCATTAAGACATCGATCTTAATGAATCAGCTCCAGGCTAATGAAGGTTTCTCTCTAAGCACATGTAGCATATCACAGGAAAATGCAAAAATGCCCTTTAAGTGCAAGGTTTCTGGTTACTTTGGTATCTCACCATGATGCTGGGCAGTAAGCCACACATTAAGGAACAAAAAGAAGGAATGGTCAATATGGCCCAAATCCTTGTGAAAAAGTACTTGACAAAGGAGTGTAGAATGCAGAATTGCAAAAACAGAGTTAGTCGGATTTCCAGTGCCAGCATAAATAGGCCTATATCCTGCATTATGAAGGACAAAGGTACTTTCAATTGAAAGTGTCAATCAATTATTAGCTTAAAACCAGATCACCTCTATAAAGTATGAAGATCTAATCCAAGATTAGGACACACATATACTTGTCTTACTGGCTAATTCCTACCTGGCAACCCCGGTTACTTCGGTTGCTGGTGACAGGTGCACTGACCTGCAAGTTTTCAGGCAGTTCAGTGACAGGCTGCTGCAGGAACAGTGCCATGAGCAGAAAGTAAAGTGCGGGGACATTAGTGTGTTTGGGGAGAAGGGACTGAAGAACTGGAAAGCCAGGGAAATGACAAGCATCACGGTTGATCTCCCTGACCGTTGACCTGCCTCCAGCACTCCTTCCAACGTTGAAGCCTGCAGGACAAAAACAGAACCTCAGAGCCCTGAACACATTAGGTACACTCAAAATACACATTGTTAGCATTTCCTATCCTAAGCCAACCTCTGCCACTAAAGTAAAGTAATACAAGTCCTGAAAGCAAACTATAGGACATTAATTGCACCCATATATGAGCACTATTTGCGAAAACTGAAACGTCCTATTTGTCTTGTAGATAGAGATCGGCACTATCCCTCAAACTACTCTAGTACTTAACTTCAATTAATAAAAAGCAAGTCCAACTGCATGAAGTTGTGAGTAGCAGAACGTGGCTAAGAAAGGGTGTTTTACGTCACTCCGACACGCTCTCTACCCTGCGTGTAATTGGACGTGGTTTTTATGGGGGGTCTGGTTCTTCAGTAGACCCCAGAAGTCACAGCAACTCATCAGCAACCCGGGATTTTGTTTATAATAAAAAAGAAAAGTCAGAATCATAGATCTCATTCTCCATGCCAGTCTTATTGTCCTAATTAATATGGAGGAAAGGTTTTTAACTTTCACACTTCTAGACCCACATTGGGTTTTCAAGTCATGTCTCTGAAGACAGTGTTTAAAAAACTTGGCACACTCGTGATTCCAATGCAAAATACTCAATGATGCACTTAAAGCCTTTACCTAGGACTGTCCCGATCTTGTTGGTCAAGACAGAGTCTGTTTGGTCTAGCCATCCTCCTCCACTCACTCCTTCCTTGAACTTAATGAGGATTGGCTGGTTGCTCAAGAGTACCACCAAAATCCTCATGGCTGCAGTGACTGTCGTTGAATGTAGATGTTCTTCCATGAACATGATGACCCAATCAAAGCCAAGAGTCTTGACTAATTCTTCACAAGCTCTGAATGAAAGAAGAAGAAAAAGGACATTAGTTGTAAAGTTCTGCAGCTACTCCTGACAAGAGAGAAGACACTTGGTGTTTTACAATTTGTAGATCTTACTAGATTTTAAATTGCTGAGATATTGGGGTGAGATCACAGAACCATCCAATTTTTTGCTACAAATTTGCAACAGTGTGGCCAACAATGGGTCATGAAAAAATACGCACAATATACGGTACTTGACAATGGAGGAATGGGGAGTGGTAGAAAAAGCCGGATTACTTACCGGTAATGCTCTTTTAATGAGTCCACGACAGCACCCACTGGAGGTATCGGATCCGCCCATTTGGAACAGGAAACCCTACAGGAAAGATAAAAGGGGCGGTCCGCCTTTCCTCCTCAGTTTTTCGTTTCAGAGTACCAGAAGGACCGCCAAGGATTAGGCAATGTTCTCTTATTTTAACATCTTTCTTATCCATTATTTGGTTAATATACTTTAACTATTGATATCCTTAGGGGGGGAAGTGAACGGGTGCTGTCGTGGACTCATTAAAAGAGCATTACCGGTAAGTAATCCGGCTTTTTACTCTTCGCCACGACAGCACCCACTGGAGAGATTCCAGAGACCATCACCTGGGTGGGACCACCGTGCCAAGGATAGTCCTGCCAAAGCTTAAGTCAGAGGTTGATGAAAGATCAAGTCTGTAGTGGTTATAGAAGGTAGAAGGGGATGACCAAACTGCCGCCTTACATATAGTTTCAATCGGAACATCTCCCTTTTCCGCCCAAGAGGTTGCCATTGCCCTGGTGGAATGCACCCTGATGTTCCCTGGAGGATCTTCGTTTTTTGCGGAGTAGGCTAAACGAATGGCCTCTCTGATCCACCGGGAAATGGTGCTCTTCGTGACTCCATACCCCTTCTTACAGCCCTGAAATGAAACAAATAGGGCCCTACTCTGCCTCCAACTGTTGGACCTCTCAATACATTTTAGGACAGTTCTTTTGACGTCCAGAGTATGGAACTTCTGCTCTTCCGGAGTAGAGGGATTTTTATAGAAGGTTGGGAGGAGTATCTCCTGAGATCTATGGTATTTTGTTGCCACTTTTGGCAGGTAGGCAGGGTCTGGTTTTAATACCAATCTGTCTTGGTATTCTTGAAAAAAAGGTGGATCTATTGACAAGGCCTGGATATCACCCACTCTTCTAGCTGAGGTCAGTGATACTAAGAGGGCCATTTTAAGTGCTAAGTATTTAAAGGGTATTGTGTCGATCGGCTCAAAGGGGTCTACCGTTAGGGCGTCTAAGACCAGATTTAGATCCCATGTAGGGACGGAGGGTATGTGGATTGGAGCTATTCGTTCACATGCTGTAATGAAACGAGTTATCCACTTGTTGCCTGCTATATTATGGCCATATAGTGCTCCTAATGCCGATATTTGTACTCTCAGTGTATTTACTGCTAAGCCTAAGTCTTTCCCCTTCTGCAGAAATTCCAAGATTGGGATTATCGGAACTTCTGCTGTATGAGGTACTGTATGGAATTGAAGAAATTTTTTCCATATTCTAGTGTAAATTTGGGTTGTGGACTGTTTTCTACTTTGTAGTAGTGTAGTAATTAAGGACTCCGAGAATCCTCTTGTCCTCAATAACTGCCTCTCAAATTCCACGCCGTCAAGTGCAAGCTGAGCACTTGAGGGTCGAAAAAGGGGCCTTGGGAGAGTAGATTGGCAGTCGGAAGGATCCAAGGATCTGTTATTGACATAATCTGCAGCCACGAAAACCACGGTCTTTTTGGCCAGAACGGTGCTATTAAGATTATTCTTGCTTTGTCGTCTCTGATCTTCCGAATTACTTGAGGTAGGAGGATCAATGGAGGGAACGCATACGCCAGGTTGAAATTCCATGGAGCTAGAAAGGTGTCCAGTATGTCTGGGTGATCTGACGGAGATAGGGAGGCAAATGTTTTTATCTGCCTGTTCTCCTTTGTGGCGAAAAGGTCCACCTCGGGTTGTCCCCATGAGGCTACTATGTCCCTGAAGACCTTCCGATTGAGGCACCACTCTCCTTGTCGTAGAGTGTGTCGGCTTAGGAAGTCTGCCTTTTGATTGCTCTCGCCTCTGATATGAAGGGCCGAGAGGGACAAAAAATAGTTTTCTGCTAAGTTTAAAATTCTTGCCGCTGAAGACATCAGAGTCTCTGATCGAGTTCCTCCTTGTCTGTTTATATATGCCACTGTGGTGGTGTTGTCCGACAAGATCCTTACATGCTTCTGTTGGAGCTGCGGAAGGAAGTTGTATAGAGCATAGAACACTGCAGTCAGTTCTTTTAAATTAGATGAGTAATCGCATTCCTCTTTACTCCACCTTCCCTGACGAAACCCATTCTCCATGTGGGCTCCCCAGCCCTGGGGACTGGCATCGGTGGTTACGATACAGGATGGAACTATAACCCATGGAACTCCTGAACATAAATGGTTATCGTCTAACCACCACTCTAGGGAAGTCAAGACATCTTGTGACAGGGTTATTTTGCTCTGCAAATGACCACTATGTCGTTTATCCTCTTGGAGGATCTGGTGTTGTAGCGTACGGACATGGTACTGGGCCCACCGGACTGCCGGGGTGCAAGAATTTAGTGATCCTAATAGTGACATTGCTTCTCTCAAGGATACACGTGGTTTATCTATAGCTGCTTGTATTTTTTGTTTTGTGAGGGTGATTTTTACCTGAGGTAGTAGACATCTCTGGGTCAAGGAATCTAGTTGAAATCCTAGAAATGTCTGGAGAGATTGCGGATCGAGTCTGGACTTTTGGATATTGATGATCCAGCCAAGGCTCTGAAAAGAGGAGATTGCGTCAGTTACGCGTTCAGTACATTGTTTGACTGAATTCCCAATTATTAGGAAGTCGTCTAGATATGGCACAATTAGTGTGTCTTTTTGGCGAAGGTAGGCCATCACTTCTGCCATCACCTTGGTAAATATTCTTGGTGCCGTGGAAAGCCAGAAGGGCATTGCCGCGTATTGGAAATGACGAATCCTTCCCTCGACTTCCACTGCGACTCTCAGGTATTTCTGGAATCTGTTGTGTATAGGGAGATGATAATAAGCATCTTTTAAATCAATCCCTGCCATTACGCAATTTGGGAAAAGAAGCTTTATAGTGGATCTAATTGATTCCATTTTGAAATTATAATTTTTTATAAATGAATTTAGCTTCTTTAAATTAATAATGGTTCTAAACGTACCGTCTGGTTTAGGCACCAAAAACAGGGGAGAGTAAAAGCCTCTACCCTGTTGTTCCTCAGGGACGTCAACTAAAACTTTTTTAGCTAGTAGGACTCGAATCTCGTCTTCGAGAGCCTTTTGCTGAAGTGAGGAATTAAGGCGAGTTATAACAAAGAACTCATAGGGGATCCGAAGGAATTCAATCTTTATTCCTTCCTTGATTATGTTCAAAATCCATGGGTTTAACGTAATTTGTTCCCACTTGGTAAAAAAAAATTTTAATCTACCCC
This sequence comes from Dendrobates tinctorius, assembly GCF_039654945.1. Lineage (NCBI taxonomy): Eukaryota > Metazoa > Chordata > Amphibia > Anura > Dendrobatidae > Dendrobates > Dendrobates tinctorius. Next base: position 43,007,234 of record NW_027361679.1, on the reverse strand, counting down.
CAACTGGTGGGTCTAAACTCTTAATTTTTATCTCTCCTATATGTTGGCCCTCTGAAGATGGTACCCTTCTGCTTTTCGTCTTTCGTGGCCCATCTGTTCATTCTGTCCGATTGCCTTCTTCTCCCGAATGGCCGTCTTTTAAAGGTTTTCCTATAAAACGGAATGGGAGAATCACTGAAGGCCTTTTTCCTTTCTTTTGCCTTGGCGAGAATTTCGTCTAAGGCTTTTCCAAAGAGGAACTCACCCTCGCATGGGGTTGCACTAATTTTGGATTTTGATTGTGCATCCCCTTTCCAGCTCTTTATCCACAGCGCGCGTCTGGCGTTATTCACCAGGGCTGCCGACCTCGCTGCCAGTCTTAGGGTGTCCGCTGAAGCGTCTGCCATAAAGGCAGCTGCACCTCTTATCAACGGGATGGCTGCACGCAGTTTCTCCCTTGACACTCTTTGCTCAATCTGCTGGTCTAATTGATCTAGCCATACCAGCATTGATCTAGCAGTACATGTGCTGGCTATTGCGGGTTTGAATACCCCGGTGGTGGATTCCCAGGACCTTTTGAGCGAAGATTCAGCCTTTCGGTCTAATGGGTCTGCTAACAATCCTGCGTCCTCGACCGGGATCGAGGTCTGTTTGGAAGTGGAGGATATGACGGCATCCACCTTTGGTACTTTAGTCCATTTTAATAGATCTTCATCAGTGAACGGGTATTTCCGTTTTGAAGCTGATGGGAGAAAACCCCTCTGGTCGTGTTTCTCCCACTCTCTTTTGATGAGGTCCTTAATTGCCGGTATCACCGGAAATGATCTCCTCTTTTTCTCTGCCAATCCCGCAAACATAATGTCCTGCGCGGTTTGGGCTCCCCTTTCTTCTTCACATCCCATAGTATTTCTAACCGCTTTTACAAGGTTATCTACGCTGTCCAGTGGAAAACATGCGCGTCCTTCCATCTCCGAGGATGACGATGAGGACGTGGATGCGGAGCCTGAGTTTAACTCCTGTTCTTCCTCTGACTCTGAACTAACAATGACCTGTTTCTTATGACTGGACTCTGCGGGAGTGCTGGCGCGGTTGATGGCTTGTATTTCCTCCCTAATTATGGCTCGGATATCTTTGGAAGATATCGTCGACCCCTGCCTGGTCTCTTTCATGCATTGTTTGCAGAGTTTTTTGGAGTAGGAGTCAGGGAGAGGATCTGAACATAATGCGCATTCTTTATGTTTAGTTTTTTCTTTTTTCTTTGACTGAAGTGAGAGGTCAAAGGTAAAGAGAGAGGGGGGGGGGAGGGAGGAGGTTAGCTTAATAGGTAGAGTATATACTTTGCACACTCACCCAGTGAAGCTTAATACCGGATCGGATGGCTGAGACGGTCTGGATCGGGTTTCTGCTGCCTCGCTCCTGCGGGCAGTCTCTGTCCTGGCGCTGCGGTCCCTGGTGGAGTTGCCCCCAGCTGAATCCGCTGCTGGGGTTTGTGACTCTGCGGGGGACGACATGGTTCCAACGATGCAGCGCTGTTTTATCTTTCTTCTTGTCGTGCCCCCGGAAGTCGCCCTGTCACAGGGCGCATGCGCCGCGTCATCGCCATCCTACCCCGGAAGTTCAACCATTACTTCCGGGGTATAGGAGCGTCGGGTGCCGGCCGGCTTCCGCGCCACCACTACTCACATGCGCGGCTCACGCGCTCATGGCCTCACCTCCACGCTATATCCCCACCGATTGGGGGGGGGGGATCCCCCGGATGACGGACCGGCCCGGCCCGCTCCCTGGTAAGACCGGGCGGCCCTCCCCGGACCCGGTCATTACCACTATGCCACCAGACGAGGGGGGAGCCGTCAAACGGAATCTCCCCCGACGCTGCTTCCGGACCGCAGCCCCTGCCGTTCCCGAGGAGACCGCACAGGCGGATGCATGGCCCGGGTAAGATCCTGCAGGATCCTGCTCCATTTGGAACAGGAAACCAAAACTGAGGAGGAAAGGCGGACCGCCCCTTTTATCTTTCCTGTAGGGTTTCCTGTTCCAAATGGGCGGATCCGATACCTCCAGTGGGTGCTGTCGTGGCGAAGAGTAAAATACATTTTATCCCTCAACAGTGACTGCTTATGACTGTATGATCCAGACAAAATTTCTAAATAGAGTTTATTAGATCTCTAAAAGGTTGAGGAGGTCTATGATAGTTTCGACTAATTTGTGCTTTCATTTTCAAGCGGGTTTACTTTCTGCACTCAACTTGGTCCTGTCCAAAAATCCTTCCATTTTGAATTGAACTACTTCTGTTTCTTCATCAACACTGAGTTCCCTAGGGTTGGGTCCCAAAAGTGTGCCTGCTAGGTATTAAAGATGAGCTTATTGACAGGACCAACAACAGACTGGTTTAGATCTCGGTTTTTCTGTGCTAGAAAAATTATTATATGGCATGGAAATCCATTAATGTCCCATGTGTCCGCTACTGGCTGCAATTACTCAATAAATATATTCCACTATATAAAGTCCCTTATATGAATAAGATGGGTACTTACAGGTTTAGTAAGCTATGGGGAAGGTGGTTAGCAATGGCAGATTCCCATAACAGTTCTCTATATATTTAGCCCTATCACATGTCTGCATAAGGTGTTACTTACAGGCGTTGTTCGGTCCAAATTGATACATCTGCAGTCACTCTGTGACTGGAGACTTATGAATACCCCTAGTACATGCACTGTGTGCTACGGGGGTTCGCTTGTTTCTTAGTGGGGACCGGAGTGTATGTATGTGTTATATAAGTGTATGGAAGGGAATGAATATGTATACAATTCTATGGAAGCGAGGTCAGGCCCACTGGCCCGGAGTATGTATATCTCATACATACCCTCTGGTCCCTGTTCAGAAACCAGCAAATCCCCGCAGCACACTGTGCATGTGTTTGGGAGATTCATAAGTCTGCAGTCACACAGAGTGACTGCAGACATCGATTTGGACCGGACAACTCCTTTATTGACATATTGGAGGAGGAGGTAGATGGGCTCAATGTGGACAAATCTGAACTCATCATCTTTCCTCCATCTCACAGATCTTCCTTACCCGACCTAGCTATAACAATTAATGACATCACACTTCCCCAGTACCGAAAATCCGCTGCCTGGGAGTAACCTTTGATTCTGCCCTGTCCTTCAAACAGCACATCCAAGCTCTTTCTACCTCCTGTCACCTCCAGCTCAAAAATATTTCCAGAATCCGTCCTTTCCTCAATCTACTAAAATGCTTGTGCATGCCCTCATCATCTCCCGCCTCGACTACTGCAACATCCTTTTCTGTGGTCTCCCTGCTAACACCCTTGCACCTCTCCAGTCCATCCTTAACTCTGCCGCCCGACTAAAGGTACTGTCACACATAGAGATGTACCAGCGATCCCGACCAGCGATATGACGCGGTCAGGATCGCTGGTACATCGCTAAGTGGTCGCTAGTGAGCTGCCACACAGGCAGATCTCACCAGCGATATCGCTGGGGACGGGGGTTGCTACTTACCTGTCACACTAGGCAATCCTGACGTCCTCCCGCCCGCGTCCACGCTCATCGCTCGTCGCGCCGCAGGAAGCTGACGAGAAGCGGTCCAGGACGTTCTCGCTCGATCAGCGATAACCAGCGGGGGAGCGGGTCGTAGGTAAGTATCAGACACAGCGATGTCGCTAGCAATATCGCTATAACGTCACAAGTTATAGCGATATCGCTAGCGATATTGCTTAGTGTGCAGTACCTTAATTCATCTCTCTCCTCGCTATTTCTCCGCTTCTCCCCTCTGCAAATCTCTTCACTGACTCCCATTCCCTCAGCGTATCCAGTTCAAATTACTAACACTGAAATACAAGGCCATCTATAACCTGTCTCTCCCATATGTCTGTGAACTAATCTCCCGATACCTTCCCTCATGTAGTCTCCGGTCCTCCCAAGACCTCCTTCTCTCCTCCACACTTATTCGCTCCTCACCCAACCGCCTCCAAGACTTCTCCCGAATAGCCCCTATTCTCTGGAATTCTTTGCCCCAACAAGTCCTACTATCAACCACATTTGGATCCTTCAGACGGAACCTGAAAACCCACCTCTTCCAAGAAAGCCTACAGCCTGCAATGACCCCGCTACCTCCTTCTCTCTCACCACTACCGGTGATATCACCTCAACCAACACCGAAACTGCTGCAACCCACCAACCTACTGTCTCCTTCCCCACCATCCTGTAGCATGTAAGCCCAAAAGGGCAGGGTCCTCTCTCCCCTCTGTATCAGTCTGTCATTGCTAATTTGTTTACTGAAAGTGATCTGTGTAATTTGTATGTAACCCCTTCTCATGTACAGCACCATGGAATCAATGGTGCTATATAAATAAATAAATAATAAAAATAATAATGGGCATGAGGACTGATATGATTGGGTGTTCGGTATGAGGTTGTATATATTGTGTGTATGGATAGGATTCTCTACTTGGTGTTAATCTATATTGTATAGTAGCATAGAAAAAGAATTAAGAGTCAGTAGTTTATTGGACTGGCTTCAATGGACATTGATGATTATTACATCGTTTGTATGAGTCAAATGGTTGATGTTACTAACATTTTTATTGTGCTCATAAATGGAAAATAAAGCCTTTAAAAAAAAAAAAAAAAAAGACATTAACTGCCAAAAATTTGAAAAGACTGAAACATGAAGCTACCAGAAAGCCATTATCTTTCAGTGCAATCATATTCCAAAGCAGCAACCTTTTTGTAGTGCCAAAGAGTACAAGGTGTTCAGTGCTCCGACATGGCCAAGGTAAGGAAGGCTGAAACTCGAAAACTACTGAGCAAGACATTTCAAGACTGGGGCCAAGAAATATCTGAAAACAGATTAATCAAAGGTTTTATGAACTAATGAGATGAGACTGACTGTTGACAGACTAGACATAGGGGCCATTGGCTGGGTCAGTAATGAGCACAGACCTTCACTAGGATGCTGAGACACCAGCAAGGGCTGGTATTATGAATGATAAATTAGTTGAACCATTTTTTAGTTGAAAATGGACTCAAAATCAACTCCCAAATCTACTGACAGTTTTTATAAAGCCTTTCTCCAAACACTGGTACAGGAAAAAATCTGCAACTTGCAAGAAAGCTATGATTTTTATGCAGGACAACGTTGTTTCGCATGCATCAAAGTACTCCACTGCTTTCAGTACAGAAAAACATTACACCTCTCTGAACATTGTCGGGGAGGCTGAGGTTGGTGCTGCCCAAAAAGTTGATCGTCAACAGATTAAGAAACTGACAAACTCCATGGTTAGTTGTAGAATTCTGCACACGCAGATAATCTACTAAAAAAGATATAACCTCACTTTTACTTTCTGAAATATTCAGGTTTATTAACCTTTTGGACTGACCGAGAGCACTACAGTTGTTCAATAACAAATTTTATCATCCAAAATGCCTATAATTGTGCACACAGTGTATTTCTTTTAGTAAGTCTTTATTACTATATTTTGGATCAAGTATAAAGTCAATGGCAACTAAAAACCTACCATTTAAGGATGTGCGCCATGGGCAAAGTTTTTACTTTGTACTATCCTTCATTATTTCCTGCCCTCATCCCATCATGGACTACTTACTGAAGATTCACTGTGGTCTTTTCTTTTGTAGTATACAGGAGTTTCAACAGCATATCCAATAACCTATTTCTTAGAAGAATAAGATTGGCAGAAACAAGTCCTCCAAAGTCATCGTCGGTACCTAATTGGGTTATAAATAAAAATGGGTATTACATGACTACAGCAAGTAATCAGTTACATCATGAATATTCAGCCTGGCAGAAACCTGTCTTTAAAATGTCATAGAACATTATTATGTTCTTATGTTATTATGTTCTGAAGTGAAGAGACAGCAGCAACATAGAAGAATTAAGACTCCTTACCTGGCTCTAGTTTCTCCTCAATATTTACTTCCATGACAACGAATTTCTCACATACAGCAAAGGTTGGCAGCGTGGATGAGATGAACTGTCCAAACCTTTAAAAAAATGATTATTATTGAATGATTCCACTTTGGTACAATGTAATGCATGAAAAAACCTCTGTTACAATTGACAGTAATCGATTTGCAACAAAAACGGTCCACTGTCCACATTTGTGGACAAGGACAAGAGAAGCGCGACGTCTTTTACCCAACCTCAACCCTTCTTATGATTAGCCAACCTAGATAAATCTCATGTGTGTATCACGTCTGGCATTACGTCAGTATGTCTAATCAAAAAGAACCATGGATAGTGTCAGTCAAGAAGCAGTTCTTTGGCTCCTCCCCAGCGGCCAGAGGTTTCTGACGCTGCCAAAGGACCCAATCCTGCGAATAGCTTCTCATCTATTCTAAAACGGTGTATAATAAACTTGTTACTTTCCTTTTCACATTTCAGTCCGTAAGCACATATTACCTCAGCTGAGCACATATTACCTCAGCAGGTCATAGTTGTTTGGAAAACCTTGTAGGAGATAACTCAAGACATTACTGATAGCAGATATGGTGGGTTGTGATAGAGACATGTCTCGCAAAGTCAGTAATAACTTGGGGATTAGCTGAAATTCCCTCATGAGTTTTGCATTCTTTGCCGCTTCACTGTAACAAGATAACAATATGTCACATAAAATGCTTCTCAAGGTCTAAGATCTTCATTTAGCGTTTCATACAATGAGACAAGAGGGATTCCCATAACAAAAAAGGATCCTTACAATTTTGGCCTATTCATGATATATGACCACCATCAAAAAGAGAATAATCAACCTTGGGTTTATTTACCCATTCATTATTTTGCTCATGTAATCGTGGTTGGCAAGGAGGTCCTGACCTGTGACAGTAATAATGACTCTTGGGGTCCCATCACACTAAGCGATGCACCAGCGGTCCCAACAACGATACGACCTTGTCAGGATCGCTGGTGGCTCGCTACATGATCGCTGGTGAGCTGTCAAACAGGCAGATTTCACCAGCGATCAGGACCAGCGAGGACGCTGGTATACAAGGTAAATATCGGGTAACTAAGTGAGTGCGTCACTTAGTTACCCGCTGTGTACCTTGGATACCTGCGTGCTCGCGCTGGGAGCTGGTATCTAAGGCCTGTTTAACACATCCGTTTTTCTGCTCAGTCTAAATCCGCTAAAATGGCGGAAAACGGAAGAGACAGAGAGAAAGATTTCTTTTTTTCAGAAAAAATGGCGGATCCGTTTTTATTGCAAAACGGCAGATTTTGACTGATGGTGACAAACGGATGTGTGAAACAGGCCTAAGGTAAATATCGGGTAACTAAGCGAGCGCGTCACTTAGTTACCCGCTGTGTACCTTGGATACCAGCCCCCACCGCAAGCACGCAAATATCCAAGGTACACAGCGGGTAACTAGGCGACGCGCGCGCTTACTTACCCGATATTTACCTTGGATACCAGCTCCCAGCATCTGCTTACAGCGCTGGGAGCTCGCTGATCGTTGCTCTCCCGATGAGTGCTGGCAAGCGGGAAACCATCGATCAAAAAATGGCCCAGGACATTCCTGCACGATCAGCGAAACCCGGCGGGGGGGGGGGGGGGGGGGGCGGTCGCTGATGCGGGTCACACACAGCGAGATCGCTGTTGCATCACAGGCGATCTCGCTGTGTGTGACAGGGCCTTTACACTAACACCATTGGGAACAATATCCCTTTCCCATCATATCACATTGTTTATTATTGCTGTTTTGTGACATCCCGTTTTGCATTATTATCTACCTAGTGGTGGGGAGGGATAGGTTACGTATTGGCTACTGGCTCCTGGGCTCATAAGAGCCAAGAACTCTGGTTTCACATTATTGCTATTTTATTTGAACCTACCTTGATTCAGTGAGGAGCTCAATGAAATGTTCAAACAGTGAAAGATGGAGCTCATACGGTGCGTGAAGCCAGACCTAAAATACATAGAAGGGTATGACATTAACAATTACCTAGAATACATTAACTAAATGCTATTATATATATATTTTTTTGTCTGATTGTATTGATGGTAATGGCAATGTATTACCCGATTTTTAGGTGGGTTCCCCATTTTCACTTCTAATTTTGCAAATGTTCACTTTTAAATTATCCATTTCCAATTATACACACATCTATCTCTTAGTTTGTGTTGATTTTCTTGCCCTAATGTATATTTCATAGTGCATATGGTTCCATTAAAACAAGAATCTTTCAAGAGGAGCTGTCAGTATCTCCATGCTCCATTATTTGAAGGCAGCTAAGAGAGCGTAAGATCTGTCATTGGATGTTAAGGGGTTAAATGCTGCAAGGTCTTCTACAGAAGGCCAGCAAAATAAAGCAGCCCTCTGTAGCTCTATAGCATGCAGACATGAAGTATATGAAATTTGAATGGAATTACTGCACTAGAAAATATGAAAAATTGGGGGCACTTAGTGCATAAATTGGTCAATTCATGTGTTCCCTGCAGCCGTGATGGGCGCTGACCTACAGTAATTAAGAACAGGCACTGAACAGTGTGCAGAGCTGTGGTGTTCCGGTACCATGCACTGTGTTCTTTTGGCAGCTGCAGTGGTGGTGCCAGCAGTTTGACCACTACCGATCTCATACTGATGATCTATCTTTAGGAAAAGTCATCAATATCTCAGTCCTGGACAACCCGATTAAGTGAAGAGCAAAATTTTCAACCACTGTTAAAAAGGTTTATTTATAGGTTTCTTTGCCATTCATGGAAGTCACTAACCTCAAAGTCACAAAGTAGGTCTTGGAAAGCTGTGGAGTTGGGAATAATGGATGTCTCATGACCACTGTCCACCGTCCCAACCAAAGAAAATGTGAGATGTAAAATGTGACTGTTGAGAAGGCCTCTTTTCTTCTTCAGTAACATTGCCAACAGCTACAACAAAGACAGAATAGAATTAATGCACACTGTATAATACGTATGTGGACGTAACTCATGATTTATACAATACATTACAAAACCTCCTTCCTGACACCAATATCAGACTGGGCTACATTAGAGACCATCATCAATCTAATATAGCCCAATGCGTATGCATGAAAGGATAGACATGAAGTTGGTGAATTGAGAGAGGCTGGTGGGCAGGGAGTATTGCTTCCTGTCCCATCCCACTGCCTTAATACCCGGAGGGCAGCTACACTGTCCAGACCATCCGTACAGCCCACTGTTATCAGTATACGCTGCAGTGAGCAGATCCCAACCACTAGCACTACACACAAAAATTAAAATTCCCTTGTCATGTACAATGTGAACCCAATTAACCTAAAAGTTACAACAACCTTGAAGTCCCGACGTTATGTTAATGACACACTGCTTTTAGTTTTGGTAGAAATAATTTCCTTTCCTATGAGTGAAGGCAGAATTCACAAAGGCTGTCAACAGTATGATGAATGTGTGTAGCCTCGGGCAAAAATATATGGAGTAAAATGCAAATTTTGCATTTCGTTATCAATATTTACTCAATCCACAAAGTATACATGTATTTACTAGGTCTCAGGTCCATTACATCTAGTTATCAATTCTTGCAATAATTACAGAAATGTCCCTTTTCCTACCGCTCAAGGTCAAATGAGTCCTACAGCCAAGCCAGCACTAATACACCGTTACTGGTCAGTGTGAGAACCTAGACTAAAAAAATATACTTCTACCAGTCCGCAGGAGTGAAATATAATATTTGGTATTGTTACATGGTGCTGTACATGTTTTATATTTATTTGCATGTTCATATAGCCAACTCGATATTTTCTTCAAGAATATATTTTCTTCTATGTAACCTATACACACCATGCTTAATATTACCTGGCGAGTAACCAAATTTGTGCTCGAAAGGAAATGGAATCCATGTTAAAACTCAACATTCACTCAGCTTAGAAGTCAGAAGTTTTGTTTTTTTTATTGAAAACTTTAAAAATCTTATAAAAAACATAAGTCAATACAAACCCACTGCCCCTGTACAAAAAGAAAAATCCCCACAAACAAAACATATTTTAAAAGTCCTTTAGATTCCATTCAAGCCTAAGAAATTCACACTCCATCATCTACAGTGCCATTAATGGGACTCTGTCACCTATTTTTAGCCCTATCAGCTGCCGGCACCGCCATCAGGGGCTTATCTACAGCATTCTGTAATGCTGTAGATAAGCCCCCGATGTAACCTGAAAGATAAGGAAAACAAGTTATATTATACTCACCGGGGGCGTGGTCGGGCGCGGTGGGTATCGCGGTCCGGTCCAGCGCCTCCCATCTTCATGCGATGACGTCCTCCTTCTTACTTCTGCCGCGGCTCCTGAGCAGGTGTACTTTATCTGCCCTGTTGAGGGCAGAGTAAAGTACTGCAGTGCGCAGGCGCCGGGAAAGGTCAGAGAGGTCCGGCGCCTGCGCACTGCAGTACTTTACTCTGCCCTCAACAGGGCAGATAAAGTACACCTGCGCAGGAGCCGCGGCAGAAGTAAGGAAGAGGACCTCATCGCATTAAGATGTGAGGCGCCGGACCGGACCGCAACACCCATCGGACCGGACGCCAGGGTGAGTATAATATAACTTGTTTTTCTTATCTTTCAGGTTTCATCAGGGGGCCTTATCTACAGCAATACAGAATGCTGTAGATAAGCCCCTGATGGTGGTGCCGGCAGCTGATAGGGCTAAAAACACTGTACACTGTAAACAGAGAGCTTGGAGTAGGTGGGGTTAACTTCCTCAGCTCTGCTGTAATGCTAAATTGCTAAATCTATAACCTCTGTGTCAGAAAGGCTGCACCCAGTAAACTAACTTTAAATGACTGCCGATCGGTAAATATTTCCCGATTGATGGTTGTTTAATGATAAAAATCAATAAATATCAACCCGCCTGAAGGCTGGGTCATCGATAAAAATAGTGGACTTCATTTATGTTATTAGTCGTAATTATTTCAGTCTAATTTCACTTTTCAGTAGCTCAGTTATTCTAAAATACTATGCTGCACACATTGCTTCCATCTAAATATTTGGATAGCTTCCCCATGTTAAGGTGGTACCTGATCTCTGGGTAAAGAATATGTAAGACAAACAGATGATGAGAGTATGTGGCATGTGCAGTAATGATAAAACTCTAAGCGAAGTTACAATAATTATATATTACGTACAAATGCTGCGTGATATTTCATGGAATAATTCCAGCCATTTTTTTAATATCCAGCATACCTGATATCCTTTAATCCTTTCCATTTCTTTGCTGGCCAGTGGATTGCTCTTTACCACACAAACAAGTGCCTTGACCGCTGCATACAGACCTTCAACATCAGATGCCATTGCTACTAGACCAAGAATGGCAGCTGCACCTCCGATATACTGTAGGGTTGTAGCTACAGGTTTGGGGACAAATGTCCTTACGCCTAAAGTAAAACACAAAACACAAGTAAAACACAACCAGCTTCATTAATGGAACTAACCTATTATAAAGGGAAGAATTACTAAAATAGGAAACGCATTCAGATGCAATTTTCTGTAACTCTTCCAACAGTAAAATATATGACATTGGTTCCAAGTTAAGAAGCAGCAACAATTGCGAAACGGCGCTGTCGGGCGGTGGGGACAAGTTTACCAGCATTCAGCTTCTACCTGACCTGTAATCCACTAACCAGCAACAGGTAAAAACCTGAACTCTATTTCTTTAATGAAATGTTCCATATAATGTTTCTTTGCTGTGCCACAAACTCCAAGACAAATTCCTAGAGAAAGAATGATAAAAACCAATAGGAGACAGAGGCTTTGTATATTGACTTACAATAATATCCCTGGTGTTTTTTTTTTTTTTCTTTGTAGCTGCCCTTTAGTTCCCCCCCTTATAAGAAATAGGCCATATCCTTCTATAGTGCTGCTGCACTTTATTTAGCAATTTCTTGCATTTATTGGTGATTTTCTGGCCAGAAAGGAATTTTTCTATTGATGGGGGTCTATGGGCATTATGGACTATAGATGTAATATCATGTTCTTAAACTGCTACCATACTCTGCACCTCATGGGGAATTAAAATATTTCTTTTTACTGGTCATCCTTATCCCCCTTTTTGTTGGAGACCCCTCATTATGTCTTTTTATGCAATTCCCTATTGTTTTAAATTGCTTATTAATAAAATTTGACCTTTTTTAATAATTCACTTCTTCAATTTTCATGAAATACCTCATGATGATTTTTGTTTGGATATATTTACTGAAGTGACCATTGCCTTATTTATTTAGGATTATGGGTATAATGAATATATACAAGCAAAACACGTTATTAAAGTAGACAAGCAGGTTGAGAAAGAAGCTAGATATGCCTTCTTGGTTATCAATCATTGGGAGGGAAAGGAAGCTAAAGGAGGAAGGGGTGGAGAGGAAGGAAGCAAAGGAAAGAGAGAGAGACTAAGGAAAGGGAAGAGAGAGACTAAGGAAAGGGAAGAGAGAGAGACTAAGGAAAGGGAAGAGAGAGAGACTAAGGAAAGGGAAGAGAGAGAGACTAAGGAAAGGGAAGAGAGAGAGACTAAGGAAAGGGAAGAGAGAGACTAAGGAAAGGGAAGAGAGAGACTAAGGAAAGGGAAGAGAGAGAGACTAAGGAAAGGGAAGCGACTAAGGAAAGGGAAGCGCGAGACTGTAAGGAAAGGGAAGCGCGAGACTGTAAGGAAAGGGAAGCGCGAGACTGTAAGGAAAGGGAAGAGCGAGACTGTAAGGAAAGGGAAGAGCGAGACTGTAAGGAAAGGGAAGAGCGAGACTGTAAGGAAAGGGAAGAGAGACTGTAAGGAAAGGGAAGAGAGACTAAGGAAAGGGAAGAGAGACTAAGGAAAGGGAAGAGAAACTGTAAGGAAAGAGAAGAGAATGTAAGGAAAGGGAAGAGAGATTGTAAGGAAAGGGAAGAGACTAAGGAAAGGGAAGAGAGACTGTAAGGAAAGGGAAGAGACTGGAAAGAAAGGGAAGAGAAACTGGAAAGAAAGGGAAGAGAAACTGGAAAGAAAGGGAAGAGTGAATAGAAGGAAAGGGAAGAGAAACAGGAAGGAAAGGGAGGAGAGGCAGGAAGGAAAGCGATGGAGGAAGGAAGGGAAGGAAGGGAAGGGAAGGAAGAAAAAAAAAGAAAAAGAAGAAAAGGGCAGAAAAAGGGAAGAAAAAAGAAGGAAGGTAAGAAGAGAAAAGGAGGATAGAATTGGGAGTGGAGTAAGGAAGGTGAAGAGAGGAAGGGGGAGGTGAAAAGAGAACATAAGAAAACATTACCTAGGTAGCCAATAAGTGCTGCTCCTATTGTCCGAGCAGGGCCATTCAAATGTCCAGCTGAGTTATGCAACAGCTTCACGGGGGTGGCATTCTCATGAGATGATATTGCCAACTACAAACACAACACATATAAAGTTACAGGAATCTCATAATGCAATTGATGCCATAATTTAATATCAATTTTTTTCAGCCTGCTGCTAGACAGTAATTCACAGAGTGGCCCTAACTTCAAAGTTAAGGGCCTGTCACACTAAGCGACATCGCTAGCAATATCGCTATAACGTCACTGGTTTTTGTGGCGTAGCAGCGATATTGCTAGCGATATCGCTATGTCTGATACTTACCTCCGACCGCTCCCAAGCAGATTATCGCTGATCGCGCGAGAACGTCCTGGACCGTTTCTAGTCGTCAGCTTCCTGCTGGGCTTCCTGTGGCGCCGACGAGCGACGCGTGGACACGGGCGGGAGGACGTCTTCATCGCTTCGTCTGACCGGTAAGTAGCGACCCCTCGACCCCTGCGATGTCGCTGGTGAGATCTGCTTGTGTGGCAGCTCACTAGCGACCATTTAGCAATGCACCAGCAATCCTGACCGCGTCATATCGCTGGTCGGGATCGCTGGTGCATCGCTAAGTGTGAGAGTACCTTTACTTTACATTTTTTGTGAACAAAGTCCATATCCAGCTTTGTATACAGTGTCTGGGCTACTTGATAGGTCGTACAGTGACATATTGCAGCAGCAGTCACATGGGACTAGACGTCACTGCAGGAGGCCAGGTTGTTCAGAGACCAAAAGACGACCAAGCAATTAAACCACAGAAGAGCTAGGTGAGATGTATTTAGATTTAGGGGGGGGGGTTATCTCCCAAATTTTATTTTTGGAGAGTTGTTGGAGCAATCTGCAGAAAAATTTGCAACAAATTAAAGGGAATCTGTCACCTATTTTTTCCCCTATGAGATGCGGCCACCACCATCAGGGACTTATCTAGATAATTCTATAATGCTGTAGATAAGCCCCTGATGTAACCTGAAAGATAAGAAAAACGAGTTATATTATACTCACCCAGGGGCGGTCCGGTCCCATGGGTGTCACAGGTCCTGGATCCGGCGCCTCCCATCTTCATGTGATGACGTCCTTTTCCTTGCTTTTGTCGCGGCTCCTGCGCAGGCGTAATTCTCTGCCTTGTTCAGGGCAGAGCAGAGTACTGCAGTGCGCCGGCGCCGGGAAAGGTCACAGAGGTCCGGCACCTGTGCGCTGCAGTACTCTGCTCTGCCCTCAACAGGGCAGAGAATTATGCCTGCGCAGAAGCCGCGACAGAAGCAAGGAGGAGGAAGTCATTACTAGAAGATGGGAGGCACCGGACAAGGGACCGTGACACCCATCGGACCGGACCGCACCGGAACGCTCCCTGGTGAGTATAATAAAACTCGTTTTTCTTATCTTTCAGGTTACATTGGGGGCTTATCTACAGCATTACAGAATGCTGTAGATAAGCCCTTGATGGCGGTGGCCGCATCTCATAGGGGAAAAAATAGGTGACAGGTTCCCTTTAAGCTTGTTGTGGATTTTGACTTCCTTACTGAACTCACTGTAAAATTCAAAACAAGTCTGCATTCAATTCCCAACACAAATTTAGCAAATTTAAAAATCGATCACCAATATCTGTATAGGTTATATATGTTTTTTTTATTGAGTGCTTGCATTGCGGCCATATTTTGGAACATGCACAAAATCAAATCACATCATTTTAGAAGATCACACACAGCTGCTTGATGAACCTTACCTGCTTAGCAATTGCTTTGCTGTCCAGTTTGTTGTAAACTTTTCTTATTCTTGCCACAGTTAGAGAAGACACTGAAAGTGCATATAAACCAAAGGACACCTTTTCTTCAGGCACCAGAGATACCAATGAAGGAGTACCCGATTCATATTTGGAATCCTTACCTGCAATACAAAACAAGTCCATGTATTTATGTCTCATAGATATCATTTTAAAGAAAAGAGAAGGTAATTTGTGCTACACTTTGTGGTTGGTAATGGTTCCTTAGTAGTGATAAGCGAGTATTCTCGTTGCTCAGGTTTTCCGAGCATTTTGGCTTGCTCATGGATTTAGTTTTCATCGTCTCAGCTGCATGATTTGCGACTGCTAGACAGCTTGAATACATGAGGGGATTGCCTGTTTGTTAGGGAATTCCCACATGTATTCAGCCTGTCTAGAAGTCGCAAATCATGCAGCTGAGACGACGAAAACTAAATCTCTGAGGAAGCCAAAATACTCGGAAATCCCGAGCAACGAGAATACTCGCTCATCACTATTCCTTAGTTTCCCCAATTTTATCATAATTTTGCAATTTTATGAGAAGTTATGCAACAAACCATACTATGAAACTAGGAAGTGGGAATATATATATATATATATATATATATATATATATATATATATATATATATATATATATATATATATATATATATATATATATAAAAAAAAAAAATCAAGAAAAAAGGGCAGCACCACCAAAACAATACAGCAGGTGCAAAACCTATTCAGCAGTGTCCAAGCAGCCAAAAGGAAAAAAATAGGCAGTACTCAAATTAAAGGGAATGTGCCATCCCCAAAAAAAATTTTCAGCAATTGAAAAAATGTAAAGAATTAATGTTTACATTTTCTTAAAAAATATTATCATTTGTTTTTAATTTTGTAAAATATGAAAAATAATTTTAAAAAGTTTGGCATTTCCACTTGCTAACACTAGGGGGAGCAGATACTGAAATTTGGCACAAAAACCTAGTGTACAACTAGCTCACATTACTGTCCTGCAGTAATTATGGGCGTACAGTGTCCATGATGTTTGATTTTGATATATGATCATGCCCTAAAATGGACACTGTATGGGCGGAATCTGCTGACATGGGTGTGGTGTCACTCCTCTCCTCCCCTACTGGGTGCTTGCTAAGGGAAAAGAGAGGATGACATTTAGGAACACAGTGAGCAGCCATTTTGATGGGGCCTGCAAAGTTATACTGACTGTCTTTTCATGTAAAGTCTGGATCAGAACAGGTCACCAATCAGCAGAAATGTTTCCTGGATTTCTGTGGAGCAGACAAGAAGACGGTCCATCCATGTGTATAAAACACAGCGCTCTATGTACAATCCCTGGCACCGAACAGGGCGCCCCCCACAGACCAGCACACTGCTCTCCTGAAATACTCTGTGCTGCTGTCACCCTGCTCCCTCCACCATATATTTCTCTCTGTGACCCCCCCATAGACTAGCACACTGCTCTCCTGAAATACTCTGTGCTGCTGTCACCCTGCTCCCTCCACCATATATCTCTCTCTGTGACCCCCCCATAGACTAGCACACTGCTCTCCTGAAATACTCTGTGCTGCTGTCACCCTGCTCCTTCCACCATATATCAGGCCACTGTCGCCTCGCTTTCACACATCGCCAGGACAGGATCTGAGGAGAGGAATGGGGTCTTCGGTCACCGAGGATGGCAGGCAGCAAGGATTCTGGGAGCAGGGTGACAGCAGCACAGAGTATTTCAGGAAAGCAGTGTGATGGTCTATGGGGGGCACAGAGGGAGATATATGGTAGAGGGAGCAGAGTGACAGCAGCACACAGTATTTCAGGAAAGCAGTGTGCTGGTCTATGGGGGCACAGAGGGAGATGTATGGGGGGAGGAGCAGGGTGACAGCAGCACAGAAATCCAGGAAACATTTCTGCTGATTGATGGCCTGTTCTGATCCAGACTTTGCATGCAAAGACCCCATTCCCCTCCTCAGATTCTGTCCTGGCGATGTGTGAAAGCGAGGCGACAGGCGCAGTCCGGGGTGACGCTGGGAAGCAGGCTGTGGGGGAATGGAGCCATACAGTAACGATAAAAATGAGACCACTCTCTTCAGCTGCCTCACCAGCCCTCCCCTGACTGCACCTATTACCCCTGACCCGTGTGCAGGTGCTCAGCCAGAACCACCCTAGAATGGGTCCCCTTTTAGCAGATCACAAATAATAACGCCATATACTTCACACACAATGCCGCCATATAGATCATACACAATACCACCATGTAGATCACACATAAAACCAGCAGGGTGACAGCAGCACAGAGTATTTCAGGAGAGCAGTATCACACGGCAGAGAATTAGATACACGGCTCAGCAGACAGTATCACACAGGATAGGAATAGATACACGGCTCAGCAGACAGTATCACACAGGAGGGGATGAGATACACGGTTCAGCAGTCAGTATCACACAGGAGAGGATTAGATACACGGTTCAGCAGACAGTATCACACAGGAGAGGATTAGATACACGGTTCATCAGTCAGTATCACACAGGAGAGGATTAGATACACAGCTCAGCAGGCAGTATCACACAGGAGAGGATTAGATACACGGTTCAGCAGTCAGTATCACACAGGAGAGGATTAGATACACGGTTCAGCAGTCAGTATCACACAGGAGAGGATTAGATACATGGTTCAGCAGTCAGTATCACACAGGAGAGGATTAGATACACGGTTCAGCAGTCAGTATCACACAAGAGAGGATTAGATACACGGTTCAGCAGTCAGTATCACACAGGAGAGGATTAGATACACGGCTCAGCAGGCAGTATCACAGGAGACAGTATTACAGATATGCCCACACTGGTGAAACTTCCAGCCCCCCCCCAATTATACACTACACTATGGGCTGTATATGTCACTGTCCTCCTCAGACAGCCATGAAAGCTCTCATAAAAGCAAAGGTGTCAGATTACCGGAGATCACTGGGGCTGTGTGTGAGTGAGGAGGCAGAGACAGAGCAGAAGGACAGTGGAGCTGGAGCAGGAAGCACGGTGCAGAAAGTGGAGCTCAGCAGATAGCACTGGGCTACAGTAAAATGGCGCCCAGCCACACCTACAGCAGTGAATGGTGCAGCCCACAGGGGCGTGCTCAGTTCACTGCTAATGAGGCTGCATGGTGGGGTCGGGAACCGCCCGCAGTCTCCTATGTCCAGGGATGGCCATATTTGCAGACTGTATGAGTCCTCCACAGATCTGCAAATCAAGATGGCAGCGTCCAGTGGCTACATTAAAACATTATTACAAACAAACCATAAATCCTAGTTAGTACAACATTTGCTGAAACAACATGTTTTGTTACTCTTTTTTTGCAAATTATATAAAATTGCAGCACCTTTCCTTTAAATGTGAAAAAAGTGGATACTTTACTGATCCTCAGATGGCAACGTTTCAACGGTGACCCGTCTTTGTCAAGCCAAAGACGGGTCACCGTTGAAACGTTGCCATCTTAGGATCAGTAAAGTATCCACTTTTTTCACATTTAATTTGAGTGCTGCCTATTTTTTTTCTATATATATATATATATATATATATATATATATATATATATATATATATATATATATATATATATCACAGCTTACCTGGTCCCCCCGTCTGCAGTTAAGCCAATCACTGCCCACAGTTTAGACATCAGGGTTGTAAATAAGTCATTTCTACAGTCAGTGATTAGCTGCAGCAGTCGCGCTGTCACTGGAGATGGGTAAATAAAGACTGTTGGGGACCAGGGAAGCATCGCCAGATGATCGGCTGGCGATTGTGGAGGTAATACTCTTTTACAGTTAGTATTTCACAGTTTATTATTTTTGGCAAGGGCACTGTTTTGCAACGTTTGACAAATCATCATCTTAAGAAGAAAAAAAAACTCACAAGGAGAACAAACTGCTTGAAAGCTTCCAACGTAATTTGGTCCCAGTTCATAAATGACTCCAACACTGGGGGCAGTCAAGACTTCCTCCAAAAAGTGAGTTGGTCCCAGACGCCAAACAAGGGAAGAGAGTTGGCGTTGAGCAGGAGGAGTGCCAATATACGAATAGACGGTACTAACCACAGGTGGATTAGCTGAACCTGACCCGCCAGGCGTACTGTGTACATAATGGAGCTGTGGAGATTAGAAAATATATGAAATTCAATGCTATATTTCATAAAAACTGTAGTTTTTGTGAAATTCTATTGTTAAAGAAGCACTCCCATCAAAATTTGTATCATCTTAATATATTGCAATTATTGTTTTATAGCACTGTGTACTTACAATTGCACATTTTGCCTATCTACCCAGATAATTCCCTTTTCCATTAGATCTATGACATCACGTGATTCAAAACTTGACTAGCTGAAGCCTTCTAAGCTGTATGTAGAAAGAGGAGGTCAATTTTCTCTGTACAAGTCATGAGTTACTGCAAAAGTCTATTGTGGAGGGGAGAGCAGGGAAGCTGGGTCAGAAGTTGAAGAGGAGAATGAGTCATGTAGGGACAAGTACCTTCCGGTTTCAACATAGATCAGATAAAAGAGAAGCATTATCTGGATAGAAAGGCAAAATGAGCAATTATAAGTACACAGTGCTATATAATATGATAATTACAATATATTAAGAGGATAAAAACTTTGATGGGAGGAGGAGGAGAGCTTCTTTAAACTGGAAAAAAAATTAACAGATTGAGATTTAAAATAAATTCATACAGAACAAGTTTTATCTTCGGCTACTCTTTAAAGAGAACCCGTCACCAGAATTTTATACCCCAAACTTGATCTAATGATTTGCAAGTGAACTGAGGTTTGACATTACACTTGCAGCCCTCCTGCCTCACTCACTCCACCTACAGGTCAGTCCTGCCTGAGATCTGCCTTTCAGTCGGAGACATGAGGCAGACAGCAGATGGAAAATAGGGAGAAAGGACAGGAAAGCTGTGAATGCAATGTCCCACCCCAACGCACTTGAAACACAATAGCATAAAATATCAACTATGGATTTTACTGAAACAGGTATGAGCTAGGTAAGGATTTTAACAGTATTAAAGGGGTTGTCCGATCAAAACCGATAAGTCTGCAGTCATTCTGTGTGACTGCAGACTTATGAATCCCCCCATACATGCACTATGCGCTGTGGGGACTTGCCGGTTTCAGACCCGGGACCGTAGGATATGGATGAGTTATATATAACCCCAGTCAGTGGGATTGGCCTCGCTTGCACCATACACTTGTGCGGAGCAGAAGGTGCTCCCCGACCAGTGATGCGGACGGCAAGTGGGTGTGTCTGACTAGACGAAGTGGCCTTTCTCCATACAAGTGTATGAAGAGCGAGGCTGCGCCCACTGGCCGGGGGTATATATAACTCATACATATCCTCTGGTCCCAGGTCTGAAACTGGTGAATCCCCACAGTGCACAATGCGTATGCTGTGGGGGATTCATAAGTCTGCAGTCACACAGAATGACTGCAGATTTATCAGTTTTGACCAGACAACCCATTTAAAGCACCTTTATGTAGCTTTTAAAGGGAATCTGTCACGTCTCGGGACGTATGTGACCTATTAATATGGGCATACAGGTAATAGAAATGTTACACTAGTCCTACCTACAGTGGGGGAAATAAGTGTTTGATCCCTTGCTGATTTTGTAAGTTTGCTCACTGACAAAGACATGAACAGTCTATAATTTTAAGGGTAGGTTAATTTTAACATTGAGAGACAGAATATCAAAAATAAAATCCAGACAATCACATAGTATAAATTATATAAAACAGGATTTTGGTTGCTTACCGTAAAATCTGTTTCTCAGAGTCTTCAATGGGGGACACAGAAACCGTGGGTGTGTGCTGCTGCCTCTAGGAGGTTGACACTATGCCATGAAAAAATGTTAACTCCGCCTCCGCAGTGTACACCCCTCCGACCGGCTGTAGGACAATCAGTTAGTGAAAAAGCAGTAGGAGACATTGTCAAGTCAGCCAATCATATAAACATTATAAGTAACAATCATGGGAGGGCACAGTGTACCCCAATGAAGACTCTGAGAAACAGATTTTATGGTAAGCAACCAAAATCCTGTTTTCGCTTTCATCTCATTGGGGGACACAGAAACCGTGGGACGTCCAAAAGCAGTCCCTGGGGAGGGAGAAGACAGAAACTTCCTTCAGGTCGGAAAACTCACCACTGCCGCCAGAAAAATTCTTCTGCTAGGCTGGCGTCCGCTGAAGCATAGGTATGGACCTTATGGAACCTTGAAAAGGTATGAACAGACGACCAGGTAGCTGCCTTGCACAATTGCATGGCTGATGCCCTATGGTGTACCGCCCAGGAGGCGCCCACCGCCCTGGTTGAGTGAGCCTTGACCCCAGCGGGGGGACACCCTGTTCTTCACACGTTAGGCTTCCAGAATTGACATTCTGATCCAGAGGGCGATTGTCGCCTTAGAGGCCAGCCGGCCTCTTCTCACACCATTAGGAATGACATAGAGCGAGTCTGTTTTCATGAATGGAGCAGTCCTAGTCAGGTAGACCCTTATCGCCCTGACCAGGTCCAGTTTATTGAAAGAACGCTTCAGAGGATGAGTTGGGGCGGAACAAAATAACGGAAGGATTATATATATACCCTGTTTCCTACCAGCTGTCCTAGCCTTCCTCCAGGCATGATTAGATGCCGGTCTTGCCCTAAGTTCCTTGAAAGGCCAAGTATCTGCTCTATTTATTCTTTTCCAACGGAATTTGGCCTCTCGCATGCAGGTTAAAACCTTTCTTCAAGGGGTGGCGCATACAGCTCCTCCTTACAGATCCCCAGTGGCTCCATGGGATTTTAACCTGGTCTTGGAAGCTTTCACAGATTCACCCTTTTGAGCCCCTCCTGGAAGCTCCCATGACCTTTGTGTCTTGGAAGGTGGTAGCTATCACCTCTATTAGGCGGGTTACAGAGTTGGCGGCCCTGTCCTGTCGCCCTCCATTTTTTGATTATGCACCAAGACAAGGTTGTTTTGCGGCCTCCCCCTATCTTCCTTCCCAAGGCGGTATCTGCCTTCCACCTGTTCTGTCGAGACGCCAGAAGGTCAACATCCGGAGTCCCCCATAGCCGGCAGATTTGATGGAAACACATCCTGATGTAAGCACTATTCTCCTGCTGCGAGCCCCTCCCGACTGAGGATGTCGGCGGCCGTGTTGTATCTGCCGGGGATGCAAACTGCCGATATTGCAGGAACCGCGGCTTCCGCGCAGCTGAAGATTCTGGATACCTCGGCCGATGCCCGGGGACTCCTGGTTCTCCCCTGGTGATTGATGTATGCCACGCTGTGGCATTGTCTGTCTGAATCCGGACTGGCTGATTCTTGAGGCATCCTTCCCAATGTAGGAGTGCTAGAAAGACCGCCCTCAGTTCTAGAATGTTGATCGACAGTGAGGATTCTTGCCTCACCCATCTCCCCTGGACCGTCAGGTGACGGAATACCGCACCCCAGCCCAGGAGGCTGGCATCCGTAGATATCACCTGCCAGTGGACAGGGGGAAAGGACCATACCAGATGAACAAGGGGGGGGGGCAGCCATCACTTGAGGGATTGCCTGGCCTGACTGGAATGGAGGAAGGAGCAATCCAGTGAGGAGATGGACCTATTCCATTGAAGGAGGATGTCTCTCTGAAGTATCCTGGACCGGAACAGGCCAAAGGGCATCGCCTCTAAAGCTGCCACCATCCTCCCCAGGACCCTCATGGCAGTGTGAAAAGATAGGAGTCGGTATTCTAGCAGAGAGCGAATTCCCTGTCGGAGAATAATCCACTTCCTTTCGGTAAGAAAGACCCTCGAGCGGCGGGTGTCGATCAGCATCCCTAAGAACTCTAGGCGTTGTGTTGGTGCAAGGCGGGATTTTTCCCAGTTGATGAGCCAACCAAACTGGGACGGCGTGTTTAGAACCACAGATAGGTTTTCCTGAGCCTGATCGAAGGTGGGTGCTTTGACGAGAATATCGTTGCGATATGGGGCTAATACTATGCCTCTGACCCTTAATATAGCTACCATTGCTGCCATAATCTTTGTAAAAATTCTGGGGGCTGTTGCCAGCCCAAATGGCAGGGCCACAAACTGGAAATGCTGCCGATGGACAGCGAGGTGCAAATATCTTTGATATCCCTGAAAAAATGGGGATGTGCAGGTAGGCATCCCAAATGTCTATGGAGCATAGGAATTCCTGATCCTGCATAGAGGCAATCACCGACCGGATCGACTCCATCCTGAAGCAGCGTAGGCGGACCCATTTGTTTACCCTCTTGAGGTCTAGTATGGGACGAACCGAGCCCTCCTCTTTTTGGTATCACAAACAGGTTTGAGTAAAATCCTGTAAAACGCTCCTGCTCGGGTATGGGGATGATTACTCCTGCGCTGAGGAGAAAGTCGATTGCCGCAAAAAAACCTGAGGCCATGGCAGCGTCCTTTGGTGGTTGGGATAGAAAAAGCGGTCTCGTGGAAGCGCATTGAATTCTATCTTGCATCCTGTGGATGCCACCTCCCCTACCCGGGTATCCTCTACTGAACTCCGCCAGACATCTCTGAAGAAGAGAAGGCGGCCTCCTAGTCTGGGAGAGGGACTGGGAAAGAAGCTGGAATCCCTGCAGCGTCCGGCTGAAGAGGATCTGCCTGGCCCCGACCTGGTAGCTCTCCTGTGGGAATTGCGAGGGCGCCATGAAAGGGGGGCCCGAAAGGACACCTTCTTCCCGTCTTTCGGCGCCTGTGACCGATGTGGGCCCTGAGCATAAGAGTCTGCCGCTGGGGCACAACGAAAAGGATGAAAGGATTGGGCCTTTCGTTTGAAAGCATATTGA
The DNA here is from genome assembly GCF_039654945.1 of Dendrobates tinctorius. NCBI lineage: Eukaryota > Metazoa > Chordata > Amphibia > Anura > Dendrobatidae > Dendrobates > Dendrobates tinctorius. The sequence goes on along the minus strand of NW_027361679.1, from coordinate 42,983,362 downwards.
CCAGACCTGGCCTGAGGGAGAAGGGAGCTTGTGCCCTCTTTAATGATTTGCTCTAGGGGGCGGGGCCTAGCTCTTCATGTGAGAAGTCGGGTGGCTGTGCTTCTTTGCCACCATTAGCCTCAATTATCCTGCACAGAGCCCGAACCAGCTTATTCCTTTACCAGGATCAGATGTCTGAAGGTCCCAGGAGTCAGGGGTGAGCTTCTGCCAGACTCAGAGAGACAGACATGGGCCGCAAAAGGCAGAAAGATGTCGGAGCCTGCAGCAGTGCCTCAGTCCAAGATGGTGCTGAGAGAGAGGAGGAGGCGGGAAGAAGAAACACAGCCTTTGCACAGAGGCTGTAAGTCTCAGCCCGGCTGAACAGGTATGTGAAGGGCATAGAGACAGATGAAGAAGGAAATGGAGGGAGTGAGAAGCACAGAGATGAGGAGGAAGACGATGAGGAGATGCCTGTGCTGAATGCAGAGCTGGAGCAGGAGGAAGAGGGGGATGGTGACACTGTGCAGTTAGCTGAAAGTGCAGATGTAGCAGAGCCCACCCTGCGGGATGTATTCCAAGCTGTCTTATACTGCAAGACTGCCTTAACTGCTCTAACAAAGCAAGTGAATTGCTTGAAAGAAGAAATGGGAGGCATAAAAACATCTATGCAGAAAGTTACAGCCAGATTAACTGAGGTGGAGGACAGAGTTGGTGTAACAGAAGATCACTTAACCTCAGTGCAAAAGACACAACAACAGCACACTCAGAGGATCACGGTAGTAGCCAATAAAAATGATGACCTGGAAAACCGGTCACGTAGGAACAATTTGCACGTTGTGGGCATCCCTGAGAGAGCTGAGGGTGCTGACCCCACAACCTTTATTTAAACCTGGCTGCTGGACAAGTTTGGTGCTGATAACTTGTCGAGAGTGTTTGCGGTGGAGCGTGCCCATCGCGTACCCATGAGACCCCCAGTGCCGGGAGATGGACCTCGCACGATGCTAGCCAGAATCCTGAATTGCAGAGACAGGGACACTATCTTACGAAAGGCTGCAAAGTTGACAGATCTTAACCTGGAGGGCAAACAAATCGAAATATACCCGGATTACTCAGCCGAGGTGCAAAAGTTGCGACTGCGGTATGGCAAAGTGAAGAAACAGCTCCGCTCTTTGCATTTGAAATACTCTACAATTTATCCTGCTAAATTAAGAGTGGAAGCTTTTGGAAAAGTCATTTTTTCCCCGTCACCGGTTGAGGCTGCTTCGTGGTTGGAGCGCAACCGGAGAAAATTGAGAGAAGATAATGGCAATATGACCACATGACCCTGCTAGACTGATCACTGGACAGGGTTGTGGAGCTGCTTTACTCTGCGAAATAGGAGCGCAGAGGAGGGGGAGAACTCCCCACTGGGATCTACGTATTATGGTTAATTGTTTGACTAATGGTTCGGGACTATGCATACTGTTGACAATATGGCGGAGAGGCTGCCAATGATGGAGGAGGACACGACGCATGTTGAAGTGCGGAATACTGAGAAGTTGCTCAGGTTCTTTGAGCTCTCACTCTCACGTTGGGGAGAGAGTGACAACTGCAAAAGGGGAAGGGTGGGGGGAGGGGAAGCGGAGAGGGATGGGGGGAGGTTGGTGGTGCGGATTTGTAGGGAGATGGGGGTTTTCATGCTGTTTGACCAGGTATGATTGGGACCACAATGTAATGATGTTACTTGATGATGATGGATTGTTCTTTCTAATGCACAATGAGTAACCGTACTGTTCGGATGTTAAGTTGGAATGTACGTGGTATATCTGATAAGGTTAAGAGGGCGGCTGTTCTGAATCATATCAAATCCTGTGAACCTATGATCGCGTGCTTGCAGGAGACACATCTCACTAGAGACACTATGCACTGGTTGTCAAGAGCCTGGATGCTAAAGACATATCATTCTACTTATTCCTCGTACTCCAGGGGGGTGTCAGTCCTAATACACAAAAACACACATTATGAAGAGCTGGAAGTGCATGTAGACAGTGAAGGGCAGTATGTATGGATTGCTTGCAGATTGTTCGGACACAAAATGATTTTAGTGGCTTTATATATCCCTCCACCTTACTCTAAAAAGAAACTACAAGCAGTACTGGAACTGACGGGCAGATGGGGGGAGACTCCATTGTTGATTATGGGAGATGTTAACAACACTATGAATGATTATTGGGATAAAGTACGACCGGCAGGTACGGAAGCTGGACAGGACAGGATGACTGCCTTTGGCAAGTATGTAGGGGAACTTGGGCTGGTAGATCTGTGGAGAGTACGAAATGAGGGTAAGAGGACTTTTTCATGTCACTCGGCAACACATGGAACACTGTCGAGGATAGACCTGGCTTTGGGGGATACCGCTATGGACGGGATGGTGGGGGAGGTGGAATACCTACAGAGGACTCTCTCGGATCATGGTCCTATGGTGGTCACGCTTCTGGTGAGATCTGCTCAGGGTCAGAGGGGAGGTTGGCGTCTTCACCCGACGTGGCTTAAAGTGGTGGACATGGGTGGCATAACCAAAGAGCTAGAGCACTTCTTCCAAATGAACGAAGGGAGTGCTGAGGCCACAACGGTATGGGATGCCATGAAGGCGTTTACGAGGGGACTTTTTATAAGTGAGATTGCGAGGTGTAAGACCAAAACTAAATTGGCAGATCAACAAATAAAGGATGACCTGACAAGAGCGGAGGCAGACATGATTTTGGCGCCAACGAGTGAAGCTCACAATAGACTAAAATTGGCTCAGGAGGCAGTTGATAAACTGCACATGATGCAAGCTGAGAGGAAAAGGGCATTTCAGCAAGCTCAATTCTTTGAAGAAGGAGAGAGTAGGTCACTTGTTGGCGGTGATATCTGCGGCACAAAGGGAGTCTTCCAGGGTGTATAAACTGAGAGATCAAACAGGGGCGACTCTGACAGACACAAAGGACATACTGGAGGTCTTCAAGGCATATTACATGGCACTGTACACTTCGAGAGCACGGGACACAGAGGGGGATGTGGAGAAATTTTTGGAAGGCATTTCACTACCTAAATTGTCTGAGGAAGATAGGTTGAGGTTGGAAGAACCTGTGAGTGTGGAGGAGGTGGAATGTGCAATACTGTCTATGCCCAATAACAAATCACCGGGAGCTGATGGTCTACCTGGGGAGGTGTACAGGGAGTTAGTGGAACTGCTGGCTCCGAAATTGAAATCTGTGCTTGATGAGGCTTTAGTGACGGGGGCACTGCCGAGATCAGTGGAGGAAGCGGTGATAGTAGTTCTGCCGAAGGAGGGAAAAGATCCCATGGATGCGGAGTCGTACAGGCCCATTTTGTTGTTGACAACGGATGTCAAAATACTCGCTAAGATCCTGGCCACCCGACTCACCGGGGTTGCGCATACAATTATACACGAGGACCAGTCAGGCTTTATGCCTAACCGCTCCACGGCTGTTAACTTAAGAAGATTATTTCTTAATATGCAACTGCCTGCTGATAATGGTGGCAGGAGAATAGTGATGTCATTGGACGCTAGGAAAGCATTTGACAGCATGGAATGGCAATACTTATGGAAAATCATGGAACTGATGGGATTCGGCCCCACGTTCATGGCCTGGGTGAAGTTATTGTACTCATCCCCAAAGGCGGTAGTTAAGGTGAATGGAGAACAGTCCGGGATGTTTGACTTGCATAGGGGCACAAGGCAGGGGTGTCCGCTGTCCCCGCTATTGTTCGCGGTGGCAGTGGAGCCCCTGGCGGCCAAGATCAGAGCTGAGAGGGGAGTGGTCGGATTTAAATTTGGGAAGCTGGAAGAAAAAATATCATTGTATGCCGACGACATCCTGTTGTTTTTGGAAAGTGCAGGAGAGACACTGGGGTGCGCGATGGATGTAATTAAACAATTTGGGAGCATTTCGGGACTGGAGATAAATTGGCACAAGTCTTATGTCATGGCTGTGGATAGAGCAATAGAAGCGGAGGAGATAGATGAGAAGGGGAAACAACTCCAGCTAGTTTCACAGTTTAAATACCTAGGGATATGGGTAGCTCTTCCACTGTCCCGATTCACGGGTCTGAATTTGGTTCCTCTGCTAGAGAAATTTAAAGGGAAAATAGGTGCATGGTGCAAATTGGCTTTAACGGTAACGGGTAGAACTAACCTGATTAAGATGGTCCTTATGCCACAACTAATTTACGTTTTGCACAATTCGCCGATATGGCTACCAAAAAAACGGTTTCGGAGGAATTGATTCTATCTTCAGATCCTTGATATGGGGCAAGAAGCAGGCACGGATTAAATTTGGAACTCTGCAAAAAGGAAAGGAAGAGGGAGGACTGGCCGCACCAAATCCATGGGTCTATTTCTTGGCAGTACAGGGCCAGCATGTCAGGGGATGGAGAGAGCTCGATTGTGGAGGAGCAGCTCACCGGGTGCTGGTACATGTGACGGGGAGACGCCCACTTATCCAGGGTCTAGAGTATGGTACCTTTAAGAAACTGGGAGCACCATATCCTACCATAGGCATGAATCAGAAGGTATGGGACACCATTAAAAGGATCAGAGGGGTGGATGAGCTGACTAGGTACTCACCGGTGTGGGACAATGAGCATCTGCTGGAACTTAATAAGCTGCGTCAAATGGGCAATTGGAAGGCGAAAGGAGTGAGATATGTGTGCCAGCTGCAGAGTGGAACGGACCTGAAGACCTTTGAGACATTGAGAGAGGAATTTGATTTGCCTTCGGTATGGGGGTTTCAATACTATATGCTTCGACATGCTTGGAGGGCACAGTGTAGATTGGGAGCCATGACGGTTCAGGGCGACATTGTACTAGACTTTGTGTGTATGAAGGGAGGGACGAGGGGAGTTATATAGAGCATATATCATGATCTACTACACTCCTATCTGGGGGACAATCACCTCACTGCAAAGAGTAAATGGGAGAGGGAGGTGGGTACCCTCACAACAGAACAATGGGAGACTATTCTTGAATATGTCCCGAAGATCTCTCTAAGCGAGCAGGCACGGCTCTCCCAATTACATGTAATACATAGAACATACAAAACACCGCTGGTCCTATTGAAGGCGGGCTTGAGGGGAGACTCTAGCTGCCCTAGATGTGGCACAGACCAGGCCGGACTGTTACATATTTTATGGTCGTGTCCGCGGCTGGTGGCATACTGGCTGGTCGTTATCAACAAAATTGAGAGAGCTTATGCATGTACGCTCGACAGGAATCCAGTGCTGTGTGTTTTGGGGGAGGTGGATGGGATACCTGTCTCAGAACATTACAAAGTGGCAATAGCGAGGTTGCTGTATGTGGCACGCAAACTAATAGCACGAAAATGGAAGGATTCGGAACCCCCCACTAGGAGGGAATTTATTGCTCAGACACCTACGGTAATGCATTTAGAGGAAAGCATTTACAGGCGAAGGCATGGTGAAAGCACTTTCGAAAAAATATGGTCCGCCTGGATGGCGGTGATATGATTGCTAAGACTCTCAAGTATACCCGGCATAAGGAGTATTGGGGGAGGGGGGAGGGGGGGATGGCTTTGATTGTATTACTACAAGATATGTGAATTGTTACATGTATATTGATATCCACTGTTTATTGTTTAAAATCTTTTGAAACCTAAATAAAAATAACTGGTTTAAAAAAAAAAAAAAATGATTTGCTCTAACATAGGACCAAAGCATCGGGAACCCTGAAAAGGCAGATTGGTCAGGGTTTTTTTTTTTTGAGGACAAAGCAGCCCGACAGGCCTTTAGCCAGACCATCCGCCGGCTACCATGTTGCTGGATGCTTGGGCTGCGCAAGACGCTGCATCCAAGGCTGCTGATACCCTATATTTCCCAGCCTGAGAGATTTGGTCTGCGAACTCCGCTAGTTCTGCTGGTGGGAACCCGGCCAATATGCCCTGTCTAAGCTAGCTACCCAAGCTGAAGCGCAGGCCGGACACAATATAGCGTCTGCTGCCTCAAAGCCGGATCTTGCCAGGGATTCTACCCTTCTATCATTAGGATCCTTCAGGGCTGCCCCACTGGCGAGTGGAAGGACTGTTTTAGTAGAGAGTCTGGACACTGGTGGATCCACTGAAGGGGAGGAGGTCCAGTTGCAGTGAGATCTTGATACAAGATCCCAAACCGGCTTCCACTTAAATGAGAAAGCCTGATCATCAGGCTTCGATGTGGCGTCCTTAATGTTAAAGGTCTCATTGACAGCAGCAATGAGGTCATGGACCATATCCTTGATGCCCTGAGACTGATCTGGCCCATACTCAGAACCCTCCTCCGAGTGCGACTCTGATAATGCCTCGCCTGATTCTGGGGAGGAGGACCGGGAGGAGGCAGATGGCCAGAGAAACTCTGGCGGTGAGATGGATTAAGAAGGGGACCTGAGTTGATGGTCCTGTCTAAACCTTTTACGGCCTCTAGAAGGTCCGAAAAGGGGGCTCCTTCAATGCGCCTGGGTCCACTGGAGTCTGAAGTGGCAATCTGTCAAGTACCGTTACCAAGGTCTGTGATACCATGGTAAGGTCGGCCACGGATTTAGATAAGGAAGAGGCCCGTCCTGGACACTCACTGTCTCCTGCGGCAATAAATGACCCCTGGGCGGCAGGCAAGACTGCTTCATCCAGCTCCTGGGATAATGAGCGAGCTTTGGCAGGAAAGGCGGGGGCTGCACCTGCCCTCTAGCGTAGGTAATACAGTGGGTCTGCTGAAATCTGAGCAGAGTGGGGAGGACTGAAACGAAGGAAGTCTGTTATTGCATGAGGTACATACAAAAATCTTTAACGATGGTATCTGAAGAGGATGAGCGGGACTGCTCTCCCTTGGGCATACTGATAGGCCCTTCTAACTGGAGCTGACCGTCGGGGTTAAAGAGTGGAGTGAGGGAGCAACAACTGTAGTGCAGTACTCACAAACCCACGTCCTGTGTCGCTGCCGCCCGAAGGCAGAGAAAAGAGAGAGGTGAGCAGCCCTGCCGCTGCCTAGAAGCTTATGAAAAACCCCGCCCGGAACCGGTGGGTGGGGCCCAGCGCCAGACTTCCTGGAGCACCAGGATGGCGCTGGTCCCAGAAGAGGACACCGGAGGGCTGAGCCTACCCCGGAAGCCAGGATCTGACATCAGGAGCGCGTGTGCTGGACTCTGAAGCCGGTGGGGAGCCGCTGGAGCCCAGGAGCATAATGCTGCCGCGGGAGGAAGGATGGGAGGCCGCCGCAATCCACATTCCTGCAGTGCTTGGAAGTAGGTACTGGCTCTTTGAGATAAGTTAGAGCCACGGGCTGTAGCACGGGGTAACAGTGATCCCCTCCATAAATGCAAGGAAAAGAGATTCTCTTTTCCTTTTTTTTTTTTTCTCAAAAAAAAAAATGCTGCAGCCTCTTACCTCCAGCTCCCCCCGTGACAGGGAGCAGTTACCTGAACGAAAAGATTGCTGTCCCAAATCTTTTCTGCAGGGCATCTCTCTTGATCATCAGGCTCTGGAGGGCGAGTGATGGGAGACGAAGGTCAGGACCAGGAACGATCACCTGAACACGAGTCTGTGTTAGGGGCTAGGGTCCTGCCATTGGGATCTATGAGGACACGGGGTGGCAGTACACGCTGTACTCATAATCCCGGTGTAGGAGTACAGATGTAGCAGATCTACTCTGTATCCCTCCATGGTTACCTGAAAAGGAACGACGCACATTGAGGTAGGCATGGGTCTTGTAAGAGACCCTGTCCACCTCCTATCTGACACCAAGCAAAACTAATTGTCCTACAGCCAGTCGGAGGCGTGTATACTGCGGAGGCGGAGTTAACATTTTTTTCATGGCATAGTGTCCAACTCCTAGAGGCAGCAGCACACACCCACGGTTTCTGTGTCCCCCAATGAGACGAAAGAGAAATTTATTTGCATTTTGCAGTGAGAAATAAGTATTTGATCCCCTACCAACCTTTAAGAGTTCTGGCTCCTACAGACCAGTTAGACGCTCCTAAACAACTCGTTACCTGCATTAAAGACAGCTGTCTTACATAGTCACCTTTACAAAAGACTCCTGTCCACAGACTCAATTAATCAGTCAGACTCTAACCTCTACAGCATGGGCAAGACCAAAGAGCTTTATAAGGATGTCAGGGACAAGATCATAGATCTGCACAATGCTGGTATGGGCTAGAAACCCATACGTAAGACCCTGGGTGAAAAGGAGACATCTGTTGGTGAATTAGTAAGAAAATGGAAGAAATATAAAATGACTGTCAATCGAGATGAATCTTGGGCACCATGCAAAATCTCACTTCGTGGAGTATTCTTGATCATGAGGAAGGTGTCTAAAACTACACGGAGGGAAATTGTTAATGATCTCAAGGCAGCTGGGACCACAGTCACCAAGAAAACCATTGGTAACACCTTACCTTTGTAAAAGTTTAAAATCCTGCAGTGCCCGCAATATCCACCTGCTCAAGAAGGCACATGTGCAGGCCCGACTGAAGTTTGCCAATGAACAGCTGGATGATTCTGTGAGTGATTGGGAGAAGGTGCTGTGGTCAGATGAAAAAAAAATTTGAGGTCTTTGGCATTAACTCAACTCGCCGTGCTTGGAGGAAGAGAAATGCTGCCTATGACCCAACGCCATCCCCACTGTCAAGAATGGAAGTGGAAACATTATGTTTTGGGGGTGTTTCTCTGCTAAGGGTGCAGGACTACTTCAACGCATCAATGGGAGAATGGATGGCGCCATGTACCGTAAAATCCTGAGTGACAACCTCCTTCCCTATGCCAGGACATTAAAAATGGGTCGTGGCTTTGTCAACCAGCAAGACAATGACCCAATACACACAGCCAAGGCAACAAAGGAGTGGCTCAAAAAGAACAAAAAGAAGCACATTAAAGTCATGGAGTGGCCTAGCCAGTATCCAGACCTTAATCCCATAGAAAACTTATGGAGGGAGTGGAAGCTCCGTGTTGCCAAGCGACAGCCTCAAAATCTTAATGATTTAGAGATGATCTGCAAAGAGGAGTGGACAAAAATTCCTCCTGACATGTGCGCAAACCTCATCAACAACTACCAAAAACATCTGACTGCTGTGCTTGCCAACAAGGGTTTTGCCACCAAGTGTTAAGTCTTGTTTGCCAGAGGAATCAAATACTTATTTCTCACTGCAAAATGCAAATAAATTTATATAATTTACCGTATATACTAGTGTATAAGCCGACCCGAGTATAAGCCGAGGCACCTAATTTTGCCACAGAAAGCTGGGTAAGCTTGTTGACTCAGGTATAAGCCGGGTATGCATTGTCCCCTCATCCCTGTGCCGGTATCACAGTCATCACATAATATCATGTAATAATGGTATAATCACCGGTGACACTGAGAAAGCTCCTAGTGTCAGAGCGCCCCCACAAACAGTCAGGGAGTACACATATCATAGTGCTCCCATAAGCAGTCAGGGATTACACATAATATCATAGCTCCCCCATAAGCAGTCAGGGAGTACACAATATCATAGCACCACCATAAACAGTCAGGGAGTACATATAACGATGCCAGAGCGCCCCATAAGCAGTCAGGGAGTACACACAAACAATGCCAAAGAGTACATAACAGTACCAGAATGCCCCCATAAACAGTGTCAAATTGTCCCCATAGACAGTGTCAGACAGTACACAAACTGTACCAGAGTGCCCCTAAGCAGTGCCAGACAGTACACATAAGCAGTGCCAGAATTTCCCCATAAACAGTGTCAGTTGTCCCCATAAACAAAGCCAGAGAGCACACAAACAGTGCTGGAGTGCCCCATAAGCAGTGCCAGACAGTACCCAAGCAGTGCCAGAATTCCCCCATAAACAATGCTAGAGAGCACACAAACAGTGCTAGAGTATCCCCCATAAACAGTGGCAGACAGTACACATAACCACCCCCCCTCCTACTCACCCTCCTGGCTTCCCTGGATCTCCATCCTCCCTGCTTCTCTGTTATCCCGGGGCTGGCAGCTCTTCCTGTTCCTTTACAGAGCGGTCATGTGACCCGGCTCATTAAGGTAATGAATGGGAGTGGAGATGCGTCCATATTCATTACATTAGCGGGGTCACATGACCGCGCTGCAAAGGAACAGGAAGAGCTGCCAGCCCCGGGATAACAGAGAAGCAGGGAGGATGGAGATCCAGCGACGGAAAGGGAGTATTGATGTATGACTCGTGTATAAGCCGAGGGGAGCCGTTTTCAGCACAAAAAAATGTGCTGAAAATCTCGGCTTATACATGAGTATATACGGTATACAATGTGATTTTCTGGATTTTATTTGATATTCTATCTCTCAATGTTAAAATTAATGTACCCTTAAAATTATAGACTGTTCATGTCTTTGTCAGTAGGCAAACTTACAAAGTCACAAGGGATCAAATAATTATTTCCCCCCACTGTATATGCCGCATCTTAGGGTATGTGCACACGCTGCGGATTCTGCTGCGTTTCCGCAGCGTTTTTGGCTCTGCAGAAACGCAGCAGATTTTGCTGCGTTGTACAGTACCTTTATTTCCTAGGGAAATAAAAAAAGCTGTACACATGCTGCGTTTTTTTCCGCGCGGTTTTGCTGCGGTTTACAATCCGCAGCATGTCAATTGTTTGGTGCAGAAACGCTGCGGTTTTACACCTCATCCATTATGAGGTGTAAAACCGCAGGGCAAAACCGCAGAAAAAACGCAGATAATCCGCAGAAAAACCGCACACTTTGTCCTGCGGATTTCCTGCGGTTTTCTCTACAAAATCCGCAGAGACTAAAAACTACGTGGGAACATACCCTTAATGATCTTGTTGTGGAGAAATGTTAAGTTCTGTCTTTATGTTAATGATTTCTTCCAGGCTCTGGGTGTGCGGTGCCTGGAAGAAATCCCTGCCTCCTGTCTTCATAGTAATATTTACCCCCTCCCATTAGCATCTGACGGCCCCGGAATCCTGCACCTGTGCCCTGCACGCCCTCAGAAATACATACTTCATCCTCCATTCTATGGGCGCTGCATTCAGGGCTCTTCTGCGCAGGTGCCAGCGACTTCCACTCCAGGGCCTCTGGTGTGCGGGCCGATAAGGTGCCCTCCACACTTCCTTCCATCAGAGTCATCGCCATGTACACATGGTTCCTAGTGATGACTGTGCAGGGAGGAAGTGGGGAGAGTGTATTACCGTCATGCACACAGGAGGTCACAAAGACTCGCCGGCGCCTGTGCAAAAGATGAGGATGAAGTACAGTATTTCTGAGGAAGTGCAGGGCTCAGGATTCCGAGGCCATAACTGACGCTGATGGGAGGGGGAATTATTACAATGAGGCCAGGGGGCAGGGATTTCTTCCAGGCAGGGTGCATTAGCATAAAGACAGAATATAACATTTCTCAGCAACAAGACCATTAATATGAGGCATACAGGTAGGACTAGTGTAACATTTCTATTACCTGTATGCCCATATAGGTCATATATATCCCGAGGGGTGACAGGTTCGAATTAACCATGAATTGAGAAAGACTGATCAGTCCAGGAGGAGAAAGAAGCAGATTTGCTACAGATTTATGAAATTGAAATAAAAAAGGATTATTAAAATTTTACATAATTTTGAACTTGATAAAAGAATACTACATTAAGAAGATTGAGTACAGTAATTCTTCTCCAAAATAGACCATATTTCCCGTAACAGATTATTTGATAAGTCAATTTTGGGTGCTCGTCTAAAACAGGTTACATGATCACTAAGAATTTATAGTAAAGAAAAACATACCTTTACAGTACTGACCAGCTGCCCATCAAGGTAGAGAGTAGCGGTGCTATTTTTCAGCATGCCTTTACTCATGACTAAAACCAGATGATGCCATTGACCTTCCATTATCAGCTCACTGAATCGAAATCGGGCACAACAAGGTAGGATCTCATAGAAGGAAGATTCCTCGCTAAAGTCATCCACTGTAATAAATATGTGAAAATAGATTATTTAAAAACATAAAGGTGAACAAATCAAAAGTCCTAGTAGGTTGGGGAGGTTAAAAGGTAACCAAGAAAGAAAAAAAGACCCCTAAAAATAAACCTTTAATTAAATAATCCTAAAAAGTAGAAAACTAGATGCTGGGTGATAATGGGTACTGATTAAATGACTAAATACAAGACACACAAAAAATAATTAAATAGTTAATATCAAAAGGAAGGGGGGAACCTCTCCCTAGTGAACCCTAATGTGTCCCTTCCTGACCGCAGAGGTTGGCACCCTAGTTGTTGGGGGACACAGAACCATGGGACGTCCCAAAGCAGTCCCTGGGTGGGAAGCAATAGACGAATATTGTGTTGACAGGTCCCTAAACTTGGAGCACCGCCGCCTGCAGAACCAGTCTACCCAGGCTCGCGTCAGCTGAGGACTGGGTATGAACTCTGTAGTGTTTCGTAAACGTGTGTAGGCTAGTCCAAGTGGCCGCCTTACACACCTGTTGTGCCGAAGCCTGGTGCCGAATGGCCCAGGAGGCCCCTACCGCCCACGTAGAGTGTGCCGTGATACCGGCTGGAAGAGGAGAATTGTTAAGGCAGTAAGCCTCTTGTATGGTGGACTTGATCCACCTGGCAAGGGTAGCTTTGGAAGCCGGCAGACCCTTGCGACCGCCTTCCGGAAGAATGAAAAGGGAATCAGACTTCCGGAAGGGCGCAGTCTTAGACACGTATATACACAATGCCCTGACGAGGTCAAGCGTATGCAGAGCCTTCTCAACTCTATAAACCGGAACCGGGCAAAGGGATGGCAGTGAAATTTCCTCATCGAGGTGGAAGTTGGGCACAACCTTCGGAAGGAAGGATGGGACTGTACGGAAAACCACCTTGTCCTGATGAAAGGCTAGGAAGGGCCGTCTGCAGGAGAGTGCTGATAATTCAGACACCCTGCGTAGCGAGGTGATTGCCACCAGAAAAAACACCTTCTGTGATAGAATGCGGAGTGGGACTTCCTTATGGGGGTTCGAATGGTGGTGCCTGCAATGCTGTCAGGACCAGGTTGAGGTCCCACGTTTCCAGTGGACGTTTGTAGGAAGGAACTAATCGGGAAAGTCCTTGGAGAAAAATCCTTACTTGCGGCTTGTTAGCAATGCGCCTCTGGAAAAGCACTGAGAGCGCTGACACCTGGCTCTTAAGCGAGCCTAGGGATAGCCTGGCGTCCAGGCCCGATTGAAGAAAACCAAGTACCTCTGAGAGGGAATAAGGGAGTGGAATCTGGCCGTGAGATTCGCACCAGGTAAAAAAAGCTCTCCAGGTACGGTAATAAATCTTGGCGGAGGCTGGCTTCCGTGCCCTGATCATGGTCTTAATGACGTCCGGTGAGAGCCTTGCCGGGGTTAGAACTCAGGTCTCAAGGGCCACGCCGTCAAATTGAGAGCCCCTGAGTTCTGGTGGTAGAACGGGCCTTGTGACAGAAGATCGGGACGGTCGGGGAGACGCCAGGGGCGTCTGCTGTAAGTTGTACAATGTCGGCGTACCATGTACGTCTGGGCCAGTCTGCCGTGATCTGGATGGTTCGAACTCCCTCTTGTTTGACCTTCCTCACGACTCTGGAGATCAGAGGGAGGGGTGGAAAAATGTACAGAAGCTGGAGCTGGGTCCAGTCCTGAACCAGGGCATCTGCTCCGAGCGACCGCGGATCGCGTGTACTGGTCATGAAGTTGGAGACCTTGGCATTGAAATGGGATGCCATTAGGTCCATGTCCGGGGTCCCCCAGCGACGGCAGATCTGGCGAAAAATTTCAGGATGGAGAGACCACTCCCCCGAGTCCATTCCTTGTCTGCTGAGGAAGTCGGCTTCCCAGTTGTCCACACCCGGAATGTGGACCGCAGAGTGTACCGACCTCGTGTCTTCCGCCCAGTGGAGGATATGTGCCACTTCCCTCATCGCCTGGGTACTGCGGGTTCCGCCTTGGTGATTCACATATGCCACCGCTGTGGCATTGTCCAACTGTATTCTGATATGAGAGGCTGCCAGCCAGTGATGAAAGGCTCTCAGTGCCAGGAAGATGGCCCGAATCTCCAGGATGTTGATGGGCATGGTCGCTTCCAGTGTTGACCACTTGCCTTGTGCCCTGTGATGTAGGTGCACCGCACCCCAACCTGTCAGGCTTGCGTCGGTGGTCAGAACCTTCCATTGATCTGAGGAGGATTTTCCCCTTGCAAGCGAGGTTGGCTTGAGCCACCAGTGCAGGGACCTTCTGGTTTTCGATGTTAGCAGGAACTTCCTGTCGAGTCCTGTCCCAGGACTTGAGGATGACTAGTTGAAGGGGTCTGAGGTGAAACTGGGCAAATGGTACCGCCTCCATTGCTGCTGCCATCCTGCCGAGGACTCTCATGGCAAACCGGAGAGATGGGGGGGATTGCGGAGGAGTATGTGAACTCCCAGACGGAGAGCCAGTGCCTTGTCCCTGGGAAGGAGCACCAGACCCCTGGAGGTGTCGAATAGCATCCCCAGGAATGTCAGAGACTGACTCGGGCTAGTCGATGACTTTTGCAAGTTGACTAGCCAGCCCAGGCGACTCAGAGTGTTGATTGTGATTGAAACGCTGACCTCGCAGTCCTTGAAGGTTGGAGCCTTGATAAGAAGGTCATCCAGGTATGGAACGACTACTATGCCTCTGGAGTGTAGAACATCCATGGTGGCTGCCATGATTTTTTAAACGTCCTGGGAGCAGTGGCGAGTCCAAACGGGAAAGCCACGAACTGGTAGTGATCCTGGTCGATAGCGAACCTGAGAAATCTCTGATGGGCGGGAGCAATCGGTATGTGAAGGCATGCGTCCTGTATGTCTATGGAGGCGAGAAATTCTCCCTGCTCCATGGACGCAATGATGGACCGAAGGGACTCCATGAGGAAATGACGAACCCGTACATATTTGTTGAGTTGTTTCAGGTCCAGAATGGGCCGTACGCTGCCTCCTTTTTTGGGGCCTACAAATAGATTGGAGTAGGACCCTCGGAAGCGCTCGGTTGCTGGAACCGGTACTATGACTTCTGCTTGAAGGAGGGAAGAAACCGCGTGGTGGAAGGCACGAGCCTTGTCTGGTGGCTTTGGGGGAACAGAGAGGAAGAACTGGTTCGGTGGGCTGGAAGTGAACTCTATCTTGTATCCGGAAGACACTATTTCCCTGACCTACCTGTCTTCTGTAATAGGGAGCCAGACTTGCTGAAAGAGTAAAAGTCGTCCGCCTACGGGTGGGGTGTCTTCCGGAGTTCGTGAGTCATGATGAGGAGAAAGTCTGAGGTTTTCCTCCTTTGGGCTTTGCCTGGCCTGCTTTCAGCTGCCAGGTCCTTTCTGGCCTCTGTGCCGCCTGTGAGTTGTCCCTGCGTGGAGAGCGGTTATGATTTTGTGGTGGATGCGAGACGGACCAGCCTGAAGAATTCCGAAAGGATCGGAATCGTGTTTGGTTACGCCTTTTGAACGTGCGTTTAGGTTTTAGTTGAGGGAGAGAGGTACTCTTCCCCCCCAGTGGCATTGGATATCATTGTGTCCAACTTTTCACTGAAAAGTCGCCCACTGAGGTACGGGAGGTGTGTGAGGGACTTTTTCGAGGCCGCGTCCGCTTTCCATTCCCGTTGCCAAAGGATACGCCGGATTGTGATGGCGTTTGATGCTATTCACGCTATACCTCTTGCGGAATCCAGAGCTGCATGAAGCATGTAATCTGCTACCACTGCTATTTGAACCGCTTGGTCCGACAGCTCAGGATCGGAAGTTTGGAGGCCATCCTGCAAATTTTTGGCCCAAGCCAGAATGGCTTTGGCCGCCCAGACTGAAGCGAAAGCGGGAGCTAGGGAGGCCCCCTGTCGCTTTGAAAATTGAACGAGCCATGCGTTCTACCTGCCAGTCTGCTGCGTTTCTAAAGGTTGAGCTATCTGGCAGTGACAGGAGGGTCTGTGCTGCTAGCCTAGAGACTGGAGGGTCCACTTCGGGCGGATCTGTCCACTCCTTGGTGTCCTTCTGTGGGAAAGGGTACCTTGCCTCCAAATATTTGTGATTGGTGAATTTATTCTCGGGATGCGAAAACTGCTTAGTAAGTATCGCCTGAAATTCCGGGTGATTAGAGAAGACCTTAGGCGGTTTCAGAACACCTTCAAAGCAGATCTTGTGTTCTGGGGCTTCCGGGGGTGGATCAGAAATGTCCAGCACCGATGGATGGAAGAGATAATATCCTCAACTAGCGCTGCATTGCTAGGGGTACCGAGGACCAGAGACCTCTCCGTTTCGTTGTCTGAGTCGGAGTCACAGATGCCTTCCGAATCCTGCGTATCGCTGAGGCGTTCCCTGGTGGGCGAACTGGGGCGGAGGTCTCCTGTGGTCGGGGATCGCTGTGGAGATCTGCGTTGTCTGTCCCTAGTAGGGGACGGTCTAGGTGACCTGGAACTACGGTGTCTCTCCCTAGAGGGGGATGGCCGTGTGCTATGGGATGACGCAGATGAACGAGATCTGTGGGTCCGCTTACGTCTGGGAGAGCCAGAAATGGCCTGTCCCTGTGGAGCTGTCCCTTTGCTGGGTAACGCGCATAGCCGAGACATGACCCTGCAGAGCCTGGAGTAATGTGGAGGTCAGGTTATCTATGGACTGCGTCAGACTGCGACATTTGAGTAGCCCATTCCGGCGTGTGATAGCAGACGCTGAAGCATTGGTAGGAGCCTCTTGGGGTTCTGACCCAGTATTTTGGATACAATCTCGGCAGAGCGGGTATGTGCTGCCACTGGGGAGAGTGGTTTTACAGGCTGTGCAGAATGCATAAAACCAGTCCTGCCTGGTTCTCTTGTACCTTGAGCCCGGCATAGTGCACCGAGTGCAGAAGGGCCAGCTATGCAGAGGGCCCTACAGGGGTGGCTATGCAGAGGAAACCTATAGAGGAGCCTTATAGAGAATATGGATTCACAGCCGAGTAAGAAAACCCAGCTGTGATCTTACCCCACCAGTGTGCCCCTAGGTCCAGCGCCGTAGATTCACAGTCCTGTGCCCCCCGGAGACTGGCTGACGTGCTGCTGCTGTCACAATGCCATCTCCTGCAGC
The DNA here is from genome assembly GCF_039654945.1 of Dendrobates tinctorius. Classification (NCBI taxonomy): domain Eukaryota; kingdom Metazoa; phylum Chordata; class Amphibia; order Anura; family Dendrobatidae; genus Dendrobates; species Dendrobates tinctorius. The sequence continues at coordinate 42,966,325 of NW_027361679.1, read as the reverse complement.
AATTCTGACCCAGAAATGGCCGCTGAGAGGACGAGGAGGAAGAGGAAGGGGGGCGGAGAGCTGAAAAGGGCGCGCAGAGCTATGTAAAAACGAGCCCTGTCTCGAACCGCCCCTTCTATGACACTGTAAGGTGTCATATTTGTCATCCGGGGCGGGCCGGGGAGGAGGTGGCGGCTTCAGCTAGGCCGAAGCCGCGGTCTAAATTTGAAGTCTGATGCACAGAAGGGCTTCAGGCCGGTGCGGATATCCGGGAGGGGGTCGGATCTGAACCAGACCCCCCCGGATCTTAAGGCAGGATAGCGGTGGGGCTAGTAACAGGAGCGGGGCCCTGTGAGGGGTCCCCCTGTAGCGCTATAGAGCTGGCGCTGCCACAGAGACAGGGGCACAGGAGCCCTGTGTCTGTGTGTGCTATGCCTGCGTGCACTCTCCCCCGGTACCTACAGGAGCCCGCAGCTGGGCTGGAGGTCCCTGGCTTTGGAGCCGCAGAATGCTGCCTTGTACATGCCCTACCTGAGGGGTCTCAACCTAATGAGGGGATTAGGGAGGGTGCTGCTGTCACCATCAGGGGGCTTCATCCTTGCCTCGACCTCAACCCAGAACCCAAGGGAATTGGGGAAGGAGGGGGGTCTCGACTTCGAACCAGTACCCGAGGGACTGGGGAAGCAGCGACATGGGGAATAGCCACCTCAAATTCAACTGGGCACCCTATAATAGGGGCCGAGGAAGGAGCCATGCCGGGGGTCTCGCAGGAGACCCACTTTTCTTCATCTATAGTCCGTCAGGAAAAAAACGAAAAAAAATAAAAAAGGGAAAAAATCTTTAGGTGTGCCTCCTATGCAACACTAAGCAAAAACTGGAGAAGGCTGAAGCCGTCCAGGGGTATATACTGCAGAGGAGGAGCCATAGTTAATCTTTTTCAGATTATGCATAGTATCGCCTCCTAGTGGACAGCAGCATAACACCCATGGTTCTGTATCCCCCAATGAGGCGACAGAGTAAAATTCTGAAAAAAATGCTGAAAAAATGCCTAGTGTGAACTTACCCTTATGGTTTAGAGCTGTACACAAGTAGTAAAGTATTAACCCGCTTTTCTTTTTAATGCCTATATATGAAATATATATATTTTCCTTGTTTTCTACATTATTAGATTCCTTAGATCTGATAAGGATGTTTGCTGTACATGCTTTGAAAATCTGCCAGATTGCCTGTGTACCCACGTAACCAGAGTAACAGCTCCTCAATGTCTCTCCTCCCTGCTGAGATCTCACACTCAGCAGTACAAACTGCAGATTGCAAAAGTTGCTAATGCCAAACACAATTAATATAAATTATAATAAATAAATTATACATATTATAATGGTGCTATACAAAGGAAAAATATAATAGGATGGTCAAACTGTGGTTCTGTCAACCGGTCAGAACCAACCCAATACTATCTTTTAGGTTGAACCTACTGCAGCCCTATAATAAAGGAGGACGGGGGCATCTACCGCTGTAATAAGAGCAACAGTGCTGTGAACCATCCTTTACACTTTACATTGGTACCTGGTCCTGTTCTCACCTTTTTCATACCACTAAATATCCATCCTGTGCAGAGCTTATTACATGCTAATATGGCAGATATCTGATAACGGACTCCATGCAAGAATGTTAATCCTATCCCAGTGGCATCAACTGGGTGCAAAAATACTTGCTAAAATCTGGCCAAAATCATCCAATTAAACCTTCAGGAGCAACATCCAATTTGGATGATGGACGAAGCGGACGTTTCTCTATATACTGCATTACAGTATGTGTAGAATAGCTGAATTTTTGGGTGTACCAATGTGACAGAACACCTCACCAAAAGCAAATTTGGACTTTTTCTGGATATAATTTTCTAGAATATTCCGCTCCACCAAAGATATATTTTTTTTTCTTTTAACCAGTGTCTAGCTGTCTAATATAAGCCCCAAAGCCTTATTTTATTGCATCATACTATAATATCCAGTCTCCTAATAAAGATCCCGTGGAATGACGGCACTGAAGCGGATATTCACCATAGTTCTGAAGTAGCTCTTCCTTCGTTGACACGATCAGGGACTTGTCCTTGGCAGAAAGTACAATGGCCAGACAGACGTAATGCTGCTCAGAGGAGGTTGCGCGTCGGACAATGGTAAGCAGTCGCACTGGGTGATTATTAGGTGGCGTACTGAAATGCTCGATGCAGAACCACGTGGAATATGTTAATCCAGAGGGAGGTGGGAAAAGATGTTCCCCTAAATGAAGATAAAAAACAAAAGGTTGAGAATCTATTTATATAATTGCCTTGTAATGTTTTCATCTCCTGTTCTGTCCAGATGTCGCCGTATCCCAGAATTCCAAGTGAAGGAAGTTCACCGACTGCCATATTGGGACACCCAAGTGATGGGTGTCTCAATATGGAAACTGCTGCTGGTACCAACCTATTGTACGGTACCAACACCAGCGAAACACCGTAGCACCACATACACACACTCTATACGCCATACACACCACACAAACTGAAACACTCACGCAACCTCTTGCGCGGTACCACCAGCAGAACATCGTCGCACTGCGCCTGCGCGAATTCTGCGCAGGCGCAGTGAATCATTCGGCTGATCCTGGCGGCAGATGCGCGACGTGTCTACAGGCACGCAACGTTAAAGGGGTTTTCCCACGAACTAAAGTTCATTTTAAAAATGGTCTGTGTCTGACTGTGTACGGAGCATACCACATCTCCTGGGCAGGGGAGGAAGCAAAAGACAATACTGACATTACAGCAGGGGATCACAGAGGATTCATTTTATGAGGTAAAATATTTCACTGACTATTTTTAAACAATATTTTACCTCACAAAATGTATCCTCTGCGATCTCCTGCTGTAATGTTAGTATTGTCTTTAGCTTCCTTCCCTGCCCAGGAGCTGTGTTCTGTACACGGTCAGACACAGGGGTGAGAGAGACAGAGCACAGGGGGAAGACAGCTCAAAAGGGACAGCACATGAGGGGAGAACACAGCACAGGAAGGAGAGAGACAGCAGACAAGGGGGAGAGCACATGGGGCAGACAGGTCAAAGAAGAGAGCACAGACGGGAGAAGTCAGCACATGGGGAAAGTGGATAGGTGGGTGAGCACATGGGGGGGGAGAGATTCTCAACACTGCAAAGAATGCCCCCATCGTGACATTACCGCCCTCCCGATGCGATAGTATCGGGCTTCCATCTAGTACATTTTTATATCTATCTTGTGCAAGGGATTAAAATAAAAAAATACTTTTACACACTGCACTTCTGAGTTCTGCAAGGAAGAAGTAACACTAACAGTGAATAGAGTCCCATCAATTGCTGACCTTTTCGGTGGTTCTCCATCATTTGGGAAGAATGCACAAGCTGCGTCTCCTGAAGGCCTGCACCTATGTACGCCTATGTCTGTATGCCCCTCGTCTTCCGATCGGAATTGATTATATGCGATACCTGGATTTGTATATTTCTCACATGGACACCGGTTGTAGTAAGCGATATTTATGTGGTTGGTGGTCTGGCCAATACTAGGAGTCTACTTCATGGTTTATTATGTTAGCAGCACTTTTCATTCAGTTTCTTTGCCTTTTATTATTATTTTAATACTACATTTCTCCTACTTCAAGTTAGCCATCTTGTGTAAGCATTTCTATAGCAATAAGCATACAGTAAAAGGGTTGGCCAGCCAAAATATAACTGTATATATATATATTTACACACACACACACACACACACACACACACACACACACACACACACACACACACACACACACACACTAATACTCCCCTACCGGCACCCACCTGGAACCAACACAGTCAATGAGTGGAACAGGCTACCACAAGAGGTGATGAGTTCTCCTTCAATGGAAGTCTTCAAACAGAGGCTGTAAAGACATCTGTCTGAGATGATTTAGTGAATCCTGCATTGAGCAGGGGATTGGACCAAATGACCAAGGAGGTCCCTTCCAACTCTACCATTCTATGATTCAGTGATCTCCGTGGGCTGCACAGAGACCAAAATCCGTGATGTGTCTATTCCACTAGCAGTCGGTCCAATCACAGGCTGAAGCGTAATTGCATGTTTTATGATGACCTCCTGCTAAATGTCACCTTACTGCTGCAGTCAATCACAGGCTGCAGTGGTCCAGAGGCTGGTGTATCCATGACATCACTGCTTAACGGGACTATGAATGACTGTTCAAACAAAGTACAGGCGCTCTGTACTTCACGGCCAGGCCAATCACTTATACACACACACTCCCACCTGCTTGTTTTCCAACTATCTCTGCCGTTCTCTGGTCCTTTGAAGCCAGAGCTGTCAATCAATCAAAGAAGAGGGAGGTGGCGATAGATGGAAAACAAGCAGGTGGGTAGGTGTATAAAAATGATTGGCCACGCCATGAAGCATGGAGCAATGGGGCTTTGTTTGAACAGTCATCCTCTGCTGACAGAGTCCCTTTAATCTCTCCGCACAGATTACACAACGGCCTGTGCTTGAACCATGTGGGTGCTGGTAGGCGGATACGGCATAGTTAATTTTTACATATCCTGTTTTCAAGGCAAAAATTAAATATTGCCTGAACAAACTCTTTAAATAGTAAGTTTAGTTTATATTACCAAATAAAATGTCTGTGTTCAGTATTCATGCCTTTGTCTCCATTACCTGTTCCTATGCCACTTAGCACTGTGCCATCCATAAGCCCGGTGGTGACTGCATTACTGTTCGGTGCATTGTGAGGCGCCAAGCTTGGCAAGAAAAGGCACCTATTAGAGAGAGAAGAATACATTGCCGTCTCTAAAGCCTTTGACTCATTTCAAGGATTTCTGAAGCACAGATGTTTCTATAAGGAAGTTAAAATGGCAAGATACAGAAATTACTAGATGAATTATGTCGGTATAGAACAAAAGCCTCTCCTTAAATGAATACTTACTAGTGATGATCGAGTGTGCTTGTTACTCGAGTTTTCCGAGCATGCTCGGGTGTTCGAGTATTTTGGGTGTGCTCAGAGATTATGTTCGAGTCCCCGCAGCTGCAGGATTTGCGGCTGCTAGACAGCCTGAATACATGCAGGGATTGCCTGTTTGTTCGGGAATCCCCACATGTATTCAGGCTGTCTAGCAGCCGCAAATCATGCAGCTGCGGGGACTCAAACCATCTCCGAGCACGCCAAAATACTCAAGAATACCCGAGCATGTTCGGGAAAACCCGAGTAACGAGCACACTCGATCATCACTAATGCTTACCAATACCTAGTCCCGGTACCAATATACTGCAGTTACAGATGTGAATAAATGCAGAGAACAGCCCATCCCTCATAACAGTATACAGTGGTGCGAAAAGTGTTTAGCCCCTTCCTGATTTCCTATTCTTTTACATGTTTTTCACATTTAAATGTTTCAGATCACAAAAAAAATAAATAGTGGACAAAGATAACAAAAGTAAACACAAAATGCAGGTTTTAAATGAAGGTCTTTATTATTAAGGGAAAAAGAAATCCAAACCTATAACTCTGTGTGAAAAACTGATTGCGAATCCCCACACCTCTCCCATAAACATAAATTAACTGTGGTTTATCACATTTTTGGGAAGCTAAGTTCAAATTCCCTAGCCACACCCAGGCCTGATTACTGCCACATCTGTTCTCAATCAAGAAATCACTTAAATAGGACCAGCTTGACAAAGTAAAGTACACCAAAAGATCCTCAAAAGCTAGACATGTCACAATCCAAAGAAATTCTGGTACAAATGAGAAACAAATTAATTGAGATCTATCAGTCTAGAAAAGGATATAAAGCAATTTCTAAAGCTTTGGGACTCCAGCGAACCACTGTGAAAGCAGTTAGCCACAAATTGCGAAAACATGGAACAGTGGGGAACCTTCCCAGGAGTGGCCGGCCTACCAAAATAACCCCAAGAGCACAGAGACAACTTATCCAAGAGGTCACAAAAGACCCCACAACAACATCCAAAGAACTGCAGGCCTCTGTGACGTCCGCCTGCGGGTCTGGGCTGCAGCCAGGCAACACCCCGAGAAACACTGATACCCTTTACCCCTATACAGGGATCTGGATTTATAGCAGAGCCCAGGAGGCGCTGTCTGAATAGGAGCAGTGACCAGAGCAGGACGGTCGCCAGAAAGGTGTTCCAATACAGGACACAAACGTGGAGATATGCGAGTCTAAACCAGTCGGGCAGCAATGGTACAAAAACGGTAGACAGAAGCAGAGTCAGATTCAGGCCGAGAGTCATAAACCAGGAGAGTAGCAGAGGTACAGAATCGTTAGGCAGAAGCAGAGTCAGATTCAGGCCGAAAGTCATAAACCAGGAGAGTAGCAGAGGTACAGAATCGTTAGGCAGAAGCAGAGTCAGATTCAGGCCGAGAGTCATAAACCAGGAGAGTAGCAGAGGTACAGAATCGTTAGGCAGAAGGAGAGTCAGAAGTCCAGGCCAAAGTCAGTCAGTCAGAAAGCAATTCACACAGTAACACACAGGGGAACCAAGAATATATCCGGCGGCTTGCAAGACCAGTCCCAAGGTATTTCAGGGATCAGGTCACCCCTCATAGGTTCCTGGACTGATGATGTCATCAGTACCGCCCCCAGGACCAGGCCAGATGGAGATGCAGTAACCTCTTGATGACTGACAGAGGGGTGGAGCCTGCGTCCACCAGATGCCTGCGCAGGTGCCCTTACTCTGTCAGCACCATAACTCCCGGGCGAGCCATGGCGCCTCCTAGTGAGCGCGACAGGAGCAGCAGACCCAGAATTTAACGGCGACGTGACAGACCGGCGCCTCCTAGAGGCTAAAGCCGGGACAGTAGGCTCTGAGCCTGACGTGACAGAACCACGGCCCTGTCCAGTGGCCGAGGCAGGAACAGCCGTCCCTGAGTCTGACGATAAAGTGGCGGTCCGGCGCCTCCTAGAGGCCGCGACCGGAACAGCAGGCCCTAAGTCTGGCGGAAACGTGACAGTACCCCCCCCTCCAAGAGGGGCCTCCGGACCCTCAAAACCCGGTTTATCAGGGTGAAGGAGGTGAAACCTTCTAATCAACCCCTTGGCATGAATGTCACTAGCGGGGACCCAGGACCTCTCCTCTGGGCCATAGCCTTTCCAATGAACTAAATATTGCACAGAATTTCTCACTAAACGGGAATCAAGGATGCCCTGGACTTCGTACTCCAAGGCACCCTTGACCAAAACTGGAGGAGGAGGGGACTGGACGGGATGAATTGGGGAGCGGTACACCTTGAGAAGGGATTTGTGGAAAACATTAGGAATTTTAAAAGACTGAGGGAGCCTTAAACGAAAGGCTACCGGGTTAATTACTTCTAATATCTCGTAGGGACCAATAAACCTGGGCCCCAGTTTGGCAGATGGCACCTTAAGCTTAATGTTTCTGGTAGACAGCCAAACTTTGTCCCCAACTCCTAGGTGCGGCCCCGTGGACCTCCGTTTATTTGCGGCCGAAGCCTGCCTGACCTGGGACCCTTTCAAGTTTGTGTTCACCTCCGACCAGATTGTCCTTAAGTGACGTATGGAATTCTCTACTCCCGGAAGCTCCGACATCTTGGCCGAAAATGAACCAAAACGTGGGTGCAAACCATGATTGCAGAAGAACGGGGTGGTTTTGATAGATTCCTGGTACTGGTTATTTAGAGCGAACTCAGCTAATGGGAGATGTTCCGCCCAATCAGACTGATGTTCCGAGACATAGCAGCGAAGATATTGCTCTAGAGCCTGGTTGGTACGCTCCGTTTGACCATTGGTCTCAGGGTGGTAAGCGGAGGAGAAGGATAATTCAATACCAATACGTTTGCAGAATGCTCTCCAGAATTTGGAAACAAACTGGGTACCTCGGTCGGACACGATATTCTCTGGAGCGCCATGCAGCCTTATTACATGAACAATAAACAACTTACTCAGAGTTTCTGAATTAGGTAATCCAGAGAGGGGAACGAAATGACATTGCTTACTGAACCTGTCCACCACCACCCAGATACATGTCTTCCCCTCTGAGGGTGGTAGGTCAGTAATGAAGTCCATGGAGATGTGGGTCCATGGACTCTCTGGAGCGGGCAAGGACTGGAGCCAGCCAGCAGGCAGATTGTGAGGGGACTTGGCACGAGCACAGATTTCACAAGCTAGTACATAATCCTTGCAGTCCTTAACTACCGTTGGCCACCAAAAACTCCTAGTCACAAGCCTGGCGGTATTATTGACCCCAGGATGGCCTGCCAGGACGGAGTCGTGCGACTCCTTCAGAACTTGTAGGCGAAACGGCGCTGGAAGAAACAATTTCTGGGGGGGCGTCGAGTCAGGGGCTGGTTCTGGGGACCTACGGATCTCCTCCAGAAGGTCCAGAGACACAGCCGACACAACAATACCATTGGCCAGTATTGGAACTGGCTCCGAGTCCTCAGCCTGTGAGGGGCAGAAACTTCGAGAGAGAGCATCAGCCCTCACATTTTTGGTACCCGGACGAAAGGTTATTAAGAAATCAAACCTAGAGAAGAACAAGGCCCACCTCGCTTGTCTAGGATTTAATCTTTTAGCTGACTCCAGGTAAGTCAGATTCTTGTGATCTGTAATCACAGTGATCTTATGTTTGGCGCCTTCGAGGAAGTGGCGCCATTCCTCGAAGGCCCATTTGATCGCCAATAACTCCTGATTACCTATATCGTAATTCTTCTCAGTGGCAGAGAATTTGCGGGAGAAAAAGGCACATGGGCGAAGCTGAGTGAGTGATGCAGTGCCTTGCGACAGCACTGCTCCAACTCCGACCTCAGAGGCGTCCACCTCTACAATAAACGGGCGGTCCAGATCAGGCTGAACCAAAACTGGGTTGGCTACAAAGCACTCTTTTAACGTAGCAAAAGCCTGAATTGCCTCAGGGTTCCAATTGGTCACGTCTGCCCCTTTTCGGGTCAAATCCGTGAGTGGTTTAGCAATTTCGGAGAAACCCCTGATGAATTTTCGGTAATAATTTGCAAACCCTAAAAATCGCTGCAGCGCTTTTAGCGACTTGGGTTGCACCCAAGTTTTAATAGGTTGGATCTTGGCAGGATCCATACGGAAGCCTGTGCTTGAAACCACAGATCCTAAAAATTGTACCTCCTCCGCAAAAAAAACACATTTCTCCAGTTTAGCAAACAGGGAGTGTTCTCGCAGTCTCTGCAGTACAGAGCGAACGTGCTGAGCATGTGTCACAGGGTCAGCAGAATAAATCAAAATGTCATCTAAATACACGACGACATACACCCCACAAATGTCCCTGAAAATGTCATTTACAAAGTGCTGGAACACGGCAGGTGCGTTACTGAGTCCGAAGGGCATTACCAGGTACTCAAAGTGGCCAAGAGGGGTATTAAAGGCTGTTTTCCACTCATCCCCGTCTCTTATGCGGACTAGATTGTATGCCCCCCGGAGGTCCAGTTTAGTAAACCAACGGGCTCCCATTAGCTGATTAAAAAGATCAGGGATGAGTGGAAGCGGGTACTGGTTCTTTATAGTGATTGCATTCAATTCCCGGTAATCAATGCAGGGTCTGAGACCACCATCTTTCTTTTCTACAAAGAAGAAGCCAGCTCCAACTGGTGAAATAGATGGTCTAATAAACCCCTTTTTTAAGCTATAAGCTATGTACTCGTTCATAGCCTGACGCTCTGGACCTGAGAGATTAAATATTCTCCCTTTTGGGAGACGGGCATCTGGAATCAGATCTATAGGGCAATCATACTTTCTGTGAGGGGGTAGCTTTTCAGATTTTGCAATAGAAAAGACATCCTCAAAATCTCTGAAGGCAAACGGTATGTGGAGGGGTTTAACTTTAACTTGGTTAACTGTTAGCGACATGCAGTTTTCCTGACAGTGTGAACTCCAGCGTATAACATCGCCTAGGTGCCAGTCGATGACTGGATTATGCTGGCGTAGCCATGGCATCCCCAAAATGACTGCAGCAGACAAATTATCCATCACAAAAAATGACATAACCTCGGTATGCAATGCTCCCACCGACATAGTGATTTTGTCAGTAACAAATTTAACCCCCTCCTGGACAATAGATGTGCCATTAATAGCCGTAGTTTTTATAGGGGCATTAAGTCTTAATAGGGGTACACCGAGACTTTTAGCAACCAAAGAATCCATAAAATTCCCTTCAGATCCACAATCCACATATGCGTTCACACACTGAGATTTCTGACCAAAAGAAAGGGCAATAGGCAATAAAACTTTAGCCGCATCTGCGGGCAATACCTGTGCCCCTGGGCAACCATAGCCAGAGTTGCCCAGAGGCCGATGTCTTAGTAGTATGGATCTCTGACGCTCAGCTCTCTCTCTGAAGGCTCCAGACTGCAGCATACTGGGGCAGGAAGATGAAAGTGCTCCTTCAGGCTGTGCACTGAACCAGGTGTTTAGGCCAGAAATCAGCTCAGTCAGAAGAAGGGAGAGAAAAAAAAAGTTCAGGGAGACTGCTTTTGTATATGCTGGATATATACACAAGAAGCAGTTTTTTTTTTTTATATGGCCGGATATAATGTGACGTCCGCCTGCGGGTCTGGGCTGCAGCCAGGCAACACCCCGAGAAACACTGATACCCTTTACCCCTATACAGGGATCTGGATTTATAGCAGAGCCCAGGAGGCGCTGTCTGAATAGGAGCAGTGACCAGAGCAGGACGGTCGCCAGAAAGGTGTTCCAATACAGGACACAAACGTGGAGATATGCAAGTCTAAACCAGTCGGGCAGCAATGGTACAAAAACGGTAGACAGAAGCAGAGTCAGATTCAGGCCGAGAGTCATAAACCAGGAGAGTAGCAGAGGTACAGAATCGTTAGGCAGAAGCAGAGTCAGATTCAGGCCGAAAGTCATAAACCAGGAGAGTAGCAGAGGTACAGAATCGTTAGGCAGAAGCAGAGTCAGATTCAGGCCGAGAGTCATAAACCAGGAGAGTAGCAGAGGTACAGAATCGTTAGGCAGAAGGAGAGTCAGAAGTCCAGGCCAAAGTCAGTCAGTCAGAAAGCAATTCACACAGTAACACACAGGGGAACCAAGAATATATCCGGCGGCTTGCAAGACCAGTCCCAAGGTATTTCAGGGATCAGGTCACCCCTCATAGGTTCCTGGACTGATGATGTCATCAGTACCGCCCCCAGGACCAGGCCAGATGGAGATGCAGTAACCTCTTGATGACTGACAGAGGGGTGGAGCCTGCGTCCACCAGATGCCTGCGCAGGTGCCCTTACTCTGTCAGCACCATAACTCCCGGGCGAGCCATGGCGCCTCCTAGTGACCGCGACAGGAGCAGCAGACCCAGAATTTAACGGCGACGTGACAGACCGGCGCCTCCTAGAGGCTAAAGCCGGGACAGTAGGCTCTGAGCCTGACGTGACAGAACCACGGCCCTGTCCAGTGGCCGAGGCAGGAACAGCCGTCCCTGAGTCTGACGATAAAGTGGCGGTCCGGCGCCTCCTAGAGGCCGCGACCGGAACAGCAGGCCCTAAGTCTGGCGGAAACGTGACAGCCTCACTTGCCTCAGGTAAGGTCAGTGTTCATGACGCTACCATAAGAAAGACTGGGCAAAAATGACCTGCATGGCAGAGATCCAAGTCAAAAACCACTCCTGAGCAATAAGAACATAAAGGCTCATCTCCGTTTTGCCAGAAAACATCCTGATGATTCCCAATACTTTTTGGAGAATACGCTGTGGACTGACAAGACAAAAGTTGAACTTTTTGGAAAGTGTATGTCCCATTACATCTGGCGTAGAAGCAACACAACATTTCATACCAACAACAAAATACGGTGGTGGCAGTGTCATGGTCTGGGGCAGTTTTGCTGCTTCTCCACTTATTGTGGTAAATGGAATCATGAATTCTGCTGTGGTGATCCTGAAAAAGTCCTGAAGGAGAATGTCTGGCCATCTATTCGTAACCTCACGCTAAAGCACACTTTGGGTATGCAGCAGGACAATCATCCAGATCACACCAGCAAGTTCACCGCTGAATGGCTTAAGAAAAACAAAATTAAAACTATGGAGTGGCCTAGTCAAAGTCCTGACCTTTATCTCTTTGAGCTGCTGTGGAATGACCTTAAAAAGGCGGTTCAAGCTGAGTGGGCCAAAATTCCTCCAGAGCGTTGTAAAAGACTTGTTGCCAGTTATCACAAGCGCTTGATTGCAGTTGCTGCTATGGGTGGCCCAAACAATTACTAGGTTTAGGGGCAATCACTTTTTCACACAGGGCCCTGAAGGTTTGGATTTCTTTTTTAAATTTGTGTGGTGATCTGAAATGTGTGAAGTGTGACAAACAAGCATAAGAATAGGAAATCAGGAAGGGGCAAACACTTTTTCACACCGCTGTAATTTATAATTCATTCTATATACGAGAAAACCAAACAGCAGCCATGCATAGTGTCAAAGCCTCCAATGGTGGTTTGTAGCTTTGGGAATCTCGTCTCTCAAAACAGGGCTGTGGAGTTTGAGTCGGTGTCCGACAATATATAATAAATTGGGTACAGTAGTACAATGCAGGATGTGCTGTCCTTTTTTTCATAAGAATTTGGGAAAGTTATGCAATGTCCTATAAATGTCTGTTCTGTTCCTGATCTAAGGATCTCGGCTTTTAGTTAAGATGAATCTGTGCTACGCTTTATGAACATGCTCAGTAGTGAGGCAGAGCTGTGGAGTTGGAGTCACGAGTCAGAGAAATTGAGGAGTCGGAGGTTTGGCTTACAGACTCCACAGGCCCATCTAACACACCAGAATAAACTACTGACAAGAGGACATAGGATGGACATTCCAGAGATGACATGGCTGTTGAGCAAAATGCGACATAAGACCAACTTAAGTAAAAATTATGATGGACTATAAATACAAATACAGAGTGGAAAGTCCAAATCCTTCCCCAAATCTCGATGCACCTCAAAAAACTGAGATTTCACACTCGGCTTTCGCTATACAAACTGCTTGATAAACTGTACAAATAGCGTAAAGGGAATCTGTCAGCACTTTCCATCCCCAAAAAAGAAACTATTTATATGGCCATGTTGCTCCGTGAAAAATAATGCCCTCCACACATTTAAGGATGCAATGTGTTGCTCCCGGAATGAAAAATTGATGTTTTAATTCATATGGAAATGGGGCTCAAGTGCTCTGTGAGTGACAAAGCACTTCCCAAGCATCTCACTCCCTGGTTCAGTTGCCTATCTGGCCTTTGGCAGCTTTATTGGCAGCTCACTAGCAGAGGAAGGTGGGGCGGAGAGGGGAATAGTGCCTGGGGAAACAGACACTTGGGAATGCTATGATCATGCCCAGTGCACTCAAGCCTGATTTGCATATTAATTAAAACAGCAATTTTTTCGGTCTCGGAGCAACAGACTAAGTAATAGCTTAGCTACTCACCGATAATGGTGTTTCTCGGAACCCATGACAGCACCACGGAGAGAGGGGATCCGCCCTTCAGAGACAGGAACCTACAGATAAAAAGGGCGGCACCTCTCCTCCGCCTTCAGTTGGTTACAGAGCATCAGAGGATCTCCAGGTTAGACAACAGAAATATATACACAATATTATAATACTGCTTATTTATTATAAGCACCGTGCCTAAACGGAAACACTCTACTAACAGTAAAACTTGTTCACCATACTCATGAAGGGGAGGGGAACAAGCGGGTGCTGTCATGGGTTCCGAGAAACACCGTTATCGGTGAGTAACTAAGCTATTCTTTCTCACCCATGACAGCACCACGGAGAGAATTACAGAGATTGGTAGCTTAGGGAGGGACCACCGCCTGAAGGAGCCTTCTCCCGAAGGTCAGGTCAGACGTAGAGGCTAGATCTAATCTATAGTGCCTATGAGCCCATGATGTCGCCATTGCCCTTGTGGAATGAGCTCTCAGCCCCTCCGGGATGGTATTTCCACTGGATGAGTATGCCAGGGCAATCGCATCCCTTATCCACCTTGCCAGGGTACTCTTGGATGCCTTGAGCCCCTTCCGAGGACCCTGGAAACATACAAAGAGAGCCTTCCTTCTTACATTTTTTAGTGGCCTCTAAGTACTGTACTAGGCACCTTTTAACATCTAAAGTGTGGAATTTTTCTTCCCCCTTATTTTTTGGATTTGGGCAGAAGGAAGGAAGGACTACCTCTTGAGACCTGTGGAAATGAGATGATACTTTAGGTAGATAGGCCGGTTCAGGTTTTAGGATGATTTGAGGAGACTTTTAGTTCTTGATCTCCCCATACTTCTGAGTCACCTCGTTGTTCATGTGTGCTCCCCATCCCGTGGGACTGGCATCCGTTGTCACTATGTGTGTTATCTTTGTTACCCAGGGGATCCCTTTGGACAGATTTTCCTGATTTCCCCACCAAGCTAGGGAATGAATAGTTCTTGAATTTAGGGTAATACGACCCTCTAGGTGTCCCCCCTATTGCTGCCTGGTTGGCTAATACGTCCCACTGGAGATCTCTCGTGTGTAACTGAGCCCACTGAACTGCTGGCAGGCAGGCAGATAGGGAACCTAGCAGTGACATAGCCTTCCTTGGTGTCATAGAGCGATTTTGGATTGCTCTCGCTGTAATTTGAGCGATTTTCTCCTTTTTGTGGTCTAGGAGGCGACACTCCTGAATGTTTGAGTCTAGTGTTAGGCCCAAGAATTCTTGTACCCTGCTGGGCTCCAATCTTGATTTTTTTAGATTTAGAAGCCAGCTTAGGCCTTGTAGAGTGTCCATCACCCTGGTCCCTCTGTTCTCTGCAATTTTGAGCCGAGCTGCCTGCTATTAGGAAATCGTCTAGATACGGGATTATTATGTCTTGTTCCCTTATATGAGCCATCATTTCTGCTATTATTTTGGTGAATACCCGCGGGCTATCGATATTCCGAACGGCAGGGCTCTGGTACTGGAATTCTTTCACCTTGCCCTTTATTGAGACGGCTAACCTGAGATATTTTCTGGAGTCTTTGTGGATAGGGACGTGATAATAGGCGTCGCTGAGATCTAACACCGTCATGTAGCAGTTTGGGAACAAGACTTTGGTGGTGGACCTGATCGACTCCATTTTGAAGCTCTGATTCCTGATGTATTCGTTTAGCTTTGTCAGATTTATAATCGTTCGAAAGGTGCCGTCCGGTTTGGTTACTAGAAAAAGAGGGGAGTAGAACCCTCTGCCCATATCCTGCAGGGGAACCTCCTGTAGGACTCCTTTTTTTACTAGGCCTAGGACCTCCCTTTCTAGCGCTTCCTGTTCTCGCGTACTGGATCTCAGCGGTGTTGTTACATGCTTTTGAGGTGGAAGAGAGAGAAAGTCTATTCTTAGGCCCTCCTGGATTAGGTTTACTATCCATGGGTTGTTTGAAATTCTCCTCCAGGCTGGAAGAAAAAGGGTTAACCTTCCCCCCACCCTGGGCGTACTGTCACTTGGAGGGCTTTTTGTCTCGGGGAGAGTTATTAGAGAAGAACCCTCTCTTCTTTTGTCATCCCACTTTTGTTCCCTCGGTGGTCTTCTCTGAAAAAACCTCCTATTTCGAAAGGGCCTCTTAAATGCTGCTGGCCCTAAATTTGGGAATCCTCTCTTCTTGTCTCCTGCTTTCTGGAGGATGTCATCTAACGTCTCCCCAAAAAGGAATTTCCCTTCACAGGGGATTGAACATAATTTCATTTTGGTCTGTAGGTCCCCTGGCCAACTTTTAAGCCATAGTGTCCTTCGGGCCGCGTTTGAAAGTGCTGCTGTTTTGGACGATAGCCTGACTGAATCGGCCAATGAGTCTGCTAGGAATGCAGCTGCTCCCCTTATTATTGGTATAGAATCTAAGATCTTATCTCTTGGTGTCCCTTCCCTCAGCTGTTTCTCAAGTTGGTCCACCCATACCATTAGGGCTCTTGAGGTACATGTCGCCGCTATTGCTGGCCTGAGGTTACCACCTGCCGACTCCCATGCCCCCTTTAGAAAGATATCCGCCTTTTTATCTAGGGGGTCCCTGAGGGTGCCCATGTCCTCAAAGGGAAGGGCGAATTTCTTTGAGGCCTTAGAGACTGCTACATCGAGTTTCGGGGCTTTATCCCAAGATGTAGATGCCTCCTCCTCAAAGGGATATTTTCTTTTAAGGGAAGGGACTGTAGTATTTTTCCTGTCTGGCTTGTCCCATTCTTTTTTGATTAGGCCCTTGACAATTTCGTTAAGCGGAAATACTCTCCGTTTTTTCTGGCCTAGTCCGCCGAACATTATGTCCTGGACTGTTTTATCCGGCCTAGGGTTCAATACCCCCATGGTAGACCTTACAGCTTTTACTAGTCTGTCTACCTCTTCTAGGGGAAAACAGTGACGCCCTCCTGTTTCCTCGTC
Organism: Dendrobates tinctorius; assembly: GCF_039654945.1. NCBI lineage: Eukaryota > Metazoa > Chordata > Amphibia > Anura > Dendrobatidae > Dendrobates > Dendrobates tinctorius. Next base: position 42,949,959 of record NW_027361679.1, on the reverse strand, counting down.
TGAGGAGTCGGATTCCGAGGTTTTAGACGTGATTTCTCCCGACGTGGAAGAGTCTGACTGGGAGGTTTCTATCGTGTCTTTCTTCCTCGTTTTATCCCTATGCTTAAGGGATACAAGGGCACTCTGAACCTCTGATTTAATTGCGCCCCTTAGGTCGGATGCAAAATCAGGAGTCTCCTGACAAAGAATTTCTTTTGTGCAAGACTCGCATAGTTTTTTCTCCCATGATACAGGTAGGGGTCTAGTGCAAGTGGGACATTCCCTGTTCTTTTTTGCCTTCTTCTTTCCCTAATAAGGGAGAGGAATTGTATTACAAGGGTGAACATTCACATCACTTACCCCCAAAAGGTGCGCGGCTGCAGGTACCGGTTCGGGAGATGGAGTCAGGTCCTGTATAGGCTGATCTCCTGGTGGCGATTTGCTCCTTGCCGCTGACGTACTACGCCGCGTGGAGTGACTGCTGGAACGGCCCTCTCTGTTTCGTTCCTTTTGTCGGTGGTGGTGTTGGTGGTGCTGCTGCTGCTTGAGCTGCTGCCTGGCATGCTGCTCCTGTTGCTGGTAGCTATCCTCCATTATTAGGATCGCTTCCAGACAGGAATTTCTGTACCCACCATTTTTAAAGTTGCCGCCCGCGTGACGTCACCGCTCCCATCCTGCATCGCGCTGGTCGGGGAGCACGCTCCTGCGCATGATTCAGGGACCCGGAAGCCGCTCCTCTACTTCCGGGGCAACGGTCATCTTGGTACTCTCTGTACCATGGCGCTGCCCGCGCTTCCACCGGGTCCCCATGAGCCTCAATCTCCTTTCTGGAGCGGCGACTCCGGCGTCTCCCCCTGCTCACCCGGCAGACCGCATCGGCCCCAGCGGTGGCAGCTTTGGGCACCATTCCTGCCGCGACAGGGGCCTCCCCGCTGCCGAAGACCGGACAAGCCGGCCCCGGATCCGGACTCTTCCTTTAATACACAGGTATGCCGTACTGTGGGTCCCCCCCGTCAGGGACAGTAACCCAACTGAAGGAGGAGGAGAGGTACCGCCCTTTTTATCTGTAGGTTCTTGTCCCTGAAGGGCGGATCCCCTAACTCCGTGGTGCTGTCGTGGGTGAGAGAGAAAGATGGGGATAACATTATCATTCACGACCATATAAACTGTTTGGATTCAGGGGGCGAAAGGGCTCCACATTATTACTATGTAGGGTTTCCTCCTACACTGTATCTGATGTATTGGTTCCATTATGGAAAGCACATAGAAAATTAATCAAGGAAATGGCCTGCCTGTTGTAGGGCAGTGTAGTGCAGCAGGGTTGGTGCAGTGCGACAGATAGGCAGGGACCACAAAAAGTTCAACATAAACAAAGTCTTTATTTTCAGAACTCACACATAGGAGTGATGTCCTCAGGATCGCACCTGGGTTTCCACAGACACAGTCTGGAACTCAAAACCCGTTGCCGTGGACAATGGTACCGCTGTGTCTTTTGGGTGCGTCAGCCGCCTAGAAGTCCCTGTCTCTGTGTTAGCTGCACACAGACATGGGCTGCACAGAGCCTCCTGCTCTGCAGCTTGCAAACTCCAACACTGACCCACCCAAGGCAAAACTGACAGATTTAAATGGAATCGTGGCCATAGAGCCACTTCCAAAACCCGTAGTGAAGAGAGAGATCCTCCACACTACCAAACCTGCAAATCCCTCTACAATTAAAACCTCTTAACGGGTTTTCCTAAAAATCCAACTGATTCACTACTTGGACCAAGTCCATTCTTTCTTTTTATGTTGTCTTGTGACTCACAGGCATACTGCTGTGAACACAAGGCACTCCAGCGGTTGTAATAGGACTCTGTCCGCATCCTGGGGGACACATCGACCCTTGCATATGATCCCCCTCACTGCCTCACAAGTAGACACAGTCTACAACTTTGGTGAGGTCTAATAGACAGAACATTGAACAGGGGAGAAAAGACTTTTAAGTGTACTGATTTACTATTGCTTTCCTTTCCAACTCTAAGGTGCGTTATTCTGGGGAGAATTATGTCTTAATGGTAAAAGGCAAGTTCTACAAGACATATTTAGGAAGTGCTGTGACGGGAAGCCGTTAAAAAAATACAACAGAAAATTTTTAATCTTGTGAGTTTTCTTGCACTATAGGTACTGTCACACTTAGCGATGCACCAGCGATCCCGACCAGCGATATGACGCGGTCAGGATCGCTGGTGCATCGCTAAGTGGTCGCTAGTGAGCTGCCACACAGGCAGATCTCACCAGCGACATAGCAGGGGTCGCTACTTACCTGTCAGACGAGGCGATCCTGCGTCCTCCCGCCCGCGTCCACGCGTCGCTCGTCGGCGCCAGAGGAAGCGGACGACGAGAAACAGCCCAGGACGTTCTCGCGCGATCAGCGATAACCAGCGGGGGAGCCGGTCGGAGGTAAGTGTCAGACATAGCGATATCGCTAGCAATATCGCTATAACGTCACAAAAACCAGTGACGTTACAGCGATATTGCTAGCGATATTGCTTAGGGTGACAGGCCCTTTATACTTCTTATCCTTTGATAATGTAAAGTCCCACCTCTATACACAGCTGATAACACAGGATCCACAAGTCATGGTAGGTAATGTCACACCTGACCCTGCTCTCATTCCCTTCACCATGACCATTTATTGTGGCTAATGTACATATGCATGTCCTGAAAATGAAATGAAGCTAGAGTCTAAATAAGCCCCATAGACCAATGGAAAAATTAGAAAATTCCTAATTTTTATTTTTCACATAAATTGTGATATGAAAGAACTTTGCCAAAAATATTTAAAAAATACATTTAACGCAAAAACCTGACTTAAACATCAGATAATTTTCTGGTGATGGCTTTAAAGAAACTGTTGTCACCAAATCTGAGAGCGGCATAATGTAGAGAAACCCTGCTTCCAAAGATGTGTCACTTACTGGGCTGCCTGCTTGGTGTAGTTTTGATAAAAATCACTGTTTTATCAGCAGGAGATTATCACTAGGTCTGGTAAAGCTGCTGCCAGACAGTCCAACCACATCCCCACCACTGATTGGCAGTTTTCTGCCTATGCACAGTGCACACAGTAAGCTGCCAATCAGGGGTGTGGGCGGGGTTACACAGAGCTCAGAATTCTGAGGACTGTAAGATCTGCAGCCGAGAAAACACAAATGTAGCAAGCAGCCCAGTAAGTGATACATCGCTGGAATCAGGGTATCTGCTCCTAACAGTATGCTACTTTTAGATGGGGGAGCAATGTCTGATTACAGATTCCTTTTAAGAAAAAGTGTACTTTTGATCCTATATTGATATGATCATATCTCAGTCAACTAAAACAGGAAAATTACATTAAAAGACACTAACGTGAACGATCCGATTTAATTATTGTAGATATGGGATGATATAACAAACTAAAGACTATTAAAAAAAAAAAAAAAAAAAAAAAAGACATTACCCGAAGCCTTCCAGAGAAGTGTCAAATTCCACAAAGGCAGGAGTGACTGATGATCCATGAAGCCTAATGTCATGTGGTGTAGTCATAGAAACCAGGCACTTTACCCTGGTCAGGGGCACGGTGCATCCTTCTGCCGATTTCACCAAGCTGCGGCTTATCCGGTAATGTTTGTCTTCTCCCACGCAGAACACACTGTCACAGCCCAGGCCCTCTGTGGACATGATCATGCTACCTGTGCGGGGCACGGAAATAGATGTGTCAGAGCTGAAAAAAATATAAAAGCAGGCATACCTGATCTCTACCCCCGTCACGTTCCTACTCATAGCACTGGCACAGAGTGTCACTTACTCAGCCAGCCGGCATATGAATGCTTTTATTGGGTTGCTTCCGGGTAACACACTTATGACGAGGCTTTATACAAAGCATTAAGACAATCTATTGCAAAGATATGTAAATTTACATCATTTATTTCATGGCCTGGATCCACATGTGAAAGCATTTTAGTTTGTGCTGCTGTGCTTGTTATAATATTTTAGCAGCATTTTATGCTTGTATTTCTAGGTGGCAGTAAAAACCGCTGGTAGCACTTAACAAAACGAAACATTGCATTTAACTGGAGATGATTGGGTTAAATAAAGATGCACATTAATTTTTATTTTTTTTTTTGCTTTCAAGATTTTGACTTAATTAAAATACTTAAAACACATTATTATTATTTCAATGTCAATTTTAGAATAATTTTAGAATTAGCTTTAAATTAGGAATTCTTGAAATTCAAAATAAAATGCACTGCTACCCCCTGACCACATCCCTCTGCCTCCCGACCTCCAACTTGACAGTAGGGGTGCACTACCGATTGACAGGACGGGTGTACCGCTTGGCCGAACGGTTCGTTCTCCGATGATGCAAGCAGAGGCAGCTATAACTCTGCAGCATCGAGCACAGAGAAGCGGACAGGATCAAGCTGTACATGCAGCCAGCTTCAGAGCAGAGCTAGCCGAAGCCTGAGAGAGACCGGCCACTGCTGACAGGCTGCAGAGGTGACCAGAAACATAGGCAACAAGCAGCACACAAAATTAAAAATCCTTCTGTTCTTGAGAAAAGAGAGAATTTCTAAGAGGAAAGTTGTAAAATTGCTTATTTTTCCTAGCACTTTCCAATTTTATCTATTTAAGACGTGACAACCTCTTTAAAAGGGAATCTGTCATCAAGTTTTTGCTATGTAATTTGAGAGCACCGTAATGTAGGCGCAGAGACCCTGATTCCAGTGATATATCACTTACTAGGCTGTATTTTACAGTTTCTTAAAAATCAGTGTTTTATCAGCAAGAGATTATAAGTACAGGACAACTGTCTTTGTGCCTTCTAGTCCAACCACACCCCCACACTGACTAGCAGCTTTCCGTCACTATATTATATACACAGAAAACTGTAGTGTGGATGGGGTTATACACACCTGAGTTCTGCTAGATCTGCAGTAGGTAAAACTGAGTCCATCATAACTGCTGCACCCAGTAAACCAAATGATACAGTGGTTTCGATAGCATTCACTCCCTTGGCTTTTTACGGATTTTGTTACATTACAACCGATGTTAAAATATTATTGTAAAACGATTTGTGGGCATCAGCACTAAATAGTCCAAGTTGGTGAAGTGAAGCAAGAAAAATAGGGGCATAAATTAAATTTATGGGATCAAATAACTAAAAATTGGCATGTGCACATGTATTCAGCCCTTTTGCTACGTAGTCCTTAAAAATTTCTGGTGCAAGCAAATCTCTTCATAAGTCACATGATTAGTGAAAGGCAAGCCCACCTGTGTACAATCTAAGTGTCACATGGTGTCAGTATATACACACCTTTTCTGAAAGGGCACAGAGGCAGCAATACCATTAAGTAAGAGGCACCACTATCCAAACACCATGAAGACCAAGGAGTTCACCAAACAAGTCAGAGACAAAGTTGTTGAAAAGTGCAAGTCAGGGTTGGGTTATAAAAAAATATCCCAACCTCTGATGATCCCCGGAGCACCATCAAATCCATTATCATCAAACGGAAAGACCATGGTACTACAACAAACCTGCCAAGAAAGGGCCGCCCATCAAAACTCTTAACCGGGCAAGGAGGGCATTAATCATAGAGGCCGCACAGAGACCAAAGGTGACCCTGAAGGATGTAGAACTCTCAAGCAGAGACTGGAGAATCTGTCCATATGACAACAATAAGCCATACACTCCATAGAGCTGGCCTATAAGAAAGAATGGGCAGAAAAAAGCCTCTACTCACACACAAAAATTGTAAAACTCGTTTTGAGTTTGCCAAACGAAGTGCGAGACTCCCCAAATATATGGAGGAAGGTGCTGTGGTCAGATGAGACCACAATTTTACTTTTTGGCCACCAAGGTAAACTATGTCTGGTGCCAAACAAACACAGCTCATCATCCCAAGAACACCATCCCCACAGTGAAACATGGTGATGGCAGCATCATGCTGTGGGGATTTTTTTTCAGCAGCAGGGACAGGAAAAAACATCTTAGTCAAGGGGAAGATGGATGGTGTGAAATACAGGGATATTCTTGAGCAAAACCTGTTTCAGTCTGTCAGTGAGTTGAGACTAGGAAGAAGGTTCACTTTCCAACAAGCTTACTGCTAAATTAACTCTCGAGCGGTTTAAGGAGAAAAGTGTAAATCTTTTGAACTGACCTAGTCAATGCTCACACCTTAATCCAATTGAGAATCTGTGGTCAGACTTGAAGGTTGCTGTTCACCAGTGGAAACCTTCTAACTTGAAGGAGATGGAGAAGTTTTACCTTGAGGAATAGGGAAAAATCCTGTTGGAAAGATGTTGAAAGCTCATAGAGACTTATCCAAAGTGACTGCAGCTGTAATTGCCAAAAAAAGGAGGTTCCAGGTTGTAAGGTAGCAAAATAAGAAAAATGCCAATGGAATGAATACCTTCGCAAGCCACTGTACGTCACTGGATTCAAGGTCTCTGTCCCTACTTCATGCTGCTGTCAGATTGCATAGAAAAAGCCTGCTGACAGATTTCCTTTAAGTGGCACTAAAATTTTAGCAAATACTAATTTTTGAATAGTAAAATGTTAACTAACTTTCCTATATACTATCTACATTAATTTCTCACAGTTATCAAGATCTCTGATTGCAGTTATATGTTGGGATGAAATTGGCCTCCACAAGACATGGCTATAATAATAATAATAATAATAATAATAATAATAATAATAATAAATTTTATTTTTATAGCGCCGACATATTCCGCAGCACTTTACATTTCAGAGGGGATTTGTACAGACAATAGACATTACAGCATAACAATAATCACATACAGTAGATTATAACAAATACCAAGAGGAAAGAGGGCCCTGCTCGCAAGCTTACAGTCTATGAGGAAAGAGGGAGACACGAAAGGTGGGTGGTAACAGTTGCCCTGATTGTATGGACCAGCCATAATGTTAGGTGTGTGACAGTACGGACACAGAGGGCTAATGGATGCATAAAGCATGTGGGAGAATGATGCGGGGAACCTGGTTATGGTAAAACTTTTGGCTCTGCCACACAGGGACAGATTAGGTTAATGTGTTGAGGCGGTAGGCCAGTCTGAATAAATGCGTTTTCAGGACACGCTTAAAATTGTGGGGATTGGGGACTAATCGTATTGACCTGGGAAGTGCATTCCAAAGAATTGGCGCGGCACGTGTAAAGTCTTGGAGACGGGAGTGGGAGGTTCTGACTATTGAGGATGCTAACCTCAGGTCATCAGCAGAACGGAGGGCGCGGGTAGGGTGGTATACTGAAACAAGGGAGGAGATGTAGGGTGGTGCTGAATCATGGAGGGCTTTGTGAGTGAGGGTAATAAGTTTATACTGAATTCTGGAGTGGATGGGTAGCCAGTGTAATGACTGGCACAAGGTAGAGGCATCGGTGTAACGATTGGTGAGGAATATGATCCTGGCTGCAGCATTCAAGACAGATTGGAGAGGGGAGAGTTTGGTAAGAGGGAGACCGATTAGAAGAGAGTTACAATAGTCGAGACGAGAATGAATAAGAGAAACAGTAAGAGTTTTTGCAGAGTCAAAGGTAAGAAAAGGTCGAATTCTAGAAATGTTTTTGAGGTGCAGATGACAAGAGCGAGCCAGTGATCGAATGTGGGGGGCAAAGGAAAGCTCGGAATCAAGTATGACCCCAAGACAGCGGGCCTGTTGCTGGGGAGTAATAGTGGAACCACACACAGAAATGGCAATGTCGGGTATAGGTACATTAGTAGAGGGAGGAAACACCAGGAGTTCAGTCTTTGACAGGTTCAGTTTCAGATATAGTGAGGACATGATATTAGACACAGCGTTTAGACAATCGCCGGTGTTTTCTAGAAAGGCTGGCGTGATGTCAGGAGAAGAAGCGTATGGCTATGATAAATCTACTATACTCAGAGTAGTGAAAGGTAGAGGCTCACTTTGCATTTTTTTAAGCAACTAACCAAATAATGATTACAAAACATAAGGGACGTATAATTTGGCATTGATGGGCTACAAGACTCCCCGCAGAACCAGTAGCGATCGATAAGTCACAGGGATATTTCCAGTAACGTCCTACGAGTGCAATGCGGCGTGGAACGCTCTGGTTGCACACTGTGACAATGAGAACATTCATATGTCAGCAGTGTATTAGGAAACGTGGGACACAGAGTGTGGGAAGACTCAGGATCCGTAGATAATCAAACAGATTGCACTTCCATCTCCTCTGCGACTACACTGTAATGTGGGAACATACGGGCTGACCTGACAGTTGTTCAAAACTTTGGAAGCTGAAAAGCAAATACACAATGTAAAGCGGAGGAGGAAAGAAAAACACAAGACTTGATTAAAATATCTACTAAATTAGATCAGACTATGGTAAGAATAGATAGGACTAAAAGAGGAAAAGTGAGTGGAAAATCTGATTAATGAAGCGCTCATCCTGCCTCAAATAACTAGAAAAAAAGTATAAGGAGAGTCATTAAAAGTATGCTATTCCACTTATGAATGGTCTAAAGGCAAACTGACATCTAGTTATATAATAAAGGGAATCTCTCAGCAGGTCATAATGCAGGGGCAATCCAGCAATGTGTCACTTACTAGGCTGTGTGCTGTAGTTTCAATAAAATCAATGTTTTATCAGCAGGAGATTATCACTGCCTGGACTAGGTAACACGTGCAAGCTAGTCAAGCTAAAGCCCCCGTTACACACTGCGATATCGCTAGCAATATCGCTGTAAAGTCACCGATTTTGTGACGTAGCAGCGATATTGCTACATGTGATACTTACCTCCGACCGGCTCCCCCGCTGATTATCGCTGGTCGCGCGAGAAGGTCCTGGATCATTTCTCGTCGGGCACTTCCTGCTGGACTTACTGTGGCGCCGACGAGCGACGCGTGGACGCGGGCGGGAGGACGTCAGGATCGCCGTGTCTGACAGGTAAGTAGCGACCCCCGACCTCTGCTATGTCGCTGGTGAGATCTGCCTGTGTGGCAGCTCACTAGCGACCACCTAGCAATGCACCAGCGATCCATATCGTTGTCGGGATCGCTGGTGCATCGCTAAGTGTAACGGTACCCTTACTGATGTAACCCCGCACCCACCAATGAATAGCAGCTTGCTGACAATGTACACAGGACACTGCCAATCAGTGGTGAGGGTGGGGTTATACACAGCTCAGTATTCTGACCACGGCTACATCTACAGCAGGGAAAACAGAAATTCTCTCAGAACTGCACCAAGCAGACCAGTAACTGATACATCACTGGAATCAGGCTCTCTGCCCCCACATCATGGTGTGTTCAGTAAAAACATTAACAGATTCTCTTTAAATAAGTATTCCACCCCTTGTTTATAACAAACATATGGGCTAATTGTAAAATAAACAAGTAAAAGCGTGTGACACTGAGGTGACGACCAGTCTAGAAGAGAAGGTGTGGGGACCTAGTCTGTGGAATGGCGGAGGATCCGTGAATTAAATTCAGTTGCTAAATTGTGCTGGTAGAAAGGAAAAGATCAAAAGATCTGATCTACTACTCATCTGGACACTGAACTACTCCCATGGTTACTGCAGATAACACATGGACAAAGGGAAAATCTACACTGCAATATTTATGTGTTCTATTAAAATAATCACAGTGCATGCCTTATTTATGTAGTGGTTTCTCGATTTCCTATAGACACGGAAGAAACAAGAAGTTTTAGAACATTCTAGGAAACTTTGGGCCTGATTTATCAAGGTGTTTTCACCAGAAAATGATATGACAATTTTTATGCAAATGAATTTCCCATCAAATTATGGGGAATCAATGTCAAAACTCCAACCGCTTCACAATGGGAGAACAATTCAAAAAATACTCCAATATAAAGGAAGTGAGAGTAGAAAAACAGAGGGGGAAAAAGACCTAGAGATAAACGTGGTGTTCCCGATGCGGGCTGCAGCACCGTCACTTTTGAACATCCACATAAATGGTGTATTTGTCAAAGTAGGTATCTGGTATAAACCAAAGACTCTTGTTACTCTGACAAATACACCATTTATGTGGATGTTCAAAAGTGACGGTGCTACAGCCCGCACCGGGAACAACAGATTGGTGGAGGGTGTGCCGGCTCTCAACGATTAGATATATAAAAACTATACTAAAAATAAGCCATTAATATAAATGTCCCGGACAACCCTTTTAAGTATGTTAATATACTGTCCAAAAATGAAGGCAATATACCATTTATCAAAATTCATAAACAGCTCTGGCAAAAATTAAGAGACCACCACATCAAAACCCTGTCATGAGCAGCCCAATCTTCAGACCTGAGCCCCATGGGAAACCTCTGGAATGTAATCAAGAGGATGATGGATAGTCACAAGCCATCAAACAAAGAAGAACTGCTTACATTTTTGTGCCAGAAGCAGAGTGAAAGACTGGTGGCAAGCATGCCAAGACGCATGAAAGCTGTGATTAAAAATCATGGTTATTCCACAAAATATGGATTTCTGAACTCTTCCAGAGTTAAAACATTAGTATTGTTGTTTCCAAGTGATTATGAACTTGTTTTCTTAGCATTATTTGAGGTCTGAAAGCACTGCATTTTAATTGTGACCATTTTTCTTTGTCAGAAAAAAAATACAAAATGTATTGCTTGGAAATTCGGAAACATGTTTTAAGAAGTTTATAGACTAAAAGAAAAATTTACATTTTACTCAAAAATATACCTATAAAGAGAAAAATCAGACAAACTGAACATTTGAAAGTGGTCTCTTAATTTTTGCCAGAGCTGTAGATAAGAAATATCCTACAGGTTGACCAATTTTAGATGGAACTTCCTCCCTGACCACCATGTATCAGACTATATTGATAGGTAATCAACATACTGTAATTGAAAGATTCACAACATCGAATCAAAATACTAAATGATAATTAATGCAAACACTCTTTTTTGAACCCGAGACATATGATCCCCTTTACACTAGCACAATTTATGCTTGCAAGCCACGTAACACATTTCGGATGGTAATGGCGATCTGGCTTTTGTAACAAGCAAGCTTTATTATTAATTTGATTGATTTTTGTATGAATCATAACTATTTTTGCAATAATGGACATGACTTCCTTCAGACCATGGGTGCAGCGATGGGTGCGAAATTCACACCCTGGTGTTATGCAAATTTGTACCTTGTGGTCTGGGACTGGAAAGTCCATCATAAATTTTGAAAATAAAACAAATTAAAAAAAATTAGGCTATTTAAAAGGTACTTTGATGATGAACTTTTTTTATATTATGTTAGGGGGAGTTCTCAAAATTGGATGTTTTTGTACAGTATATGAATAATAACAAATGTCAACTTTACTCATGAATATACCGCAATTAGTGCAAATTTTAGACCAAGAGATTTTTTGTTATGGGTGGGGAAAGCATAACTTATAATTACTGCAAACCAACTGATGGTAACAGAAATATAGACTTCTCTAGCTGCCACCATAGTCCAATGATTAAAAAAAAATTCCATGGGATAATTTAAACAAGTAAAAAGAAATGCTCCCAATAATGACTATTTTATTTCACAAAAACTATGGTAATCATTAAAGATAGGTTTGAAAAAAAAAAAAAAAATAACATGGAGAACGCCAATTCCTATGTAAAATACAAAATGAGGATTTAGCCGTGACATTCTTGAAAAGTGATCTTAATAATAGGCAAAAACAAATCCATTCATTTACTAATTATTGCACAGATGTGCATATGATTAAAAATATTATAGCAAAACATTGGCACCTCTTGAAACAAAATACGGATATTGTGGTCAGTTCTGATCAACCTCAAATTATTGGCGATCCAAGAATCTTGACGGTTCTCTCCCTCACAATTGCATCAAATCTAAGGATCCATCGTTGCCTTTAGGGAAAGGCTTTTTTTCCTTGACTCAGCTGGAAAGCATGTGGGGAGGTCGGACATAGGAGTAATAAAAATATTTAACGTGGTTTTTTGGACAGTAATAATAAAGACAAATATAAATTTCATGAGCTCATTGCTTGTAATAACAAAGGGAGCCATTTATATCCTGGAGTGCCCTTGTGTTCTGCTTTATGTTGGGCACATCAAAGTGAATGGGTGCATTATAAAAAGTAATAAAAAGTATGTACCACCAAGATCAGAGAGGCAGCAAACTCTATGATATCGAGTCGGTGACACCCATTTGCAGAGGGGAGGATCATATTAGGAAAAAGAGCCAAAGAGAAAATTTGAGGACTTTTAAACACTTTTATTCCATTAGATCAGACTATAGATTTAAAATATTTTCTGAAGTTTGTTTTTTAGCATGCATTTTTACTGTGGTTCTTACTTCTTTACATATTCATTTCTCACATTACACATTATATACGTTTCTTATGGTCACTTTTTCAAAGAGGGGCTTTGGTGGTGTATATAGTGGCATGCAAAAGTTTGCTCACCCCTGGTCAAAATTATTGGTATTGTGAACTGTTGAGCAATTTGAAGATAAAATTACAAGTGTATTTCTATTCTTGTTTGGGGGATTCTTCCTTGCAAAATTCTTCCAGTTCTGTGAGATTTCTTGGTCATCTTGCATACACTGCTATTTTGAGGTCTAGCCACAGATTTTCAATTATGATCCAATCAGTGGACTGTGATGACCATTGTAAAACCGTCAGGTGGCGCCTTTTTTTGAGGTAATCTACTGCGGATTTTGGTGTGTTTAGGATCATTACCCATGTGTAGAAGCCATCCTCTTTTCAACATCACCTTTTCTACAGATGGTGTTATGTTTGCATCAAGAATTTGTTGAAATTTCATTGAATCCATTCTTCCCTCTACCTGTGGAATGTTTCCCCGTGCCATTGGCTACCACAAAACATCAAAGCATGATTGATCCACCCCCATGCTTAATGGTCAGTGAGATGTTCTTTTCCTGGAAGTCTGTGCCCTTTTATTCTCTACACATACCTATCATTGTGGCCAAAGAGTTCTACTTTAACCTCATACTTGACAAAGACCTATTGTTGGTCGAAGTCGTATTTTATTATGGCAGAATAAAGCTCTTTTCTACTATTACACCTGGATTGGACGCTGTTCTCATCTTTTCTGGATTGCTACCATTTCCAAGTGGGTTCCTTGGATTAGGAACGTGCGTCCCAACTTTGTGAGTGCTGTCAGCCCCTTCTTTACATATTTCTACTTTAACCTCATCGGTTCAAGTGACTGGTTTAGAAAACGCATGAGGCTTGTTTAGATGTTCTTTTGCATACTTCTGATGCTCTGAATATTATGGTGAGGACGCAGGAGAGGTTTTATTTCGATGATTCTTCCATGAATTCCATATTTGTGCGGTATCTCTGAACAGTAGAACAATGTACCACAATGCCAGAGCCTGCTAAACCTTTCTGAAGGTCTTTTGCAGTCAAGCAGGGGTTCCGATTCGCCTCTCTAGCAATAATACGAGCAGCTGGTCTTCCAGACCTTATCTTGACTTCTACCGTTTCGGTTAACTGCTATTTCTTAATTACATTTTTAACTGAGGAAAGGGCAACATAAAAGTCATTTGTTATCTTTTCATAGCCTTCTCCTTTTTGTGGGCCTCCACCATTTTTATCTTCACAGTGTTCGTCAGCAGCTTAGAAGAACCCAAGGCTGATTTTTGTTATGATGAGTCACCGAAGGAGGAAAAAACAAAATACCAGCTAAGTCCAGAAAAACCAGAGAGGTTGGCAGCTATCGGATTGCAGACACCTGAACCTATGCACAACAACTAGCAGTAGCCGTGGGGGGCTCCTACGGTGCCCTAGACCCCTCGATCACAGCCGGAGAACTAAATAGCCTAAAGACAGAAAGGGGAAAGACTAAACTGCCCCAGAGCAGACCCCAAAGCAATAGGCAGCCCCCAACATATAATGACGGTGAAGCAAGATGAAAACACTAACACAGATAGAAAGATAGGTTGAGCAAATGATGGGGCCCAAGCTAACTACATAGGACAGGATAGGAAAGCTGCTGTCTGCCATCCGCAAAACCCCTATCAAAATGAGCCAACCGACTGATAGGAAAAACAGGCCCTGAAGACGCTAGGCTTCAAAAGACTATATCAGCACTCAGGTATATTCTGAAGACAGAGCAAAAGATCAACAGATCAGAGACAAAAATGGAATTGAGCTCACCCCCGGCCGGGGATGGCAGAACTCCCAAAAAACAAGGCAAAACAAAAACAAAACTGAAGTATACAAAGCAGAGCAGAAAAACTTAGCTTTGAGATGCAGAAATCAGACTGGTCTCCAAGAATCCAGCAGGAAAATCACCAGCCAGGAAGAAGGGCGTCGGCAGCCTTATATCCAGTCCTCAATTCCAGCCACCCTGTCATCATCTAGCTGCCCATGTGTTTGGTAATCAGCCTCACTACCTTCCTTCACCAGAGGAGGGAGTTCATCAGACCTCAATGGTGAAGGGAAAAATGAACTCACAACAGTACCTCCCCCTTGAGGAGGGGTCACCGAACCCTCATCCATGCCACCAGGGCGATCCGGGTGAGCCCGATGAAAGGCACGCACCAATCTTTCGGCATGAATATCAGAGGCAGAGACCCAGGAATTATCCTCCTGACCATAACCCTTCCACGTCTCAAATCGGGCAAGATGGCAGAAAGAACTACCCCCTCGCCTAAGATGGTAGCAGGCTTAGTCACAACAGGAGAATCAGCAAGGAAACTCCTAGAGAGGGCGTCAGCCTGGACATTCTTAGTGCCCGGAAGAAAAGAGACCACAAAATCAAAACGTGTGAAAAACAAGGCCCACCTAGCCTGTCTAGGATTCAAGCGCTTGGCCGACTCCAGGTAAATCAAATTCTTGTGGTCAGTAAGGACCACGACTTGGTGTTTGGCTCCCTCCAACCAATGTCTCCACTCCTCAAATGCCCATTTCATGGCCAACAGTTCCCGATTCCCCACATCATAGTTACGTTCGGATGGGGAGAACTTTCGGGAAAAGAAAGCACAAGGATTCATTTTAGATGTCACAGGATCTTTTTGGGACAACACCGCTCCTGCACCAATCTCAGAAGCGTCCACCTCCACCTGAAACGGGAGTGAGACATCAGGTTGCCGCAAAACCGGAGCAGAAGTGAATCTTCGCTTCAGCTCCTGAAAGGAAGAAACAGCCTCCGGAGGCCAATTCAGCACATCAGCACCCTTCCTAGTCAAATCCGTCAATGGCTTGCCAATACCAGAAAAATTAGCTATAAATTTCCGATAAAAATTAGCAAAACCCAAAAACTTCTGGAGGGCCTTCAAAGAAGTGGGCTGAACCCAATCATAAATGGTCTGTACCTTGGCCGGGTCCATTTCAATAGTTGACGGAGACAAAATAAATCCCAAAAATGAAATCCTCTGTACCCCAAAAAGGCATTTCGATCCCTTGACATACAGGGAATTCTCCCTCAAAATCCAGAACACAGTCCGAACATGTTCCACATGAGAGTCCCAATTCTTGGAGAAGATCAAAATATCATCCAGATAGATAATCAAAAATTTATTCACAAAGTCTCGGAATATATCGTTCATGAAGCACTGGAAGACAGAAGGGGCATTAGTGAGCCCAAAAGGCATCACCAGGTACTCAAAATGTCCCTCCGGAGTATTAAACGCCGTCTTCCATTCATCCCCATGCTTAATGCGAATAAGATTATACGCCCCCCTGAGGTCAAGCTTGGTAAACCAGCAAGCACCTTTAACTCTGGAGAATACATCAGAAATCAGGGGTAACGGATACTGATATTTAACAGTAATTTTGTTGAGGGCACGATAGTCAATACAAGGCCTTAATGAACCATCCTTTTTAGCCACGAAAAAAAACCCAGCACCTAAGGGTGAAGAGGATGGTCTAATATGACCCTTCTCCAATGCCTCCTTAATATAGGATCGCATAGCCTCGTGCTCGGGTACAGATAAATTGAAAAGTCGACCCTTGGGGAATTTACACCCCGGGTTCAGCTCAATTGCACAGTCATAACTCCTATGAGGAGGCAAAGACGCAGACTCATTCTCACTAAATACATCATAAAAGTCAGCCAAATAGTCAGGAACATCATGCGACTGGGGAGAGGTGGAGAAAACAGGAGCATCAATAAGGGCACACCGACAACCCCAACTCACCACAGACAAAGATTTCCAATCCAGAACTGGATTATGAATTTGCAACCAGGGAAACCCCAGAACAATGGTATCATGCAAATTATGCAACACCAAAAATCTGCAATTTTGTTGATGGTCTGGGGCGACCCGCATTACCACCTGGGTCCAAAACTGAGGTTTATTCTTCGCCAAAGGAGTAGCATCAATACCCCCCTCAAAGGGATAGGCGTCCGCAGAGGTGTCATAGGAAATCCACAACGTTTAGCAAAATCCAAGTCCATCAGGTTAAGAGCTGCTCCTGAATCCACAAAAGCCTTGGCGGAAAATGTGGACAGGGAGCAGATCAGAGTAATTGATCAGAGTAATTGCCAGAAGAAACTTGGGTTGAACACCACCCACAGAAAACGTGTGTGCACAACGTTTCTCTCGTTTAGAGCAGACAGAAATAATATGCGAGGCATCTCCACAAAAAAAAACACAGCTTATTACGCCTTCTGAACTCCTGACGTTGCGCCCTAGACAAAACTATCACATTGCATAGGTTCAGACATTTGTTCAACAGGTGGCAACATCTCTCGTGTAGTTTTGCGTTCACGTAAACGCCGATCCACCTGAATGGCTAATGACATAGAATCGTCAAGACCAGAGGGAACAGGAAATCCCACCATAGTATCTTTTACAGTTTCTGACAAACCCTTCCGAAAGAGAGCTGCCAAGGCACCATCATTCCAGGTGGTAAGGACCGCCCACTTTCGGAATTTTTGACAGTACAACTCTGCCGAATCCCGACCCTGGCTTAATGCCAACAGGGTCTTTTCAGCCTGATCAATAGCATTAGGTTCATCATACAACCCCAAGGCTTGAAAAAATGCGTTCACATTATTCAGAATAGGATCATCAGGTTTCAAAGAAAACGCCCAATCCTGGGGATCGCCGCGCAGCAAAGAGATGACAATTTTAACCTGCTGCGCGGAGTTCCCCGACGAGTTAGGCTTCAAGGCAAAAAATAATTTACAATTATTCTTGAAATTCAAGAATTTAGACCGATCCCCCAAAAATACATACAATCTTTGGTTCAGCAGCATGTGAATGAGCAAGATAGGCGGAAATTCCCCGCACTTCAGCAGCGAGCTGCTCCACACGATCAGACAATGGCTTCATCTCCATTGAGAGAAAAATTCCCCCTACGGCCTCAGAGATATAGAGGAAAAAATATGCACACAAAAAAAAAAATATTCTGACACTTTTTTCCTTTTTTTTTTTTCTTTTTTACAATTCTCTCCTGCTATTGAGTACCCTAGGATCTGCGGTATGGCTGGTGATTCTGTTATGATGAGTCACCGAAGGAGGAAAAAACAAAATACCAGCTAAGTCCAGAAAAACCAGAGAGGTTGGCAGCTATCGGATTGCAGACCCCTGAACCTATCCACAACAACTAGCAGTAGCCGTGGGGGGTTCAAACGGTGCCCTAGACCAGTGGTCCCCAACCTTTTTTGCACCAGGGACCGGTTTCAAGCAAGACCATTCTTCCGTGGCCCGGCAGGGCGGGGATGGAGGTGTGGCAGGGGCGGGGCTTTGGTCATAAGGGGGCGGGGCTATGGACACGGTTGTAGTGTAGCAGTGCATACTTATAATTAAATAACATTTATAATGTGACTCAACTCACCATAGGTTTTGAATAAGTGCTCCATCACCCCCTTCTCCTCATCATTGCCTTCACCCCATCACTCCCTTCTCTCCATCATTGCCTTCACCCCATCACTCCCCTCTCCCCAACATTGCCTTCACCCCATCACTCCCTTCTCCCCATCATTGCCTTCACCCCATCACTGCCATCTCTCCATCATTGCCTTCACCCCATCATTGCCTTCACCCCATCACTCCCCTCTCCCCAACATTGCCTTCACCCCATCACTCCCTTCTCCCCATCATTGCCTTCACCCCATCACTGCCATCTCTCCATCATTGCCTTCACCCCATCATTGCCTTCACCCCATCACTCCCTTCTCCCCATCACTCCCTTCTCCCCATCATTGCCTTCACCCCATCACTGCCATCTCTCCATCATTGCCTTCACCCCATCACTCCCTTCTCCCCATCATTGCCTTCACCCCATCACTCCCTTCTCCCCATCATTGCCTTCACCCCATAACTCCCTTCTCCCCATCATTGCATTCACCCCATCACTCCCTTCTCCCCATCATTGCCTTCACCCCATCACTCCCTTCTCCCCATCATTGCCTTCACCCCATCACTGCCATCTCTCCAACATTGCCTTCACCCCATCACTCCCCTCTCCCCATCATTGCCTTCACCCCATCACTCCCTTCTCCCCATCATTGCCTTCACCCCATCACTGCCATCTCTCCATCATTGCCTTCACCCCATCACTCCCTTCTCCCCATCATTGCCTTCACCCCATCACTGCCATCTCTCCATCATTGCCTTCACCCCATCACTCCCCTCTCCCCATCATTGCCTTCACCCCATCACTCCCTTCTCCTCATCATTGCCTTCACCCCATCACTCCCCTCTCCCCATCATTGCCTTCACCCCATCACTCCCCTCTCCCCATCATTGCCTTCACCCCATCACTGCCGTCTCTCCATCACTCCCCATCTCCTCCAGGGCCAGGCTACACAAACACAGACCAACACACACACACACACACACACATTATATACACACACACCACCTCTCTCCTCTCACCTGCCCGCCGCCTGCGCTTCCTCGCTCTGACACAGCAGCGGCCGCGCTCCTCTCTGTGTCAGTCAGAGACAGGAAGCGCGGGCGGCGGGCAGGAAGCTGGACGCAGTGGATGGGTCCTTGCAGCTCCGCTCCTGCTATTCCCTCTTGCAGGCAGCGGAGCTGCTTGATCGCTCCCTGGCCGCCGCTAAGAACTGCTGCGCGCCGCCCAAGCCCCCGCTACGCCACTGACCGCCCCTGGTTCCCCTTGTGTCCGCGGACCGGCAAGGGCACTGCAGCGGCCCGGTGCTGGGCCGCGGACCGGCGGTTGGGGACCCCTGCCCTAGACCCCTCGATCACAGCCGGAGAACTAAATAGCCTAAAGACAGAAAGGGGAAAAACTAAACTGCCCCAGAGCAGACCCCAAAGCAATAGGCAGCCCCCAACATATAATGACGGTGAAGCAAGATGAAAACACTAACACAGATAGAAAGATAGGTTGAGCAAATGATGGGGCCCAAGCTAACTACATAGGACAGGATAGGAAAGCTGCTGTCTGCCATCCGCAAAACCCCTATCAAAATGAGCCAACCGACTGATAGGAAAAACAGGCCCTGAAGACGCTAGGCTTCAAAAGACTATATCAGCACTCAGGTATATTCTGAAGACAGAGCAAAAGATCAACAGATCAGAGACAAAAATGGAATTCAGCTCACCCCCAGCCGGGGATGGCAGAACTCCCAAAAAACAAGGCAAAACAAAAACAAAACTGAAGTATACAAAGCAGAGCAGAAAAACTTAGCTTTGAGATGCAGGAATCAGACTGGTCTCCAAGAATCCAGCAGGAAAATCACCAGCCAGGAATAAGGGCGTCAGCAGCCTTATATCCAGTCCTCAATTCCAGCCACCCAGTCATCATCTAGCTGCCCATGTGTTTGGTAATCAGCCTCACTACCTTCCTTCACCAGAGGAGGGAGTTCATCAGACCTCAATGGTGAAGGGAAAAATGAACTCACAACAGATTTTATTTGGTATAACATTAGAAGAGACTGGGTTTTTATAAAGCAGGGAAACTTTCATCACCTGGCCTTTCCTAACTATGAAAGTGAACAAACCGTAACCCTAACAGGCTAATTAAGGTCTGAAATCTTGGTCAAAGCTATCTGAGCACACAAATTTTGCAATTTTCAAATTTTGAATTTTTATTCTGTTAAACCAGAGCATTATGTGACACAAAATAGTTAAAAAATAACATTTCCCACATGTCTACTTTACATCAGCACAATTTTGGAAACAAATTTTTTTTTTCTCAGGAAGTTATAAGGGTTAAAAGTTGACCAGCAATTTCTCATTTTTACAACAAAATTTACAAAACCATTTTTTATAGGGACCACCTCACATTTGAAGTCACTTTGAGGGGTCTATATGGCAGAAAATACCCAAAAGTGACACCATTCTAAAAACTGCACCCCTCAAGCTACTCAAAACTATATTCAAGAAGATTATTAACCCTTCAGGTGCTTCACACGAACTAAAGCAACATGGAAGGAAAAAATAGACATTTTAATTTTTCCAACAAACTTTTTTTTTTAGCATCTATTTTTTTCATTTTCACATGGGCAGCAGGATAAAATGGATCCTAAAATCTGTTGGGCAACTTCTCCTGAGTTCACCGATACCTCATATGTGATCATAAACCACTGTTTGGGCGCACTGCAGGGCGTGGAAGGGAAGGAACACCATTTGACTTTTTGAATGGAAAATTAGCTCCAATCGTTAGCGGACGCCATGTCGCATTTGGAAAGCCCCTGTGAGCCTAAACATTGGAGCTCCCTCACAAGTGACCCCATTTTGGAAACTACACCCCCCAAGGAACTTATCTAGATGCACTTTGAACCCTCAGGTGCTTCACAAATTGATCCGTAAAAAAAAGTACTTTTTTTTTTTCACAAAAATTTTCTTTTAGCTTCAATTTCTACATTTTCACATGGGTAACAGGATAAAGTGGATCCTAAAATGTGTTGGGCAATTTCTCCTGAGTACACCGATACCTCATATGTGGTCATAAACCACTGTTTGGGCTCACGGCAGGGCCCAGAAGGGAAGGAGTGCCATTTGACTTTTGAATGGAAAATTAGCTCCAATCGTTAGCAGACACCATGTCGTGTTTGGTGAGCCCCTGTGTGCCAAGACAGTGAAGTACCCCCACTAGTGACCCCATTTTGGAAACTAGACCCCCTAGGGAACTTACCTAGATGTGTGGTGAGCACTTTGAACCCCCAAGGGCTTCACAGAAGTTTATAACGCAGAGCCGTGAAAATAAAAAATCATTTTTCTTCCTCAAAAAATAATTTTTTAGCCAGCAATTTTTTATTTTCACAAGGGTAACAGGGAAAAATTGGACCCTAAAAATTGTTGTCCAGTTTGTCATGAGTACGCTAGTACCCCATATGTGCGGAGGAATCACTGTCTGGGCACACGTCGGGACTCGGAAGGTTTTGAAATGTCGACTTGATGGAATGGTGTGTGGGTGTCATGTTACGTTTGCAGAGCCCCTGATGTGCCTAAACAGTAGAAACCCCCCACAAGTGATCCCATTTTGAAAACTAGACCCCCACAAGGAACTTATCTAGATGTGTGGTGAGAACTTTGAACCCCCAAGTGCTTCACAGAAGTTTATGACGTAGAGCCGTAAAAATAAAAAATCCTTTTTTTTCACAAAAATGAACTTTTTGCCCCCAATTTTTTATTTTACCAAGGGTAGCAAAAGGAATTGGACCCCAAAAGTTGTTGTGCAATTTGTCCTGAGTAGGCTGATACCCCATATGTGGGGGAAACCTCTGTTTGGGTGCACGGTAGAGCTCGGAAGGGAAAGAGCGCAGTTTGACTTTTTCAAAGCAGAATCGGCTAGAATTAAGATTGGACACCATGTTGCGTTTGCAGAGCCCCTGATGTGCCTAAACAGTGGAAACCCCCACAAGTGACCCCATTTTGGAAACTAGACCCCCTAAGGAACTTAACTAGATGTGTGGTGAGCACTTTGAACCCCAAAGTGCTTCACACAAGTTTATAACACAGAGCCGTAAAAATAAAAAATAATTTTTCCCCCCAAAAAATGATTATTTAGCCCGCAATTTTTTATTTTCACAAATATAACAGGAGAAATTGGACCCCAAAAGTTGTCCAGTTTGTACTGAGTACGCTGGTACCCCATATGTGGGGGGGAACCACCGTTTGGGCACACGTCGGGGCTCGGAAGCAAAGTAGTGACGTTTTGAAATGCCGACTTGATGGAATGGTCTGCGGGCATCATGTTACATTTGCAGAGCCCCTGATGTGTCTAAACAGTAGAAACCCCCCACAAGTGACCCCATTTTGAAAAGTAGACCCCCGAAGGAGCTTATCTAGATGTGTGGAGAGCACTTTGAACCCCCAAGTGCTTCACAGAAGTTTATAACGTAGAGCCGTAAAAATAAAAAATCCTTTTTTTTTTCCCACAAATATCATATTTTAGCCCCCAATTTTTTATTTTCCCAAGGGTATCAGGAGAAATTAGACCCCCAAAGTTGTTGTGCAATTTTTCCCGAGTACGCTGATACCCCATATATGGCGGTAAACCACTGTTTGGATACATGTCGGGGCTCAGAAGGGAGGGAGCACTGTTTGACTTTTTGGACGCAAAATTGGCTGAAATCAATGGTGGCGCCATGTCACGTTTGGAGACCACCTGGTGTGCCTAAATAGTGTTAACCCTCTCAATTCTATCTCAACCCTAACCCCAACACACCCCTAACCCTAATCCCAACCCTAACCCCAACACACCACTAACCCTAATCCCAACCCTAACCCCAACACACACCTAACCCTAATCCCAACCATAACCCTAACCACAAGCCTAACCCTAATCCCAACCCCAACACACCCCTAACCCTAATCTTAACCCTAATTCCAGCCCTAACCCTAATTCCAGCCCTAACCCTAATTCCAACCCTAACCCTAAAAGGAAAAATAAAAATAAATATATTTTCTTTAAAAAGGAATAGCAACTGGATTTTTTTTTTTTTTTGGGACAGTGCAATTTTGAGCCTGAGCGATCAATGGCTCATTGTTTTGGGCATGATGCAATATGAAAAAATGTGTTGTTGGGGATTAGAGGTAATAGCAGCATTCTGTGATGTGAGAAATGTACATTAATGCTGCTTAAGAATATTTAAATGATTGTGTATCTGTTCTGATTGATATCTTACCCCCTTTACTTGCAACTGCCTTTGCTAATGCACTATTATCCCGTACACTGTATACATAGGTTTGCAGATACATTTTTTTATTATTATTAGTAAAACATTTTTTGTCTTTGGGGGGGATTTTTTCAGGGATAATTCTAAGTTATTACCTCTGTCTCCCTTGGCCATATGTTCTGACACCCTCTTTCCTCTTTCTGGGTGAGAAGTGTAGGGGTCAGTAAGGGTCAGCCCACGTGGAGCAGGGGCACCAGAGTAACGTAGGGTGTAAAAGCTCCGCTGTCAGGCAGGGAGACACCTAAATAGAGTTATTTAGACCCCCTTTTCCTCCCAAAGCAAAGGTTTACAAATCTGCCAAAAATTAGAGTTTTTTCCAGTTACTATTCCTTACATTTTTGTCTTGGTGGTTTGTGGCATGGGGTTATCATCTATTATATTTTTGTCCCCGGCCATCTGTTGTACTCCAAGCTGATGTTATTTAGATAGGAGTCAAGAGGGTGATTAGGGAGAGCCGCCGAGGAGCGGGGGCACCATTTGCGTATCAAGAGGGTGCCAACCTCTGCTGTCAGGTAGGAGAGAGATATAGGGCCAAATAGGTTTGTGACCCTCTACCTGACATTGGAACGACTCTAGTGTTTGTGGCTGGATTTTGAAAATCAGCAATAAGCCTATTTTTGTTTGCCTGTTTTTTGAAGTTTTGAAAACTTTTTAATGATTGGTCAATAAAGTATCTTTTAAGGATTGATTTTTTTGTATATGAACCGTTGAATAATTAATCCAGAATTATATTTATTAAGAATTTTTAAATATATTTTCTTTATTTTATTATGTGTCCCTAGCTATGGGGGTGATATAGGGGGGCTTTATTTACTTTATAGTTATTATAATTTACTTTATAGTTTATCATAGTGATCAAAGTGTACCTGTAAAATGAATGAATGAGTCCGCCGGCTGGCAGACTCGTGGGCGCACTGCGCATGCGCCCGCCATTTTGTAAGATGGCGGCGCCCATGGAGAGAAGACAGCGGGACACCGGGACTGATAAGGTATCGGGCGGGCTATAGGGGGCGATCGGAAGGCAGGGGAAAGCGGGGGGAAGCGGAGGGGGAGCAGATTATTGCGGCGGCTGCCGATCGCCGCTGTCAGAAGGTGGCGGCAGCACATCGCCGCTGCCAGCCGGGTGGGGTCGGATCATGATCTCCAGCCATGTCCGATACTATTGCAGCATTGGCCACGGCTGGATAGTAATATTTCATCAAATTTCATTGATGAAATATTACTTATCGCTCTGATTAGCTGTTTCACTTTTATCAGCCAATCAGAGCGATCGTAGCCACGTGGGGGCGAAGCCACGCCCCGTGGTGAAGTACAAAGCCCCCTGTATCCGCAGGTCGGGTGACCTTTCATTGACCCTGGTCACCCGACCCGCAGGGGGGCTTTAAACTCATGACACAGCTTATGCGTCACTGGTCGGATTGGCACCGACTTTCATGACACATACGCTGTGTCATTGGCCGGGAAGGGGTTAAAACAGAGAAATCACAGATGTTATTCACTCTGTTACACCAGACGCCCTTACCCGTGGTGGCAAGAACTTCACTGTCATCTGGATGTGTGTAGGGCAACAAATGGAGTCCACATCTAACTGAACTGAATAGATATGAAACTGGGAGTTTTTCTTTTATCTGGAGCAGATTTCACATTTATTTCGTCCTTTGTTGCTTTCCAGTGACTGGTCAAACGTGCACCATGACTTTACGGACACACTGTGTGTGTGTGTGTGTGTGTGTGTGTGTGTGTGTGTGTGTGTGTGTGTGTCTCTATGTGTGCGCATATATATCTCAAAATCAAAGTGGAAAATCAAATTACAGGCTGATCCAACTTCAGTGGAAATGCCTCATGACAAGGAAAAAGATGTTCAGTATTGTGTGTGGCCTCCACGTGCCGGCATGATCTCCCTACTGTACAACGCCTGGGCATGCTCCTGATGAGGCGGCAGATGGTCTCCTGAGGGATCTCCTCCCACACCTGGACTAAAGCATCCGATAACTCCTGGACAGTCTGTGGTGCAACGTGACGTTGGTGGATGGAGCGAGACATGATGTCCCAGATGTGCTCAATCGGATTTAGGTCTGGGGAACGGGCGGGCCATTCCATAGATTCAATGCCTTCATCTTGCAGGAACTGCTGACACACTCCAGCCACATGAGGTCTGGCATTGTCCTGCATTAGGAGGAACCAAAGGCTAACCGCACCAGTATATGGTCTCACAAGGGGTCTGAGGATCTCATCTCGGTACCTAATGGCAGTCAGGCTACCTCTGGCGAGCACATTGATGGCTGTGTGGCCCTCCATAGAAAGGCCACCCCACACCATTACTGACCCACTGCCAAACCGGTCATGCTGAAGGATGTTGCAGGCAGCAAATCGCTCGCCACGGCATCTCCAGACTCTGTCACGTCGGTCACATGTGCTCAGTGCATACCTGCTTTCTTCTTTGAAGAGCACAGGGCGCCAGTGGTGAATTTGCCAATCCTGGTGTTCTGTGGCAAATGGCAAGCGTCCTGCACGATGTTGGGCTGTGAGCACAACCCCCATCTGTGGACGTTGGGCCCTCAGACCATCCTCATGGAGTCGGTTTCTAACAGTTTGGGCAGCCACATGGACATTTGTGGCCTGCTGGAAGTCATTTTGCAGGGCTCTGGCAGTGCTCCTCCTATTCCCCCTTGCACAAAGGCGGAGGTAGCGGTCCTGCTGCTGGGTTCTTGCACTCCTATGGCCCACTCCACGTCTCCTGGTGTACTGGCCTGTCTCCTGGTAGCGCCTCCATTCTCTTGGACACTATAATGACAGACACAGCAAACCTTCTTGCCACAGCTCGCATTGAGGTGACATCCTGGATGAGCTGCACTACCTGAGCCACTTAGAATCATAGAATCGTAGAGTTGGAAGGGACCTCCTGGGCCATCTGGTCCAACCCCCTGCTCAAAGCAGGATTCGCTAAACCATCCCAGTCAGATGTCTGTCCAGCCTCTGTTTGAAGACTTCCATTGAAGGAGAACTCACCACTTCTCGTGGCAGCTTGTTCCACTCATTGATCACTCTTACTGTCCAAAAGTTTTTTCTAATATCTAATCTGTCTCTCCTCCCAATCAGTTTCATCCCATTGCTTCTAGTCTTTCCTTGTGCAAATGAGAATAAAGTTGATCCTTCTACAATGTGACAGCCCTTTAGATATTTGTAGACAGCTATTAAGTCTCCTCTCAGTCTTCGCTTTTGCAAACTAAACAATCCCAAATCCTGCAACCTTTCCTCATAAGATAGGGTTTGCAGACCGGTCACCATTCTGGTTGCTCTTTTCTGAACTTGCTTTAGTTTGCGGATGTCTTTTTTAAAATGTGGTGCCCAAAACTGGACACAATATTCCAGATGAGGTCTGACCAAAGAGGAGTAGAGGGAAATAATGACTTCACGTGATCTAGACTGTATGCTTCTGTTAATACATCCTAGAATTCCATTTGCCTTTTTTGCTGCTGCATCACACTGTTGACTCATATTCAGTCTGTGATCTATTAGTATACCCAAATCTTTTTCACATGTGCTGTTGCTTAGGCCTATTCCTCCCATTCTGTATATGCTTTTTTCATTTTTATTGCCCAGATGTAGTACTTTGCATCTTTCCCTGTTAAAAACCATTCTGTTAGTTGCTGCCCACTTCTCCAGTTTATTTATATCTTTTTGAATCCTCTCTCTCTCTTCTCTAGTATTAGCTATCCCTCCTAGCTTTGTGTCATCAGCAAATTTAATCAGTTTACCCTCAATTCCTTCATCTAAATCGTTGATAAAGATGTTGAACAATACAGGGCCCAGGACAGAGCCCTGTGGTACCCCACTTGAGACATTCTTCCAACTGGATGTGCAGCCATTTACAACCACTCTTTGGGTCCTATCACTAAGCCAATTATGAATCCACCTAACAGTTGCCTTGTCCATTCCATACTTAGTCATTTTTTCAATAAGGATTGTATGAGATACTTTGTCAAATGCTTTGCTGAAGTCAAGATATACTATATATATACAGCATTTCCTTGATCCACCCAATCAGTGATTCCATCATAGAAGGAAATTAAGTTAGTCTGACA
Source organism: Dendrobates tinctorius (assembly GCF_039654945.1). Lineage (NCBI taxonomy): Eukaryota > Metazoa > Chordata > Amphibia > Anura > Dendrobatidae > Dendrobates > Dendrobates tinctorius. The sequence continues at coordinate 42,922,778 of NW_027361679.1, read as the reverse complement.
TGACTTATTAGTTACAAACCCATGCTGACTCTGTTTAATCACTTCATTCTTATCCTATTCTTGTGCGGGTTGTCTTGATAATTGCCAATAATTTCCATCTGTTGTCTATTCCATTTGCACAACAGCATGTGAAATTATATATACATACATATACACACACACACACACACACACACACATTTGGTCACAATAACAGCAATTTTGATCAGGAGTGCCCAAACATTTACATACCACGTTACATCTAAAGCAACATTTTTTGTGTTAATCTGATTTGCATTTATAAATCAATTTACCTAGGTCTTCATTTAGATTTCTAGCAAAAAAATAAGATCAAGTTCACACTGATATCATCTTGGTCTTAAAAGGAGTTTTGCAAACAAAATATACCATCAAAATAGGAATATTTCAACTGTACTAAATAGAGGGTTATAGTACTATAATTAAACTTTTTTATTATTATGATTTACATGTGTTTATCACTTTTGATTAAAGTCTGTCGAAATGATATTGCATTACTAATTTGTAAAAATAATTTTAGTTATTTTAAGAGGAATTGAGCTTGAGATAAGGAAATAAAAAACTATTACACTAATACCATTATATACTTTTTATTTCTATTTTTATTTCTATTTTTATCATGCAACACATAATTTATTAATATTTTTATTGGTTGTAAATTAATTTAAGTTGTCCTGTTTTCTGATAGGATGAAATAAAGATTTAGATTTACATTTTTAATATAAAAAAGGTTTTAGGCTGGTTTCACATTTGCGTTTTTTTTCGCGGTATTTTAGCGCTAAATAGCGCATGCGTTTTTTTTCCTATACTTTGCATGGGATGCGCTTATGTGCGCATACACATGCGTCTGTACGCGTTTTACCGCGCATGCGTTTTTTTGCGGTATGCGCTCGGGCGCACAAAATGCAACCTGTTGCATTTTTTGAGCGTCCGACTTGCCTCAAAAAAACGCATGCGCGCGCAATGCGTTTTTTTACAGCAAGACACCCATTATAAGTCTATGGTGAGCATATGTGCGCATTGGCATGCTTATGTATGCGTTTTTTTGCACATGCCTTTTTTTTTGTTAACCATGGAATTTAGGGGTTTGGGTTAGAGTTAGGGTTAGTTAAGGGGGTTTAGGGTTAGGGTCAGGGTTAGGGTCAGGGTTAGTTAGGGTTTAGGGTTTGGGTTAGGGTTAAGTATGGTTTGGTTAAGGGTTAGGGTCAGGGTTAGGGTTAGGGTCAGGGTCAGGGTTAAGTATGGTTTGGTTAAGGGTTAGGGTCAGGGTTAGGGTTAGTTAGGGTTTAGGGTTTGGGTTAGGGTTAAGTATGGTTTGGTTAAGGGTTAGGGTCAGGGTTAGGGTTAGTTAGGGTTAAGTATGGTTTGGTTAAGGGTTAGGGTTAGGGTTAGGGTCAGGGTTAGTAAAGTCATGGTTTGGGTTAGTGTGAGGGGCCACCTAATGTTGGAAAAAAAACGCAAACGCGGTAAAAACGCACTAAAAACGCATACAAACGCATAAAAACGCTGTGTTTTTTTCATGCATGCTCATAAAAATGCTTGAAAAAAACGCAGCAGTTGTATGCTTTTGTATGTGTTTTTTCAATGCGTTTTTTTGCGGGAAAAATGCGCTGCAAAAAAAAGCAAGTGTGAAACTAGCCTTAGTATAGTGCAGTTTTATATATACAGTATATATATATATATATATATATATATATATATATATATACACACACATACACACAGTATATATATATATATATATATATATATATATATACACACACACACACACTCAGTGTATATACAGTATATATATATATACACACACACACACACACACACACACAGTATATATATATATATATATATATATATATATCTCTGCCATATAGATATTTGCTATTTATTATTTTTGCTCTATAGTTTACATTTACACATTTATGCACTTTACATCAGCAGTAACATTGAAGGTCACTAGAGGAGTATTCACACTGATGGGGTTTGCTATCCGCACTTGGATGCAGCTGTAGAGATGGAGGTACAGGGGGATCTAAGTAGGCAGTGGTAGTGCAGGAGCCATACCTTGAGGAAGAGGGACGGTTCCCTCGAAACACGTCGGGAAGGCCCCTTGCACACGTTCATCCAGACGGACAGGTGACGTCACAAGTAAACCACACCCCCCGCTCGCCACGCTGCTACACGGCGGCGCCATCGGCTGAGGCTGACCGCCGAACTTTCCAGCAAACTTCATGGGGGTTTCATTCTCAAACAGGAGGACGCAGGACGTGCCCTCTTTTGGACAGTTTCAGAACGCCATCGTCATCCAGCATCAACGGAGGGACGGGGCATTGGTATTTTACAGAGCACATACAAGTAAGTGCCACGTTTTGGATCATTGAAAGACTGAGCATCTGTCCCATAGCAGTAACGCTGCTATTAGCGCGGCTATCTAACATATTCATTGTTTTTGGTACACTAGAAATGTCCTTCAATCCCTAACTAGAGTAACATTTTTTGCAGTTTAAAAATGTGTGAAATTAATTAAAGAGGTGCACATCTCTAACACCTGTCTTGATGAATCAGGAACTTCTCGAAAATATTGATGAATTGAAATACAAATAGACTAGCTTGCGGTCAGTGAATGAAAACACTTCAGTAGATTTGTGCTCAGTTGAGATATGTTTATATCTAGTCCATCCTTTACCAATATCATACAAATTGGGAAAAAATTAAACTAAAAAGAATGTTTAAGTGATGTAAAACTTTCAATTTACTCAATGATTTCTAAAAAATAGAAAATCTCTTTAAAGTTGTTCCACCCACCAAAACTATATTATATTCCAAAGTCCTTGGCCATCTATAAAATAGGTATTACATGGTGAGTCAAGTAAATTCTTACCTTCGGTAAATGGACGGATGAGAACAACTGCGTAAAATACTGCAAAAAAACAAAATGCTATAAAATAGGGTTTAAAGAAGGTATCAACTTACTTCTCATTTCTGGCTCATAGCTGAGAGAACTGGGCTTGTGGACACGATACTGTTTTAATAGACGTTTATCCCATGCCGCACAATTCAAAGGATTGCCAAGACGGAGAAATTCTCTGGATCAGCAAGGATAAAACAAATAGTTACAATAGTTACAATAATACGTTAAAGGGTTTATCCCATAAACAAACCCCACACAGGAGAGGAGAATGACTTGCATGGGGTCCAACTACTAATCACTAGAATGGGGGTCTCAAACTCCCCTATTGTGCATGCCTGACAACTGATAAACTTCACTTCCAAAGGTTTACGAGAGTGGTAGCGCACATGTAGGACTGACAGTGAATAGAGCTGTGGTCATCCACATGTACTGCTGCTCTATACAAAAAGGGACCTTAGGACCCCCATTTTCATGACTGGTAGACACCACCAGTCATACGTTTATCAGCTATTCTGTGAATATATGATAAGTCTTTGTTGGGACAACCACTTTAGGTTCAAAATATTCTTACATATATTCTGCATCTTTAAATTTCTACACCGCCCCGATGACTAGAAAGAGCGTCTGCAGGGTGAATATAACTCCATTTTCTACCTGTAGCCACACTTCCAATAAGCCTGTCAGATATGATTTAAAAGCTATTTACCTGTAGATTTTCCCCTTAGCTGAAGGTAAATTGCGATTTTTGCAGGCAACAGGTTCCTTTTAAGAAATTGCCTTTTAACTTATTTAGTAATACATTTAGCTGAAGGACATACCTCAACACCATGGGCTCCAGTGCTTGGGAAGCCAACCTTTCAAACATGCGCTGAAGTGGAGGGTGTAACGCATGGTCCTCATCGGCCAGGGCAGCGCTGCATCTGTGTAATAACCGGGCATGCAGCCCTCCTTCACACATGACCTGCTGATTCCGCTCTGTGTGTACCAATGACTGCAAGATGTTTGCAACGGCCAACTGGAGATCCAAGGCATGCTGCACAAAAAGAAACTAAATCAATACACAATATATTACGTTGGATAACACTGCCTTTACTTTCCTGGGGTCCATGCTTACATCACACACCTTTCTCCAAACATGAAGCTGCAGACACTATTTCCTTTATACTTTGTAAAGGCATTGTAATGATTTATATAGATCTGTAAACATAGTTTAAAGGGTTGTCCAGGAGTAAGCCACCGATGGTCTATCTGTGGAATAGGTCATCAATATGAGATTGGTGGGGGTCCGATAATCAGATCTGCAATATGCTCCGGTGGTGGCCTGATGTAAGCCGTGACCTGAGGGGAACACTACATCTGCGCACATTGTTAGGTGGCCAAGACCAAGTACTGCACTTTATATCTCATTCATTGGAATAAGTTGGACCAACCGGCTAATCATGACGACTTCTACTCCCAGAAAACCAAATAATGTTTAGTATGTCTAGAACTATTTAAATGATTTTGCAGTAGATTACCAGTTTTAGGTTATAGATTTGAACGGTTATAGATTTGGATTACACGTATGTCCTCATGACCCCACTTTCTGTGTGGCTCTGTTCAGTCTTAATAAAGAGATATTTTATATAGATCCCCATCACTAGTCACATAATTGGAAGTTATGTGTGGAGATTCCTGCAGATGGGGATTTGCCACTTTCAAGGTCAGAACACAGAAAATGTTGCCATTGGGACAGGGGAGGTCTAGGAACTTAAAAGGGGTTGGCTTGCTACAGGGCACAAGTTTGCAGACAGCCCACTATGTGATCGGAGACTTGTGAACCCTAAGAACGTGCACAGTGCCAGTAGTGGGCAGTCATTTGACCTCAAGTATGATATATTCATAGTTCCTGCCACATTTCGACTAGACGTGTCCAGCCTAATTCAATTTACTTGTATAGAGCGAGGCTGCACTCGTCTAGTTGGCACATGACTGCATGTATGCAAATAGCACACTTGCAGTCACGCTACTAGTTCTGGCAACAGAGAATCCTGACAGCGCGCATACTGCACGCTGTGAGGATTCACAAGTCTGCAGTCATAGAGTCTCATGCTGTACTGACAGCTCCTTTGCTTAGTCACACAGCATAGAGGCTGTCCTTCATGCAGAAGACAACACTGGTAGGGAAACAGAGCTGCAGAGCTGCAGTGACTGAGGCTTGGGAAGTGCCATCATGGTCCAAAGCTCCTCAGCCTCATTTGCACATTGATTCAAAAACACATTTCTCAGTAACGGAGGAACGGGTTGGCTAGTTAAAGGTATGGCTGGACCTGTCTTTGCAAGTGCTACATCTATATAGAAAAATAGCTTTGTTTGTAAAATCCTTGTTAAAAAATGATTAAGGCTAAATTTATTTGGAATCTATAACATGCTAGTATGAACCCTGGAAATACGTACTTCAGGTTGGGAATCTGAATCCACTGATGCTAAAAGATCAAGCATAGAAAGCATGGCACCCGGGTGTATGATAACCGCATCTGAGTTTGAAAAGGACGCTGGTCCCCCATGAGATTTGAGATCACTGATGTTTTTTGGAGGCATCAGGGAAGATGTGGACACTGTATGGTAGACATGCCTGCAAAGAAAAGTAGCATAAAATAAGAAAAAAGGTTAATTAAAAATCTAAGCAAAAGGGTTTACGGTATGTAGTCAGTGGAAAGTGTGACAAAGATGACTACGAGCCTCCAACCAAAGGGCGGAGACTAGTGATGAGCGAGCATGATCGGATAAGGTGTTATCTGAGCATGCTCGGGTGCGAACTGAGTGACTCCATTGTGCTCGAATAATATGCTCGAGACCCCGCGGCTGTATATCTCGTGGCTGGTTGACAGTCACAACACACATGCAGGAATTGCCTGTTTGTTAGGCAATCCCCACATGTGTTGCACGGGGGATCAGTCGTTTTCAAAAATGTCAATTCACAAGTAAAATATATATTTCGGTGAATACAGACTTTCCCATTTCTGAGATAGATGTCAGTTGAAGATTTTTAGGTTCAATGGAAAAATATGAATGTCTTGTAAGAAGAACTTGCAGCAGAATATCTGTGACTGCCTCTAGTTCCTCCCTGCCATAGACTTTTAAAAGCACCAACTGTCATCTATGTCAGTAATGGGGAAATCGGTCTTCACTAAACACAGATTTTACTCATTTTAACCATAAATTGAGTGTGAATGATCAGTCCACAAGGAAAAGGAAGCAGATATCTCTGATAAGGTAATTACACAGTTGCATATTTTCAAGTGTACTATTGATTTATTTACTTATTTTACTCATTTACATAGCACCATTAATTCCATAGCACTTTACAGACATTATTGGCACTGTCCCCGATGGGGCTCACAATCTAAATTCCCTATCAGTATGTCTTTGGAATGTGGGAGGAAACCGGAGAACCCAAAGGAAACCAATTTATCAAATAAAAATGGCAGATACTCTAAAAGTGCTACGGCAAGTGTGTTTAGATGTACTTATTAAGAGGGGTTGGGTCTAGAAAGGGTTAAGCATACAACATCCTGGGGTACCAAATCTTCGGAATTTTTTTTTTAAAGGTTTCTTTAGCCAAAGTTGTTAGCATTTCATTGACCATATAAAACCTCAGCCTCCTTATCCTGTCTCTTTAAGAATAAAAAAAATAAAAAAAACACTAAAGCAAAACAGTGTTAACCCTATGTTTTTTTTAAACTAATATGAAAATAATCCCACACTAACATTGCCCAATAAAAAGCTTCAGCCGGCGGCATTAATAATATAAATCCTCGCATGTGCGAGTCCGCCATCCCATAGAAAATACGGTCTAAAAATAAAAGCGGCCTAAATATTTAATTGAATGAAAATCTGCTGCATTATTCACCGCCGTCTTTGAATCTGTGCTTTCGCTTTTCTCTAGGCATTTAGGAGAATTTTAATGAGGCGTTGTAAAACAAAGAAGGAGTAACAAAACACATTAATAGCGGAGAATTTCAGTTTTTCAGGAAGGAAAAAAATTAGAGTGGTATAATTAAAAACATGCCGAAACATTCAGAGACCGAGATCAAAACAAAGTAAAGTAAATGTAAAGCGGATCGCAGCAGTGGGCTTAAGCATGGGATGAAGAAGTGTGCATTTCCGTAGTATGTTCTCATGGGATCACGCACGAGGCAGGCCGGTGTCTACAGGATCGGCATGACTATAGACAGAGCGAGCGGACCATGTAAGACGCCCCCCTAATGCATAGCGCAAAGAAATACTAATTACTAAACTGTGTACGATGGGGCCAAATACAATTATAATACACCTTTGAAGAAGTCCTAGCCATTAGCTATTTGGCAGCTTCTTTTGATTAGGGTGACCACAATTTTTGTCCCAAAGTTCCTTAGACCGAAAGGTGGACAGAGTTTATGTAAACCCTGCCCAAAAGTTGGGGTTCCAGGGCATTTCTAGGAGCGATGAGGGTTAAAATGGTTGTCCAGTCTTAAGTTACAAGTCTGCAGACACTCTATGTGACTGCAGACTGTGGTTCCTTACAACGTGTGCACTGCACACTGTGAAGATTCTCCAGTGCTTAAGCGGGTGGTCATTGGCAACAATCCAACTAGACTTTTTCTGGACTCACCCAATACATTTGCATTGAGACAAACTGAGCGCTTTGAAAAATCAAAATTTCCCCAAAGTCCAAGCTATTATAATAGCCACTGTCCTTTGCAACAAAGGTAGGATGGTAATGAAATACAACCCACTAAGCACGAGAAAGACACAAGACTTCACAAAAGGGAAGTTACGAAGGTTTTAACCTCAAAGGGAATGGGTCATCAGTTTTTTTCCACCTAATCTGAATGCAGCGTAATGTAGAGACAGAGACCCCGATTCCCAGCGATGTGTCACGTACTGGGCTGTTGGCTGTTGTTTTGATAATCTGCTGATGAAATAGTGATATTATCATTACAGGACTAGTAAGTCTGCTTCCTTGTAGTCCTACCATGAGCGCTGTATAACCCCACCCCCACCACTGATTGGCAGCTTTCTGTCTATGCACAGTGTACAGAGGAAAGCGGCCAATCAGTGGTGTGGGCGGAGTTTATAACATCATGCTGCTCATAGAAGAGGAAAAAAAAACATGGCAGCAAATTCCCTTTAACGGTCAATTGTTTTGTACTAAGCTCATCACCGTCCTAAACTCGACACTTTCGATACCACAAGTAATAATGTGAAAAGAATACCCATATTCAAACAAACACGTTAATAAAAGCTGAAATGTTTTAAGCCCTACTAATGGATGTATCAGTACCTTTTTCTGGATAGAGCAGGAGTGCCCCAGGGCGAAGGGAGAGTAGTCTCATTTGTCAAGCAAGGCGGGATCTGTTCTGCACGACTACAGGTGTGATAGGTATGAGCGGGATAGAAAAAAGTTAGAAAGACAAGCCAAAAAGTTGTGTTAGTTGTATAGCAAGTGAAGAAGAGAATTACACAGAAGCATCACAGTGCAAAGGACAGATGTACGTAGGGGAGACAAACATGCGGATTTCTTCAGCCACCGTTGTGTGTACAAGTCTGAATGGAAGGTAATCTATAATTAGTGCTGCCCCATTTCCTCTTCCTGTCTGATTCTTTATGGAGGAAGCATGCACAAGTCATAGTACATTAAATAGGATCTGTTAGCAGTCCAGACACGTCTTAGGAATATGTGTTTTTGGCATCAAAATAGCAATTCTTACACCGCTGCAATTTGCCATTCCTCTGTTATTCATCCTGGAAATACATCAATAAACTGACAAGTAGGTGTAATCAGCATTCAAAAAGTGTGCCCTTAGACAGTCTCAGATTCTCAGCACTGATTAGACAGTGCCAGAACCTCTACGGACACCCCCCAACTGGTAACACCCCGTAGTCAAATTATTCAGAAGGAATAAGAGGAGTAACAGCACAAAAGACTCCAGAACTGGTACCTCCTGAAAAGTTACATATTTACTAAACTATACATACAAGAAATGCTGGCCAGGACAGGTTAGGTCTCCCGAAATATCTATTTTACAGGAAAACTTACAGTAAGACTACCGGTAGATATAACACTGTTTTTCCGGAAAAATTCACACACTGCAGACTCGTTGCAAAAATGTTGCGACTGTTCCATATATCTGAATAAGGCTTGCAGAAATCCAGAAAAAAAAAACATCATAAAACGGACTTTTGCAGCAAATCTGCTGTATGCGAACGTACTATAAAACAGCTCAGTCAGCAGATTTCACAATACAAACTGCATATATTACTAAATAGATTTCTTAGACCTCATGAAGTCTCTATTTTGAAAATCTATGTCAGGCTGCCATAATAATCCTTTATAAAAGTTTAACTCATTCTCGGCCCACTTAGACTGACCGCTCCTCAGCGTGTCTCCTCCTTGCGGAGATCTGACACAGCTCGGGACAAGCTGCAGCTGCCAGTCATGCACGGTGAAGACTGAATACGCTTGGATTTATGATCTATTTTATTCTTTAGACAAGGGGTGCACAACCTGCGGTCCTGAGCTACATGCGGCCTGCAAAGCCATTCTGCACAGCCCCCCCAACTATATGGGCAAAAAAAACACTTTTCTGAGGTTACCTATAAGTGAGCAGCCACACACAGAAGAGTAGTGTCAGTGCAGTTTATGGGAGGTCTGAAACAATAGATAAGTGGAAAAAAAAAATGTATTGTAGTGAGCCATGTACATGCATGACCTCTTCCTCTGTAGGGCCTATTCACACAGTTTTGTTTTTTATGAGGAGTTAGAAGCAGATTTTACTATAAATACACATAAAAATGATTCAAATACTCTTTGAATAAGCTTCCTATTAGTTATACTGTGAAATGTTCAAAATAATGTGAAAAAAACATTACTACGTACACTAAAGGAGCTTTTACCATTAAAATCCGTATCGGATTCAGTTTCTGATGTGGATTTAGGAGCAGAATCTATTTCTAAATACGGTACTTGTAAAAGAAAACCCAGTGTGAACGTACCATTAGAATGTTGATTTTTGGAGGTAAAAGTCCTGCAAGTACAATTTGTACCCATCAGACATTTACGGCACATACTTTAAGGCTATGTTCCAACGCCGCGTTTTCACTGCATTTTTTTTTTTGCTGCAAATTTTAAGCTGCATTTTACAATACCAGTGAAAATGATGAGATTTCAGAAATCCCATATACACACAATGGTTTTTTTGCTGACTGAATTGGAAAACTAATTTCAAAAACTGACCGTCACATCCAAGCATGTGTACCTGGAAGCCACGTTAAGGCATTTCTCGTTTTCCAGGTCCCTATTTTATGCCAATCCTCACTAAGACTGTAGTCTCCATCTGAATGGGAGCCTATGAAAAATCCTCTGTTAGGACTGAAGTCTATATCTCTGTGGAGGGGAAATGGCCCTGGTTTGATTAAAACCACCTGCGGCCATCAGGTGGAGTGCTCAGTCAGAAGGTAAATGAATACAAATTTCAAAAACTGACCGTCACATCCAAGCATAAGCATAGTGTGAACAGGTGCTTAACCTACAGTCACCAACTCATATATATTCAAGCAAAAAAAGGAAGCACACTGTAGCGCCAAACCATGCAAACATGAAAAATGAATAACGAATTGCATTACTGCATTAGAAGTATGAAAAATTGAGAAAGTTTAGCGCATAAAATGGCCAAGTTATGTGTACCTGAAAGCCACGGTAAGGCATTTCTCGTTTTCCAGGTCCCTATTCTATGCCAATCCTCACTAAGACTGTAGTCTCCATCTGAATGGGAGCCTATGAAAAATCCTCTGTTAGGACTGAAGTCTATATCTCTGTGGAGGGGAAATGGCCCTGGTTTGATAAAAACGCCTGCAGCTAACAGGTGGAGTGCTCAGTCAGAAGGTAAATGAATACAAATGTCAAAAACTGACCGTCACATCCAAGCATAAGCATAGTGTGAACAGGTGCTTAAACTAGAGTCACCAACTCATATACATTCAAGCAAAAAAGGAAGCACACTGAAGTGCCAAACCATGCAAACATGAAAAATGAATGAATTGCATTACTGCATTAGAAGTATGAAAAATTGAGAAAGTTTAGTGCATAAAATGGCCAAGTTATGTGTACTTGGAAGCCACGTTAATGCTTTCTTGTTTTCCAGGTCCCTATTCTATGCCAATCCTCACTAAGACTGTAGTCTCCATCTGAATGGGAGCCTATGAAAAATCCTCTGTTAGGACTGAAGTCTATATCTCTGTGGAGGGGAAATGGCCCTGGTTTGATTAAAAATGTCTGCAGCTAACAGGTGGAGTGCTCAGTCAGAAGGTAAATGAATACAAGTTTGCATGGTTTGGTGCTACAGTGTGCTTCCTTTTTTGCATGAATGAATTGGAAAACTGCTACATGTCAGTTCTTTCAGTGTTTTTTCACTCATAGAAAGTGCAAAAACGCAGGTATCAAGTTTTGCCGCCTTGTTAGTGAAAAAAAAGCAAGTACGGCAGTATGTGAAACCCTGCTATTTTTGTGATTTTCTCAAGTATAAACCATAATGTCTTGCTCTCTTCACCTGAGAGTATGGCAGTTGGGATTAGTACAGTTTAATTAAAGGGAACCTGTCAGCAGTTTTGGCTGCTATAAGATACGGCAACTGCCTTTCAGGGCTTATCTACAGCATTTTATAATGCTGTAGATAAGTCCCCGATCCGACCTGCAAGATAAGAAAAATAAGTTTTATTATACTCACCAGGGAGGGGAGGGGGCGGTCCGATGCGGTCCGGTACGAAAGGCGTCGCAGGTCCAGCTCCCTCCCATCTTCATGCGATGTCATCCTCCTGCTTGCTTACTGGCGCGGCTCCTGCGCAGGCGTACTCATCTGCCCTGCTGAGGGCGGAGTAAAGTTCTGCAGTGCGCAAGGCCTCTTTGACCTTTCCCAGTGCCTGTGCACTGCAGTACTTTGCTCTGTCCTCAACAGGACAGATAAGTACGTCTGCGCAAGAGCGCGATGCCGGGGAGCAAAGAAGCAACAGGAGGACGACATCACAAGAAGATGAGAGGCGTCAGACCCGGACCTACGATGCCCATCGGACCGGTTTGCACCGGCAACCCCACCACCACCACACCCACCCTAGAGAATGCTGTAAATAAGCCCTGAAAGGCAGTGGCTGCATCTTATAAGGGCAAAAATAGGCAACAGGCTCCCTTTAAATTAATCATATGTGCAAAGTAAACATTCGCTGACCAAGGTGGAAAATTGAACAATACCTGATCAACTCAAGGGCTGACAAAGGTGTGAAAGAAAACACTGTCCTTCAAACGCCATATTCTGCCAATGTGTTAAGTAAACTATTCTCAACCAATTCACCTATCCGAGCTGTTACTTTTGTATGTGTATTTTCTCATGAAATTTTTTGGTTAAGAACAGTCACTATAACATCTCTTCCCACTTAATAATTTGATCTAATTGCCCTGTTTTCCAAAAAATGGTTTTATGGTTTCACATCTCTCTTGCATTGGTGACCTGTGTTCATGCTTTTGTTGTGGAGGCAAAGATGAACTTGGGGATCCTGAAAAATAAACCAAAAAACACAGCCAAGCCTGCTTTTTGTAAGCAGCATTTTCACTACCAAGAGAGCAGGTTTTACCTGCAGAAAAAATGCAATATGTGAACATAGCCTCAACAGGCCAAAAATGTGGCAGAAGGTAATATCCCCTTTAATTTTTAGTGCTACCCCCAGACTGGTTGCGTAAGACAACGTGGCCCTTAGGCCAAAAAAAGATTGTGCATGTCTCCTATAGATGGATTCAAATGTTCGTCTTTATATCAGAAATATACAGCCAACAAACCAGCACTGTCAGATACAAGATCCATTTAATAATGTATACAGTTTATACTGTAAAATCTGGTGAAAGATCCACTTTAGGTAATAGTCCTAACAAATCGAAAGATATCAGCTGAAAAAAAAAATATAATAGTAGAATTTGGGGAGGATTTATAACAATGCCATAATATCCATAAAGCGCTTTGCACAACATCATCCTCACTGTCCCCATTAAAGCTCACATTCTAAATTTCCTATTGGTACCCAGGGGTGACAAAAGTTTTTCTTTTTTTTTTTTTTTTAAGTGCAATTACTTATGTCTGGTTGTGGTGATGCCATTTTCCTGGTGAGGATTTGGAAGTGCATGAAGTTATCATCGTGCAAGACCTTAATTTTAACCAGAATATAGTTATGGGCATTTCATTAAAGAAAACTGACTGCCAAAAGTTCTATATACTATTTATTGATCACGACAGAGAGTAATTCATTGTGTACAATGCCATAACTTAGTATTTTGTAGCATAACCTCTTGCTTTAACCCTTTCACGACATGCGCCGTACTAATAAGGCGCATGTAATGTCTCCCCCTTTGATGTGGTCTCCGGGGATGAGCCCACATCAAAGTCGGGACATGTCAGCTGTTTTGAACAGCTGACATGTGCCGACAATAGGAACGAGCGGAATCTCGATCCGCCTGCGCCTATTAACGAGTTAAATCCCGCTGTAAAACTGACAGAGGGCTTTAACTAGAGCTTCTGGCCACGTGGCCGAAAATACACGCACCGACGACCTCCGTCATGTGATCGGGGGTCATCGGTGCGGTGCCATGACAACCAGAGGTCTCCTCAAGACCTCTGTGGTTGTTGATGACGGATTGCTATGAGCATCACCCTGTGGTCGGCACTCATATCAATGCTGTCATTCTGCTACCTAGAGGTGATTTATGCATCACCTGTATGTAGCAGAGGCGATCGAGTTGTGGAAGCTTCTAGCCTCCTATGGAGGCTATTGAAGCATACCAATAGTAAAAAAAAAAAACAACAGTATTTAAAAATATAACAAAAAAACCATGAAAGTTCAAATCAACACTCTTTCGCCACAATCAAAATAAAAAAATAAAAAAAACAAAAAAAACAAACCTACACATATTTGGTATCACCGTGTTCAGAAATGCCCGATCTATCAATATAAAAAAGGATTAACCTGATCACTAAATGGCATAGCAAGAAAAAAATCAAAACTGGAGATGCTACAGGTCTCGGAAAATGGCGCAAATTTTTTTTTTTTTTGCAACATTTGGAATTTTTTTTCACCACTTAGATAAAAGAGAACCTAGACATGTTTGGTGTCTATGAACTCGTAATAATCTGGAGAATCATAATGGCAGGTCAGTTTTGGCATTTAGTGAACCTAGCAAAAAAGCAAAACAAAAAACAAGTGTGGGATTGCACTTTTCTTGCAATTTCACCGCACTTGGAATTTTTTTCCCGCAATGGTGTCGTTCAAAATTACAACTCGTCCTTCCAAAAATAAGTCCTCACATGTCCATATTGACCGAAAAATAAATTTAAAAAAAGGTATGGCTCTGGGAAGAAGGGGAGCGAACCGAAAAAGGACTCCGTCATGAAGGAGTTAATTACTGCACCGCACTGACGGGGAATTGAAGCCACTTGGGTATTCAAGACATCCTGAGAGATCTTGCTCCATTCCATTTGCAAATCTGCAAACAATTCATCTTTATTGCTATGGGTACAGGCCACAACTCCCGGCCCAAACTCTTCCCAAGGTGCTCTGTAAAGTTTAAATCCGGTGATTGGCTTGACCATTGCAACAAGCGAACATTTGTCTTTGCTAACCAATTTTCGGCTAAATTGAATGTGTGCTAAGGATCATTTCCAGCCCCTGCCTACTTTGTTTTTACCATGTGGCAGCATAATATTGTCCAGTATATCCTTGTACACAGTAGCGCTCATATTTCCATCAATTCTATGTTGAGGGTAAATAGCAGATGAAGAAAGGCAGCCCCAAACCACGACACTGCCACCACCATGTTTCACTGTCGGTGTTCGGTACCTTATATCATTCCATTTTCCAATTGGGTGCTTGCCATCACTACCAAACTGGCTGAACTTGTATTCATCCAACCACGGCACCTTAGATCAATCTATTTCCATAGGCTGTGCTCTTTGCAAACTCAAGTCGGACCTGTACAGCAATTTTATGGACACCGATACTGACTTTTTCTTAATAATTAGGTCAAGTTTGGAGGACGTTTTCCGTAGTCGTCCACTTCTAGGTTTGTCAGCTGTTCCATAACCTTCTTTATCTTTCTTTATTATACAGTCATATGTTAAAGTTTGGGCACCCCTATTAATGTTAACCTTTTTTCTTTATAACAATTTTGGTTTTTGCAACAGCTATTTCAGTTTCATATATCTAATAACTGATGGACTCAGTTATATTTCTGGATTCAAATGAGGTTTATTGTACTAACAGAAAATGTGCAATCTGCATTTTAACAAAATTTGACCGGTGCAAAAGTATGCGCACCCTTATTTTCTTGATTTGAACACTCCTAACTACTTTTTACTGACTTCCTGAAGCACTAAATTGGTTTTGTAACCTCATTGTGCTTTGAACTTCATAGCCAGGTGTATCAAAAATCATGAGAAAAGGTATTTAAGGTGGCCACTTGCAAGTAGTTCTCCTATTTGATTCTCCTATGAAGAGTGGCATCATGGGCTCCTCAAAACAACTCTCAAATGATCTGAAAACAAAGATTATTCAACATAGCTTTTCATGGGAAGGATACAAAAAGTTGTCTCCGATATTTAACCAGTCAGTTTCCACTGTGAGGAACATAGTAAGGAAATGGAAGAACACAGGTACAGTTCTTGTTAAGCCCAGAAGTGGCAGGCCAAGAAAAATATCAGAAAGGCAGAGAAGAAGAATGGTGAGAACAGTCAAGGACAATCCACAGACGACCTCCAAAGACCTGTAGCATCATCTTGCTGCAGATGGTGTCACTGTGCATCGGTCAACAATACAGCGCACTTTGCACAAGGAGAAGCTGTATGGGAGAGTGATGCGAAAGAAGCCGTTTCTGCAAGCACGCCACAAACAGAGTCGCGTGAGGTATGCAAAAGCACATTTGGACAAGCCAGTTACATTTTGGAAGAAGGTCCTGTGGACTGATGAAACAAAGATTGAGTTGTTTGGTCATACAAAAAGGCGTTATGCATGGAGGCTAAAAAACACAGCATTCCAAGAAAAACACTTGCTACCCACAGTAAAATTTGGTGGAGGTTCCATCATGCTTTGGGGCTGTGTGGCCAATGGCACCGGGAATCTTGTTAAAGTTGAGGGTCGCATGGATTCAACTCAGTATCAGCAGATTCTTGACAATAATGTGCAATAATCAGTGACGAAGTTGAAGTTACGCAGGGTATGGATATTTCAGCAAGACAATGATCCAAAACACCGCTCCAAATCTACTCAGGCATTCATGCAGAGGAACAATTACAATGTTCTGGAATGGCCATCCCAGTCCCCAGACCTGAATATCATTGAACATCTGTGGGATGATTTGAAGCGGGCTGTCCATGCTCGGCGACCATCAAACTTAACTGAACTGGAATTGTTTTATAAACAGGAATGGTCACAAATACCTTCATCCAGGAACTCATTAATAGCTACAGGAAGCAACTAGAGGCTGTTATTTTTGCAAAAGGAGGATCTACGAAATATTAATGTCACTTTTATGTTGAGGTGCCCATACTTTTGCACCGGTCAAATCTTGTTAAAATGCAGATTTCACATTTTCTGTTAGTACAATAAACCTCATTTAAATCCAGAAATATAACTGAGTCCATCAGTTATTAGATATATGAAACTGAAATAGCTGTTGCAAAAACCAAAATTGTTATAAAGAAAAAAGGTTAACATTAATAGGGGTGCCCAAACTTTAACATTTGATTGTATGTGACATTCACTCTGATAACAGTTGAATTCCATAGCTAGGACAGGAACCTACTGAAATATAAGGGGCGGCACCTCTCCCCTGCTTCAGTTGGGTTCCTGTCCTAGGAAGGGAATCCCAGACCGACAGCGGCGGTGCCTGTCATGGATGAAGAGATCCAGGGCCGTCCCGGCGCGGAAAGAGCAGATCACCTTACCTGCAGCCCCGGCCGTCGGTTTCCTGGAAGCGCAGTCCCCGGGGTCTCCTTGGGGCTCCGTGTTCATGCGAGTGCGGCTGGCGGCCTCGATGATGCGGGGCGCTCTACCGTGCCTCGCGCGTCTCCCTCACGACACACAGCATGGAGAGCCTGGGGCGCTTTCCGGCCACTGATGCCAGCGGCGCAGGGCATCCTGGGAGCGTGCCTGCTGACGTCAGATGTGCGACAGCAAGATGGCGCCTGGTGCGACGCCGGCCGCATGAAGAATAGCGCTCGGCTGGCAGTCGCAGGGGGGAGGGGAGGAAGAAAGAGAAAAAAAACAAAAAACAAAGGAGAAACGCTCACTGGGCCGAACCTAGTTAAAGGAGGAGGACGTCAGTGCAGCCAGGTAAACCATGGAGTCAGACAGGAGCGATCGCCGTCTCCACCATCTCTGCCTCCATCAAAAACCTCCGCTCGCAAGCACGGCAGCCGTTCAAGCGGCAAAAGCAGCAGTCGCCCGAGCCACAGGTCGGGAGACTCCTCGATGTCCAGAGAGCACAGATCACGTGCTCCACCACAGCCTCCGAGTCCGGAAAAGGCCAAAAAAGCAGGGAGCAAGAGGAACAATAGGGATTGTGCCATATGTAGAAGCCCCCTAGCGAGAGATTGGCAGAAGGACCTTTGCGCCAGCTGCATCCAGCGAATCATGGCGGAGGAGGTGCCGAGCTTTGCAACCAACCTCAGATCGGTCATCAGGTCAGAGGTGGAAGGCTCACTTAAACTGTTGTAAAAGAAAAAGAGTAGGAAAGATTCCCCTAGCTCTTTCTCAGTCTCTTCCTCGGCTGGATCACAGGCCGAACACCCATCTTCCTCCTCCTCGGATAGCGACACGGGTGGCAAGCAGTGTTTTTGGGTAGAGGATACGGATGCTCTCCTCAAGGCCATCAGAGTAACAATGGGCCTACAGGAGGAAAAAACGGCTAAGTCCCTGGAAGATGTCATGTTCGGGGATCTACAGGAAAGGAAGAAACGTACCTTTCCAGTCAATGAGAAGGTCCAAGCACTCATTGAAAGAGAATGAAAGAAGCCTGAGAGATCAGGAGCACTTCCCTCCTCCTGTAAAAGGAGGTACCCCTTTGAACATAAAGACACAGAGATATGGGATTAAGTCCCAAAGATTGATGCAACGATGTCCAGGTCATCCAAAAAATCGGCCCTGCCCCTGGAAGATTCGGGGGTGCTTAGAGACCCGCTAGATAAAAAAGCGGATTCCTAAAGGCATACGTGGGAAGCAGCGGCAGGAGGACTAAAACCGGCAATAGCCGGCACTTGTACAGCACGTTCCTTAATGATTTGGCTACAGCAGCTGGAAGAAAAACTTGCTTCAGAGGCCTCGAGGGACAAAATTTTGGCGGACATGTATCTTCTGCATGGAGCAGCAGCTTTCTTAGCTGACACTTCCGTCAATTCCATGAGACTGACGGCTAGAGCAGCAGGGTTATCAAACGCCGCAAGGCGCGCATTATGGCTTAAAGGTTGCCCAGGAGACCTACAGTCTAAAGCCAAGTTGTGCTCTCTCCCGTGTGATGGGCAATTTTTATTTGGCAAAAATCTGGATGACATCTTGGAAAAAGCAAGTGACAGAAAGAAGGGCTTTCCCAGGTTTCCAGTACATCAAAGAAGGCCATCCTTTCGGAGAGGAAAATTCAACAGGGGCCTTTCTCCGGGGGATAGGAGAAAATGGGAGGACAAAAGGAAGAAGGAGTCCGGATTCATGTTCGGAGGAGCCACCTCATCCTCTAAAAATTCCCCACAATGAAGTCAGCATCCCGGTAGGGGGGAAACTGATGCTTTTCTCCCAGGCCTGGGAACGCATCTCTTCCATTGCCTGGATCTTAAATATCATAAGAGAAGGCCTAAAAAATCCCGTTTTCTTTCAGCATCATTTGTGGTGACCCCCGTCAGGAAGGGGATAGAAGAACAATTGGCCCTGGAGTCAGAAATCTTAAGTCTGCTAGACAAGCACGTTCTGTTCGAAGTCCCAAGAGGACAGGAGAGAACGGGTTTTTACTCACCCCTCTTCCTGATAAAAAAAACCGGACCAGTCCTTCAGAACAATTATAAACCTCAGAGGTCTCAATCAGTGGATAAAAAAATCAGACCTTCAAAATGGAATCAGTAACTACGGCCATAAAACTACTACACCACAATTGTTTTATGGCCGTAGTCGATCTAAAGGATGCATACTATCACATCCCGATCCACCCACGCTATCAGAGATACTTAAGAGTAGCTCTCTACATCCAGGGCAATCTGAGACATTTTCAGTTCAGAGCCCTTCCATTCGGCATATCCATAGCCCCGAGAGTGTTTACCAAAGTCGTAGCGGAGATGACAGCCTTCCTTCGAATCCACAACACGATCATAATACCCTATTTCGATGACTTCCTAATAGTGTGCAACTCAGAAGACCATTGCACAGAGCAGGTAGAAAGGGTAACGGACACCCTACAAAGACTGGGGTGGATGGTAAACATCAAAGAATCAAAGCTCCAACCCCTAAAGAGACATATTTTTCTAGGGTTCATCCTGAACTCAGAACAACAAACTTGTTTGTTACCAGAGGACAAGATGGAAAAGGTGAGAAATATGACTTTGGCGGCCCTAGATCAACCACACATGACTCTGAGAAGCGCAATGTCCTTGCTGGGCACTCTGACAGCATGTATTCCAATTTCCAGTGGTCAGGTGGGCACAATTTCACACCCGACAGCTTCAAGCAGAAATTCTGTCAGCACAGAGGTCGCTGAGAGGGCGTTTAGAAGGAAGGCTGAAGCTTTCCTTAGAGGTCAAAAACTCTCTCAGATGGTGTCAGGGATGTTATGGCACAGATCAGTAACCGACATAATTCTGACAGACGTGAGTTCCTCAGGGTGGGGGGCGCACCTAAGGGATCAGGCGGCCCAGGGACCCTGGGGGCCTCAAGAGCAAAATGCATCCTCCAAATTGAGAGAACTACAGCAGTAAACAAAGCCTTAAAAAAACTTTATCCCCCATCTAAAAGGCCGCAATGTCCGGATCATGTCGGACAAAAAAGTGACAGTGGCGTATATCAATCACCAGGGGGGAAGAAGGCCACACTCCTTAATGAACGTGGCCAGCGAGATTTTTCACAGAGCAGAGCGACATCTACTCTCCCTGACGGCACTACACATATGAGGGGTAGAAAAGTATTAAGTTACGTACCGGTAACAGTATTTTTCGGAAGCCCATGACAGCACCACGAGAGAGGGGATCTGCCCTTCGGGAACAGGAAACCTACAGATACAAAAGGGCGGCACCTCTCCCACGCATCAGTTGGATTACAGAGCTTGAGAGGCTACCATGGTTAGTACACCGCATACACACAATGTATACAACCTATCTATCCTATTTACAATTCTTTAAACCATCTCCCACATAAGGTGAACTCGCGAAAACAATCCTCTAAAGGGGTGCACCCTTATACGTGAACAAGGGAGGGAATTAAGGGTGCTGTCATGGGCTTCCGAAAAATACTGTTACCGGTACGTAACTTAATACTTTATTCGGACTCCCATGACAGCACCACGAGAGAATTAGAGATGTAAACTAATTTAGGGAGGGACTACAGCCTGCAGCACCCTTAGCCCGAAGGTGAGATCTGAGAAGGCACCCATGTCTAACCGATAGTGGTTAAAAAAGGTGGAAGGAGATGACCAGGTGGCCGCCTTACATATCTGGTCAATTGATACTCCCGATCTCTCTGCCCAGGATGATGCCATGGCACGAGTGGAATGCGCCCTCAGGTTCTGTGGAGCTGGACCGCCACCTGCTGTGTAGGCAAGAGAGATAGCCTCCCTAATCCACCTCGCTAACGTGCGCTTTGACACTCTATACCCTTTCCTGGGATCTTGGAAGGATAAAAATAATGCGTTCTCCTTCCTCCAAGGATCTGTGGCTGCTAAATATTTAAGTAGGCATCTCTTAACATCTAGAGCCTGAAGTTTTTGTTCTTTAGGATTGGTTGGATTAGGGAGGAAGGAAGGCAGAACTATTTCTTGTGTCCTATGAAAATGAGATGCTACCTTGGGAAGGTATGCCGGGTCTGGCCTTAGGATTACTCTATCCTGTAAGAATTCTGTGTAAGGGGGCAATCTGGAAAGTGCCTGTATGTCGCCTATTCTACGTGCAGATGTTATTGCTACCAAAAAGGCTGTCTTAAGTGATATTTTTAGTGAAGCAGAATCCAGAGGTTCAAACGGTTTCTCTGTCATGGCTGTCAGGACTAAATTTAAGTCCCAAGGTATTCACCTATCTTTGAGTATGGGTCTCGATCTGGTAACTGCCTTAATGAATCTCGCCACCCAATGGTTACCGGCAATGTCGCATGCAAATAGGGCCCCTAAAGCTGAAACCTGTACTTTCAATGTACTAGTGGAAAGGCCCAACTCGAGACTCCTCTGGAGGAATTCTAGAATCTGTTGATAATGACGGATTATACCGTCTATTGATACCGCCACTCTCAGGAACTGCTGGAAATCTGTGTGGATGGGCACATAATAGTATGCGTCTTTCAAGTCCACGACCGCCATAAAACACCCTTCAAACAGCATCTTTACTGTAGAATTAAAGGACTCCATTTTAAAGGTGCGTTTAACCAAAAATTAATTAAGGAAACGTAAATTAATAATCGTTCTGAATGTTTTATCCGGCTTTTGGATTAGGAATAAAGGAGAATAGAACCCTCTCTTCCTCTCTCAGACTCTGGAACCTCTATCAGAACGTTTTCCAGACACAGGTTCTACACCTCTGCTTCCAAAGCCGCTTGCTCGAGGGGTGAAGACCTTAAGGGTGGTGGTTTAAAGGTATCCCGTGGGACTTGAGTGAACTCCAACCTGAGTCCGGTAGATATCACATTCCGCACCCAGTCACTATTGGTGACCTGTAGCCATGCTGGGAGGAAGGATGACAGTCTACCCCCCACGGGAATTGCTAGTCATTGGTTCTGTCTTTTTCGCTCTCTCGACGAGCGTCTGAACATGAAGCCCGTACCTCTTCTCCTTCTATCCTCCCATCTGGGACGGTCTCTATTAGGTGAAGGGTTATGCCTTCTCTCTTGACCAAATCTCCTTCTATTAAACGGACGTCGGTAAGATGCGGACCAAAGATTTGGGAATTTTTTCTTATCATCCCGGCCTTCTCCAGCAGTTCATCCAGGACTGCTCCGAATAAATATTCCCCCTCACACGGGATAGTACAGAGCTTCGCCCTGGACTGAATATCTCCCGGCCAGCACTTTAGCCACAGGGCTCTCCGAGCCGCATTAGAGAGATCTGCTGCCCTGGCGGCCATTCTGACTGCATCAGCCGAGGCATCTGCTTAGAAGGCTGCGCCATCCTGGATTATTGGTAGGGCCCCAAGGATTGCCTGTCTAGATGTTCCTTGTTTTCACTGCGACTCTAACTGGTCCAACCCGACCATCATGGACCTGGTCGTGCAAGTTGATGCTACTGCTGGTCTTAAGGAACCGGCTGCCATCTCCCAGGTATTTTTAAGGAAGGTGTCTGCCTTCCTGTCTAGAGGATCTTTAAGGGACCCCATGTCCTCAAAGGGTAGTGAGGACCTTTTCGATGCTTTCGCAATAGCTGCATCTAATTTGGGGGCCTTGTCCCAAGTATTCATTGCTGAATCGTCAAAGGGATATCTCCGCTGAGGGCTGGTGGTAGCGACCCTCTTTTATCTGGCTTTTTCCACTCTCTGCGGATGAGATCCTGAATCTTTTTGTTTAGTGGGAAGACTCTACGCCTCCTCTGCTCCAGCCCCCCGAACATCACGTCCTGCATGGATAATTGAGGCTTCGGCTCCTCCACCTCCATTGTCCCTCTGACTGCTTTTACCAATTAGTCTACTCGGTCGAGCGGCAGGCAAAACCGACCAGAGTCCTCTTCTGAGGAGGAGGACGAGGGAGATGAAATATGGGAGTCCTTACTTCTCCTCCACTCTGTCGAGGAATCCGATTCCACCGGGTCCTCACTCCTTAAACTCTCTGGTTGGGACAGGGATTTTAGGGTTTCCTTCATCTCTGCCCTTACTATATCCCTTAAACACGCCGCTACTGCGGGCGACTCCTCCTCCGCCACTGTCTGCTGAATACAGGGGGGGGGGGGTGACACAATTTTTGCGGGCATGAGTCTGGTAACGGGCTTGCACAGAGTGCGCATTCCCTGTGTTTGGTTTTACTCGAAGCTTTCTTCCCCTAGAATAAAACACAGAAGGAGGCCCCGTCACTGAGTGAACATTCACGAAGATCACTTACCAGTGCCACAATCAAGTACCGGAGAATGAGGGGGATTTTTCTCAGTCGATGCTCCTGTTCGCCTAGAGGAACTTTTATGACTGGATTGGTCACTTCGTCCCGGACGCTCCTTACTGTCACGGGCCTGCCTCTTCTTCTGTTTGACCTGCCTAAGGTCATCCAGGGGCGGCAGTGAAGACTGTCGCTGTTGCCGCCGTTGCTGCTGCTTTTGCTGCTGCTGCTCCTGATCGCTCTCCATTACTGCTCGCAATAATGTGGCCAAGGCAAGGCACCCATCTAGGGTCCTGCCTATATACCCCTCCTCCGGACAGCAGATTTCCTCCTGCCGCGCCCTCCCCCCTAATAGGGCCCCCCTCCCCAGCTGGCGCCGCTTTGGGCAGGGGAACCGGCGCTTACCGGCGTCCTCCCGATGGGCTCCGCCATCTTGGGTCCCCGCGCCTGCGCAGTGGCGCCGCCGACCCGGAAGCGCCCCCAGGCTCCACCCCCTGACGTCACCGCGACTCAGACGTGACCGGAAGTCACGCGGGACGCCCGGGCACTACACCATGGAGCGCTCCCCGGCCCCAGCGCCCTGCCGCTGCGCCAGCCCCCCCAACCTCCGCAATCGCGCCGCCGAAGCTGGAAGCCCCTAGGGGGCATACTTACCGGCGGCGGCCCACATATGGCGACGGACCCCCTCCGGACGCCGCTCCCTGCTGTATCCACCACCGCCGTGCCACCCATCCTGGGCCACCATGGCGTCCTCCAGGAGCTCCGCACCAGGCCGAGGTAGGAGACCCCCTCGCTACCTATACCGCCCGGCCGGCCTGGGATCCGGTCTGTAGGATCCCGTCCCCTCAGGAACAGAAAACCAACTGATGCGTGGGAGCGGTGCCGCCCTTTTGTATCTGTAGGTTTCCTGTTCCCGAAGGGCGGATCCCCTCTCTCGTGGTGCTGTCATGGGAGTCCGAATAAACGAACAAGCTGAGTTCCTGAGCCGCAATATGCTAAAGCAAGGAGAATGGACCCTAAATCAGTTAGTGTTTCAGAAGATAGCACAACTTTGGGGAGAACTGGTAGTAGACCTCTTTGCCAACAAAAGCAACAGACAGGTAGAGAGGTTTTGTTCATTAAACCCAAAAGAAAAACCATGGGCAGTGGACTCGTTGCAAATTCCGTGGGATTTCAAACTAGGTTACGTGTTTCCTCCAGTAGCTCTGATCACAACAGTTGTGAGGAAAATAAGGGAAGATCAAGCCAGAGTGATCTTAATAGCCCCGTTCTGGCCAAAAAGGCCCTAGTTCTCGCTGCCGCAGATGATGTCCCTCTCGGATCCATGGATACTACCAGAGATCCCAGACCTGCTAGCTCAGGGTCCAATATTCCACGCGCAAGTCAAGGGATTCCATCTGACGGCGTGGAATTTGAAAGGTCGCTTTTAAAGGATAGAGGATTCTCTCCAGGGTTGGTGGCTACGCTGTTGAAAAGTAGAAAGCCAGTAACAACCAACATAAATGGTAGAACATGGAAGAAGTTTCAACAGTTCCTGGGAAAGCCGTTAGACCAAAAGCCCCCCATTAAGGCCATTTTGGAATTCTTACAAGCAGGATTACAGCTGGGACTAGCGGTAAATACCCTTAAAGTTCAGGTGTCTGCACTGGGCACACTATATAACTGCAACATAGCGGCAAACAGATGGGAAGCTAGATTGATTAAATCCTGCCATAGGTCCAGACCTATCCCATTGCCAAGAATAGCCCCGTGGGATTTAAACCTGGTGTTAGAAGCCCTTACGAAAGAGCCATTCGAACCAATTCAACAACTGCCTGTAAAATATCTTACCCTAAAGACCATTATTTTAGAGGCCCTTACATCGGCCCGTAGAGTAAGTGACTTGCAGTCCCTCTCAGTGAATCCACCTTATACCCAGGTGTACCAAGACAGGGTCGTCTTAAAAACAGACCCCGCTTATCTACCGAAAGTAGTTATTTCCACCGCAGCCAGGAGATTGTCCTCCCCTCCTTCTGTGAGAATCCAAAAAACCCAGGGGAGGAGAAATCCCACAAATTGGATGTTAAAAGGGCCCTGCTAGAATATATATCAGTGACTAGCCAGTGGAGGAGGTCCCAGTCCCTATTTGTAGCCTTCCAGGGTGCCAGAAAGGCCTATGGAGTGTCAAAAGGGACTATTGTCAGATGGATTAGGGAGGCCATTAGTATAGCCTACTCAGCTAGTGGTGTTCCGATTCCTGACGGCATCAAGGCTCATTCCACAAGAGCCATGGCGACCTCCTGGGCTGAAAAGGCAGATGTATCAATTGATCAAATTTGTAAGGCTGCTACCTGGGCCTCACCATCAACCTTCTTTAAGCACTATAGACTAAACCTATCTTCCTCTGCTGACTTAACCTTTGGTAGAAGGATACTACAAGCGGTGGTCCCTCCCTAAGGTGTTTCGAAGTCTCCAAAAATCTCTCAGGTGTGCTGTCATGGGTGAAGGGAAAACCACCATGGTTCCTTACCCGTAGCAGGTTTTTCTGGAACCCATGACAGCACCAGTATATTCCCCCCCTTTTTCACCGTATGGGTGTGCACGTTAGTAGGGTGTATTTGTGTGATGTGGTGTTGGATAAACATGTAGCTAACCGGGAAGTCCTCTCATGCTCTGTAACCAACTGAAGCGGGGGAGAGGTGCCGCCCCTTATATTTCAGTAGGTTCCTGTCCTGGCGGGGCGGATCCCTCTCTCAGGTGTGCTGTCATGGGTTCCGGAAAAAACGGCTAGCGGCAAGTAACCATGGTGGTTTTCAACATTATAGCTGACAAACATTTGCTTCCCGTTTACCAATATCACTAGGAAAATCCCATCACAACAACCAGACAGAAGTAATCTGACTTTAGGGAAAAAAAAATGCAAATAACTTTTGGTCGCTACTGTACCTTTCGATTGTGGGAGGAAACTGGAAGATCTGGAGGAAACCCACACAAACAAGAGGAAGACACACAAACCTTGCAGATATTGTTCTTGGTGGGATTAAACTCAAGACCGTGACGTGGCGGGATGGCTTCTACATTATTTTGATCAAAATTATGTTAACTAAATACCCTCATTATTACTATTATTACTACCTTCATGCAATTTTTGCAATATATTTTTTTACTTTTTTATTCCAGGATATTTGTTTTGTGTTTTGCTTTTTGGTTTTCTCTGTGTAAAGGTCATGTGTTCATATGCAATCACATTTTGCATGCACATTAATTTACTTTTTCTGCTCAGACCCAGTTTCTCATTTGTTTCATTGTGCATTCTGTGCATATAAGGGTGTGACCGCCCTGTTTCTGAGTTGGAAAATCCATCCTGTCTGGCCTATACTATTACTGGTGGTTCAGTCCCTCTGTCCTTGTTCACATTCACGTCACTTGACAAGTGGAAAGGTTTTAAATACAAGAGTTAGGACTGTCCCACAAGGGTTGCTGTGACGTGGCGGGATGGCTTCTACATTATTTTGATCAAAATTATGTTAACTAAATACCCTTATTATTACTATTATTACTACCTTCATGCAATTTTTGCAATATATTTTTTTACTTTTTTATTCCAGGATATTTGTTTTGTGTTTTGCTTTTTGGTTTTCTCTGTGTAAAGGTCATGTGTTCATATGCAATCACATTTTGCATGCACATTAATTAACTTTTTCTGCTCAGACCCAGTTTCTCATTTGTTTCATTGTGCATTCTGTGCATATAAGGGTGTGACCGCCCTGTTTCTGAGTTGGAAAATCCATCCTGTCTGGCCTATACTATTACTGGTGGTTCAGTCCCTCTGTCCTTGTTCACATTCACGTCACTTGACAAGTGGAAAGGTTTTAAATACAAGAGTTAGGACTGTCCCACAAGGGTTGCCGTGACATGGCGGGATGGCTTCTACATTATTTTGATCAAAATTATGTTAACTAAATACCCTTATTATTACTATTATTACTACCTTCATGCAATTTTTGCAATATATTTTTTACTTTTTTATTCCAGGATATTTGTTTTGTGTTTTGCTTTTTGGTTTTCTCTGTGTAAAGGTCATGTGTTCATATGCAATCACATTTTGCATGCACATTAATTTACTTTTTCTGCTCAGACCCAGTTTCTCATTTGTTTCATTGTGCATTCTGTGCATATAAGGGTGTGACCGCCCTGTTTCTGAGTTGGAAAATCCATCCTGTCTGGCCTATACTATTACTGGTGGTTCAGTCCCTCTGTCCTTGTTCACATTCACGTCACTTGACAAGTGGAAAGGTTTTAAATACAAGAGTTAGGACTGTCCCACAAGGGTTGCCGTGACGTGGCGGGATGGCTTCTACATTATTTTGATCAAAATTATGTTAACTAAATACCCTTATTATTACTATTATTACTACCTTCATGCAATTTTTGCAATATATTTTTTTACTTTTTTATTCCAGGATATTTGTTTTGTGTTTTGCTTTTTGGTTTTCTCTGTGTAAAGGTCATGTGTTCATATGCAATCACATTTTGCATGCACATTAATTTACTTTTTCTGCTCAGACCCAGTTTCTCTTAAGTGCACACGTTGCAGAAATTTTCTGCTCAAAAACCTGAATCCCTTCCCGGAAACCGCACCTATTTTTCCGCTTGCGTTTTTTGCGCAGTTTTGATGCGTTTTTGATGCGTTTTTTTTCTGCAGCGGTTTAAAACCGCATGGAAGAGGCCTAAAACGGGGAAAATCCGCAAAATTAATGAGCATGCTGCGTTTTTTTACCGCGATGCGTTTTTTTCGTGGTAAAAAACGCATCAATGTGCACAAAAAGTGCAAAATGCATAGAAATGACTGTGCAGCTTATTTTTAGCGGTTTTATAGCGAAAACCGCGGTAAAAACCGCTAAAAAAAACGCTGTGTGTGAACACAGCCTTAAGCTACAGTGCTAACCACTAAGCCACCATGCTGCCCTACAATATAACCAATATCCAAGTGTTGGACATGCCCTTTTAAAGAGAATCTATCACCAAGCTTTTGCTACCCCATCTGAGAGAAGCAGAGGCAGACTCCGATTCCAGCTATGTAGCACTGACTGAGCTGCTTGCTGCAGTTTTGATAAAATCATTGACTTATCGGCTGCAGATCTACCAGTTTTCTGAATGCCGAGCTCTGCACACCTCCAAGGTTTGGGCAGCATGTATCAGCTATCTGGTTTATTTTGAACAGAGTAGGAAGTGGCTGCAGCAGCCATTAAATAGTGTACAGAACTGTGATTCCCATGCTCTACACTGTTCTCATCCGGCCGCCAAGGAAGGTGATAACAGCTGATCAGTGGGGGTAATGAGTGTATTGAACAACCACTAATTCATTGACTTTTTATTTTAAGAATTTAATAATATACATAATCCATAATGTTAACAATAACCTGTTAACTGCACCCCAAAATAAAAGCGATACTATCAAATAAAATAAATGGTTAAAATTGCATGGAGAGTGTTAAAAATAAGCAACTTTGAAATTTACCCCTTAATA
The DNA here is from genome assembly GCF_039654945.1 of Dendrobates tinctorius. Classification (NCBI taxonomy): domain Eukaryota; kingdom Metazoa; phylum Chordata; class Amphibia; order Anura; family Dendrobatidae; genus Dendrobates; species Dendrobates tinctorius. The sequence goes on along the minus strand of NW_027361679.1, from coordinate 42,894,033 downwards.
AAAGTTCCATTCTTAAGGAAGGTGGCATTTTTACATTTATTTTTTTTTTTACTGACTGTTGCCATCTCTGCAGTTTATAAAGGGTAGTCGGTCTCCTAAGCTAGGAGTGCAGGACTTACAACTTTTCTATAGAGTTTGCAAGCCCTGCTCTGAAGGTGGCTGGATTAGGCTACTTTCAGACTAGCGTTCTGAGGCGCAGCGCAGGGCCGCCGCTAAGCTCCGCCCCCGGCTGCACCTCCTCCGGTCAGCTCCTCCTATGATCGCATGACGTTGCATGCGATCAGCGTACCCTATATTTAGCGCTGGGTACGCTGGCATGATTTTGCCGGCGCTTGCGCCCTTTTGGCACTGCGCCGAGCGGAAGGAAAAAAAAGCACACCGTGTTGCCAGAGCATGGCCAGCGTACCCAACGCTAAATACAGGGTACGCTGATCGCATGCAGCGTCATGCGATCATAGGAGGAGCTGACCGGAGAAGGCACGGCCGGGGTCGGAGCTTAGCGGCGGCCCTGCGCCTCAGAACGCTAAGTAGCCTTACTGAATGCGTTTTGGTGATCCGGCAGAGGTAAGGTTGCCTCTGCTTGCGGCATTGGAGCATGCACAGTTTGGGCTTGTGGCACGATGATCCTGTTGGCCCAAAAGTCAATCAGTCAGAAGATCCTGAAGATGAAGGATGAGCACAACCCTTTAATGGATAGAAATTGAGCTGATGAAGCCACAAGAAACATATCTAACCACAAATCAGTATTTTTGGTTAATGAATATGTTTTGGATAAACGTGTGCTTCCTCATGGTTAACACACAGGGTTAAAGAGTGACATTAAGATATTGCATAGCTGCTGTAAAGCTTAGGCTCCCAGGTTACTATAATATTGATTGACATTTGTGTTTAGTAGGACTACAGTCATTCACCTAGATGACTACTCCAAGTTTAGTCCCAAATACGGTACGTCAAAACTAGATTAACTTTTACAAATTGGCTACATCAGAGTCATTTAATCCCTTCTTAATCCATAACATGAGGAGATCTGAGGAAGGTTACATAATGGACAAAGCACCTCAATAAGAAGTGACAAATGACCAAGAACATGCCTGAAAGTGTTAGTCTGCACACATCTCACCTGGAGATATTGGGGACAAGTTGGGTGTTCTGTCTTGTCAAAATATTAATGGAGTTGACAAACTCTAAGTTATGATGTTGTTACAAGTTACCCATTTCCACATAAGTTAAAATGTTTATTAAAGAAACATTGTACCTTGTTTTAGAGGACAATTCCAGACCAAGCATGAAAACAAAGCACCTAAACAACTACTCAAAGAAGAGATGTCCTCCCCTGACAAAATTAGCAGCAAGACCTGCAGGTTACAGAATCCTAACGGAGTGTAATGGAAACACAGATAAGATTCAGCTCCTTTTGCCGGTTCCAGCAGTCGTCACGTCACGTTCCAGCGGCTTGGCTCAATAGAGTCAATTGAGTAGCGACAGACTCTAGATGGCATTTAGCTGCAACTAGGCAAATCACATACTGCGGTCTCGTGATGACCACTGGTACAAGCATGCAGAGCTAAATCCTAGCAGTGCGTACATTACATACTGTTAGGATTTGCCAAGCTGCAGGCTTGCTGAAAACTGCCACTGAGGTAGACAAACCTTGGAGCTACAGAGAAATGGGGGTAAGGAGAGAAAAAAAATACTGCTAAGGGATTGCCCGGTAATGATGGCATTAATCATTAAACAGATCAAGGCATATACATTTAGTGGATGGCTCTGACCGATGACAAAGCGGCAGCAGCCACCTATAGGAGTCCATTTTAAAGAAAAACCATATAGCACAGTTTGTGTTTTTTTTACTGTATTCCATGAGATTGAGAAGTGTCGTCTACTACACTCTTCATTACCTTTGTTTTTGTAGAACACCAAAGTACACCAGCCAAAAGGACGCTCCTCTGAACTCTGTCTAACTAATAGGAGACCTACAGACATGTTTAGAGTGAACGTTTGGAGCATTTCTGGGATTCGTGCTACAAGTGAACACAACATTATGTAAGCAAGGCTTAACTAAGGTATAAGTGGATAAACAATTGCTTGCCACCATCACTCCCCTAACCTCAGTAATGTACATAACGTTCAGTGGGTCTTACTCAGAGAAACAAATGGGGGAAAAGAAAACATACAAAATGAGTTCTAGGATAAAATACAAAAAGCATGCAATTTCTTTATCTGGAAATACTCTAGCTGAAGCTTTTGTGATCACAATATTTATATACAGGTGCTTCTCACAAAATTAGAATAGCATTAACAAGTTAATTTATTTCAGTTCTTCAATACAAAAAGTGAAACTCATATTATATAGTGTCATTACAAACACAGTGATCTATTTCAAGTGTTTATTTCTGTTAATGTTGATGATTATGGCTTACAGCCAAAGAAAACCCCAAAGTTATTACCTCAGTAAGTTAGAATAATTAACAAAAAACACCTGCAAAGGCTTCCTAAGCATTTAAAAAGGTCCCTTAGTCTGTTTCAGTAGGCTCCACAATCATGGGGAAGACTGCTGTCTTGACAGATGTCCAGAAGGCAGTCATTGACACACTCCACAAGGAGGGCAAGCCACAAAAGGTCATTGCTAAAGAAGCTGGCTGTTCAGAGCGCTGTATCCAAGCATATTAATGGAAAGTAGAGTGGAAGGAAAAAGTGTGGTAGAAAAAGGTGCACAAGCAACCGAGATAACCGCAGCCTTGAAAGGATTGTTAAGAAAATGTAATTTATAAAATTGGGGAACATCCACAAGGAGTGGACTGCTGCTGGAGTCATTGCTTCAAGAGCCACCACACACAGACTTATCCAGGACATGGGCTACAAGTGTCGCATTCCTTGTGTCAAGCTAATCACGACCAATAGACAATGCCAGAAGCGCGTTACCTGAGCCAAGGAGAAAAAAAACTGGACTGTTACACAGTGGTCCAAGGTGTTGTTTTCAGAAGAAAGTAAATTTTGCATTTCATTTGGAAATCAAGGTCCCAGAGTCTGGAGGAAGAGTGGAGAGGCCACAATCCAAGCTGCTTGAGGTCCTGTGTGAAGTTTCCACAATCAGTGATGGTTTGGGGAGCCATGTCATCTGCTGGTGTAGGTCCACTGTGTTTTATCAAGACCAAAATCAGAGCAGCCATCTACCAGGAAATGTTAGAGCACTTCATGTTTCCCTCCGACCATCTTTTTTGAGATAGAAATTTCATTCTCCTGCAGGACTTGGCACCTGTCCACACTGCCAAAAGTGCCAATACCTGGTGTAAAAACAACAGTATCACTGTGCTTGATTGGCCAGCAAACTCACCTGACCTTAACTCCATAGAGAATCTATGGGGTATTGTTGAGAGAAAGATGAGAGACACCAGACCCAACAACACAGACGAGCTGAAGGCTGCTATCTAAGCAACCTGAGCTTCCATAACCCCTCAGCAGTGCCACAGGCTGATCGCCTCCATGCCACACTGCATTGATGAAGTAATTGATGCCAAAGGAGCCCCGACCAAGTATTGAATTTACTGAACATACATTTCAGTAGGCCAACATTTCGGATTTTAGAATCATTTTTTCAAGCTGGTGTTATAAAGTATTCTAATTTACTGAGATAATGACATTTGGGTTTTCATTGGCTGTAAGCCATAATCATCAACATTAACAGAAATAAACACTTGAAATAGATATATCTGTTTGTATTGACTAATATAAGATGAGTTTCACTTTTTGTATTAAAGAACTGAAATAAATTAACTTTTTGATGATATTCTAATTTAGTGAGAAGAACCTGTATACACCTGTATACACACAAACTAATTCTACAAAATGCCTTGTGTAGCAATAATCACAGAAAGCTGAATATCCACCAGGATGATAAAAAAAAAGCACAAAACAAGATTTCTGATAAAATGGACAGAATACTACGGCGTATATATAAAGTAACCACATTAATCATATTCTTTAGAAGCCCCCACCATGCAGATTGATCGTAAATAAACCTACCTGTCAAACGAGTCTGTAGATAATTTATACAGATATACAAAAAGTTTGCTGCAATGCCTCAGTACTGGGCACACAGAGTCCAACTGCACCAGGTCTTCTTCTAGAAGTCTCTGAAATGGTTGATTATTGGACGGGAAGACATTTGATGGTTTGATTTTGCGACATTCAGCAAAGCAGCCAAGTAGCCGAATAGCATCAGCTAGTTTTTCATACTGGATTTCGGTTCTGAAGAAATGGGAGTTTGCAGGTTCATATCGCATAGCTGCTGTTAAAGTGCAGAAAACAGTGTGCAGAAGTTCAAAGACTTGGTTCTGGTTCACTTTTTCCCAACCATTCCTTGGTGGACAACCAAGAGACTTCTCCATTGCAACTAACAAAGATGTGACATAGACAAATCCACCAACTTTCCGAAAAACAGTCCTTGTTCGGTGACTTTCCCTCAGAACTATTAATAATGCCTAGAAACCACAAGAACAACATTTTAGATTCTAAGGAAACTGAAACAAATACATCAAAGTAAGAAAAATCTCCACATGACGTCACCTACAAAGTCTGTACCTGCCTCCTTATACACAAACTCTAAGGCTGGTTTCACACGAGCATTCGGCAGAGCTGCGGAGGGCTGCATAGTTCCTCCGTTAAGCCCCGCCTTCAGCTCCGCCTACGCAAGCATGCGTCCTGCCTACCCTATCTTTAACATTGGGTACGCAGGCCATGCGGATGTATGCGGATGCCTCTGCATGCGTCGTTTTGACACAGCTTGTCCTGAGTTAAACACGCAGTGGTATCGTGCCCCAGTAACACCCAGAAGTCTGAAAAAAAAAAAAAAGTTGCACAGCCCCTCATTGCGCAAAAATTTTGCAACCTTTCAAAGCAATTACCCCAGAATTTTGGCATAATCGCTTTGATAAATCGGGGTCAAAGTGTACCCAAAGAACACATCAAAGCCATACAACATATACAGTATATTCCATGTGTAGGATTTTTTTTTATTAAGGAGAGGGCTAGTTGGAAAGTTACAATTTTAAAAAAATTTCCTGTAACACGTAGTTGGCCAAAAATGTTGTAACTTTTGGTATTTTTTTCACCAGCTCTGCAATCTTTTTGAAAGGGGAGTGGATTTTAGTGGAAGGGGTATGGCCTACCATAGTCGAACTGGTTCACTATAATATACATCACTACGCAATCCATGACTAGAGCTCATCTCTGACTCTGGCACACAGTAACCTGAAGGACGCATTCAATTCATTTTCCATGAATTTTTCACATTATGCATTGGGGACCGTGAATCAAGACTGGTATATAGAACGCCAATCTTTATGAATTTCACCCATGTGCTTTGTCATTTCGTAATACAATTTTACTACAATTACTGGCTTTAGTAGTGGGGGCAGTCTTATAGTAACATGAATGGCTGCAGGTAACTTCCATTTTAATATCTGTCTTGGTAAACCATTAGAAAGCTACACGGTACATTTCACACCAAAGTGTAAATCAGTTTACCGACTACAGACTACTGACTGATGTAGAACTGCATGAGTCAGCGAACAGGTTTGTTTTCCTCGACTAAAGAACAATTTTGAAAATAAATTAAGGAATAGCTTAATAGGCAGATTGCCTTTAATGCTGATCTGTCAGCAGATTTCTCAATACAAACTGAATACATTATTAAATAAATCTCTTTAAACTTGATGATGCTGGTGCACTTACTTTGAATATCCATGTCAGAATGACTTCTGATTTTAAAGTGAACATTTTAAGTCTAGCTAAACATTGAAAGAGGTCAGTAGCCCAAGTGTATTCAGTCTCTGCTCACCCAGCCTGACAGAGCTGCAGCTTGTACTGAGCAGTGTGAGATCCCAGCAGCAGGCAGAAGAAAAACTAAGGCGCTTCAATTAGGCTAGGTCAGCAGTGACTGAGTTGGAGCTTTAATAAAAAAAAAAAATTATACAGCCATTTTGAGATGGATTTTTGCCACAAATACAATAGCCTTATCTGCTCTATGATATCTAACAATTTGTTTTGTGAACTCCGATATTTGTTATGCTTTAAAGGGGAACCGTTCGTTCAAGAAATGTTTCAGAATACATTTGTGTGTGTAAATGAAGAATAACACCATTTCTTTCCATTATGTGACTTGTATCCTGCATTTTCACCAGGGCTGTGGAGTCGGTAAGCCAAACCTGCGACTCCGACTCCTCAATTTCCCTTACACCGACTCCGACTCCAACTCCGACTCCGACTCCCACACATATTGCTTATATTTAAGTGAAAAATTTATTGTAGTACAATGTGAACCTCAGACATTTAATCATTTTTATGATCCAATAATCAAGATATTTATATAGAACAGAATATATATTGGTGTACTACCCGGTTTTCATTCTTTTTGGTACAGATACGATATGGATAGACAGATATGGATAAATGGATAGATAGAGCAGATTTCTAATCTGCTTTTGCTATTGAAAACATTATCTATGAGCTCAAAAACCTTTCAGGTGATGCAGTTTTTTAAAAAGATGATCAGCTTTTGCAGCTGAAAAACGTATCCTCAAAAAACAGAGGAAAAACGCTGTGTGTGAATGTAGCCTTAGATCAGGAATAGAACAGCCATTTATAGGACATTTCATAACTTTCCCAAACTCCTATGAAAAAATATTCAGCACATCCTGCATTGAATTACTGTACCCAATTTATTATATATTTTAGGAGTCGGAGTCGGTCCATTTTATACCGACTCCAACTCCGACTCCACCAAAATGAGCACCGACTCCGACTCCACAGCCCTGATTTTCACACCATTCTCCCCCTCTGCAAGTTCAATCTGAGCTGGTGGGATAAGACTAGCTGCTATGATCGCTCTCATACACAGCACATCACAAAAACAGCTCTTCATTCCTTAGATTGCATACAGAGAGAACAGGAAATGTATATAGAACAGTACGTAGCAGTACTGATCAGTGTGGATGTGAATCCAGCTCACTCTGGGGTGAGGTAAAAGACTTGTTAGAAAACTCAATTTTTCTGTTTCCCTCCACTTGTTCTTTCACTCTGCTTCTCACATATACCCTATACCTCCTCCACTCTCAGATTGTAAAATGAGGTCTAACAAGTAAGCTTACTGTATTGCCAGTCTATCATATCTTGAGCAAACCAAAGTTGAGCGTTTTTTTTTTTTTGTTGAAAGAGTGGATAGTGAGTTTAGGAGGCAGGTGGGAAAGTGTCTCATAAGTGGGTTTAGGGGGCAGGTGGGAAAGTGTCTCATAAGTGGAGAAGTGTGGAGAAATATCTGGTAAAATATTACAAGGTTTGTTATACCTGGTATTCTAAAAAACTTAATTTATGCGAAGTTTATTGAAAGTACAGTTTCCATTTAAGTGAAGGGCCTTTATTCTGTTATTCCGTTATGCAGATGACTGGGGGATTTGACTCAGTTATTTTATACAGAATTTTTTACCATATGGGCAATGACATAACAGGGTTAAAAGTTCTTGGACTCTGCTGTGCAGTACTAATGACTGTGCAATCTAAGCTATAATACAATCAGTTTCATGGAGGCTGACGAACCTGACATTTAATAGGCTCAATTTGTTTCTGCAGAGAAAAAAAAAATTGAAATGTTAATTATTCATCATGTTGTTATCTATGAGTAAGTGTGATACATTAAAATTATTATCGGATACCGATATAATTAATTTAAACTGTGCTGGATTCTGGAAATGTGAAACAGTGATGGCAATTTATTATAAAACAAAGCTAGACAGAGCTGAAGTGAGAGAAGAAGTCATCATTTTTGTGAATGTTGCCATCTGTTCGCGCGTAGATTCATTTTCTTGATTTTTTTCCACTCGGAGAGTTAAGAAAATATACAAGAATTAAAATTTGACAAACGTAAAGGTAGGGCCTTACCCTTAGAATATCGGTTTTTAGCTGCAACTCTGTTGAAGGTGCCGAATGCATCAGTCCCAAAAGGGTTCCCATGTCGTCATCTCCACTAGGAGACAACATCAGTTGTTGGATCACCATGAGTGCGTGCTCTCTACACTGGGGGTACTTGACAATGTTGTGCACACACCTCGCTCCACCAAACTCTCTGAAGACACCTAAAGAAAACAAGGTTACTATGACCACGACTAGGACAGAGCTCATCTTGCCACAAATATTGTCTGTCTGTGATTTTTTGATAGGCCCTCCAGAAAAAAATAAAAAGTCAAGATAGCAACTCTGGTAATCAGAAGTACTTACATTACAAAGTTGTAAATCAGAACTATTATATTAAGTGCAAGAAAAAAGCTAGCTTAATTCCTTACACCACCGCTGTCTAAAATGTGGATAAGTCTTAAAGTCAGGTCACGTCAGAAGCCAGTACACCACTGGTATAATGTCATGCTGAAATAAATGCTGCAGTTCAAGAAATCTATATTACACATGAAAATAAGAAATTTTGTAATACATTTTATTAGAGACTAGAGCTTCTCACTACTCCTGGCACTGACCATTTGATCTCAAAATTCTCAATTTACTGGTAAAATCTGTTTTCAGTGAAGACAGATTATTACTTTACCGAGATAAGATTCTATCAGTAGCAACTGTCTATTCTTATGTAGAGGGGAGGAGTTGGAAGGAGCTAGAATCTTATGTAGAGGGGAGGAGTTGGAATGAGCTAGCGGCAGAGCTCCTCCCTTCTATATAGAATGTTATAAAAACCAACTACCATCTTCTATCACAGTAATGTACGAATTTGTCTTCACCGAATACAGATTTTACCCACATATTGAGAATTTTGAAAATGATTAGTCCAAAAGGAGAAAGAAGCAGATTTCTCTGATAAGATACAATGTAAAGTATTTTTATACTCATCTACTACTGAGCTATTAAATAAAAAAAAATAAAACAGCTACTGTTTAACCTATGAAGAGCATGGAATAAATGCCAAGCAATATTTCAAACCAATCATCCCAACAGGTGAAGAACAGCCTGATTACTTGATACCAATACAGTATTTTTAGCACAACATAACAGTCAATTTCCAGAAGAGTGAAGAAAGTGATAAATATAACTATATTTGATTTCCTTACAAAACTTTCTCTTTCTACAGTAGGCCTTCTTATTCAGCATATTGTGGAAAACTTACCAGCATTGGTATTTGATCCTTGTAGCAAAACTGTAAGAGTTTCCATTACCACTAATGCCAGTTGCCTTTGGTCCTCCGTTGACTGTATTACCGCTGTGGAACCTATCAAAAGACATAACTAGAACATGAAACATTTGTCACGAAAATTCCACAAAGACAATAACTAAAAATCTGGAGAAATGGACCTCTATTCAAAACAGAGCAAAACAGAGGCACAGTCAGCCGGTTCATGTGACAATCACCTATCCTGTGGAAAAGGGATACAGCCTTATTCATAGCCCAACCCCTTTAAACAGAGGAGGCCTCAATATAAACCTTCATAGCCTACTGAAAATGCTGAAACTTCAGTCTCCTGTGAAGGTTTCTTTAATTTAGAAGATGCAAAGTACACAGGAATACAAGATTTTATAGATTCTAGGAGCCATTGAGACCATTCCTGGAGCCAATGGGACAATTTTAGTGGCTGTAGACATCAATACAAAACCTTTCAAAAAGTTAGACATCAATGATAAATGTCATGGGTTGAGTCGAGCAGTATATTAGTTTATCTGTTCTAAGTAGTATACATCATTGTGGAGGTTAAGAAAAAAAAGAGGGGACCCCCAACTTGTATGTGGAACAGTCTCACAATACAGATACTGCACAACATATGACTCGATGCACTTAAATTCTTTCTCCAGAATTGACTCGAGTAGATATAACCCTATATTAGTAATACATATCTAAAGGTATGGTAAAATATTCTTTTGTAATACCACTTCCACAGTAATAAAATAAAGCAAAGAATTACGCCTCTACCTTGTTCAATATACGCTTGAGTGGGGTCTTTCAATACAGCAGCATACTTGTGCAAAAGGTTGACCATTACTTCCAAAAGTCCCACCTCTTTGAAGACATCTTTAAAAATGTGGTGGTGCCGGATAAATTTTAAAAGCGTTTTGGTGGCAATAATGCTACAAGAAAACGAGATGCTGGACTTTAAAAGGATGCTGACACTTATCAGCTCCTTGCAAGGGATATAGTTCAAGCTGAAAACTACAAACTCCAGCATCTCAAAGTATTTCACTTGGACATCGGGCAGTTTGGTTATCTTCTCGGCAAACTGGGACAGCGTGTGCTGGGATTCCAAAATGAAGTAATTGGCATTGTCGGACATATAAATATTGGTGATGGCATCCAGGATGATCTGTGCAAGGTAGCAGGTCTTTGCTTTAAGAAATGCATTCTGGAGGACTGAAAAGGCTTGAATGTTCCTCACACTCAGACCTGAAAATAGACAAAACATTGCAAATTGTCATCTTAAATGAAACATGGTAATGCACAACACTCTCCCAATAGAACAGGCTGTTTATGATCATTCTCATCTATTCTTTATGTAATTGATGCATGGTTCTCCATAGCAAACAATTTCAAAAGAACCCACTCTTTTGAATTAGGAGATAGAACAAAATAGTGGCATAGTACGGAAGAGGCCTTCTCAACACTGGCTAGTCCTCAATTATACTAGTTGTCATCAAGCTATAGCACAGGGGGGGTCTCCCAGCCTTTAGTGGAATGGTTCCCTACAGCTGCCATGTGTTATGACCATCTTTATTGGCTACAACAGTGCCAATATTACAGATATAAATTAACCCTCAAACAGTACCTATTTGGATGGCATGATACCAGGTGAGTCATATTTTACACTAATGCTATATACAAATATCTTGTTTCTCCGCATTTAAAAAAGGAACCCTTCATCAGGATTTATCCCTAGAAGATATTAGGAGAGCTTAATTAGCTTTCTAATACTCTAATGTTACCTGTATTAGCTCTAAAACACTAAATGTACGTATTTAAAAATTAAGCTTAATTGCCCTCCCTGCCTGCAGCCACCCGACTAGTCCAAGACCTATATCAATCAATGCAGTATGCCCACTGTAGTGTAACTAACATCCTGGTGTGTGCGGGGAGAGCCGCCCCTCTTCTCCACCTCCCTGCTCTCCCCGCACATGCCGGGATGTCAGTTACACATCTATAAAAGTGTGCTCAAACGGTCCTGAATTAGTCCGGTGATCACGGGACTGTGCACAAATGGTATTCTTCCATTTTGGAGAATTACAACCATTTATATATTATAAGTCCGGCTAAATGGCTTTCGGGTAGAGAAAACAAAACGTTTTTTCCCTGTAGCAGTCACAGCAAGAGAAATGTCCAGTTGTCCACAATTTCCTTGAACAAAATTTACCATGGGTACAGGGAAAGCAAATTGGCGCGATAATCCTAAAGAGAGATGAGACAACTCTTGGTATTTGTGACTGAGAGCAGTAAATTAAAAGTAAGACAATACACCAACAAAATAATAAAAACTAATTATAAATAAACTCGGCCATCCATCTTTGAATTGCAGAAAACTACAAAAAAAATAAAATTAAAAATATATTTGGGTTGCTGTGCCATTATACCGCACTTTAGCTGCACAAAATTGCAATGTTGGATTGTGACGGTGCATTTATTGATTTTCAATGCATGCAATGTAATATGAGGCAACGGTCAACAAAAATCCAAAAATACAAGCTGCAACCAACCAACCAACATTGCTTAGTATACCTTAAACAGATAGTAAAATGTGACAACAAATGACTAGATGAAGAGTGGCTCGCAGATCCATGATGTGTGGCTCCTAGCCGTCTGCCATCTTGATACAATAGCACAAGGGGTAATAACCAGCTATGAAGAGAGTCTCAGATTGTGACTTTTGTACGTTCCCCTGCACATAATGATGCTATTAGTTAGAGTGGTGAAGAAGCTGAATGCAATAGTTTGGAGAGAGTGCAAGAATTCCAAATAGGGGTGAAGTGAGAACCCCTGTATGTACACACATTACCTAAAAGGGAGGGTGGCACTAGGTGCTTTCTGTGGGAAAGCTTTGGCAGTTGGTATACCGGTAATCAGGGCTCTGGGTGACACTATGGTGTGCGCGCTGGATGTCACCAGCTCTTAGAACTGAATGTGACTCCCAAGGTAAGAAAGGTTGAGGACAACTGGACTACACCATATATCTTACCTTAGGCCCCAATGATGAGCAAACATTTATTAAAAAAAATGCTTGAACGATACTTAAACTTCCTGTAAGAAAACACCATTTCTATACAGGTGCGTCTCACAATTAGAATATCAAAAAGTTAATTTATTTCAGTTTTTCAATACAAAAAAATGAAACTCATTATATAGACTCATTCTAGACAGAGTGATCCATTTCATGTCTTTATTTCTGTTAATGTTGACGATTATGGCTTACAGGCAATGAAAACCCAAAAGTAGTCATCTCAGTAAATTAGAATAATTAACTAAAAACACCTGCAGGGGGCTTCCTAAGCATTTAAAAAGGTGTTTCAGTAGGCTCCATAATCATGGGGAAGACTGCTGGTTTGACAGATGTCCAGAAGGCAGTCATTGACAGACTCCACAAGGAGGGTAAACCACAAAAGGTCATTGCTAAAGAAGCTGGCTGTTCACAGAGTGCTGTATCCAAGCATATTAAAGGGAAGTTGAGTGGAAGGAAAAAAGTGTGGTAGAAAAAGGTGCACAAGTAACCAGGGTAACCACAGCCTTGAAAGGATTTTTAAGAAAAGGCAATTCAAAAATTTGGGGGAGATTCACTGCTGCTGGAGTCATTGCTTCAACAGCCATCACACACAGACTTATCCAGGACAGGGGCTACAAGTGTCGCATTTCCTTGTGTCAAGCCACTCATGACCAATAGATAATGCCAGAAGCCTCTTACCTGGGCCAAGGAGAAAAAGAACTGGACTGCTGCTCAATGGTTCAAGGTGGTGCTTTCAGATGAAAGTAAATTTTGCATTTCATTTGGAAATCAAGGTCCCAGAGTCTGGAGGAAGAGTGGAGAGGCACACAATCCAAGCTGCTTGAGGTCTAGTGTGAAGTTTCCACAGTGATGGTTTGGGGAGCCATGTCATCTGCTGGTGTAGGTCCACTGTGTTTTATCAAGACCAAAGTCAGCCATCTGCCAGGAAATTTTAGAGCACTTCATACTTCCCACTGCTAACAAGCCTTTTGGAGATGGAAATTTCACTCTCCAGCAGGACTTGGCACCTTTCCACACTTACCCAAACTACCAATACCTGGTTTAAAAACAACAGTATCACTGTGCTTGATTCGCCAGCAAAGTCGTCGAACCTTAACCCCATAAAGAATCTATGGAGTATTGTCAAGAGGAAGATGAGAGACACCAAACCCAACAATGCAGATGAGCTGAAGGCTGTTATCAAAGGTACCTGGGCTTCCACTCTGTTTGTAATGACTATATAATATAGGAGTTTCACTTTTTGTATTGAAGAACTGAAAAAAATTAACTTTTTGATGATATTCTAATTTTGTGAGAAGCACATGTATGCACAAATATGCTCCCATGCCTCGTGACCTTATGAGAGTCACCCACTGCCAAATGCAGGGGGAGATAAATTACTTCATTATATGGTCTTCAGGAAGAACACTGAGCTGAGAAGTACCCCTGATTGCTATTTGACAAGGCTATACACCTTTTCATTAAGAAGCAGCATGAGATTTAGCGAACAGCATAACTCACAATGCAAAAAGCACCTAAAAGCAAACAAGGTAACTATGCACGGTTATTAAGATTGGAAAGAGTACTTTAACATGCACCTGCAGATAATATTCACGAACACTATACTATGGGATTTTCTCCCATCACATATATATGGATATCGAGCCACTTTTTGAGACTCCAAGCTTTGTGCAATGTAACTACGTAGCTCACGGAAGCTAAATAAATAACATATACAAGGCGGCTATAATTTGGCAAAAACAAACACATGGAAATTCAGTTTCTTACCTTTTCCGGCAGGCTGCGGGACAGCAAAGCCTGGCAACAAAAAAGGTGCCCCTGTGGTTAAACCGGCTGGTTTCAGTTCATTGACACCGTATGTTGTTAGAGAAGTAATTAGGTTAACCAAGTCCTTCAGTGCATCTTTGGATTCGTTCTCTTTAGCTTGTTCTAGCCTACAGGAAAGACAGCATTACATTTCCTCCATGCAGCATGCAGTTAATTGCACCTAAATATAGGCCACAATATGATTTCTTAGTGAAAGACATATCGTGCTGGGGGAACACGCATACAGTTTTATAGACATATTTTTCAGTCTACACAAAAATATGCTGAAGTGTCTGCAGCTAACATTTACAATATCATGTTCCGCACAATACACAAAAGATCGGCCATTTTGAACTAAAATCCTTTTATAGCTTCTTTTTATTTTATATACATATCCAAAATGCTTGATCATATACATAAATTACCCAATTGTCTCAAAAGAAGATACACAGATTGTGTAGTTTATTAATTTTACTTTTTTTTTTTTATATACAGTATAGGTGTCTGCTTTTATAAAATATTCTATTTAATATTATATGTTAATCCATCAAAACATTCATATTCTAAATAGTGATGAGTGAATGTGCTCTGATAAGGTGTTATCATCCGAGCATGCTCGTGCGCTGAGTGACTTCGGCGTGCTATGTTCGAGTCCCCGAGGCTGAATGTCTCGTGGCTATTCGACAACCGCTACACGTGCAGGCACTACACATATAGAATACCCATAAAATAAATAATTAAATAATAATAATAATAATATGCAGAGTTATTTTGCAATTTTCACACTGGCCACTAGGAATTTTCCCAAAAGGACAGGAAGTTGAGAAGAGAATACAGCAGTTTCTTTAGCAGCAGGGGTGATCCAACAATCATTTCAAAACTGAACCTGCTCCACCTCCCTTCACAATGACCGCTGCACAGGTACATGAGATACTTCAATATCAAAAATAGGGTCAGGGTCTGACCATTGTGGCTACTTACATTTGTTGTTTCCTGAAACATCATGAAGTTAAAAAGAGTCTAAAAAAGCCCCAGCGGTCAATGTGAAAGCTGCAAGATGCTTTTTTTTTTTTTTTTTAACCCCCTTCTCAGGTTTCCGCAAACTGACAAATTTACATCATGTGAACCTTCGGTCACTGTGTCTTCAGATATGGCGAACGGGGGGAAGGTGCCTGCTGTTTCTGACAGCAGGGCACCAGGACTCATCGTCATGGGGGGGTTTACTGCCCTCCACAACTACAATCACCGTAATTGGCTGTTCAATTCTGAACAGCCAATCGTAGCAATTTCAAAGTTTCGGCAAATGAAACTGCTTGAAACATTGAATTCCAGCTATGACCGGTTCTTTAACAGCACCAATCATAGGCTGATGCTAGGAGACTGCAAAGTCAGCAGCCCCAGTACACATTGGAGTGAATGGACATTGACAGGGACGGTAAGTAGGATGATTTATTTTATTTAACGTTTTTCTGCCCTAAGGCAACGCATACCAGGAAAGGGATGAAGAGCCATATATTCAAGGATAGGGACAAGGAGCCATGTATGCCAGGATAGGGATGAGGAGGCCATGCATACCAGGATAGGGATGAGGGGGCCACGCATACCAGGATAGGGATGAGGGGTCCACGCGTACCAGGATAGGGATGAGGGGGCACGCATACCATGATAGGGATGAGGGGACCACGCATACCAGGATAGGGGTGAGGGGACCACGCATACCAGGATAGGGATGAGTGGGCCATGCATACCAAGATAGGGATGAGGGGACCACGCATACCAGGATAGGGATGAGGGGACCATATATGCCAGGATGGGGGATGAGGAGGCCATACATACCAGGATAGGGATGAGGGGCCACGCATACCAGGATAGGGATGAGGGGCCACGCATACCAGGGTAGGGATGAGGGGGCCACGCATGCCTGCCTTATAGTCGAATCAATAAGTTTTCCCAGTTTTTCGTGGCAAAATTAGGTGCCTCGGATTATACTTGAGTAAAGACGATAATCTTTTTGGGGGAGAGGATATATAGCTTTAATAAACTGGTGGGAGAGGACATATAACTAAAATTAATTCAGGGGAAGACATTATAATGAATTGAGAGGATATGCCATTTATAATGAATTGTGGGGAAGAAGACATACGGTAATTTTAGTGAATTGTGGGGTGAAAGCACACAGGACAGGGTCTTGCAATTAATTGGGGGAGAGGCAGAGAGGTTAATTTATATTTTTATTGGGCAGGGGAAAAATTGCTAGTTCCAGTTAATGGCGAGCTCAATGCTGGCTTATCAATTACATGAAATAAAGAATTTGTCGCCACGCAAACCACTCTGTTTAATTTTATCTGCAAACACGCCAATATGCACCAGAGCATCTGTGTGTGTTCATCAAATGACCCCCACCATTGTCATGTGACATCTCACAAAATAAATCAGGTGACTTTAGGGCCTACTCAGAACTGTTCCAGGCACTAGCTACTTTTAGGGTGTGTGCACACGTTGCGGATTCTGCTGCGGATCCGCAGCGGATTTGGCCCTGCGGATCCGCAGCAATTTCTGCTGCATTGTAAAGTACCATTTTAGTCTATGTAAATAGAAAAAAGCAGTGCACACGGTGCGGAATTTTCCGCGCGGATTTAAATCTGCAGCATGTCACTTCTTTGTGCGGATTCCGCAGCGGTGTAACACCTGCTCCATGACAGGTGTCAAACCGCAGGCTAATCCGCAATAAATCCGCAGATAAACTGCAGGTCTTTTGACCTGCGGATTTAGACAAATCCGTGCGGAAAATTCCGCAGCAGAATCCACAACGTGTGCATACACCCTTAATCCGCCTGTGCTCTGAGCTAATCCAAAATTACCAATGTAACGGGGTCTACCCAAGCTGGAGTACCTCTTTTAGTACCACCCCGTGTTTTCAGAGGTCCGCTCTGCGTTGGCTGGAGTCTGAATGAATGATGCTGGCTGGAATTCCTTGGTTACATGGGCGCATATAAAAGATCACTGCTTCTCCACGTATTTCCAGTCTGATAACACTTTACTCACAGGACAGAGAATATATCACACAGATACAGAGGGCCGGCCAATAGAAAAGCGGCAGGCCAGACATGCATTACAAAAGCCGCAGGTGGCAGGAGCCTGCCGATGTTTACTGTGGGAATTACAAAGGTGGGGGGAGGGCGGACAAAAGGAGAATATCGTGTCCCCTCTGCCCAGGGGCGCAGCCTGTGGGCTGATGCATTAGGGACATGCATCTCACATAGAACCTATTATACATACATATAACTGCACAACTTATTCTGGGTGCTGAGTGGTTCTGTAACACGTAACAACCAAAAAACAAGTGCAGATATTTATTGTTGCACAAGCAACACCAGACACTTAAATCAGAGTTTGATATACTTTTGACATTCGCATACGTGCAATATTGGATCGTTTTTCTCAATGAAAAAATGATAAAGTTTAATATTTAGAAGTGTTTTGTTTAATTTGGTTCACTTTATCTACATTTGGAACTTGTGTGAAAATATGATGCAGTTTTAGGTCAAATTAATGAAAAAAAATGGAACATTTTCAATGGTTCATAAACGTTCAGGCACCATTGTAAAAATGGATTTTCAAACATGAACATGCCAAATATTTTCAGTTGATACAGAGGAATGTAAAGTCAATGAAAATGAAGTGAAGGACACAAAAATACTAGCATCCATAGGAAAACATTGAAGTTCCTGAGCTGGTAAAGGGAACCTACTACCATGAAAATGCAGTCCAACCTGCAGGCACCATGTTCTAGAACTGGCAGAGGGTAGCAGACAGATAGACAAGGTTTTGGGAGAAAACATTCAGAATAATCTTTATCATCATTTAATCCTTTGCTTTTTCGGGGATTTTCAGTCCAGTGGGTGGCCTGACTGGGCAGAAAATTCCAGAAAAAGCAGAGGTTTAAATGACAAAAACGAAGGTTATTCTGAATTTTTCCTCACAAATCTATATATCTATCTGCTCCTCTATAACTTGGTACCTGAAAATTGGGCTGCATTTTCATGGCGACAGGAGCCCTTTCACAACTTTAAAGTGAACCTATCTAAAATGTGATGGAGCCATTTTTAATACTGATGCCATTTATATGACAGAAGAATCTTTTGGAGCTCATAATAAGGCACCTAGGCTCTTTTGCCAATAGCTACAAGCCTGATTTCATTTTTAGGCTGGGATCACACATGTGAGGAATACGGCCGAGTCTTGCATGTTAACACCCGGCACCGCCACCGGCAGTGTGTGGCTCCATGTATTGCTATGTGGCCGCACGCTCCGCTCCCGATTGCCGGCGGCAGTGCCGGGTATTAACATGCAATACTTGGCCGTATTCCTCGCATGTGTGATCCAAGCCTTAGTTTTATTTTCTGTCAGGGTGTAAGATATTCAGGCTTTCGTAGACTCCTCAGGCTGATTGACATCAGTTTAAGACCAGGTTTGTCGTGAAGAATGGCTTCTGTCTAGGAAACGGCAGTCTTCGCAGCTCAAGAACATAAGAGTACGAGTTACATTCAGCGCACGTAAGGCGCTGCCAGGCAGCCACGCTGAGAAATGTCTATCTTCCACTAGATATTATTGGTTATAGCAGTGATGCTTGTGCTTTGGTTTCTGCTTCTTTGAACTTTCTATATATATGTCCGCTCGTTCTCCGGCTTGTGTTTCCGAGTGTGAAGCATCAGGCACCTCTGCGATAAGCGGCTTTTGTCAGAGCATAATTGCTGCTGCAATCTGGTTACCGCAGTGTTCAGATAAAGAGAACATTGGGAACAATTGGAGGAAGCAGCGTCCCGTGTGCACCGACATTATCAGTGCAGTAAAACCTGGGGACATGTGGATCTACGGCTGTAGGAAAGGGGATTAGGTCTTTCCAACTGAAATCAGAAGATTGCTACCAATTACTTACTAAATAATGGCCACCAGGTCATTATATCATCACTCAGCTTATCTTTTTTTTTTTTAGTAATGGCATAAGGAAGTATTAGAACAAAAACTACTGGAAGTGGAGTCAGACAATTTTCCTTATTTAAGGGCATCTTCACCGAAAATAAAAATCACCCGTAACTGTAACTTCCACCAGTGCCGTATACGAGTTTCAAGATCTGTGCTTGCCATTTCCAGTAGAAGAAAAAAAAAATCTACCCTGATCCTAGCAAATGACGATCCCACCCTCCCCTCCTCCCAAAAAAAAAGTATGGAAACTTAAATTGCTGCAATACGGAGGGAAATTCATAGGGAGGGCAAATCAGCCTCCATATTCTCATAAATAGCAGTCATACAGTATTTAGTGTTGACCAATGTGTCATTAATATGGTCAGTGATTGACTGCAGCGCTCATATACCGTATATACTCGAGTATAAGTCGATCCGAGTATAAGTCGACCCCCCTAATTTTGCCACAAAAAACTGGGAGAACTTATTGACTCGAGTATAAGTCTAGGGTGGGAAATGCTCCATAGATTATTCCCCCATATGGTGTCCTCAGAAGAAACTCCATAGATTATTCCCCCATATGCTGCTCCCATAAGAAGCTCCATAGATTATTCCCCCATATGCTGCTCCCATAAGAAGCTCCATAGATTATTCCCCCATATGCTGCTCCCATAAGAAGCTCCATAGATTATTCCCCCATATGCTGCTCCCATAAGAAGTTCCATAGATTGTTCCCTCATATGCTGCCCCCCCATAAGAAGCTCCATATATTGTTCCCTCATATGCTGCCCCCACAAGAAGCTCCATATTGTTCCCCCATATGCTGCCCCCATAAGAAGCTCCATATTGTTCCCCCATATACTGCCCCCACAAGAAGCTCCATATTGTTCCCCCATATGCTGCCCCCATAAGAAGCTCCATATTGTTCCCCCATATACTGCCCCCACAAGAAGCTCCATATTGTTCCCCCATATGCTGCCCCCATAAGAAGCTCCTTAGATTATTCCCCCATGTGCTGCCCCCATTAGAAGCTCCATATTGTTCCCCCATATACTGCCCCCACAAGAAGCTCCATATTGTTCCCCCATATACTGCCCCCACAAGAAGCTCCATATTGTTCCCCCATATGCTGCCCCCATAAGAAGCTCCATATTGTTCCCCCATATGCTGCCCCCATAAGAAGCTCCTTAGATTATTCCCCCATGTGCTGCCCCCATTAGAAGCTCCATATTGTTCCCCCATATACTGCCCCCACAAGAAGCTCCATATTGTTCCCCCATATACTGCCCCCACAAGAAGCTCCATATTGTTCCCCCATATGCTGCCCCCATTAGAAGCTCCATATTGTTCCCCCATATGCTGCCCCCATAAGAAGCTCCATATTGTTCCCCCATATGCTGCCCCCATAAGAAGCTCCATATTGTTCCCCCATATACTGCCCCCACAAGAAGCTCCATATTGTTCCCCCATATGCTGCCCCCATAAGAAGCTCCTTAGATTATTCCCCCATGTGCTGCCCCCATAAGAAGCTCCATATTGTTCCCCATATACTGCCCCCACAAGAAGCTCCATATTGTTCCCCCATATGCTGCCCCCACAAGAAGCTCCATATTGTTCCCCCATATGCTGCCCCCATAAGAAGCTCCTTAGATTATTCCCCCATGTGCTGCCCCCATAAGAAGCTCCATATTGTTCCCCATATGCTGCCCCCATAAGAAGCTCCATATTGTTCCCCCATATACTGCCCCCACAAGAAGCTCCATATTGTTCCCCCATATGCTGCCCCCATAAGAAGCTCCTTAGATTATTCCCCCATGTGCTGCCCCCATTAGAAGCTCCATATTGTTCCCCATATGCTGCCCCCATAAGAAGCTCCATATTGTTCCCCCATATACTGCCCCCACAAGAAGCTCCATATTGTTCCCCCATATGCTGCCCCCATTAGAAGCTCCTTAGATTATTCCCCCATGTGCTGCCCCCATGCTGCTGCTGCATGTAAAAATAAAAAAAATGACATACTCACCTCTCCGTCGCTGGGTGTCAGATACTCACCTGTCCTGCGTCCATGGCTGCTCACCGCTATCTGCCACGTCATCAGTCAGTGACGTTCAGACTGCAGGGGGCACGGCGCGCATTAACCACGTCACCGCGCCCTCTGCTGTCTGAAGTCACTGACCGATGACAGACAGCAGCAAGCAGCCATGGACTCAGGACAGGTGAGTATCGCTGTACTTACCCGTCCTGACGCTGTCTTGAGCCCCCAGCTTCTCCGCGCTCTCTCTTCCTGCCTTCAGCGGTCACGTGGTGCCGCTCATTAAAACTCATGAATATGCGCATATTGATGAGTTTTAATGAGCGGCACCACGTGACCGCTGAAGGCAGGAAGAGAGAGCACGGGGAGAAGCTGGGGGCTCAAGACAGCGTCAGGACGGGTAAGTATGACCTGACACATCCGCCCCCTCCGACCCCTTTGTATATGACTCGAATATAAGTCGAGAGGGGGACTTTCAGCCCAATTTTTTGGGCTGAAAATCTCGACTTATATTCGAGTATATACGGTACCTTTCCAAAAAGTAGTAAGTACAGAGAGCAGCGAAGTGTTGGAATTTGAGAAGTGTACTTGGTGCTTTTTTTTTTAAAGCATTCAGATTTTTTTTCCCATAGTCTGGGCAAATGCACTCAGAGATAAAACTTTTGTAGTCTGGAGATGTTCATTGACTTCTATGAGCAGTTTCCTAGGCATGCTCTGTGATCTATGCAGGGGTCATTGTCCTGGGAGGTGGAGAGCTGTGGCATCACCTTTTGTGAATGGTGGATCTAGTGTCACCTATTCAGATGTGTTATAGTTTATACTCTGTAATAGTGCCTGTGAGAATATTGAGAGGACTACTGAACCAAAAAAACGAAATTATCCCTATATTAAAAGAAATAAGAGTTCAATATTAGAGTTATTGGCCAAAGTGAAAACTGCAAGATTTCCCCATTTTTTTTTTTCTTGAAAGATAAAGAGGACATGAAAAATTTAAAAAAAAAAATCATCAAAAATGTTTAGAATAAAAAAGTTTTAACAGTTTTAAACAGCAAGTCATCTTCTTCGGACACAATCCCATTAAGACCTAAAGTAATTCCTCAAACTGATAGCCACTAGATTAGTTACATGTTTTGTTTTTTTTCACACTGGCTTCAGTTGACGATACTTTTCAATGTCCATACACAGTTCAAAATAATACAGCTCCTGAAATTTGCAATGAAAACGAAGTGTAGTGCAAGCTCACATTACAACTGCAGTAAAAGTGGGCGGGATCTGTTCACGTGTGTGATGTCACTCCTCTCCTCTCATTCTGGGTGTTTGCAAAAGGACAAGGGTGGATGAAGTTTAGGATTACACAGAGCAAAACCGTTTTATTGGTGGTGGTAAAGTGATAGTGACATGTGGACAGCGTCACTGAGGATGGCTGACAGAGCCGATTCTGTTAGTTGATGCTGTTCGCTGTATCACACGTTGGGATTAGATACAACATGTGGGGTCATGTTGCAATTCTCCGCAAAATGGCTAGAGAGTAGCAGAGCCTTTAGAGAAAAGCCTTGAATCTCATAATCAGTGGTGGATCCAATACTCGCACCCTACTAATCCCACAGTGATTCACATATTCGGTATGTACATAGGATATGACATCATTGTTAGGATTTCCAAAACTTTTAATCAGCAGTTAACAGAGATGCTACCCAACAATGCATGGAGACATGTCAAATTTATATTCTGGGGGAAAAAAACAAAACAGAAAATAACAGAAATAAATCACATAAAGAAACAAAAACAACAACAACAACAACTGTGTGAAATTCAATAACCTCTATAGGGTCATGACAGAGAGGTACACAAGCATAATTATGTACAGAAGTTGTGTTGCTGACAGGGTTACCTCAGTAGGAGGTCAGAGAGGAAGACGTATCCTTGGCATATTCGGAAGTCATCCAACAGTGTCTGAGATACATCACTGGAGTCTTTTAGAAAGCAAGAGAGCCCTGCAAACATCTCCACTATTTCCAGCGGGGACAGATCATTTGACTGCTGCATGTTTTGGACACACGTGGCCAGGCATTCTTTCTCTGGAAGGAGACAGGTGACGTAAATTCAGCATTGAGGGCTAAAATAGACATGTAGCACCTATTCTAAAAAGTGACACACTAAATGAAGCGTGCGTCATTTCTTCTCCTGCATAGCTGGATGCTCTGGGTTCTCTGACCATGTTTTCCTCAGAGGGATGACTCATTCCCTCCAGTAAGGAAGGGACAAGACAAAGGAATTGGTGAAACTGGCGGATATGCAGGCAGATGAAAACCTCAGTTTCTTAGCTACTCTGAATATAAACAGCTTCAATAAGGAATCGCAGAAAAATCTTCCAATCGGATGACGACAGGGCTGAATCATCAATGCTTGCAGCTGGCATCCGAGTTCACTTTTTCATTTGGTACAAATTACAAGTAATATGGTCTAAATACAAGGAATATGTAGATTACACAGATCAATAGCATACATAAGACACCGTATAGCAAGTAATGTCTGACATTAGATCACAAAGATTATAGATCTATTCTTACACAGGGACCATGTTTATACAAAGACATGGACAATGGCAAAACAACAAAAACAAATGAAATCTCCCCAAAAAACACACCACAAGATTAAGTGTAAAATATTCATGTGGTTTGGGTTTTTTTTTTTTTTTTTTTTTTACACTTTTTTTTTTAATATTTTTATAAAAATTATTACTTAATGGAAAAAAAAAAACAAGCGTTGATAATGGGGAGTGTGTGTGTATATATATATATATATACATATATATATATATATATATATATATATATATATATATATATATATATACACATATATACACACACACACGCACACTAATAATATATACACACACACACACACTATATATATATTTATTTACACACACATATACACACAGTATATATATACACTCACTGGCCACTTTATTAGGTACACCTGTCCAACTGTGTGTTAAGACTTAATTTCTAATCAGCCAATCACATGGCGGCAACTCAGTGCATTTAGGCATGTAGACATGGTCAAGACAATCTCCTGCAGTTCAAACCGAGCATCAGTATGGGGAAGAAAGGTGATTTGAGTGCCTTTGAACGTGGCATGATTGTTGGTGCCAGAAGGGCTGGTCTGAGTATTTCAGGAGATTCGCATCAGGGATGTGCAGCCGACAAATCTGCGCCAACTGTGTGATGCCATCATGTCAATATGGTCCAAAATCTCTGAGGAATGCTTCCAGCACCTTGTTGAATCTCTGCCACGAAGAATTGAGGCAGTTCTGAAGGCAAAAGGGGGTCCAACCCGTTACTAGCATGGTGTACCTAATAAAGTGGCCAGTGAGTGTATATTACACACACACACACACACATATATACATACACACACACACAATATGTATACATACGTACACACACTCAACAATGCACAGTGTCAAACGACCATCAACATGTTTGCTGGTCGGCAATTGCTTAACAACCTGTGTACACAGGCAGAACCGGCATCAGATAGGCACTGAAAAATCTGTATGTGAACAGGATGCCACTATTCTCACCAGCGCAAGACCTGTTTACACCAGATGATACACTGCCAAGGAGGAGGATCTTCTGGGCAAACCCAAAGGTTATTACTCTCGACGAACGGTGAATCAGGTGATTGGCAGCCTGTTTATACCAGCCTTTCTAGGAATGATCGTCTACATAATGGTGCAATGTAAATGGACCTTAACTCAAAGCTTACTAAGGATAATGAAGTGACAACATCTAGTTTCACTGCATGGGTTACAAGATGATGCTTTTTAGAAAATTGTATATTTTAATGGTGTACACCACCCAATACTGCTTACATTTATGGGAAAAATTAGCCACTTAAATAAAAGAATGAAGTTATGTCACTTCCCTGAGGTAGTGTACATTACAACATAGGAGATTGGGTTACGTACCATGTATATATTTCACGACATTTAAGCTAAGTCCATGTCGAGAAATAGTCATCAAGACTTCACCAGCACTTTTTCTCCATGGAAGGTTGTAGGGGGGGCACCAGGATGTTATTGCGCTGAACAGGAGCTGAAGATCATCTTTTTGCGCTAGCTCTTCAGCTGGAGATACATAGCTACACAACTTCACTAAAATCTGGAAAAGAGAAGAACAAATGATAAGTCCAAGAGAAAAAACGTACACAATACAGGTACAGTTTAACAATAAATGAATACTGGACCCAAATAAATTACCGAACAGAAATAATTTGTAATGAAAATTGAACATTCGCAGATAAATTATAGTTATGGCTAATAGCAACATGTAAACTGGACTGCACCTACTGTTGGTTATTACCAATATTACAATTGAATAGATTTTTACAATTGCTCCTTATAAATGACACTTGTAGTGATCTTGATAAGTATTTTAACATATCAGATTAGCAATCTCTCAAATATAGTGCTTAACATAAATTAGTACACCCCTTTGAAAAGATTTTAATCAATAGCTCACTGAATATGAGAACAATTTCCAAAATTTTGATAAGTCAGTTTGCTAAAACAGTTTTTAATCCAGTAACATAAAAGTAAGGTTAATAATTACAAAACCTTCAGTTTTACGCAAATCAGCTGATGCAAAAATTAATACACCTCACATCAAAAATTGCTACATCTAATATTTTGTATGATCTTCATGATTTTTAAGGACAGCACCAAGTCTTCTGGGCACAGAATCTTCTGGGCATGGAATGAACAAGTTGACAACAAACTACATCTTTTTTTCCATTCTTCTTTTAGAGGCTGGATGGAGAGTGATTCCAAACTTGTCTCTTCAGAATTCCCCATAGGTGTTTGATTGGGTTCAGATCAGGAGACATACTTCTTCAGACAATGACCACAAACACACAGCCAAGGAAACTCTGAAGTGGTTTCAGAGGAAAAAAATAAAGCTGCTAGAATGGCCCAGCCAATCACCTGAGCTAAATCCAGTAGAAAATGTATGTTTGTGTTGAAGAACTGGCCAAAAATCACACCTGAGCAATGCATGTGACTAGTTTCTCCATACAGGAGGAGTCCTGAAGTTGTTATCACCAAGAAAGGCTCTTGTACAAAATATTAATTAAATTTCAGAAAGCATGTTTAATACCTTTTCCCTATGTGTCATTTCTCATTGTTACACAATTTATGGACAGCCATAGTTTGATTCCTTTGCATGGGTGGATTGGATGACGTATTGCCGACATCTGATGAGAATTTCATGTCAATAGTACCTTTTTGAAATATATTTACGAAGAAAATTGGTGATGTGTTCAATACTTATTTCACCCGCTGCATGTCATTAGTAAATGGATTGATTTCCCTCAGTATTAGCAGGGCACAGGTTTTTACTTTCATTCATTCACTTTCATTCATTTTAACAAAGTGAACACAAAATCTGGGGACATCCCCTGTATTAGGAAATACCAACTGTGTACGTGTGTTTTTTGCAGCAACATCGGTCAATAGAGAATAGGAGAAGCAATTTGTCCATTTTTCTCAAAAAATTTGCCAAAGGTAAAGTCCAAACACTGTGAATTAACGAATGCATCTTCCTCCTCCTCCCAAAGCTGCATATTAATGAAATGTAAATCAGAGGGAAACAATCCACACCTCAAGTCAGGAGTCAGAACTTAAATAACAGTATTCTAAGTTTAGTAATCAGCCACATAATAGGATGCCACTGTGTATTTTACACCCTAATGAAGGATAAAGATACTGTTCTTTTAAACTGTTAATTAAACTTGAGGGAGACATTGTAAAGGATTACTTACAGTGTTATTCTTAAAACTCTTTAATGGTTAAAATTGCAAAATGCTTACAAAAAGCTACTTTCCAATTTGCTTCATTGTAAAAACTCCCTTTATTTTCAAGAAAAATTGGATTTGAAACAAGTCCTACTTTTTTCCTTAGGGTTACCAGCGACCTGTGGAATCCATCAGCATTTGCTGGTCTCGTAGGCAAGGAGCTTAGCGCTTCCAAGCAATCTCCAATAGAGACTGTAAGCGCTAGTCTGAAGCTACAAAAGATCCGGTCAGCTTCAATGCCCATGCTCTCCTCGATGTTGCAGAGGTGATGCTACAGAGGCAAAACTGCTGCTGTTTGCAGCTTTAGAAAGTGCACAGTTTGGGCCATTAGCTCAGCCATGCCAACCGAGCTGTCAACCGATCTGGAGCACAAACAGACAGAGCAGTGCAGTACTAACAGAGCTAGAGAAGGACATTGCTGCTTGTAAAGGGTGATTAGGAGTTTCGTATTAAACCCACACAGCTCTCAGAAGCTACAATTTAGAGTACAGAATTACTTAGTGAGGAGTGTACTTTTTGTAACCTCCACCTTAATGCTTTATCATCGACGTGACCATTTTACACTCCCACATACATAACTACATCTTGCATTAATTAAGACAGCAGTACACATTTCCCTGTGTTTACAAGCTGACTATAAAACTCCCCCACACAGTGGTTTCTCACAGCAAATTTGCAGGAAGTCTCACTAAGTTGTCAAAACAGTGAGGCAGTGGAAAGCCCCGTTTCTGCCGACTTAAGTCTCCTTATGTTAAAGGGTCAGGGCTTATTTCATCAAACTGAACAATTCTTTTACTTTTACGAATCATAATCCTTGAAATTTTGTTTTTAGAATTTGGACTGTTTTTACTACCAGTAGGTGATAGGAAAAGGATATTATTTTTTTTTTAAACTAAACAAACTGACAAGTGATTAGACCCTTTATTTTATGAGCAGAAATGGTCATACACCAAGCGATATGTCTTTGCTTTGAAGTCTTAGACATTTAATTCAATATTATAAACTATCTATTCTCCCTTAACTCTGATCAACCTATAAAATGGCAGAATCAATGGACAGCCTCAAGAACCATTTTAAAGGACTGTATAAAGGTTGTTTAAAGTGCACACGCTTTGTATTACAATTATGATTGCCTTTAATTTGGAACAGAAAAAAAAAATTATAATATATATAGTTTAGGTGAGAAGAGCTCACTGATATTGCTGTGATTTCACAGTATTAGAATTGAACATCTCATGCAAATCTTTGTCTTACTCATATCATACCTTGTTTTGCGCCTTTCCTTTTTCTCAGGTCTTCCTCTGTTGAAGGGGTTGTTTGCAATTTCTTTTCACGCTATTATGTAGGGCGATTCACTCACTACTTTACCTGGAAAAATTACTGTAACTTCTAAAAGAGATGGTCAATCACACTGAAATTTGGACTAGACTGGACTGGACATACCTTGGTTCATAAGAAACTGATGATTTAAAGCAGGTGTTGAGAATGTCCATCACTGGCATGAAAAGCACCCTATGTTTTAAATTGTTTAATGTATCCCGCAGGGAGTCTGGGGTCGTACCCTGAATTTCTCACTGTATGTTCTCTCGGATTGCCTGTAATGTTCATGGCTAGTTACTTCAAATGGCCCCAAAGGAAAATCTGATTTTTTTCCTCTTGATTAGTCCCTTTCAATTCCTGAACAACAGTGACTCTGTACAGAGGAACACGAAATTTCTAGACCACTTGTTGACATGTGGAATACGACATGCCTGTCTCCTGGGAAAGCCTATACAACGAATTACGTGGCGATGCCAGAAGTCGCTGTTTCACATCTTGAATTGCTTCCTGAGACATTTTCCAATGTCCGCCATCATGACTTACCAGTAATGCTCCTGTACATGCTAGCTAATTCACTAATGACAGAATACAAGGTTTGGATGGCGGATTTCGACCTCAAAACTTGAGACACGCACATTGGGACTTCTTTAAGAACTCAGCTTTCCAATAAGTTTTCACAATGAAAGCACGCTCCTCCAAACAGTACGTGTACAATGTTAACAAATGAAGGGATTAGTCTAGAGTGAAATGCAAGCACCACATGAACTACCGTCAACGTAGAAAGGCGTGCAGCAAGTCTATTGCATAGTAGAGAAGATCGGCGGAGAAACAAGTTGGCAAGACCACTTGGTGCGAGGAGGTTTCTCATCGCTATCTCTCATTGCACTCACACTGATCATGTGTGTAGTGTCCAAATTTAAGCAGTCGAACATCTCTTTCAGAAGTTAACATTTTTCAGGGTAAAGTAGCAAATGAATGACCCAGTAGTAGCTTTGAAAGTATTTTTATATTTGAATAGCAAAGAGAAGAGTTAGACGTTATAACTTTCAGTCATGGTGAGATATAATTGTTTGAAGTTACTGACTCAACTACTAAGCTATTGTGATGCCCCCTTCTAATTTCTGTCCAGTGCATTGTTGATTCAGATATGGAATGAAATCTATGGGGGAAACAGTCAAAGCTTTTGCGCAAGAAAACTGGCATAAGATGCTTTGAAAAGTCGCCAGATTTTTGTGCAAAACTGTTGCAACTTTTGGCAGTTTGAAGCAGCTTCAACAAAATGGAAGGAGTTGTGGAGAAGCTGGGGCTGAATGGGGCATGACTACGTTCGCCTATCAAATTCACCAAATATGCCAGAATTTTTCATAGAAGGATTTGGGGAGAAGTTGGGGCTGGACGGTGATTGACTATGCCCACCTGTCAAATTCACCAAATGTGTTAGAATTTTTCATGCCAGAAAATGCTACTCTAGCACTCAACTGGAGCAGGATTCCTGGCAAAGTGTATGGCACAGAAAACAAGAGCCTCTTAATGAATTTGGCGCATCATACTCAAGTGAGCCCTTCATTAAAGATTGTCACAGAGGAAGGAAAAAAAAAAAAAAAAGCCGGGGTTTTCAACGTATCAGCGATGACCACACGAGGACAAATATTCTGAAAAGCTTTATTGTGCCGACGCGTTTCATGGCCAATCTGCCAAATTCTCAGTAGCTCTAGTCTTAATGAATCATCCACTAATCTTTACTGAAAATAATTGTGTATATGCTTGTATATATTGGAGATGTTGTATGAATAGATACCGTAATTAAACCATTTTGTATGACAACATAGGAGATGTTGTATGAATAGATACCGTAATTAAACCATTTTGTATGACAACATAGTAATATGTCCCTTTCAAATGCTTTTAGAATCCTTCAGCTGTGCATCTAGAACTTCAAGTGATCTCTGTTGTGTAGGGTCACCTAGGAGGATAGCAGGCCCAGGCTAAGCAACAGAAAAACAAGAGAGGTTGGAAACTAAGCGGATTGCAGACCCCTGATCCTGTCCACACAACTAGCAGTAGCCGTGGAGCATACCTACGATGATCCTAGATGCCTCGGCACAGCCGGAGAGCTAACTAAGCCTAAAGCAAGAAAGGGGAAATCTAAACTACCCTGGAGCAGACCCCAAAAGAATAGATAGCCCCCAAACATATATTGTCGGTGAGACAAGATGAAAACACAAATGCAGGCAGAAAAATAGACTGAGCAATCGATGGGGCCCACACTGACTAGACAGGAAAGACACTGTCTGCAATCACGCAAAAAACCCTGCAAAAAGTCTAACACGTCTGATGCACAAAAACACTGAAGTCGCACAACTTCGCCCCCACTATATCAGCACTCTGGTATATTCTGAAAGTAAAGCAAAAAGAGACCAATATAATGGGACAAAACAATCTGGCACAAGCAGTAACATATAGGCGTTGATTCAGCACAGCCCCAGCCAGAGCTGGCTGACCCGCACAAAGCTGAGATAGACAAAACCAGATCAAATGCAAACAGAATAGCAAATGAATCACTTAGCTGAACCATGCAGGGAAATAGCAGGAGACATCAGACTTCAGAAGCAACAGGAAGAAAAACACCAGCAGGGATAGTGGGAGTCAGCTGTCTTAAATCCCAATCTGAAACCTCAGATCTCCAATCGTCTTCCTCATTATCAGGTGGCAAGCCTCTGTCAATCATATCCGCTCCACTACCTCCAGTAACCACCAGAGGGGGCCCAGAAAGAGAACTCGCAACCCCTCTGTCAATCTGACCAGCTCCACTACCTTCAGTAAAGCCAGAGAGAGAATTCATAACAGATCTCCATGAAGGCAACATTTTCATGTACTGTATACACTCGCGTATAAGCCGAGATTTTCAGCCCATTTTTTGGGGGGCTGAAAGTCCCCCTCTCGGCTTATACGCAAGTCATATACCAGTCATAAATATGCGCCTGAGACCGGGAGAAGCAGGGGGGCTGCAGAGACCATGCCAGGAGGGGGTAAGTATAAGCTATATTCAC
Organism: Dendrobates tinctorius; assembly: GCF_039654945.1. NCBI lineage: Eukaryota > Metazoa > Chordata > Amphibia > Anura > Dendrobatidae > Dendrobates > Dendrobates tinctorius. The sequence continues at coordinate 42,862,750 of NW_027361679.1, read as the reverse complement.
CTGTCCCGGGTCCATCACTGCGCGCTGCTCTGTCCTCTCCACGTCCTCTGTGATGTTCAGGTCAGAGGGCGCAGTGATGCAGTTAGTGTGTGCCACGCCCTCTGCCTGAACGTAACTGACAGGACGCGGAAGAGAGGACAGAGCGACGTGCAGCCATGGAGTGGGGATCGGTAAATATCGCCAGTGACGGGGTCCTGAGCCAGCGGTGACATCAGAACCTGTCACCGCCTGCTCAGGACACCGGCACCGGGCCCCCAGCGACGAGAGGAGAGTATGTAATTTTTTTATTTTATTTGCAGCGGCAGCAGCAGCAATATATGGGGGCATAACTATGGAGCAGCAATATATGGGGGCATAATTATGGAGCAGCAATATATGGGGGCATAATTATGAAGCAGCAATATATGGAGGCATAATTATGAAGCAGCAATATATGGGGGAATAATTATAGAGCAGCAATATATGGGGGCATAAACTATGGAGCAGCAATATATGGGGCATAATTATGGAGCAGCAATATATGGGGGCATAACTATGGAGCAGCAATATATGGGGGCATAACTATGGAGCAGCAATATATGGGGGCATAACTATGGAGCAACAATATATGGGGGCATAACTATGGAGCAACAATATATGGGGGCATAACTATGGAGCAACAATATATGGGGGCATAAGTATGGAGCAACAATATATGGGGGCATAAGTATGGAGCAACAATATATGGGGGCATAACTATAGAGCAGCAATATATGGGGGCATAACAATGGAGCAGCATAAGGGGGCATAAACTATGGAGCAGCATATGGGGGCATAACAATGGAGCAGCATAAGGGGGCATAAACTGGAGCAGCATATGGGGGCATAAACTATGGAGCAGCATATGGGGGCATAATCTATGGAGCAGCGTATTGGGGGCGTAATCTATGGAGGAGCATATGGGGGCATAATCTATGGAGCAGCATATGGGGGGCATAAACTATGGAGCATCTTATGGGAGCATAATCTATGAAATATCTTATGGAGCCATAACCTTTATGGGGCAGCATATGGGGCATTATTAACCTTTGTGCAGCATTATATGGAGTGTATTTTGTATGGAGCATCTAATGGGGCCATCTTGGACTGTATGGAGCTTTATATGGGGCTCCTGATTGAATATGGCTATTAAAAAAACATTTAACCTACTGATGTCTCAATTAATTTTACTTTTATTGGTATCTATTTTTATTTTTGAAATTTACCAGTAGCTGCTGCATTTTCCACCCTAGGCTTATACGCGTGTCAATAAGTTTTCCCAGTTTTTTGTGGCAAATTTAGGGGGGGTCGGCTTATACTCGAGTATATATGGTATGTTAAAAAATGGTCTTATTTTCATTTTCTTTTTCTAGGTTTCCTTTAAGTAAAAAACGGTAGCGTAGTGTACATTCCTCAATCCTAGCGGCAGATTTATTAATATTTTCCTAAAATTTGACAGCATAAAACTAGAAAAGACATACAGAACCGCAACAAATTCATCAGAGGCGCACGCTGTGTAATAAATGTGTTGCATCTTGGTAGGCATATTTTCTCTTCTGAGGCCACATTAGTTGTAGTTATTTGTGCACCAGTATACTGTGCAAAATAAGTGGTGCACGCCATTAAAAAAATTAACCTTTTTTTCTTTAAATTATCTTCCAAACACTGCAAAGTTATGAGGTTTTCTAATATAAATTACATTATTTTGCTTCATTTTCACCCCAAACACTACACTGCAGTACATATCAATGGCCACTTGTCTGAGTACAGGGGTGGAGAGCAGAAAGGTGGAAAAGTTGATTGTCTGACTATAGTGTAACTACTGAGTTGCAGATGAAAGGAGCTTCTAAAAGGAGCCTGAACTCTGCATGGAAACACTGCAGATTATTGTTTGAAAGAGCATGAAGCAAAATACGGTAATGGAAAAGATTACTAAATTTAATAAATGTACAGTGCCTGAAGGATAATAAAATAAATAAAAAAAAAAAAGTTTAGTTACTCTTTAAGAGATATAGCTCACATACTCTTTTCTAGGCATCTTTTGAAACCTTGAAGGACGTTATATACATACCCTCATACATGTATGTCAGTTTTTGCTACATATTTAGCAAGTTTCCCCACAAAGCTCTTAACAGATTTGATTATTCAAAACTTCTACCAAAATGTGAAAACATCAACTCCTACTCGTACCCAAGCCACAGCCTTCCACATAATTGCTTAATTACAAAAAGTCATTTTTCTACGATTAATATGAACTTTTCAAACAAATGAAAATGTTACATGTAAAAGTTTGGTTTCCGAATTTATAATTTCCTTTTAATGTCAGCAACACCAAGTCTTAATAATTCCCTGCCACAGAATATAATGAAGATGAAGTTCTTAAGCTAGGACTGAGAATTCTCATTTAGACTGGGAATGATCATTGAGGCAGATGGCTTATCAAATATTCTATTAAGAAATTGCAGTGGGGATATTAAACAGATCGATAACTGCTGACGCCAGATGGAAACAACTATTGCAAAGGCAGCAGTAGCGCACATAATGATTTCTGATGCAGATTCAGTTAGAGATTTTACTCGAACTCAAACGACTTTAGTATTCCTGGTACTGCTCCTCCTAGAGATAAATGGCTAAATCATGCTATTGGCAACATGCCACCAAGTCAAATTACTTTAATTCCTATATCCTGATAGATAAAACGTATGTTGAAAGCACAAAGTGGATTGTATATCGCAAATTCTCAAATATTGAAGTGTTTTCTTATTTTCTACTTTTAAAATTCTAAACATTTTCTGCTTTACACCTTGTCTTTTAAATACAAATCAGTTTCTATGGTGGTCTGACTATAGCCCCCAGAGCTCAGAAGAAATAACTTACATGAGAATTGGCGAGTAAGCTAGTTATACTAACTTACACACAAAAGTGGGAACAAAAAATATAATGTATTTTTTATATAAATTTACATAACTTATATAATTATAATATACATTTATATATTCATCTAAAATTCCTTCCCTTCCGAGCCCTGCCGTGCGCCAAAACAGTAGTTTTCCCCCACATATAGGATATTGGCGCACTTTGGATAAATTGCACAACAAATGTTGGGGTTCATTTTGACCTGTTACGCTTGTCAAAGTAAAAAAATTGTATAAAAAGTATGAAGTTCAGCATGAAAAAAGCAAACAAACAATGAAACAATGGAAATTATTTTATTATTTGCTTTTCAATTTGCTTATTGGGCTACAGAGTCCACTGTCCTCTCCTATATACTAAAATCCCTCTCCCTTCATTCTGGACAAGGTCCGTTCCCAGCTTTATTTTAACTACCTATATAAAAAAATAAAAAATTCCCATCTGCCCATGTTGTATATATACTTGAACTGACGCCAATACAGTCCACTGCTCGGCATCAGTTGCAGCCTCTGTTTAGCATACAGATAGAGGCCAAAAAATAGAAATCGGGACACAGCCACCATGGACATAAAATAGCACAGATAGAGGTTTATTTCCATCTCAGCTGTTCGTGGGTAAAGAATTGGAAAATACCATCCAAATGCCGGTCACAGGAGATGGAGCTCTGCAAAAAGCTGAATGTTACAGAGTTATGCTGTTTTTCTAACACCTATTTACTTCTATCACAGTTACATAAAACAACATAGCACACCATTGCCTGCAACTGAAATTTTGATGCCGACATTCCTGCCTCAGTCATGAAAGGCAGGAGATTAGAATAACCCTTTAAAGACAATCTGCCAGCAAGTTTTTGCCATTTCATCTGAGAGCAAGTAATGGAAGGGCAGAGTCTGATTTCAGGGATGTGTGACTTACTCAGTAGCTGGCTGTAGATTCAATACAATCAGTGTTTTATCAGCAGGAGATTATCACTGCAGGACTCAAGGCCCAGTCACACACAGCGATATCGGCAGCGAGATCGCCGATTTTGTGACGCCACAGCGATCTCGCTGTGTGTGACATGTATCAGCGACCGCCCCCCCGACGGGTATCGCTGATCGCGCTCAAACGTCCTGGGCCATTTTTTGATCGTTGGTCTCCCGCTGACCAGCACGCATCGCTGCGTGTGGCAGCGGGAGAGCAACGATCAGCGAGCTGGTTTCCAATGTAAACAGCGGGTATCTAAGAGCCGCGCGGCTCTAAGTTACCAGCTGTTTACCTTGAAAACCAGTGTGCACGCTGGTCCTGATCGCTGGTGGGTCTGTCTATGTGACAGCTCACCAGTGATCGCCCCAGCGATCCCATCCACATCGGATCGTTGGTGGGATCGCTGGGACATTAATACGTGTAACGGGGCCTTAAGTATCCCATGCCAGACAGTCCAGCTAATATGTGTAACCTGTCCCTCACCACCGCTTAGCAGCTTGCTGACTATCTACAGTGTACATAGGAATCTGCCAATTAATGGTGGTGGTGAGGGTGGGATTATGCACAGCTACATCAACACTAGAGAAAACAGGGATTTTATCAAAACTGCATCAAACAGTCTAGCAAGTGACAAATCGCTGGAATCAAGCTTTATGCCACTTCACAATGCTGCTCTCAGATAACATGGTAAATCTGCTGATGAATTCTCTTTAACAATTTCACTAAACAGACCTGTGAACTAAGCAGGTCAGCTTCAAGGACACAGTTCTCACTTCTCACCGATAGTGGTAGACAGCCTGGAATACAAATACATTGTAGCAAACTAAGAACATTGCCGTCTATACTGGATTAAACTTTGCAATACTGTTTCAATTCATCGAGAGTTATTTTAAACACTACCCATCTATTGTTTTGTCATCCCTGCATGTTAACATCGAGGTGCTCATGTACGAATGAAGTCTTGCGACTTGCTGGGAGTGTCTGCCACACAAAGGCAATTCCTGCATGTTTTTTTGGGTGTCTAACAGCAGCGAAACATGCAGGGTGGGGGAATTAGAGCAGGTCGCTCGAGAACCAGCGATACTTGATAAAATCCGTGAGGGGTGTAGTTTTCAAAATGGGGTCCATTGTGTGTTAGGGGATGGCAGGGGGGATTCCACTGTTTAGGCACAACACGACATGGCTTCTGCATTGTGCTGCTTCCATTTTGAGCCCTGCAGTGTGCCCAAATAGTAGTTTACCCCCACATATGGGGTATTGGCGCACTCAAGAGAAATTGCACAAGAAATGTTGTGCTTCATTTTCTCCTGTTATGCCTGTAAAAGTAAAAAATTTGGGGCAAAAGTGAAAATTTTGTGAATAAAATGTCCATTTTATCCTTCCACATTCCACCAATTACAGTGAAGCACCTTAAGTTTTAATAAACTTCTTGTATGTGGTTTTGAGCACTTTGAGGGGTGCAGTTTTTAGAATGGTGTCACTTTTGGGTATTTCCTGTCAAATAGGCCCATCAAAGTCACTTCAAATGCGATGCGGTCCCTAAAAAAAAAATGGTTTTGTAAATTTTCTTGTAAAAATAAGAACTTACTCATCAACTTTTAGGTCTTCTAACTTCCTAACAAATAAAAAATTATGCTTAAAAAAAATGATGCAGATGTAAAGTAGACATATGGGAAATGTTAATTATTTAGTGTTGTATAACTATCTGGTTTAAGGGCATAAAAATGTAAAGTTTGAAAATTGCAAAATTTTCAAGTTTGTCAAATTTTCAACATTTCAATAAACATTATATAGCAGCACTGATGCACCGCTATGCGTCTCCTATGAACGCCAGCCACAGGCTTTCTTTCACAGCAGCAATCAACAGGTTAAAAATCAGGTGGAGCTCAGCTTCACCCCCGACTGTTTAAGGCACATGATGGCTGATCACTCAGCCATCATGTGCTGGGAAAGATGTGGGCTCGACGTGCAAGCCTGCATCCAAGGCATGGACATGACTTTTGACGTACATGAGTCTAAAGTCGTGAAGGGGTTAATAGTATTAATATCAAATTTAGAGAAGGTGCTGCTTGGCCTTATCTAGAAATTCTTAAAGTAAACCATCCATGAAATCTAGAATGTTACAGAACAAATATCAAGTGAAATGTGTTAGTTGTAGCAACTACCATGTATACACATTAATGAAATCTGGTTAACCAGTAATGAGAAATAAAGGCTACATTAGATAATCATTACACTAGGACATGCATGCTAGCAAAAAAAAAAAAAAAGGTTAAGGGGTAAAGTGTTCCAACATAGTATCTTGTTTTCCCAATAGGAAAACAATGAAAAAAAAAAATAGAATTAGACTTACAGGTAATTCGGTTTCTAGGAACCTTCCACGACAGCTACATCGTCAGAAGTCTTCCCCGCCCTAATAGGGGACAGGAACACAAAGAGGGTAAATACCCCTCCCCTTCCTGCAACCACCAGTGTTTTCCTGGACACCAGTATGAATAGTTACCACCAAAGTGCAGGAATCATCCAATAAGAATATCAGATAGGGAGGGAAATTAGTGCTGTCGTGGAAGGTTCCTAGAAACCGAATTACCGGTAAGTCTAATTCTATTTTCTCCAGTCACCTTCCACAACAGCTACATCGGAGTAATGCCAACAGCTAATTTCTCTAGGGGGGGGGATCACGGCCTGCAGCACTCGTCTGCCACATGGTAAATCCCCATTGAAATTTAGCCTGTAACGCCTGGTGAACGTGTGGATGGACAACCAGGTAGCGGTTCTGCATATCCGCTCTGACGAAGCATTCCCCTTTTTTGCCCATGATGTTGCTATCGCACGGGTAGAATGTGCCCTCAGTGAGGTGGGTGGAGCCAGCTTCTGTGATGCGTAGGTCAGGCAGATAGTGTTAGGGACGGTGTAACGCATCAAATATAAATAATAGGAGGTGTGTTCGCCGCCCGGGTTCCACCGTGCGGTAGGTGACAAGACCGCTGCTGGACAATGGCAGACTCGCTAGCTGGCGAAGTGCTGCACTTGGGTTAACGTCACCCGAGGCGTGAAGGCGGACTCTGTTAAGCCACAGAGACGCCCTAATATAAATTAGGAATGAGCGCTGGGCCTGTTAACTCCACAGGACCAGCTGGCGTGTGGCGTCGCAGCCGCGAACGCCAATAAATGCTGCTACTGCAGCGCGGCGGTAACTATAGCCGCTAGACGACGGCGCCGGAAAGCCGGACACCGTCGGACGCTAGTGTACAGTGCGGGAAGCACAGTGGCGCATAGCTTGCCACTAACTGGAGCTGACTATAACCAACACTCTGTCACCATTCGTATTATCAGAGGGAAGGGGGTTTCAAATAAGTCAGTCACCAGACACATGCATCCATCACCTTACACACACAGCATAATAGTCTACACTAGTGCATGGCCGAGCCGCCATGCGGGCTTTTTATAGCCATGCGCTTCCGGGACCTTCCAGTACTCTGGGAAGGACCAATCAGATCCGACACAGGACCTGAGCATGTGACCCCTGCTCTCCACTGAGAGGTCATCTTGCGGGCATGCCCAGCAGCATGGCGAGAGGACTTAGCCTCTGGAGCGGTTCCCTGCAGAGCAGGTTGCGCTACCATTGCTGCACTAGAGGTAGCAGCAACTTCCAGGCTCACAGAGCGAGTTTGAGCAGGACGCCTGGATCGCTGAGCAGGTCCCTGAGCGGTCGGAGGGGAATGGAAGACCGCTGGATGTACGGCTCTGGATTCCTGTTGTGCAGTCCCAGGAATCCGACGCCTAACAGATAGAATGTGTGATCCAATTCGCGATCGTGTTCTTTGACGCCTTCTTGCCCTTATTTCGTCCTGAGAACTGGATGAATAAATTCTGGTGAATCCGCTAGGCTTCACTCTATTGTCAGTAGACAGGACCACTCTGCAAATGTCGAGAGTGTGGAAGGTCTCTTCCTTAGGGTTTGAAGAGCTTGGGTCGAATGAGGACAGTACAATGTCCTGATCCCTATGAAAGTTTGAGTAGAAAGGCATGATCTAATCTCAAGATAATATCTGTAATGACTGCAAGGTAAGCTTCTTGAATTGACAGGGCCTGCAATTCTCCTATACGTCTAGCCGCAGTGATTGCGACTAAGAGGACGGTTAAAGGGTTAGGTTTTCATGGTCATGGAATCTAGAGGCTCAAATGGATCTTAGGTTAGGGTGTTGAGCACGGTGTTGAGATCCCAAGGAGGCCTCTGACTGCGGAGTTTAGGACGAATCCTGGCTGCCGAAGTCATAAAATCGTTGGCTGGCCAAGTCAAGATCAAAAAAGGTGCTAAGAGCTGATATTTATACCTTTAGTGTGCTGGGGATAAGGCCCTGTTCTAGACCTTTTGTAAACATCTAGGGTCTGTGCTGCACTGGGATGGAAGGGATCAGGGGTGCCTGGAGAGCACCAGGGCGTAAATCTTTTCCCAGACCTTGGCATAGATGGCCTTGGTTATTGTTTTTTGGCTTTCCTGAAGGGTTTGGATTACCCTATCCGAGAGCCATTTGGCTCTTAGGAATTCGGCCTCAATAACCATGCTGTCAGGTTCCATTTGCCTACGTCCGGGTGTAGCAGAGGACCTTGGTGAAGGAGGTCGCCTTTTTTGGGGTAGAAGCCAGGGCCTTCCTTGGCCATGGCAAGTAGGGCACTGTACCAACTTCTTCTGGGCCACAGAGGGGCGAATAGTATGGTGGGATCTCGGTCCGTCTGGATTTCCTGAGATGTTTTTTGCCCGCATCGGTATGGGTGGGCAGGTATATGCGAGGTTGGAATCCCACCATTGGGTGAAGGGCATCTATTCCTTGCACTCCGTCCATGTGATTGAGGGAGATGAATACCCCTGTCTTCGCATTTTGCCTGTTGGCGACTAGGTCCACCTCCGCCCCATCTTGAGGCTAGGGACACGAATACAGTCTGGTCCAGGCATCACTTCTCCGGATGAACGTCTTCTCGACTGAGGAAATCTGCCTTGGTGTTGTCTGATCCTTTCAGACACACTGACCAGGAGAAGATCCTTGCTGCGATTGCCATCAGGCCGGCGTACTTCGTACCTCCTTGGTTGGAGATAGGCCACTGTGGTCATGTTGTCCGAGTAGATGCAGACGTGGCGACTTTGGATTAGCGATGATGACGTCTTTCAGCGCTTTTCCTATCGCCTTCAGTTCTCTCAGATTTGAGGAACTTGTGCTGATGCTCGGCAGCCATCGCCCCTGAAATTAGGATCTCTCTACTACTGCGCCCCAGCCTCGTTGGCTGGCATCTGAGCAGAGTGTTTTCAGGGGAAGCTGAATCCGGCTGACTCCCTTCTGAAGCTTTTGGTAGTTCAACCACCACCTCAGGGCCGGTTTAACCTGACCAGGGAGGGGAATCCTTCAGGACAATGGAATTTGTCGCCGTGTAGGCCAGGCGGATCCTGGAATGTAAAAGTATGTGGCTTTGTAGAATTTAGGTGTGGGCCTGAGCCCAAGAAACCACCTGGGTGCATGTGGTCAGAGATTCTAGAGCATACAATGACTCTGAGGGTCGGTGCCTGCTGGTCCTGAACCAGGTTCTTTTGTGGACAATGTCGATCTGACAAACCTTAGGTAGGAAGGATGTCTTTCCACTTGAGTCCGAGAGAACTCCCAGAAGCTTCCTTCACGTGGAGGGATAGACCAGGTTCGGTATCCAACCCAGGGATCTTAATATCCCCGGGGTCTTTCCTACGTCCATCTTCTGACATGAGATAGATGGTATAGAGAGGAGGAAGTCGTCAAGATATGGGATAACGCCGATCCCCTGGCGCCGGATGAAAGTCACTGCTTCCGCCATGATCTTGGAGATACACATGGTCGGATGGATTGGCACATCGTAATATGCACCCTTCAGATCTACCGTTGCCATTACCCAGTTCTGTCCGATGAGCGGGACTGCCCCTGATTGATTCCATTTTGAATTGCCTGTACCGGACCGATTTATTTAATGGCTTCAGGTTTATGATGATTTGGATTTTCTCTGATGGCTTCGTCACCAGGAAGGGACGTGCGTAATGGCCGTGTGCTTCTCCCGCTTTGGCACCCGCGCATTCTACCGGAGCAGATCTCTTGGTAAGGATCCCTGAAGGTGTGGCGGCTGTAGGGAGGTTACCCCTAAGCATTACGGGGAAGGACTCTCGAACCCAATTTTCAGTCCATCTCGTATGGTACGGTGGACCAACTGATTTGTGGAGATAGACTGCCAGCGGGTGAAAAAAGAGCGAGAGACGACCCCCCAACTGGGCGTCAATGCTTATCTGTGGTCTGCTGCTGGTTTAGGGACAGAGCTTTCCCCGTATGTCGAGGGAGTCTGGCAGCACACATTTTACACTTGTGGCTGGTCCTCATAGGGTCAGAGACTTTTTCTCCCCATATTAGAGAGAGAGAGGCATGCTACGCCATTTTAGTAAATAAATGCTGGATAGCCAGGGCCGACGCCTGCTACTTACAGTAGGAGGGGGTACGCTCGGCTCCGCCGACGCAGAGAGAGAGGGCTTGTTACCGTCCATGCCGTCTACAGTCAGTGTCAGACAGGAGTCTTACCTGGTGATCTCCTCACCCGGACCTTGAAAGATCGAGGGTCCTGCGTTGTTTGTGCACCTCCTCCTCCCTTTGGCCCAATGGGGAAACCACGAGGACGCCCCAGAATGTGACCGCCGATCCCAGGAGTACCGTGCGCCCTGGCGCGCGCTCCACTGTGGAACGCATAGGGACAGACCGGAAGTGACGAGTGACGTGTGCCCCTAAGCGACGCGCGCCCCAGCGCCCAAAGTGGAGGAATGCCACTCCCAGCCAGCGTGAGCACCCAGGAACCGGCAGCACGGAGGAGGAAGCCGGGGAGCTATCTGGAGGCCCCTGACACGCACATCACTGCCTCTCTTTACCCCCGAAGGAGGCGCAGGAGAGGCGGGAGAGTCCCGAGTCCCACCATGCAGGCGAAGACGGGAGCAGCCACCGGAGGAGAACAAGGCCCCCGACCTCGGCTGCCCGGCATCTGACAGGTTTCCCAGCTGGTACTCGACGTGGGGTGCTCCCGATCGCCAGCCACGGCAGCACCATCGTAGACCTCTTCATGCCCCATAGGAGACAGGAAAACATTGGTTGGTTGCAGGAAGGGGAGGGGTATTTAACCTCTTTGTGTTCCTGTCCCCTATTAGGGCGGGGAAGACATCCTCCGATGTAGCTGTCGTGGAAGGTGACTGGAGAAAAAACAGGTTTAACTTTGGTCTAATAATCACAGAAAATGGCACAGATTGTTGATGAGCTTATATGATGGCATGTTTAGTAGCTTTTTATTATTTTACTTTTTTAGAGAAACATTTTCTTAATGTACTCTGAAATATCTTGCTTTAAATACAAATGATTCCTGTTCTGAAGTTGATGGAAAATGTACTAGTTGATAAAGAAATGCAATTGAAAGCGAAAAGATATTTGTCACTAGATTATGCCAGGGTTTTTTGTACTATATGACTATTTTATTATTGCTTTAATGTCTACCTCCAAGCTGTTGTCACCAGCTGTAAATGCATGCAACCTCACATTATACCTTAGCCTAAAGCTCACACAGAACACAGAAATAAAGCCTACCTGCGCTGATGCTGCTGTAATTTCCAGTCTTTCTTAACCAACAAGCTCTCTAAAAAGACAGTTATTCTTTTTTTCTTCATTTTTGTTATGCTCGCTGTTGGTCAATCTCGTTCTCTCTTTCTATTTATACTTCTATTTGATCTAGAACTCTCACAAAACACCAGCTTCTGCAGCTGCCCAAAGCAGGGAGGAAGTAAAGGACTGTTGTAATTCAAATTTCTTTCTACATATACTGAAATGGAGACGGTGTAACCTGCAATAGCACAGAGCAGTATTTCTTAATTTGTCAGGATAGTTCAGGATCTAAAACTTACTATTGTAAAGGCAGGGGGAACTGTAACCTACCCTCCCCCCCAATTACCTCTTCCTCCTCCCACTCATGATCCAATGCTCTATCATTTGTTCCATGTCTTTCATGCATTCCTTGTCTACAGGGTGGGCCATTTACATGGCTACACCTAAATAAAATGGGAATGGTTGGTGATATCAACTTCCTGTTTGTGGCACATTAGCATATGGGAGGGGGAAACTTTTCAAAATGAGTGGTCAACATGGCGGCCATTTTGAAGTCGGCCATTTTGGATCCAATTTTATTTTTTCCCAATGGGAAGAGGGTCATGAAACACATCAAACCTATTGATAATTTCACAGGAAAAACAATGGTGTGCTGGGTTTTAACGTAACTTTATTCTTTCATGAGTTATTTACAAGTTTCTCTTTGTTTACAGCCATTGACATGTCGCAGAGTTTAACACATGAGGAGCGGATAGAAATTGTGTTGATGTCTAGCGATCACAGTACCCAGGTCATTGCAGCATACTTCAATGCAAGACACCCTACGCAAGAAAACTGTCACCATTCCCATTTTATTTACATGTATTCATATAAATGGACCACTCAAAAAAGTTTGCCTCATCACTGAACATAATGTTCTGTGTAAACTGAGGGTCATGTTCCAATTTTTGTTTTGCCCATTCTGCAAATTCAGCGCACCGATCAGGGTCACCAACCATTCCCATTTTATTTAGGTGTATCCATATAAATGGCCCACCCTGTATATAAAAGAAAGTAAAATATTTATTTCCTGTTGCTGCAATGGTATCAGTATTCGTAGAATGACACGTTTTTACCTGTACAAAGACTTTCTGAAGTAAGGCTCTACGTTCTGCCAGGGGTAACTCATTTTCTGCTCCTCCAGGAACCTCAGGCACATGCGGGAGGTCAAAAAATAGGTATAGGCATTTAATGAGCGTGGAGGGTACGGACATTGTAGTCATGCAGTCCACAGTTTTCTAAGAACAAAAAAAAAAAAAAAAAGAAAAAGAATAAATACTGTAGCCATATCAAACAATACAAGAAGGTACTGCTATGATTGGAAAAATAATTCTACATTGATTTTCTATAAAGGGGAAGGTTTGACAATTTAGCGTGATTATTACCTAGCGTATATATAAATGCACTGTATACGGTCAAAGTACTGACAAAACAACTGACCCCAGAGCCAGATTATCACCACAATATTTATTTAGCTTATCAGTGAAAACAATTAAATCAAGAAACTAAATCACGATCTATTGTTCTGTTGAAAGATAAAAATTTTAGAATATTCCTCGACTTGGATTTTCGATTCAGATTACAATTTGGTTCTACAAATTGTCAAACTTGGAATCAGAAAAAAAAAAAATATGCCAGATGGAGGTTTTTTAAAAATGTAAAGCGTTAGATATTGTTGGTGTAGATTTCAGATTTCAAAATTAGTCATAACCAACAAATAGGCAAGCGGCACTATTATTGTGATCTCATCTAGGTTCATTTCTTCAGACTAATCAACGACCTATTAAGAGTTCAATCAGTATTTTTTTATTCTATTGAATAGTAACACTGTTCATAATAAATAATCTAACAGTCTCTATCAAAAAAGGCGGAACGTTACCAGAAAATTGAGCCATCCATTAACTCAATAATATTAAGAACACCTACAAAAATTAAGACTGGTAACATTCTTGGGTAGGAAACGTGTTTTGGGTACCCATGATGAGTATTATTAACAATATGATTCATTACAATTGAATATAATTTTAGATGGTCCTGGTTATACGAGAGCAAAAAAGAACTTACCTGTCCAGATGAGGCCAAGAGATTAATCACTGTAAGGAGCATCCACCCTCTGCTGGTCTCCTCACTCTGGTTGATTTCAAGAAACTGTACTATGGCTCGACTTGCAGCCTCTGAAATAAAGAAGATCGACTGTAAGGAATCTGATCAAAAGAGGAATCCAGATCAAATTAATATTTGGTGTGACCACCCTTTGCCATCAGAATAACATCAAAGCATGTAGCACTATGGCCTGTGCCCCTGCATGGTACCTCTTCTCCCTCTCCATGCAGGTTTACTCACCACCCCAGCCCCGTGGTGTGGTCCCCGACGTGTTCATGCTTCCTTTCTGTAGTATGTGCTGCATTCCCTGGCAGAGCACCTAGTGCGCGTGCACCCCTGCACTTAAAGGGTCAGTGCACATATAGTAAATGCCCTCAGATTGTATCTGAAAGGCATTAAGTGCAATGACGACGTACACCTGCAAGACGGCTCCCAGTCAATTGCTGGGAATAATCCTGTATAAAAGACTCAATGTGGTGTTCTACCAGTGCAGTTGTAAGGTCCCCTGGTCCCAGGGTGGTCGGTCTCCTGAACTCGAATCCCTGGTCCCAGCATGGCCAGTGTCATGTACCCATTTACCTGGTCCCGGTGTGGCAAGTGATCTGTACTCGAATCCCTAGTCATGGTGTGGCCAGTGTTCAGAACCCTAATTCCTCATCCTGGTGTGACCAGTGTTCTGAACATCATCCCCAGGTTACGGTGTGGCCAGTCCTGTTCCCGATGATTCTTACTTGTAGCAGCTAATCAAAACCAAATTATTTACTGCCTTTCCTAAAGTTTATAAATCCTACTGCTCCTGTTATTATACCCTTGTACCTTTAGCATAAGCTCCCAACACAATATTATATCCAAATAAAGATCCTCACACAGTATGATGTCCCCACAACTCACATAGTATTGTATCACCCCACACAGCCCATCAAACAGTTGGATGTCCCCACACAGTATGATATCCCCACAAAGCCCCTAACACAGTATGATGTACCCAAAATCCCCATGTGCACTATGTCCCAAAAAACCCCTACGCGGTATGGGGTCCCCACAAAGCACCTCACACAGTATAATGTCCCAACACAGCCCACCACACATTATGATGTTCTAACAAAGTTCCTCACACAGTATGATGTCCCAACACAGCCCCACACACAGTATGATGTCCTCATATATTCCCTAGCGCAGTATGATGGCTACACAGTTTCCCACAAGCACTGAGAATTAAAATAAATAAATAAGACTACTCACCTAACCATGTTCCCCCGATGTATTACTCTGATCAGCGCTGTGTAGTGGGTGCGGTCTAGTGACCTCATTGTGCCTGCTGCAGTAGGCTCCAACAGTGGAAGAGGCCTGTTCCATCATTGCATTCACCGATTTCTGCAGATGCTGGTGAAATTGAGATGCCAGGTGGAGGGCTGCCGCATGGTGGGGGTCGCCACTATTTCCAGCCCATTGGCTACCTCAGTCCGTGGGTCAGAGGTGAACAGCTAAAGGGCTGCATGTGGCTTTGGCCCACATTGTGCCAAGGTCTGGTTAATAGCATTTCAAAATAAATTGCGTTAACAAGGCCAAATAACATGGGAGATATATTCTAGCAACAAACCTGTGGACTTGTTAGATGCTCTTCTTCGTATCTCAGTGACCATCAGGCGTGAAACTTGTGTAGTAAACTGTAAGAGATCTGAGAACTTTTCAGTCATTGTGCTGGGAGGTGCACTTCCAAACACCTAAAGAAGAAAAAAAACACAAAAGAAAAAAATATTATAAGCCTAAATTTACAAACTAGAAAACTCCTATTCATAATCCAAAGAGCTGAACATTTACAAATCATTTTCAAAATGAGCATCTTCCTCAACATATATATGCAGTACAACTTGCATTAGACACCATATTTACAGGTGTTCCCTTCCATTTATTGGGAGAAAAGACCTTCAGAGGAAGAGTTCACATTGCTTGATCTATGGTGTACGTTAACGATCATAAAAGAGATCCCAAAGCAAAGTCTTAAAGGGGATATCTGCGACTTTATAAAAGAGAAAAAAAAAAAAAATGTACCTAAGCAGCACCAACAGACAGGTAGTTGCAACTTACCTTCCTCTTGTGCACGGCGCCGTTCTCCCCCGGCACAGAGCAGTCACAGACCACTCCAATCGGGAATACAGAAGCCTCTGCTGACATCACATCTACATAGCAAAGGCTTCTTTTAAGCTCCGCTCTGTCAATGGGCGAGACTTCCAATGTCATTCGGATTGACCGCCAGATTCCCACTGCCTAACCGGGAGAGTCAATCAGAGTGAGTCGGAAATCGCACCACGTCAGGTCAGCAGAGCAGACGCAGCTGAACCCCCGGCAGCAGTGGTATGTGACCACTCTGTGCCGGGGAAGAACGGTGTCCCTGATATACCGGTACATTTACCTGCCTGATAATAGAGAACTAACGATTCCAAGAATGCACATTTTCTCATGATCAGCCAGTCTAGACAGAATGACAGTCACTGGACGAGCAAGTATTAGGATCAGTTTACATGTAGACAATTAGTGGTCGTTTAATGCCTGCAATCAGTCAATGTGGGTGCAGTCTAAACCCCCTTTCTCACATAGCAAGATAGCTGAAACGTCACCGATTTTGTGACGCAACAGCGATCTCGCTACATGTGACATGCAGTGGCGACCGAGCCCTCGCTGCGATCTCGCTGACCGTGCTTGAATGGCCCGGGCCATTTTTTCGTCGTCCCACTGGCTCGCAGTGTTTGACGCCAACGAGCGACCTCGTTGGCGACGCAGAACACATGGACGCAGGCGGGAGTCATCTGAATAGCCGCTGAGTGACAAGATACCAACGACCGCTGAGGTCGATGTATGGATTGCTGCTGCTTCGGTGAGTATAACTGTCTGTTTGACAGCTCACTACCGACCATTTAGCGATGCACCAGGGATCCTTACCAGGTCGTATCGTTGTCGGGATCGCTGGTGTGTCGCTAAGTGGAACAGTATCCTAAAGCTATGTCCACATGTCCAGTAGTGATCAGTTAGAATGGATCCAGTAGCAATCTGTTAGCAAAAAAAGTTGTGCAGACACAAATTTAGTCGATATTTAAATAACTGATCTGTGCTGGATCCGGTTTTTTTAACATTGAAGCCTATGGAAAACTGATCAGTTATAAATAAAAGAAAAAACAGATGGGTATTGAATGAATCCATTTTCCATAAACTCCAATGTTTAAAAAAAAACGGATCCAGTAGAGATCACCTATTTAAAAACAGACTAAAAACTTGTGTCTGCACAACTTTTTTGCCAATGGATTGCTGGATTCGTTCTAACTGAACACTGCTGGGACATGTGAACAGTCTTAGTCTACTGAAGCGTTCTGTGCGCATTGGAATATGGTTGGCGAATCCAAACCAGCTATTAAATCACTGTTGATCAGTTTACATGTAGCCGATTGGTGGTCGCTTAACGCTGGCGATGAGCAGTAGTTGTAGGTCTATATGGTGAGGGAACTATGTAACTATGAATGAGAAGTGGAGAAGGGAAGAGAGAGCAGGGAAGTGTAAAAACAGTCCTCCATAGTTTCTAAATGGCTATGGCCGTCACAATTACAGTAAAAAAAAAAAGCTGCAGCTCTAGAAAACACTTCTATTATTGTACATTGCTTTACTTGATCCTACTGGGAATCATTTTGAAATGAGAATTACTTTATCACTGAATAGATAAGAGATAAATGACAAGCTGATAACCATGGAATATGGACAAAATGGATGACTGCGCCATGACAAGGACTTACCCTATTAAAGACTGGCAGCATCATGTACAGCTTTTCTTCTTGTTCTTTCTGGGTCATGTGCCTGGCAGGATGGCAAAGCTCGGTGAAGAGCCGCCTTAGATGCATTAAGCCCAGCGCGTTGTCCTGCGGGCTGCACTCCTCTTGCCGAGGCCGGCCCATAATTCTCTTCACCATATTCATGGTTGCACCTTTGTTAATGCAACCTTTTTACCTACAAGAACATTAAAAATAAACAAATTTAAGAATGTTTTTAATTTTTCATGTCACTATTAAAAAAAATCCTGAAATATCCAATTTTTCACCTGACACTGAAGTTCACAACACAAGAGACTAATACCATTTATCGAGATAACATTTCACTAGTACTCTCACCAATATCACAAGTAACATCTATACACAGGTAATACCTAATCCACCACTCACACTATGGTGAAAAACACTAATACACAAACATGCAATGGGCCAGATGACCACACAATGGACTGTGAACAAAACCTTCCATTTCTGGCATCTTTATGTTATGGCAGGTATATACAGTGGGGAAAAAAAGTATTTAGTCAGTCAGCAATAGTGCAAGTTCCACCACTTAAAAAGATGAGAGGCGTCTGTAATTTACATCATAGGTAGACCTCAACTATGGGAGACAAACTGAGAAAAAAAAAAATCCAGAAAATCACATTGTCTGTTTTTTTTTTTTCATTTTATTTGCATATTATGGTGGAAAATAAGTATTTGGTCAGAAACAAAATTTCATCTCAATACTTTGTGATATATCCTTTGTTGGCAATGACAGAGGTCAAACGTTTTCTGTAAGTCTTCACAAGGTTGCCACACACTGTTGTTGGTATGTTGGCCCATTCCTCCATGCAGATCTCCTCTAGAGCAGTGATGTTTTTGGCTTTTCGCTTGGCAACACGGACTTTCAACTCCCTCCAAAGGTTTTCTATAGGGTTGAGATCTGGAGACTGGCTAGGCCACTCCAGGACCTTGAAATGCTTCTTACGAAGCCACTCATTCGTTGCCCTGGCGGTGTGCTTTGGATCATTGTCATGTTGAAAGACCCAGCCACGTTTCATCTTCAATGCCCTTGCTGATGGAAGGAGGTTTGCACTCAAAATCTCACGATACATGGCCCCATTCATTCTTTCATGTACCCGGATCAGTCGTCCTGGCCCCTTTGCAGAGAAACAGCCCCAAAGCATGATGTTTCCACCACCATGCTTTACAGTAGGTATGGTGTTTGATGGATGCAACTCAGTATTCTTTTTCCTCCAAACACGACAAGTTGTGTTTCTACCAAACAGTTCCAGTTTGGTTTTATCAGACCATAGGACATTCTCCCAAAACTCCTCTGGATCATCCAAATGCTCTCTAGCAAACTTCAGACGGGCCCGGACATGTACAGGCTTAAGCAGTGGGACACGTCTGGCACTGCAGGATCTGAGTCCATGGTGGCGTAGTGTGTTACTTATGGTAGGCCTTGTTACATTGGTCCCAGCTCTCTGCAGTTCATTCACTAGGTCCCCCCGCGTGGTTCTGGGATTTTTGCTCACCGTTCTTGTGATCATTCTGACCCCACGGGGTGGGATTTTGCGTGGAGCACCAGATCGAGGGAGATTATCAGTGGTCTTGTATGTCTTCCATTTTCTAATTATTGCTCCCACAGTTGATTTCTTCACTCCAAGCTGGTTGGCTATTGCAGATTCAGTCTTCCCAGCCTGGTGCAGGGCTACAATTTTGTTTCTGGTGTCCTTTGACAGCTCTTTGGTCTTCACCATAGTGGAGTTTGGAGTCAGACTGTTTGAGGGTGTGCACAGGTGTCTTTTTATACTGATAACAAGTTTAAACAGGTGCCATTACTACAGGTAATGAGTGGAGGAAAGAGGAGACTCTTAAAGAAGAAGTTACAGGTCTGTGAGAGCCAGAAATCTTGATTGCTTGTTTCTGACCAAATACTTATTTTCCACCATAATATGCAAATAAAATGAAAAAAAAAAACAGACAATGTGATTTTCTGGATTTTTTTTTTCTCAGTTTGTCTCCCATAGTTGAGGTCTACCTATGATGTAAATTACAGACGCCTCTCATCTTTTTAAGTGGTGGAACTTGCACTATTGCTGACTGACTAAATACTTTTTTGCCCCACTGTAAATTTCGTATTAAAGGAATTGTCCACACAAAAACTTGTCTGCTATCTTTCAGAACCAGCAGCACACACCATGGGTTGGGTGCGAGACTGCAACTCTGCTCCCTTCACTTCAATGGGGATGAATTGCAATGCCAGACACTTCCCATGGTCAGGGGTGGGGCTTTTCCTGAAAGAACGGTTATGTGTTTCTAATCCTGGACAATGATTCCTAATGTCATCAGTCAATTGTGAGGACTCTCAGCAAATAAGGATTCCATACACATAAGATTAAACATGGGGCAGTTGGCTGACAAAGGTTATGGGGGCCTCTAGTCGCTCCCAACCGATGAGGATTATGACAAAAAAGATAAGGATTGGGCAGTCCTATTTCAAATACCTGATCATTTTGCCACCTGTGAGAAAAGCCGCTGCCAGTGGTGTATGACAGTGGCTTTTTCCTTTTTCATTAAAAAGACAGAACAACACTAGGCAGAACATTTATGTGTATTGAGGAGTCGGAACAAATATCTGTCAGCCCTGGGGGTGCATGAAGAAATTATGATTTATGCCTATAAACAAGTGTATTAACAAGTGTTAACAAGAATCAAAACTTTTATGGGGTTAGAAAAACAACATACCCAATGAAACAATGTAGAACATGGTTGGAGACAGAAGCTTCTGACTTTCCCCAACCGCAAATATCAGGGATTGGAAGGACTGAGCCTTCGTTGGGGAAGAAGCAGTTTGTATTCAAGGGCTATTCCCATCTTGTACATTTATGATCGATCCAAAGGATTTGTTATACATGTACAGGACATGTAGATACCACAAATAGACCCACATCTATCTCAAGAACGGGTACCAGTTGTACATGTTGTTAGTGGAGAAGAGTCCAGAAAACCCTTTAAATGAATGGGAATTTCAAGCACCTCTCCAAGGTAGACAATACAATTAAAAATAAGTATGGGATTTGCATTTTCTAACCACACAGATGCCAGGTGGCCATTGACTTGTAAGGTGGATGTCGTAAAAGAACAGGGTTACACAGCAATATTAGCAGTGCAATCTATCGCACTGCCAAATATCACACAAAGTCATTGCCAGTATCGCATCTTAAAGTAAGTGAATGTGGTTAAGTTGAAACCAACATATGCAAAATGTGAGTAACAAAGCGTTTTGGATTAGTACCTAATCTGCAAAAGCTCACAGTAGTCCCAAAAAGAACCATAAAATATATTAGTCACACTAAAAGGGTTTCTTCTGGAAGCCCAAACTTTTTTGCTTGGTATTTAGTTAACAGAATGTTATATAACAAGATAAAATAAAGATTTTACATGTGAAAAACTAATGGAAGCTTTGTGATGATTTTCAGGTTGATGCAAGTTATCATTTTTGGTTTTTTTTTAAATTACTTCTAGCGAGATCAACCCTTGGCATTCCTAAAGGAGGGAGTGTGTGCCATAATAATGTACGTTTTCTCATCAGCCCATTACCGGACCACAAAGAAGAGACGGTATCATAGCACGCTGAGTGCCCCTCAGCATGCCTGCAAAAACTAAATTATGTTGTCACATCCAATAAATCTCAAAGATGAACTCAGGACATTTTTCCAACAAATATTTTTTTTTTACTTATTTTCTTACTAAATTTAAAATATATACTTCCAATTGTTACAGAGCAACGATTAACTATTCATTTCTGCTGAAAGTGAGGATGGAAAAATCAAATCCAAACCAAAAACTCCTCTCTCTTTCATGTTTTTTTTTTCAGTATACAACTCAGTTAATTTTGATTATGGGATGCATAGATGGAAAGAACATTGCTTACCCATGTAAAAGAGAAAGAGGAGATCTCCCGCCACCTCATAAAAGCAGTAGGGGAAACGCACGTCGGGGCATGGGCGGGAGATCTCCACTTTCTCCTTTACATAAGTTAACAATGTTTTAAGTGTGATGTCCCGAAAAGTCAGGCGTCACAAATGTTTGTGAACTCTGATGGTGTGAAAAGCCAGCTCTTCGGACATTTTAACACACAGAGATGTAATTAATTGAAGGGCCATTGTGAAGTCTGGTGGGTAGCAGCCCCTGCAGAAGAACCACTGAAACCAGGAGAAGCAACCCTGCACATTGACCCGAGCATAGCAATGGAGACCTCCCTAAATTGTATGTGGAGCCTCCCACTCCATTTTTCAACTGTATTGACTCTGGTTTGACTTCACTATGTACTATTTTTGTATTTTTTTATATTTTAATGAAAACCATTAAAAGTATTTCTGTTTTTACATATTTTCACATCTTTTTGTTAAAAGTCTACTCCATGTTTTTTTCTCTTTTGTAATTTAGGTTATGTTCCTAGCAGAAATGTATTATAAATTAGGCTATGTCCTTTTCTCGATAGTTATACGGATATAAAGTAGCTTTCGTCATCCATGGGCTGACACGTTTAAATAAGTATGTTTTTCGGGGGATGCAACTACATAGAAAAGCAGAGTCTACTAATAGAGGTATTCAGATATACACTGGCCCACATACAAGCACTTCTCACTAAATTAGAATATCATCAAAAAGTGAATTTATTTCAGTTCAATACAAAAAGTGAAACTCATATATTATATAGAGTCATTACAAACAGAGTGATCTATTTCAATTGTTTATTTCTCTTAATGTTGATGATTATGTCTTAGCCAATGAAAACCCAAAAGTCATTATCGCAGTAAATTAGAATACTTTATAACACCAGCTTGAAAAATGATTTTAAAATCTGAAATGTTGGCCTACTGAATTGTATGTTCAGTAAATGCACTCAATACTTGATCAGTGCTCCTTTGGCATCAATTGCTGCATCAATGCGGCGTGGCATGGAGGCAAGCAGCCTGTGGCACTGCTGAGGTGTTATGGAATCCCAGGTTGCTTTGATCACAGCATTCAGCTTGTCTGCATTGTTGGGTCTGGTGTCTCTCAACTTCCTCTTGACAATACCCCAGAGATTCTCTATGGGGTTAAGGTCAGGCGAGTTTGCTGGCCAATCAAGCACAGTGCAAAGACCTGCTGAAGAATTAAATTTCTATCTCAAAAAAAGCTTGTCGGCAGAGGGAAACATGAAGGGCTCTAAAATTTCCTGGTAGACGGCTGCGCTGACTTTTGTCTTGATAAAACACAGTGGACCTACACCAGTAGATGACATGGCTCCCCAAACCATCATTGATTATGGAAACTTCACACTAGACCTCAAGCAGCTTGGATTGTGGCCTCTCCAATCTTCCTGCAGACTCTGGGACCTTGATTTCCACATGAAATGCAAAATTTCCTTTCATTTGAAAACAACACCTTGGACCACTGAGCAACAGTCCAGTTCTTTTCTCCTTGGCCCAAGTAAGACACTTCTGGCGTTGTCTATTGGTCATGAGTGGCTTGACACAAGGAATGCGACACTTGTAGCCCATGTCCTGGATAAGTCTGTGTGTGGTGCTTCTTGAAGCAATGACTCCAGCAGCAGCAGTCCACTTCTCCTGCAAATTTTTGAATGGCCTTGTCTTAAAGGGAACGTGTCAGCAGGATTATGCATAGTAACCTACACACAGTGTCAGGTTGGTGCTGTTATACTGAATAAAATTATACCTTGGTTGATGAAATCCATCTTGTGGTTGTTGCTTAATCTTTATTTTCAGTTTTGTGTTAATGAAATTCTCGTGCCCTAAGGTAGGGTTCATGTATATGGTGCTCTGATTAGGTATTCATAATGCAGCCTGCCGACAGGTGACTGATCCCTCACTGACCTGCCCCCTAGTTTGCATAATGAACACCATCACATACTGAATAAAAAAAAAAAAAAACGCTTCTGCAGGCAGGTGTCAGCTATGGCACCTGCACTGCGCATAATCACATGGTTACTGTGCCTTTAATCCCTTTTGCAGATTTACCTGAGCGAGGAAAAAAAAATAAAAAAAATAAAGACATTTTGAAAATTACGTCCGCCGCGCATGCGCAGTAGCAGCTGTCGATTTGTAAGGAGATCTGATACCTGCTGATGCACAGGCACCGGCAGCGCCATCTTATTGGAGAAGAAATAAAAATGTCCTCCACCAATATGGCGTCGCAGCTGTCAGGGATCTTCGAAAGCTGCTACTGCGCAGGCGGCGCCATCTCGGAGGACTTTTTTTTTTTTTTTTAAATCAGGGAATTTTTTATTAAACATTTTCAAAAATTGAAAAAGCAGGTAATCATATACAGGCTATTTCCCAAATGGTGTATTACATAAACACAATAGAACCCCACAAAAATCCCTCCCAACTCACCCCCCACCCTCACCCGAAAAAAAAAAAAGTCTCGCCTCTCCCGTTGCATTTGGTCTCTCACAGCTACAATTTTTGGGTTATATCCTCCTCAATGCTCTCATCCATGTTAATCTAGGAAGCGCCAACCCGGGTGTGTCCAACCAAGGTGCCCACATATCTTCCCATTTCCTAGTTGTTCTTCTGTTTTGATACACATTTTTCCATATCTATATTATTATTAACTGCAGGGGTAACTTCAGAGATTGTGGGTACAGAAGATCCCTTCCAGTGAGCCGCCACCCTTTTACGAGCTTGACATAATATTCGTGAGACTGCCAGCTGGTGCTCCTCCGAAAGCGGCAAAGTCTCCACCAGACCCAGGAGAGCCATTTTGGGGTCTAGTACCATTTGACATTGATAGACAGTATTAAGTAAATCAGTCACATCCCCCAAAACCTATGTAACCGGGGACAGTTCCAGGTCATGTGTATCAGATCAGCATTGGGCGTTCCACATTTCCAACAATCAGCCTCTCTAGCATAGCCCATTTTCAACAGCCATACAGGGGTTCGATAAACTCGATGAAGCAAATAAAGATGCGACACTCTCTGCGCCTCACTAACCGAGACTTTCGTGACTTCTTGCAATGCATCCTCCCATTCATCTGTTAAATCACCTACATCAAGTTGCCACTTATTCTTCAGCGTCTCCAAACTTGCCACTCTCTTTTCCAACATGGTTGCATATATCATGAATATAATACCTCTTGATCCTCCTCCCATCATTACTCTATCCAAAAGCGGAGTTTTAGCTGGATTATCTAGTGGAGTGAGTCGCTGTTGTGCTTCACAAGCATGTCTCAGCTGGAGACATTGAAAAAATCTTTTATTAGGGATGGAAAATGTCTGTTTGAGATCCTTAAAAGATCGAAACTCCCCTTCCGAATAAAGCAGTGATACTAGTTTAAGCCCTCTCCTCTCCCATAGCTCAAAACCCTCTAAATTATTTAGCTCTGTACATGTCAAGTTTCTCCAGATCAGAGAATGCCCCGTGACTCCCTGTATATCCAATATTTCTTTGGCCGTGTTCCATATCTTATCCATGCACTTCATTATCGGACTATTGATAGCTTGACCCTGATGGAACCGCCTGCACCAGTAAGTCCTTTCCCACTACGCATGTAAGCATACACCCCAAGGAACTTCGCATGAAGGAATCCTCCTCCCCCCATCCTCTGAAATGCTGCAACTGCGCTGCAAGATAATACAGAAACGGGTCAGGAACTGCTAATCCCCCCAGTTCTTTAGATGTACGCAAAACCTCCAACCGAATTCTAGGGACACTCCTCTTCCAGATAAGCTCTCTAAATATTCTGTTTATCTGATAAAAGATTCGACCAGGAATCCAAGTGGGAGCATTGTGGAGGGCATACAAAGCTTGTGGCATGAGAACCATTTTTTACCAGGTTTGTCCTTCCCACCATACTCAGTGGTAACTTGCACCAGTCCTTTATTTTTTGATGAAATTTAGCAAGTAGCAGGATAATCTTTAAACGCTCAAAATCTTGTATATTATACCCAATATGAATTCCCAAGTATTTAAACTCTTTGACTACATTTAATCGTCTGGCCAATTCCAAGGAGTTCTCGGGAGCATCTCCCTCCGGCATAATTGAAGATTTCTCCCAGTTAATACATAAACCAGAGATCACTGCGAAGGATCCAAAGACCTCCATTGCCACCCTCAGAGAAGACGGCCACTCTCCCAAAAACAAGAGCATGTCATCAGCATACAACGCTATTTTTTCTTGCAAATACTCATACCCAAACCCCTTAATTTCAGGTGTCGCCCGAATTACTACTGCCAAGGGCTCAATTACCAGAGCAAACAGTAGGGGAGACAGGGGGCACCCCTGTCTGGTCCCTCTGTGTAAGTTAATTGTATTTGAGATCTCCCCATTAATTCTAGTTTTGGCCTCTGGACTCGAATACAGCAGCTGTATCCAGGCAATAAAATTTTTATGGAAACCCATCTTGGCTAATATAGCCCACAGATATGGCCATTCGACGCTGTCAAATGCTTTAGCAGCATCCAAAGATGCAACAGCCCTAGGTTCCTTTCCCTTTGATGGGATCTGTAAATTTAGATACAATCGCCGGATATTAATTGCAATTGATTTCTCTGGCATAAAACCAGTTTGATCTGGATGAATAATACTAGATATTACTCTAGACAGCCACATCTCCAGAATCTTTGCAAAAATCTTGACATCAACGTTTAAAAGGGAGATAGGCCGGTATGACTCTGAAAGACAAGGATCCTTATCAGCCTTGGGGATCACCACTATGATTGCGTCGTTCAAGGACCGGGGCAAGTGCCCATCTTCCCTAGCCACCTAAATCACCTTCGACAGCTGTGGAAGCATTATATTTGAGTACTGTTTATATACCTCCACTGGCAGCCCATCAGACCCCGGTGTCTTATTTCCTGCCATAGAATCTAGAGCCTCCTCTAATTCCTCCAGACTAATTCGTGCCTCCAGCCCAACAGCTTCCGATTCCGACAGAGTATGCAGACCAGCAGTCCCCAAAAAGCTACTGAGCAACTCGTCAGAGAACCCGCCCTGCGAATTATATGTCTCAAAAAACTCGCTAAAAGTTGCTAGAATTGCCCCCAGAAGATCCTTCTAGTTCCCAGTTTTTTTTTTTTCTTCTATCTCCGCTACCATTGCAGGGCCAGATTGAGTCTTGATCAGGGTACCTAGTAGATGTCCAGTTCCCTCCCCGAAATAGACCTGCCGCCGGAAGTATCGTTTATCTGCAGCTTTTGAAAGCTTATGTTGGGCTGATCGTTTACACGCATCATTTAATGCATTAAAATGTATATCCGACAGAGTTTTCAAATATTGCAATTCTGCAGAGATAGCTTCCTTCTGTAAAAGTTCCTCATATTCTCTAGACTTAGTTCTAACTCTATTCACTTCCGAGATCAACAGTTCTCTCAGGTAAGCTTTAGACGCATCCCATATTATTTCCTTGGGGGCTGTACACTCATTAATAGCAAAAAATTATTTTAGCAAGTCAGGAATCCTAGCATCTGCTTGAATAATAGGTAACCCGAATGCGTTAAACGACCATTGTGCCAGTTCCCCTCTCCCGCCATTTTCCCAATTAAATGTCTCCATAACAGGGGAGTGATCTGACAAGGCCCTAGGTGAGTGATCTGACAAGGCCCTAGGTTGATACTCCACTCCTCTGTACAGTCGGACTGCCTGTGGGTTACCCAGCATGATATCAATCCTAGACAGCGAGCCATGAGAGAGGGTCATGCAGGAGTACAATCTTGTTCGTGGATTATCTCGTCGCCATAAGTCCACCAGCTCAACCTCATCTAACAGTCTCCCAAATGGTGTCTGATCTCTCAATGGTCCCCCTGACCCCTGCGATCGATCTAATGTGTTGTCTAGTATATTGTTAAAATCACCCAATATTATCGTCGGGACTCCCGGGTGTCTCTCTACAAACCGAAGACTCTCCTTCAACACTGTTCCACAATACGGAGGAGGGACATAAAGCACTACAATCAAACATTCAATTTCATTCAATCTGCCCCTCAAACATACAAACCGACCATCCACGTCTATTTTAGAATCAGATTCACAGAACGTAGTATTTTTTCGAAACAGCACACTCACTCCTCTAGAATAAGTGGAAAAAGTGGAACGGAAACATTGCCGAACCCATCGAGGATGCAAAGATTGAAGTATATCCTTTGTCATATTCGTTTCCTGCAAACATATCACCTCCGCCTGCGAAGATTTTGTAAAGTCAAGTACTGCTTTACGCTTAGTCTGCTTTTTCAGGCCACAGACATTCCAAGTCAATATTTTAAGGTTTCGGGCCACAGTACCTACTTATGAGATATAAAAGCAAAAGGACAGCGTGAGGAAGCATTTCGCGCCTATACCTAGCCGCAATAACCCCATACATCAAGAGACAATTGAGAGAGAATAGAAACATTTCCCAACACACCCGCCCCCCCTTCCCAACAAGTTCAAAACCCCATTTAAGCATAGTATTGGAGGCCGGGGGTCTTTTTCTCTGCTTAGCGCGAGAGTCCAGACCAATAACCATCAGCTCTCCAGAAAAGGGGGAAAATTGTTAGCAGCTTATCACTGCCAGCAATCAGGAGCTTTAAAAAAAAAAAAAAAAAGAAAGAAGAGCAAACCCTCTCCACAATGCAGTCCAAGTTTGCTCCACATATTGCCGGAGTCCTCGTCATCCAGATATTTTCACATATTCATTGACGTAACTCAAAATGGAAAGAGGAAAAAAAAAATAAAGGACATTTTCCCATCAAGAAAAGAAAGGATTAAGAGACCATCAAAAATTTAACTCTGTAGCCCGCGTGTACCACTAGATCGGACTTAAAGTGTACAACAGGGGAGTTCCATCACCTCTCCACTAACAGTTAATCCAGAGGGAGGCATCTCAAAAAGACCCCCAGAAGGCATTTAGCGCAGATCCATTATCATGAAGTAGTTCATGCACCGAGGATAAGCAGACTCAAAACACCGAATTACGTAAGGTTTACTCTTTCTTATCCTGCCAATCCTGTGTTTGGGGATTCAAAGAAATGGGTAGCTTCCACAGCAGCCACTCGCAGCTTGGCCGGGAACAGCATTGAGTAAGGCACCTTTAAGGATCGAGGACATTTTTTTTCTTCTCCAGCAAGATGGTCCCGCCGGCGCCTGCGCAACAGTGGCTATCGGATCTCTATACAAACCAATAGCTGCTACTGCGCAGGTGCCATTTTCAAAATGACTTTTTTTCCCTCTCTCAAAAAAATCTGCAAAAGGGATTAAGTGCACAGTAACCATGCGATTATTCTGCAGCTCAGGTGCCATGGCCGGCACCTGCCTGCAGATTTTTTTTTTTTTTTTTTTATTCAGTATGTGATGGCATTCATTATGCGATGGCATTCATTATGCAACCTAGGGGGTAGGTCAGTGAGGGATCTGTCAGCAGTCTGCATTCTGAATACCTAATCAGAGCACCACATGAAGCCCTCCACAAGGGCACAAGCATATCATTAACACAAAACTGAAGATAAAGATTAAGAAACCGCCTCAAGATGGATTTCATCAACCAAGGTATCATTTTATTCAGCAACATGGCGCCAACCTGACACTGTATGTAGGTTACTGTGCACAATCCTGCTGACAGGTTCCCTGTAACAATCCTTTCATGGCTGCGGTTATCCCGACAGCTTGTGCACCTTTTTCTACCACACTTTTTCCTTCCACTCAACTTTCCATTAATATGCTTGGACACAGGACTCTGAACAGCCAGCTTCTTTAGCAATGATCTTTTGTGGCTTACCCTCCTTGTGGAGTGTGTCAATGACTGCCTTCTGGCCATCTGTCAAGTCAGCAGTCTTCCCCATGATTGTGGAGCCTACTGAAACAGATTAAGGGACCATTTTAACCCCTTAACCCCCAAGGGTGGTTTGTACGTTCATGACTGGGCCAATTTTTCCAATTCTGACCACTGTCCCTTTATGGAGGTAATAACTCTGAAACGCTTCCATGGATCCCGGTGATTCTGACATTGTTTTCTCGTGACATATTGTACTTTATGCTAGTGGTAAAATTTCATTCAAATAACTTGCGTTTGTGAAAAAAACAGAAATTTGGCGAAAATTTTGAAAATTTCGCAATTTTCCAACTTTTAATTTTTATGCCCTTAAATCACAGAGATAAGGCTACTTTCACACTTGCTTTTTTTTGCTTCGCGTTTTTTGCGCACACAAACGCATGAAAAAAACGCATCATGTGTTTGTGTGCTTTTTTTGCGGGTTTTGGTGCCTTTTTTAAAAAAAACGCATGCTTTTTTTGCGCATACGTGTGCATGCATTTTTGGGGGGCAAGTCGGGCGCACAAAAAATGCAACAGGATGCATTTTGTGTGCCCAAGCGCACACTACAAAAAAACGCATGCGCATACAAACGCGTACAAACGCATGTGTATGCGCACCTAAGCGCACCCATGTTAAAGTATAGGGAAAAAAACGCATGCTTTTTTTGCGCTAAAATCCAGCACAAAAAAACGCAAGTGTGAAACCAGCCTAAGGCACACAAAAAACTTAATAAGTAACATTTCACATATGTTTACTTTACATCAGCACAATTTTAGAACCAAAATTTTTTTTTTGTTAGGAAGTTATAAGGGTTAAAAGTTGACCAGTGATTTCTCATTTTTACACCACCATTTTATTTTTACGGACCACAACACATTTGAAGTCACTTTGAGGGGTCTACATGATAGAAAATACCCAGAAAATACCCAAAAGTGGCACCATTCTAAAAACTGCACCCCTCAAGGTGCTCAAAACCACATTCAAGAAGTTTATTAACCCTTCAGGTGCTTCACAGGAATTTTTTGAATGTTTAAAAAAAATGAACATTTAACTTTATTTCACAAAAAAATTACTTCAGGTCCAATTTTTTTTATTTTACCAAGGGTAACAGGAGAAACTGGACTGCAAAAGTCATTGTGCAATTTCTCCCGAGTACGCTGATACCTGATACGTGGTGGGGCAACCACTGTTTGGGCGCATGGCAGAGCTCAGAAGGGAAGGAGCGCCGTTTGACTTTTTCAATGCAAAATTGGCTGGAATTGAGATCGGACACCATGTCACGTTTGGAAAGCCCCTGATGTGCCTAAACAGTGGAAACCCCCCACAAATGACACCATTTTGGAAACTAGACCCCCCAAGGAACTTATCTAGATGTGTGGTGAGAACTTTGAACCCCCAAGGGCTTCACAGAAGTTTATAACGTACAGCCGTACAATTACAAAATCATATTTTTTCCACAAAAATGATCTTTTCGTCCTCAATTTTTATTTTTTCAAGGATAACAGGACCCCAAAAGTTATTGTACAATTTGTCCTGAGTACGCTGATACCCCATATGTGGGGGTAAACCACTATTTGAGCGCATGGCAGAGCTCGGAAGGGAAGAAGCACCATTCAGCGTTTGGAAAGCCCCTGATGCGCCTAAACAGTGGAAACCCCCCCAAATGACAAAATTTGTAAACTAGACCCCCCCAAGGAAATTATCTAGATATATGGAGAGCATTTTGAACACCCAAAGGCTTCAAAGAAGTTTATAATGCCCGGGCGTGAAAATAAAAAAAAATCACTTTTTCCACAAACATGATCTTTTAGTCCCCAATTTTTTTATTTTCCCAATGATAACAGGAGAAATTGGACCTTAAAAGTTGTAGTCTAATTTGTCCCGAGTACGCTGATACCCCATATGTGGGA
Source organism: Dendrobates tinctorius (assembly GCF_039654945.1). NCBI lineage: Eukaryota > Metazoa > Chordata > Amphibia > Anura > Dendrobatidae > Dendrobates > Dendrobates tinctorius. The sequence continues at coordinate 42,831,555 of NW_027361679.1, read as the reverse complement.
GAAAACTACTGTATGGGCACACGTCGGTGCTCGGAAGGGAAGTAGCGACGTTTTGGAATGCACACTTTGATGGAATGGTCTGCGGGGGTCAGGTTAACCTTTGGAGAGACCCTGATGTACCTAAACAGTGGAAACCCCCCACAAGTGACCCCATTTTGGAAACTAGACCCCCTAAAGAACTTATCTAGATTTGTGGTGAGCACTTTGAACCCCACAAGGCCTTCACAGAAGTTTATAACGCCCAGGCGTGAAAATAAAAAAATAATTTCTTTTCCACAAAAATGACGTTTTTGCCCCCAATTTTTTATTTTCCTAAGGGTAACAGGAGAAATTGGACCCCAAAGGTTGTTCTGCAATTTGTCCTGAGTAGGCTGATACCCCATATGTGGAGGTAAAACACTGTTTGGGCGCATAGCAGAGCTTGGAAGGGAAGGAGCACCGTTTGACTTTTTCAACGCAGAATTGGCTGGAATTGAGATCAGACGCCATGTTGCGTTTGGAGAGCACCTGATGTGCCCAAACAGTGGAAACCCCCCAATTCTAACTCCAACCCTAACCCCAACACACCCCTAACCCTAGCCCTAACGGGAAATAAATATATTTATTTTTATATATATTTTTTTTTAATTTTATTATTTTTCCCTAAATAAGGTGGTGATAACGGGGGGTTTGATTTACTATATATGGCGGGTTTTTATGCTTGGCAGCTGTCACACGCTAAGGCTATGTGCCCACGTAGCGTTTTATTCCGGACACTAAAAACCGGACTCCTTCCCAGAAATCGCGCGGTTTTTTCCGCGCGATTTTCACGTGCGATATTCAAGCACTTTCCAAGCGATTTGAAGCATCGCTTGGAAAGTGATTGACAGGATGGTCACACTCGTCAAACATAGTAAAAATCTGGTCACACTTGTCAAACACTATTGAGACTGCCTATGCGGCATCAATAATAAAAGATAGAATGTTAGGCTGTGTGCACACACTGCGGATTAGGTGCGGATTCATCCGCGCAGATTTTGAAAAATCCGCAGGTGAAACCGCAGGTCAAAATACCTGCGGTTTTACCTGCGGATTGCTCTGCGCTTTTGCCCTGCGGTTTTTCATCTCCTCAATGGAGGAGATGGCAAACCGCAGCGGAATCCGCAGAAAGAATTGACATGTCAATTCTTTCTGCGGATTGAAAACCGCAGATAATCCGCGCGGAAAATTCCGCACCATCTGCATTGCGGTTTTTGATTCCCATAGGGAATCATGGTACTGTACACCGCAGCAAAATCCGCAGCGTGTGCACACACCCTTAAAATGCTAAAAAAAAATAAAAAAAAATCGGGGTATATTTACCTTCTGGCGTCACGTGCTGCATTCCCGGCCTCAGCATTCCCAGTAATGCCTTGCGAGACCTGTGATAACGTTGGTCTCGCGCTGCTATAGCGAGACCGCTAGAGTCACGCGAGACTACGTCATCACAGGACCTTGCCGCAAGGTATTACTGGGAACGCTGAGGCCGGGAATGCAGCGCGGGACGTCGGAAAGTAAATATACCCCAATTTTTTATTCTTTTTTTTTTTACAGGGGTATGGTACCCAGGGCCTGGAGGACAGTCTCCTCTCCTCCACACCGTGGGTACCAACCGCACATAAGACGCTTAACTTCGCACATGGTGGGCATAGCCACATGCGGGAAGTAAGCGATTCTCATACATTCCTATGGGTGCGGAATCGCAGCAATTCTTTGCGATTCTGCACAAAAGAATGAGCATGCTGCGATTTTTTTCGCGATGCGATTCCGCTGCGGAAAAAAGCGCAGCATTAGCACAGCATGTGCGGAATGCCATAGGAATGCATGGGGGCGTTCTGTACACGATTTTTAAACGTTTTTGCGCCGAAAATCGCGGCAAAAACGCTTAAAAATCGCTACGTGGGCACACAGCCTAAAAGACGCTTTTTATTGTAAAAATAGTTTTTGCATCACCACATATTGAGAGCTATAATTTTTCTGTATTTTGACCCACAGAGTCACGTGAGGTCTTATTTTTTGCGGGACAAGTTGACATTTTTATTGGTACCATTTTCGGGCACATGACTTTTTTGATCGCTTTTTATTCCGATTTTTGGGACACAGAATGAACAAAAACAAGCATTTCAAGAATTTCTTTTAGGGGGTGTGTTTACACCTTTCCGCGTGTGGTAAAATTGATAAGGCGGTTTTATTCTTCGTGTCAGTACGATTACAGCGATACCTCATTCATGTCGTTTATGTTTTGCTTTAATGCAATAAAAACAATTTTACATAAAAAAATTATTTTTGCATCGCTTTATTCTGCGAGCTATAACTTTTTTATTTTTTCACTGATGACGTTGTATGGTGGCTCGTTTTTTGTGGGACAAGATGACGTTTTCAGTGGTACCATGGTTATTTATATCCGTCTTTTTGATTGTGCGTTATTGCACTTTTTGTTCGGCGGTATGATAAAGCATTATTTTTTGCTTAGTTTTTTTTTTTTTTTTTTTTTTAGGGGTTCGCTAAAGGGGTTAACTAATGGGACAGTTTTATAGGGCGGGTCGTTACGGTCGCGGTGATACTAAATATGTGTACTTTTATTGTTTTTTTATTTCCAAAAAAATGAATTTATTAGGAAATATTTTTTTTTTTTTTAAATTTATTTAGCGATTTTTTATAAATTATTTTTACACTTTTTTTTTTTTACTTTATTACAATGTCCCAGGGGGGACATAACTGTCATGTGACAGATCACTGATCTGTCACATCACAGATCGCTGTGACAGATGTGATCTGTCACAGGCAGTGCTGCAGGCTTCCTCATGCCGGCGCTTTGCAATCATGAGGAAGCCGGTTCCCTGCAGGCCCCCGAAGGTCCCCGCCGCCATTTTGGATCCGGAGACCTGCAGGGAAAGAGGCCCTCAGGGAAGCATGGAGGGAGCCCCCTCCCTGCTGATGCTTCCCTAAACCCCCGGTACACTGCGATCGTGTTTGATTAACGTGTTGGGTGTCAGCTGTGATAATCAGCTGACACCTGGCCGCGATCAGCGGTGCTCACCACGTGAGCGCCGCTGATCGCTATGACGTACTATCCCGTCCATGGGCATAGAGGCCCGGGTCCCATGGACAGGATAGTACGTCAGATGGCAGAAAGGGGTTAAACGCTTAGGCTGTGTGCACACGCTGCGGATTTTGCTGCGGTTCCGCAGCGGTTTTGGCCGCTGCGGACCCGCAGCAGTTTCTTCTGCGGTGTACAGTACAATGATTCCCTATGGGAATCAAAAACCGCAGTGCAGACGGTGCGGAATTTTCCGCGCGGATTATCTGCGGTTTTCAATCCGCAGAAAGAATTGACATGTCAATTCTTTCTGCGGATTCTCCTGCGGTTTGCCATCTCCTCCATTGAGGAGATGAAAAACCGCAGGGCAAAACCGCAGAGCAATCCGCAGGTAAAACCGCAGGTCTTTTGACCTGCGGTTTCACCTGCGGATTGTACAAAATCCGCGCGGATGAATCCGCACCTTTTCCGCAGCGTGTGCACACAGCCTTAGGAAACCTTTGCAGGTTTTTTTTTTGTTAATTTTTCAAATTTACTGAGATAATGACTTTTGGATTTTCATTGGCTGTAAGCCATAATCAACATGAACAAAAATAAACACTTGAAATAGATCACTCTGTTTGTAATAACACGAGTTTCACTTTTTTTTATTAAAGAACTGAAATAAATTAAACTTTTTGATTACATTCTAATTTTATGAGAAGCACTTGTACGAGTTTGGTTTAAGCAGCAGAATAGCAGCTTTTCTGCATACTCCAAAAGTATTCCATTACTGCAATGTGAATAAAACCTAAGTCTAAAGTACAAAAGTACAAGTGTATGTGTGGTTTATTGCCGAGAGAGCAGAACAATAGCTTCTCATACATTTTAATCATTAAATCTCAACAATCGAAGAAGAACTAGGAAATGAAGCAGAGAAGATATTGAGCTTCTCCAAAGACAAGTGGTCAATAGACAGTCTTTTGTAACATTGTGTAATATTGAATTGTTTGCAAAACGGGGCTGAGGGGGATACATCTCGAAATATCCCAGTATGATTGGAAAAAAAAAAAAAAAAAAAAAAAAAACACATTCAAATTTTTTTCCCCAAAGTCTAGGTAAGCAGAGTTCTGATATAATATTATTGTTCTTAGAACAATTTGATGTCTAGTCAAAGAAAAGCTATGACATCCAAATAACTGTACAGTTCTTGACAACCAGAAAATCCAAATCAATAATTGATTTCTTGATTCATGCACTTCATTACCATTATCTAGGAGTTATAAATATTTGAAAGTAATTTTTTTACTTATAAATAAATCACTACTGTAATTTATTATCACAGGGTCAGATATCGGAACTTGCAGGGTTATTCTAATCCTGGATGTTTCTGGCATATCTGTAGGATGCCCAACAAATGCTTGACAGGTGCAGATCCCACCACCGTAACCGGCATTTATCTTTGTAAGGCCCCCCCCCCCCCCTCAAAGTCCCATCAGACCTGGTGAGGAGGCCGCTGTGAAACAACACAGCTCCTCTGCACTTTTTGGTACTTCAACATAAGTGACTTGAGAATTGAGCATTCACAAAAACCTCTGCAGTCAAGAAGGGCACTTCACCAGTTAGATGGGCATTGAGGTATGTGCTATAAATGACTCATTGCTTATATAATCACCAGCCTATTCCACAATACTGAACAAAAATGGTTCTAGTCTACAGTGGGGCTCACGATCGTAATCTCAGACACAAGAATACCAGGGTCAATTTCTTACGAAGCCAATTACCCTGATTTTTTTTATGCAACACAGAAACTGGGAGAATTTACGAAAAGTTATCCTTGGGGCTCATTCAGGCGTCCTATTTTCATGTACGAATGCCATCGTGATAGTCTACGGGGCCATTCACAAGCCTGTGATTTTGAAAATTGTGGAGACATGTCTGAATTTGATCCAATGCTTGGGACACAATCGACAATGCAAGTAAATGTGTCCATGAAAAAAAAAGAAAAAAAAAAAAAAAAAAAAATCGGACCTCACTCGAATGACTGATCACAGACTGTCAGAATGGAGAAACTTTTTTTTACATTTTTAAATTTCTCCACGTATAAGAAAAACGGATGTGACTCGAACCACACTCTGATCATATTCTGGTCAGAATAATCAGTCCTTAATACTCGTACATGGAAAAATCAGCTGTGTCAATGAACTCTTGCTCAGCCCAACCTTGAGTCACCAGTGTACCTTAAAGGGGTTGTCCATTATTTTCATATTGATGACCTATTCTAAGGATAGGTTATTCATATCAGACTGATGTGGTCCCAACAACCGACACCTTCCCAATCAGCTATTGTTAGTTCCGGCAGCGTTCAGAAATGTAACAGTGTACAGGGCAGAACATCGCAGCGGATTACACTGTTTAGTCACCACTACCAGTCAGCTACAACTAGATCTTCAACTTAAAGTAGTGAACATCCACTTTCATTAAAAAGGAGAACTATAGCTACAAATTAAGGTGCCAATAGTAATTAGGCCAAGTTGACATTAGACAAGTGGTGTATGCTGGGTATTCCTTTGGGGGAGGGAAAAGACAAGTCTTCATACCAGAAAGTGGTATTCAGACATAGAGAATGAGAACATCTGGGGTAATAAGAAGGCAATCTGGGTCCATAAGGTTAAACTTTGGCCTCAGTTTGACCTCTTTTCTTTCTGTGCTCTTCTTAAAAGGGAACTTTTTAATGGATTTTTTTTTTTGAGCATCTCCTCCAATTTTGCCACTGTTCCACTGATTCTCAAACAAGTTTCCTTTTCTGTGCCCCTCTGTACTAAAGTTTTACCCCCTGTAATAAAGACGCAAATTTCCCTTCAAACTAACTGGGCGTATATCACAAAACTTTTCTGTGAACATTTGTTTTTTCTCCTTTATTAAGACAAAATAAATCTATGATACCGTATATGCCCAGTGGGTTGAAAGGAAAATTTCCTTACTTACCAAGGAAAAGGGAGGGCCCAGAATAAAGAAAAACTTTTCCAGAATCAGTAAAACAGCGGCAAATTGATGAGCTACATAGTTTGAAGTAAAACAAATTGGGTGAAAGGGCCTCTTCATGCACCCATACAATAGATTGCTAGATTGACCCTATCATTCAGCCCAACGCTATTCCTCCTGACTCCCACATACATTGGAGTTTTCGGCGTATCTCACCAAAAACAAAAAGATTGACAAATCTGAAGTCATAAATTCAGGATTCTTCTCTCCCTCGACATCATTTGTCAGGGTAGAGTCGGGATGTCCCAATATGTGACTGACTGTCAGCCAAGCCTGCCAAAATCACCATACTAGTCCATGTTTAGTATATTGTGTATTGGAACCTTAAGATTTGGGATCAAACTATGTAGTCTAGCACAGAAGGACACAAACAAAACTTAGATCATAGTTAATCCAAACTTTCAGCCTTTGGACTCAATTTGCCTCACTACAGTGAGAGGATATGTCAAGGCATGTATGAATACAGTTTTCTGGGTGTTCTTTTTAAAGAAGACCTTTCACCGGTTTTAGCATCTTAAACTGGCCACATCATTATTATTCTTTAATTACTCATCTTGGCGATATTAGCTTGTAAAATTAAGGTTATAATTTATGATAAGTCTGGGGGTGTTATCAGAGATTCTTCTCCTGGGTTGCGGATTTCTTCATCTGTATGATATTGACCAATTACAAGCAGACAGTAACACACAGGGAAAAATACAACACACCCACACAATAGTATAGAACAGTCTCTCATCTTTCTCATGTGTGAGACATGCAATGACACACAGCCCTGCTCTTATGGATTTCACAGAAGAGCTGTTCAGTGTGCAGAGCAGAGATTAATGTGATTACATATACCCTTCAGCTTTCATCTTACAGCAGTCAGTGTGGGGGATATATCAGAGCTGACAGTCCTGTGAAAGAAAAGCTGGAGTTGCAGACCAGTCTAAAATTAGACAAAGCTCATCTATACAGCCCCTCACTCCACACTTGTCATACAGGGAATGGGGTAAACATCCCCAGAAAAAAATCTTCTGTAATCCCCCTTGGACTTGACACATTATAACCTAAACTTTACAAGCTAATATCTCTGCAAAAGAGAGGAAAGATTAAAAAAAAAAAAAACTCCTCTCCAGCCATTATGGCCAGTTTAATATACTGAAATTGCCAGTTAGCGCAGTTGGTTAGAGCGTGGTGCCAATAACACCAAGGTCGCGGGTTCAATCCCCGTACGGGCCAGGAACAGCTTTTAGAAATGATTCCATGGTGTAATGGTTAGCACTCTGAATCCAGGGAACAGGCCGCCACAAGAGGTGGCGAGTTCTTCTTCCATGGAAGTCTTTAAACTGAGGCTGGACAGACATCTGTGTGGGATGATTTAGTGAATCCCGCTTTGAGCAGGGAGTTGGACCAGATGTCCCAGGAGGTTCTTTCCAACTCTACCATTCTATGCTCCTATGGTGAACAGTACTCTTTAAAGGGAGTCAATGTCCATCACCATCTGTTGAGGGAGCACAGTGTATATTTACACTATGCAATTCTGGTTAATCAATTAAATGGTCTTTTTGGTTTGCATTGCAATGATCATTGTTCTCAACAGCATATCATCCTGATTAGACCGGGAGACCAGGGCTGTGGAGTCGGTAAGCCAAACCTGCGACTCCACGACTCCGACATATATCGCTTATATTTAAGTGAAAAATTTATTGTAGTACAATGTGAACATCAGACATTTAATCATTTTTATGATACAACTACAGTAGCTGAAGAGCCTGGCGCTGCCCGGGCATAGTAACTAACTGTGGTTAGTTATAACAAATTATAATTATCCTCCATCCCATAGTCCCGTGCCCATATACCCATCATACATATCCACGATCCCATAGGCCCGTGCCCATATACCCATCATACATATCCTCCATCCCATCGTCGAGTGCCCATATACCCATCACACATCCTCCATCCCATAGTCCCATGCCCATATACCCATCATACATATTCGCCATCCCATAGTCCCGTGCCCATATACCCGTCATACATACACAGATAGAACATAATATATATTTATTGGAATACAACTTTAGAACACAAAAAACTAATAAATTGTAAATTTGTAATACACTATGCAATATCGATCACATATATACAGTGTATAATATATATACACACACATTATAAATATATACACACAGAGAGAGAGAGAGAGAGAGAGAGAGAGAGAGAGAGAGAGAGAGAGAGACCCCACTGTGTCCGCTAGGGGGGGGGCGCTGTGTGGGTGTCCCAGGACAGGCATATAAGCATTTCCAGTGTCCTGATAGGTGTAGGATGCTGAATGATCGTAATGTATCTCAAGGTGGGTGACCTTGAGATGAAGACTTGTGTATGTGTTGATCAGCAGTGATACTGCTGAGGTTTCGTGCCAATGGGTTAGGGAGAGCTACCTACAAATCCACCCAGGGGTGTGGCTAGAACTCCATAGTAAAGAATGTATGAATGCTTGTAGGACCAGTGATGAGGTCATAGCCATGTGACCCGGTGGGCGTGGCTACGGACCATATAAGGTGGCCAGGGTAGGTCACATGAGTGAATGCTGGGACCTGGTTGGTCTGTATGAAAGATCTCATCTGGGCTGAAGTGAGACTGACTGAAGGAAGATGGGTCTGTCTTCCTGTACACGTGAGACGTGTGTGTGAGAGTTCCCTCGAGGGAATGAATGTCTGCACTGAGAAGCAGCCATGAGGTAAAACCCAGACAGGGGATATAACTCTGAGGCTAGAGAACCTGTGTACTGGACATTGCACAACCTGTGTGACCACAGGATAAGCAGTGTGAAGCTCTGTCATGGACGCTATGCTGTTTATATGAACTTTCTGTTGCTGTTCCTGGTTTATGATGCCTAATAAACCGCATGGACTGTTGGAGTCATGTTAAGAAACCTGTGCCGGATGTGATTTATTGGCTACAAAGCGAGTGTCTCCAACCTTGAATGACAGCGCTACCTTACTATAAAAAATATATATATTATATATATATATATATATATATATCTATATATATATATATATCTATCTCACTATGTAAGTGGCAAAAAACAGCTTTCAACAAAAACATACTAAATAACATTTGTGCAGTCTATGAATTTGTTCTAAGAAATAGAATTGCCTCCATCAGATCCTACTTCATATGACCTCAAATCTGACCTAATAATTTTAAGGCCAGAGAACAACCTCTCTACACTAACCTGGGTTGGAGACAAAGCCGTAACCACATGGGCATCATCTCTAACAATTTCCGGGTATAAATTAATTACCTCATGCACAGTCAGTTTTGATGAATGGTTGAATTTTTCTATTTCTTTGAGAGCAAGTGAAACATTTTGCTGAAATATGGTCCATCTGCTTGCTATAGGAGACGGAGTGAAAACTTTTTCCTTGCGGCAACGCTTTACCTACTCCATGTCATCCAAATACTTGTCAAAGTCAAACTCCTCATCTGATGATAATGAAGCTATGGCAGCAGTAGCACTGTCAGGACCCAAATCCTCTTGCGCCTGGCAGTCCTCCTGTGGCCACTCATCTTAACTGCTACCTCAGTCAGAGCTTCTTTTCCTTTAGTAAGCTGTTGATCATCAAGCAGTTGTTAGGAACGGCGGAACGCACTAAATAAAAATAATAAAGTGCGTTCGTCGCTCGGGGTCAACCATGCAGTAGGTGTTACAACCGCTGCTGAGTAATGGCAGACGAGCAATATGGCGATATAATGCGCACGGGTTCAACTTCACCCGAAGTGCGCAGAGCGGGCTCTGTTCACACACAGAAGCGCCGCAACAAAAACATACAAAAAGGCTGAGCCTGTTAGAGTCACAGGCCTCAGGTAAATGCACACACGGTATAAGGTCACAGGAGCAGGAACTAAGACAGAGGGGCTGCGTCGGTCTAGACCTACTGTGTGTGCGGCGTCGCTACTGCGAACACCAAGAAGGGCTGCAACTGCAGTGCGGCGCAGGACACTGCCACTGGACGACACAGCTACAAAGCAGGCGCTATGTCGGACGCTAGCGCAGAGGTGCGGTGTGCACAGAGGCCTAAGGCTTGCCACAGACTACTGAACTAATTCCCTAAAAACATGCGTAATATCAGAGGGAAGGGGTTTCATAATAAGTCAGTCACCAGAATCATACATCTGTCACCATTCACACATAGCAGTATAGTCTATACTAGCGCATGGCGGAACGGCCATGCGCGCTTTTTAGAGCAGCCGGGACCTTCCGGAAGCTTCCAGATCTCTGAGATGGACCAATGAGATCTGGAGCAGGACCTGAGCACATGACTCCCGATCTCCAATGGGAAACCGTCTCATGAGCATGCTCAGTTGGAGGACAGAGAGACTTAGCCCCTGGAGAGATTTGCTGCAAGGCAATCTCCTCTGCGGTAGATAAAGAGCAAGAGACCGCAGAATGTAAGGCTCTGGATTTCTGCAGAGCAGACGCAGGAACCTGACTCCTAACAGCAGTATACGATGACTTGGGTCCACAAACAGCTGCCAAAAAAATTTTATTTTCCAATAGCTGTGTCTCGCTCCGTTTTATTAAAGCAGCAATGTCATCTCCGATTAAACCACCTCTTTGGGCCAGGCAAAATAGCAAGTTCTTCCTCTCCTTTATGAAAATGCCAGGAGTTAAATCCTCAGCTTGCAATTTTTTTGTCACGGTAAATGGGTGATTAAGCAATTCCTTCAATTCAGCCACCTGTGTCCATTGACCTTCATTTAGGGTTACCGTCATATCTATAAGAAACGGTTTTAGTTCAAGCAATCGCTCAATCATTAAATAAGTACTGCCCCACCGAGTGGCTTGATCAACAATTGCCCCTTTCCCAGCACGTCTCTTCAAGATGGAATCAATTTTAGGGGTTCTGGCGGCAATAACCAATTTCCTCACTTTTCCAATCAGATTTCCAGCATGTCCCTCTTGCAGACTATCTCTTATTGCCAGCTGCAGCGTGCGCACAACACAGCGCATATGATGAATTTTAAAGTGTTTTGAAGCAGCTTCAACAAGATCATCTATTTCTACAGTATAATTTTGCCGTTCTTCAGCTGTAATATCTGTTTGTTCCTCAGTTACATGAACAGCACTGTGGCCTTCCATCTCAAACATACTGAATCCTAAATTTCCTTCTAGCTGTTGTTCATTACTCTCATTCATCATTTTAATTGTACTTATGTTTGAAGCATTGTCCATTACAATAGCAAGAACCTGTTCTTGTGTGAATGTAGCCTTAGATCAGGAATAGAACAGCCATTTATAGGACATTTCATAACTTTCCCAAATTCCTATGAAAAAATATTCAGCACATTCTGCATTGAACTACTGTACCCAATTTATTACATATTTTAGGAGTCGGTCCATTTTATACTGACTCCGACTCCACCAAAATGAGCACCGACTCCACGACTCCGACTCCACAGCCCTGAGGGAGACTGCATATCAGATGTTTAAACAAGCTATTAAATGACCACCAACTAGAAAAAAAAAATGTTGATCACCGATCGATAAACACTGCTAGTGAGCTGGTGGAAATGCACCTACAAATGGTCATCTCAGCCAGCCGAAATCTAATCTAAGGCCGGGGTCACACTGGCGATTAAATCGGACGAATGCAAAAAAATCGCACTGCATTCGTCCCAATGTTATTCTATGGGGAAGCTCCCATCATACGATTTTTGATCGGATCCGATCCTCGGACCGAGACAATCGCAGCATGCTGCGATTGTCACCGATTTTCGGATCGGATTAGACAATACAAGTCTATGGGGGCGAGAAAAAATAGGACCAAAAACGGACCAGATGTGTGACTTGCGATAAAATTGCACCCGGTGACCTTTAGCAAAAGCCGGCAATTCTTGCAATACAGTAAAATCACAGAGACCGGTTAAATAAAGAATGAATAGATCTAGACATATATATATATATATATATATATATATATATATATTTTATACATGTCAGAGACACAGTTATACATATATTTCGAACTCATACAGTTCATCATAGCAGAATAGCCGCAGAAACATTAGCCGGCTTTTGTATAACTATTCTCCTGCCCGACATGAAATGACACATGATTTACATATAGTTAACCATTTCATTTCATGTGTTTTTTGTTATGCCTATCACAATTAATTAGATGAGGGTTTGTGGGTAAAATTTCGGACTTGTAGGGGTTAATTCGCTGTATTAAATTGCGGGGACTCCCTGCAGCCTCAGTGACGTCAGCAGGAGTCCCTGCTATTTCATACAACGAATTAACCCCTTAAATTGTCTCTCTATGACATGTATAATATATATATATATATAGATAGATATAGATATAGATATAGAGAGAGAGAGAGAGAGAGAGAGAGAGAGAGAGAGAGATCTATTCATTCTTTGTGTGCGGAAACCTGTCATTGGGCTCCATTATATGTCCATTTAGCTACCCTGCGAGAAAACCTCGCCAGACGGATGTCAAGTGGATCCTTACATGTGAAATCGCATCAAATATAAAAAAAAAAAAAAAAAAAAAAATCGCATCAAAAACGGATCAATGGTTAAGATACCTTTGTGCGATTTCGAACCGTTAAAACGGGACCTTTTTTTAATGGTTGTGTGTGACTCCAGCCTAATATGTATAAAGGCCCCGTCACACACAGCGAGATCCCTGATTTTGTGACACCACAGCGATCTCGCCAGCAACATCGCTGTGTGTGACATGGATCAGCAACCGCCCCCCCCTGCCGGGTATCGCTGATCGCGCTCCAACGTCCTGGGTCATTTTTTGATCGTTGGACTCCCGCTGGCCAGCGCACATCGCTGCGTGTGACAGCGAGAGACCAACGATCAGCGACGCTGGGAGCTGGTTTCCAAAGTAAACAGCGGGTAACTAAGAGCCGCGTGGCTCTTATATACCCGCTGTTTACACTGGAAACCAGCTTGCTCACTGGTCCTGATCGCTGGTGGGTCTGTCTATGTGACAGCTCACCAGCGATCAGCTAACTAAGTCCCAGCGATACCATCCACGTCGGATGGTTGGTGGAATCGCTGGGGCATTGATAGGTGTAACGGGGCCCTTAGTCTCTAAAGGCCCCCCCACACACATTAGTCCAATGTCAACTGATTGGGCATGTTCTCCCAGAGATAAGCTGCTGCCAGACATGTCTGGCGACGTCTCTCTCAGAGGACACAGTCGGTTCTGCCAAATGAGTGCAACCAGTGTATGGTTGTTGGAGGATCACTCGGCCTACAGACATCTACTGCATATGGTGGTCTTAAGAAAGAGTGCAATGTTCTAGTGAAGTTCAGACCTTGCAAACAGTGATGGAAATTAGTGGTTGTTGTAACATCTGTGTATAATAACAGGTTGGAAAACATGTAATAGCAGATTCCACTTTTTTGGGTTGTGCTCATTTATAATCAGCCTTCACTATGTACAGTGGGGAAAAAAAGTATTTAGTCAGTCAGCAATAGTGCAAGTTCCACCACTTAAAAAGATGAGAGGCGTCTGTAATTTACATCATAGGTAGACCTCAACTATGGGAGACAAACTGAGAAAAAAAAATCCAGAAAATCACATTGTCTGTTTTTTTTTCCATTTTATTTGAATATTATGGTGGAAAATAAGTATTTGGTCAGAAACAAGCAATCAAGATTTCTGGCTCTCACAGACCTGTAACTTCTTCTTTAAGAGTCTCCTCTTTCCTCCACTCATTACCTGTAGTAATGGCACCTGTTTAAACTTGTTATCAGTATAAAAAGACACCTGTGCACACCCTCAAACAGTCTGACTCCAAACTCCACTATGGTGAAGACCAAAGAGCTGTCAAAGGACACCAGAAACAAAATTGTAGCCCTGCACCAGGCTGGGAAGACTGAATCTGCAATAGCCAACCAGCTTGGAGTGAAGAAATCAACTGTGGGAGCAATAATTAGAAAATGGAAGACATACAAGACCACTGATAATCTCCCTCGATCTGGTGCTCCACGCAAAATCCCACCCCGTGGGGTCAGAATGATCACAAGAACGGTGAGCAAAAATCCCAGAACCACGCGGGGGGACCTAGTGAATGAACTGCAGAGAGCTGGGACCAATGTAACAAGGCCTACCATAAGTAACACACTACGCCACCATGGACTCAGATCCTGCAGTGCCAGACGTGTCCCACTGCTTAAGCCTGTACATGTCCGGGCCCGTCTGAAGTTTGCTAGAGAGCATTTGGATGATCCAGAGGAGTTTTGGGAGAATGTCCTATGGTCTGATGAAACCAAACTGGAACTGTTTGGTAGAAACACAACTTGTCGTGTTTGGAGGAAAAAGAATACTGAGTTGCATCCATCAAACACCATACCTACTGTAAAGCATGGTGGTGGAAACATCATGCTTTGGGGCTGTTTCTCTGCAAAGGGGCCAGGACGACTGATCCGGGTACATGAAAGAATGAATGGGGCCATGTATCGTGAGATTTTGAGTGCAAACCTCCTTCCATCAGCAAGGGCATTGAAGATGAAACGTGGCTGGGTCTTTCAACATGACAATGATCCAAAGCACACCGCCAGGGCAACGAAGGAGTGGCTTCGTAAGAAGCATTTCAAGGTCCTGGAGTGGCCTAGCCAGTCTCCAGATCTCAACCCTATAGAAAACCTTTGGAGGGAGTTGAAAGTCCGTGTTGCCAAGCGAAAAGCCAAAAACATCACTGCTCTAGAGGAGATCTGCATGGAGGAATGGGCCAACATACCAACAACAGTGTGTGGCAACCTTGTGAAGACTTACAGAAAACGTTTGACCTCTGTCATTGCCAACAAAGGATATATCACAAAGTATTGAGATGAAATTTTGTTTCTGACCAAATACTTATTTTCCACCATAATATGCAAATAAAATGAAAAAAAAAAAAACAGACAATGTGATTTTCTGGATTTTTTTTTCTCAGTTTGTCTCCCATAGTTGAGGTCTACCTATGATGTAAATTACAGACGCCTCTCATCTTTTTAAGTGGTGGAACTTGCACTATTGCTGACTGACTAAATACTTTTTTTCCCCACTGTAGCTTTCCTTACCCTGACTTCCAACAAGGCAATCTACAAGTGGGTTGGATTTTTAAAGGTGAATTTGCAATTGAGAAAACAATAGGAGGAAGACACCAAGGAATTGGCATAAATACACAATTACAGTCATGTGGAGAGATAAGTGAATAATAGCATAGAATTAATGTTTAAACATGACATTTGAAGACAAGAGTGGGCGTCAGCAAATGGTCTGCATTGTATTTTTAGCCTTCGAAGTCTGGAAAAGCGTTGTGCACTACATCTGTTGCTAGAAAGCGTGCTATTTTTTTTTTTAAGGTCTGGTACAATTACATTTAATGTGATGATAGATTTTCTGTAAAAATCAACTTGTGCTTACGCCTTTATGCTTCAAGTCCACAATACATGGTTACTAATTCCAGGCTTGCTCTGTGAATATGCACACAAGGGCCAGTAGAATAGTGATATAATTTGGTAACAGATCAGATCGCTTTACCATTGTAGTCATCAATTCTCCACAACATCTGCTACTAAGTTAGATGGCAACCATAGGAGGCATGGACCACTGAAGACCATAGGAGGCATGGACCACTGAAGACCATAGGAGGCATGGACCACTGAAGACCATAGGAGGCATGGACCACTGAAGACCATAGGCTGTTTAGGTTATACTGGATCTTGCAGACAAAATTTTGGTACCTGTTTTCTGAATTGGATAATTATTTAATTAATTATAATTAAAGGGAATCGTGAAAAATGGGCTCCCATTAGTACCCAGCATTTCTGCATGATCCTAGAAACAAATATTAGAAATGTTGCCGAGAACATAGGAGCTAAACTCCCGCTGATCTGCTCAATCTTCAGCTGGTACTTAGCCACACCACCCTGGCTTAGGGGAGCGAGGAATAGTGATGGTCCCATTGCATACAGGAAAGGTTTTGCAAGTTGTTTTAGTTTTTAACAGCTCCACGCAGGACCTGAATGACCTCCTGTGATATAAAGAACTAGTCTTTAGATCTTTTTCAGCTTTGATTGTAATACAGACATACATGTTCCCTTAGCAAAAAATTGGGTATATGAGAATTGAACGAGGGAAGCCGTTTTATAACCCGTTCCAGCCATGGCCAATAACAGTTTTTGCGTTTTAGTTTTTTCCTCCCCTTCTTTCAACAGCTATACCTTTTTATTTTTTTCTCCAAAGACGAATGACAGCTGGCCAATGAGCACATGGAATAACACGCCTCCATGCCCGCAAGCAGTTAATGCCACTGACAGAACGACAGACATTTAACAGGTTAACAGTCATTAATGGAGTCTGGCTCCACCAGGGCTGTGGAGTCGGTAAGCCACAGTTGCAACTCCGACTCCTGGATTTTATCAGGCTCCGACTCCGACTCCGACTCCTTCATAAATGGCCAATTCATAACAACAAATTTACTGTTGTAAAATATTAAACATCGTGCTTATTCAGTTTCTCACCATCATATAAGTAATCAGACCACTTAGAGCAAAAACTACATTTATTAGAATACAATTAGAATATAGGAAATAACTTTTATAAATTTTTCTAAACTGTAAGTAAATATGCAATAAACACTTTTATGCAGTTAATAAGAAGAAATCTATAAATTTGTCCTCAGAAAAAGTATTGCCTCTGTCAGATCCTCCTTCATGGATGCCCTCAAATCTGATCTAATTATTTTGAGAGCAGAGAACAACCTCTCTACACTAACTTGTGTTGGTGGCAAAGCAGTAACCACTCGGGCAACATCTCTGACAATGTCAGGATACAGAGGAATCGCTTGTTGCACTGTTATTTTTGATGAACGGTCAAATTTCTCAATTTCTTTTAGTGCACATGAAAAATTCTGCTGAAATGTACTGGCTGTGTTCCTTGATGGGGATGACTCTTCTTCTATGCGGGAACGCTTTGCACGGTCCTTGTGATCCAAATATTTTTTTAAATTAAATTCTTCATCAGTTGATGATGAGGGTGAAGATGTGGCAGGACGACCAAATTCTTCTTGTTCCTCCTGACTGTTCTGCAACCCTTTCATCCTTACTGCTATTTCAAACAGAGCTTCTTTTCCTTTACTTAGCTGTTGATCATCTAGAAGAATCCGATGCATTGGGTCTACATAAACAGCTGCCAAAAGAATGTTATTTTGTAATAGTAGCTCCTCTCTCCGTTTCATTGATGTAGCAATGCCACTTGCAATTAACCCTCCTCTTTGGGACAGGCGAAACATCAGGTTCTGCCACTCCTTTAAGAAAATACCTGGAGTTAAGTCCTCTGCTTGTAATTTTTTAGTCACTGTAAATGGGTGCTCTAGCAATTTTTCCAGCTCAGTCACCTGATTCCACTGACTTTCATTTAGCGTCAGTTGAGGGTTAGCCATGTCTACAAGAAAGGTTTTCAGTTCAACCAAGCTCTGAATCATTAAGTAAGTACTGCCCCATCGTGTGGCTTGATCAATAATTGCCCCTTTTCCAGCACGTCTCTTCAAAATTGAGTCAACTTTAGGGGTTCTGGCAACAGTAGCCAATTTTCTCACCTTGCCAATCAGTGCAGCAGCATGTCCTTCTTGCAGAATGTCTCTTATAGCCAGCTGTAGCGTATGCACAACACAGCGCATGTGATGAATGAAAGAACATATTGACACAGTTTCAACAAGATCATCTAAACTATCATGTTGCTGTTCATCTGAAGCAACTTCAGTTTGCTCCTCAGTTACAATACTGTGTTCCTTTATTTCATACATTTCTGTGTCTGTGGACCCAGGATGTTCTTCTAGCTGCTGGTCACCATCATTACTCTCATTCATTAGCTTAATAGTACTTATCATATTTGAAGCATTGTCAGTTACGACAGAAAGAACTTGCTCTTTTTTAAGTTCATAGTCTTGCAGAACCTTTTCCACCAAGACCTGGAGAAACTCACTGGTGTGATGAGCTTTGGTGTCTTTTACTGCCAATGTCTTGGTAACTATTTCATTTTTGTCACAAACAAATCGGACATTGATGGCAAAATAGTTCACTCTGTGATGTGTGCAGGCATCCATTTTAAGAAACAGAAAGCGTCCCTTGAGAGTTTTTTAAGTTCTTCCTTTTGTTTAAAAGCTTCTTCGATTACTAATTTTCTAATACTCTCTCTCTCCAGAGAAACACCAAGCTTGCGGGCCATTTCCCCATTCAGACACATAAAAGCTGGTCGTGAAAATAATGAAATAGGCACACTATCCTTTACAACAAGCTCTATGATCTGTTTTTTAAATGTATCTACTGTCATTGTCACAGTAACTTTGTCACTGACAAAATATCTTGCAACTGATGGCTGCAAAGTTCTCTGCTCCTTTGTTTGGCTGGAAGAGCTGGGCACTGGTTTATTGGTTTGGATGCAGTCTCTCATCCACTGCTTTCAGTACTTCTGGATGAAAGCGCTGTAAATGTCTCTTTAGATTAGAAGCTCTGGTAGGAGCATTTTTATCTTTGCCTGAATATGCACTCATCTTGGCTTCACATCATTTGTTTTCATCTGGATCATTTGTCATACACTGACAGACATAATGTTTTCTATCTTGAGTGATGGTGAAATGTTCAAATACAGCTGATTTAATGTGATGCTTCTTTGACATTCTCAGGTTTTTAATTCTGCATTCACAATCCAAATGACAATTGTTTTTCCTAAAAACAATTGTACAAAATTATTGCCAGGTCGTACAACTGATATAGTGGTCAGTAATACTGTTATTATTCCTCATGTACTCACAGTTAACTGATGCAAAGTTTGTTGAAAGGATACTTCTTACAGTCTTCCTCTTCTGAGTAGCAGGCAGCTGTGAGATGCTTGGAAGATAGAGGAGGAGCTTTGCTACTAAGAATTTGCAACACATTTTCACTTTCAGTTTCATACATTGTAAGTAGGGGGGTTGGGGCAGCATGAGGTTAACCAAGTATAAGATTAGATAAGGGCAGTGGAGAACAGTGACACACAAGAAGTAAGAAATGTCTATCTCCAGCAGAACTGCTTATCACTGTTGTTCATAGTTTGATAGAACATATATATTTGAGTAACATTTATAAAATTCATATGAAAGTTCAATTATGAAATATTAATACATTTTTTTAAAAGCTGGAGTCGGAGTCGGTACATTTCTACCGACTCCAACCAAAACTAACTCAGACTCCGACTCCACGACTCCGACTCCACAGCCTTGGGCTCCACCCACATAAGTTAGAGGCAAATACTGGCTGTGACATGTAGCCATTATTCTGCTGGGCATGGGGCAGGCTCAGTCTGTGAGCCCGCTCCATACAACCACTTGTGCTGTACAAGTGGGTGGCGGAAAGGGGTAAACATTTTTGCACCAGATAGAAATATTAAGATTAATTCTTAAATGTTAAATTTGTGTGAGGTCAAACTTCGTAAAAAGAATTTTACCAATTTGCAACAGTTTGATAGCACAAAACTTTGTTACATATGGGTCAACACAGTTGTTCAGTGGTTAGCTCTATTGCTGGAATATGTTGACACTATATAAAAAAATAAACTAAATAAAAGTTTTGTAAATATAGCATTTATTATATAAAATGACAATCCTTAGGATATTCAATATAAGATCCAGGGGACTCAGACACTGGCCACCTTTGCCGATCAGCCATTTGCAGCTCCGATGCCTGCTATAGCATGTACGGTAATTACAATAATTGCTTGCTTTTATTGTAATGCTAATCGTTGTTCCAGAGCTGTTCTTTCCTTTTCTAAGGGCCCCCCATACAACGTCGGGTAAGCTCTCCAATAAAAAACAAGTTGAGACGACGGTCTAATGTGTATGTCTGATGTCGGACTGCCGACGGCATTGCTTTCCCTGAGATAAAACGTGTGTCAGGGGCTCTCTCAGAGAACAGAGGAGTGATCGGACGAGCACGCGCTACTGCGTATGGGAGTGTTGGCAGAGATGGCTGTAGACCGACGATTGGCCAAAGCATCAATCGGCTGATGTGAATGGCCAGCCTCACTATTTTCACACTTGTGAACAGGCACCTATCTACCCATTTGTACTGGACAAGTTTTTAGGACAGCATAAAAGATACGAGCAATGACAATAGTGGCATCATGTGATGACATGACAATGACTAATTTACAAATATGTGGCCTTATGAGAGATCTTATTCACGGGTGGAATAATTCTGAGATTGCACTGGTGGCATTTGGCGTCAATTCGGAGAAACCATTTGTGTTGAACTATATAAAATGGTTCTTGGTCATTTGTTAACTGCACAAAGTTTGAAAACTAATATTTTATAATAATCCTAGTTTGCAATTGGGTTTTGAATAATTTTTCTTGCAACTGTAAAGTATAAGACAGATTTTCTCCTTGAACGTTGCATATGGTTTACAATAGATCTGACTCCTGACTTCACAAACATGGCAAATCCAAAGATTTGTGTCTGGGAAGAAGTCAGGAGCACATTCACTTACTAATCGATTTGTATCTAGCTTTGCTGAAGAGGAAACCCTAGCATCGGCTACACATTACAGCGCTCATCTGCCCTGTACTGTCACAGAATACGCCTGCTGCATGAAATGCAATATTCTACCAATATGATGGATGTAAGAACAGCTGAGTGCCACTTCCTCTCCGGGATTCTGTGTGAGGCGCCGCCATTCCATCCGCCCAAACACATACTTGTGTCAGGTCAGAGCCCACACTGTGGCTTCCTTGGTGCCTTTGTGTGCCAACAATTTGAGAGAACAGCTGAAGTCCTCTGCAGTGCCATGGCAATGATTGCTGAATGCCGAGAGCTTCTGCCAGACAAAAGCAGACGTTCAGAACATTAAAAAAAGTCCTTAAAGGCAGTGTGTCATCAATAAAGTGCATTTTACATCTAGCTGTATGGGGATAGAGGGATTTAGCCCCTAGAAAATTTTAATAGCACTATACATTTTAGTGGTACAGTGATTGGGAAAATTAGTTTTCAATCAATTGCAAATGAGGGGTTTGGGATGCACTTTTGGCATGGCCAAAGGCTCAGTGCACCATTACACTCTCCTAATTAGCATTTTGGAGACATCCTCCCCTTATGATTGACAAGAGAGCGCTGCCTGAACTCAACCTGTCCATGTGCGCACCAACACTGCCTGAGCCTGGGTGAATGCGCGCAGTATGTCAATACCAGCAAATCATATCTTCCCCTTTCTCCTCTCTGACGCCGCTTGCGCTCTACACTTCCAGGTGTAGCAGGTGAACCAGAAGCAAGGAGAGAGAATGCACCCATGCAGACTGTGTGAACGCTGCCACTGACACTGTATGTGCAGCTAAGCGCAGGCAGCAACAGTGCGCATACACAGACACACCGGCTAAGTTAAGGCACTGCTCCTTCTGGGCAAGCGAGCACGGTCAAACAGAAGCGGGGCAAGTGACCAAAACTCTAATTGAGTTAGCGTAACGGGATATTCTTGGACACGATATAGGTGCGCTGGAGCCCCATGACTTGCTATTCAATTCAAAATAATTTTCTGTACCACTAAAAAGTCCCCTATGCAACCATACAGCTAGCTCAATATACAATTTAGGGATGACAGACATGAAAGAATTTTGCCCATTTCAATAAGTAATGTGACTGCAGAGTTTAATCCATTTACAAAAGGTATAGAAATATAAGAAAAGAGCAGCAAAACAAAAAAGTCAACAAGCAGTGTCCCAAGCTGCACATACACATTACATTGTAGAATTATGGAGTGTTACAGTTGGAGGGACCTCCAGAGTCATCGTGTCTAACCCCCTGCTCAAAGCAGGATTCACTTAATCATCTCAGACAGATGTCTGTCCAGCCTCTGTTAGAAGACTTCCATTGAAGGAGAACTCACCACCTCTCGTGGCAGCCTGTTCCACTCATTCATCACCCTCACTGTCAAAAAGTTTCTTCTAATATCTAATCTGTATCCTCTCCCTTTCAAATGTGCTGCTGTGCAGCTACATAACCCAACATCTACCAGAACATCCATTTTTTATACTACGCATATTTTGGAATTTAACAGAAAAAAAAACCCTCTGTATGGCTGTATATAGTGGTACAGAAAAAAAAAAAAAAAAAAAAAAAAAAACACATTATGGAACACCTTACGCTTAATGATAGAGTAGAAAAAAAGGGGGATGTTGTTCAAAAATGGGAGGAGAACATTACGGTTGTGGTAAGTGCACATATAACCCAATTTAGTATAACCCAATTCAGCGGAGTCAATGAAATAGTCCGCTATGCCCGGTGTCCTTTTTGTGGGAGATGTTTCTCAAAGTAGAAAAGGATGTAGGTCACCAGTAAAGCAAGGTACTTTGTCAAGTATGAAAAAAACCTCTTCAAACAGAAACCATCAAGTCCATATGAAATTGGAAGCCTGTGCAGATACAGGATTGCTCCTTAGAAGTCTATATGAAAGTAATTTGGTGTAATAAGGTTTTGTATATGCGCCCAAATGTTGGCAAATCCTATTACACAGGATATGCCAACAATCTAATGTGTATGGGGAGCTTCCAACTGACCCCAGATGGTGGATATGGAGATAAACTGATGTTCTCATCTACACTATTAAATAAACATGCACGCTTGGCCAAGTCATATCGTGTCTTACATCTGAAGCCCTGGAAAGCGTGATGACGGTAAAACGAAATGAGATCCAGTCTTATGTATGGAAATCTTTAATGAAAACAATTTTTGGAAAATAAGTTCTGCAATAACAAACTCCCTGAAACCTAGAAGGATATGGATTACTAGTTTGCATACCCTTCTTCATAGGCAGGACTCGCACATAAATACCTATGAACATCTCATGTCCATAGATGAGGTGTCAGCAACCAAACATCCACCGCTGCCACGACCCTGTTGATCATCAGTCTCACAACTAGGGGACCTAGTGTAGACTGGACACCCTACATTTATTCGGTAAAGCCCTATTCACATATACATGTGTCACGGTCCGAGTATGGACTACGATTCACAGACCGGCCACGGATCTCACAACCTGAACTTCACCGTCTCATTTATGCCTAGGAGGCTGTCAAGTTTGGGTTAAGAGACCCGCGGCCGGTTCGTACTTGGACCGTGACAAACTGAACGTGTGATTGCAGCATAAAGAGAACACCCAATATCGTAAAAATATATTACCTTTTATTTCTTGTCATCAAAGCTGCAGATGGCAGTGGTCCTACTTCTCACTGCTAAACTGGTCTTTTACGTTCTACGGGAAGTAGAGCGGAAAGCATCAGAAAAAGGTTTCTGGGGGTAAAAAAAAAAAAAAAAAAACAATTAGAATTTTTAAACCAGTTCTAACAACCTGACATACAATAAGACTTCTCAAAGAATGGAAACATGGAAGAAGCAGTCTTATATTAGACTCCTAAAAACAAGATATTCACTTAGCGTGGGAGGTGGGAATTGCCAAAACAGAGGAACACAATTTTTTTTTTCATTGTCGTGTAGGTGTGTGTGAATGTGTTCACATTCTGTTCGGATGAACCCAAGATACAATCGTTTAATTAACTGGTACAAATCAATGACATGGCAGAGACTGATCCAAGTAGCCGTATTTCCAAGGCAGTGCGGCTACACGAACTATGACAAATAGAATAAAAGCCAACTAATAATTAATCTGTAGACTGACTGCATCACGAAGCATTAACAACTAGCCACTAACAAAACACACTTCAGTCTCAAGTTTTCCTTGTGCTTTAAACTTCAAGACGAAGTCAAATAGTTTAAGACAATGAACCAAGTTAATAAGAGGAGGAAATCAATGTAAGTGAAGCGGTAGCCATTGTGCTTCTGGGACTTTGAAGACTAATTTTACCAAATGATGAATGTTAGCGCTAATGCTCACGAATATAGAGATGGGAATGGCCAGTCTAAATGATTTCAGCCTAAGGGATTTATTAATGGTTAGCCAGCAGGGAGGATGTCTAGACCAGCAAGAAGCAGTATAATGCAATGAGTCTTAATGCTGCTGCACTGCGTTGGGGTTTCCATCAAAATCACAGAAAAACTGGATTCGGACAGAACCCTAGGAGAGCAATTTAGTATAGCAGAAGGGGTCACTTTGGGCTCCATTTTTGCCTTTGTCCCAGTCCTTTTAGGTAGACAAAAAGCACATTTTATTGAGTGCACCTAACAAAGACAGATAGTGCTGGAACAGAGGCAAATGGAGTCCAAAGCCACTTGATCTGCCCAACTGCTCTAAATAGATCTGTCCGAATTCCATTTTTGCAGAGTTTAGATAGAAACTAGCAACCTACATCAAAAAGAAATTCCAAAATTTAAATCAAATAGCCCATGAATACAACCATATGTACAGTTGTTCTCAAAAGTTAACATACCTCGGCAGAATATTTGCTTTCTTGGCCTTTTTTCAGAGAATATGCACGATAACACCAAAACTTTTTCTCCGATCATGGTTAATGGTAGCGTGAAGCAAACTACTGTGTTTTCTCTTATTAAATCATAATGATAACCCAAAACATCCAAATTACCCTGATGAATAGTTTATACACCCTGGTGATTTTGGCCTGATAACATGCACAGAAGTTGACACAAATGGGTTTGAATGGCTACTAAAGGTAACATCCTCACCTATGACCTGTTTGCTTGTAATCAGTGTGTGCATAAAAACTGGGTGAGTTTCTGGGATCCAGACAGACTCTTGCATCTTTCATCCAGCCACTGACATTTCTGGATTGTGAGTCATGGAGAAAGCAAAAGAATTGTCAACGGATCTACGGGAAAAGGTAGTTGAACTGTAGAAAACAGGAAAGGGATACAAAAAGGATATCCAAGTAATTGATAATGCCAGTCCGCAGCGTTCAAACTGTGATTAACAAATGGAAAATCAGGGGCTCTGTAAAAACGAAACTACGGTCAGGTAGACCACCAAAAATTTCATCCACAACTGCCAGGAAAATAGTTCAGGATGCCAAGAAAAACCCACAAACAATATCAGCTGAAATACTGGACTCTCTGAAGACTAGCAGTGTGGGTGTTTCAAGATGCACAATAAGGAGGCACTTGAAGAAAAATGGGTTGCATGGTCATGTCGCAAGAAAGCCATTAATGCACAAATGCCACAAAGTATCTCACCTACAATACACAAAACAGCACAGAGAGAAGCCTCAAAACTTATGGAACAAGGTAATCTGGAGTGCTGAGAGGAAAATTTAACTTTTTGGCAGCAACCATAAACATTACATTTGGAGAGAGGTCACCAAGGCCTATGATGAAAGGAACACCATTCCTACTGTAAAGCAGTGAGGTGGATCGGTGATGTGGGAATATGAGCTACAAAGGCACAGGAAACTTGATCAAAGTTGAAGGAAAGATGAATGCAGCAAGTTCTCAGCAAATTCAAGAACCTCATCCACAACTACCACAAAAGACTTGAAGCTGTCATTGATGTTAGAGGGGGCAATTTAAAAAATGGGGTATGTAAACTTTTGATCAGGGTCATTTGGATGTTTTGGGTTGTCATTATGATTTAAAAAGAGAAAACACAGTAGTTTGACAATAAATGGCTTCACCCAACCACAACCATGAGTGGAAATAAAGTTTTCGTATCATTCATATTCTCTGAAAAAGGCCAATAAAGCAAAAATTCTGCCGATGTATGTAAAGTGGCTTTTTTTGCTAGGTTCACTAGATGCTAAATCTAACCTGCAATTATGATTCTCCAGGTCATTAAGAGTTCATAGACACCAAACATGTCTAGATTCTTTTTTATCTAAGTGGTGTGGTGAAAAAAAAATCCAAACTTAAAAAAAAAATTATAATTGTGCCATCTTCCGATACCCGTGGCGACTCCATTTTTCGTGATCTCTTTGTGACGGCCATCTGCGAATCTGGGCTGCAGTGGGGACAGCACCCCGAGTAACCCCGAGACCCTTAACCCCTATACAGGGATCTGGAATTGTAGCAAGGCCCAGGAGGTAGCTGTCTAGATTAGCAGTGGACCAGAGCAGGACGGCCACCAAGGGGTCAAAACTAAAACTCGTAATCAAGGTCAGGATGCAGGAGTCTGAGACCAGGGCGCAGCAGAGGCACGAAATCAGCAGACAGAAGGAGAGTCAAAAGTCCAGGCCAGGGTCAGTAAAACCAGGAGGGCAGCGAGGTACAGAATCAGCAGGCAGAAGGACAGTCAGGAATCCAAGCAAAGGTCAGCGTCAAAAAGTCGGAAGAGAGGCGGAGGTACAAAAACGGCAGGCAATAGAATGGTCAAGAATCCAGGCTGTGGTCAGAGTATACACTATAGCAATTCACACAGTAACACGCAGGTGAAGCAAGAATATATCCGGCGGCTTGCAAGACCAGTCCCCAGGTACTTGAGGGATCAGGTCCTCCCTCACAGGTTCCCGGCCCGATGATGTAACCAGGACCGCCCCCGGACCGGGCCAGATGGACATGCAGTAAGCCCTACATGACTGACAGAGGGGCGGAGCCTGCGCTCACCAGATGCCTGCGCAGGAGCACCCTCTCTGCCACCACCCTCACCCTGGAGCGAACCACGGCGCCTCCCAGTGGCTGAGGCAGGAACAGCCGTCCCTGAGTCCGACGGCGACGTGACGGTCCGGCGCCCCCGAGTGGCCGAGACCGGAACTGCAGGCCCTGAGTCTGGCAGTGAAGTCCGGCGCCTCCTAGTGGCCGACGCCGGAACAGCAGGCCCTGAGTCTGGCTGCGACGTGACACTCTTGATGGATGATGGGTTATTTTTTGGGCACCAAGTTGATGTTTTTAATGATACCATTTTGGTGCAGATAAGTTCGTTTGATTGCCCATTATTGTATTTTAATACAATGTCGCGGTGACCAAAAAAAAAAATTCTGGTGTTTTTACTTTTTTCTCGCTATGCCATTTAGCGATCAGGTTAATCCTTTTTCTTTATTGATAAATTGGCAATTCTGAACGCGGCGATACAGAATATGTGTATGTTTTGATTTTTTTATTGTTTTATTTTGAATTTGACGAAAGGGAGGGTGATTTGAACTTTTATATTTTTTTTATATATTTTTAAACACTTTTTTTTTTTTACTTTTGGCATGCTTCAATGGTCTCAATGGGAGACTAGAAGCTGCCACAACCCGATCGGCTCTCCTACATTGAGGCGACGATCAGTTTGACTCTATGTAGTAGAATTACTCACCTGTTATGAGCGCCGACCACTGGGTGGCGCTCACAGCAAGCCTGCAATGACAACCACAGAGGTCTCCAGGAGACCTTGGGTTGTCATGCCGACACACCGGTGACCCGCGATCACGTCACGGGGGTCACCGGTGAGCGGATTTCAGGCGCGATTGCTGGAAGCGCTTGTTAAATGACGTAGTCAGCGTTTGACAGTGGCATTTAACGGGTTAATAGCTGCGGATGGATTCACACCGCGGCTATTGCGGGCACATGTCAGCTGTTCAAAACAGCTGACATATCCTGGGAGCCCACATCAAAAAAGGGAGTCTGACATCGGCATACTATTACGCCCGATGTCGGAAAGAGGTTAAGATCTAGGAGTCAGACATGGATTTGCATGAGAATCTGCTTTCAGAGCTTATTATAAATGAAAGTGGAATTACCAATGCAAGACACGTAATGACTGATAGCTATAATCACACTCAATAGAACTGTTCGTTGTCTCATTACAAACATCTGCAGCTCTCCTCTCACAGAACTGTCACCTCTGCTGCAGAGCTGTGCCTGACTTCAACTAACAGTTTTCAGTTCCAGCTCATAGTCATCCAGTGTGGGTGGAGGGACAGTACAGCAGAACTTTGTCTTATTACAAACACATCTGCAGCTGTAGTTCTCCTCTCACAGTACTGTCTCACTCCCCCAACACTGGCTGTGTGAAGAGAAGGCATCCAGACATGGATTTTTAATGTACGCAAACCAAGCTCAACAGGTCTATGATCTAGATCTTTGTAATAATGTATCCAGTCTGCATTGTGAAATCTGGTGACAGATCTACTTACGGTACATTTCATGGGGAAAATCACAGTAGTGAATGTTACACCTGGTACAATAAAGGTTCTGCAAAGATGAACTTTTAGGAGAGGGAACAGTCCTATTGCTAAACCCTATTGTACCAAACCTGTATCCGCTTCTATATTACTGCAGTTCTGCTTCTTGCC
The DNA here is from genome assembly GCF_039654945.1 of Dendrobates tinctorius. Taxonomy (NCBI): domain Eukaryota; kingdom Metazoa; phylum Chordata; class Amphibia; order Anura; family Dendrobatidae; genus Dendrobates; species Dendrobates tinctorius. Next base: position 42,803,273 of record NW_027361679.1, on the reverse strand, counting down.
GAAAACTTCTAGCACTAAAAAAAATTATAGCCGCAGGCTAAACTGTTCCTTTTTTAGATTTTCCCAGTTTTATCAAAGCTCCCCCCCCCACCAATGGATGTTCGGAAGAAAATACACCTTTAGACGTGGATACAGAAAGCTATCAAAAAGTATACAGTAAATGTTCTACACGCCAAACGAGTCTGCCAAAATTAATATTTAAAATAGTTATCTAAGCTTTTAGTTTACCCAACGTCTCATTCAGGCCAATGCTATTAGATTATAAAGATAATGTCCTATACCCGTATTACCTGAATATTCTGAATTCTGTGCAGGTAGTACAGTCCCCTTGTGGGTAAAACACCATTCTTTCCTGCTGCTTTTATATAGTTCTATTATAACAGCGTGCTAGTCAGACAGTAAATCTCATTGGCAAAGCTGCCATTCAGTGGTGGGGGTGGGGGTCATGCATGTGAGACCTACCTAGTCAGTACTCTCCTGCTATTAAAACACTGATCATATTTAAACTACAGCAAACAGGATAATAAGTGACACATCCCTGGAATCAGGCACAACATTATGCTGCTCTCAGATTAAATAGCAAAACCCTGTTGACAGAATCCCTTTAAAAAAAGAATAATAATAAATATTATTATTCTTATTAGTCTCTTCCCCTTCATGAAAAAAAAATCTAAAAAGGAGGATGTTAGGAAAGGCCTGTAAAAAGGAAATATAAGTGTCGTCTCCTGAATAAAGGAAATTTACTAAACATGTATTAAATGCTTTGATTTTCTTTTTTAAAACGGAATTTGTCAGCACTTTTGCCACCTAATCTGACAGCAGCATAATGTACAGACCAATACACTGATTCCAGTGATGTGTCACTTACTGGGCTGGTTGCTGTAAGTTTTGATAAAATCTCTTTTTTTTTCAGAAGGAGATTAGCACTAAAGAAATAGTAAACCTGCTGCCATGTAGTTCTCCATATTAAACTGTGTCTGTATAACCCCGTTCCCATAATTGATTAGTAGCTTTCGACCTATGCACAGTGTACAGAGTAAGCTATACATCAGCTGTGTGGGCGGGGTTATCCAGAGCTCAGCATTCAGAGAACTGCTAGATCTGCAACAGATAAAATTATGATTTTATCAAAACTGCAGGGAGCAGCCCAAGAAGAGACACTGGAATTAGGGTTTCTGCCCCTACATCACACTGCCCTCATATAGAGTAAAAGAAAAAAAAAAAACTTGTTGACAGATTCCCTTTAACAACTTTTAAGCCAAACTGAATGGTGTAACAGCTAATTTGATTCCAATATGTATAGTATACAGCTCTATACACAGCCTCTGCCATACGTTCTGCTCATATGCTGCAATGTGCTGCACAGCCCAGCGCTCTCTCTGTGTCAGAATGTATCCTGATGGAGAAAATTCCCAGACCGTACAAGGTAACATTTTTCATGGTTAGGCTCTTTTATATGAGCATCATCCAAATAGTTAAAAAAAAAACAAAAAAACACAACCTTATCCACATTATTAAAATGCGCCTCTCAACATAAAAATGATGTGTGGTGCACATAGAAACTTTTTTTTTTAAATGAAATATTGACAGACGCACACACAAAAAAAAAAAAAAAAAAAAAAAAAAAATTATATATATATATATATATATATATATATATATATATATATATATATATATATATATATATATATATATATATATATTTTCCCCATGGAGTACAGTATCATACATAATCACCCAAATGGCTATTTCCATATAGAAATGTCCAAATCAATTGGAAACCAAATGTTCTGAGTCCTTCCGTGTGTCCAAACAAAACTTTTTCACCACTTTCTCAGAAGAAAGTGAACAATAAACTGTGGAGTCCACTTTTAGGTGTTACCTCTTGCAAAAGTGAAAAATTTGCGGCTAAAGCAACATTTTCATGAAAAAAGAAAGAAAAAAAAAAAACCTTCAATATGACAACCTAATGTTATCAAATTCTGTGCAGTATCGGTGGGTTCAAAATGCTCAGTATACCCTTGGATAAAATCCTTGATGGGTATAGTTTCCAAAATTGGGTCACTTTTGGGGGATTTCTGAGGTTTAGGCACGTTAGGGGCCTTACAAATGCGACATGGTGCCCTAAATCTATTTACGCCACATCTGTGTTCCAAAATTCAAATGGTGCTCCTCCCCTTTTGAGCCCTGTCGTTTGTGCCAATAGAGGTTTCTGACCACATGTCGGGTAACACATCGTAGGTCCAATTTCTAGAGCTATTTCTTGTCAACGTGAATAAAATTGGGGCTAAAGCAACATTTTAGAGTAAAAAATGAAAAAAAAAAAAAAAAAAAATATATATATATATATATATATAAAGCTCAAGTGTGTGTGTGTGTGTATATGTATGTATGTATGTATGTATGTTGGCATCCGCACCGTCGCAGCTACAGCCACAAAATTTGGCAGTGTCACACATCTGGACCCCAAGAGTGTCCTAGGCTATGTTGTGAGGCGGAATTTTAACCCCGCACGTTCCAATTCACCAAATATTGCCCCTACCTACATAATGGGGAAAAAGTGTGTGTGTATCAAGCCCCGCCCCTCATTATGATGTCATAATGGTTGCCATGGCGACGCTGATGTCATCATAGGTTGCAAGCTCTGCCGCTTATTATGATGTCATAATGGTTGACTATGGGATGGAGGATGTGTGATGGGTATATGGGCACTGGACTATGGGATGGAGGATATGTATGATGGGTATATGGGCACGGGACTATTGGATGGCGGATATGTATGACGGGTATATGGGCACGGGACTATGGGATGGAGGATATGTGATGGGTATATGGGCACTCGACTGGATGGGACTATGGGATGGAGAATATGTATGATGGGCATGAGACTATGGGATGGAGGATGTGTGAAACGACCAGTTCTCATTTCAATGCCAGAACACACCCCCCTTGGACGTTTTTCTTACAAGCAAGAGATCATATCTTGGAAACCCTGCAAACTGGCCACAGAAGGTAAATTACTTATTGTCACCATTCTGCAGCCCAGATATGCACTGAGATTATGTGAAAAGCCCGGACAACCCCTTTGAGGGCAGCCACGGTCACAAGAAGATGATGGTGGGGAATGGCAAATTTTGTCTTAGGAGGTAGATGATGAGCTCCTGTTGCTGATAAGTCAGGTTGTTGCTAAGTCACCAAGTCAGGAGGATTAGGGTGCAGCGGTGGAAGAGGAGGTGGTGGATGATGAAGTCACTGACCCAACATGGGAAGCAGGCATGCAGAGCAAGGCCAGCAGCACGGAGGAGGAATTGGCAGCACCGGCAGTGGGGTCACCAGAGAAGGCGGCGGGCAACTGTGTGTGGGAGTTTTTTTGTTTTTGTTTTTTTAAAGAGTTCTGAGAAAAAAAAAAAAAAGTTATTTGAAACTTGTGACATGCCAAGATTAGCGGGGTCCTGACCACTAAGGCTATGTGCACACGTTGCGGATTCCGCTGCGGGCTTTTCCTCAAATGAAAGCTGAAAGTCTGAACTTCAACTGCATCTGAATTGTTTTGTTTAAAATTCATTGTGTAATGTCTAGAACCAAAATTAGAAAAATGTTGTCTCTGTCCAAATATATATGGACCTAACTGTGTGTGTGTGTGTGTGTGTGTGTGTGTGTGTGTGTGTGTATATATATATTTTGTGTGTGTGTGTGTGTGTGTGTGTGTGTGTGTGTATACACACACACACACACACACACACACACACACACAATGTAATAAACTATGTAAGTGACAAAAAACAGTTTTCAACAAAAACATACTAAATAACATTTGTGCAGTCTTTGAATTTGTTCTAAGAAATAGAATTGCCTCCATCAGATCATCCTTCATAGAGGACCTCAAATCTGACCTAGTAATTTTAAGGCAAGAGAACAACCTCTCTACACTAACTTGGGTTGGAGGCAAAGCCGTAACCACATGGGCAACATCTCTAAGGCTATGTGCACATGCTGCGGATTCACCTGCGGGCTTTTCCGCACGGAACCGCAAGTAAAACCGCAGGTAAAGTGACCTGCGGTTTTCCTGCGGTTTGGACTGCGGTTTTCCCCTGCGGTTTCACACCTCTACTATGTTAAAAGGTGTGAAACCGCAGCGGAATCCGCATAAACAATTGACATGCTGTGGTTTATAAACCGCGGAAAAAACCGCAGCGTGAGCACAGCGGTTTTTAAAACCCATAGGGTAACATGGTACTGTACCATGTCTGTGGAACTGCTGCAGTTCCGCAGGGCCAAAAACGCTGCGGAACCGCAGCAGAATCCGCAGCCTGTGCACATAGTCTAACAATTTCCGGGTATAAAAGGAATTGCCTCATGCACAGTCAGTTTTGATAAACGGTTGAATTTTTCTATTTCTTTGAGAGCAAGTGAAACATTTTGCTGAAATATGGTCAAACTGCTTGCTATAGGAGACGGACGGAAATCTTTTTCCTTGCGGCAACGCTTTGCCTGCTCCATGTCATCCAAAACTTGTCAAAAGTCAAACGCCTCATCTGATGAGGATGAAGATATGGCAGCAGTAGCACTGTCAGGACCCAAGTCCTGTTGCGCCTGGCAGTCCTCCTGTAGGCCACTCATCCTAACTGCTACCTCAGTCAGATCTTCTTTTCCTTTAGTAAGCCGTTGATCACCAAGTAGTATACGATGACATGGGTCCATATAAACAGTTGCCAGAAAAATTTTATTTTCCAATTGCTGTGTCTCTCTCCGTTTCATTGAAGCAGAAATGCCATCTGCGATTAAACCTCCTCTTTGGGACAGGCAAAATAGCAAGTTCTTCCACTCCATTCTGAAAATGCCAGAAGTTAAATCCTCAGCTTGTAATTTTTTAGTCACCGGTAAATGGGTGATTAAGCAATTCCTTCAATTCAGCCACCTGTGTCCACTGACCTTCATTTAGGGTTCCCTGAGGGTTCGCCATATTTATAAGAAATGGTTTTAGTTCAAGCAATCGCTCAATCATTAAATAAGTGCTTCCCCACCGAGTGGCTTGATCGACAATTGCCCCTTTCCTAGCACGTCTCTTCAAGATGGAATCAATTTTAGGGGGTTCTGGTGGCAATAACCAATTTCCTCACTTTTCCAATCAGATTTCCAGCATGTCCCTCTTGCAGACTATCTCTTATTGCCAGCTGCAGCGTGTGCACAACTGTTATGAACTAATTTTCGGCTCCACCAGGTGAGAGTTCCCCTCCCGTTCTCCCTCTGGTGGTGACAGGAAGTAGTGAGGTTGGTTTAAGTGGTAGTGATCTGCCACCTGATGAGGAAGATAACGATTGGATCTCTGAAGTATCAGACTGGATATAAGACAGCCAACGCCCTTTCCTACTGCTGGTGATTCAGTCTGCTTCTCAGGTCCTGGACTTCAGCTCTCTTCCAGTCTTCTCAAGTTAAGTTTGTTTTTTGCTATTGTTCACACTTGCGCTTGTTGGTCAGTTCAGTTTCTTGTGTGGTCAGCTGCCCCTGCTGGGGCTATGCTGAATTTCCACTCCTATGTATCAGTATTTGCCAAGCTGCTTTTTGTCCCTTATTGGATTGGCCTCTTTTTGCTCTGTCTCAGAATATTTCAGATTGCTGATATAGGTGTAGAAGTCTAGTGACTTCAGGGTTAATTTTGTTTTCAGAAGTGTTGCACAATATTTTTGTAGTTTTTTTTTGGCAGATTGCAGACAGTGTCTTTCCTTTCCTGTCCTGTTTAGTTAGCCGGGCCCCATCGTTTGCTCAGCCTATTTTCCTGCCTTTGTTTGTAATTTCATCTTGTTTCACCGTCAATACATGTGGGGGGCTGTCTTTCCTTTGGGGTCTGCTCTGGGGCAGTTAGTTTTCCTCTTTTCCTGCTTTAGGCTTATGTAGCTCTCCGGTTGTGACGAGGCGTCTAGGACCATCGTAGGAACGCTCCACGACTGCTGCTAGTTGTGCGGTTAAGTTCAGGGATCTGCAATCTGCATAGTTACCAACTTCTCTGTTTTTTTGAGACTTAGCTTGTTGTTTATTTTTTCCTCCTCGGTGATCCATTCATAACACACAACACAGCGTATGTGATGAATGTGTTTTGAAGCAGCTCCAACAAAATCTATTTCTACAGTATAATTTTGCTGTTCTTCTGTTGTAATATCTGTTTGTTCTTCAGTTACAAGAACAGCACTGTGGCCTTCCATCTCAAACATACTGAATTCTAAATGTTCTTCTAGCTGTTGTTCATTACTCTCATTCATCAGTTTAATTGTACTTATGTTTGAGACATTGTCCGTTACAATAGCAAGAACCTGTTCTTTTTTGAGTTCGTAATCTTGCAGAACTTTTTCCACTAAGGCTGGAGAAACTGGCTGCTGTGATGAGCTGTAGTATCTTTTACTGCCAGTGTCTTGGTAACAATTTCTTTGTTGTCACAAACATATCGAACATTGATGGCAAAATAGTTCACTCTGTGACGTGTGCAGGCTTCCATTTTAAGAAACATGAAGCGTCTTTTGAGAGTCTTTTTAAAATCTTCCTTTTGTTAAGGGCTTCTTCAATCACTAATTTTCTAATACTCTTTCCAGAGAAACACCAATGGACAGATAGAGCAGATTTCTAATCTGCTTTTGATATTGAAAACATTATCTATGAGCTCAAAAACCTTTCAGGTGATGCGGTTTTTTAAAAAGCTGATCTGCTTTTGCAGCTGAAAACCGTATCCTCAAAAACGCAGCAAAAACGCTGTGTGTGAATGTAGCCTTAGATCAGGAATAGAACAGCCATTTATAGGACATTTCATAACTTTCCCAAATTAATATGAAAAAATATTCAGCAAATTCTGCATTGAACAACTGTACCCAATTCATTATTTTAGGAGTCGGTCCATTTTATACCGACTCCACCAAAATGAGCACCGACAGACTCCGACTCCACAACCCTGGCATACTACCCAGCCCAGCCTAATTTCATCTGTTCAGCACGGATTGGGTAACAATGAGGAGGTGGAAGCTGAGGACGAACAGGAGCTGGTTGCTAGTGCAACAGAAGCTAGTACTCACACAAGCTTTATCTCCTCCCACCTACGTGGATAGGCTGAAAAGGGGAATGAGGAGGAACAGATGGAGGACGAGATGGAGAGCAGTCATCATGGTGGGGGCAGGGAAGTGTTGGCTGTAGGAAGCTTGGCACATACGGCTGACTTTATGTACTGCTGCCTTTCCCATAACCCTTACAGTGCATTCATCTTGGCCAAAAAAAAAAAAAAACTGGTTGTTCACCCTGATAGCCCCACGCTACAAGGATAACTTTGCATCTCTACTTCCTAAGGCGGAGAGGTTTACTAAAATGGTGCTATACCAGAAGGCCATTGTGGAAAATATGTTGAAAAAAAAATCCCATCGGACGATGCTAGCAGTAGGGGGAAGCTTCATTGCACACCCAAAAAGGAGGGTCGAGGGATACACAAACCAGGTAGGGCAGAGACAGAGGTACACAGGCACACTGTCAAACGCCTGGGCCAATTTCATGACACCCTCCCAGCATCCAAGCACAGATGAGTATTTTTGACAAGGAGGGAAGATTTTAAAAGATGGTCAAACAATACCTGCCCGACAACCAGTGTACGCCTAAATTCCTCTGCGACATGGCATGAGTTGTTCTTCTATGCCTTGGAGGTGATGTGCTCCCTGCCTCTAGCGTCTTGTCGGAGCAGGTTTTTAGTGCCGCAGGGGTGTGGGGGCTAAATTACAGACAGGGTCTTTCAGCTATCAACAGGCTCACTCCGATATAAAATGAACAAATCCTGGATTAGCCCTGACTTTTCCATGCCACCAGATGACCGCAGCACATAAAGGGTTTTTATTCTTCAGTATTGCAATGAGGCTCTCCAGTTGGTGACTTCTAGGGTGTATGGATGACTTGGCTTGTAATTTTTGACAGGCTTTGCAGTTAGTGCAGACTTTTCATGAGTGTGGAAGTATCACAAGTACACTTTGTACAAAATATTTGTATGAGGCACTATAGTTGGTACCTTCAAGAGTGTATGAATGACTCCGCTTGTAATTTTGGACACAATTTGCACTTAGTGCATTGCCATTATGATTCTAGGACTATAAGTGCATGACAATTAACAGAATGTGTATGAGGCTCTCCTTTATGTCTAATACCTTCTTGCAGGGTCTGCCAGAAAAATGCTTGGATTTTCCATTGATTCCCATTATACTCGTTACTCAAAACTAGAAGCCAAGCATTAAGAATTGCTCAGATCAAGTACTGAGTATTTCAGTGCTCACTCATCCCTCAAAAAACGAGATATTACAGGAAATAGATTATTGGCCGTTTTTAAAAAAAATCCAAGTGTGGAAAAATAGAGGTGTCAGAACCTTTACTTACCAACTCCATGAACCAGTTTTACATATTACGGCCTTATCTGTAAACCCATAATGTGGTTCACACACACAGTATATTGCCATGAAACAACTAAGTAGTCTTGTGGTTTTCTATACTAAAAGGCAGAGAGGGATAAGATCAGGCAGAGAAAATATAAGCAGTATTTTTATTCATATTATATATATATACATATATATATATATATATACGGTATATATCTCTATCTCTATCTAATATACACTGTGTTCCATATTATTATGCAAAAAATATTTCCCTCACATTTTCTCTAAATTACCTATATGAATTGCAGTCAGTTATTTTCCAGTCGTCTACTATTCTAGTATTATTGCAATGTTTTTGAACAAACTGCCTATGAAAACAGTATATTTTTAAAAATAAGAAACACTCAAAATGCATGTTCCAAATTATTATGCACAGCAGAGTTTTCAACCTTTTTATTTTTATTTTGAACAAAAAAATGGTCAATTGTGAAATTCTAAGCATTATCAGCTTATTACAAAATGAAATCAAACAGTTTTCAAGTCAAAACTTTATTCTAGGTGATGTTACATTTGCACATAGGACCCCTTGTTCCAAAGAAGCTTCTGAACTCTCTCGTCCATTGAATTTGTCAGTTTTTGGATGGTTTGTGCTTCAATTGTTTTGCATGTGGACAGAATACCCTCCCAGAGCTGTTGCTTAGATGTGAACTGCCTCCCGCCATCATAGACACTCCTTTTGATGATGCTCCAGAAGTTCTCAATGGGGTTGAGGTCAGGGGAAGATGGTGGCCACACCATAAGTTTGTCCTCCCATAGCAGCCAGAGATGTAGATGTGTTATTTGCAGCATGAGACGGTGCATTATCATGCATGAAAATGATCTTGCTGCGGAATGCACGGTTCTTCCTCTTGAACCATGGCAGGAAGTGCTGTTTTAGAAACTCCACATAGATTATGGAGTTCATCTTTACCCCTTCAGGGATCCTAAAAGGGCCGACAATCTCTCTCCCCAGGATTCCAGCCCAAAACATTACTCCACCTCCTCCTTGTTGGCGCCTTAGCCGTGTTTTCATGGGGTGTCCATCAACCAGCCATCCTCCACTCCATCCATCTGGACCATCGAGCGTTGCACGGCACTCATCGGTGAACAAAACAGTTTGGAAGTCAGTTTTCATGTATCGTTTGGCCCACTGGAGCCGTTTCTGCTTGTGTGCAGTGGATAGAGGTGGTCAACAGGATGGCTTACGTACAGCTGCAAACCTCTTAAGGACCCTGCATCTTGTTGTTCGGGGGACGTTGGAGGCACCAGCAGCTTCAAAATCTTGTCTGCTGCTATGACAAGGCATTTTTGCAACTGCTCTTTTAACCTGACGCAATTGCCTGTTGGAAAGAGTCCTCAATTTTTCCTTATCAGCACGCACATGTGTGTGCTGGGAATCAGCTACATACTTCTTGATTGTGCGATGATCACGATGAAGTGTCTTGGCAATGTTGATTGCAGTCATGCCTTGACCTAAATACTCCACAATTTGTTGCTTCTCAGCAGCCGACATCCTTTTTCTTTCCCATTTTGGCAAAAAATCTAGGCTGCTTAATAATGTGGAACAGCCTTCTTAGGCCTGTTTCACACTTCCGTTTTTTCAAATCCGTCAAAATCCGTTGTTTTCCGTAAAAAAACGGATCCGCCATTTTTAGCAGGATCCGTTTTTTTGTCCCATAGACTTCCATTACGGTTACCGCGGATCCGTCAAAAAAACGGATCCATTTTTTTTAAAAACGGATCCGTTGGCATCCGTTTCCGTCAAAAAAACGGAAATGGATCCGTTTGGCGGACACAAAAACGGAAGTGTGAAACAGGCCTTAAGTAGTCTTGCCTTTATTTGGACACACCTGCCAAACTACTTTGCACAGGTATCTGCAATTGCTTTCAGTGATATAAAGAGCCCTGACACACATCACCATCAATGAGTTTAAATGACAGACAAAAAAATTCTAACCTTATCACTCCGAAACTCTTTTTGCATAATTTGGAACACAGTGTATAAAGTTCAAAGTGTGTATGTATGTATGTATGTATGTATGTATGTATGTATGTATGTATGTATGTATGTATGTATGTATAGGATAGGCATCCGCACCGTCGCAGCTACAGCCACAAAATTTGGCACAGTCACACGTCTGGACCCCGAGAGCGTCTTAAGCTATGTTGTGAGGCGAAATTTTAACTCCGCGCGTTCCAATTTACCAAACAATTTTGCCCCTATCTACATACTGGGAAAAAAGTGTGTGCGTGTCAAGCCCCACCCCTCATTATGATGTCATAATGTCCCTATTTGCATAATGGGGAAACAGTGTGTGCGTATCAAGCCCCGCCCCTCATTGTGTTGTCATAATGGTTGCCATGGCGATGCTGATGTCATCATAGATTGCAAGCCCCGCCGCTCATTATGATGTCATAATGGTTGACTATGGGATGGAGGATGTGTGATGGGTATATGGGCATGGGACTATGGGATGGAGGATGTGTGATGGGTATATGGGCACTCGACTATGGGATGGAGGATATGTATGATGGGTATATGGGCGCGGGCCTATGGGATGGTGGAAATGTATGATGGGTATATGGGCACGGGACTATGGGATGGAGGATAATTATAATTTGCTATAACTAACCACAGTTAGTTACTATGCCCGGGCAGCGCCGGGCTCTTCAGCTAGTATATACACACACATACTGTAAATATACACACACAAGAAAACTCCAAAGTACACAATGACGGTAACTGCCAGTCTCCGTCTCCATACACTGCCAACACCTCTTAGCAACCTATTGTCAGCCCATGTTTGCAAACTCATCCCCAGACTTCATATGATTACATGCAATAAACAGGAAGGATTACGATATGTTTACTTTTCCAACCCTCTGATTACACATATGTATATCTGTACTAATATACTGTTTTTGATGCTTAATGTATGATCCTCATTTCTCAAAATGCATATATAAAGATTACCACAGTATGTTTATATATTTACATCACACCCACTTTGTACTGTACACATGTGTGCCCTGTCCCCGCTATCCCTGACGGCTCTCTGTATCCTTTGTGATGACGGACACATACCCCCATGTAATGCTAACGTCACTCATCATGTGGCGTGGATGCTTGCAGACGTCGCTGTTGCCAAGGTGACACGTGTCACATCTAATCCACTATGTTACATTCGGTTGTGATGCATCTTCCGAATTGTGACGCCAATTCATTCATTTGTTCCCCTTTTTAAACTCTGCACCATCACTTTAATAATGTCCCCTGATGAAGGTAGAACCGAAATGCGCATCTGGGCAGACGAGCCATCATTTGGAATCTCCATCTAGTACTTGGTGTTCAATGTACTTCTTGACTATTTGACAAAGTGAGATTTTTGGAAAACGCAACATGTGCTTTTATTTTTGGAGAGATGTGCAGGTTTGGTAGTGGGACGAATCTCTCCCTCAACTCTGGATATAGAGAGTAGCCCATGTCCACGATTCACATTTAAACTTTGGAGCAGAGGTTTGGGTGTGTCACCGTTTTGTTTGCAAGCTGCAGAGCAGGAGGCTCTGAGCAATACAGGCCTGTGTGAGGTTCACAGGAGCCAAGGAAAACAAAGCTTCTGACACACCCAAAAAAATGGATATGGCGATGTAGTCGTTCACAGCAACGGCTTTTGATACTGACTGTTTTAGATGACACAGCTGCAATCCGGAGGACGTTTACCTTCGTGAGTTTTTGGAAATAAATAGGTTTTATGTTGAACTCTGAGTCACTGCCTCTTTATCAAACTGTGTGAACACCGCTGTACTACATATGGTGGAGAATGTGGGCAGTGTGAACTGGAGCACACCCCAAATGCCGCATGTCTGTGATTAAGCCTGCAAAGTTCCAAATCAGGTCCATGGACAGCATGGAGCAAATAACCAAGTAGCTGGCCCTCAGGAACAGCAGGTGCAATTTGAGCGGCAACAGCACACATCAGCAGCACCAGCAACAGAAGACTAACGACTTGATTCTGCAATGGCTCTGCGAGAGATACGCCGACCCAGATTCATTCTGAGGCTCGGGAAAAGGTCAGGTTAGCGCTGAGAAAGAAAAGTCCTGAGTATGACATAGAAGCTTTCCTCACAGTGGAGCTGGAGAGCTTGCCAGTTTCCCAGTGGGCTGAAGTGATGGCCCCGTTCCTGATGGGAGATGCCCAGAAGTCCTACTTTGATTTCAGTCAGGAGTATGTCCAGGACTATGGGAAACTCAAAAGGTGAGATCCTTGACTCGGGTTCAGGCACAACGTGTGAACAAGTGGTCTTTAGTGGAGATCCAACCCGCTAGGTCTCAGGCGTATGACTTGTTGGAGTTAGTCAAAAAGTGGCTCCAGCCTGAGACCTTAAGCCAGCCCAAATGGTAGAGAGGGTGTTAGTTGACCGGTTGGTGCGAACTCTGGCAGGAGCCATGCAGCATTGAGTAGGGCAAGGTGACCCGGGTAACCTAGACCGGGTGGTTAGCCTGACTGAGCATTCTACAACCACCCAGGACTTCGTACGGGACTCTGCCCCACTGCGGGTATCACGCCGGCCCCAGCAAAGCCAGAAGCCAAGAAAAGGGTCACATCCCTCTTCTGGTGACAGTCAGAACCAAGCCTATACTGAAGTAGTACCCCAGAGTGAGGGTGGCAGGAGACCACTTCCCCTAAATCGGCCTCAAGGACTAGCAGTGCCACTGCTATCAGGTGCTGGCGGTGCCAAGCACCAGGTCATGTGGCTGCCAACTGCCTCAACGACGGGACCCATAGACTGTGGGTTTACTTGCCAGGTGCTAATGTATACTCTGACTGTACCGCAAAAAAAACACAAGATTAACCACGACTGTGCCAGGTACACGTCAACGGGTACCAGATGGAGGTTCTCTTGGACTCAGGGAGCCTAGTGACACTTGTCCATGGGTCACCGATTGCCGGGTACAAACCAAACGTTCGGAAAGTCAGGACTGTCTGTATACGAGGTCATCAGAGAGTATCCGGCAGTGGAGGTTATCTTTTCAACTCCGTATAAGAAGGTTAAACATGTGGTGGGAATGGTGAAGACCCTTCCCTACGAAACTGTTTTGTGAAGAGTCTTGCCCCTGTTTTGATCCCCGTAGGAGAGTAAGATTAAAGCTCCCAGGGTAAATGTGTATCTGGGTGTTAAACCCAAAAATCCCGAGCTAGGGATACCTGCCATAGGAATCACCAACCTGGGAACAGAGTTTAAACCGGATAGGTTTCCCCTAGAGGTATTGGCAGGAGAGGTTGAAGAGACCCCATCTATCTTGGAGCTAGAAGTGTCCCTGGGAACATTTGGGACAGCCCAGCTCCAGGATCCCACTCTGATCTGGACACGGGAAAGGGTGATAGAAATAAATGGGGTGGCTCAGCAACCGGGTGCAGAGGCAGTTTTTCCGTGCATGATGGTTAATCAGGAATTGCTAATTAGTGTGGACAAAATCAGTAACGAAGTAGTGGAACAGCTGTTAGTGCCCCAATCCTACCATCGGGTGCTGCTCAAGATGGCACACAAACACGCACTGGGTGGGCACTTAGCGGTTAAAAAGACGCACACGCAAAAATGTCCTTTACAACAGTTCTTTTGGCCTGAGATTTATGTCGAAGAACAGAGGTTTTGTGAGTCGTGTCCAGAGTGTTAACTTACCACACCCACTGCAAACTTTGCTATGAATCTGGTGGGGTGAATAGTTAAATCCACCAGTGGCCTCCAAACCATATTGGGATCCTCACTCTTTGCGCTATTGTACGTCAGGCATCCTAGAGGGCTGCTGGACGTAGCAAAAGAGATACGAGATCAGGAGCTTACTCAGCACAAAAATCTAAATGAGCATGTGGCAAGTATGCAGGACTGGATGGCGGCGGTCATGCCTATAGTGAAAGAACAGCTAATGGATGCCCATGCAGCACAGAGCCGAGCGTATGATAGAAAGGCCACGGTAAGGTCTTTTAAAGAAGGGGATTTGGTATTAGTCTTAGTGCCCACAGCAGAAAGTAAGCTCATGTCCAAGCGGCAAAGGACCATATGAAGTCCGGGAAAAGGTTCGGGAGGTGAATTACAGAGTATACTAGCCCAGGAAGAGAAAACGCGAACAACTGTATCATGTAAATCTGGTAAAAGCGTGAAAGGACCAGGAATGTATGATTACGAATGCAACTCTGGTGTTATCGCCTGGGGACCCTCGGAAATTAGTGCAGAAGACTACGGACATATTCTCGGAACAGCCCAGCCGTACATCTGTGATCCGACATGACAATATAACTGAACCTCAGGTAAGGGTACGAAGGAAACCATACTCTGTGCTGGAAGCCCGGAGGCAAGCCATCGTGGCGGAGGTAAAACCAATGCTCCTGGGAATAGTTATTGAAGAGTCCAGGAGTGAGTGGGCTAGCTCCAATGTACTAATTCCAAATGCCAAATGGATCATTACGGTTTTGTAACGATTTTCGGAAATTGAAGGAGGTGTCAAAATTTGACTTTTATCCAATGCCCTGAGTGGATGACCAGATTCACAGACTGGGACAGGCCCAGTACTTTGCGACGCTCGTTTTAACAAGGCGTTAGTGCGGGTACCTCTGACAGTCGGAACAAGGAAAAGACTGCCTTCATGACCCCAGAAGGCCTCTATCCCTATGTAGTCTTGCCTTTTGGCTTAAGTGGGGCTCGGCCACGTTCCAGAGGCTGATTGGCAATGTTAGAGCTCCATCAGAAGAATGTGTCAGCAGCATATTTGGATGGTTATCATCCTTAGTTATTATCAGGGCAGGTGAAAAGCCGCCTCAGCAAGTGTCAGCAGTATATAGTAGAACGCTTACCATGTGGCAATAAGCACCAGGAAAACCGTGTCACCGTGCCAGAGAGAAACGCTGATAAATGGCTGTGGAGAAATGGCACTAGTGTGTCTGTGCCTAAGACCGGGTTTAAATAGTGGCGGTGTTTTCTGTAAAGGTGTACGCTGATGTGCACATGCATCAGCATACCGAAAGTGCGTAAAACAAGATGGCGGCGGCCGGAAGTGGTCACTGAACCGCACTGTGGACCGCAGGACCGGAAGTGCGTCATATGAAAATGGCCACGGCTTTTTACCTGCCCTGATTACAATTCTGCTATTCTCAAACAATAGTGCCCAAACAAGCGGTTTCTCTGACCCTTTTGCTCAAGGTGACATACGGGGCTATTCTAAAGGGGGTTTTACACATAGCGATATCGCTAGCGATATCGCTATAACGTCACCGATTTTGTGACGTTATAGCGATATCGCTAGCGATACCGCTATGTGTGATACTTACCTCCGACCGGCTCCCCCGCTGTCCATCGCTGATCGCGCGAGAATGTCCGGCTCCATTTCTCGTCGTCAGCTTCCTGCTGAGGCTTCCTGCTGTGACGACGAGCGACGCGTGGAGGCGGGCGGCAGGACGTCAGGATCGCTGTGTGTGAAAGATGAGTATCGTGCGCTGCGTCGCTGCTGCATCGCTGTGAGATCTGCCTGTGTGGCAGCTCACTAGCGATCATTTAGCGATGCACCAGCGATCGCTGGTGCATCGCTAAATGTAATCGGCCCTTAAGGGTTTATATGGTAAAGGCTCATGTGACTTATTACATTCTAATTTTTCATTTATTCTAATTTTTTATTTAGGCCTGTTTCACACCTCCGTTTTTTGACGTCAGTCAAAATCCGCCAATTTTCGAAAAAAACGGATCCGCCAAAGAAGGGGCGGATCCGTTTTTCCCCCATAGACATAACATAGATCTTGACTGACGGTCGTCCGTCCTACCCATTTTTTGGCGGATCCATCAAAATTTTAGCGTCTCCCGGGCGGATGGGATGGACTGTGCAACGTCTTTTCCAAGCGACGGTCCGCTAATTTCTATTGTGCATGCCCGGCAGATTCACTGGAGCAGGGCTTTTAACCCCTGAATGGCGTTCCAGAACAGCCATGCAAACGAAATGTGAAACAGGCCTTAGTGGTGGGTCAATTTTTTTGTCTCAACCTTTTTTTCCATTTATTTTTACATTTTGTTTAACATGCATATATACTAAATGTAATAATCTCCATACCCCTTGATTATTTTCTCTCTGATAATTAGTCTGCATTGATTGTGTCTAGAATATAGTATATGTACTATTGTTTACTATATGACCTATGTATTGTAACCCATGTTTTGGGCTCATCAGTTCTTTTTTGAGCCATGTACTATTGCTATCTCTTTGTTTCTTTTATACTTTTTGTCTATTTGCCAAGATCTGTAAATTTATTCCGTTTAAATTAAAATATTGTTTGCTCTATGATTTTGTCTTTGGGGTCTATTACTAAGCCGTCCAGCTTCCTTTGTATATACAGTGATGTGAAGATTGAATCATAGAATCGTAGAGCTGGAAGGGACCTCCTGGGCCATCTGGTCCAACCCCCTGCTCAAAGCAGGATTCGCTAAATCATCCCAGTCAGATGTCTGTCCAGCCTCTGTTTGAAGACTTCCATTGAAGGAGAACTCACCACTTCTCGTGGCAGCCTGTTCCACTCATTGATCACTCTAACTGTCAAAAAGTTTTTTCTAATATCTAATCTGTGTCTCTTCCCATTCAGTTTCATCCCATTGCTTCTAGTCTTTCCTTGTGCAAATGAGAATAAAGTTGATCCTTCTACAATGTGACAGCCCTTTAGATATTTGTAGACAGCTATTAAGTCTCCTCTCAGTCTTCTCTTTTGCAAACTAAACATTCCCAAATCCTGCAACCTTTCCTCATAAGACAGGGTTTGCAGACCGGTCACCATTCTGGTCGCTCTTTTCTGAACTTGCTCCAGTTTGTTGATGTCTTTTTTAAAATGTGGTGCCCAAAACTGGACACAATATTCCAGATGAGGTCTGACCAAAGAGGAGTAGAGGGAAATAATGACTTCACGTGATCTAGACTGTATGCTTCTGTTAATACATCCTAGAATTGCATTTGCCTTTTTTGCTGCTGCATCACACTGTTGACTCATATTCAGTCTGTGATCTATTAGTATACCCAAGTCTTTTTCACATGTGCTGTCACTTAGCCCTATTCCTCCCATTCTATATATGCTTTTTTCATTTTTATTGCCCAGATGTAGTACTTTGCATTTCTCCCTGTTAAAAACCATTCTGTTAGTTGCTGCCCACTTCTCCAGTTTATTTAAATCTTTTTGAATCCTCTCTCTCTCTTCTCTAGTATTAGCTATCCCTCCTAGCTTTGTGTCATCAGCAAATTTAATCAGTTTACCCTCAATTCCTTCATCTAAATCATTGATAAAGATGTTGAACAATACAGGGCCCAGGACAGAGCCCTGTGGTACCCCACTTGAGACATTCTTCCAACTGGATGTGCAGCCATTTACGACCACTCTTTGGGTCCGATCACTAAGCCAGTTATGAATCCACCTAACAGTTGCCTTGTCCATTCCATACTTAGTCATTTTTTCAATAAGGATTGTATGAGAGACTTTGTCAAATGCTTTGCTGAAGTCAAGATATACTATATCTACAGCATTTCCTTGATCCACCCAATCAGTGATACCGTCATAGAAGGAAATTAAGTTAGTCTGACATGACTTATTAGTTAGAAACCCATGCTGACTCTGTTTAATCACTTCATTCTTATCCAGGTATTGACATACATGTTGTTTAATAATTTGTTCAAAGATCTTTCCTGATATAGAAGTCAGACTCACCGGCCTATAGTTGCCTGGGTCCACCTTCTTCCCCTTTTTGAAGATAGGAACAACATTTGCTCTTCTCCAGTCTTCTGGCACTTCTCCTGTTCTCCAAGAATTTTCAAAGATTATGGAGAGGGGTTCAAAAATTTCTTCTGCTATCTCCTTCAGTACTCTGGGGTGTAATTCATCTGGACCTGGAGACTTGAATTCATTTAGGTTAGCTAAGTGTTTCCTCACTATCTTTCTGTTTATAGATATCCTGGATTCTTCTGGTATTGCACATATACCAGCAAGACTAATGATTGTTTTTTTTTTTTTTCCTGTTTATTTTCTTATACTTTATATCTAGTCTGAAGAAGGTAAAGATTGTGACCGAAACGTTACAAATAAACCTTGTGGATTGCTTCAATGTGAATGAGAATTCGTGTTTTTTCTTAAAGGGAGTGCCAGATTTATTTTTGCATATGATTGGGGTTGGTATCCCTTTCTGAGCACCCCTCTTGTAATACGGAGTTACGGGTCTTTTTTACTCTATCATCCTTAGTACTGACTGGAATACCCACTTGTCCCAGGTACAAGCGGGTAGTGAATTCGCTTGGAGCAGCTGCCTTGACAGTGAACCCCAAAAAATGTGCGATGGGTCACGAGTAAGCCCGGGACTTGGGGTACATGACTGGCCGTGAGGATAATACACCCCAAATAAGATCGAGGCTATTCAAAACTGGTTCCGGCCTCTTACAACTAAACAGGTAAGAGCGTTCTACAGCATCACTGGGTATTACCGACGGTGTAGACCTAATTTTGCCAGGAGATCGGCATTTCTGATCGATCTCTTAAAGGGGACTGTTATATATCCCCTAGGATGCGCATAGAGGTATATAGAACCCACTGTAATCACAGCTACACGTGGTTACAATGCAGAATAAGAGTATGGATTTGATCAGTGTCAGATTTAAGGAAAACCCAACATGGGCTTTTATTTTGAGAGATTTACAGGTTTGGTAGTGAGGCAAATCTCTCCCTACACTTCTGGGTTTAAGAGTAGCCCATGTTGTTTTTTAAATTTAGATAGTAAAAATTTAAGTAAAAAAAAAAAAGAAAGAAAAAAAAAAAACACAACTTGATTTAATGACATTTTCCATTTAATTTTCCAGTCTATGCTAGGACAAAGCGACTTGTATTCAATCTTTATACTGTGCACTCATCCCAAAGAAGCTTTTCTTCTTTCTGGCCTACACAGTCATTCCAGAAGTAGATCGGAATTAAATTTACAATTTCATGCTTAAATCACATTACACATTTGGCCAGAAGACAAAAAGTTCATACCCTACAGTAATAAGATTGCCTATCCATTCTATCCGATATGCCAATTATTATTATCATGTTAACACACCATACATAATCCTCCACTCTCGTATTACTGGATAGCTGTACAGGGAGGCCAACCAAACAAAATTCAGATTTTATACTATGGGATAAAAAAGGATACGGTAATTTCTAATACTGAATGGAATTGTATAAATATAAATTCTTCAGTATAATATTAGCATGAAAATTGGTTTCATCAACCAAGAGGGAATTATAAGGAATACTTGCAAAGGGCCAGGGGAAATTGTTCAATCCCTTGGATTAAAGGCCCCGTCTCACTAAGCAATCTCGGTAGCGAGATCGCTGCTGAGTCACAACTTTTGTGACATAACAGTGATCTCACCAGCGAGATCGCTGTGTGTGACAGCGATCAGCGAGCGGCCCCCCTGCCGGTATCGCTGATCGCTGCAAGAAATCTCTGGACATTTCTTTGGTCGCTGGTCTCCCGCTGGCCAGCACGCATCGCTGTGTGTGACAGCGGGAGACCAGCGATCAGGTGTAAAAAAAATAAAAAAAATAAAAAATATAGTTATTCTCACCTTCCGATGTCCCGTTCAGCCATCCCGCCTCTCTCCACGCTCCGGTCCCAGTGATCCTTTGCACGAATGACCGCGAGACTTTGTTATCCCGCGAGACCGTGACATCTCGCGGTCATTCATGCAAAGGATCACTGGGACCGGAGCGTGGAGAGAGGCAGGAAGACTGCGCGGGACATCGGATGGTGAGAATAACTATATTTTTTATTTTGATTCTATTTTTTACAGGATGGCCAGCGATGCCGGGCGCTCGGCATCGCTGTGCTGATCGCTGGTGAAGCTGTCTGTGTGACAGCTCACCAGCGATCACATAGCGACTTACCATCACCTGGTAAGTCGCTTAGTGAGAAGGGGCCTTTACCCACAGCATTAAGGTCCAGTCACACACAGCAATCTCGCTAGCGAGATTGCAGATTTTGTGACGCCACAGCGATCTCACCAGCGAGATCGCTGTGCGTGACGGGGGATCAGCGACCGCCCCTCCCGCCGGGTATCGTTGATCATGCACGGCCGTTTTTTGATCGCTGGTCTCCCGCTGGCCAGCGCGCATTGCTGCGTGTGGCAGCGGGAGCCAAAGATCAGCGAGGCTCCCAGCGCTCTAAGCAGGCGCTGGGAGATGGTCTCTAAGGTAAATATCGGTTTACTAAGCGGCGCACGTCACTTAGTTACCCGATATGTACCTTAGAAACCTGCGTGCTCGCAGCTCCCGGCGCGAGCACGCAGGTTTCTAATGTACACATCGGGTAACTAAGTGACGCGCGCCGCTTAGTTACCCGATATTTACCTTAGAAGCCAGCGTCCTCGCTGGTGCTGATCGCTGGTGAAGCTGTGTTTGGCAGCACACCAGCGATCATGTAGTGATGCACCAGCGATCCTGACAAGGTCGGATTGTTGTCGGGATCGCTGGTGCATCGTTTAGTGTAAAGGGGCCTTTAGTCAACAGGCTGTCATTTACTGTGACCTGTACTGTATTAATTCTCTACCCCCGAGGGTGGATTGCATGTTAATGATCAGGTCAATTTTTACAATTCTGACCACTGTCCTTTTGATGTAATAACTCTGGAATGCTTCCATGGATCACGATGATTCTGACATTGTTTTCTCATTACATATTGTACCTCATGTTAGTGGTAAAATTTATTTGATAGGACTTGCCTTCATTTGTGAAAAAAAAATGGAAATTTGACGAAAATTTTGCAATTTTCCAACTTTGAATTAACATTTCCCATGTGTCTACTTTCCATCACCACAATTTTGAAACCAAAGTTTGTTTGTTAGGAAGTTATAAGGGTTAAAAGTTGAACAGCGATTTCTCATATTTCCAACAATATTTTTTTTGAAATTCTGCACTTTGTGAAAAATAATATCAGGTGGTTCAACTGATGACCTATAAAAAGGTTGTCTCATTATCAAGGTGCCACACACAAAACATCCCATGATGGGTAAAACCAGTGAGCCATCTCAAAACCTTCACAACCTTATTGTTGCAAAACATACTGAAGGCACTAATAGCAGAAAAATTCTAAACTACTGACGGTTCAAGTGAGCAATATTGGGGCCCCAATCCAGATGTGGAAAGAACACAATTTCACCATAAACCAGGCACGACCAGGTGCTACCCACAAGATTTCACACAGAGGGGTAAAAAAAAAAAATCATCAGAAGAGTTGTCCAAGATCTAAGAACCACCTGTAGAGAGCTACAGAAAGTCCTGCAATCAGCAGTTACATTGTTTCAAAGAAAACAATACGTAATACACAATCTCCATGACTTGTATGCACACTCACCACGCAAGACTCCATTGCTGAACAAAAAGACTCTTCAAGCGTGTTTAAAGTTTGCTCAATGACATTTAAACAAGCCTGTGGGAATATAGTCTGGTCAGATGTGTCCATAATTGAACTATTTAGATGCCATAATACACACCAGGTTTGGAGGCCAAAAGCCACTGCATATCACCCCTAAAAACACCATACCAATAATGAACTTTGGAGGTGGGTACATCATGGTGTGGGGCTGTTTTTCAGCATACGGCACTGGCAAACTTCATATGATTGAAGGGAGGATGAATGGACACATGTACCAAGACATTTTTGAGAAAAATCTGCTCAAGTGTTCCAGGATAATGAAGATGAAACGAGGGTGAAACTCTCCATTGGTTTCAGAGAAAGAAAATAAAGCTGCTAGAATGGCCGAGCCAATCACCTGACCTGAAAGCAAATGAAGTTCATAGAAGGAATCAACAAAACCTTCAGGATTTGAAGGGTATTTGTGTGGAAGAATGGGCCAAAATCATACCTGAGCAATGCATAAGACTATTTTTTTCCACACAGGAGGCATCTTGAAGCTATACTTACTAACAAAGGCTTTCGTACGAAGAATTAATTACATTTCAGTAAGCAGTTTCCTGTGGCATTTCTCATTATTACACCCAACTTAAACGAGGTTGACCACTACTTTTTCATTGATGACCTTTCTTTCTGATTACCTATATCTGATCGGTTGGGGTCATACACCCAGCTCCCCTGCTGATTAGCTATTATTGGTGTTGGCGGATAGAAGTACTCACTTGCACAGCTGGCCGTCTAACTGTAGTACTGCACCTTCGTCTCCTATTCAAAATCAATAAAAAGTTGAATGTGTAGTACCCTGTGGTGGTCACTATCAGATGAGAAGCTCCACAAAAAAGTACTTACGTCAGACACCGATAACAGGTGATCGGCAGGGGTGCAGGTTGTTGGACACTGGCCGGACATTGATGACCTATCCCAAGGACAGGTCAATGAAAAAGTAGTGGACAATCTCTTTAAATTTATGGCCATCTATCGTTTGATTTCTTTCTCTGTGTATTGGATGGGTTGTTAGACATCTGGTGGGAAATTTCATGTCAAAATCACTTTTAGAAATATATTTACTTAGCAAATTGGTGAAATATGTTCAATACTTGTTTCACCAGCTGTATATATGTGTGTATGTATACATAGCGCACACACACAAACAACACATCTTCCAGACACAACTAGTCAGTTGGCATGGTTTCTCAAACTCTACCAAGTAGAAACCACTGGAGAGATGACAGATTTTATCGCCAAAGATAAAACACACAGGGGATCTCACTGTGGGAGCTTCAATCCTTTCTTTGAACACACAGAAATATAATAGATGCTAGACTTTAAATCTTTGTTTTCCACAACAGAATTGGGAAGATCTCACTGTTAGTGATGCAAGTCAACTAGGTTTAGGTACTGTGAAAGGAGCAGTTTAAGTGCAATCTATTGTACAGAGCTCACATGTTTCTTCCTTGCCACAATTCAATTTAATACACTTTACAGCCCAGCTTAGAGGGGACGTCTACCACAATGGATTGCAAGGTGAAGTCAAGGACGGAGACATTTTCAAAAGATTTATTGCTACGGCTTGATGTATATACATTGGAAAACAGACGCGCAGGACTTGTAAAGTAGATTCCATGCTTTTGCTTGTGTCCTTGAGTGTATTGGCCATGTAATTATACCTCAAAAGAACAAATACAATAGTAGATCTAACCATACCAAATGATAAATTAGCCTAAAACATGAACAGTTTAGGGTGCATTTACAATGACCGATCGCGGTTATTAAACGACCATCAATCAGCTGCATTTCCATGTGCACAGAACAATCGTTGCCATGATCATTCTCTGCACATCGAATATTATTGTTCACAGTAGCACATCATCTGTTTACACAGCACGAAGTGCAACAAAGAACAATGATCTGCAAGTACAAAAATCATTTCAACAAAATCACACCAACACGCATACTCTTATGACCATCATAAGTCATTTAGGAGACATTCTACAGAATACTAACATTTCTTTAAAATAACAGAGTGCTGTACTAAAGAAAACCATGGTTTCATCATAGACTGTTTATGCCATTTAAATTAGCAGACATCAATAAAAAACAGTGACATTATGTAGTTGTGGACCTATAGAATAGCTACAATATATAAGCGAATGCTAATAGCTAACAAGTGACAGTAAGGCTGAGTTCACACGTTGCATTTTTTTCACGTTTCCGCGGCGGTTTTAACCACGCGATTTTGCCGCGAAAACGCGAAAAATAAGCATCCCATGCATTCCTATGGGATTCCGCAATGCGGTGCTAATGCTGCGGTTTTTACCGCGGCGGAATCGCTTCGCGGTAAAAACCGCAGCATGTTCATTAATTTGCGGAATCGCGGCGATCCCGCACCCATAGGAATGCATTGTTCCGCTTACCTCCCGCATGTGGCTGTGCACACCATGCGGAAAGTAAGCAGAACAAATGCGGATGGTACCCTCGGTCCGGAGGAGAGAATTTAAAATAAAAAATATTGTTATTCTCACCCTCCGACGTCCCGCGCAGTCTTCCCGCATCTCTCCACGCTCCGGTCCCAGTAGTCTTTTGCGAAAATGCCCGCGATGGCGTCCGTTCTCGCGGGATCGCGAAGTCTCGCGGTCATTCGTGCGACGTCATCGCGAATTACCGCGAGACGTCGCGATCCCGCGAGAACTGACGTCATCGCGGGCATTTTCGCAAAGGATTACTGGGAACGGCTGCGCGGGACGTCGGAGGGTAAGAATAACACCTTTATTTTTTTTTACATTCTATATTTTACTACTGATGCTGCATAGGCGGCCTCAGTAGTAAAAAGTTGGTCACACTTGTCAAACACTATGTTTAACGAGTGTGACCAACCTGTCAATCAGTTCTCCAAGCGATGCTACAGATCGCTTGGAAAACGCTAGCATTTTGCAAGCTAAATACGCTTGCAAAATGCTAGTTTTTCCGCGGGAAAATCGCGGGAATTTAAAATGCGATTTTCCCGCGGACTGGAATTCCGGAATTCTCGCGGTAATTTCCGCGAGAATTCCGGTACGTGTGAACTTAGCCTAAATTCCCTGGATAATTACCTTCAAAATTCTACTACTACACAGCCGCCTGCAACAAGGGACACCTAGTGAGACGTCTGCATAGGGATATATTGTCCTATATATGATATAGGGATGTTCAAGAGGTTTAATAAGATGCAATGTTTTATTAGAAAGTGTCAGTAGTTAGTGGGATTTATCAGAAAAATAAAAGACCCTTTTAAATACTCACTAATTTACACTTCTGCTGTTAAGGAAAAAAAAAATATTTCCAGCTGGAAATTGTATAATTTTAATGTAGGTCTGATGGGCAGACAGATATAAACTGCAGCATAATACGATCCTAATAGAAACACTAGACCTGTACATAGAAAAAATAAAATAAACCTTAGTATTTAGTATTATAGCGCCATTTATTCCATGGCGCTTTACATGACAAAAGGGGTATCCATAAAATAAAAATGAGTACATTAATCTTACACAATAAAAGTTACAACTGGTACAGGAGCAGAAAGGACCCTGCCCGTGAGGGCTCACAATCTACAATGGATGGGCGAGGATACAGTAGGTGGGGTAGAGCGGTTTGGTGGGTCGGTGGTTACCGCAAGCTGTAGGCTTGTCAGAAGAGGTAGGTCTTCAGGTTCCTTTTAAAGGTTTCCATGGTAAGCGAGAGCCTGATATGTTGGGGGTAGAGAGTTCCAGAGTGGGGGGGATGTGCGGTAGAAATCTTGAATGTGATTTTGGGAAGAGTATAACAAAAACAAAGAAAAAGATAGGCCATAAAAGGGGGATCACCACAAACCAGGAGATAGCGTTTAGAAGCAAATTTTATTGGACATGATTGCACCAACACACACATTTAAAAACATTTAAAAGTCATCCATGTGACATAGCTATAACAACTCTAGGCTCATAATACAGCCTGCAACCTATAGCAATACTCCAAAAAAAGATTGTGCAAGTGTCAGCCAAATGATCATAAAAACAGCATACCAAATAGTGGTTAACAGTATAAAATGCCCTACCAAGGATACAAAAAAACATATATTATATCTGATCTGAACCTCTGAACCCTGCAAGGCAAAAGTCAGCAAGATGACAAATAATCACAAGAGCCATACACACTAGAAATATATATGAACAGTGACAAAATGGAACAATGAGTCACTGAGATCACAAAAATACATGCAGATGGAGTGCATATGGGTTCAGGAATGAGGTCATGATAGTTAGTTACCATTAGGATAGCTGTTCAGATATACAGGTGTTAGAACCACAGGCTAGAAAAAACACTCATGTTAGATTCCATGAGGGAAATAGTACTACATATAAAGACCCATATGGAGTAGAGCCAAGTGCAATGTATGCCCGACGCGTGTCGCCACCCGCAGTGGGAAGAGGAGATAAGAGGGGAGTAGAGAAGGAGATCTTGTGAGCATCGGAGGTTGAGTGCCTGCAGTCTCTGGGTAATGGGGAGCCAGTGAAGGGAATTGACAGAGGGGAGAGGCTGGAGAATAGAGGGGGGATAAGTGGATTAGTCAGGCAACAGAGTTTAGAATAGAATGGAGGGGTGCAAGAGTGTTAGAAGGGAGGCCACAAAACAGAAGGTTGCAGTAGTCAAGGTGGGAGATGATTAGTGCATAGACTAGAGGGGGAAATAAGTGTTTGATCCCTTGATGATTGTGTAAGTTTGCTCACTGATAAAATTATAGACTGTTAATGTCTTTAAGGGTAGGTTCATTTTAACATTGAGAGACAGAATATCAAAAATTAAATTCAGAAAATCACATGGTATAAATTACATAAATTTATTTGCATTTTGCAATGAGAAATAAGTATTTGATCCCCTACCAACCATTAAGAGTTATGGCTCCTACAGACCAGTTAGACGCTTCTTATCAACTTGTTACCTGCATTGAAGACAGCTGTCTTACAGTCACCTATATAAAAGACTCCTGTCCACAGACTCAATTAATCAGTCAGATTCTAACCTCTACAACATGGGCAAGGCCAAAAGGGCTTTATAAAGATGTCAGGGACAAGATCATAGACCTGCAGAAAGCTGGAATGGGCTACAAAACCATAAGTAAGACGCTGGGTGAGAAGGAGACAACTGTGCAATAGTAAGAAAATGGAAGAAATATCCCATGCACCATGCAAAATCTCACCTCGTGGGGTATCCTTGATCATGAGGAAGGTGAGAGATCAGCCTAAAACTACACAGGGGGGGGGGAACTTGTTAATGATTTCAAGGTAGCTGGGACCACAGTCACCAAGAAAACCATTGGTAACACATTAGGTTGTAAAGGTTTAAAATCCTGCAGTGCCCAAGAAGGCACATGTGCAGACCAGTCTGAAGTTTGCCAATGAACACCAGGATGATTCTGTGAGTGATTGGGAGAAGGTGCTGTGGGCAGGTGAGACAAAAATTGAGGCCTTTGGCATTAACTCAACTCGCCCTGTTTGGAGGAAGAGAAATGGGTCATGGCTGGGTCTTCTAGCAAGACAATGACCAAAACATACAGCCAAGGCAACAAAGAAGTGGCTCAAAAAGAAGCGGCTCAAAAAGAAGCACGTTAAGGTCATGGAGTGGCCTAGCCAGTCTTCAGACCTTAATCCCATAGAAAACTTATGGAGGGAGTGGAAGCTCCAAGTTGCCAAGCAACAGCATCAAAATTTTAATGATTTAGAGATGATCTGCAAAGAGGAGTGGACCAAAATTCCTCCTGACATGTGCGCAAACCTCATCATCAACTACAAAAAACGTCTGACTGCTGTGCCTGCCAACAAGGGTTTTGCCACCAAGTATTAACTCTTGTTTGCCAGGGGGATATGGTAAATATATGTCATCCCCCCAGGCTAAATACTGATTGGGTGAAGTATTCTCTAACATTCCTTGTTGCATCGGCTGAGAAAAACAACTGGCATAGATGGTGGGGCGGACAGTCAGCCCTTCATGTGGGTTAAACTCCAAATTTGCTGTTTTATTAAAGCCAAA
Source organism: Dendrobates tinctorius (assembly GCF_039654945.1). Lineage (NCBI taxonomy): Eukaryota > Metazoa > Chordata > Amphibia > Anura > Dendrobatidae > Dendrobates > Dendrobates tinctorius. The sequence continues at coordinate 42,775,332 of NW_027361679.1, read as the reverse complement.
CGGAAATCTGACGATTGTGGGAGTATGACCAGTGTCACGGTTTAGCCTTAGTCTTCTGGTACCATGACAAGATGAGCAAAACAATTTGCAGAAATGCAAATAAATTTATACAATGTGATTTTCTGGATTTTAATTTTGATATTCTCTCAATGTTAAAATTAACATACCCTTAAAATTATAGGCTCTTCGTGCCTGTGTCAGTGGGCAAACTTACAAAATCAGCAAGGGATCAAATACTTATTTCCCCCAATGAATGTGGTTTGAAGGCGAGATCACAATCAAGGAGTACGCCAGGGCAGAGAGCTTGTGGGACTGGGGAGAGGGAGCAGCCATTTACTTTAATAAATAAGTCCACTGGGGGAAAGATAATATGGACAAAACAGAATTTATCAAGTTTTAGAAGTCTAGCGGAAAAGGATGAAATAGCAGACAGACATTGTTGGATTCTGGTTAGTAGGGAGGTGATTTTGGGTCCAGAGAAGTAGATCAGTGTTCTAAGTATAGTAGAGGTGATACTGCAAGTGGTGAGATTCTATGAGCTGTCCCAGGCCAAAGGTGTAAATGGAGAAAAGCAGGGGCCTTGGGACTGAACCTTGCCACCGACAGATAGGTGGCGACGTGAGGAGGTGGTGTGGGAGTGGGAGACGCTGAATGTCCGGTCTGTCAAGAGATGAGAGGGTTTGTAGTAATAGGGAATAGTCCACTGTGTCAAAGGCAGAGGACAGGTCCAGGAAGAGGAGGACAGAGTTGTGTCGTTTGGCTTTGGTGGTTAGTAGGTCAACGGTGACTTTAGTCAGTTGTTCGGCGCCGCAGCTCCATGTGTCGCGGCTGTGTGAGTCACAACACAAGCATGGAGAGTCTGTTTGTTGTGACTGTCACACAGCCGCGACACATGCCGCTGCGGCGCCGAGCAGCTGATTATCAGGTGCGCTCCAGGCATCCAGGTTAGTGAGGCAGCTATTCGGGAAGTGCTATAAGAATTCGGATAAGCACTTATCCGAAGCTATTCATTCAACCCTAGTAAGGAACTTATGTCTGTAATAGGGAGAAGAGATTCAGACAGTGAGTGTGGATCGAGGCGTTTAAGATTTCTGCGAGGGTGTGCAAGCTAGTGGAGTGGCGATTGTGTACCTGCAGAGGAAAGGGAAGAGAATGTAAGTAAGTTGTGGTCAGAAAGAGGGAGAGATTAGATAGGGAGCAGAGGCAGGTGAAGATAAGGTCCAGTGTGTGGCCATCTTTGTGGGTGGCTGCAGAAGACCATTGAGGAAGGTCGAAGGTTGAAGTGAGCGATAGAAGTTTAGAGACAGCTGAGAGGGAAGTGTCAATGGGAATATTGACGTCTCCCATGACGATAGCGGAGATGTCAGTGGAGAGGAAATGAAGAAGCCAGGTGGTGAAGTGGTCGAATAAGGTGGTGGCTGGACCTGGGGGGTGGTAAATGACAGATAGTTGGAGGTTGGAGGGAGAGTAGATGCGCACAGAGTGCACCTCAAAAAGAAGGGAGGGTAACCAAGGGTGGCAGTTGGATTTGGGTGAATGAACAGTTATCTGACAGGTGAAAAACAACTTATTGCAACCAAATTATTATCAGCCAAAAGTTGTCTTGCCCAGATAAATGTTATCGGTAATTCTCCGGAGGTAGGGTTGGGTGATGAAAAGTTGCCCAACACTTAAGGTACCACTTGTCAGGGTAAGCAACAGAATTAGAACGAAAAATTATATATTTGAATCATTTTTCTACCCAACGTTAGAAGGTGAAGAAGGTTAAGCAGATACATATAGATTAGGTACGTGGCCGCACATATTGTAACAATTCCTACGGCTTAGATCTCAAACATAACACAAGAAATAAAGAATGTCAATGAAACAGCACTGACCTTGGATATTATAATTGAAGCAAGACAGCTTCTATCCAGAACACGGAAGCCAGCACTGCCGCATCATAATGGAGTACATGCAAAGTTGTCAGTTCATTTTTTGCCTGTCACCCCTGTACCAAAGGAAATGGAGATCCATGAGTAGAGGATCACATCAAAACAAGATTTTGCCAATCAATGGTCTGTAAAAGATGCAGATCTATTTCCCTTCATAAATGGAAAAGCAAAGCCAATGTGAAAATGATATTTAGCCCTAGTTATAAAAACAAAAAAAAATAAAAGAAAAAAAGAAAAGAAACAGAGGCAGAGAAATGCTGAAAAAATAGATCATAGAGCTAAAGAGTGAAAAAAAATATCAATAATTCTACGTTAAAATGCCAGGCTTTGGTCATGCAAGAAAAAAAAAAAAAATATAAGAACAAGAACAATTTCAAAATTATGGAAATCTTTAAAGCGAGCCTGTCAGTCGGATAGTGCTCAGTAAACTACAGACACTGTCAAGTTGGTGCCGTTATACTGATTATGGCACAATCCCACTTAATTGTATTCGCACCATTGTTATTCTATTATTGTGTGTTCATCTGCGATTTTTTTTCTCCAGCTTGGATAGGATCACGATCGGACTGGAAAAATATAAAATCGCAGCATGTTGTAATCGTATCACAGTCAGCAACAGAAGTCAATGGGTGCAAAAAATAATAATAAAAATCGCACAGCACTTGGACCATGCGAGTGCGCTCCAATTTTTACACAGAGATGTCCTTTGAAAAGTGGGCAATTCAGCTGGTGCTTACAGTAAAATCACAGCTGTTTTTTTGACAGCTGGAATTGAGACTGTAGTCAAGGTGCAGGGAATTATGATCAGTTCCAAATATCAGTCACTTTTGCGACAAAACTTTCAGGACTCTGCTCAAAAGCTGAAGACAGAGGGGCATTTCACCTTCCAGCGTGACAACAACCCTAAATTTATCTTCAAATCAACAAAAGAATGGCTTTGGGCCATTCTAAAAGTTTGATCTTTTGTGGCAGCCAGAGCCCAGACCTGAATCCAAATGTAAATCTTTGAGTTAACCTGAAGAGGGCGCTATACACAGAAGATGCCATAATAATAATAATAATAATAATAATAATAATAATAATAATAATAATAATAATATTTGTTCCTGCGAAGCAAATTGTATAGCCGCTGAACAGAGTCATACTATTAGGCTAAGTGCACACGTACCGGAACTCTCGCGGAAATTACCGCGAGAATTCCGGAATTCCAGTCCGCGGGAAAAATCGCATTTTAAATTCCCGCGATTTTCCCGCGGAAAAACTAGCATTTTGCAAGCGTATTTAGCTTGCAAAATGCTAGCGTTTTCCAAGCGATCTGTAGCATCGCTTGGAGAACTGATTGACAGGTTGGTCACACTCGTCAAACATAGTGTTTGACGAGTGTGACCAACTTTTTACTACTGAGGCCGCCTATGCAGCATCAGTAGTAAAAGATAGAATGTAAAAAAAAATAAAAAATAGTGTTATTCTCACCCTCCGACGTCCCGCGCATCCGTTCCCAGTAGTCCTTTGCGAAAATGCCCGCGATGACGTCAGTTCTCGCGGGATCGCGACGTCTCGCGGTAATTCGCAATGACGTCGCGCGAATGACCGCGAGAAGGGACGTCATCGCGAGCATTTTCGCAAAGGACTACTGGGAACGAGAGCGTGAAGAGAAGCGGGAAGGCTGTGCGGGACGCCAGAGGGTGAGAATAACAATATTTTTTATTTTTAAATTCTATTTTTTAGAGGGATATGGTACCCAAAGCCCGGAGGACAGTCTCCTCTCCTCCGGACCATGGGTACCATCCGCAATTGTTCTGCTTACTTTCCGCATGGTGTGCACAGCCACATGCGGGAAATAAGCGGAACAATGCATTCCTATGGGTGCGGGATCGCCGCGATTCCGCAAATTAATGAGCATGCTGCGGTTTTTACCGCGAAGCGATTCCGCCGCGGTAAAAACCGCAGCATTAGCACAGCATTGCGGAATCCCATAGGAATGCATGGGATGCTTATTTTTCGCGTTTTCGCGGCAAAATCGCACGGTTAAAACCGCCGCGGAAACGCGAAAAAAACGCCACGTGTGAACTCAGCCTTAGGAGACCCAAAGATCTGCAGTGAGCCAGATATTTAATCTCAGTGGCCATATTTAGGAGGCAAGCAGTCTGATAAATGGCCATTCATGTAATAAACACACAAGTTCAGCAGAGTAGGAGCTGCTCCCTTAAGTAGGAGACTCCTCCACCCCATCACATCCATTTTCCCTAATGGAGGATATGGAAGGTACATTAGCATGGCAATGATTACTATGCTAATGACTAGAAACAAGACTGTTTATACTAAGATTTGTCTTGAACACAGTTTTAGCATCATATTAACTTCTACTACAATGAGAATGATAATAAATTATAAATTATTAATGTACATGAAGTGAATATTGCTAGATGTGGTGGGTTCATGCACACAATTGTGGAACACAAAATCAATATTTGTTTGACATAGTTAACAAGTGTAAACATCAATGCAGCAAGCATGATCAGCCAATGTGTACACAGCCATGTGCAGGGTTTTACAAGTGGATGATGTAGAATTGCTCCGAGTCTAGCATAGAGCATGGAGAAAGCATAATTACATCTGAAACATCTTATACATATAGCGCAAACAAGTGCCATAAGCCTCTATGGATCAGATAATATAAAAGGGTAAATATTCTCAAAGACCCATACATACACAAGAAGAGGTTATGGTAGTATAGGAAGCAAGTGCCGTAAACCTGTGAAGGTCATACCCATAGTAACGAAGAATATAATGCTTCGACGCGCGTTTCACGTAGCCGATTTCTCAAGGGGATGTGTCTTTACTATTGACCTGTCATAGATATATATATGTGCCAGATGGTGTTAATTAAGCAGTGCATGTGCCCCAAGATCCACACAGATGTGATTCCGTAATGGCAGTCAACGAGTCATGCACATGTCAGGTGAACCATGACCCAGAGACATGCACGCAACGCTTTATTGATGACCTATATGAAGCAACATGGCTCTGGATCATACCCTTCTGCTCCACAGGAGGTTTCTGGCCTCCCTGAGCTCACCTTAGGGCAGTGGTCCCCAACCTTTTTTGCACCAGGGACCGGTTTCAAGCAAGACCATTCTTCCATGGCCCAGCAGGGCGGGGATGGAGGTGTGGCAGGGGCGGGGCTTTGGTCATAAGGGGGCAGGGTTATGGACACTGTTGTAGTTTAGCAGTGCATACTTATAATTTAATAACATTTATAATGTGACTCAACTCACCATAGGTTTTGAATGAGTGCTCCATCACTCCCTTCTCCCCATCATTGCCTTCACCCCATCACTCCCTTCTCCCCATCATTGCCTTCACCCCATCACTCCCCTCTCCCCATCACTGCCGTCTCCCCATCATTGCCTTCACCCCATCACTCCCCTCTCCCCATCATTGCCTTCACCCCATCACTGCTGTCTCTCCATCATTGCCTTCACCCCATCACTGCTGTCTCTCCATCATTGCCTTCACCCCATCACTGCTGTCTCTCCATCATTGCCTTCACCCCATCACTGCTGTCTCTCCATCATTGCCTTCACCCCATCACTCCCTTCTCCCCATCACTCCCCTCACGGTCTTCTCCTCATGTCCCCATCTCCTCCAGGGCCAGGCTACACAAACAGACCAACACACACACACACACACACACACACACACACACACACACCCACCCACACCCACCCATCTCCTCCAGGGCTAGGCTACACACACACACACACACCCATCTCCTCCAGGGCCAGGCTACACAAACACAGACCAACACACACACACACACATCTCCTCCAGGGCTAGGCTACACACACACACACACACACACACACATCTCCTCCAGGGCTAGGCTACACACACACACACACACACACACACCACCTCTCTCCTCTCACCTGCCCGCCGCCCGCGCTTCCTCGCTCTGACACAGCAGCGGCCGCGCGCTCCTCTCTGTATCAGTCAGAGACAGGAAGCGCGGGCGGCGGGCAGGAAGCTGGACGCAGTGGACGGGTCCTTGCAGCTCCGCTCCTGCTATTCCCTCTTGCAGGCAGCGGAGCTGCTTGGATCGCTCCCTGGCCGCCGCTAAGAACTGCTGCGCGCCGCCCCAGCCCCCGCTACGCCACTGACCGCCCCTGGCTCCCCTTGTGTCCGCGGACCGGCAAGGGCACTGCAGCGGCCCGGTGCTGGGCCGCGGACCGGCGGTTGGGGACCCCTGCGTTAGGGTACCGTTACACTAAGCCACACACCAGCGATACCGACAACGATATGACCTGGTTAGGATCGCTGGTGCGTCGCTAAATGGTCGCTAGTAAGCTGTCAAACAGGCAGACGCAGCAACGATCCGGTGATCCGTATAACGACCTCGGCGGTTGTTGGGACCTTGTCACACAGCAGCTTTTCTGACGATTCCCACCTGCATCCCTGAGTTCTGAGTCACCAACGAGGTCGCTCGTTGGCGTCAAACACAGCGATGCATGCTGGCCAGCGGGACACCAGCAATCAAAAAATGGCCCAGGACATTCAAGCACGATCAGCGGGGTCCAGTCGCAGCTATGTGTCACATGTAGCGAGATCGCTGTTGCATCACAAAATCGGTGACGCAACAGCGATCTTGCTAATGATCTCGTTATGCGAGACGGGCCCTTTAGGACACCTGCGTTACGGTTTGACAGGTGTACCGCCCATCGGCAATCATTCTTGAGTAGGCCAAGGGAACAACCATGTTATATATTACCGTATATACTCGTGTATAAGCCGAGACTTTCAGCCCATTTCTTTGGGCAGAAAGTCCCCCCCCCCCCCCCCTCGGCTTATACACGAGTCATATACCGGGGGGGGGGGGGGCGGCGGAGGAGGGGGATCGGGGGTGTCAGATCATACTCACCCTCTGCAGCCCCCCTGCTTGCTCTATGTTCTCGGCACTGCTGTGCTCTTCCTGCTTCAGTGGCCACGTGGTACCGCTCATTAAACTCATGAATATGCACATGAAGCAGGAAGAGCACAGCAGAGCCGAGAACATGGAACAAGCAGGGCCTGCGCTGCAGAGACAGCCTATTCACATGATACAAATATATTGTAATATATGCGGTCATACCCAGAAGACACTAAACATGACTGACCCCATCACTTGTGTACACACTTATATACCAACATGAAATGCAACTTAGTGACTTTCTGCCATGTACTATGTCCTACAATACATGTTTGGGGGGGGTGTCAAATTGCATTTAATACTAATAGGTTAATTATGTCACATTTCCCCCACTTATTTTGCATAAATGTGTGTGTCTGACACTTATCAAAGACTTTTATCCTTTGCAATGTTAAATACAGACAGCACACGGACTGTACACTGATGCCATCCATGTGCTGTACGTGTTTATCACAGATCCACAGACATGTATTGGCCCTTTTCATCTGTAAGAACGGAAAAAATGGACGTATGTGAATAGCATCATAGAATGTAATGGGTATGTGTGGATAGAACAAGCGTGTGCAACATGGGCTTTGGAAAGAATCCTAAGGCGATATGTCCTGAGTAATTGAACAAATTTCACTTGATGTAATCCAATTAGTATGTGGTAATGTGTATACTTCACTTAGAATGTGTGTTCTACGTGGAACCTGATGTGTATATGTAGCAGAGCTGTGTGTATATAGGTAGTAAAGCCAAGTGTGTATTTATGTATCAGAGTTGTATGTATGGATGGATGGATGGATGGATGGATGGATGGATGGATGTATGTATGTATGTATGTATGTATGTATGTATGTGTATATATATATATATATATATATATATATATACACACACACTCACTGGCCACTTTATTAGGTACACCTGTCCAACTGTGTGTTAAGACTTAATTTCTAATCAGCCAATCACATGGCGGCAACTCAGTGCATTTAGGCATGTAGACATGGTCAAGACAATCTCCTGCAGTTCAAACCGAGCATCAGTATGGGGAAGAAAGGTGATTTGAGTGCCTTTGAACGTGGCATGATTGTTGGTGCCAGAAGGGCTGGTCTGAGTATTTCAGAAACTGCTGATCTACTGGGATTTTCACGCACAACCATCTCTAGGGTTTACAGAGAATGGTCCGAAAAAGAAAAAAAATCCAGTGAGCGGCAGTTCTGTGGCCGGAAATGCCTTGTTGATGCCAGAGGTCAGAGGAGAATGGGCAGACTGGTTCGAGCTGATAGAAAGGCAACAGTGACTCAAATTGCCACCCGTTACAACCAAGGTAGGCAGAAGAGCATCTCTGAACGCACAGTGCGTCGAACTTTGAGGCAGATGGGCTACAGCAGCAGAAGACCACACTGGGTACCACTCCTCTCAGCTAAGAACAGGAAACTGAGGCTACAATTTGCACAAGCTCATCGAAATTGGACAGTAGAAGATTGGAAAAACGTTGCCTGGTCTGATGAGTCTCGATTTCTGCTGCGACATTCGGATGGCAGGGTCAGAATTTGGCGTAAACAACATGAAAGCATGGATCCATCCTGCCTTGTATCAACGGTTCAGGCTGGTGGTGGTGGTGTCATGGTGTGGGGAATTTTTTCTTGGCACTCTTTGGGCCCCTTGGTACCAATTGAGCATCGTTGCAACGCCACAGCCTACCTGAGTATTGTTGCTGACCATGTCCATCCCTTTATGACCACAATGTACCCAACATCTGATGGCTACTTTCAGCAGGATAATGCGCCATGTCATAAAGCTCGAATCATCTCAGATTGGTTTCTTGAACATGACAATGAGTTCACTGTACTCAAATGGCCTCCTCAGTCACCAGATCTCAATCCAATAGAGCATCTTTGGGATGTGGTGGAACGGGAGATTCGCATCAGGGATGTGCAGCCGACAAATCTGCGCCAACTGTGTGATGCCATCATGTCAATATGGTCCAAAATCTCTGAGGAATGCTTCCAGCACCTTGTTGAATCTCTGCCACGAAGAATTGAGGCAGTTCTGAAGGCAAAAGGGGGTCCAACCCGTTACTAGCATGGTGTACCTAATAAAGTGGCCAGTGAGTGTGTGTATATATATATATATATATATATATATATATATATATATATATGTGTGTGCATATGTAGTAAAGCTTACTGTATATACAGGAGAGCTGTAAGTATGTACTGTGCATGCAGCTGGGTTGTGTACATGTGCGTGTTGCCAATTACCTCCCTATTGCACCCTACTGCAATAAATTTTGTGATTTTTTTTTTAGGGGGGGGATTATAGTTTTCTCAAAGTTCCCTGAAAAGTTGAAAAATTGCTGTTAAAATGTATAAAACTTACAATGCACCAAACAAAAAAGAAACACTGCCAACACAAATGAAACACGTGGAAATTAACAATAAACCATTCTGTGTGGGACAACTGTTTTAAGGACATAAGGCCTCTTTCACACATCCGTGTCTCCGTGTGGTGACAGTTTTCACACGTACCGGAGACACTGACACACATAGACCCATTCAAATGAGTGGGTCTGTGCAAGTCAGTGTGTTTCCACGGACCGTGTGGCCATGTGCCCCACACGTAGACACGTCCGTTTTTTACCATCAGCACGGGCGGCAAAACGTCCCGCACACGTAGAACACACATTGATGTCATCCGTGTGAAACGCATCGGCACCGGGGAAGAAGCGCTACAGTAAGTGCTGTTCCCCGGCGGCAGGTGCTGTAGACGGCTCTCGTCATTCTCCTCTGCTCTGCCAGCGATCTCTGAGAGCAGAAGAGAATGATAAAAGTTATATTAAAGTCAGAATGATAACAGCAGGTGGGAGGGGCCGTCTTCAGCACCCGCCACCGGGGAACAGTGCTTACTGTAGCGCTTGTATCTCGGCAGCCGTCCGTGTGGTACTGATGTGGCACACGGTTGCCACACGTGTGCCGCAAGCATTACACACATGGACACATATCTCCGGTATAGGTTTTTCCGGTACTGGCAATAAATGGACGTGTGAAACCGGCCTCACAAAAGAGTTTGAAAAGTGTATACTCTTCAAATTTTTTGAAGCATTTCAGCTTTTTGTTTAACACTAGAAGTCCCAGATATTTTGAGCTCCCCCCTGAAGTCCAGAAAGAGGGTCAAATGACCCTTAGTCCGAACTGACTACTCTGATGGCTCCAATTAGCATCCTTTCATTTGTAAATGTGGCCATTGTCTGAGGAATCTGCAGGGGGGAGTAGAGCTGAATTCATCCTCAAAACACTGTGTGAAACACAGGTCAAGAGACTTTGCATTTTGAGGGAACTGACAATTTGTATAAACCACACATTTTGTTTTGAAGCACACATGAAGTGTTTTGAGAGAGATGTGACCTTTTGCTGCTGATCCGTGATGTTGTGCTGCATTATGCACGTCATTTTGCCAAATGTACATATAGTTTGCAAAACATACAATCTGTTTCAATTTTGCAAGTTTTTCTAAAAGAATTTAGTTATGTTTTTCTTTTAAAAAAAAGATGTGAAAGAAGTGGGTTAAAAATGACAGACAAAAAAACAAAACAAATTGATTGTGTTGATCCACCTCAACAAAGGTCTTGTAAAAGAGCAAAAGAATGTAAGCTGCTCCTGAGTGTGTCTGCCCACCCACCAGCTACATTGTTGTGCGGGGGGGGGGGGGGGATATGCATAAGGTTGCTAACACCTTAGCAAATTTGCATGCAGCCTTTTGTGCTGTGGGGGATAAATAGATGACAGCTTCACCTATTATGTTCACAAGAAAGAAAATGCAGAGAAGGCTCACCACTCAACTGGCATTGGAACTGATCCTGAGCAACACCAACCCTTGTGACTCAGATGGAGAAGACATAGTCCTTCAACCGGATTTGGACTCTGAGCTGTCTTCAGGTTTGATTTTTCAAATTACCTATTTTTATTTCCTGACTATCTTTTTTATTTAGAACCAAAACAAAATGTTAATTTGAAATTATTTATCTTGCAGATGAGGAGACTCCTCATCTACCAAAAAAGAGAGCTCGGTTGGCGAGTGAGCCGACAGAGACCGCAAAAGATGACACAGTGTGGTGTGAAGTACAAGCCCCCACTGCAGCCTATTGTAAATATGTGTGGAATTGTTTTATTCCTTGTATTTTTTTTATTTTTATATCAAAAATAAAAAGCATGGAGACAAATAACAGTTGTTCTTTTGTATATTTTTCACACTGACATTACAGTCCTCTTGACTTAGACACAAATGCTTCTGGTCATTACTCCCAGCTGTACCTTGCTCTAAAAATTTCTAATTCTCTATTTAAAAAATATAAAAAATGATTCATTGTTTCAGTGCTTTTTTGCTCAAATAAAACTAAACTAAATACAATACGTATAGTCTTTATATTATCAAATACAATAAACTGAATAGAACTAACTAGAAACTAAAAGGCTAAACTCAATGGAAAACAACAACCTCCTGTGGTGGGACAGTAGTGGCCTTAATTACAGAACAAAAGAAGGTGATTATAGGATGTTAGATAAAATCCTTCAGGTCATTCCACAGGTCTCTGGGTTCCAAAGGTAGAAATGTTAAATGACCCCTCTCTGGGTCTTCTAGTATTAATAATTTAAAAACCTAAAAATCGATCTAAACTTACAAATAAGGTAAAAAGGAAAAAAAACAAACAAAAAAAAAAAAAAAAACACAAACTCAGAACCAAAATGGAGACATAAAAGGTGAAAATTCCAAGGTCATTGCGACATACACTCACTGGCCACTTTATTAGGTACACCTGTCCAACTGTGTGTTAAGACTTAATTTCTAATCAGCCAATCACATGGCGGCAACTCAGTGCATTTAGGCATGTAGACATGGTCAAGACAATCTCCTGCAGTTCAAACCGAGCATCAGTATGGGGAAGAAAGGTGATTTGAGTGCCTTTGAACGTGGCATGATTGTTGGTGCCAGAAGGGCTGGTCTGAGAATTTCAGAAACTGCTGATCTACTGGGATTTTCACGCACAACCATCTCTAGGGTTTACAGAGAATGGTCCGAAAAAGAAAAAAAAAACCAGTGAGCGGCAGTTCTGTGGCCAGAAATGCCTTGTTGATGCCAGAGGTCAGAGGAGAATGGGCAGACTGGTTCGAGCTGATAGAAAGGCAACAGTGACTCAAATTGCCACCCGTTACAACCAAGGTAGGCAGAAGAGCATCTCTGAACGCACAGTGCGTCGAACTTTGAGGCAGATGGGCTACAGCAGCAGAAGACCACACTGGGTACCACTCCTCTCAGCTAAGAACAGGAAACTGAGGCTACAATTTGCACAAGCTCATCGAAATTGGACAGTAGAAGATTGGAAAAACGTTGCCTGGTCTGATGAGTCTCGATTTCTGCTGCGACATTCGGATGGTAGGGTCAGAATTTGGCGTAAACAACATGAAAGCATGGATCCATCCTGCCTTGTATCAACGGTTCAGGCTGGTGGTGGTGGTGTCATGGTGTGGGGAATTTTTTCTTGGCACTCTTTGGGCCCCTTGGTACCAATTGAGCATCGTTGCAACGCCACAGCCTACCTGAGTATTGTTGCTGACCATGTCCATCCCTTTATGACCACAATGTACCCAACATCTGATGGCTACTTTCAGCAGGATAATGCGCCATGTCATAAAGCTCGAATCATCTCAGATTGGTTTCTTGAACATGACAATGAGTTCACTGTACTCAAATGGCCTCCTCAGTCACCAGATCTCAATCCAATAGAGCATCTTTGGGATGTGGTGGAACGGGAGATTCGCATCAAGGATGTGCAGCCGACAAATCTGCGCCAACTGTGTGATGCCATCATGTCAATATGGTCCAACATCTCTGAGGAATGCTTCCAGCACCTTGTTGAATCTCTGCCACGAAGAATTGAGGCAGTTCTGAAGGCAAAAGGGGGTCCAACCCGTTACTAGCATGGTGTACCTAATAAAGTGGCCAGTGAGTGTATATCACACATTCTAGATTTGATTTTCCGGGATAAAACCAGATTGTTGTCTCCAGTTCTGACAATTATATACAGATGTAGACATCGGCCTGTGGTTTATTCATAGGCTCTGTACATGACAAACTTTCATTTTAAAAAGAGATGCAGTATCTAATTCTCTATTTGGGTCACACTTTTAGTCTCCAATATCAATTTTTATGCAATTTTGCTTTACAAAAAAGAATCACCCTTAAGCAAAATGACATGAAGGTGTCTCTGTGTATAATATGCTGAGTGGAATTTTGACAATGTGCCAGGTGTCAACTTTCTGAAAAAAAAAAAAAAAATTATATTATTATATATAAATTAGGTATTATTTGTACATGAAAAAAATTGGGAAAAGAGGCGCAGTACCAGGGGCACAAAATGTTGAATCACCCTGACAGCGAAAGGGTAAATGCTACAATTAATTGCCTTTGGTTGGGGGGGGGGGGGGTCATGCTCCATTTCACAGATGACCCCCTATCAATTTTTCAGCCAATTGTTTATATGACTCCATGACTGGAAATGGAAAGGCAGGTAATAGTGTTCCGGCAATTAAGAATTTTTAGATAAATTTGTGGTGCTCTGTGGTTATTCTTACACCTTGCTGTTCGCGCCTTCAGAGATCATCAATCATAAAGTAAAAGGTATTTTTATAAGTCTACTAGGGGGAAGGAGCCAAACAGAGCATGAAAAGTACATGTTTCATTTGCAAGCACGCCGGGAGCTGTCAAACTGCATGATTTCAGGAAGGTTTTTTCTACGCACCAAGCATCCTGTTTAATAAAAAAGCATCAAGATGCCAGAACAAATCTGCTGATGGGATCAAGACAGAAAGGCCAAGTGCCCATCCTTCCGCTGTAGTTTATTTTATATTCTGTATGTATAAAATTAGATCATAAAATGGCATAAACAGAAAATGACATTCAGTTGTAGAAAAATATTTTACCTACAGTTAAAAAGAATCTGTCACCAGGTTTTTTTATGTAATCTGAGAGCAGCATAATGTAGGTACTGATTCTAGCGATGTATCACTTATTGGTCTGCTTGCTGCAGATTTAGTAGTGCTTAGAATGCCAAGCTCTGCATAACCCCGCCCACACCACTGATTGGCTGCTTTCTGTGTACACTGCACATTAACAAAAAGCTGTTCATCAGTGATGGGGGCGGAGTTACATAGAGCAGTTGACTAGGAGGCACAAGACACCTTGTCACGTAGTGCATATCCTGCTGATAAAACACTGATTTTTTTTTTATTGAAACCGCAACACACGATCTAGCATGGAACACATTACTGGAATCAGGGTCTTAGCTTCTACATCATGCTGATGTCAGATTACATAGCAAAAATCAGCTGACTAATTCCCTTTAACCATTTGAATAGTTGTTATATTTATGCAGTGCACCAGCAACATGAAAATAATACATTTTAATGAGGCTTCATATGTCTTTGGTCTGTGGAAAAGTGGGAGACACTTCCAATGGGATTTGTCATCGCTGTTTGTAATGGAGGAATAGATCTGGTTGAAACACTTGTATCAAGGGCTGTGGAGTCGGTAAGGCCTGTTTCACACATCCGTTTTTTGGCATCCGCATGGTTCCGCCAAAGTGTGAAAAAACGGATCCGTTTCCGTTTTGCCGCAAACGGATCCGTTTTTTTGACGGATCCGCGGTAGCCGCTAATGGAAGTCTATGGGACAAAAAAACGGATCCGCCAAAAAAATGGCGGATCCGTTTTTTAAAGGAAAATGGATTTTGACGGATTTTAAAAAACGGAAGTGTGATCCAGGCCTTAGCCACAGCACGGCCTCACTACTGAGCATGTGCATAAAGTGCAGCACAGATTCATCTCAACTAAAGGCGAAGATCCTCAGATCAGGAACAGAAGAGACATTTATAGGTCATTTTATTTACAGCATGTCCTGCATTGTACTACTGTACCCAATTTATTATATAGAAAAAAACTGAACTGGAGTAGAATTGAATGACATGCATGATGTAAAAGCATGTTCACACTGGCCATAAAAGCAAGCAAAACCAAAGGAAAAAACAATGTGTGTATATACTGTAGGGATGTGACTCGCTCAGGTGCAGCGGGAGACAATCATGAGATAGGTTCTTCCAAAGTTCATGAGGTTTATTTGTGTCATAAAACATAAATCAGCGTATCACCAAAAATAGCCTCTAGCTTAGGCAAACAAAAACGTTCGTGGTTTCCGACTCAGACCGGGAGTCTCAGCACACGTGGGAGGTGTAGTCCTCCCCACATACAGCTGCCTCGTTCAGAAGCAGGTCACATTATAAGGGTGTAGCCACACCCAAGAACCCAGCAGCTGACTGGTCATGTGACTGACCTCACCACAGGTCCTTGCAAAACAATAACAGCACAGCAATATCTGTTATACTTTACATTATGGAGACAAGCCATTTATGAGACACATATCTCCCATCGACTACACAGCCCTTTGGCATGCCACATACCTCCCCCCTCTGCCTAAAGCCATGGGGCTTGGCACTTTCACCTACCAGGCAAGGGATTCTTGAGAGGGCATCGGCATTACCATGTAGTTTCCCGGCCCTATGCTCTAGTATTCTTACTCCTTGTTTCCCTCATCCACCTGAGTGGGGCATGGTCGGATATTAATCTAAACTTGCGTCCCATCAGATAGTACCGTAACGTAGCCACTGCCCACTTTATGGCCAAACACTCCTTCTCTACGACTGAGTAATTCTTTTCGCAAGAAGATAGCTTCCTACTCAGGTAGAGGACAGGATGCTCCTCCCCATGTATCTCCAGGGAGAGGACTGCACCTCCCCCGACATCTGAGGCGTCTGTCTGAAGGATGAACTCTTTTTTAAAGTCTGGGGCCACCAAAACGGGTTGCTTACAAAGAGCTCCCTTCATTTCTTGAAAGGCTGACTGCTTCTTCGGACCAGCTGACCATCACTGACGTTGTCCCCTTAAGCAGATCAGTTAGAGGTGCAGCCATTGTGGCGAAGTTTGGGATGAACCTCCTGTAATATCCCACAATCCCTAGGAAGGCTGTAACTTGCATCTTTGACGAGGTCTCGGCCATGTTTGAATTGCCTCCACTTTATTGATTTGGGGTTTGATCTCGCCACGCCCCACTACATATCCGAGGTATTTGGCTTCCTCCTTACCCAAGGCACACTTTTTTGGGTTTATTGTAAACCCCGCCTCCCTTAGAGCGTCAAACACTGCTTGGACCTTTTCTAGGTGAGACTCCCAGTCCAGGGTAAAGATGACGATATCATCCAGGTACGCGGCAGCGTATAGCTTATGAGGTGCAAGGATTCTATCCATAGCCCTCTGGAAGGTTGCCGGAGCTCCCTGCAGGCCAAACGGCATCCGGACATACTGGAAGCACCCGTCTGGTGTGGAGAATGCGGTCTTCTCCTTGGCTTCCTGTGCCATGGGGATCTGCCAGTAACCTTTTGTCAGATCCAAAGTGGTTATGTACCTGGCAGGTCCAAGTCTCTTGATGAGCTCATCAACGCGTGGCATGGGTTAAGCGTCGAACTTGGAAACCTCATTCAGCTTCCGGTAATCGTTGCAGAACCTCCATTCACGATCAGGTTTTGGGACCAGGACAAATCGGGCTCGACCAGCCACTCTTGGATTCCTCAATGACCACGAGTATCAACATACACTGCACCTCCTTGGAGGCCGGGCCTCAGGAATACGATACGGTTTCACGTTCACCCGCACATGTGGCTCGGTCAGAACTTCGTGCACCACCACCTTCGTGCACCCCGGCAACTCTGAAAACAGGTCCCTGTTTTTCTGGAGTAACTCCTGGCACTGCTGTTTCTGGGCCTTCGATAGCGTCTCCGCTATGGTAACCGCTCCAACCTCCCCTTCTAGGTTGCCCAGCAAGCATGGAGTTACCGCTGGCTCTCTATCTTGCCACGGCTTGATGAGGTTGACATGGTAAACCTGGTATGGCTTCCGTCTTCCAGGTTGGTGGATCTTGTAGTTTACGTCTCCCAGTTTCTCCACCACCTCATATGGCCCTTGCCACTTGGCCAAGAACTTACTCTCCACAGTCGGGATTAGCACGAGAACTCGGTCTCCCGGATTGAACTGCCTCACTCTGGCTGACCGGTTGTAGACCCTGGCCTGAGCCTCTTGTGCCTGGCGGAGATGTTCTTTAACAATGGGCATCACCTTCGCAACCCTCTGCTGCATCAGTGCCACATGCTCAATGACGCTTCTGTGGGGCGTGACTTCAGCTTCCCAGGTTTCCTTGGCTATATCTAGGAGACCCTGCGGATGCCGCGGCCGTACAGAAGCTCGAAGGGCGAGAACCCCGTGGAGGCCTGGGGAACTTCATGGATAGAAAACAGTAAATACGGTAAGAGACAATCCCAGTCTCTACCATCTTTCTCTATGACTTTTCTCAGCATGCTCTTCAGTGTCTTGTTAAACCTCTCAACAAGGCCATCTGACTGCCGTTGTTCCTGCTGGAACTGCTGTCGTTGCTGGCTTTGCTGGATCTGTTGTAACCACTTGTTGGTTTCCTGTTGCTGTGCCTGGGACTGGACCAGGGGTTTCAGCAGGTCCTCCATTATTCCAGGCAGTGCTTGTTGCCCCGCTGCAAACTTTACCCAGGACATGCAGCAACTGTCAAGTCTCTGCTGGCATCGCTGCCCGCATGTCTAGCACCAATTGTAGGGATGTGACTCGCTCAGGTGCAGCGGGAGACAATCATGAGACAGGTTCTTCCAAAGTTCATGAGGTTTATTTGTGTCATAAACCATAAATCAGCGTATCACCAAAAATAGCCTATAGCTTAGGCAAACAAAATCATAAAGGTTCGTGGTTTCCGACTCAGACCGGGAGTCTCTGCACACGTGGGAGGTGTAGTCCTCCCCACATACAGCTGCCTGGTTCAGGAGCAGGCCACATTATAAGGGTATAGCCACACCCACGAACCCAGCAGCTGACTGGTGGTCACATGACTGTGACCTCACCACAGGTCCTTGCAAAACAATAACAGCACAGCAATATCTGTTATACTTTACATTATGGAGACAAGCCATTTATGAGACACATATCTCCCATTGACTACACAGCCCTTTGCCATGCCACATACCCTAATGAAAATAAATAAGTAAAAAAGCAAGTGCATTAAATAACATTTAACGTTTACCAAGTACCCTATGTTATTTAATGCACTTGCTTTTTTACTTATTTATTTTCATTAGGGTATATACACACATTGTTTTTTCCTTTGGTTTTGCCAATTTATTATATAGTTGAGGAGTCGGACCATTTTATACCGACTCCACCGCCCTGCTTGTACCTACACTATGGGAAGAAATCTAAACGGCGAGATGCCCGGCACTCTGGAATGCATTCTTTTTGAATTCTACTAGTATAATCAGAGTTCCATAAATACCTAAATTACATTTATGGAATCAAATAACTAAAATTTGGCACGTGCATATGTATTCACCCACTTTGCGAAGAAGCCACTAAAAATTTCTGGTAGAAGCAATTACCTTCATAAGTCACATGCTTAGTGACAGGAAGCCCACCTGTGTGCAATCTAAGTGTCACATGTTCTGTCAGTATATATACACACACACTTGCTCTGGAAGGCCACAGAGGCTGCAACAACATTAACCCCTTCCTGACACTGGACGTACTATTCCGTCCATGTGCCCCGGGACTTCATGCCCATGGACAGAATAGAACGTCATACACGATCAGCCGCTCTCTTGGGGGGGGGGGGGGGGGGGAGCGTAGCTGATCGCGGCCGGGTGTCAGCTGATTATTATTTCAGCTGACACCCGGCAATATGTGCCAGAAGCGGTCACGGACCGCTCCCAGCACATTAACCCCCGGCACACTGCGATCAAATATGATCGCAGTATTCCAGTGGCATAGGGAAGCATCGCGCAGGGAGGGGGCTCCCTTTGTGCTTGCCTGAGACCCTCAGAACAACGCGACGTGATTGCGTTGTTCCGAGGGCCTCCTCCAAGATGGCCGCAGGGTTCTTCCGGGTCCTGCAGGGAGGTGGCGTCTCAGTGCCTGCTGAGACCAGGTTCTGAGAAGCCTCCTACACTGCCTGTCAGATCGCTGATCTGATACACCGCTGTGCAAAGTGTCAGATCAGCGATCTGACTTTGCATAGGGATGTCCCACCCTGGGACAATGTAAAAAAGTAAAAAAAAAAAAAATTTAACATGCGTAAAAATCATTTTTTAAAAATCCCTAAATAAAGAAAAAAAAATTACCCAATAAATTATTTCCTTATGTAAATACAAAACAAAAACAAAAGTACACATATTTAGTATCGTCACATCCGTAATGATCCGCCCTATAAAACTGTCCTACTAGTTAACCCCTTTAGTGAACCCCTTAAAAAAAGGCAAAAAAAAAAAAATGATTCTAATCATACCGCCGAACAAAAAGTGAAATAACACGAGATCAAAAAGACGGATATAAATAAACATTGTACCGCTGAAAACGTCATCTTGTCCCACAAAAAAAAAACAGCCGCCATACAGTGTCACCAGCGAAAAAAAAAAAAAAAGTTACAGCTCGCAGAATAAAGCGATGCAAAAATTATTTTTTATGTAAAATTGTTTTTATTGTATAAAAGCACCAAAACATAAAAAAAGATTATATAAATGAGGTATCGCTATCATTGTACTAACCCAAAGAATAAAACTGCTTTATCAATTTTACCACACGCAGAACGGTATAAATGCCCCACCCCCAAAACAAATTCATGAATTGCTGGTTTTTGTTCATTCTGCGTCCCAAAAAACGGAATAAAAAGCGATAAAAAAAAATAAAAAAAAGAAGAGGTCATGTGCACGAAAATGGTACCAATAAAAACGACAACTCATCCCACAAAAAATAAGACCTCACATGACTGTGGGCCAAAATGTGGAAAAATTATAGCTCTCAAAATGTGGTGGTACAAAAACTATTTTTTGCAATGAAAAGCGTCTTTTAGCCTATGACAGCTGCCAAACATAAAAACCCGCTATAAATAGTAAACCCCCCCCTTTATCACCCCCTTAGTTAGGGAAAAATAATAAAATAAAAAACGCATTTGTTTCCATTTTCCCATTGGGGTTAGGGTTGGGACTAGGGTGAAGGTTGAGGTTAAAGCTAGGGTTGGGGTTGGCATTAGGGGTGTGGTTAGGGTTAGGGTTGGAGTTAGAATTGGGGGTTTCCACTGTTTAGGCACTTCAGGTGCTTTCCAAATGCAACGGCGTCTGATCTCAATTCCAGCCAATTCTGCTTTGAAAAAGTCAAACGGCGCTCCTTCCCTTCCGTGCCGAAACAGTGGTTTCCCCCACATATGGGGTATCAGCATACTCAGGACAAATTGCACAATAACTTTTAGGGTCCAATTTATCCTGTTACCCTTGGTAACAAAAAAAAACAAAAAAAAACACATAGGACAGGAAGTAATTTTTTACTGAAAAAAGTTAAATGTTAATTTTTTTTATTTTTCCTTTAAAAACATTCAAAAAAATTCATGTGAAGCACCTGAAGGATTAATAAGCTTCTTGAATGTGATTTTGAGTACCGTAAGGGGTGCAGTTTTTAGAATGGTGTCACTTTTGGGTATTTTCTATCATATAGACCCCTCGAAAAAAAAAAAAAAAAAACCCGGTGTTGTAAAAATAAGAAAATCGCTGGTCAACTTTTAACCCTTATAACTTGCTAACAAAAAAAAATTTGGTTCCAAAATTGTGCTGATGTAAAGTAAATGTGGGAAATGTTACTTATTACGTATTTTGTGTGCCACATCTCTGATTTAAGAGCATGAAAATTCAAAGTTGGAAAATTGCGAAATTTTACAAATTTTCACCAAATTTCCGTTTTTTTCACAAATAAACGCAAGTTATATCAAAGAAATTTTACCACTAACATGAAGTACAATAAGTGACGAGAAAACCAAATCAGAATCACCGGGATCCATGGAAGCGTTCCAGAGTTATTACCCCATAAAGAGACAGTGGTCAGAATTGTAAAAATTGGCCCGGTCATTAAGGTGCAATCCACCCTTGGGGGTAAAGGGGTTAAAGAGGTTGTCTGACCCGGAATTCCAATATTTTTTTAAGCTAATCTGTGCTCTATTGTGATATACAGCACCCCTATACATTTTGTTTTTTGTTTCTGCCTTTTGTTCCTCATAAATTTCACTTCATTCCCAGCACCCACTTTGTTTACCTACAGCTCTACCAAACTTGACAGCTCCATGTGCTTTATTATCTAACCTCACAGCCAGAGCTGGCACCGCCCAGCCTCAGTGTCCAGCCCCGCCCTCTGCACACTCATTGGCTGTCAGTAATGTGCCCCTGTGCTGACCTCGGTCATCACTCCAGAATTGGAAATAACAGAGCAAGGACCCTGTGTCCTCATCTATGGAAAGCAGCACAATCACTGTCTCCACATCACATCCACAGTGGTGATAGAGCGTCACATGTCTCCACATCACATCCACAGTGGTGATAGAGCGTCACATGTCTCCACATCACATCCACAGTGGTGATAGAGCGTCACATGTCTCCACATCACATCCACAGTGGTGATAGAGCGTCACATGTCCCCACATCACATCCACAGTGGTGATAGAGCATCACATGTCCCCACATCACATCCACAGTGGTGATAGAGCGTCACATGTCTCCACATCACATCCACACAGTGGTGATAGAGCATCACATGTCCCCACATCACATCCACACAGTGGTGATAGAGCATCACATGTCCCCACATCACATCCACAGTGGTGATAGAGCATCACATGTCCCCACATCACATCCACAGTGGTGATAGAGCGTCACATGTCTCCACATCACATCCACAGTGGTGATAGAGCATCACATGTCCCCACATCACATCCACAGTGGTGATAGAGCATCACATGTCTCCACATCACATCTACAGTGGTGATAGAGCATCACATGTCCCCACATCACATCCACAGTGGTGATAGAGCGTCACATGTCCCCACATCACATCCACAGTGGTGATAGAGCGTCACATGTCTCCACATCACATCCACAGCGGTGATAGAGCATCACATGTCCCCACATCACATCCACAGTGGTGATAGAGCGTCACATGTCCCCACATCACATCCACAGTGGTGATAGAGCGTCACATGTCTCCACATCACATCCACAGTGGTGATAGAGCGTCACATGTCTCCACATCACATCCACAGTGGTGATAGAGCGTCACATGTCTCCACATCACATCCACAGTGGTGATAGAGCGTCACATGTCCCCACATCACATCTACAGTGGTGATAGAGCATCACATGTCCCCACATCACATCCACAGTGGTGACAGAGCATCACATGTCTCCACATCACATCCACAGCAGTGACAGAGCATCACATGTCTCCACATCAAATCCACAGTGGTGATAGAGCGTCACATGTCTCCACATCACATCCACAGTGGTTATAGAGCATCACATGTCTCCACATCAAATCCACAGTGGTGATAGAGCGTCACATGTCCCCACATGACATCCACAGTGGCGATACAGGGTCACATGTCTCCACATCACATCCACAGTGGTTATAGAGCATCACATGTCTCCACATCAAATCCACAGTGGTTATAGAGCATCACATGTCTCCACATCAAATCCACAGTGGTGAGAGCGCGTCACATGTCCCCACATGACATCCACAGTGGTGATACAGGGTCACATGTCTCCACATCACATCCACAGCAGTGACAGAGCATCACATGTCTCCACATCACATCCACAGTGGTGATAGAGCGTCACATGTCCCCACATCACATCCACAGTGGTGACAGAGCGTCCCATGTCCCCACATCACATCCACAGTGGTGATAGAGCGTCACATGTCCCCACATCACATCCACAGTGGTGATAGAGCGTCACATGTCTCCACATCACATCCACAGTGGTGATAGAGCGTCACATGTCCCCACATCACATCCACAGTGGTGATAGAGCGTCACATGTCTCCACATCACATCCACAGTGGTGATAGAGCGTCACATGTCTCCACATCACATCCACAGCAGTGACAGAGCATCACATGTCTCCACATCACATCCACAGTGGTGATAGAGCGTCCCATGTCCCCACATCACATCCACAGTGGTGATAGAGCGTCACATGTCTCCACATCACATCCACAGTGGTGATAGAGCATCACATGTCCCCACATCACATCCACAGTGGTGATAGAGCATCACATGTCTCCACATCACATCTACAGTGGTGATAGAGCATCACATGTCCCCACATCACATCCACAGTGGTGATAGAGCGTCACATGTCCCCACATCACATCCACAGTGGTGATAGAGCGTCACATGTCTCCACATCACATCCACAGCGGTGATAGAGCATCACATGTCCCCACATCACATCCACAGTGGTGATAGAGCGTCACATGTCCCCACATCACATCCACAGTGGTGATAGAGCGTCACATGTCTCCACATCACATCCACAGTGGTGATAGAGCGTCACATGTCTCCACATCACATCCACAGTGGTGATAGAGCGTCACATGTCTCCACATCACATCCACAGTGGTGATAGAGCGTCACATGTCCCCACATCACATCTACAGTGGTGATAGAGCATCACATGTCCCCACATCACATCCACAGTGGTGACAGAGCATCACATGTCTCCACATCACATCCACAGCAGTGACAGAGCATCACATGTCTCCACATCAAATCCACAGTGGTGATAGAGCGTCACATGTCTCCACATCACATCCACAGTGGTTATAGAGCATCACATGTCTCCACATCAAATCCACAGTGGTGATAGAGCGTCACATGTCCCCACATGACATCCACAGTGGCGATACAGGGTCACATGTCTCCACATCACATCCACAGTGGTTATAGAGCATCACATGTCTCCACATCAAATCCACAGTGGTTATAGAGCATCACATGTCTCCACATCAAATCCACAGTGGTGAGAGCGCGTCACATGTCCCCACATGACATCCACAGTGGTGATACAGGGTCACATGTCTCCACATCACATCCACAGCAGTGACAGAGCATCACATGTCTCCACATCACATCCACAGTGGTGATAGAGCGTCACATGTCCCCACATCACATCCACAGTGGTGACAGAGCGTCCCATGTCCCCACATCACATCCACAGTGGTGATAGAGCATCACGTCTCCACATCACATCCACAGTGGTGATAGAGCGTCACATGTCCCCACATCACATCGACAGCGGTGATAGAGCTTCCCATGTCTCCACATCACATCCACAGTGGTGACAGAGCGTCCCATGTCCCAACATCACATCCACAGTGGTGATAGAGCATCACGTCTCCACATCACATCCACAGTGGTGATAGAGCGTCATATGTCCCCACATCACATCCACAGCGGTGATAAAGGGTTACGTCTCCACATCACATCCACAGTGGCGATACAGCGTCACATGTTTCCACATCACATCCACAGCGGTGATAGGATAATGTGGTGGACAAATATAGAATCCTTTTCTTCCTGGTTCCTCCAGTCAGCTATCATTCCCCTGCGACCCAGCACTGTGTGCTGCATGGGGACACTGGTGCAGGAGGGTGAGGGTCTGACAGACTGGGGATGGTTATTCTCTGCCAGGCAGGAAAACTCTGGTTAGGGAGTGAGAAGCCACTCCAGAATCAGAAGACAGCTGTACGTAATAGTCTGTAATTGCGCTAACCCGAAGAATAAAGTCGCCTAATCACTTATACCGTACGAGTAACTGCGTAAAAGATAAAATAAAACCAATTCTTCACACGCTGTTGATTTTTTCATTCTGCATCCCAAAGATTGCAGTGAGGCTCATCGCACATTTATCCTGCGCTCTGCATACACCGGGGTTTTCGTGTAAATCTCTGAAATACATGATTCAGATGGAACCCCCAGTGGAAGATTAACCCCAAGCGTTCCAATTCACCAAACAATTTTGCCCTTATCTACATAATGCGGAAAGTGTGCGTATCAAGCCCCGCCCCTCATTATGATGTCATAATGGTTGCCATGGCGACGCTGATATCATAGGTTGCAAGCCCCGCCGCTCATTATGATGATATAATGGTTGACTATGGGATGGAGGATATGTATGATGGGTATATGGGCACGGGCCTATGGGATCGTGGATATGTATGATGGATACATGGGCACGGGACTATGGGATGGAGGATATGTATGATGGGTATATGGGCACGGGCCTATGGGATCGTGGATATGTATGATGGATACATGGGCACGGGACTATGGGATGGAGGATAATTATAATTTGCTATAACTAACCACAGTTCGTTACTATGCCGGGCAGCGCCGGGCTCTTCAGCTAGTTCCCTATAATGAGGGACATGGAGGTATTGTGGACGCCATACCACCTGTAATCCTTAGGCCTCTTTCACACATCAGTTTTTTGCCGTCAGGCGCGATCCGGCTTTTTTTGTAAAACCGGATCCAGCGAAATGCAGTGCCGGATCGTTTTTCCCCATTGACTTGCATTAGCGCCGGATCGCATTGCGTTTCATCCGGTTTTTTGCCGGATCCGGCTACTTGTCTCATTCCGCCATCTGTAAAAAATGGCTACTGTAATGTTTTTTGTCTCCGGCGAAAAAGCCGGAAGCGCCGGATCCGACGCTTCCGGCTTTTTGCCACAATGAAAGTCTATGGGCGCCGGAATGCGCCGGATACAGAAAAAGACGGATCCAGCCACCGGATCCTTTTTTTAAGTCTGCGCATGCTCAGATCCAATTGGTCAGCCCCCAGGAAACAGATATAACCTGTTAGATGGATCCAGCAGAAAAACGGATCCGTTTTTACAGTTCTCCAAAATTTATGCCGGATCCGTTTTTTCTAAAAATAGCCGGATCCTGCCTGATGGCAAAAAACTGATGTGTGAAAGTAGCCTTAGGTGTCAATCTTTTTCGGATTCCATAAAAATGCCGTCGGCCACAGTTTTGTGCACTTCTGAAGAGAGGCCAGACGGAGTCCACTGTAACTTTGCTGCCACATTACAGTGAACAGATCCTTCGGGGGTTTCATCTGTCACGTCACTCAGAGATTTAGATGAAAACCCCAAAGTAAGTGCTCAGTGTAGAGTGCCAGATAAATGTGATCCCTAACGTTGTGCAAGATTTTCCCAATAACAGTCTCAACTCAATCCACAAAAAAAGCAAGCCCTGATTCAGGTCTATCATCTGTTAACGGAAATATAGGGGGCTTCACGTTACTGGTAGCATGAAGGGTCTGGAAAAGCTAAATGGCTCCTCACCCCACAAAAGAAATTCAGCCAATTCTCCGCTCCCAAATCCAAATGTCCCACCTCCCTTCTGAGTCCCAGTGTGCCTAAACCACATTTAGTACTTCTGTAGTGATGAGAGCCTGCCTAACTTACAGTCACATGTCTCCAGAAGCATGAGCTGGGCATAATGTACTGGTGACTGCAACGTACTGGTCACTACAATGTTCTGGTTACTCCAACGGCAGTTTGCAATTTTCACTCAGCAACATCCACGGCTGCCTGTTTCTGGAAAACACCCACAGAATCAAAATTGTCACTACATCTGTAGATAAATTCCCAAAGGGATATAATTTCCAAAAGGTGTTCACTTGAGGGGGATTCTACCTTTCTAGCACTTAGGGGCTGTTTATATGGAATCCACAAACTAGTCTAGGAAAATCTGCGTTCCAGAAGGCAAATAGCGCTCCGTCCTTCCAGAGTCGTTCTGTATGGCAAAGTAGTAATGTACAGTCACATATGAGGTATTGCCACGTTCAGTAGAAATTGTGGGATGAATTTTGGTGCCACTTTTACCCATTTCCCAGTATAAAAAGTCTTAGTTACTCACCGGTTAACGGTATTTTTCGGAGTCCATGACAGCACCACCTGAGAGAGGGGATCCGCCCTTCAGGAACAGGAAACCTACAGATACAAAAGGGCGGCACCTCTCCCACGCATCAGTTGGATTACAGAGCACAGAGGACCACAATGGTTAATAGCATAACTTATATACAATACTATACACGACTATTTAAATTACCCGTGTACGTATAAGAGGAAGGAGTGCACACCCAAAATAGACTAAAAGGGAGGGAATATACGGGTGCTGTCATGGACTCCGAAAAATACCGTTAACCGGTGAGTAACTAAGACTTTATCGGTCGTCCATGACAGCACCACCTGAGAGAATTACAGAGAGTAATAACTATTTAGGGAGGGACTACAGCCTGCAGCACCCTTATACCAAAAGAGAGGTCTGTGGAAGCACCCAGGTCTAGCCTATAATGACTATAAAAGGTGCTCGGAGAGGACCAAGTAGCCGCCTTACATATCTGGTCGATGGAGACTTCTGATCTCTCGGCTCAAGAGTTCGCCATGGCTCTGGTGGAATGCGCCCTCAGCTTCCCAGGTGGCGACCTGCCTTTTGAAGTGTATGCTACAGAAATTGCTTCTCTAATCCACCTGGCTAGTGTATTTTTTGACACTCTACAACCTTTCCTAGGGCCTTGGTGGGAAACAAATAGGGCATTATCTTTCTTCCAAGGATCGGTAGCTGCCAGATATTCTATGAGGCATTTCCTAACATCCAGGGTATGTAGTTTTTCTTCCTTCTCATTAGCTGGATTAGGGAGGAAGGATGGAAGGACTATTTCCTGAGTCCTATGAAAGTTAGAAACCACTTTAGGTAAGTACGCTGGATCAGGTCTGAGTATTACCCGTCCTAACCTGTATATAAGGAGGACGCCTAAATAATGCCTGGATGTCGCTTACTCTGCGAGCTGAGGTTAGAGCTACCAGGAAGGCTACTTTGAGGGACAGATTTTTAATGGAAGCTGATGAAATAGGTTCGAATGGAGCTTCCGTCATGGCTGTAAGGACTAGATTCAAGTCCCATGGCATGAATCTATCCTTCACTACTGGCCTGGACCTACCTGCTGCCTTAATGAACCTACTGATCCAGTAATTACCTGCGATGTTGCAGCTAAAGAGAGCCCCCAAAGCTGATACTTGTACTTTAAGAGTACTAGTGGAAAGTCCCATATCCAGACCTTTCTGAAGAAACTCTAAGATCTGATTTATTGGAGTTGAACCCCCAGCAACTATTTCAGAGCGCTGCAGGAACTTCTTCCAAATTCTAGCATAGATCTTGGTAGTAATGGCCTTCCCATTCTTAAGTAGGGTGTTAAACAAGTCTGGGGAGAAGTCTTTTTCTTTTAAGAGTGCCCGCTCAAACTCCACGCCGTCAGATGTAGGCCAGCCACCTGAGGGTGGAAGACTGGGCCGTGGGATAGGAGATCCGGGATGTCCGGAAGAACCCAAGGATCGGACACCGACATGGTCCTGAGGCATGAGAACCATGCCCTCCTGGCCAAAAATGGAGCAATGACTATGACCCTTGCTCTGTCTCTCTTGATTTTTCTCAACACCAAGGGTAGTAGCGATAGGGGAGGGAAGGCGTATGCTAGCCTGAAGTCCCGCTTTATCAGAAAGGCATCTACCGCCAGGGGGTTCTCTCTGGGATTTAGGGAGCAGAATAGTCTTAATTTCCTTGGTGGCGAAGAGATCTACCTCTGGCTGTCTCCATTTTTGTATAATCAGGTCGAAGATCGATTTGTTTAGGGACCATTCTCCTTGTTTTAGTAGGTTGCGGCATTTATGTCAACAGGACAAGGGATTCCCAGCCAGTCTCCCATGCCGGTACTGGCCCGGCCTCAAGCTGCTTAACGGCTGCGCTCTGACGAGGGCATGCACATTCAGCTTAGAATGGCTGTTCTGCTAGTTGGAACAACCGTTCTGCCACATTCCTCAGGGGTTTGGAACGAGTCCCACCTTGGTGGTTGACATAAGCCACTGTGACCTGATTGTCGGAGAACACGCGCACATGATGGCCCTGCAGATACATAAGTAACTTCTTAGCTGCCTGCTCTACTGCTGTCAGTTCTTTTCAAATTAGATGACATTTTTATCTGGTGATGGTCCCATAGGCCCTGGACTAGGACTTCACCCATATGAGCCCCCCAACCGGAAGGCTAGCATCCGTAGTGACTATGGGGGATATGTCACACTCCCAGGGAACCCCTCTGGACAAATTATCCTTTTCTAGCCACCACTCTAGGGACTACCTTGTGCTTCGGGACAAGGTTAGCTGGCCCTCCAAGTAACCTCCAAGGATTTTTTGATGCAGTAAGACCTCCCCTGTAGTGTTCTTAAATGAAACTGGGCCCACTGGACCGCCGGATACAAGAGGAAAGGGAACCCAGAAGGGACATGGCTTTCTTGAGGGACATGGTGGGGTTATTGGCAGCGTTTAGGATCTGATAGTGTAGGCGAACAAGCTTCTCCGGAGGCAGCCTGTTTCTCAGAATCTAGAATCAGGCCTAAAAATTGCTGAATTCTCATCGGCTGTAACCGAGATTTTTTGATATTAAGCAGCCAACCTAACCGCTCTAGGGCCGACATTGCCCTCTGTAGCTGATCCTTACAATGTTTTGCCGTTTTCCCTATAATCAGGAAGTCATCTAAGTCATCTTAGAATGTTAGATTCACGTAGATGGGCCATAACTTCCTTCCACCACTTTAGTAAACACCCGGGGAGCGACTGCCACCCCAAAGGGGAGGGCCGCATATTGGAAATGTTCAACTGACCCATTTAACTGAACCGCTACTCTGAGGAAGCGCTGATGGGCTGTATGAATGGGTATATGGTAGTATGCATCTTTTAAATCTAACACCACCATAAAGCAGTTTTGAAACAACAACTTTATTGTTGAATTGATTGTTTCCATTTTGAACGGCGGTATAACCAAGAAATCGTTTGAGGGACTTGAGATTAATTATAGTCCTAAAGGAAGCCGTCTGGCTTGCGGACCAGGAACAGAGGGGAGTAGAAACCTTTCCCCCTTTCTCCCTCTGGAACCATAGTCAGGACTTTCTTGTGGCAAAGCTCATGAACCTCGGCCTCCAGGGCAGCTTGTTCTGATGTGGAAGACCTGAGAGGGGTGACCTTAAATTGATCTAGGGGAACCCGGGTGAACTCTAGTCGTAAACCCGCAGCTATCACCCCCAGTATCCAGTTGCTGCTAGAGATCAGCGACCAGGCTGGGTAGAAGGCAGCTAGTCTCCCCCCACAGCATCTAGTCATTGGGGCGGTTTTTTAGTGTCACGTGATGGACATTCCTGGCGCCCCCCTCCTCCGAACATGAAACCTGTACTCTCCTTCTTTTGTCGTCCCATCT
Source organism: Dendrobates tinctorius (assembly GCF_039654945.1). Classification (NCBI taxonomy): domain Eukaryota; kingdom Metazoa; phylum Chordata; class Amphibia; order Anura; family Dendrobatidae; genus Dendrobates; species Dendrobates tinctorius. The sequence continues at coordinate 42,745,140 of NW_027361679.1, read as the reverse complement.
GCCCTGATCTCTAGACGGCCTTCTATGGAAATATCCTTTCCTGGTGAAGGGGCGTCTATAAGAAGGATTCGGGAGGCTGGGGAACTTCTTTTTATCGTTCCCGGCTTTCTCTAAAAGTTCGTCCAGGACGGGGCCAAACAGATATTCCCCTCATATGGAATGGAGCAGAGTCGTGACCTGGCCTGGATATCTCCTGGCCAGCATTTTAACCAGAGGGCCCTTCGAGCTACGTTTGATAACCCAGCTGATCTAGCCGCCATCATTGCCGAGTCTGCTGAGGCATCAGCCAAGAAAGCCGCAGCACTCTGGATGATCGGTAGAGTTTTCCGACTGGATGCTCTTGGGGCTCCGTCCTTCAGATGGGAATCTAGTTGATCTAGGCAGAACATCACGGATCTGGCTATACAAGTGGCAGCTATCGCTGGTCTTAGGGCGCCTGCTGACATCTCCCATGTTCCCTTTAGAAAGGAATCCGCTTTTTTATCCAGCGGGTCTTTTAAGGAGGCCATATCATCGAACAGTATGGAGGACTTTTTGGAGGCTTTGGCTACTGCCGCGTTCAGCTTAGGGGCCTTATCCCATCTGTTTACCACTGGGTCATCAAATGGGTACCTCCGTTTGAAGGCAGGTGGTAAGGAGCCCCTTTTTTCGGGTCTCTTCCATTCCCTTTCTATCAGGCTCTGGACCTTATCATTTAATGGAAAAGCTTTGTGTTTCCTGGGATCTAGACCTCCGAACATTACCTGTGCCGAAAGCTCTGGCTTTGAGTCTGCTACTGCAATGGTGGACCTTATTGCTTTAACTAGCTTGTCCATCTGGTCTAATGGAAAGCAGAATCGGCTTGAGTCTTCATCCGGATGAAGTGGAGGCCGGGGAATCCGAGGAGTAATTGTTCCAAGGGGCAGCTGAGGACTCCGACCCTGAGAAACTAAATTCTCTCCCCCTAGAAGAGTCCCTTTTAGATAGGGCTTTCATCTCTGTCCCTGTAAGGATGGGGGAGAGTGCAAGGGCCTGTCAGTCTATGCCTGGGCCCCCGTCCCCTTCCAACCCCTACCGTCTGTCGCACACATGGCTGACATAGTCTTTTGGGGTGGCCGTCTGGTAAGGGGCAACTACAGAGCGCACATTCCTTGTGCTTTTGTTTTACCGTAGCTTTCCTCCCCTGCGAAACCAGCATAAGGGAACACTGCATCAGGGTACATTCACGGAGATCTCTTACCCATGCAGATGAGGCAGGTACCGGATCACGGAGGGAGGCAGGGGGAATCCTTTAGACTGGAGGAACTTCTGCGGCTCTGCTCACTCGTCCGCTTCCACTCGTATGAGGCTTCACCGAGGCCTCCTTCTGTGGGTGCTCCTGCACGTCCTGCAGCTCTATGGGGGTTCTGTCATCCATCGCTGGGCCTTCAGAAGCACCCCGGCAGCATCACCTCCTGCCCTTTAAGGCCTCCCAGTATCCGGTCAGCAGGGCACTGGCGCGGCACCTCACCCAGGAACCCTCCCGCGACCTTCCCCCGCATGAACCGTCCCCCCCCCACCGCCTCGGGTACCGCGCGTCCCCCAGGATCGCCGCGCACACTAGGAAGGCGGCCGGCACCCGACTTCCGGTTTTGGCGTTCCCGGCCCCGCCCCTTCCACCGCGTCACTTCCGCCGCGCGTCAGAGGCCGCGGGAGCGCGCGGAAAGGAGCCGGCACGGCGCCCCCATGCGCGCCAGCCTGCGCTTGGCGACCGGACGCAACTGCCGACCCGGCCGGAGGGGGTTTGAGACCGGACCCCGGGGGAAAACGCATCAGGAGGGGCCTGCATACATACCTGGTGCCCGCATTCTGGAGACGGCTGTCCACCGGACCCTTTGCTCCGCCTGCTCTAACCACTGCCGTGGCGACCTACCCGGCCCCACCGTGGCGCTTCCAGGTACCCCGAGCTTGACCGAGGTAGGAGATCCCCCCGCTACCTGAGTCGGTCAGCCGGCCTGGGAATCCCTCGACGACTCCATGATGGACGATCTGAAGGAAGTCCCGTCCTCTAGGAACAGGAAACCAACTGATGCGTGGGAGAGGTGCCGCCCTTTTGTATCTGTAGGTTTCCTGTTCCTGAAGGGCGGATCCCCTCTCTCAGGTGGTGCTGTCATGGACGACCGATAAATATAAAACTTGGAGCTAACACAATCTTGGTGGTAAAATGTAAATTATTTTTTCTTCACTGCCCAATGGTATAAAAAGCTGTGACACGCCTGTGGGGTCAATATAATCAATGCACTGCTAGATGAATTCATGGAGAGGTTTAGTTTGTACAATGGGGTCACTTATGGGGGTTCTGCTGTTCTGGTTCTACGTTATAAACTTCTGTAAAGCACCTGTGGGTTCAAGGTGCTCAATACACATCTAGATAATTACCTTAAGGGGCCTAGTGTCCAAAATAGTGTCACTTGTGGGGGGGTTTCCACGGTTTAGTCACATCAGGGACTCTGCAAACGCGACATGGCATCCGCTAATTATGCCAGCAAATTTTACATTCAAAAAGTGACATAGCGCTCCTTCCCTTCCGAGCCCTGCACCCAAACAGTGGTTTTCCACCACATATGGGGTATCGGCATGCTCAGGAGAAATTGCACAATAAATTATATGGTCCATTTTCTCCTGTTACCCTTGCAAAAGTATAAAAAAAATTAGGTCTAAAAGAAAAAATTTTGAGAAAGAAAATTAAATGTTTATTTTTTCCTTCCACATTCCATTAATTCCTGTTTAGTACCTGAAGGGTTAATAAACTTCTTGAATGTGGTTTTGAGTAGCATGAGGGGTGCAGTTTTTAGAATGGTGTCACTTTAGGGTATTTTCTGTCAAACAAAACCATTCAAAGTCACTTCAAATGTGAGGTGGTCCCTAAAAAAAAAAAATGGTTTTGTTAATTTTGTTGTAAAATTGAGAAATCACTGGTCAACTTTTAATTTTTATAACTTCCTAACAAAAAAAAGCTTTAAAAATTGTGCTGATGTAACAGACATGTGGAAAATATTATTTATTAACCATTCTGTACGATATAACTGATTAAAGGGCATAAAAATTTAAAAAGTTTGAAAATTGCAAAATTTTCAAAATTTTTGCCAAATTTCCGATATTTTCACAAATAAACGCAAGTCATATCAAAGAAATTTTACCACCATCATTAAGTACAATATGTCACGAGAAAACAGTCTCAGAATCAGTGGGATCCATTCAAGCACTCCAGAGTTATAACCTCAAACTGACAGTGATCAGAATTGTAAAAATTGGCTTGGTCAGGAAGGTGAAAGCAGGCTTCGGGGTAAAGGGGTTAAGCAAAAGGTACCACCAACCAAACAACACAATGAAGACCAAGACAAGTCAGAGACAAAATTGTTGAAAAGTACAATTTAGGGTTGGGTTATAAAAAAAAAAAATCCCAACATTTGATGTTTCCCCAGAGTACCATCGAATCCAATGTCATCAATTAGAAAGAACATGGTACCACAATAAAGCGCCAAGAGAGAGTAGCCCATCAAAAGCTCAGCCCAAGCAAGGAGAGCATAAATCAGAGGCAGAACAGAGAGCAAAGGTAATCCTGAAAAAGCTGCAGAGTTCCAAAGCAGAGGCTAGTGTAGCTGTTCATACTACCAAAATAAGCAGTACACTCCAATACTTACACAAAAATTGTAAGGCTCTTTTTGAGTTTGTTAAAAAAGATGTGGGAAACGCCCCAAATGTATGGAGAAAAAGTGCTGCGGTCAGATGAAAACAAAATTGAACTTTTTGGCCAGAAAGGTAAAAGCTACAGCAGGGAAAAAAAGTATTTAGTTAATCACCAATTGTGCAAGTTCTCCCACATAAAAAGATGAGAGAGGCCTGTAATTGACATCATAGGTAGACCACAACTATGAGAGTCAAAATGAGAAAACAAATCCAGAAAATCACTTTGTCTGATTTGGCAAGATTTATTTTGTAAATTATGTTGGAAAATAAGTATTTGGTCATTAAAGGGAACCTGTCACCCCCCCAGGTTCAGTTGGTGATATGTCAGACACGGAGCAGGAGACGGAGGAGGCGCGAGAGAATGGGAAGGACCCGTAGACGGCCATACCGTGGCCCCATAGTAACCGGCCTCGGCCGGGTTAGTCGTGGTCTTTTCAAATAGTGTTTGATTGTACAGAGTCCCAGCGAGGACAACTGTTGTTACCCCTTTTTGGTTGTTTAGTATAGCCCTAGCGGCTTCAAATTATAAAAGTTTGCTTTTCAAAGTTCAACCAGTCTCGAGTCTCATCACTGCATCCTGCGAACCTGCTGTTACCTACAGCAGCGCGCACTGCGCATGCCCGAGAACACTTGTTACAGCGTAGGCGCCAGGATTCAAATCAAGAGGAGGCAGCAACGCACGGGGCATCATGATGAACAGATCGTGGGTGGCGCCGAGGCCTCGGACAGGCATGATTGACGGATGGTAGGCGGCTGATACTGGGGTACACAACATTCCTGTGGGACACATTACAGGTATGAGGAGCTAATCATAAAAGTCAATATTTTGGCATTACTGGGGGTCAGAAAAAGAAAAGCCACCTTCACAGAATGCAGCCCTAGTGCTGCTGAAGGTGGCTCTTTAACTGAAAAATGCCCTGGGGTGACAGGTTCCCTTTAACAAAAGTTCATCTCAATATGTTGTTATATATGTTTTGTTGGCAATGACAGAGGGCAAACGTTTTCTGTAAGTCTTCACATGGTTGGCACACACTGTTGATGATATGTTGGCCCATTCCTCCATGCAGATATGAAAATTAGCTTCTGCTTATAAACTGAACAGAAATGGTGACAGCCTTGTCGGACACCTCGCTCTACTTTGAACCATGCCGTGTCACCGTAATCTGTTCGGACTGTTTCTTGGTTGGTCGATGTAAAGGTTCCTAATGAGGCTGAACTTAATAGATACTTCTTAATAAATAAAAGCCTTTTATTTCTAATATAAAATATTGCAATTTTATGGTCAAATTCTTTTCAATGTGATTAACGTTACTGCAATGTATAATACATAGGATCCCTTTAGGAATAAAGGACAATGTTTTTTTGCCTTTTGGTTCCCAAATGACTGCAACCACATGCCTGAATGAGTTCCAGAACACCCATCTTTAATAAAAGCCCAGGTCTATAACAAAATACAATGGCTCTTTACCAGACTGTACAGTGGCACGGAAAGGTTTGGGCACCCCCCATCAAAATTACTGTTATTGTGAAAAGTTAAGCAAGTTGAAGATTAAATAATCTTTAAAAAGCCTAAAGTTAAAAATGGCACATTGTACCTTAGGGGAAAAAAAACATTTTTCACATCTTAAAAATTAAGATTAATTAGGACGCAAACTCAGCATTCTGACACTGGGCACTACATTACAACTCAAAATCCTTTAGTAATCTTCAGATTTCATAATGCTTTGTACACAGTCAAGGCACCCAGTGCCAAAGGCAGCAAAACACCTCAAAACATCTATGAACCTCCACCATATTTGACTATAGGTATTGTGTTTTCATAGTAGGCCTCATTCCATTTTCAGTATACAGTAAAATGATGTGCTTTATCTTGATCTCATATGTCTACAAGATGCTTTTCTAGAAGAATTTTTGCTTACTCACAAACATTTTGGCAAACTGCAATCTAGGTTTTTATGTCTGTGTTCCAGCAGTGGGGTCCTCCTGGATCTCCTGCCATAGCGTTTCATTTCATTTAAATATTGAAGGATAGTTTGCGCTGACACTGATGCACCCTGCCTGCAGGGCAGCTTGAATTTCTTTGTAAGTTGATTGGGTCTTCTTAAGCACCATCCGCACTAGCCTGCATTCCAACCCTTCATCAACTTTCCGCTGATGTCCATGTCCAGGGAGATTAGTATACAGTGCCATGAGTTCTAAGCTTCTCGATTATGTTGCACACCATGAGCAAACGAACATCAAGATCTCTGGAGATGGACTTGTAACTTTGAGACTGTTGATATCGTTCAACAATTGGTTCCCAAGTCCTCAGACAGTTCTCGTTTCCTCTTTCTGTTCTCCATGCTCAGTGTCACACACAGAGTCACACAATGAAAAGATTAAATCAACTTATCCCCTTTTTATCTGATTTTAAGTGGACTTTCATAAATTGTTTACTGACAATTTTACAATGGTGCCAATTTTATCCTGCCCATTTTTGTGTGAAATTATGTCCAATTTGACTTTTTTCATTTTTTTTTGTGGTTGTTCCAATACACATAAAGAAAATTAACATGTGAATAACAAAACATATGTAATTTCAGTAATTTTCTGGGAGAAATACTTAAATTTTATGGAACTATTTAAAGGTTGCCAACACTTTTGGCCTTGATTGTATGTACATGATCATAGTGTCAGAGACACCGCACTGAACTTGCTCACTGAGCCAGTGCACGTGTCCTGAGTAAAGCGAACAGTGCTCAAAGCTACCTGTGGAGCGGGCAGCAACCGAATAGATGCGTACTTCAGAGCTGCAGGACCTGAAGCACGTGACTGCTGGGGGCGTGGCCTAAACTCCACAGAGCTAGGAGCTGCAAGACAATTCCTAGCAGAGTAACTGCGAGACAAAGTTACCAAGGGGAATAGACAGTGAGAATAGTCAGGACCTAGCCAATGAGTCACACACAGAGATAGCTGTAGGGTACCAAAGGGGGCGAGCAGAGAGTAGTCAGGTCACATGCAATGAGTCATACACAGATAGTTGCAAGGTACAAGAGGGGCGAGCAGAGAGTAGTCAGGTCACATGCAATGAGTCATACACAGATAATAACGCCGTACAAAATCAACAGGCAAACTCACAACGGGAAACAGAATCGGGTCAGAACCATATAAACAAGCTATAGCAACAAACAGGCACACGGGGGTCAGCACACTAGGCCAATGGCAAAAGTATAACTGGCAGGGATTGAAGCTACCCAGGGGTTTATGAAGCTCTCCCAGAACCAGAAAGAGGCCACAATCATTAACCCCAAGTGTGCAGGTCAAAACCTGCACAGAGCTCCAGACATTAACCCCCGGTGTGCAGCTCAAAAACCCGCACTGGGATCATGACACATAGGGAAAGTGTTTTCACAATATGATCTACAGGTTCAACATGATGAGCAAAGAGGCACAGGAACTGTACCCACACCATAACTACTGAAAGCACAACTGATATGCAAGCTCCTGCAGTAACAGTAAGGGCAAGTACCAGAAGTCCATGGATGTTTAACCCTTTACATGCTGTGGTCAATAACAACATACAGAAGGTTGCGAGAGGGAAGGGGCTCCACATATCATTCCATTGACCCCCCCACAACGCGATTGTGGGATGCTGATGTTTGTCACTGCACTCAGATGTCTAAGGCCAGGTTCACATTGCGTTATGGCAGTCCGTTTAATGGATGCGTTACAAAGCAGCATTAACGCAATGTAACAACCGTTACTGCACCCATAGATTGCCACAACCTAGTGCATCGCTAACGCATGTCAAAATCGGCATGCGCTAGCGATGTCCTGTTATGCTGTGACGGACCCTGGAACGCGGTCTACTGCGTTCGAGGGTCCGTCACAGTTAGTGCAGAAGGAGCATCTGCACTAAAGTGATCGCTTAAACGCGATCAAAAGAAGACTAGTGTTAGCGCAGTCTGTTTAACGCATCCGTTAAACAGACTGCCATAACGCAATGTGAACCTGGCCTAATACTGACCTCAGGGTCTGCCAGGTACCATGGACTGTTAGACACTGCTTGTGGCAGGGCCTAACAGGTGTCTGGTCATTGTGACCCTAACATGCATTGCAGCACAAAGCGATTGTGGAGTATTAGACCAGCAATTAGACAATTGAAGGCTGAAGCCCCATAGAGGGACTCAAAATTTGTTTTGTAATTTCTTCCATTATCCTTCAAGAAATGAAAAATTGATGACTGACATAATATTTTCTGGGAAAACACAATTTTTCATTTTTTCATTCCAATCTGTAGCAATTTGCAATAAGCCGAAGGGTTCACAATCATCCAGAACGCGGTTTCAAAAACTTTGAGGGGTACAGTTTTTAAAACAGGACTTTGAGTGTTTTCTGACATACATGCCCCAAAAGTCACCTCAAAAGTCAAGTGTTCCCTCCAAAAATTAGGTTTGGTAACTTTCATTGAAGAAAAAAAAATAAAAATAAAATATGAAAAATTACGGATTCGTTTTAACCCTTCTAAAACAAGAATAAAACAAAATTAAAATATCATTTAAAAAATAATGCAGACATACTATGATTTTTTTTTTCGCTTGTGAGGTATGACTTTTAAAAATTCAATTTAACAACTGGTATTCACACAGATGTTATTTGTTAAGATAGACTCCGCTCTCATCTATAAATTATCTTCCGAAAATAGAACGGTCCTCTTCTCTATAATAAAGTTGTCTTTCAAGTTTCTCACATATATAACCAGCTTAACGCCATCTCTCTCTGCAATGGCGATTTGCATTTCACAACATCTATTAAAATAAAAAAAGGGAAGCAATAGACTCATACAGAAACTTGCCCACTGCTCATTCAGCCCATGCTTACCATACAGTCCTCCTTGACGGAAGGTTAATAGGTTGGTGGGCTACCTCCCCTGAGAATTAAAGGATGAGGCATATTGAAATCCCTCATGCCTCACCCATTAGATAGTCCCTGGGTTCGGCCAACATACATCTAATGTGTTTGGCTACCTGAAGAATAATACACTTTAAAAACGCTACTGTGGGCACATAGCCTTAAACGCTCAGGAAACGGTTCTTCTTCCAAGAAAACGCTCAGAAAAAAAAATGCGTGTTTCTTGCGGGAAAAAACGGGCGTTTTTGATGCGCTTTTTTCCGCGCGTCCTCTGGGCTATAGGAAATAGCCAAAAACGCGGACCTAAGCGGAAATTAATGAACATGCTGCGTTTTTTACCTCCAAGCATTTCCTTAGCGGTAAAAAACGCATCCATTGGCACAAAAATGCCAAAATGCATTAAAAGGAATGGGATGCTTCTTTTAAGCGTTTTTGATGAGGTTAACCCCGAAAAACGCATAAAAAACGCTTTAAAAAAACGCAACGTGGGCACACAGCCTAAATCTGGTAAAAGTAATAGCACTTTTCATTTACCTTCTTGTCATACTCAATGAATATATATATATATATATATATATATATATATATATATATATATATATATATATATATATATATATATAGCTCAATGTGTGTGTATGTATGTGTGTATGTCCAGGATTGGCATCCGCACCGTCGCAGCTACAGCCATAAAATTTTGCACAGTCACACGTCTGGACGTCGAGAGCGTCATAGCCTATGTTGTGAGGCGAAATTTTAACAACGCACGTTCCAATTCACCAAATAATTTGGCCTATTATTCTTATCATTTCTATGGTGTTATCGTCCTTCTGTAAAGCTGGAAATAACACAATTTATTACAGTGCCAACACAGACCACCCTCTGACAGACTACAGGGGGAGCCCAGTATCACACAGGATAGGATTAGATACACGGCTCAGCAGTCAGTATCACACAGGTGAGGATTAGACACATGGCTCAGCAGTCAGTATCACACAGGATAGGATTAGATACACGGCTCAGCAGACAGTATCACACAGGATAGGAATAGATACATGGTTCAGCAGACAGTATCACACAGGATAGGATTAGATACAAGGTTCAGCAGACCGTATCACACAGGATAGGATTAGATACACAGCTCAGAGGTCAGTATCACACAGGAGAGTATTAGACACATGGCTCAGCAGTCAGTATCACACACAGGATAGGATTAGATACACAGCTCAGCAGTATCACACAGGATAGGAATAGATACACAGCTCAGCACACAGTATCACACAATAGGATTAGATACACGGCTCTGCAGTCAGTATCACACAGGACAGTATTAGATACACGGCTCAGCAGTCAGTATCACACAGGATAGGATTAGATACATGGCTCTGTAGCCAGTATCACACAGGATAGGATTAGATACACAGCTCAGTAGTCAGTATCACATAGGAGAGGATTAGACACATGGCTCAGCAGTCAGTATCACACAGGACAGGATTAGATACACGGCTCACACAGGATAGGATTAGATACACAGCTCAGCAGTCAGTATCACACAGGATAGTAATAGATACACGCTTCAGCAGACAGTATCACACAGAATAGGATTAGATACACGGCTCTGCAGTCAGTATCACACAGGATAGGATTAGATACACGGCTCTGTAGCCAGTATCACACAGGACAGGATTAGATACACAGCTCAGCAGTCAGTATCACACAGGAGAGTATTAGACACATGGCTCAGCAGTCAGTATCACACAGGATAGGAATAGATACACAGCTCAGCACACAGTATCACACAGAATAGGATAAGATACACGGCTCTGCAGTCAGTATCACACAGGATAGGATTAGATACACGGCTCACACAGGATAGGATTAGATACACAGCTCAGCAGTCAGTATCACACAGGATAGGAATAGATACACGGTTCAGCAGACAGTATCACACAGAATAGGATTACATACACAGCTCAGAGGTCAGTATCACACAGGAAAGGAATAGATACACGGCTCAGCAGACAGTATCACACAGAATAGGATTAGATACACGGCTCACACAGGATAGGATTAGATACACAGCTCAGCAGCCAGTATCACACAGGATAGGAATAGATACAAGGCTCAGCACACAGTATCACACAGAATAGGATTAGATACACAGCTCAGCACTCAGTATCACACAGGATAGGAATAGATATACGGCTCTGCAGTCAGTATCGCACAGAATAGGATTAGATACACGGCTCAGCAGTCAGTATCACACAGGATAGGATTAGATACACGGCTGAGCAGTCAGTATCACACAGGATAGGGTTAGATACACGGCTCAGCAGTCAGTAACACACGATAGGATTAGATACACAGCTCAGCAGAAAAGTATCACACAGGAGAGGATTAGGTACACAGCTCAGCAGACATTATTACACAGGATAGTGGGTCGCCCTCCCAGGGCTGTGGGGTACTTGGTACCGGGCCGATGTCGGCGGGATGTGTTACAGCAGCGGGGACCCGGTCCGTGGCCCTGGGCACCCAATTAATAAGGGGAGTTTGAATGGTGGAATGTAGTTAATGGAATAGTTTGTGACGCCACCTGTAGTGTTCGGCAAGTGAGAGGTTAAGCCGACGCTGCAGACAGATCCTCTGGGGCTGGTGGTGTATTGCAGCCAAGATGGTGAAGCTCCCCACAGGTGAAGCTGTAGCCCCAGGGCAGTGTAGATGTGGAGTTAGAGGAGAGGCACAAGCAGTGTCGAAGCTGGTACCCAGATGTAGCAGTGCTGGGTGTGTTGACGCAAGAATCAACGGAGGACACCAGGGCTTGTAGTTCCAAAGCTTTACTCACAGTCTATAGTACACACAGGTGCCTACCTCCGTACTGTGTCCTCCGGGTCAGAGGCTCAATCAACCTCCAGGTCAGATGGAATGCTCCCTTTCAACGCTCCGCCAACATGTACCTTTCTGAACGTCTCCTCTTATAGTGCCTTTAAGTGTGAAGATCTCCTAGTACTGAGTTACGGTACACTGGAGTTCATCCTGACAGATGTTCCCAAGAACTCTACTTGTACGGCAGACAGCTGTAGCCTGCTTCGGGGACTCCTCACTCCTGAGTCCCGACTCACTATCCAAGTTGCTGTTGTGCCCCCCAGTCTGAGATGGGAGTAGTGCATTTTACAGCCCACTACTCCACCGGTGTCTGCTGCAGGACCATTAGCGTTCATACAACCTCGGGGACCGGGCCCCGGCCTTGCGCTTAGAACTTCTAGGCAGGGTTCTCTCCTAACCCACGTCCTCTGTTCCCTTTTACTCCTTCGTTCCGTACTAATCTCTCTCTCTCATGGAAGATCAGGTTTCAGTTCAATGTCTTTCTCCTTTCCTTTCCTTTTCCGTGCCAGCAGACCCAGGTCACTGAGGTCTGCTGCAGCTCCTCCTTCCTCCATCCCTCTCTCTGGGATCTTCTTTCCTCACTCCTCTGAGTGGCTTCCTCTCCCAGGCTGACCTGTAATCCTAAACATTCCGGCTCTTTTATGTATTCTCAACTCCACCCGCCTCCCAGAACGTTTCGTGTTCCAAGCAGGGAGCCACCAAAGGTGCTCTGCTACACTCCAAGCAGGGAGCCGCAATGTGGCTTTGCTGAACTACCGTGTTGTGTGGGGTGCGAGTGTTGGAGCGTGGTCAGGAGCCTCCAACTTACCTGGATGGTGGGGAACCACACCTCAGGAGGAGGTGCAGTACCTCTGTGGCAACTGAGCCTCAGGGGCGCCACAATAGGGTTAGATACACAGCTCAGAAACAGGATGTGCCAAAGGAGAGGATATTTTCATTCCACAGTTGGTTACTATGCCCAGGCAAAGCCGGGCTCTTCAGCTAGTGTGTGTATATATATATATATATATATATATATATATATATATATATATATATATATATATATATATATATATATTTTTAGTGATTTTACAGATATAGTATCTTTACCACAGTAGAAGTGCTGTCATTTTTCTATTCCATAATATTTAAAATCCAAAGTGTGAACTAGACTCAACTCTGAGTGTCAGAACAAATTCAATGGATTTGAGAATGAAACCCTTTTTTTGCATTTGGCATAGTACCACCAATGTCTAAGAATAATATTTTTTATTTCTATAGCGCCAACATATTCCACAGCACGTTACAGTTTTAGAGGGGACTTGTACAGACAATAAAAACATCACAGAATAGCATAATGCTAAACAGAAGGTCTCTTATGTAGGATATACAAATACAGGGCCACCACCTCCAAATTAACCCAATGGTATTTTTCCCAAAGGATATTATTAAGCCTTTATATTACAATACCACAGTAACATTATAAGACCTTACTGTAACAACATATTTTTGCAAAAATACAGCAACACAATGAGAAATTGAAAGTGAGGGATGCGATTTCAGAAACGATGGCCACTATGGCGTATGTGGAACATGATAGTGTAACCCAAAACCCTAAAAGGCACTTTGATATAAGCCTCCTGATTTTGGATTGCAATCATCCCACTTCTGATGACAAGCTCAAGATTACCCAAAAAAACTTTTAGCACTATGCTCCTCAGTGGGGTTTATGCTTATATTGTGAAATCTTATTAATAAACCTGAACTTGTGGCTCAACAAGGAAAAGAACGTTTCAAAATAATTACCCCGATGATAGATGGGCATAAAACTGAAAGGTGGTTTTAGGTCTGAATGAACAGAAGGCAAGCTTGGACTGGCCAACAGGAAAAAACTAAAATCCTCCGGTGGGCCTTTGTGAAAGAGCTGGTCTCCACCCTCCTATATGAGCAGTATTTGGCAGCATCTTATTCATTTACCAATCTACCCAGTTCATTGCTATATAAATTTGGGACCCTGGACTTACAGGTGGGCCCTTGGCTCCCCAGTCCGACACCGATAGAGGGTAAAGTATTTTTTGAGCCTGTAGAGTCACCAATTCTGCAGTAATAACACGGGATTTTGTTTATCGATTCCAAGACAAAAGTGTCCTTTAGGTTAACCAACAAGTTAAAATTCATTAACCCCTTTCTGACATTAGGACGTACTATTCTGTCCATGTGACCTTGGACAATTTGAAAACAACTAACATAGAAAAAATTCAAAAAAACTCACAAGATATGGCTTTTCCAAAACCATGTCCGATGACAGATGCACATAAAGCAGGATGCAGCTGGCCTCCACTAATAGAGGCAAGGGGGCAGCTCAGGTGCAAACTACTGATAAAAACAACCACCCCACATCTAACAAACCAAGGTGGGGTTGGCTGCCTAGTAGAATAAATGCACATAGATAAGGCTCGCATAGGACGCCAGTCACACACATGTGATGCACTGTGTCTGGTTTGCAACCTATTATTGACGCCCATAGTATTTTCAGGCGGGCTGAAAATTAATGCATATGATGAATACATTAAATGTATTTAATATATATATATATATATATATATATATATATATATATATATATATATATATATACATACATACACACACACATACATATATACACACACACACACTATATATACACCAAGATTTTCAGCCCATTTTTTTTTTTTTAAGCCCCCCTGCTTCTCCCACGGTCTCCGCACCTTCCTTCAGTGGTCATGTGGTACCGCTCATTAAAGTCAAGAATACGCACATATTCATGACTTTAATGAGCGGTACCATGTGACCGCTGAAGGAAGGAATAGCTGCCGGAGACCGTGGGAGAAGTGGGGCTGCAGAGACCACGCCAGGAGGGGGTAAGTATATGCGATATTCACCTGTCCCCATTTCACCGTCACGTGTCGCTCTGTCCTCTGTCTGTGACGTTCAGGTCAGAGGGCACGATGACGTAGTCAGTGCGCGACGCGCTCTCTGCCTGAACAGTCACTGACAGAGGGACCCAGAAGACAGAGCGGCGAGCAGTGGTGGAACGGGGACAGGTGAATATCTCAGGTGCTGAGGCAGCGGTGACACCGGCACCTGTCCCCCATAGCGCACCGGTGTCCCCGCCTGCTCAGGACACCGGCACCTGGCCCCCAGCGACGAGAGGCGAGTATGTCATTTTTTATTTTTTGTTATTTGCAGCAGCAGCATATGGAGCATAATCTATGGAGCATAATCTATGGAGAATCTTATGGGGCATAATCTACGGAGCAGCAAATGGGGCATAATCTATAGAGCAACATATGGAGCATATTATTCTATGGAGCAACTTATGGGGCCATTATTAACCTTTGTGCAGCATTATATGGGGTGTATTTTGTATGGAGCATCTTATGGGGCCCATCATGAACTGTATGAAGAATTATATGGGGCTCCTGATTCAATATGGATATTCAAAAACATTTAACCTATGGATGTCTCAGTTAAATTTACTTTTATTGGTATCTATTTTTATTTTTGAAATCTACCAGTAGCTGCTGCATTTTCCACGAGTCAATTTTCCCGGTGGTTTGTGGCAAAATTGGGGGGGGGGGGGGGGGTCGGTTTATACTCGAGTATATTTGGTATCGCCACGTCCGTAACGACCTGACCTATCAAACTATCCCACTAGTTAACCCCTTTAGTGAACACCATAAAAAAAAACAAAAAAAAAAACCAAAAAACAATGCTTTATCATTAGCATGTGATGAAAAAGACGACGGATATAAATAAATGTGGAAACGCTGAAAATGTCATCTTGCGCCGCAAAAAACAAGCTCACATACAGCTCCATCACCAGGAAAAATAAAAAAGTTATAGCTCGCAGAATAAAACGATGCAAAAATAATTTATATAAAATAGTTTTTATTGTATTAAAGTGCCAAAACAAAGAAATGATATAAATGAGGTATTGCTGTAATTGTACTAACCCGAAGAATAAAGCTGCTATATCAATTTTACCACACGCGAAATGGTATAAATGCACCCCCCCAAAAACAAATTCATGAATTGCTTATTTTTGTTCATTCTGCCTCCCAAAAATCGGAATAGAAAGCGATCAAAAAAATGTCACGCCCGAAAATGGTACCAATAAAAACGTCAACTCATCCCACAAAAAAATAAGACCTCACATGACTGTGGGTCAAACTATGGAATAATTATAGCTCTCAAAATATGGTGATGCAAAAACTATTTTTTGCAATATAAAGCGTCTTTTAGCGTGTGACAGCAGCCAAACATAAAAACCCGCTATAAGGCCTCTTTCACACATCCTGATGTTTCTGGTCCTGGAGATGTCAGTGTCCGTGTGTGTGCCGCATCAGTACCACAAGGACAGGCGAGAGGGAAGAAGCGTTACAGTACACTACTCACCACTACTGGAGCTACCGCCTCACCATCACTGGAGCTGCTGGAACCCCCCAACCTACTGTCTCCTTCCCCACCATCCTGTAGCACAGTGTTTCCCAAACTCCAGTCCTCACGGACCCAACGGGTCATGTTTTCAGGATTTCCATAGAGTTGCACAGGTGAGAGAATTCCTGATGCCTTGATGATACTTCCACCAACTGTGCAATAATAAGGAAATCCTGAAAACATGACCCGTGGGGTCCGTGAGGACTGGAGTTTGGGAAACACTGCTGGAGCATGCAAGCCCGAAAGGGCAGGGTCCTCTCTCCCCTCTATATCAGTCTGTGATTGGTAGTTTGTTTGCTGTAAGTGATATCTGTAATTTGTATGTAACCCCTTCTCATGTACAACACCACTGAATCAATGGTGCTTTATAAATTAATAATAGTAAATAATAATAATACAGTAAGTGCTGTTCCCCGGCGCCGGGTGCTGAACACAGCTCTCATCATTCTCCCCTGCTCTGCCGGCTCTTTCCAAAATGGTGTCACTTGTGGGGGGTTTCCACTGTTTGGGCACATCAGGGGCCCTCCAATCGCAACATGGCGTCCGATCTTAATTCCAGCCAATTTTACGTTGAAAAAGTCGAACGGCGCTCCTTCCCTTTCGAGCTCTGCCATGTGCCCAAACAGTGGGTTACTTGCATATATGGGATATCAGTGTACTCAGGACAAATTTTACAACAACTTTTGGGAGTCCAATTTCTCCTGTTACCCTTGGGAAAATTAAAAAAAAAAAATGGATCTGAAGTAAATTTTTTGTGAAAAAAGTTGTGTTTTGTTTTTTTTTGTTTGTTTTAAAAAAAAAAAAAAAAAAATATTTCAAAAAATTCCTAAGAAGCACCTGAAGGGTTAATAAACTTCTTGAATGTGGTTTTAAGCACCTTCAGGGGTGCAGTGTTTAGAATGGTGTCACTTTTGGGTATTTTCTATCATATAGACCCCTCAAATTGACTTTAAGGCTGAGTGCAGATGTACTTTGTGGCCCTGTGGATTTTTCAGCGCAGAATGGAAGAAATCCGCAGGTCAAATGACCTGCATTTTTCCTACTGATTTCTTCGATTTTTGATGCGGTTTTCATGCGGTTTTTGTGCGGTTTTCCATCGCGGTTTTCCCCCTGCGGATTTGGGCACAGGGGAGATGGAAAACCGCACAAAAGAAGTAACATGCTGCGGATTTTGTACCGCAGGAAAACCGTGCGGAAGAATCCGCAGTGTCTGCACAGCGTTTTTTTTTTACATTGATTTTAAGGCTACTGTACATCACAATGCGGATATGCAATGTTTCTGCGCGGTAAAATCCGCTGCGGATCCGCTGCAAATCTGCATCGTGTGCACACAGCTTAAATGTGATGTGGTCACTAAAAGAAAATAAATTAAAAAATGGTGTTGTAAAAATGAGAAATCGCTGGTCAACTTTTAACCCTTATAACTTCCTAAGGAAAAAAAAAAAAAAAAAAAAAAACTTTGGTTCCAAAATTGTGCTGATGTAAAGTAGACATGTGGGAAAGGTTACTTATTAAGTTTCTTGTGTGCCATATCTCTGTGATTTAAGGGCATGAAAATGCAAAGTTGTAAAATTGCGAAATTTTAAAAATTTTCGCCAAGTTTCCGTTTTTTTTCTTCACAAATAAACGCAAGTTATATCAAAAGAAATTTTACCACTAACATGAAGTACAATATGTCACAAGAAAACAATGTCAGAATCACCGGGATCCATGGAGTCATTACCTCATAAAGGAACAGTGGTCAGAATTGTAAAAATTGGCCCGGTCATTAACATGCAAACCACCCTTGGGGGTAAAGGGGTTAAAGTTATCAGATGGGTAAAAGGAAAGGTCCTTGGATAACAGCACCCTTTTACACAGTAACAGTATATACACTAAACATGTTTATCTCTTTATCTTATTTCTTTTCTGACTCATTTGTTTTGTCTCCATGTTCAAATGATGGGGTTTGCAGAAATCCAGCTTTAGCTTGATGGTAATGCTTTTTTTTGGTTAAAAAGATGTCTCCACATTTAACAATAGCCTCAAAATTTTGGGGGCACTTTCTGCTTCTTCTAAGCAAACCCAGGGCCACAGCAGCACTAACCAGCATGCCGAGCTCAACTCAGCCAGGCTTCTCAGTAGTCTGTTACTGTTGTGCATGCACGGAGGAAGTACAGCTTTCCTTGGCACATGCCAGAAGACTAGTTTGTAGCCTTCCTGTACTTACTAGTTTAGCTTACTTATATAGCACCATATTTCACAGACAATTAACAGACATCACCACTGTCCCCATTAGGAATTGTTTAACATTATTTCCTCTATCTGAAAACCGTATGTCAAAAAATTGAACTTGTGTTTCCTCCCTCTACTAACCTACCTGTACCCAATATTGCCATTTTCATGTGTGGTCCTACCATAACTCCCAAGTAGCATGCTCACCGTCTTGGGTTTTTATTTGACACAGATCTTTCCCTTACTCCCTAAATTAAATCACTCACTCATGTCACCTGAACCTCAAAAATATCTCTAGAATGTGACTTTTTCTTACCTTTGACTTTCCAAAACGCTTACTGTGGCTTATTCATTCTCGTCTAAACTACGGAAACTCTCTAATAACAGGTCTCCCTCTTACTAACCCTCCTCCCCAATATATCCTAAATGCAGCAGCAAAGATTATATTTCTGTCCAGTCGCTACACCCATGCCTCCACTCTGTACCAGTCATTGCACTGGTTGCCCATCCTCTACAGAGTACAATATAAACTTATCACTCTCACCCACAAATCTTCTCCACAGGTCTGCACCATCATACATCTCCTCCCACAACTGTGTCTACCACGCTACTCATGCTCTCCATTTCGCTATCAATCTATGGCGAAGGTCACACAACACTATCTGTCAGATTATTCTCAATATGCTCTTATCGAAGTGCCGATTTTTTCCACTGACTCATTGACTTGCATGGGTGATTACAATCTGAATATCACATACAAATCCTGCTGCGAATAAATTAAATCGGGCACGTTCATGGCCCATAAACATTTGTCCGAGTGGGGTCTGATGTATGTCTTTGGAGAGTAGGAGGAAATTGGAGTACCTGAACGAAACTCGGGAAACATACAAACTCTTTGCAGATGTTGTTCTTGGGATCAGGACACTAGCACTACAAAGGGACAGTGCTAACCAATGAGCCACAGAGTTAACTATCTAACATTCACAAACCAGTTGTCAAAAATTGGGAAATAGGCGATTATTCAGGACGATTTGCTTTTTGGTTCCATTCATGGTTTTATTTCTAGACGGTCTCGGAAAACCTTTTAAGCCTCACGTTCAAACTGTAATAAAACAGGCATATAAACAGTATCGCATGTTCACTTAAAACAAGACCTTTTTATAATAAAGGACCTATACATGTCGTAGCAAATCTAAAGTTGGCGCACATTTACATACGTTGCACATATAACTCCAATGCATGGCATATTCAATAATGAGCCATTGTTCACTACAGGGAATTCTTCAGCATGGCATTTCCTAAAGAGGAGGGTTTATTCAAGTGCAAGCACCAAGCTGAGCAGGGCAAGCAGCCAAACATACGCTTACAAACTACTGCGCTCGTCTCGTGTTGGAGTGAGATGAAATGAAGAAGTACTGAGCTGCAGATGGAAGTACTCACGTCATGAAGACTTAACCAGGGCATCAAAACATCGTGGCTTCAAAACACTCCCATGGCAGCCAGCTTACTGCTAGGAGCATTTCTACAGCACTGGGCATATATATTGAGCAGCTCCAACGCTAGTAGAAGTAGAGCAGATTCCTTCCAGAATTGATAATGAAATTATTATACCCATAGTGCTTAATTGATTGCCAACAAAATTGTGATCCCAACCTTTAACATAAAAGGACTCTGTACTATTTTATGAAAGACACACAAGATGAAGACCAACGAGAGCCTCTACCCTTGAGCTGGCCATACATTAAAAGTATCACGGCCAAACCCGACATTTTCGATGAGACTGGCTTATTTATCTATGTGTATGGAGGCCTCCCAACTCCACCATCTCCACCCCTCCGATGGCTGATGTTGGTTGTCAACTGCCCAATCGTTTTGGGAAACATGCTGTTGCCAGGAAAAAGTCTACCCAGTGGAAAACATTCATGTGTTGTGTTTGGAGAGTCCTGGTTGGGTGTTATGAAAAGCCAAAACTCGAAGTTGATCGCAAGGTATGGCCTAGTATAAAGAGCTTGTTTTCAATGGCCGACTTGCAGTTGTAAAAAACGCCGATTGGCTTCTAGGTAGCCAATTGGTGGTAGTCTAATAGCCTGTTTTGACAAGCCGACCACAGTTCCGATGCTGACAAAATGATCACTAAAGATCACTATGTGGATCATAGTCTGTCATGGTTCTCGGCAGCACATGTCGTATTTACACAAGACAATGTACTGCCGAGAAATTTGATTTTTAACGAAGCTTGAAAATAATTTCACCCGACGAGCGAGTGTTTTGCTTGCTACTTGGATAAATGACAGTCAGTTTACACTGGACAATTATCAACCGAGCATTAATAGGCACATTCATTGCCAATGATCCAGCAGTTTAAGCACACATTAAGGACAGCCTAAGGCTAAGTTCATACTAGGCGTTCTTTGCTGATTTTTTTGCTAGTTTTAAGCTGCGTTTTACAAACACCAGCAAAGCCTATGAGATTTCAGAAATTTCATGCACACCATTGGTTTTTTTGTCATCAGGATTTTGTGCTTTGCATGGTTTTCTGGACAGAGTACCGTATGTTACTTCTTTCAGCGTTTTTCACACATTGACTTGAATGGTTGGTGAAAAAAATGTTGGAAAAAAAAAAAGCGCACCAAAAATGCAGGTATCAGGTTTTTCTGAGTTTTTTGTGCGAAAACGTGATTTTATAGAATAGGACTTTATTTTGTAACACTAAACTTCATCAGCATGCACAAGCGGCCAATCTAGCATGCCAAAACCATCGCAAAAAAAACAAAAAAAAAAACAAAGAAAGGCTTTTTTTCTGCAGCTTCTTTCCTGCCAAGAGATCAGGTTTTGCTGCACAAAAAAAAAAAAAAAAACACCGCTGAAAAAGGCCTAATGTGAATCTTACCCTTAGAAATAAATTTTTACAAAAAGACGGCCATAACCGTCATTAAGCCAACAAAATCCTTCTCTCCATTGAAATATATATATACGTTTGTGGTAAAGATAGGTGAAAAGGCCATTGTCAAAGCCATCATATTATGCATAAAGTCACAACTGTTTTCTCCTGATCTGAGAAAAATACATTCTCCATTCTGTCAGTCCGTGAAAATCAGAGTGTTGTTAATTGTTTTCCTTTTTCCACAGACCCACAAAGACTGGGTTTGATTTAGCATATGTATATCTCTGCCGTACCTTTTATCATAAAATAGTATAGGAGATCATCCAGGATAGGACTAATCATTAGTTCTTTACCAAGAACAATTTGGGCTATTCTACTACAGGTCATCAAAAGAAGAAATCCATTCTCCATCTGAAACCAAGCCAAGAAGATTGATATTAGCCATCTCTTCTCTTTCTCACCTACCCGTTAACTCCTTATCACTCCCCTGCCACTATAGGGCCCTATAGGGGTAGCAGGGCAAGCCATCGTGGAGTGGGGGGGACAATTGCGCAGGTCCTAGGGCTCCAACCTCCGCTGTTAGGTAGGGATAACTAGCCAGTGTTGGGACAGGCACCTCCCAGTGGTGATCATCTCTATGGTGTGATGCCTTTTTGATTATTACAAGTGTTTTGAATAAAGTTTGAATTTTTAGCAGACACATTAGTTATACTGTGAGAATTTTTGAATTGGTCTTTTGTCAAATGATCTTTTTGGTCTGTGATTTTTGTTGCTTCTGTAAGGTTCAAGCAGGAACGCGGGATGCAGTGACGGACAGGAGGCAGAGCAAGGGTTAACAGGTTTATTTGCAGGGGAAATACTCCACACAGGAAGGTAAAGGGTTAAACATTGAATTAAACAGAATAAATGTCAAAGATATGGTGAAGTGGAGAACTAAGTTTCAGATAATGGCAGTTCGCTAGCACGTGGGTCAGGAAGTCCTTAAACTGCAGCTCCTGCTGTGAACTCAATAGCACCGGCAACGGCTGGTGCGGTGCATCTTCCAAGAGAGTCCCGTGTACAGCAAAACCCAGTCTTCCAGTGACAGCAGTCGGTCTCCGGCACCTTCTGCTGCCCCTAGTCCATATACTATTGTGGCCGGAGGAGCGTGGGTCATGGTACTGTCTGAGCCCAACGTGGCTCCACAACTATTCTTCACTGGTGAAGTCAGGTCACAGGTGTCAGCGCAACTACTCGCTGCCGACTTCAGGGAGCAAGTGTAAGTCCCATATGCGGTCCCTCTTGGGCAGCGCGTGTGCGGTACTCACGGTCAACATAGTGTACTGCACCCGGTTCTCTGGCAGTCACTGGACACACACTGCACATCCCGCAGTCCCTGGTCCCCGATGTTGATGGCTGGCGACGCTGGTCTGGAGCACTCCTCTCAGTGGTTGCTGCAACACCCGACTCAGCTCTGTGTGCACGGCTCTGCTCTGCACAGAAGCAATCCCTCTCTCCAGATTGCTACTGGGCACACTACTTCCCTCAGTTCGTCAGTCCCCGTCCTTCAGGTCTGCTGCAGCACGGACTATCACAGCCCCGGCACTCTCTGGAGGGGGAAGCAGAGCACGCTGCTCACTGCTCTGCGCTAGTGCCACACTCCCCTGCTTCGCGTGCCTTTTCCTTTAATTCCTCCACTGCTGCACGCGTTTTTTTGACTCTCCCTGCCCCCCTTGGTCAGGAGGAAGGTCCTGCTCACTCAGGCTTCTCCCTGGGAACAGGGGAAGGTCCTTCTCACTAAAGCTTCCCCAGGAAACAGTGGATGCAGCCTCTCAAGTTCTGGACCCAGCACACAGGTACCCGCTGCCTCTTCGTCCCCCATACACTTCCACAAAGTTATATAAAACTTTTTTTTTTTTTTTTTTTAATGTGCAGCTCGTGCAAACGGTCAGACATCTCCCTGTGCCCCAGGTTGTTTTATAGCTTCTCAGACCTTCGTCTTTTCGCTTACTTTCAAACCGTTGCTGTATTAGGAGCATACCATGCATTGGATACTGGAGCAATAATATAATATATATATACAGTGGGGCAAAAAAGTATTTAGTCAGTCAGCAATAGTGCAAGTTCCACCACTTAAAAAGATGAGAGGCGTCTGTAATTTACATCATAGGTAGACCTCAACTATGGGAGACAAACTGAGAAAAAAAAAAAAAATCCAGAAAATCACATTGTCTGTTTCTTTTTCATTTTATTTGCATATTATGGTGGAAAATAAGTATTTGGTCAGAAACAAGCAATCAAGATTTCTGGCTCTCACAGACCTGTAACTTCTTCTTTAAGAGTCTCCTCTTTCCTCCACTCATTACCTGTAGTAATGGCACCTGTTTAAACTTGTTATCAGTATAAAAAGACACCTGTGCACACCCTCAAACAGTCTGACTCCAAACTCCACTATGGTGAAGACCAAAGAGCTGTCAAAGGACACCAGAAACAAAATTGTAGCCCTGCACCAGGCTGGGAAGACTGAATCTGCAATAGCCAACCAGCTTGGAGTGAAGAAATCAACTGTGGGAGCAATAATTAGAAAATGGAAGACATACAAGACCACTGATAATCTCCCTCGATCTGGTGCTCCACGCAAAATCCCACCCCGTGGGGTCAGAATGATCACAAGAACGGTGAGCAAAAATCCCAGAACCACGCCGGGGGGACATAGTGAATGAACTGCAGAGAGCTGGGACCAATGTAACAAGGCCTACCATAAGTAACACACTACGCCACCATGGACTCAGATCCTGCAGTGCCAGACGTGTCCCACTGCTTAAGCCTGTACATGTCCGGGCCCGTCTGAAGTTTGCTAGAGAGCATTTGGATGATCCAGAGGAGTTTTGGGAGAATGTCCTATGGTCTGATGAAACCAAACTGGAACTGTTTGGTAGAAACACAACTTGTCGTGTTTGGAGGAAAAAGAATACTGAGTTGCATCCATCAAACACCATGCCTACTGTAAAGCATGGTGGTGGAAACATCATGCTTTGGGGCTGTTTCTCTGCAAAGGGGCCAGGACGACTGATCCGGGTACATGAAAGAATGAATGGGGCCATGTATCGTGAGATTTTGAGTGCAAACCTCCTTCCATCAGCAAGGGCATTGATGATGAAACGTGGCTGGGTCTTTCAACATGACAATGATCCAAAGCACACCGCCAGGGCAACGAAGGAGTGGCTTCGTAAGAAGCATTTCAAGGTCCTGGAGTGGCCTAGCCAGTCTCCAGATCTCAACCCTATAGAAAACCTTTGGAGGGAGTTGAAAGTCCGTGTTGCCAAGCGAAAAGCCAAAAACATCACTGCTCTAGAGGAGATCTGCATGGAGGAATGGGCCAACATACCAACAACAGTGTGTGGCAACCTTGTGAAGACTTACAGAAAACGTTTGACCTCTGTCATTGCCAACAAAGGATATATCACAAAGTATTGAGATGAAATGTTGTTTCTGACCAAATACTTATTTTCCACCATAATATGCAAATAAAAGGAAAAAACAAACAGACAATGATGTTCTGGATTTTTTTTTCTCAGTTTGTCTCCCATAGTTGAGGTCTACCTATGATGTAAATTACAGACGCCTCTCATCTTTTTAAGTGGTGGAACTTGCACTATTGCTGACTGACTAAATACTTTTTTGCCCCACTGTACTGTGGCAGGGCTAAGGGTCGTGTAATCGATGGGAGATATGTGCCTCATAAATGGCTTGTCTCTATAATGTAAGGCATAAGTAAAGCGTACCAGATATTATTATTGTTGTTGTTGTAAGGACCTGTGGTGAGGTCACAGTCAGGTGACCAGTCAGCTGCCGGGTTCGTGGGTGTGGCTACAGCCTTATAATGTGGCCTGCTCCTGAATCGGGAGCTGTGTGTGGGGAGGACTAAGCCTCCCATGTGTGCTGAGACTCCTGCTCTGAGTCTACAACCATAGACATTTGTGTTCTTTTGCCTGAGCTAAAGGTTCCTTTTGGTGTTACCCTGCCTTGTGCGTTTATGACGTGAATAAACCACATGAACTTTGGAAGAACCTGTCTCATATTTGTCTCCCGCTGCACCTAAGCGAGTCACATCCCTACTATAATATATATATATATATATTTTATATACACACACACACACACACACACACACACACACACACACACACACACTTCAGTTGTAAAGGATGTTATTGATTGCTGCCTAAACCTCCCATTCTTTGGAATTATTGAGTAGCATTTATGAGTTCCTCCATGAAGCATACATAAAAGGTCAGCTGATCAACCATCAGGAAACTATAAAAAGGAAGTCTTGAAAGAACAAGCTTGAGTCAGCATTATCTGCCGCTCTGGACAACAGATGCCAGACAGGAGCAATATTAACAGGACGGCAGAGAACAACGGTATAAAGATATATAGAAAACGCGAGCAGGACGGGCCCCTACAAAGGAGCATACACTACTGCATCAGATAAAAACCCAAAATGGAACTCATCTTATTACATTGATCGGTGTGTTGAGATGCGCTACAAACTGAAAATTCGATACATAATTCAGTACCTGCACGGGGAAAGAAATCTCAAACGACTGGGGAAAATCCACATCGTAAATGGCCCACCCCCTCCGTTACACATTGGTCACCAAAAGCCCGATGCTTATAATGAACAGAGGCTCTGACCAATCTCAGTGGCATCCAGTAGTCATAGACTTACATGATAAAAAAAAAAAATTATATATATATATATATATATATATATATATATATATACACACACACACTCACTAGTCAGACAAAAGCCACAGTTTTCACCTCTGCTGGTAATATAGTCCTATGGGGAGGTTTACGTGTTTATCTGGAGCGTTCCTGGTGTAGACAACAAATAGGGCAAAAACAAGATATGAATACAGCTCAAGGTGTATGACGATATCCTGAACTGCATAAAGAAAGGCTTGGTCGTCATCCAGAATTTTGAGGATAAAGCTGCATTTACACAGGCAAATAACGGTGGAATGAAAGTTCCTAAAAACACTCATTACTGACCATCGGGCTGTCTTATTAGGAGGTCAAACACCTAACGAACGCTTGCTCATTCGGTGAAATGATTTTTAAGCAGTCTTAAAAATCATTGATGTTGGCACCACATTGCCTGTGCGCATGGAATTTTGGTCAGCAGGTCTAAACAGGATATGAAACAATTGTCAATTAGTGTGTATGTAGCCAATCAACCAATTTAAAAAGGACCTTCCACCAAATTTTTCGTGCCGAATTGGACACAGGATGCTGATCATTCATAAGCAGTCAACAACACAATGGAGAAATAAGAACACACTCCCACAATAGTTTAGAGTTTGGCTTCTCAGTGTGTGAGATGTAAGGCTAGAGCCCTGATTTCCTGGTCTAACCTCCATCATTAGAAAGTGTAGGCTGTCATAGGTCTCAAACAGGAATAGCCTGCTCTGCTCTCTCAGCAGAGTGATTACAAGTTACTTTAAGCAGAATTGGCATAAATGTGATTACTGACACCTTTGAGCTCTCAGCTCAGGATAGGCAATGTGGGTGAGGGGGGTGGGAGGACTATGACAGCAGTGAAATTCGAGCTGGTGAGCTGATAAAATGGTTTACAATGTGACACTCCTAAACTCAGCTGTGCTACCCACATGAACAGCTGGGCCCTAGTCTGAAAGGTATTACTCATCTGTGCTCTACTCCCAACACTTTCTAATCATGCAGGAGGTTAGACCAGGAGATCAGGGTTGTAACATTACATCTCACAAACTGGGAAACCAGATCTAAGCTAAGATGGTGCAGGTTGTTAATTTTTCTCTAGGGTGTTGCTGCTTGCTTGTGATTGGTCAGCAAAATAGACAGTGAAGAAGTACATACCCCCAGACTGCATCCACTTGGACTTAATGCGTTAACCTTTATGTGCCAAATAGGTTGATTGGCAATGTCTCCTCAACGGAGAGGAAAAAATTAAAAGAAAAAAAATAGTCCTATTCAGTTCTGCAGCCACTATTGCATCGCGTGTCCAGTTAAACATGAAAATATTTGTTGAAACGTACTTTAACTTCCGCAGCTTACAAGCTTAAACCCAGCATATAAGTAACTGTATTCTGCTTTATTAGATAACAGAAATATATATTTTTTTTTTATTATCCACATCATTCTTGCTAGCACTCGTAGTAACTGACATGCTAGAATGTTTATCCATAAAGGTCAGATATACATTACAACGCATTTTCCCAGGACTAAATGGCCTAACTAGTGTAGTACAAAGCATATGGAGTTCTAGTCCTCCCTGGTGCCATTATAGACCTATACAGCCCAAGAGTATTCCTCTTATATTATACGCAGTCACCTTGAAGTATCATTGGGTACACTACACTTGGAAAATCAATTGTGCCATCTATCATGATACTGCAATCACTTCAGAAAAACACAAGTGACAATCCCCTCATGGCCACAGCTCTATAATGAATGATTGATAATAAACAGTGTAAGAACAAGGGAATTCGCAATGTAAAATATCAAAATTCTAGGACTACTTGAAGATTTGTTACCTGGGTCTATTAAATTAATATGGCTACCTAAAAGGTCTCGAAAATGTGACCACAATTGCCATTGTATTTTGTGCTATTAAAAATGCACAAGTGGAAGGCAGTTACATGTCTGTCTGTGATGCTGAGTCACTACCCAGAGACGAGCTAGTCAGGAGGTTCAAGGTCAAATGCCAGGGGGGCTAGTAGTAGAGAGGGGCAATACAAAAGCAAGGTCAAGCAACAGTCCAGGGTCCAAATGCCAGGCGGGCACAACAAAAATGGATAGTCAGAGGCCAAGTTTGGGGTCAGGGAGAGCCAAGAGCAAAAGGGAGGCCACACACAAGTAGTCACAAAAAATCCTAGGTCTGGCAATAAGATCAGGGAATCAGACACACAGAAAAGAACACACCTCACAGAACGAAGCTACAGCTGTCAAGACAGCTAAATAGCATGGAATAATTCTGAACAAGAGACACCTGTAGGAAGCCCAGCATGCCCCAGCCCTAACTTGGCGACTGGACTGTCAGTCACCACTAGATTGGACGGCTGAGCTGCTACTCACCACACAGAGGAGGAATCAAGACAATATCTAAAACACAACAGTAAATTTATACAGGTTACGGCACAAAAAAAAAAAAAAAAAAAACACAATCAGATCTCAGCTGTCATATTATTATTTATTGTTATAGCGCCATTTATTCCATGGTGCTTTACATGTAAGGAGGGGTATACATAAAAACAAGTACAATAATGTTAAACAATACAAGTCATAACTGGTACAGGAGGAGAGAGGACCCTGCCCGCGAAGGCTCACAATCTACAAGTACTACTGCAGCAGGTCTTCAGCAGCAGCAGCTACAGTACAATCTGGATACGTGATAGAATGGCGATGATCCTAATTATTATTATTATTATTAATTACAAGAGCAGTTTAAGAAACGAGTGCATCTTCCTTGCTGGTCGAATGGTTTCTGTGAGACGGGCGTAGTGTTGTGTGTGGAGACCTACTGTACACACGGTCATTCACAGAATCACAGCTGTTTGGCTGGTCAGTTTCCAACGTTTGGACAAGGAGGAGCAGGCACTGTAGGCCGTAAAGTCCTGGCAGCAGAGATGGTGCAAATTTATTCGCACCCTCTGTTCCATGGGCCACAACAGTGGTCTGTAGAGGCTGCATGGGAGTTTAATTACGGTACCACCTCTTACCTGCTGGCCTGTTATTACACCACCACAGTGACTTTGCTTTAGGCAGGATAATTTAAAGAAGAGCAGCGGCTGCCAGCAAGTAAGAGTCAGTACTCCAGCTTACAGGCAGCGTTCAGTCACGGACGATGGATTGGGATGTATGAATCAATTTGCACCAGTTCTTCTACCTGGCAGCAATTAAACTGCAATGTATATTTAGAGGGAATTTGTCACATTCCAAAACGTTCCAAAGCTGCCCGGCCACTGCACTGAAAGCCCAGCTACCAGGGAAACATTTACGTTATTTCTCCCTGCAGCCTCCAGCTTTTAGTCATAGAGGCACGGCTTCAGTCACCGGTGAGCGTCAGCTGTAACCATACTCCGGCACTGACAGACAGCTGGCATAGTCCGTCATTGCCGGGGTGCAATTACAGCTGTTGCTTACCAAGTACTGAGTGATGACTGAGACCACACCTCTACGTCTGAAAGCCTGAGGCTGCCAGGAAGAATAAAGTTCATGTCCCCCTGGTAGCCGGGCTTTCAGTGTAGTGGCTGGGCAGCTTTGGAATGCTATTAACCCCATATCTGCATGTTAATAGCGTTATGGGGGGGCGACCAGTTTCTTTTAAAGGTAACCTGTCACCAGAAATAACGCTATTAAACTGCAGATATGCAGTTAATAGCGTTATCATGCTGTCCAGCGCCTGCATGCAGCGGGGACAAAATTAATTTTAGTCTCTTTATTTGGTTTCAGTCATAGAGGCGGGAATACATAGCAGCGGCTGTAACTGTGCCACTGACTGACAGCTGAGCCTCAATGTAGAGCCCGTGTCAGTCAGGACCGGAGCGCGGTTACAGTGGCCACTCTGTATTCTCAGAGTGGTGACTGAATCAGCAGTTTCCCAGGGCTGTGGAGTCGGAGTCAGAGCTCATTTTGGTGGAGTCGGAGTCGGAGTCGGTATAAAATGGACCGACTCCTAAAATATATAATAAATTGGGTACAGTAGTTCAATGCAGAATGTGCTGAATATTTTTTCATAGGAATTTGGGAAAGTTATGAAATGTCCTATAAATGGCTGTTCTATTCCTGATCTAAGGCTACATTCACACACACCGTTCTTGAGTATACGTTTTTCAACTGCAAAAGCAGATCAGCTTTTAATAAAACCGCATCACCTGAAAGGTTTTTGAGCTCATAGATAATGTTTTCAATAGCAAAAGCAGATTAGAAATCTGCTCCATCTATCCATATCTGTACCAAAAAGAATGAAAGCCGGGTAGCACACAGACTAACATTTTTTTTTTTTTTTTTTTTTTAGCACCAGTCAGGTACACCTCATAGCTGCCCAAAAGGACGCCCAGGACAGGCATTGATCGTCTTCAGTAACACATCAACATCAATTGATAGTTGGAATAAATAGACTGCATTCATCACCACATCTTCTTAAGGTCAATGCTTTATTTTCAAGTGTAGGGGTGTGCAGTATGAGGTTCTGCAGCAGCTGAGGTGTGCAGTATGAGGTTCCGTGGAACAGTATGAGGTTCTGCCCCCCCCCAGGTTTGATCCTGGCTACGCCCATGGTGTGAATGTAGCCTGAGGATCTAGGCTTTGTCTTAGCTCAGATAAGTCATAGTAATATATATATACACATACACATCACATACACAGTACAGACCAAAAGTTTGGACACACCTTCTCATTCAAAGAGTTTTCTTTATTTTCATGACTATGAAGATTGTAGATTCACTCTGAAGGCATCAAAACTATGAATTAGCACATGTGGAATTATATAATTAACAAAAAAAGTGTGAAACAATTGAAAATACTGTAAGTCTTATATTCTAGGTTCTTCAAAGTAGCCACCTTTTGCTTTGATTACTGCTTTGCAAACTCTTGGCATTCTCTTAATGAGCTTCAAGAGGTAGTCACCGGAAATGGTTTTCACTTCACAGGTGTGCCCTGTCAGCTTTAATAAGTGGCATTTCTTGCTTTATAAATGGGGTTGGGACCATCAGTTGTGTAGTTCAGAAGTCTGGTGGATACACAGCTGATAGTCCTACTGAATAGACTGTTAGAATTTGTATTATGGCAAGAAAAAAAGCAGCCAAGTAAAGAAAAACGAGTGGCCATCATTACTTTAAGAAATGAAGGTCAGTCAGTCCGAAAAATTGGGAAAACTTTGAAAGTGTCCCCATGTGCAGTGGCAAAAACCATCAAGTGCTACAAAGAAACTGGCTCACATGAGGACCGCCCCAGGAAAGGAAGACCAAGAGTCACCTCTGCTGCGGAGGATAAGTTCATCCGAGTCACCAGCCTCAGAAATCGCAGGTTAACATCAACTCAGATTAGAGACCAGGTCAATGCCACACTGAGTTCTAGCAGCAGACACATCTGTGGTGGTGTGGGGGTGCTTTGCTGGTGACACTGTCGGGGATTTATTCAAAATTGAAGGCATACTGAACCAGCATGGCTACCACAGCATCTTGCAGCGGCATGCTATTCCATCCGGTTTGCGTTTAGTTGGACCATCATTTATTTTTCAACAGGACAATGACCCCAAACACACCTCCAGGCTGTGTAAGGGCTATGTGACCA
Source organism: Dendrobates tinctorius (assembly GCF_039654945.1). Taxonomy (NCBI): domain Eukaryota; kingdom Metazoa; phylum Chordata; class Amphibia; order Anura; family Dendrobatidae; genus Dendrobates; species Dendrobates tinctorius. The sequence continues at coordinate 42,713,777 of NW_027361679.1, read as the reverse complement.
AAAGGAGAGTGATGGGGTGCTACGCCAGATGACCTGGCCTCCACAGTCACCAGACTTGAACCCAATCGAGATGGTTTGGGGTGAGCTGGACTGCAGAGTGAAGGCAAAAGGGCCAACAAGTGCTAAGCATCTCTGGGAACTCCTTCAAGACTGTTGGAAGACCATTTCCGGTGACTACCTCTTGAAGCTCATCAAGAGAATGCCAAGAGTGTGCAAAGCAGTAATCAAAGCAAAAGGTGGCTACTTTGAAGAACCTAGAATATAAGACATATTTTCAGTTGTTTCACACTTTTTTGTTAAGTATATAATTCCACATGTGTTAATTAATAGTTTTGATGCCTTCAGAGTGAATCTACAATTTTCATAGTCATGAAAATAAAGAAAACTCTTTGAATGAGGTGTGTCCACACTTTGTCTGTACTGTATATATACAATCGATATTACATATTTACAATTTATTACAGTTTTTTGTGTTCTAAAGTTGTATTCCAATAAATAGATATTATGTTCTAAATATCTTGATTATTAGATCATAAAAATGATTAAATGTCTGGTGTTCACATTGTACTACAATAAATTTTTCACTTAAATATAAGCAATATATGTGGGAGTCGGAGTCGTGGAGTCGGAGTTAGGGAAGTTGAGGAGTCGGAGAATTGGCTTACCGACTCCACAGCCCTGGTCTCCATAACTAAAACCTAATGGTCGTGGGGAGAATAAAATTCATTTTCTCACATTAGGTTAGGTTCCAGTCAAGGAGGATCACCTTGTCGTGGCTGCTGAGTACAAGAATTGATCAATTTATGTGGCAAGTATCTTCGTTTTTTTCTATTTTCTAGAGCAGTAATGCAATGCAAAGTTCACATATTTCACGTTTGCATGCTATAGTGCTACAGAGTACAACGTTATTTGTTATTTAGATATGGAGATGGCTACTCTTAGGCCAGGTTCACATAGCGTTAATGCAGTCCATTCAACGCATGCGTTAAACGGACTGCGTTAACGCTGCTTTCATATTCTGATCGCGATAGCGCAGATGCTCCATCGGCGCTAGCAGTGACGGACCCTCGAATGCTGCAGACCACGTCCGAGGGTCCGTCACAGAATGACGGCGCATCGCTAACGCTCAAAATGCAACTCGCTGCGTTCGATGCGGTTCACCACACCGTCAAAACGACGCATGCGGAGGCATCCGCATACATCGGCATGGCCTGCGTACCTAATGTTAAAGATAGGGTACGCAGGCCGCATGCCGACGTAGGCGGAGCTAAGTGGAGGAGGTGCGGCCGTGTGCGGAGCTTCACAGAGGAAGTCTGCATCCCTCCGCAGCTCTGCCATCCGCTAGTGTGAAATTAGCCTTTGATATCGGTTCTCTTTTGTGGAAGATATAAAAATTAGTTACGGTCATTAAGATTGCCCAAACTGGATCTTTTGCATAACTTGTACAAACAAAAGTAGAGGAGCTTCATTGACTAGTAAAAGGGAGTATCCAGTTCTTTGGATTTTTTTCAGCTATGGGGCTAAGAACTTACTGTTAGCAACTACCTGCCTGTTCTGCCCTACAATGACTCTTCTGGTTCAGAGTGGTCACAGACTGCTCCTGCCAGTGATTCTCCCGTATCCAGTGACAAGTCGACAGAGCAGCTTCTTCTCTTCCACTCAGTCAATGTCATGCTGATAGGCAGCAGAAAGCCGGTTGTCAATCAGCATGACACCTGCAGTGACGTCAAGTCGACAGAGTAGCCCAAAAGGGGAAGGGCTGCTCTATTGATATGAGGTCAAATGAAGCCAGAGAATCGCCACCTGAGCCTGAACATATAATCGCAGGGCAGAGCAGGCAGGCAGCGAGCAAATACCCGTTGGTAAGTTGTTAGCCCCATAGTAAACACATTCCAGGGTTTTAGATAACCTAACCAGATGGATCATTTAAAAAGGGGTTGTGTGTTAGTCTTTAGACTTGAAAATTCTGCATGATGTGTTTTCCCCTCCTCTAAAAGCAGATACATAAAACCCTGATGGAACCCATAATAAATTAGGCCCCTCTTCTTCCCTTTGCAACAGACGAGTTATGGAAAAAAATTGCATACATTTGAATCTCGAGATGTAGCAGTTAAATGGAAGTGTGAATTTCGCCTTACACTGTAATTGGCCAATTTCATGCAAATAAACTTTAATCCATTGAGTCACTTGGGACAGATGGGTTAATAGGGATACGGCCTTACAGCTACAAATTTTTAATTGGGGTTTTCAGGCAATGATTGGTTAGCATTCAGTCAGTCTCAGATTAATAAGGCCTGCAGCTAAAGCATCAATCTACAGGGAAAAGCGGTCAATAGAACTTATCTAGGTTTTCTCACAACCATCTTTGCAATAGTTATTTGAGTTTAAAAAAAATAAAATAATTTAAGTTCAGAATTTCTAAATATTTGCATACATTTCCCCACGGTAGATTATTTGCCTTGCAGAGCCCAAAACACACCTCAAGCAGTTCAGCATCTACTGTCCTTAAATAGAATCTGTCACCATGTTTTTTCTACCCCATATGCGTGCAGCATGATATCGGGGCAGAGACCTGGATTCCAGCGATGTGTCAGTTACTGAGCTGCTTGTTGTCATTTGGGTAAAAATCACTGTTCTCTGAATGCCGAGCTCAGTATAACCGTGCCCCCAGCCCTGATTGGAAGCTTTCTCCATATGTATAGTACAAACAGAAAGCTGCCAATCAGTGGTAGGGGCGAAGTTATACTGAGCCCATGAATACGCTTCACTACCTGGCAGACTAGTCCTCTTGTGAAAAGGGCCAACATCTGCATAGGATTGGCAGGTTTGGGACATGTTTACAATCGACTTTCGAAAAAAAAAAAATGGAGCTTCATGGTGATGTATGATGAGCACATCTTGCATTTCTTTGTAGAACGAGTAACAAGCTTTTTGGGATTAGTTTCTGGGAAGCCTGATGATAAAAATATGGACAACATTTCAGATTCTCGCTGAACATCAGAGGCTGCGTCGCTCATACCCTCAAAAAAAAAAAAAAACTACCGCAATTCTCTACAGCAGCCCCACCAATGTAGCTCCAGTAGGCACAGCTGTGCAGCAGACCATCCATCTGTTCTCTGCAGCCAGGCAGACAGCTGTATAATCTGGTTTCTACTACTTGGTAGACAGAGATCCTACTTGGCCGAGATCGAGGTTTCCCAAACTTGCACTCAACTGCTAATTCATTGTAATGAACGGGGGTACAGAAGGATGGTCAGTTCTCGACAATGGGAAAAATTCTGCAACGTGAATAAAGTTAACACTATGGACGTTCACAGGCCGTCAATATCTTATGAGACGGTGACCAAGAATGACATTTAAAAACACGTGTGGATTATGGGGTCTTTTCTCACCCAGGTAGTATGTGCCAGATTCAGAGTTGTTAGGGGTGTATTTGTTGAGAAATATGGAAATCCAATGTACAAATCCGCCCAGCTATCTTCTATACGTAAAAGGGTACAAGCCAACCTATCCCTACATGAGCCAAAGACATAAGATTTAAAGGGTTAATCCCATTTAATAAAATGGTGGCATATTTCTCGGATATGCCATCACTGTAGGGTATTTGGGGAGAGGTCTAACCGCCACTCCTCTCTGTCGACCCCTCTTGTAATTTTTCCCTACAGAGAAGGGTTCCCGGACACTCAGCTGTGCAGGGCAGTGCAGCCAACCCTATGCAATTGAATGGTACCACGCTGCGGCTCACTGCTCAGACTGAGACTTGGAAATTCCTGTGTAGAAAAGAGCTAAAAAGGTGATGAAGCACTAAAGTAGTCCTACAAACATTTCATCCATAGTATCAGCACGAGTGTCGTAGGACTCCCCCATCTGAATCATAAAGTGATGGCATATTCAAGTGATAGCCCATCGATTTACAAAATGCAAGTACCGCTTTAAGCCAGCCATCAGATACCTAACAGGGGCTATAAAAATCTGTATGCTCGTTAAAACGCCATGTTTTTGTAACACAACTGAAAAAATAAATCAGACCAAGAAAAAGCATTTCAGGTCCCCCCCCACTTTATGTTACCCATAATCGCTACAGATCCATTGAGAAACAACAGATCATTTTGGAGGGGGAAGTTTAAGAAAAATAAAGTGGTTGCAAAAAATTGTGAACACCCTATAACTGAATGTGTGGTTATGTTCAGAATTAGCCAGTCACATTAAGGGTGCATTCAGATGTCCATCTATATTGTATAACAATTCATGTATTTCTAGGAAGCTGTGACGCTCGGGTCGCAAGACCTGCCTGTTAGTCTGTACATTGCAGTCTGAGCTCAGACAGACATCTGAAAGCACCCTTAAGCTCTTGTAACATAGTAGTCAGTACACAGCTGCCATCATTTAAAGGGAGTCTGAATAACCCTATATAAAAGTTTACCTGTTTTAGCAGGATTTTCCCTGACATTCTTAGTTGCATTCTACAGCAAAAGCCTAATGGGTCTGTAAACTGCGTACAACACTGCAAAGGGATCCAAATGTTGAAAGTTTTCAGGAGAAGGGTCCAAAAAAATATTTCCAAGGCATTACATATACTATAGAGAACTGTCATCAAGAAATGGCTTAACACAATTGTGGCATTACTTAGAAATGAATATTCCTCAAAAACTACCAAGAGGCCTACAACTACATTATAAGAATTTATGGCAAGATCTGGTTGTGCCATACATGTGACAACAATCTCCAAGAATTCTTCATAAGTCTGGCTTGCGGGGTAGGGTGGAAAGACGGGAGCCTTTTCTTACAACATCCAACCCTGGCTTGGTTTTGTCAAAACCTACATCATGTCTGCCAAAAGCAAATGGGAAAATGTCCTATGGTCGGATGAGACCAAAGTTGAACATTTAGGCCATAATACCGAAAGTTATGTTTAGCACAGTCAGGACTGCCTATTTACCAAAAGAACACCATGCCCACAGTCAAGCATGGTGAAAGTATGTAAGAATTGTGTTTTGGGGCTGTTTTCCTGGTAAATGCATTAGTCAAGGTGTTAGGAATTATGAACAGTTACAAATATATCAGTTAATTGTGCATCAAAACCTTCAGGCTTCTGCTTTAAAAGCTGAGTATAGTGGAATTTTACCTTTCAGTTTGACAAGTCAACAAAAGAATGGCTTCACCCGAAGATTGAAGTATTGGAAAAGTTCAACTAGAGCCAAGAACTGAATTCAACTGGAAAATCTACAGTGGGGGAAGTATTTGATCCCTTGCTAATTTTTTAAGTTTGCCCTCTGACAGACATGAACACTCTATAATTTTAAGGGTAGACTAATTTTAACATGGAGAGATAGAATATCAAAATTAAAATCCAGAAAATCACATTATATAATTTATACAAATTTATTTGCATTTTGCGGTGAGAAATAAGTATTTGACCCCATACCAACCATTAAGAGTGCTGGCTCCTACAGTCCAGTTAGATGCTCCTAATCAACTCGTTATCTCCATTGAAGGCAGCTGTCTTACATAGTCACCTTTATAAAAGGCTCCTGTCCACAGACTCAGTCAGATTCTAACCTCTACAACATGGGCAAGACCAAAGAGCTTTATATGGATGTCAGAGACAAGATCATAGACCTGCACAAAGCTGGAATGGGCTACAAAACCCATACGTAAGAAGTTGGGTGAAAAGGAGACAATTGTTAGTGCAACCGTAAGAAAATGGAAGAAATACAAATTGACAGTCAATCAACATTCATCTGGGGCACAAAAAAAAAAACAAAAAAAAAAAAAAACGCACCTCGTGGGGTATCCTTGATCAAGAAGGTGAGAGATCAACCTAAAACTACATGGGGGGGGGGGGGGATTTGTTAATGATCTCAAGGCAACTGGGACCCCAGTCCCCAAAAAAAGACATTGGCAACACATTACGCCGTAAAGGTTTAAAATACTGCAGTGCACGCAAGGTCCCCCTGCTGAAGAAGGCACATGTGCAGGCCCGTCTGAAGTTTGCCAAAGAACACCTGGATGATTTTGTGAGGGATTGGGAGAAGGTGCTGTGGTCAGATAAGACAAAAATTGAGCTCATTGGCATTAACTCAACTCTCCGTGTTTGGAGGAAGAGAAATGCTGCCTATGACCCAAAGAACACCATCTCCACTGTCATGCATGGAGGTGGAAACATTATGTTTTGGGGATGTTTCTCTGCTAAGGGCACAGGACTACTTCACCACATCAATGGTAGAATGGATGGAGCCATGTACCATAAAATCCTGAGTGACAACCTCCTTACCTCCGCCAGGACATTAAAAATGGGTCATGGCTGGGTCTTCCAGCAAGACAATGACCCAAAACATACAGCCAAGGCAACAAAGCAGTGGCTGAAAAAGAAACACATTAAGGTCAAGGAGTGGTCTAGCCAGTCTCCAGACCTTAATCCCATGGAAAACTTATGGAGGGAGTTGAAGCTCCGAGTTGCCAAGTGACAGCCTCAAAATCTTAATGATTTAGAGATGATCTGCAAAGAGGAGTGGACCAAAATTCCTCCTGACATGTGCGCAAAGCTCATTATCAACTACAAAAAAAAAAAAACATCTAACTGCTGTGCTTGCCAACAAGGGTTTTGCCACCAAGTCTTGTTTGCCAGAGGGATGAAATACTTATTTCTCACTGCAAAATGCAAATAACTTTATATAATTTATACAATGTGATTTTCTGGATTTTATTTTTGATATTCTATCTCTCAATGTTAAAATTAACCTACCCTTAAAATTATAGACTGTTCATGTCTTTGTCAGTGGGCAAACTTACAAAATCAGCAAGGGATAAATATCGTATTTTCTGCTTTGTAAGACGCACTTTTTTTCCCCCAAAACTTGGGGGGAAAATGGGGGTGCGTCTTACAAAGCGGACATGCCTTACCGGGTGTAGGCCGCAGGGGTGTCTGGGTGTTTCCAGGTGTCCGGCGGTGCTGTGGGTGTCTCCGGGTGCACAGTGGTGTCTCCAGTGATAATTGACTCCAGCAATATGGCGGCGCATGCGCTGATGGTGATCTCGGGACTGAGATTTCAGCGCTGAGATCTCAATCCCAAGATCACCATGAGCGCATGCGCCACCCCCGGCGGCGGCCGCCATATTGCCAGAGTCAATTATCACACAGAGGGAACCGAGAGAAAGCACCGGGGCTCTGGCCTGTCGCAAAATGTCGGCAGAGCCCCGGGCTGGTCACCGGAGACACGGCTGGGCACCCGGAGACACCCAGACACCCCTGCGGCCTACACCCGGTAAATGTCGGCAGAGCCCCGGGCTGGGCACCTGGAGACACCCACAGCATCGGCCAGCATTGCCGGGCACCCGGAAACACCCAGCAGCAGCACAAGCCCCCCTGGCAGCGCGCTGCACATTGGAGCACCCTCTCATCCCTTCCTGCAGCATCACCCCACTCCTGCCTCCTCCAGCAGCGGCCCTAGGACCCCGCTTCACCGCAGCCACCACCCCCCCGGTAAGCAATAAGACGCATGGATTATAAGAAGCACCACCATTTTATTAAAAAATATTTTAGTTCTTTATTTTTCTTTTGCCACCCGAACAGATTTCAGTTTGTTTTTCAATTGATTTGTACATACGATTAGTGACATAAAATGTGGAAAAAGTTCTGAAATGAAAGAACGGCTGCAAATTTTTGTGCCACACCTGGATAGCCCCTTTGTGTAACTATTAGTGTTGAGCGATACCATCCGATATAGAGAAATATCGGATTGGATCGGACCGATACCCAAAAAGTATCGGGTATCGCCGACTCCGATACCGGAAGTCCCATTCAAGCCAATGGGACAGAAATATCGGAATTAAAAAAACCCTTTCTTTCCTTGCACATCCATTTTGGGTGGTGGGGGTGTGTGCGTGTCTGTGCGTGCGGGGTCTGTGCGGGCCTGTCGGGGGTCTGTACGGGCCTGCCGGGGGCCTGTGCCGGCTGTCGGGGGGGTCTGTACGGGCCTGTGCCGGCTGTCTGTACAGGCCTGCCGGGGGCCTGTGCCGGCTGCTGGGGGTCTGTACGGGCCTGTCGGGGGCCTGTGCTGGCTGTCGGGGATCTGTACGGGCCTGCCGGGGGCCTTGTGTGTGTGCAGGCATCGTCCGATGGGACTACAAGTCCCATCGGGCTATGCCTGCTACAATGACAGTGATTGACACATTAGCCAATGATGGGACAGTAGTAGTCCCATCACCTGGCTAATGTGTTGAATGTAAAAAAAATACATACTACATACAGTGCCTACAAGTAGTATTCAACCCCCTGCAGATTTAGCAGGTTTGATAAGATGCAAATAAGTTAGAGCCTTCAAACTTCACACAAGAGCAGGATTTATTAACAGATGCATAAATCTTACAAACCAAAAAGTTATGTTGCTCAGTTAAATTTTAATAAATTTTAAACATACAAGTGTGGGTCAATTATTATTCAAACCCTAGGTTTAATATTTTGTGGAATAACCCTTGTTTGCAATTACAGCTAATAATCGTCTTTTATAAGACCTGATCAGGCCGGCACAGGTCTCTGGAGTTATCTTGGCCCACTCCTCCATGCAGATCTTCTCCAAGTTATCTAGGTTCTTTGGGTGTCTCATGTGGACTTTAATCTTGAGCTCCTTCCACAAGTTTTCAATTGGGTTAAGGTCAGGAGACTGACTAGGCCACTCCAACACCTTGATTTTTTGCCTCTTGAACCAGGCCTTGGTTTTCTTGGCTGTGTGCTTTGGGTCGTTGTCTTGTTGGAAGATGAAATGACGACCCATCTTAAGATCCTTGATGGAGGAGCGGAGGTTCTTGGCCAAAATCTCCAGGTAGGCCGTGCTATCCATCTTCCCATGGATGTGGACCAGATGGCCAGGCCCCTTGGCTGAGAAACAGCCCCACAGCATGATGCTGCCACCACCATGCTTGACTGTAGGGATGGTATTCTTGGGGTCGTATGCAGTGCCATCCAGTCTCCAAACGTCACGTGTGTGGTTGGCACCAAAGATCTCGATCTTGGTCTCATCAGACCAGAGAACCTTGAACCAGTCTGTCTCAGAGTCCTCCAAGTGATCATGAGCAAACTGTAGACGAGCCTTGACATGACGCTTTGAAAGTAAAGGTACCTTACGGGCTCGTCTGGAACGGAGACCATTGCGGTGGAGTACGTTACTTATGGTATTGACTGAAACCAATGTCCCCACTGCCATGAGATCTTCCCGGAGCTCCTTCCTTGTTGTCCTTGGGTTAGCCTTGACTCTTCGGACAAGCCTGGCCTCGGCACGGGAGGAAACTTTCAAAGGCTGTCCAGGCCGTGGAAGGCTAACAGTAGTTCCATAAGCCTTCCACTTCCGGATGATGCTCCCAACAGTGGAGACAGGTAGGCCCAACTCCTTGGAAAGGGTTTTGTACCCCTTGCCAGCCTTGTGACCCTCCACGATCTTGTCTCTGATGGCCTTGGAATGCTCCTTTGTCTTTCCCATGTTGACCATGTATGAGTGCTGTTCACAAGTTTGGGGAGGGTCTTAAATAGTCAGAAAAGGCTGGAAAAAGAGATAATTAATCCAAACATGTGAAGCTCATTGTTCTTTGTGCCTGAAATACTTCTTAATACTTTAGGGGAACCAAACAGAATTCTGGTGGTTTGAGGGGTTGAATAATAATTGACCCTCTGAATAAACTTTTCACAATTTAAAAAAAAATTAAACAAAGAAATAACATTCTTTTTTGCTGCAGTGCATTTCACACTTCCAGGCTGATCTAAAGTCCAAATGTCACAATGCCAAGTTAATTCCGAATGTGTAAACCTGCTAAATCTGCAGGGGGTTGAATACTACTTGTAGGCACTGTATATACAACATTCATACAACATACTTCATATATACTACATTCATACAACATACAAACTACATATATACAACATTCATACATACTACATAATACATACATACAATATACTACATTCATACAACATACATACTACATTCATTCAACATACACACCTACATATATACAAAATTCATACAACATACATACTTCATACATACTACATACATACTACATTCATACAACATACTTCATATATACTACATTCATACAGCATACATACTACATTCATACAACATACATACATATACACTACATTCATACAACATACATACTACATACAATACAGTACATATAACAGAGTACATACTCACCATTACTTGTCACTTTGATCCCCGAAGCCAGTGTCATCTGTGAGAAAAATATTAACATAACAAACAACCTATATACTCCCTGATCCGCAGAAATCCACGAGTGTCCCAAGCCAATCTCCCGTGGAGAACAGCAGCATCAGCTGATGCGACCGCTCTCTAGGGGGCTCCAGGAATACAATGACGGGAGGTAGGTATCCTTCCGCACTGTATTCCTCCGCCACTGTAAAAAAATAGTCCCTAGTCTCACTTTTGGCATTGCTGTGTGAGAAAGTTCCCACGCAGCTTTTGCCATAAAGTGAGACCAGTGAATGATTGTAACCTCTCAGTGATGCAGTGCAGGAAATCATCGTGGGACACTCGTGGATTTCTGCGGATCAGGGAGTATATCGCTTGTTTGTTAGTTTCTAATTTTTTTCATAGATGACACTGGCTTCGGGGAACAAAGTGACAAGTGATGGTGAGTATGTACTCTATGTTATATGTACTGTAGGAATGTATTGTATGTATGTATGCTGTATGAATGTAGTATGTATGTTGTATGAATGTAGTATATACACGTAGTATGTATGTATGTTGTATGAATGTAGTGTATATGAAGTATGTATGTATTATTTTTTTTTTTACATTCAACACATTAGCCGGATGATGGGACTACTACTGTCCCATCATTGGCTAATGTGTCAATCACTGTCATTGTAGCAGGCATAGCCCGATGGGACTTGTAGTCCCATCGGACGATGCCTGCACACACATACACACACACACGACCCCCGGAAGGCCCGCACAGACCCCCGGCAGGCCCGTGCAGAACCCCGGCAGGCCCATACAGACCCCCGGCAGGCCCATACAGACCCCCGGCAGGCCCGTACAGACCCCCGGCAGGCCCGTACAGGCCCCCGGCAGGCCCGTACAGACCCCCGACAGCCGGCACAGGCCCCCGGCAGGCCCGCACAGACCGCGCATCATGATGACATCATTTCAGCAGCCAATCACAGCCACAACAGTGGCACATTGCATTATGGGGATTTCCGATTCCGGTATCCGATATTGAAAAAATATCGGTACTCGGTATCGGAATTCCGATTCAGCGAATATCGGCCGATACCCGATATTTGCAGTATCGGAATGCTCAACACTAGTAACTATACTACTGCAGCAGGTCTTCAGCAGCAGCTACAATCTGGATACGTGATAGAATGGCGATGATCCTAATCAGACAGACTGCTGATAAAGGGATAGGCTGGAAATCAATAGCCATTGTAGGACAGGATAGAACACTAAATCCACAGCGCTCAGCCAAGTTTTTATCATAGAGATTTGTGGTCCAGTTATACAGCAAGCCACTGATGAGAAATTGTGCAGTTCTACTGAAAATGGGCACATGAAAATATGTATCGCAACAGGAGAAACCCTCCTGAGGAAAGCGCTTTCTATTGGGAATACAATGTAACAAAAGCCAGATTTATACAGGAGGTCATCTTCTGATGACATATCCCCTTAATAAAGATTTCAATATGCAGAATGCAGTGTATACATCGTAGCAAACACGTATTTGACCCTTAAGGATACAACATTTACCAAACCACTGCATGACTGCCACTTCTTACAAGAGCAAAAATGAAAGGAGGTGAATGATTGTTCTCATGTGTAGTTCACACCATTACCCTAGAGGCAATGTTGTGACCAGATAGTTCCTTGTAAAACTCTTCTGCTGCATCTTTATTCCATAGGGACTAGCTAGGAAATCTGACACCAACATTTACGACAATCCCATTCATCAGTAGACAAATCTACACGGCAAACTTTAGATTTTCAGAAGATTTTTATTGATACACATGGAAGTCCTTCATGACTGGGCCATGAACAATATAAGATTGGCTCACCCGTCCTGACTCAGGCTCCGGGATCCTACTTATAGAGCTAGTTTCCTTTGTGCAAGTCTATTACTACCAGGTAACTGCAGTCACCATACAACCACCTCTGAATTCATCAGCTAATGATATTTAAGGCCAACTCAGAGATATATGTGCTGCGTATTCAGTAAGCATAGAATTCTGTTACCACATGTACTTTTAGGAGTTTGATTCACCATCCAGCTCACTCTAGCTAATATTTTCTTCAGTGAACTTCAGCTTGCTTATTGCTCAGATCTGCTGTTAACCATTTGCCTGCTGTGAGCAATAAAACTATTCTCTACTAATACTGCTACTATGCATGCAACTCTGTTGCAATAGTGTATAATCTCCTCTGCAAGCAAGTATCCACTGGACCTGTGCATCACTGCTGCCTTGCGGTTAATCAACAGTCTGTCGATTGCATACCTCTCTGCCTTTAACCATCTGTCTGCTGTAGACTATTGATCTACTGTTTAAGAGTAAATCCACATTCCTGGCTCCAGTTTTTTTATGGCGTTACCTGCTCCACTTGTTTGCCTGCAGTCTTGCATACCATGTTGTCCTATTCCTCAATAATACTCCGCCGTTCGATATTTTTTGGCCCATGTTTCTTACCATGACCTACAGCTTAGAGAATCCACTTTCCTGTTCTGTAGGGTATACATCTAATGCCGGGATCACACATGTGAGGAATACGGCCAAGTCTCGCATGTTAATACCCGGCACCGCCGTCGGCACTCAGGAGCAGAGTGTGCAGCTCCATGTATTGCTATGCAGCCGTACACTCCGCTCCGGCGGCAGTGCCGGGAATTAACATGCGAGACTGGGCCGTATTCCTCACATGTGTCATCCCGGCCTAAGGAGCCATTTCATTATCATCACAGGGGTGTGCCCACCGGGCTTTACTGCACATGGTCAGGGAGGCAGAGATCTTCAAAGAGCCGGTGGTGACACCGATCTTTCATCATATCACTCACTGTGGGAGCAATAACAATTAGTGGGTCGGTTTGTTTGGGGAAACACCACCCTCACGACTAGTCCCCCATTAAATTGTATATCACAAGTGCAGTTATAAAACGGGTTTTTAGGTATATGTAAAAACAAGTAAGTCACAAAAAGAGGATTGTTAGTTAGGAAGAGTAAAAGGGAACAACAAATACATGTTGGTGGTTTGGGGGGCCTGGAACAGCTATCAGGTTCTCTTTAAACTGCAGCACAGACATTGTGTTACATCACCTTTAAGGGAATCTGACAGCAACATGATGTAGAGGCAGAGACCCCGATTCCAGCTCTGATAGTTTACTAGTTTAATTATGAGAGAGTTAGCAGCTTTCCATGTACGTTGTATAGTGACAGAAAGCAGCTAATCTGTGGTGGGGACACGGTTGGACTAAATGACGCAAAGCAGCTTGTCCTGTAGTGATACTCTCCTACTGATAAAACAACTCATTGTATTGAAACAGATTACTCCGTAAAAACCTGCTGACAGATCGCTTTTAAGGTACTGTCACACTTAGCGATGCACCAGCGATCCCGACCAGCGATATGACCCGGTCAGGATCGCTGGTACATCTCTAAGTGGTCGCTAGTGAGCTGCCACACAGGCAGATCTCACCAGCGACATCGCAGGGGTCGGGGGTCACTACTTACCTGTCAGATGAGGCGATCCTGACGTCCTCCCGCCCGCGTCCACGCGTCGCTCGACTCCACAGGAAGCCCAGCAGGAAGCCGACGACGAGAAATGGTCCAGGACGTTCTCGCGCGATCAGCGTTAACCAGCGGGGGAGCCGGTCGGAGGCAAGTATCAGACACAGCGATATCGCTAGCAATATCGCTATAACGTCACAAAACCAGTGACTTTATAGCGATATCGCTTAGTGTGACAGGCCCTTTAGAGACACACTGAGGCATATTTAACGAGTTTATTTTGTTAGTGTATTGGGGCAAATTTCACGAATATTCTGTGCTTCATTACTTACATCGTATTAATTTTACATTTTAGATACTATGGGGGCATGGCCTTAGGCACAACACTGCGTGCCACAAAATGGATCAAAATTGTGGCGCATGTTTCTGCTACAAAGTACACCAACTAATGGCCGATATAAACTGAACCTACATAGATTCACTCTGTTCATGCTCCTCCATAGGTTGGTGACAATGTGTGTGTGTTTGCGTTTACTTATCGGCTTAGTGATGAGGGCGTCGGGCTGACACCATTTCATTACCTAGAAATACATGCAGCCGCACACTCCAGTCCCGAGTGCTGGCGGCAGTGCCGGGTATTAAGATGCGAGATTCGTCCGAGGTTCTCGCATATGTGATCCCGGCCTAAGACTAGGGCTAGGTGTCAATAACAGCTGCTGACACCAAGCCCTAATCCCATTACCCTTATGCCACACTGCATCAGTATGAAAAAAAGTGGTGTTGAACCAAGAAATTACATCACAAAACATTTTTAAATATATTGATTTACCTCAAAAAAGCTTTCATTGCTGTACAAAAACATAGGTTTCTGCCGCAGCGTTTTTCCTGTCAAGAGATGCAGAAACCTTGCAAATAGATACTCAATATGGGCACATAGCCTTAAGGCGCTTCTGTCTTCTCCTCAGGCTTTCCAATTGTGTCTCACAGTCGGGGCCTGGCCTGCTCATGCTAGATTGCAGAAGCTTAAAGGGAATGTCCACTTTCAGTAAAGTGGTCCCCAAATTGTGGAAAGTACATAAAACAACAAGCGCCACTGAGCTCAATGTTGCATGAAGTGAACCTCTGCACAAGCAATGAGCTCAGCGAGTGGCTGCTGATGGGACATCTCCATTCTAGTCACAACATCGGGGCCATAGCAGACGTGGCAAACTGGTGCTGGACCCAAGGAGGGCGAGTACATGATGAGAGTTATGTACTTTACACATTATTGGGACTATTTTAGTGAAAGTGGGCATCCTTTTTAATCCTGTGCCGTAAACTTACAACTGTGCACGATAAGAGACCACAGCAATACACAGTCCTTGGTGGTTACGTGTTTACTTACAGTAAGCCGCCTTAAGGCATCCATACTTCATGGTTTGAGCACAGACAGTGATGTATGGACCCAAACTCATAGCCTCATTGGCACATATAAAGCGGTCAAGTTCAGGTCAGGAGACCCGCACATGACAGTTTCTGCTCAGACCACAAAACATGGCTGTGTGATTCCTGCCTAAAGCGGAGCGCACACTGGGCTTGCACGCTAGTCTATTGTATACGCTAGGAGCTTTATCCAGAGAATACTTTATGATAAACTTCCATTTACAAGATAGAGGCCAACAGTGGGTTCTTTCAGCCTACCTGTATATAAAAAAAAAAAAAATTTCCTATACAGAGGGCCATATACTTTTTATTTTACAATCAGACTGGCTTCAAGCCCAAATGTGACTGCTACCTCTGAACTCACAATAACTACATCCACGGTAAAATGAACTAATGTTGGAATTCTCATGTTCTTGTTTCTTATTACATGCATAGATACATTTGTACCTTACAATAATATCCGTCCTATGTAATGTCTAACAGACTGATACCTTACATGAAGCAAAAGATTACACAATGTCACTAGTGGTAGAATGGGACAAATCAGTGGCAAACTACTAGAGGTTTCCTTTCTCTCCTTAGTGGATATCCTGGCACAAACCTGTCAGTCAGCTCTGTAAGGGAATACTATTACTTCCACCTTGAAGACAACTTACAGCACTTGGCTGATGGGCCCCTATCAGTCAGAAGGCTGGACATAGAGCAGTTCTCATATATATCCATCATGTGGTGTGGGGTCTCCAATATCTTGCTAGTTGGCCACATGACTTTTCCCTGCACATTTGTATTTCCTGTAAAAGTAACGGATCCAGCACAGTCTCGTGGTTTCTACATGTAATGGAAACCATGACGTACGTGTGAACAGAGGATTACACTTCCCTAAAAATATATATTTTTCAATGTTCCATTACGGTGGCCACACACGAGATGAATATCAGCCGAACTCGTCATCCAATGTGTAGGAGGTGTCCAAAATCTCACAGATCCCCCAATGGTAGAAGCAAAGAAGAGTTTGGCATTGATGAAACGTAACATGCCTGTTCCTCCGGGGGTGGGTTAATTCCCCCTCGCCCCACTAAGAACATATGCAGGCTTGGCCTAGTTTAGCATACATGTGTATAGGGGAGATGGGAGAAATGGCTGTCACATGGCAGACCTGTGGACATGCTGTGCACTGCGATCCTCTCTTGGACCAATTTGCACGGACGTCTGAACAAGCCTTAAAGGGGTTGTCCAGTCATAGGGCGCAAGTCGGCAGTCGCTGTGTGCCTGAAGACTTGAGCATCCTTACATCACACGCACTGCTTTATCTCTGATGCATGCATCAGGAGCGGCGGGCGCGTGACCGCAAGGATGTGATTTGCATAGATGCGGTCACATGCCGACTAGATGTGTGCGGTCTCACTCAATTAAAGTATATTGCGCAAAGCCAGACAGGTCTAGTAGACATGTCTGAGTGGTGCGAACAACTCGGTACTCGAAAATACACAGACATGTGAACAGCCCCCTAGACTAGAATAGGTACAAGGTCTATCCCTGATCATCAAATACAAAACAAGAAAAACATACATCTGAATGAGGTCTTAAGCAACCATGCAGAACTGTAAGGCATCAATGGACTCCAGGACACAGGATGTCAGAAAACAGCCATGTCAAATAACGGATTTGCCGACAACGTGGACTTCTCACCCGATTCCTCAGCTGCATCAATCCTAATCAAAGCAATTTTGGGCCATTCCCTTATAGATTCCTAGTAGAATGTTATAAATCAGGGTCAGATGTTGGTGCCGAAAGGGTCTTCTGGCCACATCTACAGTAAGCAGGCATCACACCGGCCTGACAGATCTCTACCATGATTGTATAGATTATCAGATTGGGGAAAAAAGCCCTAACGGTACTGGCAGGAACTCGCAGCATCACATGACCCATCCACTCCACCTCAGCAGATTTTACAGGAGGGAGAGCGGCCAAGACAATACCCTCTAATGACAGCTCGGCAGCATCCTGCCAGGCTTCTATGCCGACAGATTACTGATGCATTACATATATATTGCATACACTCGGACAGGTCCGACCTACAGGCTGCAGCCTCCCCTATAGAGCCCGTTCTCTGGACAGCGCTCTACACTAGGTTGGCGCTATATTAGTAGTCAATTACATTCAGTCTGCTCATTATTGCTCAGATTAAAAACAAGAAAGATGAATAAATCCCACGACATAGATCAGGCAGAAGTTATAAAAGAATAAATGGAGAACAAGGCACAATCTCTCCAGGACATCACATTCCTCCAGATCCAGCGGGGGCCACATACCAATGATGCCATCCGGCAATGTAATAGGATTCTGCTGCCAGTCTATGGTAGGTGGGCGACTGGTTGCTCTCAGATCAGAAGACGGAGACTAGCTAGAGCCAATTGCATTGCTCATCCTGAGCTCCCTGATACACAAGTGGAGCCAAGCACTATATAGACCTGAGTGCCCACCCTATCGGTGCTGTAATAACTGGCACCAGGGGGTGGTCATTTCTGTACATCCAGACAGACCAGATGTGATGGGGAAATGCTCTGCATAAAATCCCACTCATCAGTGACAATGCTGGGTCATCATCAGAGTAGTGGGCACGTTATACTCAGCAGTGGTGGATAGAGGGGCATGAATCCCTCTTTGGTGGGGCAGTGCCACCCAGTATAGATGCATCAACCTCTTATTTGCCAGGATTAACCCTTGGCTCATGCACAAAGCACACAAGCCATGAGCAGCTCCCAGATCTGCAGAGGCCACAAGATGCAGTGCTGCCCTGCCTGTGCCAGGCCTAGGTCTCCAAGGATGGCAGCCCTCATCATGGCACGTCCACTCACCTGAGTGCAGGGTGGCACAGGATGGAGCTGGGCGATGTTGTTCCCCCCAGCGGCTGCCCCTGGCATGCTCATGCCACCGATTCCTTCCTAGGTAAATCCACGGGTGCCGGGTACAGTGCGGGTCCAATATAGTGATCAGGAGAGACAATGCGATCATCCAAGTGTCAAGGTGAGGAGAGAAAGGAATGGGCTCTGAGGCTGCCTGGGATCCAGCGTGTGCCCGCAGATCAGTGCCAGCTTCCTGCCCTCTTCCCTTCCATCAGTGTGCCTATCCCGGAAAGTCCGGAGTTGTTGCTATAGCCAGCAGCTGCTGGTGGCCATTTTTAATCTTTATTCCTCCTCCCTCTTCCTGACTCTTCCCTCTCCCTCCGTCTGTCCCTCCCTTCCCCCTCGGCTGTGATGACACTGCCTGGCTCCTATGTCGCTCCCCTGGCAGAGGAGGATGGATGGTCACTTCCCTCTCGGCTTTATTGCATTGTCAGGGCACAATAGCTGCTGGAATGCCACCGTGTGGACTGTACTCCATGGTAATATGGTGTGCCCCCCAACATCCCCCATCCTGGAATGTGCCATGGTGGAATGCTCACTAAAGTTGGAGGAATTTCTGGGTGACCACCAATATCACTGTGTGCCCATCTAATTTAGGAGCCTCCGTCGAAAAATCTGTTTTAGGCTGTGTGCCCACGTAGCGTTTTTTTAAGCGTTTTTTAATGCGTTTTTCGGGGTCACACCTCATCAAAAACTCATAAAAGTATCCCATTCATTTAAATGCATTTTAGCCTTTTTGTGCCAATGGATGCGTTTTTTACCACTAAGGAAACGCTTTTAGCAATAAAAAAACGCAGCATGTTCATTAATTTCCGCTTAGGTCCGCGTTTTTGGCTATTTCCTATAGTCCAAAAGACGCGCGGAAAAAGACGCACGTTTTCTGGGAAGGAGAACCCGTTTCCTGAGCGTTTAAAAAACGCTACGTGGGCACATAGACTTATGACGCCACGTGCCATACTATTTTTCCTGTAAAAATTACATACACCATGAAATATTCTCTATACCCCCAGTAGAATGAATTAGGGGTCCTCGGACTCTCTTTCCTGACATTCTAAGTAGAAGGTCAAATCGGACGGTGTAAACATCTAAATTGTGACCCCAGGTTATAATAGAAGCCAAATGTATCACGCCATACCCCAGGGGTCCCGGACAGTCTCTACTGACTGAATAGGGTACTTCTGGTCCCCCAATTGCTCTATGGACAGAGGACACCCCCTGTCGCCTGACCACTTACAGTAGATGCCATGTTTCAGTGTTCACTTTGACATCTCAGACTGAGTTCACATAGGAAAGATGTTTCTTTGTACCGTGTTAGCCAGTAGATAGAAGAATATTCAGAATTGAGAGTCCTCAGTGGTTGATACCTTTAAATGGCTAACTGAAAAGATGGTAACACATTGCAAGCTTTCCAGACTACTCAGGTCTCTTCATCAGGCTAGACTAATACAAAATCTGAAGAGTCACATATATATACAGAAAACAGCACAGAAATAATGCAATAGATAAGACAAGTGACGTGAAGCAGAATTGTCATTATGGGAGAGGGAGAAACATAAATATTGGACCAGTTCATAGATAAGAATCCAGACTCCTTATCTATGAACTGGAGCAATATTTATGTTTCTCCCTCTCCCATAATGATAATTATGCTTCACGTCACTTGTCTCATCTATTGCATTTTTTCTGTGCTGTATTGTCTTTAAACCAGCATTTACCAAATAAACATCACAGGTTTGTTTCCCTTCTTCCCCCCTTCCTTGGACATATGCACTCCCTCGCTTCTTGACATCCCCGCTTTGCCAGGCTTCATCTAACCCAGGGGTCCCCAACCGCCGGTCCGCGGCCCAGCACCGGGCCGCTGCAGTGCCCTTGCCGGTCCGCGGACACAAGGGGAGCCAGGGGCGGCGCGGAGCACTTCCTAGATTGCCTTCCTGTAGCGGCGGCCAGGGAGCGATCCAAGCAGCTCCGCTGCCTGCAAGAGGAAATAGCAGGAGCGGACTGTCTCTGACTGACACAGAGAGGAGCGCGGCCGCTGCTGTGTCAGAGCGAGGAAGCACGGGCGATGCTGCGGACAGGTGAGAGGTGGTGTCTGTGTGTGTCTGTGTGTGTATATATAATGTGTGTATGTATGTGTGTGTGTGTGTATATATATATATATATATATACACTCACTGGCCACTTTATTAGGTACACCTGTCCAACTGTGTGTTAAGACTTAATTTCTAATCTGCCAATCACATGGCGGCAACTCAGTGCATTTAGGCATGTAGACATGGTCAAGACAATCTCCTGCAGTTCAAACCGAGCATCAGTATGGGGAAGAAAGGTGATTTGAGTGCCTTTGAACGTGGCATGATTGTTGGTGCCAGAAGGGCTGGTCTGAGTATTTCAGAAACTGCTGATCTACTGGGATTTTCACGCACAACCATCTCTAGGGTTTACAGAGAATGGTCCGAAAAAGAAAAAAAATCCAGTGAGCGGCAGTTCTGTGGCCGGAAATGCCTTGTTGATGCCAGAGGTCAGAGGAGAATGGGCAGACTGGTTCGAGCTGATAGAAAGGCAACAGTGACTCAAGTTGCCACCCGTTACAACCAAGGTAGGCAGAAGAGCATCTCTGAACGCACAGTGCGTCGAACTTTGAGGCAGATGGGCTACAGCAGCAGAAGACCACACCGGGTACCACTCCTCTCAGCTAAGAACAGGAAACTGAGGCTACAATTTGCACAAGCTCATCGAAATTGGACAGTAGAAGATTGGAAAAACGTTGCCTGGTCTGATGAGTCTCGATTTCTGCTGCGACATTCGGATGGTAGGGTCAGAATTTGGCGTAAACAACATGAAAGCATGGATCCATCCTGCCTTGTATCAACGGTTCAGGCTGGTGGTGGTGGTGTCATGGTGTGGGGAATTTTTTCTTGGCACTCTTTGGGCCCCTTGGTACCAATTGAGCATCGTTGCAACGCCACAGCCTGCCTGAGTATTGTTGCTGACCATGTCCATCCCTTTATGACCACAATGTACCCAACATCTGATGGCTACTTTCAGCAGGATAATGAGCCATGTCATAAAGCTCGAATCATCTCAGATTGGTTTCTTGAACATGACAATGAGTTCACTGTACTCAAATGGCCTCCTCAGTCACCAGATCTCAATCCAATAGAGCATCTTTGGGATGTGGTGGAACGGGAGATTCGCATCAGGGATGTGCAGCCGACAAATCTGCGCCAACTGTGTGATGCCATCATGTCAATATGGTCCAAAATCTCTGAGGAATGCTTCCAGCACCTTGTTGAATCTCTGCCACGAAGAATTGAGGCAGTTCTGAAGGCAAAAGGGGGTCCAACCCGTTACTAGCATGGTGTACCTAATAAAGTGGCCAGTGAGTGTATATATATATATGTATGTATGTATGTCTGTGTGTGTATGTGTGTTTGTCTGTGTGTGTATGTATGTGTGTGTGTGTGTCTGTGTGTGTGTAGGTTAGCCTGGCCCTGGAGGAGATGGGGATATGAGAAGACCGTGATGGGGAGAGAAGGCCATAATGCCTGGGGTGATGGGAGAATCCATGAGGGGGTAATGGGATAAGGCCATGATGGGGGTGATGGAGAGAAGGCAGTGATGGGGTGATGGAGAAGGCAATGATGGGGTGATGGAGAGAAGGCATTGATGGGATCATAGGAGTGATGGGGAGAAGGCAATGATGGGGGTGATGGAGAGACGGCAGTGATGGGGTGATGGAGAAGGCAATGATGGGGAGAAGGGAGTAATGGGGTGAAGGCAATGATGGGGTGATGGAGCAGGCAAGGATGGGGGTGATGGAGAGAAGGCAGTGATGGGGTGATGGAGAAGGCAATGATGGGGAGAAGGGAGTGATGGGGTGATGGAGAAGGCAATGATGGGGAGAAGGGAGTGATGGGGTGATGGAGAAGGCAATGATGGGGAGAAGGGAGTGATGGGGTGATGGAGAAGGCAATGATGGGGAGAAGGGAGTGATGGGGTGAAGGAAATGATGGGGTGATGGAGAGAAGGCATTGATGGGATGATAGGAGTGATGGGGAGAAGGCAATGATGGGGGTGATGGAGAGACGGCAGTGATGGGGTGATGGAGAAGGCAATGATGGGGAGAAGGGAGTGATGAGGTGAAGGCAGTGATGGGGTGATGGAGCAACGGCAGTGATGGGGTGATGGAGAAGGCAATGATGGGGAGAAGGGAGTGATGGGATGAAGGCAATGATGGGGTGAAGGCAATGATGGGGTGATGGAGCACTCATTTAAAACCTATGGTGAGTTGAGTCACATTATAAATGTTATAATTAAATGATAAGTATGCACTGCTAAACTACAACCGCGTCCATAGCCCCGCCCCCTTATGATCAAAGCCCTGCCCCTGCCACACCTCCATCCCCGCCCTGCTGGGCCATGGAAGAATGGTCTTGCTTGAAGCCGGTCCCTGGTGCAACAACTTTAACTTCTTATATCAAACTTTTTTTTTTCATTAACGTATACATCAACTGTCCTTATGCTTTGGCACAACAGTGCAACGAAATTTCGAGAGTTCAAACCACTCCCAGGCGACCGGCAGCGAGGGGCCCCACAGCCGTGGAGCACCCAGGATATAGGGAGTGTGCTAGGAGTTCTTACTATGGGGGGTCATGGTTCTCTGGCTCAGCAACCACGGCTACCGCGTAGTAACCACGGGGGCAGTACTCCTTGTAGTTCGACACCCAGTTCCCCTCATGTAGAGCCCGGCCGTGACGAACAGATGCCACATTAATATAGACCTTTTGTCCAGTCTCATCTCGGATGAAACCGTATCCTCTATCGATGTTGGTGTAAACCAGCCGTCCCCGTGATCTCTTCACCACCATGCCAGCCTCCCCTTTTGAGTGGAGCAGGCTGCATACCTCCCGCTCCCGGACCTTCTTCTGCTTGATCACCTCTGCGACCCAAACGGCGGGTGCCGCGCCAGTCCCGGAGTCCGGTGGGTGGGACTCAGCCGAAAAAGAGCGTGGGGCAGAGGCGACCGAAGGGATCAGCGGCCCAGCAGCCGCCGGGGCTGGGCAGCGGACGGGAACAGATGCTCCATAGATTATGCCCCAATAAGCTGCCCCTATAAGATGCTCCATAGATTATGCCCCATTCCCTGGTTTTGATTCCCTGTTAGCAATTGAAGGTGGAACTTGTGCTGTAATAGGTGCTTCTGGATTGAAGATGCACATGATTCAATTGAGAGAAACATGGATATGGTAAAGGAGCTGCAACAAAAATCCCTTCTCCTGGATGGAGTTTATCGGAGTTTGGTTAAACAACATACTCTTATCTTTGCTAGAACCCATAGTGGTAGGGATAGGATTGATTGCCTGAAAATTATTAATGTGCTGTGTTTCTCATTGCAGGAAATGAATTATACATTGGAATCACTGGCTGACACAGACAGAAGAGGACCAATAGTATATCCGCCTCTGATTTTATCCATAGGAAGGATGACACTACAGCTTCAGAGGTGACCGTCTGATAGCCTCGCTCGACTACCCACTTCTCCTGAAGACCCTTTCAGCCTTTTGAGACTTGGGTGGAGGACATCATCTCTGAAAATAGGGTCCCACAGCTGCACCCCAACAGTTTACTGTGTATACTCAAGTATAAGCTGACCCGAGTATAAGCCGAGGCGCCTAATTTTGCCACGGAAAACTGGGTAAACTTATCGATTCCAGTTTAAGCCGGGTATGCATGGCTCCCCCCATCCTGTCTTTGTATGCATGGCTCCCCTGTCACTGTCCTAGTATGCATGGCTCCCCCCATCCTGTCTTTGTATGCATGGCTCCCCTGTCCTGTCCTTGTATGCATGGCTCCTTATCCCCTATCCTGGTATGCATGGCTCCTGGGACAGATGACTCATGTATAAGCCGAGGGGGGGCATTTTCAGCACAAAAGAATGCGCTGAAAAACTCGGCTTATACACGAGTGTATACGGTACTGTGGAGGTTCTGGTGGAGGCATGCAGGTCTGGACAGCTGTTGTCATCCTATTAGATAGATAAGAATGCATGTGTGCTGTAATAACGATTGTGTGAATGCTTAGATGAAATGGCAACTATAAGGCAGCCAGGAATGGATGTCTGACATCCCATGATCTATGCAGGATAGCAGTATATCCGCCTCTGATTTTATCCATAGGAAGGATCATACTACAGCTTCAGAGGTGACCGTCTGATAGCCTCGCTCGACTACCCACTTCTCCTGAAGACCCTTTCAGCCTTTTGAGACTTGGGTGGAGGACATCATCTCTGAAAATAGGGTCCCACAGCTGCACCCCAACAGTTTACTGTTTATACTCGAGTATAAGCCAACCCGATTATAAGCCGAGGCGCCTAATTTTGCCACGGAAAACTGGGTAAACTTATTGATTCCAGTATAAGCCGGGTATGCAAGGCTCCCCCCATCCTGTCTTTGTATGCATGGCTTCACTGTCACTGTCCTAGTATGCATGGCTCCCCCCATCCTGTCTTTGTATGCATGGCTCCCCTGTCCTGTCCTTGTATGCATGGCTCCTTATCCCCCATCCTGGTATGCATGGCTCCTGGGCTAGATGACTCATGTATAAGCCGAGGGGGGGGGGGGCATTTTCAGCACAAAAAATGCGCTGAAAAACTCGGCTTATACACGAGTATATACGGTACTGTGGAGGTTCTGGTGGAGGGATGCAGGTGTGGACAGCTGTCCTCATCCTATTAGATAGATAAGAATGAATGTGCTTGTGTGCTGTAATAACGATTGTGTGAATGTTTAGATGAAATGGCAACTATAAGGCAGCCAGGAATGGATGTCTGACATCCCATGATCTATGCAGGATAGCAGTATATCCGCCTCTGATATTATCTATAGGAAGGATGATACTACAGCTTCAGAGGTGACCGCCTGATAGCCTCGCTCGACTACCCACTTCTCCTGAAGACCCTTTCAGCCTTTTGAGACTTGGGTGGAGGACATCATCTCTGAAAATAGGGTCCCACAGCTGCACCCCAACAGTTTACTGTGTATACTCGAGTATAAGCCTGTCATGATCACGTGTGTCGGGTCGCAGATGATGCCGCAAGGCGAACCCATAACACACGTGACCCTGGAAACACCGCCTCCAGTGGGGCGAATTTAAATAATAGAACGTGCAGGTGGATACGCCGCCTCCACCTGGCGAATTTAGGAATTACACGTTAACATATACATTTCTGGAAACACCGCCTCCAGTACGGCGAATTTAAATAATAAGGGGGGAACCTGGGTCACATTAACAGTGGTGGGCCCTGCGATAGGGAATGGGGAACGTGGAGACCTCCTAAGCTCCCCTGAGCCAGTGTCCCTGCACTCCTTACATTCCCTAAACAGGCTCCGAACCTGTCGCCGCATGCGTACCTTAACGCCCTTGCTCACCCTGACCCTAAACCCTCACTAGGGAATGGGTCGGTGCGGAGACTAATCCCACCACTGCACTAGTAAGACACATGAGGAAAGAGACAATACAGGGGAAACACCACTTAGCTTTGCTCTGTTACGTGCGCTCCTAGCAACAGAGCCCACCACCTGTGTGCATCTTCTCCTCCACCCTGATCCATCACCATAACTGGATCCATCACCATCGTGCAGCCTGGGAGCAGAGTCCATCACCACTTGCAGCAGTCCAGTACACAGAGTCCCAAGATGAGTCCAGCCTCTGCCTAGAATCCAAGCATGCTCGAGTCCAGTTCTCAGCAACCAAGTAGAGCATGCTGAGTGCAACTCTCTTCCTAGTCGCCACTCCTCTAAGCCATGCCCGCACTTCCTGCCGACACCATAAACTGCGGCTACACCAAGCCATGCCAGTCCTTCCTGCAGACACTATTAGCTGGCACTCATTCTCTCTGGCTGACTGCGCAGGACTCCTATCCAGCTCCATCCTTCCACCAGGCTCTCCAACAACTCAGCAAGAAATATCACCAGCAGTGAGTGAACACCCTGAGACCCATTTATAGAGTGTCACACCTGAACCATAATTAAGTGCAACCTAACCTAAGGTGCAATACCACAACCACCACCGGAGACAGTCAAAACACCTTTGAACTTAACCAAAGTAAAAAAAGTTCACTTTGTGCTTTTAATACCGCCAGATCCAACACTGGATCATGACAGTACCCCCTCCTTAATGAGGGGCCTCTGGACCCTCAAGACCACCTCTCATTAGGGAAACACCTACAGCGGGGACGCCCAGACCCTGAGTTCACCCCACCACTACCTGACACTTCAGGTTTATGACAAACACTGCTGATATTGGCAATAAAGTTCCTTTTGGAGGTGCTGAGTGCAACTCTCTTCCTAGTCGCCACTCCTCTAAGCCATGCCCGCACTTCCTGCCGACACCATAAACTGCGACTCCACCAAGCCATGCCAGTCCTTCCTGCAGACACCATTAGCTGGCACTCATTCTCTCTGGCTGACTGCGCAGGACTCCTATCCAGCTCCATCCTTCCACCAGGCTCTCCAACAACTCAGCAAGAAATATCACCAGCAGTGAGTGAACACCCTGAGACCAATTTATAGAGTGTCACACCTGAACCATAATTAAGTGCAACGTAACCTAAGGTGCAATACCACAACCACCACCGGAGACAGTCAAAACACCTTTGAACTTAACCAAAGTAAAAAAAGTTCACTTTGTGCTTTTAATACCGCCAGATCCAACACTGGATCATGACAAAGCCGACCCGAGTAGAAGCCGAGGCACCTAATTTTGCCACAGAACACTGGGTAAACTTATTGATTCCAGTATAAGCTGGGTATGCATGGCTCCCCCCATCCTGTCTTTGTATGCATGGCTCCCCCGTAACTGTCCTTGTATGCATGGCTCCCCTGTCCTGTCCTTGTATGCATGGCTCCTTATCCCCTATCCTGGTATGCATGGCTCCTGGGACAGATGACTCATGTATAAGCTGAGGGGGGCATTTTCAGCACAAAAAAATGCGCTGAAAAACTCGGCTTATATACGAGTATATACGGTACTGTGGAGGTTCTGGTGGAGGGATGCAGGTCTGGACAGCTGTCGTCATCCTATTAGATAGATAAGAATGAATGTGCATGTGTGCTGTAGTAACGATTGTGTGAATGCATAGATTAAATGGCAACTAAAAGGCAGCCAAGAATGAATGTCTGACATCCCATGATCTATGCAGGATAGCAGTATATCTGCCTCTTATTTTATCCATAGGAAGGATGACACTACAGCTTCAGAGGTGACCGTCTGATAGCCTTGCTCGACTGCCCACTTCTCCTGAAGACCCTTTCAGCCTTTTGAGACTTGGGTGGAGGACATCATCTCTGAAAATAGGGTCCCACAGCTGCACCCCAACAGTTTACTGTGTAAATTCGAGTCTAAGCCGAGGCACCTAATTTTGTCACGGAAAACTGGGTAAACTTATTGATTCCAGTATAAGTTGGGTATGCATGGCTCCCCCCATCCTGTCTTTGTATGCATGGCTCCCCTGTCCTGTCCTTGTATGCATGGCTCCTTATCCCCTATCCTGGTATGCATGGCTCCTGGGAGAGATGACTCATTTATAAGCTGAGGGGAGGGCATTTTCATCACAAAAAATGCGCTGAAAAACTCGGCTTATACACTAGTATATATGGTACTGTGGAGGTCCTGGTGGAGGGATGCAGGACTGGACAGCTGTCCTCATCCTATTAGATAGATAAGAATGAATGTGCATGTGTGGCGCCCCTGAGGCTCAGTCGCCACAAAGGTACTGCACCTTCTCCTAAGGTGTAGTGCCCCACCGTCCTGGTAAGTTGGGAGCTCCTTTCCACACTCCAACACCTGCATCCCACACACAGGATAGTTCAGCACTGATCACATTGCGGCTCATGCTTAGAGGGTAGCTGAGCACCTCTGGTGATTCCTTGCTTCGTAACACGAGATGTGCTGGGAGGTGGGTGGAGTTGAGATTCATATAAAAGAGTGGGAAGGTTTAGAATTACAGTTTTGAGTTTTAGTTGAGTTTAGTTTTGGTTGGAGCAAGCCACTCAGTGAGGAGTGGGGATCCCTGGAAGAAGGGATGGAGGAAGGAGTGCTGCAGCTGGCTCAGTGACCTGAGCCAGCTGGCACGGGAAAGAGAAGAGAAGGAGAACGTAGAACTGCAACCTAAGCTTCCATAAGAGAGAGAAGGAACAGCGCGGAACGAAGGAGTAGGAGAACAGAGAGGAGGAGTGGGTTGGATAGGAACTCTGGCTATAGGTTCTCAGCGCAAGGCCGGGGCCCGGTCCCTGAGGTTGTATGGACACTTATGGTTCTGCAGCAGACACCGGTGGAGTAGTTGGCTGTAAATGCACTACTCCCATCAAAGACTTGGGACACAACAGCAACACGGATAGAGAGCCGGGATCCAGGAGGTCCCTGATCAGGCTACAGCTGTCTGTCATACAAGCAGAGTTGTTAGGAACATCTGACAGGAGGAACTTCTGAGAACCACTGTACTGGAGCTCTTCACACTAAAAGGTGCAATAGAGGAATCGTTCAGGAAAGGCACATGTTGGCGGACTGTTGGAGAGGAGAGCCCTGACTTGCCCGGGAGGCTGATTGAGTCTCTACCCCGGTGGACACGGCACGGAGGCAGGCACCAGTGTGCACCACGAACTGTGAGTGAAGCTTTGAAACTGCAAGCTCTGGTGTCCTCCATTCATCCAGCATCCACACTGTCCTGCACCTATCCTCATCCATAGTGTCTACACTGCCCTGGGACTACAGCTCCACCTGTGGGGAGCTACACCATCTTTGCTGCATCACACCATCAGTCCCAGTGGATCTGCAAGCAGCGTTGGCTTAACATCTTACTTGCCAAACACCACGGGTGGCGTCACGAACATATATATAAACTACATTACAAACATCACCGCCATTGATATTGGGCGCCCAGGGCCACGGACCGGGTCACCGCTGCTGTGACACATCTCCCCCTGACACTGGCCCGGTACCGAGTACCCCACAGCCCTGGGACGGAGGGCGACCCACATGTGTGCTGTAATAACGATTGTGTGAATGATTATGGGTCGCCCTCCCAGAGCTGTGGGGTACTCGGTACCGGGCCGGTATCAGGGGGATGTGTCACAGCAGCGGTGACCCGGTCCGTGGCCCTGGGTGCCCAATTAATGGGGGAAATTGAATGGTGGAATGTAGTTAAATGGAATAGTTCGTGACGCCACCTGTGGTGTTCGGCAAATGAGATGTGAGGCCGACGCTGCTTGCAGATCCTCTGTGGCTGGTGGTATGTTGCAGCCAAGATGGTGAAGCTCCCCACAGGTGGAGCTGTAACCCCAGGGCAGTGTAGATGTAGGGGAAGAGGAGAGGCGCAGGCGGTATAGATGTTGGTACCCAGATGTAGCAGTGCTGAGTGTGTTGGTGCAAGAATCAATGGAGGACACCAGGGCTTGTAGTTCCAAAGCTTTACTCACAGTCTGTAGTACACACAGATGCCTGCCTCCGTGCCGTGTCTTCCGGGTCAGGGGCTCAGTAACCCTCCAGGCAAGATGAAATGCTCCCTCCCAACGCTCCGCCAACATGTACCTTTCTGAACGTCTCCTCTATAGCGCCTTTTAGTGTGAAGATCTCCTAGTACTGAGTTACACTAGAGTTCCTCCTAACTGATGTTCCCAAGAACTCTATTTGTACGGCATACAGCTGTAGCCAACTTCGGGGACTCCTTACTCCTGAGTCCCGGCTCTCTATCCGTGTTGCTGTTGTGCCCCCAAGTCTTAGATGGCAGTAGTGCATTTACAGCTCACTACTCCACCGGTGTCTGCTGCAGAACCATTAGTGTCCATACAACCTCGGGGACCGGGCCCCGGCCTTGCGCTTAGAACTTCTAGGCAGGGTTCTTCCTCTAACCCACATCCTCTATGTTCCCCTGTTCTCCTACGTTCCGTACTTGTCTTTCTTTTCTATGGAAGCTCAGGTTTCAGTTCAATGTCTTTCTCCTTCTTTCCTTTCCCGTGCCAGCAGACCTCGGTCACTCAGGCCCGCTGCAGCACTCCTTCCTCCATCCCTCTTCCAGGGACCTCACTCCTCTCCGAGTGACTCTCCGACTCCCTCTCGCTGACTCACTTGTCAGCCTGACTGACTTAAAATCCTCAACATTCCCGCTCTTGTATCTATTCTCAACTCCACCCACCTCCCAGCACGTTTCGTGTTCCAAGCAGGGAGCCACCAAAGGTGCTCTGCTACACTCCAAGCAAAGAGCCGCAATGTGGCTTTGCAGAACTACCCTGTTGTGTGGGGTGTGAGTGTTGGAACGTGGTTAGGAGCCTCCACCTTACCTGGATGGTGGGGCACCACACCTCAGGAGGAGGTGCAGTACCTCTGTGGCGACCGCGCCTCAGGGGCGCCACATACCTCCCCGTTAAACACAAGCACGTCCGCGGGCTGCAAGGCAAACAAAGTTGACAACACAGGAACATACAAATTTTTGCAATGCTGAATAAACACTTCTTATACTAAACTTCCCAGTGTGGAAGGTACTCATTCTTGAGCGTTGCAAACAATTCTTAATTAACGATCTAAAGTCTTAATTCCAAAAGTGCAATTCTCGATGAATTCAAAGTGCTATCATCTATTACTCACTAGCACGTCAGTATTCTTCACATTTTCTACTTTCCTATCACTAGCTCAAAGTGACAACCATGGATACTTAGTTCACCATCTACATTTTCCAAGTCATCTTTCTACTTTTCCTCATTCTTTATTCAAATCTCTCATCTCTTTATTAAAACATTCCTACATCTTATATAAAACAGTTATCATAAGACACATCATTAAATGCTTCACATTAAAACTTTCAATAATTCTTGTAAATGCTGGACACCGCTCCCAGCCGGGATCTCTTGCAGTGTCCTTTGATTGGAGTCATGCTCCAAATGAGGTAGACATTATCTTCGCAAAGTGTCTATGTAAAACCAAGAGAGGGCACCTAAAGAGGTGCAACTATTTACAATAACCTTTCTGGACCATTCAGCGTTCATGATCTCTGCAGTTCAAATGGAAAGGCTGCCAACAAAACAGGGCAACACTGGAAAAACAAAACTAGAGCATGATGATCAAAAATTAGAAAACAGGTACAAAAAAATAGAAAACAGAAGGCACAACTGTGCAAATAAATCCTCCTGGGTAACGAGAGTTATTTTACTGTAGGTTACTAGTGGTGGTCCACTCCTGGGGTTCTGGAAGCTGCTGACTGGGAACTGCTACCAGATGAAATAAATGCATGTGCAGTCTTCAGGTACTCTTCTTCCAGTGGGGTGAAGCTTGAGGTCTTCTGTACCTTTGGTACACTTGGACACATAGGGCTAAAGGTGGCTTCTGCCTGCAGGTCTGGATGAGATCTTCCGGGACTCGCCTAATATTCATGGCGTACCAGCCTCTCAATCCTTCATGTCTGGTGAAGGTCACATGATCTCCTCGGTTTAGGTTCCTGGCAGGGTGCCCCTTTCTCAGATGAGGTTCCACATCCCTCCGGTTAAAGAATAGATCGGAGATTCGGCTAGGATCATGGATGAAGCCGAACCCCCTCTCATGGTTCACATTCAGGACGTGGCCCCAACCTGCCGCATCTCTGGGACCATAATGACCGGCACGGACCCGCTCCTTCTGGTCCAAATCTGGGCCTAGTACTGCTAGCCGGCGCTGCTCCCTCTCCCGGTGTTCAGCTGCCAGTTGCCGGATGGTAGCTTGACAACGAGCCCAGTTCTCCTCATCCTCCCGTTCTTCTCGGGACCGTTCCAGGCTGGTTTGGTACTCCGGCGCCACCTTCAGGGGTTCCGGTGTTTCCCCCCGAGGACAGGTATCCCGGTCCCAGACCAGGTCTAGCACGACCTGGCCAGCCGCTGCAACCGTGGTACACCCTAGGGCCTTCCCAGGTGTAGGTGTAGTGGCGGCGGGTGCTGCCCGGTGGGACAACGGGGACGGCGGTGGAGTTAACGGTGGCTCCGGGTCCGCGGGGGTCCCTGGTGGGACCTGCGCAGCCGCAACAGGTCCGCGCGAGAGCTCCTATTCCTCCGCTTCAGCTCCCTGTGCTGTGTACAATCCTTCCTGTGGCGGCAGCGAGGGGGCTCCGGATGCTGCCAGCGGTTTGATGGCAGCGGCAGGCTCCACGGAATCTGCCTGGGAAAACTCTTGTGCAGCAGCGGCGGGTACCGGTGTCGCGGGTACCGCAGGTGTAGGCCCCTCCTGGGCGTGCTGCCAGTTCAGTGTCCATAGCGCTTCCTGCCTCATTTGCAGGCGGCGCGTCAGCTGGGCAATTTCGTCCTCCAGCTGCTGGCGGTTCATCTCCGATACTGGGTTGGAGCCTTCAGTCATGGCGCCAGGGAGACCCAGTATGACCTCTCTGTGCTCCGCAGGCCTCCTCCCGTCTTCTTCCAAAATGGCGTTCTGGTGTTCTTCTTCCTGCCTCAGCCCCTTTCCCGCCACTGGCTTCTGCCCCTCCTTCTTGGGGCGGCGTCTTCTTCCAGCGCCTCCATACCAAGACAGTATACGAACCCCTCGGGGGGTGAGCCATGTTGCTGTCACATAGTAATTCAGGCAGGGGAGGCCCAAAACTGTTCGCGGTCTTTTCCTAGGACCTCCCATATCGTCACGCCCTTCTTCTCCGCGCCAGCGGCCATTTTTAATGTTCATTTCACAGTCTATTAAATTGGGTCTTCTGCGCATTCTCAAAAGTTTCAAGTCCAACAAATCTTAGGCACACAGAACCCGATGGCATCGGGTCTCGTCATCCTGTTCGATGGCATCAGGTCTCGTCATCCTGTTCGTGATGCCAAGTTGGGTCGCCCTCCCAGGGCTGTGGGGTACTCGGTACCGGGCCGGTATCAGCGAGATGTGTCGCAGCAGCGGTGACCCGGTCCGTGGCCCTAGGCGCCCAATTAATGGGGGGAAATTGAATGGTGGAATGTAGTTAAATGGAATAGTTCATGACGCCATCTGTGGCGTTCGGCAAATGAGATGTGAGGACGACGCTGCTTGCAGATCCTCTGGGGCTGGTGGTGTGTTGCAGCCAAGATGGTGAAACTCCCCACAGGTGGAGCTGTAGCCCAAGGGCAGTGTAGATGTAGGGGAAGAGGAGAGGCGCAGGCGGTATAGATGTTGGTACCCAGATGTAGCAGTGCTGAGTGTGTTGGCGCAAGAATCAATGGAGGACACCAGGGCTTGTAGTTCCAAAGCTTTACTCACAGTCTGTAGTACACACAGGTGCCTGCCTCCGTGCCGTGTCCTCCGGGTCAGGGGCTCAGTAACCCTCCAGGCAAGACGAAATGCTCCCTCCCAACGCTCCGCCAACATGTACCTTTCTGAACGTCTCCTCTATAGCGCCTTTTTGTGTGAAGATCTCCTAGTACTGAGTTACACTGGAGTTCCTCCTGATGTTCCCAAGAACTCTACTTGTACGGAAGACAGCTGTAGCCTACTTCGGGGACTCCTTACTCCTGAGTCCCGGCACTCTATCTGTGTTGCTGTTGTGCCCCCAAGTCTTAGATGGGAGTAGTGCATTTACAGCTCACTACTCCACCGGTGTCTGCTGCAGAACCATTAGTGTCCATACAACCTCGGGGACCGGGCCCCGGCCTTGCGCTTAGAACTTCTAGGCAGGGTTCTTCCTCTAACCCACGTCCTCTATGTTCCCTTGTTCTCCTACGTTCCATACTTGTCTTTCTTTCCTATGGAAGCTCAGGTTTCAGTTCAATGTCTTTCTCCTTCTTTCCTTTCCTGTGCCAGCAGACCTGGGTCACTCAGGCCGCTGCAGCACTCCTTCCTCCATCCCTCTTCCAGGGACCTCACTCCTCTCCGAGTGACTCTCCGATTCCCTCTCGCAGACTCACTTGTCAGCCTGACTGACTTAAAATCCTCAACATTCCCGCTCTTGTATCTATTCTCAACTTCACCCACCTTCCAGCACGTTTCGTGTTCCAAGCAGGGAGCCACCAAAGGTACTCTGCTACACTCCAAGCAAAGAGCCGCAATGTGGCTTTGCAGAACTATCCTGTTGTGTGGGGTGTGAGTGTTGGAACGTGGTTAGGAGCCTCCACCTTACCTGGATGGTGGGGCACCACACCTCAGGAGGAGGTGCAGTACCTCTGTGGCGACCGAGCCTCAGGGGCGCCACACTTAGATGAAATGGCAACTATAAGTCAGCCAGGAATGGATGTCTGACATCCCATGATCTATGCAGGATAGCAGTATATCTGCGTCTGATTTTATCCATAGGAAGGATGACACTACAGCTTCAGAGGTGACCGTTTGATAGCCTCGCTCGACTACCTACTTCTCCTGAAGACCCTTTCAGCCTTTTGATACTTGTGTGGAGGACATCATCTCTGAAAATAAGGTCCCACAGCTGCACCCCAACAGTTTACTGTGTATTCTCGAGTATAAGCCGTCCCAAGTATAAGCCGAGGCACCTAATTTTGCCACGGAAAACTGGGTAAACTTATTTATTCCAGTTTAAGCCAGGTATGCATGGCTCCCCCCCATCCTGTCTTTGTATGCATGGCTCCACTGTAACTGTCCTGGTATGCATGGCTCCCCGCATCCTGTCTTTGTATGCATGGCTCCCCTGTCACTGTCCTAGTATGCATGGCTCCCCCCATCCTGTCTTTGTATGCATGGCTCCCCTGTCCTGTCCTTGTATGAATGGCTCCTCATCCCCGTCCTGGTATGCATGGCTCCTGGGACAGATGACTCATGTATGAGCTGAGGAGGGCATTTTCAGCACAAAAAAATCCGCTGAAAAACTCGGCTTATACACGAGTATACACAGTACTGTGGAGGTTCTGGTGGAGGGATGCAGGTCTGGACAGCTGTCTTCATCCTATTAGATAAGAATGAATGTGCATGTGTGCTGTAATAACGATTGTGTGAATGCTTAGATTAAATGGCAACTATAAGTCAGCCAGGAATGGATGTCTGACATCCCATGATCTATGCAGGATAGCAGTATATCCACCTCTGATTTTATCCATAGGAAGGATGAAACCACAGCTTCAGAGGTGACCGTCTGATAGCCTCGCTCGACTATCCACTTCTCCTGAAGACCTTTTCAGCCTTTTGAGACTTGGGTGGAGGACATCATCTCTGAAAATAGGGTCCCACAGCTGCACCCCAACAGTTTACTGTG
Organism: Dendrobates tinctorius; assembly: GCF_039654945.1. NCBI lineage: Eukaryota > Metazoa > Chordata > Amphibia > Anura > Dendrobatidae > Dendrobates > Dendrobates tinctorius. The sequence continues at coordinate 42,678,535 of NW_027361679.1, read as the reverse complement.
TATACTCGAGTATAAGCCGACCCCGAGTATAAGCCGAGGCACCTATTTTGCCACGGAAAACTGGGCAAACTTATTGATTCCAGTATAAGCCGAGTATGCATTGTCCCCTCATCTCTGTCCTTGTATGCACGGACTCCCCCATCCGTGTCCTGGTATGCATGGCTACCCCCATCCTGTCTTTGTATGCATTTCTCCCCTGTCCTGTCCTTGTATGCATGGCTCCTTATCCCCTATCCTGGTATGCATGGCTCCTGGGACAGATGACTCATGTCAAAGCTGAGAGGGGCATTTTCAGCACAAAAAAATGCGCTGAAAAACTCGGCTTATACACTAGTATATATGGAACTGTGGAGGTTCTGGTGGAGGGATGCAGGTCTGGACAGCTGTCCTCATCCTGTTAGATATATAAGAATGAATGTGCATGTGTGCTGTAATTACGATTGTGTGAATGCTTAGATGAATTGGCAACTATAAGTCAGCCAGGAATCGATGTCTGACATCCCATGATCTATGCAGGATAGCAGTATATCTGCCTCTGATTTTATCCATAGGAAGGATGACACTACAGCTTCAGAGGTGACCGTCTGATAGCCTAGCTCGACTACCCACTTCTCCTGAAGACCCTTTCAGCCTTTTGAGACTTGGGTGGAGGACATCATCTCTGAAAATAGGGTCCCACAGCTGCACCCCAACAGTTTACTGTGTATACTCGAGCATAAGCTGACCCGAGTATAAGCCGAGGCACCTATTTTGCCACGGAAAACTGGGTAAACTTATTGATTCCAAGTCGGAAATGTATTGTCCCCTCATCTCTGTCCTGGTATGCATGGTCTCCCCCATCCCTGTCCTGGTATGCATGGCTCCCCGTGTCATGTCTTTGTATGCATGGCTTCCCCATCACTGTCCTTGTATGCATGGCTCCCCCCATCCTGTCTTTGTATGCATGGCTCCTTTTCCCCTATCCTGGTATGCATGGCTCCTGGGACAGATGACTTATGTATAAGCCGAGGGGGGCATTTTCAGCACAAAAAGTGCGCTGAAAAACTCGGCTTATACACAAGTATATACGATACTTTGGAGGTTCTGGTGGAGGGATGCATGTCTGGACAGCTGTCGTCATCCTGTTAGATACATAAGAATGAATGTGCATGTGTGCTGAAATAAAGATTGTGTAAATGCTTAGATGAAATGGCAACTATAAGGCAGCCAGGAATGGATGTCTGAATATGCAAATAAAGTCCGGGGAGCCTCATTTAAGAGTCTCAAACACGGGACTAGCCAGATCTTCCTCCAGGGAAGGACCCAGCCAAGGAGTGGCTCCTTTCGGAAACCACCATTACCACAATATTAAGTGGCCCTTTAAGTCAACATCCAGCTCTTTACGAGTTTACAGATATGACAAGGGAAATACCAAGGCCAGGTATCCATCCACAGACAGCTGTTTCGGGGTGTTGCCCCTCATCAGTGTGGAGTAGGATTCTGGTTAGGTGTGAGCAATGCCTAGTAGACTAACATCACAAAACAATCACATCCCAGGGAGCAATGCACCTAGGATTTCACTGATTGAGTGCCTTTGCTGGCTGCCGCAGTGTTTTCTTTGACTGGTCTCCCTGAGGTCAGTGATTGTTTTGTGATGTTAGTCTACTAAGCATTGCTCCCACCTAGCCAGAATCCTACTCCACACTGATGAGGGGCAACACCCCGAAACAGCTGTCTGTGGATGGATACCTGGCCTTGGTATTTCCCTTGTCATATCTGTAAACTCGTAAGAGCTGGATATTGACTTAAAGGGCCACTTAATATGGTGGTAATGGTGGTTTCCGAAAGGAGCCACTCCTTGGCTGGGTCCTTCCCTGGAGGAAGATCTGGCTAGTCCCGTGTTTGAGACTCTTAAATGAGGCTCCACAGACTTTATTTGCATATTCGTATTTCCCAGGGAGCAGTGCACCTAGGATTTCACTGATTGAGCGCCTTTGCCGGCTGCCGCAGTGTTTTGACTGGTCTCCCTGAGGTCAGTGATTGTTTCGTGATGTTAGTCTACTAGGCATTGCTCCCACCTAGCCAGAATCCTACTCCACACTGATGAGGGGCAACACCCCGAAACAGCTGTCTGTGGATGGATACCTGGCCTTGGTATTTCCCTTGTCATATCTGTAAACTCGTAAAGAGCTGGATATTGCCTTAAAGGGCCACTTAATATGGTGGTAATGGTGGTTTCCGAAAGGAGCCACTCCTTGGCTGGGTCCTTCCCTGGTGGAAGATCTGGCTAGTCCTGTGTTTGAGACTCTTAAATGAGGCTCCCCGGACTTTATTTGCATATTCGTATTTCCCAGGGAGCAATGCACCTAGGATTTCACTGATTGAGCGCCTTTGCTGGCAGCCGCAGTGTTTTCTTTGACTGGTCGCCCTGAGGTCAGTGATTGTTTAGGAATGGATGTCTGACATCCCATGATCTATGCAGAATAGCTGTATACTTCATGTAGTAGTATGGGCTGTCCACAAGAGTCATTTCACAATAGGAAGGAACATACATAGATAACTAGCTTTCCTAATGTGTGTATTAGAAAATGTTCAATAAAAACAATTTAAACAAGAAATAGAATATCTGCATAGTAAGAATATGTTTTTGTGACTCCTTTATAAACATCAAGCTTGCCAAGCTTCAGTACCTCTACCAGGTTATGGCCATTATCACACACGACCATGCCTGGTTGTAGGTTCAGTAGTGAAAGCCACAGATCTGTCTGCTCTGTTATACTTTTCCACAGCTCTGCGGTGGTGTGCTGTTTTTAACTCAAACAAATTAGTTTCAGCAGAACCTGTTGACACTTTGTAAGGGGGTGAACAGGAATAATGTCATTGGATAGAAATACGCTCTGGAGCCGGACTATCGGGACCGTCACCGCTGTTGCAGGGGGATGACTTGCCTGACGTTCCTGACTTGACTGGGCAGGAGGAGATCGAGCACCTGACTGAAGGGGGTGTGGGGGACTTAAAAGGAGCGGAGCATGGGAAGACGGGAGACTTGGCGGGAACGCAACTTCAGTGCAGGATGAAGGTTGACGCCCTCTCCTCAACTTCGGGCACTGACGCCAGCCCTTTACAGACTGTTCCCCTTTTGTGTACTGTGCCCAGTGCCTCCTTACGAACGAGACCCGTAATGGGTAGTGCAGAAGACTTACTGACCTTTCCTGGACATTGTCATTCTGTACGAGGCCTAGTCAACCCTGCGGCCTGTACTACATCATGCTCCCGGTGTGTTGCGTCACACTATAACAACCCACAGCAGGAACTTTATCCCAAGTTCAACGGACCGAAGTACAGCGACCCCAAGACCAACGGATCGAGACACTTCGGCACAGTCAGGAGACAGTGTATCTCGTTCTTACGCCACAGAGCCAAAGACTTTGTTCACGGACTGCGACGCCACCAGAAACTGTTCCAAACGTTCTCCACTAAGATCTTCAATCTTTATCTTCACTACTACTCTTTTGTTGTGCTATATTGTGTATCTCACTGTCTGTCTCAACACCTCCCTGCGCAGAAGGTTTCCTTGTATTTATGTCAGTTAATTGCTCAAGTAAACTTTGTTAACCCCTTCTCTGTCTCCTGCTGTTCACTGCATTCGACAAACCTTTACATTTTGGCGTAGTCGGAAGGATGCAGTATGGCAGTATGGAGTCGGCAGAACAGACAGCCGGGCCCAGGACCAGTATCTCTTTGGGGGCCATGTTAAGCAATTTGCACAAATTCACGGGGTCCAAAACCATGTTGTGGAGCTGGACCGAGCATATGAGGGGTATGTCCTGACCAAACAGACCCTGATTGAGCGGGTACAGGTGGACCCCCCACATCACTTTTGCTGACATAGGAAGTGAGACCCGCTTACATGAACAAGAGCAGAGGGTGATGGTCCCGGTAGGGAAGGTCGAAAGTCTGTCACTGTACCCCCCTGGGTTGAAGAGGTGAGGAAAGAGCTGCCAAATTTCCAAGGAGAATTGGCCCAGATGAAGGAGAAAGTGGAAACAGCTCCAAGCGCCAGTAATGAGACCCGATGACCCTAACGGCCGAGGTCTGGCACTTGCTTCAACTGTGGAGAGATAGGACACTTAGCTCGGAAATGTGCGCGGCGGGGCAGACCTTGCCCGCACCGGCCATTAAACTAGAGGGCTCCGAGCCCGGGGGACGCCGCCCAGAGCCAGAATGGAAAGGAAGGAGTAGTGAAAGTCCCACATATCTAGTGTCCACATGCCCGCTAGTCTGAGCTGAATTTGACAGATGAGCAGTGCATTGTCTGGTGGATACGGGGTCTCAGGTCACCACGATGCCTGAAGCCTACTTTCATCGACACATTCCAGAGACGCTATGGCCTGAGTGGGGCCCGGTAGTGAAGTTGATGGCGGCAAATCATCTGCCCATCCTGGTCGCAGGGGTATTGTGGATGCAAGTCTATCTGTGCGGCAAGGACCTTGGACGGAAGGTTGTAGTGTTGAACCAGGGCAAAGTCGGCCCCAGTCATAACGTCACTTTGGGGATGAACGTCCTGAAGGAGTTCGGGAAAGTGCTTCTGGATGAACCTGCCCACTTATCCCTGAAACAGTGGAGCACCCATACCCCCCAGCGACAAGTATTTCAATGACTGCTTCGTGCCGCTCAAGTCCAAGAGTCATACAGCCATGGAGAAGCGTTAGGAAAGGTGACAGTGCTGAACTGTGAAAAACTCACCCTACCACCGGGACAGACTGTACTGACCCCGTCTGTTCGAGCCCACGCCCCACTGGAGGGGGTGGAAGTACAGCTAGAACCCTCCTTGACTGAATTGCTGCCGGCCTGCTGGTGACCCGAACTTTGGCTGTTGTGCAAGATGGGACCGTGCTAGTATGCTGCGTTAACGTGAATGATCAGGAAGTAGTATTACCACCCAGGAGCAAAGATGCATGGATAGTGGGGATGCCCAAGGAAATCGTTCTACCCCAGGCCGTACAGTTGTCAGTTAAACGGGAAGACCCTTGGTCAGTGACAGTCACCACGTCTCCAACGTCAGAGCCCCAGTACATCCACGAGGGGCATCGCATATTAGAATAGATGCGTGCCGAGTTGTCCAAACTCACTCCTGCTCAAGTTCAACAAGTGGAGACAGTGTTGGGGCGGTACAGGTCTGTGTTTGCGAGTCATGAGGACGACTTTGGCTGTACTATGAGTATCACCCATAAAATACCAACAGGGAACACAGCACCCATCAGAGAGCATTACCGGCAGATTCCTCAGTTATATCAGGAAGTACGAGAGATGCTCGATCAGATTCTACAGGCAGGCGTCATCAAGGAGAATCAAAGTCAGTGGGCAGCACCCATCATGCTGATATGAAAGAAGCAAGGGACATTGAGGTTCTGCATAGACTACCATAAGCTTAACGCCTGCACCGTGCGGGACTCATACCCTCTACCTCGAATCGAAGAGTCCTTGTCCGCTTTGGGAAAAGCCAAATTCTTCTCGACATTGGATCTTACTAGTGGAAACTGGCAGGTGCCTACATCGGAGAAGGACCGGGCGAATACAGCTTTTATCTTACCCATGGGACTCTTCAAATTCAACAGGATGCCCTTTGGCCTTGCCAACGCTCCTGGTACATTCCAATGTTTGATGGAGAGGTGCTTGGGGGACCTGAACTTCGAGGCCGCGCTCATATACTTGGATGACATCATAGTGTATGCTCCCTCATTTGAAAATCATCTACGGAGGCTAGAGCAATTGTTGAGTTGCCTGTGGGTCGCCCCCGCTGGCTTCACCAGGGCTGCGGGGCACTCGGCACCGGGCCGGTGTCAGGGTGATGATGTGTCACAGCAGCGGTGACCCGGTCCGTGGCCCCGGGCCCCAATATCAATGGTGTAACGTAAAGTTCGTAACGCCACCCGTGGTATTTGGCAAGTAAGATGGTAAGCCAACGCTGCTTGCAGATCCACTGGGACTGATGGTGTGATGCAGCTAAGATGGTGTAGCTCCCCACAGGTGGAGCTGTAGTCCCAGGGCAGTGTATAGGTGCGATGGAGGAGTAGGTGCACAGAATGGTGTAGATGTTGATACCCCCAATGTAGCGGTGCTGATGCGGGAATGAATGGAGGACACCAGGGCTTGCAGTTTCAAAGCTTTACTCACAGTTCGTAGTGCACACAGGTGCCCGCTTCGGTACCGTGTCCTCCGGGACAGAGGCCCAGCCAACCTCCAGGCAAGATAGGGCTCTCCCCGCCAGCACCCCTCCAACATGTGCCTTTGCTGAACGACTCCTCTATAGCGCCTATTGGTGTGAAAAGCTCCAGTACCGTGGTTCTCTGAAGTTCCTCTTGTCAGATGTTCCTAACAACTCTCTCACTTGTATGACAGACAGCTGTAGCCTGCTTCGGGGACTCCCTTCTCCTGAATCCCGGCTCTCTATCCGTTTCGCTGTTGTGTCCCAAGTCTTGGATGGGAGTAGTGCATTTACAGCCAACTACTCCACCGGTGTCTGCTGCAGAACCATAAGTGTCCATACAACCTCGGGGTCCGGGCCTTGGCCGTGCGCTGAGAACCTATAGGCAGGGTTCCTATCCAACCCACTCCTCCTCTCTGTTCTCCTTCCACTTCGCTCCGTACTTGTCTTTCTCTCTCTTATGGAAATGCAGGTTACAGTTCTACATCTCTCTCTCTTTCTTCCAGGGACCCTCACTCCTGTCTGAGTGGCTTCCATCCCAACTGACCTTCTGTCAGCCTGTCCTAACTCTATCTGACGGCCCCCTACGGGACTGACCTGGACTCCCCTCTGGGAGACTGACCTCGACTCCCCTCTGGGAGATTGACCTGTAATTCTATCTTTCCCATTCTTTTTATACTAACTCCACCCACCTCCCAGCACATCTCGTGTTATGAAGCTGGGTTCCACGAAGGGTGCTCTGTTACCCCCAGCATGAAGCTGCTAGGTGTCCCTGCTGAACTATCCTGTGTGTGGGATGCAGGTGTTGGAGTGTGGCAGGGAGTTCCCACCCTACCTGGACAGTGGGGCACTACACTTTAGGAGAAGGTGCAGTAACTCTGTTGCGACCGAGCCTCAGGGGTGCCACACCTGCAAAAGTACAGACTGAAGGTGAAACCCCAGAAGTGCCACTTGTTCCGGACTTAAATTGAGTATCTGGGTCATGTCATCTCAGCAGATAGAGTAGAGCCGTGCCGGGAGAAGATCAGGGTGACCCAGGACTGGCCCACCCCTGAGACCATGAAGGACGTCCGAGTGTTACTAGGACTGACGGGGTACTACCGGAGGTTTGTGAAGAACTTTGCCTGTGTGGCGAAGCCCCTGCTAGAGCTCTTGAAAGCGGTACCCCCGAATGCAAATGGCCGGCCCATCCTCTGGGAGAAGGAACCCTGCAAGCTCTACTCGCGCATGCACGGTAATGGCACGGCTGTGCCTGCGCCTGCGTGGGGAATAGTGGTGACGTGTATGTTTTACCGCACTCCCGATGCAATAGCATCAGGCCTATTTCTAGTGTTCAAATATAATGTTTACACACACAAACAAGTATAAGTGAATATATTATGTATATATGTAATACCCAAGCCCAAGGTTTAGTAATGACCAGGTGTCATTAAAGGGAATCTGTCACCACTATTTTGGCATATCATGTGAAAATATAATTCAATTTAGTGTCAGCTCTGCATGATACAAATACTTTTTATACCCTTTGACTCCCTATCAATGATACATAAATACAATTTTTATTCCTCCCCTGGTGTATGTAAATATGCTCGGTCCAGGCCAATGGGCAGGGCTTATTGTCCATCTCCTCCCTCCCTCCTCATCTTGCTGTACGTATTAGTTTCTGTGAATATCACAGCGTACAGTTACCACGAGTGCGCATTCAAATGGTCCCTCGCGCGTGTGCAATATGCTTTGCCCAACTGTGGGCAAAGCCGAGAAACAGTATTGCGCATGCGCCATATACTTCTGGGCCATAGAAAGCTATGGCTTATGCCGGCGCATGCACAATACTGTTTTTCGCCTTTGCCCACAGTTGGGCAAGTCATACTGCGCACGCGCGAGGGACCATTTGAATGCGAACGCAAATGCAGGAATCACCCTAAAGGAATGCGTAGAACAAGCCAGGAGGGGAGGAGAGACGGACAATAAGCCTCGCCCATCGGACCGGACCGAGCATATTTACATACACCGCGGGAGGAATAAAAACGGTATTGATGTATCATTGGTGGGGAGTCAAGGGGTATAAAAAGTACTTGTATAATGCAGAGCTGACACTAAATTAAATGATATTTTTACATATGCCAAAAAAGTGGTGAAAAAAATTGCATGGGCTCCCGCTTAATTTTCATAACCAGCAGAGGGAAAGCCGACGGCTGATGTTAATATTCTGGGAAGGAGACACATGTCCCCATTAACTTGCGAGTCCTAACACTAATTTCAATAGGCTGTTATCCAGACACTTTGCATCACACTTACCTGTGTGACTAGTGTCCTATGCAAGCCTTATCTGTGCATTTTTTCCACTAGGCAGCCAACCCCTCCATTATCTAGGTGAGTAGGTAGTTGTTCTCATCAGTGGAGTGCACCTGTGCTGCACCAGTCTTTATCAGTGGAGGTCTGCTGCATCTTGCTAGTGCATTTGACAAGGTTTTGGTGAGGCTATTTTTCATGATCTGTTTTTTTTAGCTTTTCTATGTTAGCTATTCTGGGAAGCAGCCAATAGCCATAAAGGTTCCCAGGCTATTAATATCAGCTCATAGATGTTTGCTTAGCCTTTACTGGCTAGTTTACAGGGGAACCCCAGGAAAAAAATGACATGGGGTCCCCCTATAAAATCGAACCAGCAAAGGTTAGGCAGATAGCTGTGGACTGATATTAATAGCCTGGGAAGGGGCCATGGATATTGGCACCCCCCAGGCATAAAATATAAGCTCTTAGCTGCCCCAGAAATGGTGCATCTTATAAATGCACCAATTCTGTCACTTTGCCTTGCTCTTTCCACTTGCCCTGTAGCGGTAGCAAGTGAGGTTCATATTTGTGGGGTTGATGTCACCTTTGTATTGTCAGGTGACATCAAGACCACGGCTTAGTAATGGAGAAGTGTCTATAAGACACCTATCCATTACTAATCCTTTAGTTACATGGTAAATAAAGATGCAAACAGAATAAAGTCTTTTATTTGAAATAAACACACAGACTCCTTTATTGAATCTTAATTAACCATAGTTACTTAACTAATCCCCGACTCCCTCGTCTCCTACAACAAAAATAAAATAATAAACCAACATATAATACTCCCTGTCCGACGTAGTCCATTTAATACCAAGTGTCCCAGGGCGATCTCACGTATAGAACCGTCACATCAGGAGATGTGACTGCACTACCCGGCCTCCGGAGATACACTGGCAGGAGGTAATATCTCCCACAGTGTATAACAGAGCTGCTGTGAGAGTTCACCGGAGTTCATCTCCAGTGTTCTCGCGGCACTACCGCTGTATGAGAACTTTCCCACGCAGCTGTGCCGTAAGTGAAAGCACCAGAGCTAATCAGCTGATACACGGCGGGAGCGATTATCTCCTGTCAGTGTATCGCCGGCGGCCGGGTAGAGTGGTCACATCTCCCGATGTCACTGTTCTACATGTGACATCACCGTGGGACACTCGGATTACCTGGACTGCGGTGGACAGGGAGTATATGTTGGTTTATTATTTTACATTATTTCTAGGAGACGAGGGCGTTGGGTGTTTTGTGTGGGGTGAGTATAATGGCTTTTTATTTTTATGTGAATATGTATATAATTTTACTTTTTTTTTTAAACTGTGAGCAGAGGTGCCGGCAGATGATACTACTCTCCAATCAGCGGTACCTGCTGTCACTGTTATCTGTGACAGCAGACATAACCGGATGGGAGCAGTAGTCTCATCGTCCACGCCTGCTTTTCTACTGCAGGTCACCACTGTGGGTCACAGTCAGTTGCGGGATCACGCTGACATCTGCCAGAATGATCCTGCAGTGCTGTGACGGACAGTACCAGCGGTAGCGTTACCACACACAGCTGCAGACAACCACACACACATGCAGACACCCGCACACAGCCACACACACACAGAGACACAAACAGACACCCGCAGATAGACACGCACATAGTCTCCGCTCACACATATTCTCTGCTCACACAGTCTCTTCCCACACACATATTCTCCGTCCACACACTCTTACTCCTTTTCACATAATTTCCTTTTCTGCAGCGTTTTTGCCAGCACATCCGCAGCAAATCTGCAAACCTTTTTACACCTGCGGTTTTGCGGCGGATTTGACTGACTCAATGGAAGTCAATGGGTGCACAAACGCTGCAGATCTGCAAAAAGAATTTACATGCTGCGGAAAATAAAATACTGCAAATAAGGATGGAAATTTCCGCAGCATGTGCACAACAATTCAGGAATGCCATTGATTAACATTGCTTTAATAATCCATTGCAGATTTAAAGCATTTCCGCTCAGAAAAAACACTACAGAAATGCAACAAATCTGCAATGTGTTCACATAGTCTAAGGGTTAAAAGTTGACCAGCAATTTCTCCTTTTTCAAGCAAAATTTACAAAACAAAATTTTTATGGACCACTTCACATTTGAAGTTACTTTGAGGGGTCTATATGATAGTTAAATATCCAAAATGACACCATTCTAAAAACTGCACCCCTCAAGGTGCTCAAAACCACATTGAAGAAGTTTATTAACTCATTAGGTGCTTCACAGGAATTTTAGGAATGTGGAAAAAAATGAACATTTATATTTTTTTCACAAAAAATTTACTTCAGATCCAAATATCTTTATTTTGACAAGGGTAACAGGAAAATATGGACCCCAAAATTTGTTGCACAATTTCTCCTGAGCATGCCAATACCCTATATCAAGAAGAAAACCACTGTTTTGGCTCACGGCAGAGCTCGGAAGGCAAGGAGTGCAATTTGACTTTTTGAATGCAAATTTGCTGAAACAATTGGTTGATGCCATGCCGTGTTTGGAGAGCCCCTGATGTGCCTAAACAGTGAACATCCCCCACAAGTGACACCATTTTGGAAATTAGACCCCTCAGGGAACTGATCTAGATGTTTGGTGAACACATTAAACCCACAGGCTTCACAGAAGTTTATAACGTTTAGCTATGAAAATAAAAAAAATCACATTTTCCCCACAAAAATGTTATTTTAGCCCCAAATTTTGCATTTTCGCAAGGGTAACAGGAGAAATTGTACAACAATTTGTAGTGCAATTTCTCCTGAGTGCACCTATACCCTAAATGAGGGAGAAAACTACTGTTTGGGCGCACGGCAGAGCTCAGAAGGGAAGAAGCGTCATTTGACTTTTTGAAAGTAAATTTCCTGGAATCATTAGCGGACATTTGTAGAGTCCTTGATGTTCCTAAACAGTGGAAACCTCACACAGGTGAACTCATTTTGGAAACTAGACCCCTCAAGGCATGTATTTAGATGTGTGGTGAGCACCTTGAACCCCCAAAGGTGCTTCACAGAAGTTTATAACTTTGAGCCATGAAAATAAAAAAATCACATTTTCCTCACAAAAATTTTATTTTAGCCCCTCATTTTGCATTTTCATAAGAGTAACAGGAGAAATTGAACTATACAATTTGTAGTTCAATTTCTCTAAAGTACGCCGATACCCTATATGAGGGAGAAAACTACTGTTTTGGTGCAAAGCAAAGCTCAGAAGGTAAGGAGCGTCATTTGACTTTTTAAATGTAAAATTTCCTGGAACCATAAGTGGATGTCATGTACCATTTGGAGAGCCCCTGATGTGCCTAAAAAGTTGAAACCCCCCAGTTGAAACTAGACTCTTCAATGAATATATTTAAATGTGTTGTGAGCACCTTGAACCCCCAGGTGCTTCACAGAAGTTTATAAAGTTCAGCCATGAAAATAGAGTTCCCAAGCAGAGACTAGAGTATCTGGCCACAATAAGCCGTACACTCCATAGAAGTGGCCTCAATGCAAGAGTGGGCAGAATACAGCCTTTACTTAAACACAAAAATTGTAAGGCTCATTTTGAGTTTGCCAAAAAACACAATAGAGACTTCCTAAATGTATGGAAAGCGGTGCTGTGGTCAGATGAGGCCAAAATTACACTTTTTGGCCACTAAGGTAAACGCTATGTCTGGTGCCAAACCAACACAGCTCATCACCCCAAGAACACCATCTCCACATGTAAAATAAATTGAGTCATGGGGAAGATGGATTGTGTGAAATACAGGGATATTCTTGAGCAAAACCTGTTTCAGTCTGTCAGTGATTTGAGACTGGGACAGAGGTTCACCTTCCATCAAGACAATCACCCAAAGCATATTGCTAAAGCAACACTCAAGTGATTTAAGGGCAAACGTGTAAATGTTTTGGAGTAGCCTTGTCAAAGTCCAGACCTTAATCCAATTGAGAATCTGTGCTCAGACTTGAAGTTTGCTCTTCACCAAAAACCATCTAACCAGAAGGAGCTGGAACAGTTTTGCCTTGAAGAATGGGCAATAATCCCAGTGGCAAGAGGTGGAAAGATCATATAGACCTATCCAAAGCGACTTGCAGCTGTAATTGCCACAAAAGGAGGCTCTACAAAGTACTGACTTTAGGATGGTGAATAGTTATGCACACTGAAGTTTTCAGTTATTTTGTCCTATTTGTTATTTATATACACACACACAACACACTATGTTCTGTGAAAAAAAGTTTGCCCCCTTCCTCATTTCCTATTCTTTTGCACGTTTGTGACTTAAATGCTTCAGATTACCAAACCTTCAGGGACCTGTGTGAAAAAGTGATTGCCCACAACAACATCCAAAGAACTGCAGGCCTCAATTGCCTCAGTTAAGGTGAGTGTTCATGACTCCACCATAAGTAAGAGACTGGGCAAAAATGGCCTGCATGGCAGAGTTCCAAGAGGAAAACCACTGCTGTGCAATAAGAACATAAAGGCTGGTGTCAGTTTTGCCCAAAAACATCTTGATCCCCAATACTTTTGGGAGAATACTCTGTCGACTGATTAAATAAAAGTTGAACTTTTTGGAAAGTGTATATCCCATTACATCTAGCGTAGAAGTAGCATAGCATTTCAGAAAAGGAACATCATGCCAACAGTAAAATATGGTGGTGGTAGTGTGATGGTCTGGGCTGTTTTGCTGATTCAAGACCTGGAAGACTTGCTGTGGTAAATGGAACCATGAATTCTGTGTGCCAAAAAATCCTGAAGGAAAATGTCCAGGTATCTGTTCGTGACCGCAAGCTGAAGCTCACTTGGGTTATGCAGCAGGACAATGATCCAAAACACACCAGCAAGTCCACCTCTGAATTGCTGAAGGAAAACAAATTTAAAACTTAGGAGTGGCCAAGTCAAAGTCCTGAACTTAATCTGGTTGAGATGCAGTGGCATGACCATAAAAAGGCAGTTCACGCTCTGAAACTCTCCAATGTGGCTGAATTACAACAATTCCGCAAAGATAAGTGGATCAAAATTCCTCCAGAGCATTGTACAAAAATCGTGGCCAGTTATCGCAAACACTTGATTGCAGGTGTTGCCTCACAAGTAGTGTTGAGCATTCCGATACCGCAAGTATCGGGTATCGGCCGATACTTGCTGTATCGGAATTCCGATACCGACTTCCGATATTTTTTCAATATCGGAATTCGGCATCGGAATCGGAAGTTCAGTTGATTGACGGCCTGACGTCATCATGATGCGCGGTGTGTGCGCATCATGATGCGCCGTCATTTCGGGCCTTCCGGGGGTCTCTGCCGGCCTGCCGGGGGGCTGTGCCGGCCTGCCGGGGGGCTGTGTGGACTGCCCGGGGTCTGTACCGGCCTGCCGGGGGGCTGTGCCGGCCTGCCGGGGGGCTGTGCACCCTGTGGGGGTCTGTACCGGCCTGCCGGGGGGCTGTGCCGGCCTGCCGGGGGGCTGTGCTGATGTCCGGGGGTCTGTGCAAGCATCGTCCGATGGGACTACAAGTCCCATCGGGCGATGCCTGCTACCATGACAGTGATTGACACATTAGCCAATGATGGGACAGTAGTAGTCCCATCATCCGGCTAATGTGTTAAATGTTAAAAAAAAAAAAAAAAAAAAATACTACATACATACTACATGCTACATACATACTACATATATACTACATACATACTACATACATGCTACATACATACTACATGCTACATACATACTACATACATACTACATACATACTACATGCATACTACATGCATACTACATTCATACTACATACTACATACATGCTACATTCATACTACATGCAACATACATACTACATATATACTACATGCATGCTACATACATACTGCATACTACATGCTACATACATACTACATATATACTACATGCATGCTACATACATACTACATGCTACATACATACCACATACATACTACATATATACTACATGCATGCTACATACATACTACATGCATGCTACATACATACTACATGCTACATACATACCACATACATGCTACATATATACTACATGCATGCTACATACATACTACATATATACTACATGCATGCTACATACATACTGCATGCTACATGCATGCTACATACATACTACATACATACTACATGCTACATACATACCACATATATACTACATACATACAATACATTCATACAATACATACATAGACATACAGTACATATAACATAGAGTAACATACTTACCAATACTTGTCACATTGTTCCCCGAAGCCATTGTCGTCTACGGAATAAATATTAACATAACAAACCACAAAAATACTCACCCACGATCCGAAGCAGTCCACGAGTGTGTCCCACGACGATCTTGGGTAGAGAACTGCAGCATCAGATGATGCTGCCGTTCTCTACGGGCTGCAGGAATCCAATGACGGAAGGTAGGTATCCTTCCGCACTGTATTCCTCCGCCACTTAAAAAAAAAAAAGTCCCTAGTCTCACTTTATGCCATTGCTGTGTGGGAAATTCCCACACAGCAATGGCATAAAGTGAGACTAGGGACTTTTTTTTTTTTTAAGTGGCGGAGGAATACAGTGCGGAAGGATACCTACCTTCCGTCATTGGATTCCTGCAGCCCGTAGAGAACGGCAGCAACAGCTGATGCTGCAGTTCTCTACCCAAGATCGTCGTGGGACACACTCGTGGACTGCTTCGGATCGTGGGTGAGTATTTTTGTGGTTTGTTATGTTAATATTTATTCCGTAGACGACAATGGCTTCGGGGAACAATGTGACAAGTATTGGTAAGTATGTTACTCTATGTTATATGTACTGTATGTCTATGTATGTATTGTATGAATGTATTGTATGTATGTAGTATATATGTGGTATGTATGTAGCATGTAGTATGTATGTAGTATGTATGTAGCATGCATGTAGCATGCAGTATGTATGTAGCATGCATGTAGTATATATGTAGTATGTATGTAGCATGCATGTAGTATATATGTAGCATGTATGTGGTATGTATGTAGCATGTAGTATGTATGTAGCATGCATGTAGTATGTATGTAGCATGCATGTAGTATATATGTAGTATGTATGTGGTATGTATGTAGCATGTAGTATGTATGTAGCATGCATGTAGTATATATGTAGTATGTATGTAGCATGTAGTATGCAGTATGTATGTAGCATGCATGTAGTATATATGTAGTATGTATGTTGCATGTAGTATGAATGTAGCATGTATGTAGTATGTAGTATGAATGTAGCATGTATGTAGTATGCATGTAGTATGTAGTATGTATGTAGCATGTAGTATGTATGTAGCATGCATGTAGTATATATGTAGTATGTATGTAGCATGCATGTAGTATATATGTAGTATGTATGTTGCATGTAGTATTTATGTAGTATGAATGTAGCATGTATGTAGTATGTTGTATGTATGTAGCATGTAATTTTTTTTTTTTTTTTTTTTACATTCAACACATTAGCCGGATGATGGGACTACTACTGTCCCATCATTGGCTAATGTGTCAATCACTGTCATGGTAGCAGGCATCGCCCGATGGGACTTGTAGTCCCATCGGACGATGCCTGCACAGACCCCTGGAGCCTGCACAGCCCACCGGCAGGCCGGCACAGCCCCCCGGCAGGCCGGCACAGCCCCCCGGAGCCTGCACAGCCCCCCGGCAGGCCGGCACAGCCCCCCGGCAGGCCGGCACAGCCCCCCGGAGCCTGCACAGACCACCGGCAGGCCGGCACAGACCACCGGAGCCTGCACAGACCCCCTGGCAGGCCGGCACAGCCCCCCGAAAGGCCCGTACAGACCCCAGAAAGGCTGTACAAGGGCAGGAAAGGGTTTTTCTTATTCCGATACCGGAAGTCCCATAGACTTGAATGGGACTTCCGGTATCGGAATCGGCGATACCGATACTTTTTTTAAAGATCGGCCGATACCATCCGATACGATACTTTGAAGTATCGGATGGTATCGCTCAACTCTACTCACAAGTTGTTTAGGGGGCAATCACATTTTCACAGGTAGGTTTGGATTTCTTTTTCCCTTAATACTAAAGAACTTCATTAAAAACTGTATTTTGTGCTTACTTGTGCTTTGTCTAATAATTAAATTTGTTTGGTGATCTGAAACATTTCAGAGTCACAAATATGCAAAAGAATAAGAAATCAGGAAGGGGCAATCACTTTTTGACATGACAGTAATATACAGTATACACACACAAACATTTATTTAGAAATCCTTATTACATCCATCGTATTCAGGTATTGTCCTACTCACCTTGTTCTATCCCTGTAGTCTTAATTCCATGTCCATCATGGCCTTGTGTGTATATATATATATATATATATATATATATATATACCCATATATACACACGTGGTCAAAATTGTTGGTACTCCTCGTTTAATGACAGAAAAACCCACAATGGTCACAGAAATAAATTGAATATGACAAAAGTAATAAATCAAAAATCTATGAAAATGAACAAATGGTAGACACTGGGACACTTAGGGTTAAAAAAGTCCATTTGGTTTATTAGAGTATAGTATAAACCGCTCCTCAGGAACTTGGTAGTATGCATCAGCCATTACACTCTCCGTTACTCCGTTACACATTCGTATAACCACGGTCCCTCGCTGACCCCGGTCAGCGTAACACGGATTACTGTCCGTAAACTGTTGGCGTCAGCCACACAGGTTCCCGGACACCTCTTATCCTCAGAGGCATCCTATAACCACTTCTCACTGACCCCGGTCAATATCACTCATAGTTGTCAGACCGTCCACTCCGGAGGTTTCTCACAGATCTCCGTCCTCTGGCTCAGACTAGCCAGCAATGCAACTTGTGCCAAACACACATGCTCCATTAGGTAGTCTGTAACCACACCCACAGGTGAGATGACATCACATGGACTGGTCACGTAATCGCGACATCACTGCAGGTCCTCAAACTCCTGCAGGGAAAAGGGGTACAGTGAATACCCTCACCCAGAGGTGAGGCATGTAGGTAGCCAGACCCTCCCATCTCTAATAGCTACCCGCAACCAGGACCCATGTGCACTAAAGAAAAAATACTCTGAGTTGCATTGCAGGGAGCAGCCATCTCTGCACATACCTCCCACTGACTACATGGCCACCAGCCTCCTTACTATATATATAACCAGGTCCGGCATGGGTTTTTCAACATAAAACAGTCCATGCGGTTTATTAATCAGCATAAACCATATACTGCAACAGGCTGATATCCAACAACAGAAAGTTCATGATAGAGCTCCGCTCTGTCAGTCCTGTGGTCACACAGGCTATGCAATGTCCAGCAATCAGGCTCTATAGCCTCACAGTTATTTTCCCCTGACCGGGTTACCTCTTAGTTGCTTCTCAGTCCTGATGTCCCTTTCCTCCTTGGGACTGTCCAGTACTCACAGGCTATTACACACAGGCCACACACAGTCAGTGGCGTCCGCACGTGCTCTTCAGGAAGGCAGCCCCTCTTCCAGCAGTCAGCCTGCCGAGACCTTTCACACAGACCAATCAGATCCATGCATTCTCTCATGTGACCTACCCTGGTCACCTTATATGGTCCGTAGCCATGCCCACAGCATCACATGGCTATGACCTCATTGCAGGTCCTTCACAACCCACACATAGGCTTTACTTCAGACATACGCCCCTGGGTGGGTTTGTACGTGACTGGTCCCACCCGTCTCACCAGCCACCTGGAGGCTCTTCCCTGACACATTGTAACAGAAACCTCAGCAGTACTTCTGCTGATCAACACTTGAGCTTCCATCCCAAGGCCACCCACCTTGGGATACATAACGGTCATTTACCATCCTATTCCCACTACCATAATGGATATGCCTGTATGCCTTTCCTGGGACATCCACAGAGCAACCCCTAGCGGACACAGTGGTCACTACACCACATAATATATATATATATATTTATATAGTGATAAAGTCACTGGTAATGTACTGGAGGGGAGATATGTGCCACTACGCTTAAAGGCGTCAATGATATTAAGCCAAAGTATTTTTCTCCAGCACTCTAAAGTGTTGTGAGGCTTAAGCTAAAGTTGCATAAATGGGCTGGTTTTATGTAGACATTCATAGAGCGGTGTTGTGAACACTTTTGATCTGGCTTCTGAGTTTGGGCTCCATCTGGTGGTTGCTGCTGGTAATGGAGCTGGTCTGGCTGACAGAAGTCAATCACCTGAGGAGGATGATTGGAGGTTAGGTGTTACAGACTGGAGAGATTTAAGTGAGCAACCTGTCAAGGTCCTGTTAAGGTCGGCGTGCAGCCACCGCTGAGCAAGGACTCATCCACACTGCAGAGGGGCCCGAGGTCAGACACGGCCGGATAGTTCAAGCAAACAGAACCTGGAGAAGCTAAAGTCATTGAGCAGTGAAGGACCTACGGTCATGTGACCACAAGGGGGCGGGGCTTAGCGTCCTGCTGTCAGAGATAGGCAGAACACTAATACAGGAATTCTCAATTTCAGACAAACCGGGTCATACACAGAGATAACAGTAAAGTACCAGGGATGAGACAGAACGGAGAGTCGGGGCCAAGCAGAGATCACAACCAAACAGACATAGAAGGTACCAAACAGAATCCAACAAGCAGTATCCAGAGAACAAACCGAGTCATACACAGAGTATCAGATAAACAAGAACACAGCACAAACACACTCAGGGGTCACCACACTATGCCAAGGGCGAAAGTATAACTGACGGGGATAGGAGCTTCCTGAGGCTATGAGAAGCCTCTCCCAGAACCAGGGAGAGGCCACAATCATAAGCCCCAGGTGTGCAGGTAAGCCTGCACTGGGATCACAACCTTTAACCCCAGAAATGCCAGTCATCAGCACTGGTTCCAGACATTAACCCCACGTGTGCGAGTCAAACCCGCACTGAGATCATGACAGTACCTCCCTTTCAGCGGGGGGCCTCTGGACACCCAGGCTTGCCCGGTTACTTAGCATGGAAAGCCCGCACCAGGCGATCAGCATGCATCAACCGGGCCGGTACCCAGGACCTGTCTTCTGGTCCATACCCCTTCCAATGAACCAGGTACTGTACCGACCGCCGTACCAACCTGGAATCTACGATATGACCAACCTCATACTCCACCTGCCCCTCGACCAAAACAGGAGGAGTCTCCCCGGACTGTTTCAAAAGGTTTCAGTAGAGATTTGTGGAAGACGTTAGGGATCTTGAAAGAGGGTGGAAGGCCCAGCCTATACGCCACTGGATTGATTTTTTCCATAATCTTGCATGGGCCAATGAATTTGGGCCCCAACTTGGCTGAAGGAACCTTCAACTTAATGTTTCGTGTGGAGAGCCTAACCTTGTCTACAACCTGAAACGTGGGCCCTGGTGTTTGTTTCCTGTCTGCAAAAAACTTATACCTGCCATGAGACCTAGATATACTCCACTGAACTTCTGCCCACGTATTCTGTAATCGCTGAACAGAGCCCTCAGCCCCGGGACACCTCGAGTCCAAACAAGAAAACTCACCAAAATGAGGACTGAACCCATAATTGATCAAAAAAGGAGTCATACCCGTGGATTGACTCACCCGACTATTGAAGGCAAACAGTGCATCGCACCAGTCATTCTGTCTAGCAGAGGTTAGACACCTGAGGATCTGTTCCAGGGACTGGTTAGTGTGCTCCGTCTGACCATTGCTCTCAGGATGGTATGCAGACGAAAAGGACAGAGACATTCCTAATTTTTTGCAGAAAGCACTCCAAAACTTAGCCACAAACTGCACACCACGATCAGACACCACATTCAGGGGTACCCCATGCAACCGGATCACATGCTGCACAAACAACCTGGACAACGTCTCAGCTGACGGCAGTGCGGTCAGGGGTACAAAATTAGCCTGCTTAGAAAACCTGTCCATCACTACCCATACCACTGTATTACCCTTAGATGGAGGGAGATTGGTAACAAAATCCATGGATAAGTGAGTCCATGGTCTTTCGGGCACTGCCAAGGGCATCAGCTCCCCTGCCGGCCGGCTATGGGAGCTTTTAGAATGAGCGCAGACCCCACAACCAGCAATTAATTTTTTTATGTCCGAACCAAGGGTAGGCCACCAAAAGATCCTAGCCACCGCCAGACGCGTGGCTGAAATACCAGGGTGAGCACTCAGCTTGGATTCATGGAACTCCTGCAAGAGTTTCAGGCGAAGTTGCTCTGGGACAAACAACTTCCCCTTTGGCTTGGCCACCGGAGCCCGCGACAGGGCCCCCTGAATCTCCCGTTCCAATTAAGACGAGACCTCTGCTATCACAACCCCAGGGTGAAGAATGGAGGACGGTGGCTCAGGGGGAGACACCGGCTGAAAACTGCGCGATAAGGCATCAGCCTTGACATTCTTAGACCCTGGACGAAATGTAATCGTAAACTGAAAATGGGAAAAAAAAGTGACCAACGGGCCAGTCTGGGCATTAGCCTTTTAGCAGACTCAATGTATGACAAATTTTTGTGATCTGTGATCACCGTAACCGGGTGACTGGCCCCCTCCAAAAAGTGCCTCCATTCTTCAAACGCCAATTTGACCGCAAGAAGCTCTCTATTGCCTACGTCGTAATTTCTTTCCGCAGTAGAGAACTTCTTGGAAAAGAAAGCACATGGCCTGAGGTTGGTTAGAGTGGCAACACCGCCTCCACCCCGACCTCAGAGGCGTCAACTTCCACGACGAATGGTTTGGACGGATCTGGCTGTACTAACACGGGAGCCGACATAAAGCTTATTTCAGGGTCGCAAAGGCCTCTTTTGCGAGCAAGGACCAGTTTCTCACATCCGCACCTTTACATGTAAGATCTGTGAGTGGTTTGACCAACTGTGAAAACCCCCGAATAAATTTGCGGTAATAATTGGTGAACCCCAAGAAGCGCTGAAGACCCTTAAGGTCTCAGGGTTACACCCAATCCGCAATGGCCTGCACCTTCTTGGGGTACATGCGAAAACCCTCACAGGACACAATTAATCCCAAAAAAGACAATTCTTGAACAAAAAACACACATTTCTCCAGTTTGGCATACAGATGATTTTCCCTCAGTCTTTGGAGAATGGTTCGTACATGATTCAGATGAGATTGACTGTCGGGAGAGTATATCAGAATATCGTCTAAGTAACTGACAACAAAACGACCAATGAGATCCGAGAATACCACATTGATGAAATTCTGAAATATGGCTGGGGCATTGGTAAGACCAAACGGCATGACTAAATTTTCAAACAGTCCCTTGGTCGTGAGGAACGCGGTTTTCCATTCATCCCCCTCCCGAACCCTTATCAAATTATATGCCTCCCAAAGATCCAGTTTGGAGAACCATTTTGCCCCTGAAAGTTGGTTACACAAATCGGGAATCAACGGAAGGGGGTACGTATTTCGTACAGTAATCTTGTTGAGCTCACGAAAATCGAGGCAGAGACGTAAACCGCCATCTTTTTTCTTTACAAAATAAAACCCTGCCTCCACAGGTGAGACGGAGGGACATATGTGTCCTTTGCGAAGACTCTCAGCAATGTAATCTTTCATGGCCAAGCGCTCATGGCCAGACAAATTAAGCAGATGGACTTTAGGCAATTTAGCCCCTGGGACTAACTCGATAGCGCAGTCAAAGTGTCTATGTGGCGGCAACATCTCAGCCTCGCTTTCAGAGAAGACATCTTCAAATTCTTTCAGGTACTCCGGAATACCTTCCAGCTCGACAGATGACAAAGATACAGATTTAACAGGTTCAACCAATAGTGCAGACTTATCACATAACATCGAATCATTAAACCCCCACTGAACAATCTCCCCCATTTTCCAGTTAATGACTGGGTTATGGCGTTGTAACCAGGGCATGCCCAACACCAATACTGCAGGTAGATTGTCCAGAACCAAACAACGTAAGTTTTCCACATAGGTAGCGCCCACTTTGAGCGAAAACAAGTCAGACACAAAGAGAATTCCCTCTTTAGTGAGGGGGGAGGAGTCAATGGCCACCACTTTAATTGGAACCTTAAGTCTAACTGTCCCTATCTTACAGCGTGTGACCAATTGGGAGTCAATAAGATTGATGGATGTGTGGTGCCCCCAGGAGTATGGTTGCCACACTGGCTGTGCCTTCCTCCAGGGGAGGGTAATAACAGGCTTGGAGGCAGTGAAGGGTCTCTCTAGCAGTTTTCCTATGCATACAACACAGTTCCACTCCAGGCCAGCAGGGGGAACTTTGAACTGAAATTAAGGGGAGGAGTGCTCTCTGAGGGCCAAGAGGAAGGAGTGGTTAGTTAGTCTGCGGAGGGTGAAGTGTGCAGACGTGTAGAGAGAAGCTGGAGGTTGAGCCGAGGAAAGAGAGCTCCCTCACAGTGAGAGCGCATGATCTGGAGCCTGGTCTCCACGGTTGTACGGATGCTAATGATCCTGCAACAGACACCAGAGGAGTAGGAGGCTGTAAATGCCCTACCCCCATCTAAGACTCAGAGGCACAACAGCACGCAGTGAGCCAGGAGAGGAATAGCGGCTTCAGCTGTCTGCCATACGAGGAGTGAGAGTAGAAGAGAATTGAGAGGAACTTCAGTGTAACTCAGTACTAGGAGTACTTCCTTCAAATAAGCGCTAGGAAGGAGACTGCACAGCCCTTCTGCTGAGAGAGAATTCTGAGCTGCTTCCAGGCTAGCCTGCTCTGAAACCATCTGTAATCAGGAACCTGGACTGCAGTTATCAAGTAAAGGTACAGAAATTGCACCCCGCTGTGTCTTGTCTGCTTCCTACCTTTCCGGCGCTGATATTTCCGCGTGCCAACCACATCTACACTGCCCTGGGACTATAGCTTCACCTGTGGGGAGCTTTTACATCTTTGCTGCGCCATACCATCAGTCCCAGCGGATCTGCATGCAGCATCGGCTTAACACCTACCTTGCCGAGCACCACAGGGTGGCGTCACGAACTATTCATCTAACTACATTCCACCATTACATTCCCCCATTACTTGGGTGCCCAGGGCCACGGACTGGGTCACCGCTGCTGTGACACATCCCGCTGACACTGGCCCGGTACCGAGTGCCCCACAGCCCTGGGAGGGCGACCCAGATGATCCGCAGTCCACGAAAGCTGTAGAGGGAAAAAAACAACCGTCCACTAACAGTTCCACATGAAGCAACACCTTAGAAAGCGAGGAAAAGGGTACCTGAGGGTCTGAGTTGTCTCCCCGCTGACTACCCAGACCTAGTCGTTTCCCGTCGACCGGGTTGAGGATGGACAATCAGGACACTCCCTTTTCCAATGTCCCGTTTTACCACAGTAGAAGCATAACTGCTTTTCTCTCTGGCATTGTCTCTCCTTTTCCTTCAGGGAGAGAGTCCCTACGTCCATGGGCACAGAAACATGTGCCCATGGGAACAATTCTTTTCCACTAGGGAACAATGTAGTCTCTGCCTGCATCACCCCCCTGGCCCATAGCCTGCGGTCCATCTGGATGGCCTGGGTCATGGCGTCCTCGAGCGAGTTAGGTGGGGGCTGTAATGCCAAGGCATCCTGTAACCGCCCGGACAAGCGTCTGCGAAAGAGTCCTCGGAGTACGTCGTCGTCCCAAGAGACCTCTGCGGTCCAGTGGCGGAATTCTGTAGAAAACCACTCAGCCGAGTGTTTCCCCTGACAGACACTCATCACCATGTCTTCTGCCAATCGCACTCGGTCCGGCTCATCATATATGTGCCCGAGGGCCTCAAAAAATGCATTCACAGACACTCTCTCAGGGGCAGTGGGAGGAAGGGAGAAAGCCCAAGCTTGTGGGGACCCTCTTAATAAAGACATAATGACCCCAATCTTCTGACTTTCGTCCCCAGAGGAACGCGGCCTCAAACTAAAGAAGAGTTTGCAACCCTCCATGAAGACCCTGAACTTTTTGTTCCCAGAAAAGAAATCAGGCAGTTTAACAGGTGGTTCTGGGGACACCAAAACAACACTCACCCCAGCCCCCAGAGACACAGCAGATAAAGCCCCTCACACAGTCTCAGAAACCTGCTGCTGAGAACGAGCAAGAGCTTGCTGCTCAAGAGATAAACCCTGCAACATCTGACTCAGATTTTTCATTTGTTCAGCCAGAGATTGTATGGGATCCATATTTCTCAGCAGAGAAAAAAAAAACCCAAAAAACTAAACGGTCAGTTATAATGTCACGGTCCTGTTAAGGTCGGCATGCAGCCACCGCTGAGCAAGGACTCACCCACACTGCAGAGGGGCCCGGGGTCAGACACGGCCGGATAGTTCAAGCAAACAGGACCTGGAGAAGCTAAAGTCAGTGAGCAGTGAAGGACCTACGGTCATGTGACCACAAGGGGGCGGGGCTTAGCGTCCTGCTGTCAGAGATAGGCAGAACACTAATACAGGAATTCTCAAAGTCAGACAAACCGGGTCATACACAGAGATAACAGTAAAGTACCAGGGATGAGACAGAACGGAGAGTCGGGGCCAAGCAGAGATCACAACCAAACAGACATAGAAGGTACCAAGCAGAAACCTACAAGCAGTATCCAGAGAACAGACCGAGTCATACACAGAGTATCAGATAAACAAGAACACAGCACAAATACATTCAGGGGTCACCACACTATGCCAAGGGCGAAAGTATAACTGACGGGGATAGGAGCTTCCTGAGGCTATAAGAAGCCTCTCCCAGAACCAGGGAAAGGCCACAATCATAAGCCCCAGGTGTGCAGGTAAGCCTGCACTGGGATCACAACCTTTAACCCCAGAAATGCCAGTCATCAGCACTGGTTCCAGACATTACCCCACGTGTGCGAGTCAAACCCGCACTGAGATCATGACACAACCTTCCCTCAGTTATTGCTGGTGATTTGGTTTTCTTCTTGAGTATTTTGGAAGTCTGCTTGCCTCCTGCTTTGTCCTGCATCTTTCAGATAAGTTATTTGTCTGCTTGAATCTTTTTGCATTTTTTCCATTTTTTGCTTTTCTCTGATTTCTGCCTTGCTGGTTTGAGTTCAGCTGGGTTCCATGCTGGGACCTGTGCTGGACTCTGTTTCATTTGCCACAGCTTATGTCAGTCTTTCCAGTATTTCTAGTCCCCTGTTATTTCAGTATCTGTTGTTTTGCATCCAGTTCACACCAGAGTTCTGATTTATTGGGGGAGAGCTCGTGTGGCCTCAGTATTTTTGCATATCAGATGTGTTGGAATTTTTCTTAGGGGTTTTTGCGTGACTGCAGACAGTATCCTTTCATGTCCTGCTCTATCCAGACAGTTTGGGCCCCATCATTTGCTTACTCTATTTTCTGCCTGTGTTTTGTGCCTCATCTTGTCTCACCGGCAATATATGTTCGGGGCTATCTATTCCTTTGGGGTTCTACTCCGGGGCAGTTTAGCTTACCCCTTTCTCTCTTTCGGCTTAGTTAATTCTTTGGCTGTGCTGAAGTGTCTAGGGCATCGTAGGTACGTCTCACGGCTAATTCTAGTTGTGTTGTCAGTTTAGGGGTCTGCAATCTGCTAAGTTACCAACCTCTCTGGGTATCTGGTTGCCTAGCCTATTTCCCTGCTATCCTCCTTGGTTACAGAATCATAACAGAGCGGGCAGGGGAATGCCCATCTTATCTCCACCTGCAGAACCGGCACCGCCGTGTGCTGACAGGACCTGTGTGATGTCACAATCATATGATCAGTCACATAGGTGAGGAGTCATATGGTCTGGGCTTAAATATCTGGGCTACGAAGGCAGTTTGGATGCTGGGTGTCTGGAGAGGAAGGACTCCTGGAAAGTGTTTGTGCATGTAGGTTTTTTTTTAAAGGACATTGCTAATCCTGAGTGGGCTGAGTACCACTAATACAATGACTGCACGTAGTGCTACCGTTTTGGTTTGTTTTGCTGTTTTGCTCAGAGGGCCGTGTTTATTTTAAGCTTAACCCTTGGTTTATGCCGTACTTAATAAACCAAGTGCATCTTTCAAGCCTCAGTGTTCCCGTGTCTACCTTCCTGTGCAGCTGAGTGAGTCGATCTTCCACAGGTAGTGTTGGAAGTGCAGGCAGCATTCCCAGTGAACACGTGTGACGGCCACAAGCCAACGTATAACGACAGGCAAGAGGGAGAACCTGCTCAAACATCTGCAACAATTACAGCAGCAACAGATGGCACAACAAGAGACCGGTAAGCTGCTTATACAACAGATGCAGCAGCAGCACTAGAAGCAGATTGACTTACTTGCAGAGGCAGTTCGTGGAAGGCTGGCAGCCCCTACCCCAAGTTCAGGTGATGACATGTACATCCAGAAGGTGGTAAAACAAGCCATATAAAATTTTAACACAGGTGATGATGTGGAGGCATTTTTTACTGTGTTCGAGCAGGTGGTGGAGCGTGAAAAGCTACTGCCAGGGCAGTGGGCGGAGGTGCTGGCTCCCTATCTGACTGGTGAGCCCCAGAAGACCTAATATGATTTGGCATTATAGGATGTGCACGAGTATGTCAAATTAAAAAATAAAATTTTGGCACGCGCAGTAGTGGCTATGTCTGTCAGGGTACAAAGGGTTGACCACTAGCCATATTATGAGGACAAACTGCCTCGATCCCAAATGTTTGATCTGCTGCATCTGGTGCAAAAGTGGTTGCAACTGGAATCCTCCACTCCAGCCCAGATAGTCAAGTGGGTTGTCATGGACAGGTTCGTGCACTCCCTTCCTAGGCTGGTGCAGACCTGGGTCACCGAGTGAGATCCCCGGAATGCAGACAAACTGGTGGGCCTAGTGGAATGGTACCAGGTGGTTGAGAGGTCCTTAAGGAAGTCAGTGGGTTCTGCACCCCCATACTGGGGTACCCAGCAAGAACCTGACCCCCAAAAGAGGGGTAGTAGAGCCACCACTGGGGGAAGTCCTAGATCCCAAGGGGTCACTGAGGAGTTGTCAAAAGCCATGGATAAAGATTTGCTGTGCTGGAGATGTCACGGTCTGGAAAATATAGCCACCTGCTGTCCCTTGTCCTCCGAAGAGAAGGACTGCAACCTAGGGAGGCACTGCTCCTACTATACCTATCCCTGCTGCAATGTGGACTATCAGCCCGGTGAGGGGCTGCAGGCGTGTCCCGTGACAATAAACAGAGTACTGGTGTCAGGACTCTCGGACTCAGAGAGTTTGGTGACCCTGATAAGGGCCACCAGTTGATCCTAGGGAAACATGTGGGCGTCCGCTTTATCCACGGGGGCGCCAAGGATTATTCCATTGCCAGAGTGACTATGAAAACTAACTGTGGGGTTGAATCGCATGAGGTTGGGGTGGTTAAGGACTTGCTACACCTGGTGATAATAGGCTGGACTCTAGCCTGTTCAGGGACTTATGGGGGAAGTTGGGGATACTAAGTGTCTCAGACAGAAGCTAGCTAAACTTTGATGAAACCCTATCGCAGTTGGAGATGGAAGAGTTCCCCTTGTGTATCCTGACTGGTGATGAGGACAAGAAGGTGATCAGTGGGGCTGAGATTCCTGAACTGGGGCTTTCTGGTGGAAATTTTGGGACTGCTCAAATGCAGGACATTACCCTAAAAGGGGTGATGGAAAAAGTGATTGTGATAAATGGGGTTGCCCAAGAGATGTGGTCTGACACCGGGTTTCCACATTTTGTTTTAAATGGAGAGCTGCTAAGAGTGTAAGTGGTAGAGCAGTTGTTAGTATCGGGTCCCTATAGATGTAGAGTATTAGACTTGGCTCATTACCATGTCTTGGGTGGACATCTGGGAGTAGACAAAACACAAGAGCGGGTCCTTAGGAGGTTCTACTGGCCTGGGTGTCACAGAGAGATTGTTAACTACTGCTGGTCCTGCCCTACTTGTCAGCTTAATGCTCCCGTGTCCCATTTCTGAAGTCCACTAATGCCATTGCCCATTATAGAGGCCCATTTGACCGGATTGCCATGGACCTTGTAGGGCTCCTGGTTAAGTCCGCTAGAGGGCACATTACACTCTAGTGGTGATGGAATATACAACACGGTACCCGGAGGTGGTACCCCTTAGAAACTCCTCCACCAGGAGCATAGCTAGTCCGTATTTTTGTTAGATGGGCCTGCCAAAGGAGATCCTAATGCACCCAGGCACACCGTTTATGTGAAAAGTGATGAGGGAGTTGTGTAAGGCTCTCCAGGTTACACAACTCCGCATGTCGGAGTACTATCCGCAGCCGGGTGGCCTGGTGTAGAGATTCAACAAATCCTTGAAATACATGCTAAAGAAGGTTGTGGAGAGGGATGACCGAGCCTGGGATTGCCTACTGCAGTACCTGTTGTTCTCTATTACGGAAGTTCCACAGGCCTCTACAGGGTTCTCACTGTTAGAGCTCTTATACGGATGACACCCTCGGGGACTTCTAGCTATTGCAAAGGAGACCTGGGAAGCAGATGTTACACCCCACTGGAGCATCATCGTGCATGTGGCCCAAATGCAGGACCGGATCGCAATGGTGATGCTGATTGTGAAGGAGAGCATCCTTCAGGCACAAGAAGCCTGGGCAAGAGTCTACAACTGAGCCATGAGGCTAAGGCCGGTTTCACACTAGCGCTTTTTCAGCGCGCGCACGGCCGGGGGTAGCTCCGCCCCCGATCCGGCTCTCTGCCCGGCGTGCCCGCCCCTTCCTTGTAGCGCCGCCTCCTAGCGGACAGCGGCGCCTGCGATCGGCGCACCCTATCTTTAGCATAGGGTGCGCCGATCGTGCGCAGGCCGTGCGCTAGTTGCGCTTTGACCTGCGCTGCGCACTTTTGACGGTGCGCCGTGCGCGCCAAAATCAAACTTTTCGGATTTTGGCGCGCACGGCGCACCGTCAAAAGTGCGCAGCGCAGGTCAAAGCGCAACTAGCGCACGGCCTGCGCACGATCGGCGCACCCTATGCTAAAGATAGGGTGCGCCGACCGCAGGCGCCGCTGTCCGCTAGGAGGCGGCGCTACAAGGAAGGGGCGGGCACGCCGGGCAGAGAGCCGGATCGGGGGCGGAGCTACCCCCGGCCGTGCGCGCGCTGAAAAAGCGCTAGTGTGAAACCGGCCTAAGACAGTTCAGCTTTGGAGACCTGGTATTAGTGTTGATCCCCACCATGGAAAGTAAGTTCCTGGCCAAGTGGAGGTGGTCAAGAGTTTGAGTGACCTCAACCACAAGGTCCACCAACCAGGGAGGAGAAAGCCATACCAAGTATACCACATCAAGCTACTCTACTCAAACCATGGCAAAATCAGGAACCGGCAGAGGCTGCATGTCTTTGGGCCAGTCCTGAAGCCAGGGTCGAGGATGTCACAGAGGCAGAGACACTGTCACCAACCCAGAAACAACAGTGCCCTGAGCTGCTTCAGTGGAACCGGGACCTGTTTACAGAGTTACCAGGTTGTACGCAAGATGTGGAGCACAAAATCATGACTGAACCGCATGTGAGGGTGAATCAAAAGCCGTATCAGATTCCTGAAGCCCGTTGCGAGGTGATCTTCAAGTAGATGAGGAGAATGTTGAGCTTGGGCATCATCAAGGAGTCAAACAACGGGTTGTCTAGCCCTATTGTCTTTGTGCTGAAACCAGATGGAGAGCGGTGCTTCTGCAATGATTACAGAAAGCTAAATGAGGTGTCCAAGTTTGGCGCCTACCCAAAGCCCGGGTGGATGAGCTCATTGAGAGGCTAGGGTCAGCCAGATATATTACCACGACGACGGACTTCTCTACACCTGATGGATGCTTTCAGTATACCTGGATGCTGTTAGGACTGCAAAGAGCCCCAGCTACCTTCCAGGGGGCTATGGACCGGATACTAGTCCCTCACAAGAATTACGCCGCCACTTGGATGACATCGTGATCTTGAGCCTGGATTGGTGAAGTCACCTGCAGAAGGTCCAGGTGGTACTGGATGCACTGAGGAAGGCAGGGTTTACCATAAACCCAAAGAAGTGCACCCTCGGGAAGGAAGAGGCAAAGTTCTTGGACTACATCGTTGGAAGGCTTGAGATTAAGCTACAAATAGTGAAGGTGGAGGAGATCCAGAAGTGGCCTCAGCTGGTCTCCAAGAAGCAGGTTAGGGGGTTTCTTGGAATTGTGGGATATTATCAGCGTTTTATCCCGAATTTTGCCATGATAGCTGCCCTCTGATTGATCTTCTCAAGGGCACAAAGTCGTCGATGGTCAAATGGTCCTCAGAAGCTGAGATAACATTCATGGAGTTGAAGCTCGTCCTGTGCAGACAGCCAGTCTTGGTCACACCAGACTTCACTACAGAGATCTTGCTCCAGACGGACACGTCCGAGGTCAGTTTGAGAGCTGTTCTGTCCCAGGAAATAGATGTGAGAAGAATTATGCAATTGTGGAGAAAGATTGCTTGGCCATCAAGTGAGCAATCGAGACCCCGAAATAAAATCTGTTAGGCAGAAGTTCAGACTAGTATCAGATCATGCTCCCCTGAGATGGATGAGGGAAAAGAGGGGGAAGAATGCCCGGGTAACTAGGTGGTTTCTTGCACTCCAGGACTTTAATTTTCATGTAGAGCACAGACCAGGGAAGCTGCATGGGAACGCAGATGCCCTGTTCAGGGTCGCCTGCTTAGTCAGTTAAGGTACCAAAACCCTGGCTTTGGGCTGGGGGGATATCTGACATAGTCACTGGTAAAGTACTGGAGGGGAGAAATGTGTCACTACGGTTAAAGGAGTCAGTGATGATATTAAGCCAGAGTATTTTCCTCCAGCACTCTAAAGAGTTGTGAGGCTTAAGCTACAGTTGCATAAATGGGCTGGTTTTATGTAGACATTCATAGAGCGGGTGGAAGAATGTCCATCTTATCTCAACCTGCATAATCGGCACTGCCGTGTGCTGACAGGACCTGTGTGATGTCACAATCGTGATTAGTCACATGGGTGAGGAGTCACATGGTCTGAGCTTAAATATCTGGGCTACAGAGGCAGTCTGGGTGTTGAGTGTCTGGAGAGGAAGGACTCCACGTGGATGTGTGGTTTTGTTAAAGGACGTTTCTAACCCTGAGCGGGCTGAGCCTCACCAATGCAAGGACTGGACGTAGTGCTATTGTTTTGTTTTGCCCAGAGGGCCGTGTTTATTTTGTGCTTAACCCTTGGTTTATGCTGTACTTAATAAGCCAAGTGTATCTTTCAAGCCGCAGTGTTCCTGTGTCTACCTTCATGTGCTCTTCCACAATATATATACTGTATATATACAGTGGGTACGGAAAGTATTCAAATTTTTCACTCTTTGTTTCATTGCAGCCATTTGGTAAATTCAAAAAAGTTCATTTTTTTTCTCATTAATGTACCCTCTGCACCCCAGCTTGACTGAAAAAAACAGAAATGTAGACATTTTTGCAAATTTATTGAAAAAGAAAAACTGAAATATCACATGGTCATAAGTATTCAGACCCTTTGCTCAGACACTCATATTTAAGTCACATGCTGTCCATTTCCTTGTGATCCTCTTTGAGATGGTTCTACTCCTTCATTGGAGTCCAGCTGTGTTTAATTAAACTGATAGGACTTGATTTGTAAAGGCACACACCACACCTGTCTATATAAGACCTCACTGCTCACAGTGCATGTCAGGCCAAATGAGAATCATGAGGTCAAAGGAACTGGCTAAGGATCTCAGAGACAGAATTGTGACAAGGCACACATCTGACCAAGGTTACACAAGAATTTCTGCAGTACTCAAGGTTCCTAAGAGCACAGTGGCCTCCATAATCCTTAATGGAAGAAGTTTGGGACCACCAGAAGTCTGCCTAGACCTGGCCATCCAGCAAAACTGAGCAATCATGGGAGAAGAGCCTTGGTGAGAGAGGTAAAAAAGAACACCAAGATAACTGTGGCTGAGCTCCACAGACGCAGTAGGGAGATGGGAGAAAGTTCCACAAAGTCAACTATCTCTGCAGACCTCCACCAGTAGGGCCTTTATGGCAGATTAGCCCAATGGAAGCCTCTTCTCAGTGCAAGACATCTGAAAGCGCTCATAGAGTTGGCTTAAAAACACATGAAGGACTCCCAGACTATGAGAAATAAGATTCTCTGGTCTGAAGAGACGAAGATAGAACTTTTTGGTGATAATTCTAAGCGGTATGTGGGAAGAAAACCATGCACTGCTCATCACCTGTCCAATACAATCCCAACAATGAAACATGGTGGTGGCAGCATCATGCTATGGGGGTGTTTTTCAGCTGCAGCGACAGGACGACTGGTTGCAATGGAACGAAACATGAATGCGGTCAAGTACAGAGATATCCTGGATGGAAATCTCTTCCAGAGTGCTCTGGACCTCAGATTTGGCCAAAATTTCACCTTCCAACAAGACAATGACCCTAAGCCCACAGCTAAAATAACAAAGGAGTGGCTTCAGAACAATTCTGTGACATTCTTGACTGACCCAGCCAGAGCCCAGATCTAAACCCAATTGAGCATCTCTGGAGAGACCTGAAAATGGTGGTCCACCAACGTTCACCATCCAACCTGACGGAACTGGAGAGGATCTGCAAGGAAGAATGGCAGAGGATCCCAAATTCAGGTGTGAAAAACTTGATGCATCATTCCCAAGAAGACTCATGGCTGTACTAGCTCAAAAGGGTGCTTCTACTCAATACTGAGCAAAAGGTCTGAATACTTAGGACCATATGATATTTCAGTCTTTCTTTTTTAATAAATTTGCAAAAATTTCTGCATTTCTTGTTTTTTTTTAGTCAAGATGGGGTGCAGAGCTGCAAACAAACAAGGAGTGAAAAATTTGAAGGGGTCTGAATACTATCAGTACCCACCATATATATGTATGTACAGTTGTGGCCAAAAGTATTGACACCCCTGCAATTCTGTCAGATAATACTCAGTTTCTTCCTGAAAATGATTGCAAACACAAATTCTTTGGTATTATTATCTTCATTTAATTTGTATTAAATGAAAAAACACAAAAGAGAATGAAGCAAAAAGCAAAACATTGATCATTTCACACAAAACTCCAAAAATGGGCCAGACAAAAGTATTGGCACCCTCAGCCTAATACTTGGTTGCACAACCTTTAGCCAAAATAACTGCGACCAACCACTTCCGGTAACCATCAATGAGTTTCTTACAATGCTCTGCTGGAATTTTAGACCATTCTTCTTTGGCAAACTGCTCCAGGTCCCTGAAATTAGAAGGGTGCCTTCTCCAAAATGCCATTTTTAGATCTCTCCACAGGTGTTCTATGGGATTCAGGTCTGGACTCATTGCTGGACACCTTAGAAGTCTCCAGTGCTTTCTCTCAAACCATTTTCTAGTGCTTTTTGAAGTGTGTTTTGGGTCATTGTCCTGCTGGAAGACCCATGACCTCTGAGGGAGACCCAGCTTTCTCACACTGGGCCCTACATTATGCTGCAAAATTTGTTGGTAGTCTTCAGGCTTCATAATGCCATGCACACGGTCAAGTAGTCCAGTGCCAGAGGCAGCAAAGCAACCCCAAAACGTCAGGGAACCTCCGCCATGTTTGACTGTAGGGACCGTGTTGTTTTCTTTGAATGACTCTTTTTTTCTCCTGTAAACTCTATGTTGATGCCTTTGTCCAAAAAGCTCTACTTTTGTCTCATCTGACCAGAGAACATTCTTCCAAAACATTTTAGGCTTTTTCAGGTAAGTTTTCGCAAACTCCATCCTGGCTTTTTTATGTCTCGGGGTAAGAAGTGGGGTCTTCCTGGGTCTCCTACCATACAGTCCCTTTTCATTCAGACGCCGACGGATAGTACGGGTTGACACTGTTGTACCCTCGGACTGCAGGGCAGCTTGAACTTGCTTGGATGTTAGTCGAGGTTCTTTATCCAACATCCGCACAATCTTGCGTTGAAATCTCTTGTCAATGTTTCTTTTCCGTCCACATCTAGGGAGGTTAGCCACAGTGCCATGGGCTTTAAACTTCTTGATGACACTGCGCACGGTAGACACAGGAACATTCAGGTCTTTGGAGATGGACTTGTAGCCTTGAGATTGCTCATGCTTCCTCACAATTTGGTTTCTCAAGTCCTCAGACAGGTCTTCTTTCTTTTCTCCATGCTCAATGTGGTACACACAAGGACACAGGACAGAGGTTGAGTCAACTTTAATCCATGTCAACTGGCTGCAAGTGTGATTTAGTTATTGCCAACACCTGTTAGGTGCCACAGGTAAGTTACAGGTGCTGTTAATTACACAAATTAGAGAAGCATCACATGATTTTTTGAACAGTGCCAATACTTTTGTCCATCCTCTTTTTTATGTTTGGTGTGGAATTATATCCAATTTGGCTTTAGGACAATTATTTTTGTGTTTTTTCATTTAAGACAAATTAAATGAAGATAATAATACCAAAGATTTTGTGTTTGCAATCATTTTCAGGAAGAAACTGAGTATTATCTGACAGCATTGCAGGGGTGTCAATACTTTTGGCCACAACTGTATATATATATATATATATATATAGTTTTGTGACACTGAACTCAGCATAGTATCCATGCCTCTCCCTGTATATTGGTTGTGCTTCCTCCTTGCCCCTGTTTTTTCTCTGAAATGTCAGAGTGTTTCAGAGAAAAACATAGCTGGCTGTAATAGTGCAGGTAGGCTCTGATTCATGCTGCCTTGGTTTGGGCTGCATGAATGGACTGACAAGGGCCCTTTAAAATATAATTATAAAGATTCAGAATGACAGCATTCCCAATTTACTATCAGCAGATTTATAGAATGTTCCTGGGTCGCCCTCCCAGGGCTGCGGGGGACTTGGTACCGGGCCGGTATCAGTGGGATGTGTCACAGCAGCGGCGACCCGGACCGTGGCCCTGGGCGCCCAAGTAATGGGGGAATGTAGTGAAGCTTTAAATGAATAGTTCGTGACGCCACCTGTGGTGTTCGGCAAGGGAGGTGTTAAGCCGACACTGCATGCAGATCCGCTGGGACTGATGGTGTGGTGCAGCAAAGATGGTGTAGCTCCCCACAGGTGGAGCTGTAGTTCCAGGGCAGTGTAGGTGTAATGGATGCAGAGAGGCGCAGAATGAAGGGAGGACACCGGGGCTTGCAGTTCCAAAGCTTTACTCACAGTCTGTAGCACACACAGATGCCTGCCTCCGGGCTGTGTCCTCCGGGTCAGAGACTCAGTCAACCTCCAGGCAAGATAGGATGCTCCTCTCCAACACTCCGCCAACATGTACCTTTCTGAACGTCTCCTCTATAGCGCCTTAAAGTGTGAAGATCTCCTAGTACTAAGTTATCCTGGAGTTCCTCCTGACAGATGTTCCCAAGAACCTTACTTGTATGACAGACAGCTGTAGCCTGCTTCGGGGACTCCCTTCTCCTGAATCCTGGCTCTCTATCCAATTGCTGTTGTGCCCCAAGTCTTAGATGGGAATAGTGCATTTACAGCCAACTACTCCACCGGTGTCTGCTGCAGAACCATAAGTGTCCATACAACCTCGGGGACCGGGCCCCGGCCTTGCGCTTAGAACCTATAGGCAGAGTGCTTCCTTCCAACCCACGTCCTCTCTGTTCTATTCTCCTTCGTTCCGTACTGGTCTCTCTTTCTGATGGATGCTTAGGTTACAGATCAATGCCCTTCTTCCTTCTTTCCTTCTCCCGTGCCCGCTGGCTCAGGTCACTGAGGCAGCTGCAGCACTACTTCCTCCATCCCTTCTTCCAGGGATCCCCACTCCTCACCGAGTGGCTTCCTTCTCACCGTCCTGAAGGACAGACCTCACGGTCTGACGTGACTGACTCCCCTAAGGGACTCACCTCAATTCTAAACCTTCCCACTCTTTTATGTATCTTAACTCCACCCACCTCCCAACACATCCAGTGTTCCAAGCAGGGAACCACCGGAGGTGCTCTGCTACTCTCTAAGCACTGAGCCGCAATGTGGTTGTGCAGATCTACCCTGTTGTGTGGGGTGCGAGTGTTGAAGTGTGGAAAGGAGCTCCCACCTTACCTGGATGGTGGGGCACTACTGCTTAGGAGAAGGTGCAGTACCTCTGTGGCGGCTGAGCCTCAGGGGCGCCACATTCCCATTATGTCATTCATATTATAGTTACATCAAATTTTAGAGAATTACATAAATAAGCAATTTCTTTTTATCAAATCCATCATGACCTACATAGACAAATGGCTCATGCTAACTTTTTAAGGTGTTCTACCCTCACTTATTGACTGACTGTCATGATACCAGTGCTGGTGGACCTGCACTTCTGGGGTTAATGTTTTGATGTCAGTGCAGACTCTTACCTGCACACCTGGGACTTATTATGGTGGCCTCTCATTGGTTCTGGGAAAGCTTCTTATAGCCTCAGGAAGCTCCCATCCCCGTCAGTTATACTTTCACCCTTGGAATAGCGTGGTGACCCCTGAGTGTGCTTGTGCTGTGTTCTGGTTGCTGGATACTCTGTGTACGACTCGGTCTGTTCTCTGGATATTGCTTGCTGGATGCTGCTTGGTACCTTCTATGTCTGTTTGGTTTTGACCCCTGCTTGGCCCCGACTATCCGTTCTGTCTCATCCCTGGTACTTTACTGCTATCTCTGTGTATGACCTCCGTTTTGCCTGACTCTGAGTATTTCTGTTTAGTGTCCTGCCATCTCTGGAAGCAGGACGCTAAGTCCCGCCCCTTGCAGTCACATGACCGTAGGTCCTTCCCTGCTTGCTAAACTTCAGCGTCCTCAGGTCCTGTTTGTACTTTCCGGCTGTACCTGACCCCAGGCCTTCCTACAGTGCGGGTGAGTTCCTGCTCTGCAGAGGCTGCACACTGGCGCTGACAGGACCCTGACACTGACCACATAAAATAAATGTATTCAAACCCATAGATGAATATTTAGACTTGAGAGTCCTCAGTGGTTGATACCTTTTAATGGCTAACTGAAAAGATGGTAACACATTGCAAGCTTTCGAGACTACTCAGGTCTCTTCATCAAGCTAGACTAATACAACATCTGAAGAATCACATATTTGTACACAAAACAGCACAGAAATAACGCAATAGATAAAACAAGTGATGTGAAGCAGAATTGTCATTATGGAAGAGGGATAAAAATAAATATTGGAACAGTTCATAGATAAGGAGTGTGAAAGTTTTATTGCCCTCTGATTGGGGTCTGGTTCTGTGTTGTGTGATGACCCCTGAAGGTCTGAAGAGCATATTCCTTAATTGATGTAAAAAGACATAAATCCATGCAACACATTCATTCCTGCACTGAGTGTGTCAAAAGTTGTCATAAATTTGTACTCCCAGACTTTTCTGTCTCTCTGAGACTTGAAGTTACCTTCAGACCTTCTGAGGTCATCACACAACACAGAACCAGACCCCAATCAGAGAGCAATAAAACTTTCACACTTGTTATCTATGAACTGTTCCAGTATTTATGTTTATCCCTCCCCCATAATGACAATTCTGCTTCATGTCATTTGTCTTATCTATTGCATTATTTCTGTGGTGTTTTGTGTATAAATATGTGATTCTTCAGATGTTGTATTAGTATAGCCTTATGAAGAGTCCTGAGTAGTCTCGAAAGCTTGCAATTTGTTACCATCTTTTCAGTTAGCCATTAAAAGGTATCAACCGCTGAAGACTCTCAATTCTAAATATTTTTCTGTCTACTGGCTAACACGGTACAAAGATATCTTCCCTGTTTCAAACCCATAGAAATATACAGACACAAATGCTCTAGGGCTTATGTTCTATCAGGGAGGGAAAATGAATCTGTCATTACTGCAACTCATTTGCTGTGCCAGATCATACATCAGAAATGACCATAGAGAGGCTCAATAAATGTACATAATTTTGAAGAAAGCAATTTTAAGAAGGAAAAGAGTTAATTGCTAACTGTCTATATCATCAGACACTGGAAATGAATTTCCTTAAAGGAAATTTGTCAGTAGGATCAACCCTCCTAAGACGTCTATATGGGCATGCATATCATAGAAAGTTGAATAAAATGATCCGTGATATCTGCAATCCAATGTTTAATTAGAAAGAAATCCACATTTTTGTTACTATGTAAATGAACTGTTAAGATATAAGGACAGACATAGATCTCCCTGAGAATCTACGTCCAGAGTTTATTTTAAATGAAAGGGGGCATTACCAGTGTGAGACATGTAATGACTGACAGTCTGCTGTCCTGCTCTTCATATCTTACGCTTGTATCATCCCCTTTCATTTACAATAAGCTCTAAGGGCAGATTGTCATGCAGATCAGTGTCGTGTCCATAGATCTTATCAATTTCACGACTTTTGACGAACATGTATGTCAAAAGTCGTATCCCTAACTTTGATGTGGGCTCACATGCCGAGCCGACATCTTTATCCCTTGCACGATGGCTGGTTTAATAAGCCATCAAGTGCCTTTAATAGTTGAAGGTGTAGTGGAGACGGTTAACCTGTTAACTCCCGCTGTTAAGCTCTGAGAGCAGCATGGGGGCATGTCATTCCACGCTCCCATCTAGGTGCCCGTGACGCGGCGTGCCGATGGGTTGTCATGACAGCCGGAAGTCTGCAGAAGACCCCCGTGGTTGGCATTGATAGGAGATAGTGATTTTAGCTACACATAGAATTGCTCAGGCACTTCTATTTAAAGCAAAAGTGATTGTATGATCGCAGCTTCAAGTCCCTTAAGGGAACTAACAAATACAAATACAGTAAAAAGTGAACAAAAAAAGTCTTTAAAAATATGAAAAAAGTACACAAAAGTTCAAACAACCCCTTCTGATCCATTAAAAATAAAACAATTAAAAAATATAAAAA
Source organism: Dendrobates tinctorius (assembly GCF_039654945.1). Lineage (NCBI taxonomy): Eukaryota > Metazoa > Chordata > Amphibia > Anura > Dendrobatidae > Dendrobates > Dendrobates tinctorius. The sequence continues at coordinate 42,639,285 of NW_027361679.1, read as the reverse complement.
TGCACACATTTGGTATTGCTGCATTGGTAAAAGTCTGATCTATCAAAATCTAAAATAATAATCCGATCAGTAACTGGTGTAATGAAAAAAAATAAAAATTATGTTTTTTTGGTCACCGCAACATTGCTATAAAATGAAACAAGGAACGATTAAAACATCATATCTAGCCCAAAATGGTATCAGTAAAAACATTAGCTCAGGGCGCAAGGAATAAGCCTTCACACAGCTCCATATCCTTTAAAATAAAAACGTTACTGGTCTCGGAAAATGGCGACACAAGTGAAATTTTATTTTTTCTTATAAATTTGCAAATTTTTTTTCACCACTTAAATAAAACAATACAAAAAACTACTGCATGCATGTTTGGCATCTGCGTGCGTGTACCGACCTGGAGACTTATATTGCTTGGTTACTTTTGCCATATAGTGAACATGATAAATAAAAAAAAAGAGTACAACCTAAACAAGCCTAAGATGTAAAAAGCTTTTTTTACTATATTTCTTACGCTATCTAATGACTGGCGTTTATGCTTCTCTAATAACTTGTACCAAAACAAATACACTTGATTTTTGTTAAGCTAATGCATTTAATTACTGTATTTTCGGACTATAAGACACACCGGACCATAAGACGCACCCTAATTTTCAGAAGGAAAATAGGGAAAAAAATAATAATGTGTCAAATGGGGGTCCATCTTACAGTCCGAATTCAGCTTACCTGGGAAGGAATCCGGCACAGGTGGAGGAGTGGTCACAGGGGTCATTCAGTGCTCCAGGCTGGTGCAGTGGCGGCGGCTCTGTGCTGGGGCAGGTGGGCTGTGCTGGGGCAGGTTGGTTGCACTGGGGCGGCTGGGCTGGGGCAGCTGTGCTGGGCTGGGGCAGGTGGGCTGTGCTGGGCTGGGGCAGCTGTGCTGGGGCAGCTGTGCTCGGCTGGGGCAGGTGGGCTGTACTGGGGCAGGTGGACTGTGCTGGGACAGCTGTGCTGGGCTGGGGCAGCTGTGCTGGGGCAGGTGGGCTGGGCTGGGGCAGCTGTGCTGGGCTGGGGCTGGTGGGCTGTGCTGGGGCAGGTGGGCTGTGCTGGGGCAGATGGGCTGTGCTGGGGCAGCTGTGCTGGGCTGGGGCAGGTGGACTGTGCTGGGGCAGGTGGGCTGTGCTGGGGCAGGTGGGCTGGGCTGGGGCAGCTGGGCTCTGTGGGGTGAGGGTGGTGGCGGGCTGTGCTCCGGTGCAGGGGCGGCGGCTCTGCCGGCATTTCCTCGAGGCCCGGAGGCCCCCACACATCCGTTGCTGGCTGCTGCCATGTTGCGGTGGCCTCCGGGTACATGGATGCCGGGAAGATGGCCGCCGGTCCAGGGACGGCGCATGCGCAGGTTCAGATCTTGTCACTGAGCCAGTGCGTGTGTCCTGAGTAAAGCAAACTGTACTCAAAGATACCTGTGGAGCGGGCAGCAGCCGAGTAGATGTATACTTCAGAACAGCAGGACCTGAAGCAAGTTACTGCTAGGGGCGTTGCCTAAACTCCAGAGCGCTAGGAGCTGCAAGATAACTCCTAGCAGGGTAACTGCGAGACAAAGTTACCAAGGGGCATAGACAGGGAGGATAGTCAGGATGTAGCCAATGAGTCATACACAGAGATAGCTGCAAGGTACAAGAGGGGCGAGCAGAGAGTAGTCAGATCACAGGCAATGAGTCATACATAGGGAGGGTAGCGCAGTACAGAATCAACAGGCAAACTCACAATGGGGAACAGACCGGGTCAGAACCATATAAACAAGCTATAACAACGAACAGGCACAGGCACAGAGGTCAGCACACTCGGCCAAAGGCAAAAGTATAACTTGCAGGGATTGGAGCTTCCCAGAGGTTTAAAAAACTCTCCCAGAACCAAAAAGAGGCCACAATCATTAACCCCAGGTGTGCAGGTCAAAACCTGCACTGAGCTCCAGACATTAACCCCTGACGTGCAGCTCAAAAACCTGCACTGGGATCATGACAGTACCCCCCTCTCAACGGTGGCCTCTGGACCCCCAGGCCTCCCCGGGTACTTGGCATGGAAAGCCCGAACCAGGCGATCTGCATGTACAGAGCGAGCAAGGACCCATGAGCGCTCCTCTGGTCCATATCTCTTCCAGTGGACCAGGTACTGCAAAGAGCGGCGCACCCGCCGAGAGTCTACAATATGTCCGACCTCATACTCCAATTGACCCTCCACCAGCACTGGAGGAACAACAGGCTCGGAGTCCTCTTTGACAGACCCTACAGATTTCAACAGAGATTTATGGAACACATTAGATATTTTTAAGGAGGCGGGGAGACGCAACCTATATGCCACTGGGTTGACTATCTCCATAATCTTGTACAAACCAATGAACTTTGGTCCCAACTTAGCTGATGGTACCTTTAAGTTGATGTTACGTGTGGAAAGCCAAACCTTCTCTCCCACCTGAAACATGTCTCCCGAGGCTCTCTTTTTGTCAGCAAAATATTTGTACCTCCCCTGGGCCCGAGAGATATTAAGCTGGACTTCAGCCCAGAGGTTTTTTAACCGTTGGCCCCTCTATCCCTGGACAACCGGAATCCACCTGTTAAAAACTTCCCAAAATGCGGATTAAACCCATAGTTAATCAGGAATTGGGACATGTTGGTGGACTGACTCTCCCAGTTGTTAAAAGCGAATTCCGCCAATGGTAACGCATCACACCAATCCTCCTGTCTGGCAGAGGTCAGACACCTGAGAATTTGTTCCAGGGATTGATTGGTGCGTTCTGTCTGACCGTGATATGCCGACGAGAAGGAGAGTGAGATGCTCAATTTCATACAGAACGCCCTCCTTAAATGCTCTGAATTCATCTTTGTTACCAGAAAACGTATCTGGCTTTTTAGCCGGGGATTCGGGTGGGACTAAAATGACATGGAGGATAGTCAGGACGTAGCCAATGAGTCATACACAGAGATAGCTGCAAGGTACAAGAGGGGCAAGCAGAGAGTAGTCAGATCACAGGCAATGAGTCATACACAGGGAGAGTAGCGCAGTACAGAATCAACAGGCAAACTCACAACGGGAAACAGAACTGGGTCAGAACCATATAAACAAGCTAAAACAATGAACAGGCACAGGCACACGGAGGTCAGCACACTCGGCCAAAGGCAAAAGTATAACTGGCAGGGATTGGAGCTTCTCAGGGGTTTAAAAAGCTCTCCCAGAACCAAAAAGAGGCCACAATCATTAACCCCAGGTGTGCAGGTCAAAACCTGCACTGAGCTCCAGACATTAACCCCTGACGTGCAGCTCAAAAATCTGCACTGGGATCATGACACCGGGGCCTCCGGGCTTCGAGGAAATGCCGGCGGAGCCCCCCACGGAGCACAGAGAGCCGCTACCCCTGCACCAGAGCACAGCCCGCTGCCACCACCGCACCACAGAGCCCCGCGGCACCAGCCTCCAGCCATGATCGGAGGTTAGTATATTGCGACCATAAGATGCACCCCCCCATTTTCCCCCAAAATTTTGGGGGAAAAAAATGCGTCTTATGGTCCAAAAAATACGGTACTTCTTTTGGCTGAATGAAATTTGTGTAGAATTCTGCTGCAAAGCTTATCTAGAAACAAAACGTGATTGTCAAGATCTATTGATTTGGTTTTGTCATAAGAAGATAAGAAGGACACTATCAATGCCAAACAATTCCAAAAAGATATTTTTGTGTCTTTGACATAGAACAATTAGTGCAATGTGTGTGCAAATTACTGTACATATATTTAATTAATAAAAGATTATTTTTCTGAAAAAAATGGCGTGGGCTCCCACGTACTTTTCGGAACCAGCATTGGCAGAGACTCACCTGTGGACCTGGAGACTGAGTACAGCATGATTTGCTTTTTTAAACCTCACTGAACTCTGGCACAAAAATTTCCTTTAAGGGGACAATCCCACTGATTGGTCTCTTTCTGTGTATATTCTGCATAGGCAGAAAGCTACCAATCAGTGGTAGAGCTGGGGTTACACAGAGCTCATGGATATGGAGGACTACCTGGCTGCAGGTTTATTAGTCCTCTAGTGATAATCTCCTGATAATATAACAGTGATTTTATCAAAACTACAGCTAGTAGCCCAGCATGTGACACCTCTAGAATCAGGGGCTCTGTCTCGCCTTTATCTGCTCTTAGTTTAGGTGGCAAAAATTTAGTGACTGATTCCCATTAATGATATGTCTGGAGTGGGAGCGTACACAGACAGAAGAGAGCCCCTGTGGAACATCAATATACCAGTATTTGGCCTAGACTTGTACATTGACTATGAGAGTATGTCCTCCATGCTTGTAGCATTCTTCTAAATACAGTATGTATATCAAGTCACCACATAAAGCAATGTATGTAAACTTACCCACAAATGTTTACCGGAGGTTCCAGTATTTTGTAAGTCATTATTTCCTTATTTGAGTTTTTAGTTTCTAAGACTCAGGAAGTTTATAATTCTTTTTAAGCATTTGCATAACCAGTATGTGTACATCGCTGACACCCTCCACCTCCTTCTTTCCTCCTGTCCTTTCTCTATGCTGTCCCAGCTCAAACCACAGAGACAATTTGTGAATTAACCCATTAAATACCAGTAACCAAGGTTACGAGACGTATTCAGAACTGAACAAGTCCACTTAACTCATCAGTGAAGTCCTGCTCTGTCTGTTCTTAGGACTCATTCACCGTGGTGTGAGGGTGTATCTGTTTTTTTTTTATAAATACAAAAAATAATTGAAAGCCCAATTTATTTTTGCCGATTTAAAACAAATGCCAGAATAACAATTTTAGCCTCATTTTTATATTATTATTATTATTTAATTTGATATTGTTTTTACTGGAAAAATTGTTGTGGTCGTCGGATGCCTGGGTATAGATGCAAAAGTTAGGCTGTGTTCACACGCTGCTTTTTTGCTATGTTTTTGGTGCTCTTTTGGAGTGGATTATCTACAGTATGCCATTTGTCTAGAATACATGTTTAATAAAGTTAGTTTCATTCACCAAAAAATCTGAAAAAACACATGGCTGTGGTTTTTGCAGCGTTTTTGCTTTCTATGGTCAAAAAAACGCTGAAAGAAGTGACATGCTGCAGTTATAGAAAATACAGCAGTTTTCCAGTTTAGTCAGAAAAATAACTAGCGTGTGCATGAGATTTCTTAAATCTCATAGCTTTTTCTGGTACTGTAAAAATAAGCTTTTAATTTGCTTTGAAAAATGCATCAAAAAAACGCTGCAAAAACAAAACATGTGTACATAGCCTTATTGACATTGCCATAGCCATTGGTTTTGGTGTCTTTGACTAGCTAAAAAGGAATAAAAAAAACATATACCGTATATACTCGAGTATAAGTCGATCCGAGTATAAGTCGACCCCCCTAATTTTGCCACAAAAAACTGGGAGAACTTATTGACTCGAGTATAAGTCTAGGGTGGGAAATGCTCCATAGATTATTCCCCCATATGGTGTCCTCAGAAGAAACTCCATAGATTATTCCCCCATATGCTGCTCCCATAAGAAGCTCCATAGATTGTTTCCCCATATGCTGCACCCACAAGAAGCTCCAGATTATTCCCCCATATGCTGCCCCCACAAGAAGCTCCAGATTATTCCCCCATATGCTGCCCCCATAAGAAGCTCCATATTGTTCCTTCATATGCTGCCCCCACAAGAAGCTCCAGATTATTCCCCCATATGCTGCCCCCACAAGAAGCTCCAGATTATTCCCCCATATGCTGCCCCCATAAGAAGCTCCATATTGTTCCTTCATATGCTGCCCCCACAAGAAGCTCAGATTATTCCCCCATGTGCTGCCCCCATAAGAAGCTCCTTAGATTATTCCCCCATGTGCTGCCGCTGCTGCTGCTGCATGTAAAAATAAAAAAAATGACATACTCACCTCTCCGTCGCTGGGTGTCAGATTCTCACCTGTCCTGCGTCCATGGCTGCTCACCGCTATCTGCACGTCATCTGTCAGTGACGTTCAGACTGCAGGGGGCACGGCGCGCACTAACCACGTCACCGCGCCCTCTGCTGTCTGAAGTCACTGACCGATGACAGACAGCAGCAAGCAGCCATGGACGCAGGACAGGTGAGTATCGCTATACTTACCCGTCCTGACGCTGTCTTGAGCCCCCAGCTTCTCCGCGCTCTCTCTTCCTGCCTTCAGCGGTCACGTGGTGCCGCTCATTAAAACTCATCAATATGCGCATATTGATGAGTTTTAATGAGCGGCACCACGTGACCGCTGAAGGCAGGAAGAGAGAGCACGGGGAGAAGCTGGGGGCTCAAGACAGCGTCAGGACGGGTAAGTATGACCTGACACATCCGCCCCCTCCGACCCCTTTGTATATGACTCGAATATAAGTCGAGAGGGGGACTTTCAGCCCAATTTTTTGGGCTGAAAATCTCGACTTATATTCGAGTATATACGGTAGGTTGAAAACTAGATTGAAAAACGTTGTTAATGGTTCTTCATTCTGTCCAGTTCAATCGTTGCACATTTACCGGTTTGCACATAATTTTACAACTGAAAAGTAAATGGTAATTTAATTTCCAGCATTATACCAGTAATCTTTCAATCTATTGTGATAAATATAGCTTCTGTACTATAGCAAATAAATACTGTTCCGAAGGTGAGACTAGAAAGTGCAAATTAGAATAGTTCCCACCTAACAGCTCTTTGAAACATTTCATCCCGAAATAGGAAAATCACTGTAACATAAGGCATTATCCAAACGCTACATAACTGAAGTCGCATATAGTTTCACCTTCTCAGGGATAATACAGATGTTTAACATATGTGAATAGCGGTGTATTACAGTATGGTGTAAGGGCTCATTCAGACAAGCGTATTTTATGGATCTGGACAGCACGGTGGCTCAGTGGTTAGTGCTGGGGTCCTGAGTTCAAATCCCACCAAGGACAACATCTGCAAGAATTCGTATGTTCTCCCCGTGCCAGAATTGACATCTTATACATAGTAACATAGTAACATAGTTATTAAGGTTAAAGGGAGACTTTAAGTCCATCTAGTTCAACCCATATCCTATCCTAACTTGCCCTAACATGTTGATCCAGAGGAAGGCAAAAAAAACCCATGTGGCAAACAGTAAGCTTCACATTGGGGAAAAAAATTCCTTCCCGACTCCACATACGGCAATCAGACTAGATCCCTGGATCAACGCAATATTAAGGAAACTAGTTTATATACCCTGTAATATTATACTTTTCAAGAAAGGCATCCAGTCCCTTCTTAAATTTTAGTAGGGAATCACTCATTACAACATCATATGGCAGAGAGTTCCATAGTCTCACTGCTCTTACAGTAAAGAATCCGCGTCTGTGAGTATGCTTAAACCTTCTTTCCTCCAGACGTAGAGGATGCCCCCTTGTCCCCGTCACAGGTCTAAGAGTAAAAAGATCATTAGAAAGGACTTTGTACTGTCCCCGCACATATTTATACAATGTAATAAGATCACCCCTAAGCCTTCGATTCTCCAAACTAAATAACCCCAATTGTAATAACCTGTCTTGGTATTGCAGACCCCCTAGATCCCTAATAACCTTGGTCGCTCTTCTCTGCACCCGCTCCAGTTCAGCTATGTCTTTCTTATACACCGGAGACCAGAACTGTACACAGTATTCTAAGTGTGGTCGCACTAGTGACTTATATAGAAGTAAAATTATGCTCTCCTCATGAGCATCTATGCCTCTTTTAATGCATCCCATTATTTTATTTGCTTTTGCAGCAGCTGCCTGACACTGGCCACTAAATGTGAGTTTGTCGTCCACCCATACACCCAGGTCTTTTTCAGTGACAGTTTTGCTCAGTGTTTTACAATTAAGCACATAATTATACAGCTTGATCGTTCTAACCAAGTGCATGACCTTACATTTATCCCCATTAAAGCTCATGTGCCATTTATCAGCCCAAGCTTCTACTGTTGTGAGTTCATTTTACCCTTCACCATTGAGGTCTGATGAACTCCCTCTTCTGGTGAAGGAAGGTAGTGAGGCTGATTACCAAGCATCTGGGCAGGATGATGATGACTGGGTGACGGGAATTGCTGACTGGATATAAGGCAGCCGACGCCCTTCTGCCTTGCTGGTGATCTCTCTGAGGGATTCTAGGAGAAAAGTCTGATTCCTGCTCCTCAAAAGCTAAGTTTTCTGCTCTGCCTTTTGCATTTGTGTTTTGGTTTTGTTTTTCCTTGTTTTTCTGGATTTCTGCCATTCCCTGTTGGGGTGTGCTGAATTCCTTTTTGCTCTGTCTTCAGAAGATACCTGAGTGCTGATATGGTCTTTTTGAAGCCTAGCGTCTTCAGGGCTTTTTTCCCTATCAGCTGTTGGCTCTTGTTTTGATAGGGTTTTGGCGGATTACAGACAGCAGCTTTTCTATCCTGTCCTATGTAGTTAGCTTGGGCCCCATCTTTTGCTCAGCCTATCTTTCTATCTGTGTGAGTGTTTTTTCATCTTGCTTCACCGTCATTATATGTTGGGGGCTGCCTATTGCTTTGGGGTCTGCTCTGGGGCAGTTTAGATTTCCCTTTCTGTCTTTAGGCTATGTATTTCTCCGGCTGTGATCGAGGGGTCTAGGGCACCGTAGGAACCCCCCACGGCTACTGCTAGTTGTTGTTGATAGGTTCAGGGGTCTGTAATCCGATAGCTGCCAACTTCTCTGGTTTTCTGGACTTAGTTAGTATTTCTGTTTTTGCCTTCTACGGTGACTCATTCATAACATTCTAGTTTACATAAATCCTCCTGTAATATAAAATTTAGTGTCATCTGCAAATATTGAAATTCTACTCTCTATGCCCCCTACAAGGTCATTAATAAATATGTTAAAAAGAAGCGGGCCCAAAACTGACCCCTGTGGTACCCCACTGCTTACCGTGACCCAGTCCGAGTGTGCTCCATTAATAACCACCCTTTGTTTCCTGTCCGTGAGCCAGCTCTTAACCCACCTACACATATTTTCCCCTATCCCCATTGTTCTCATTTTATGTGTCAACCTTTTGTGTGGCACCGTATCAAAAGCTTTTGAAAAGTCCATGTACACCACGTCCACTGCATTCCCTTGGTCCAGTCCAGAACTTACCTCTTCATAAAAGCTTATCAGATTAGTCTGACAGGAACGGTCCCTTGTAAACCCATGTTGATATTGGGTCATAAGGTTATTCTTCTCCAGATACTCCAGTATAGTATCTCTTAGAAAACCCTCCAGGATTTTACCCACAGTTGAGGTTAAACTTACTGGCCTATAATTTCGAAGTTCAGTTTTTGTCCCCTTTTTGAATATTGGCACCACATTTGCTATACGCCAGTCCTGTGATACAGACCCTGTTATTATGGAATCTTTAAAGATTAAAAATAATGGTCTATCTATGACTGTGCATAATTCCTGCAGTACTTGGGGGTGTATCCCATCCGGGCCCGGGGATTTGTCAATTTTAGTGATTTTTAGACGCCGCCGTACTTCCTGCTGGGCTAAGCAGGTGACATTTAATGGACAATTTTTATCCCTGATCATGTTATCCGTCATGGAATTTTCTTGTGTAAATACTGTTGAAAAAAAGTCATTTAGCATATTGGCTTTTTCCTCATCCTCTTCCACCATTTCACCCAGACTATTTTTAAGGGGGCCAACAATATCATTTTTTAGTTTCTTACCATTTATGTAGCTAAAGAATATTTTGGGATTATTTTTACTTTCTCTGGCAATGAGTCTCTCTGTCTCAATCGTTGCTGTTTTGATTTGCTTTTTACAGAATTTATTTAATTTTCTGTATTTATTTAATGCCTCATCACTACCTACTTGCTTTAATTCTCTAAATGCTTTATTTTTATCTCTTATTGCACCCCTTACAGCTCTATTTAGCCATAGTGGTTTCCTCGTATTTCTCGCTTGTTTATTCCCATACGGTATATATTGTGCACAGGTCCTATTCAGGATGCTAATATACGTCTCCCATTTTCTTTGTGTATTTTTATGTCTCAGGATATCATCCCAGCTAATTGCACCAAGATCATCTCTCATCCGTTGGAAATTTGCCTTCCTGAAGTTTAGTGTCCTTGTAACCCCTCTACTACACATCTTATTAAAGGATACATGAAAACTTATTCATTTGTGATCACTATTACCCAAGTGACCCTCAACCCTTACATTTGATATGCGGTCTGGCCTGTTGGTTAATATTAGATCTAGCAGTGCCCCCCCTCTTGTTGGGTCCTGAACCAGTTGTGAAAGGTAATTGTCTCTCATAGTTGTCAAAAACCTATTACCTTTGCTGGAACTGCAGGTTTCGGTTCCCCAATGTATTTCAGGGTAGTTGAAGTCCCCCATAATAATGACTTCTCCTTGAGTCGCAGCTTCATCTATTTGCTTTATGAGGATATTCTCTGTTGCTTCCATTATTTTAGGAGATAAACCCCTATCAGTAATTTATTATCCCCCCCCCTCCCCTTATCTCTACCCACAGGGACTCTACATTTTCATTAGATTCATAAATATTATCACGAAGGATGGGTTTTAAGGATGATTTTACATATTAACACACGCCTCCCCCTCGTTTATTTCCCCCCTTACTGGAGCAGACACTCCTCCGGCTTTCAGAGGACATGCCTTGCTGCAGCAGTGCTACTTCTGCACTAACACTCCCCTCATCTGCCAACTTAGCAAACTTATTGGGGTGTGCCAGATCAGGACTAGCCTCCCTGGTGCTCTTCCCTCTACCCTGCCTTCTAACTGTCACCCAGCTAGCTGCTTCATTGTCCTGCAGCTCCAACCTAGCATCCCCCCACATCTATCCCATTGAGCGTCTGCTCAGTGAGCAGAAGACTCCTTTCCATATTGTCTATGGATCTCAGTGTTGCCAGCTGCACATTTAGATCCAGTATCTGGGCTTCCAAATGCACAACGTGCACAACGTGCTCACATCTCGCACAGCAGTATGCACCCTCGCTGTTCAAGGATTTCATACATGCGGCAAGACGTGCACTGAATGGCATTGGCAATAGTGGAGCACATCCTAATGGGGATTGCACTAGACAATAAGATAAGCAAAAATAAATAAAAAGTATTAATAAAATATAACAGCAATTCAGTAATACCTCCCTTGGAAACTCCCTGAATCCAAAGTCACTGAATCTCAAGTCACACACTTACCACAGTTTGCACTTACGCTCCGGTCACACTCAGCTCGTTCACACTCGCTCAGGCAGAAGATTTAAAGAGATTTTTTTTCCCCTTTTACCAGCACACCACCTTGCTGCTCCATGCACTTCCAAAAGGATTATAGATTCGCCTTTTCTGGGGCAGCTGTGAGCTGATGATTTTAGCTTGGAGTACCAGTATCCATGGAACCCTCCTAGGCTATTAATATCTGCCCACAGCTGTCTGCATAGCCATTGCTGGTTATTAATTATAGGGGGACCCTATGTCATTTTTGTTAGGGTCCCCCATTTTAAGAGCCAGGAAAGCTAAGTATGCAGCTGTGAGCTGATAGTAATAGCCTGGGAAGCTCCATGGGTATTACACCCTTCCCAGGCTATAAACTTCGGCCCTCAGCTGTCGGCTTTCCCTCTGCTGGTTAAGTTTTTTTCAGAAAAATATTTTAATAAATACATGTACAGTAAGCTGCACAAACACACTGTACTAATTGTATACATCACTGCCAGCTATATATCTATTTTATGTGTATTTACTGAATGTAATCCATCTATTCTATCCTGTCAGCTCCTGCTGTGATTTTACAGTACACGGTTGCTGAATTGATGGCTTTTCTTCTAACTATCTATCTATGTAATATATATACATATATATGTGTTTCACTGACATCTATATATGTATTTATTCTATATGTATTTTCTGTATGTAATCTGTCTATTCTATCCTGTCGGTTCCTGTGATCAGCAGATGAATTACCGGCTTTTCATTTATCGCACAATTCCTTCCACTCAACTTTCCATTAATATGGAACAGCCAACTTCTTTAGCAATGACCTTTTGTGGCTTACTCTTCTTGTGGAGTGTGTCAATGACTGCCTTCTAGACATCTGTCGAGTCAGCAGTCTTCCCCATGATTGTGGAGCCTACTGAAACAGACTTAGGCTAGTTTCACACTAGCGTTTTGGAGCGCAGCGACGGCCTGCGCACGGCCGCCGCTAAGCCCCGCCCCCTGCCGCGCCCCGCCGGTAGCTCCGCCCACCGGCGCAAGACGCTGCTTGCGCCCTGCGCCCCCTATCTTTATCACAGGGGGCGCAGGCCGTGCGCAGTTTGCGTTTGGCGGCGCATGCGCCTTTTTGACGGTGCGCCGACGCAACCAAACTGCAGCAGGTTGCGTTTGGCGCAGGTCGGCGCACCATCAAAAGGACGCATGCGCCGCCAAACGCAAACTGCGCACGGCCTGCGCCCCCTGTAATAAAGATAGGGGGCGTAGGGCGCATGCAGCGTCTTGCGCCGGTGGGCGGAGCTACTGGCGGGGCGCGGCAGGGGGCGGGGCTTAGCGGCGGCCGTGCGCAGGCCGTCGCTGCGCTCCAAAACGCTAGTGTGAAACTAGCCTAACGGACCTTTTTAAATGCTTAGGAAACCTTTGCAGGTATTTTTTGTCAATAAGGCTGTGTTCACAGGTTGCGGTTTTTTTTTGCGTTTTTCCCACGGATTTACCAAAAAATCAGCTCAAAAAACGCTTAAAAGAAGCTTCCCATTCATTTTAATGCATTTTGCACTTTTTGATGCTTTTTTTTCTGCGAAAAAAACGCTTCGTGGTAAAAAACGCAGCATGTTCATTAATTTCGCATTTCTGGCTATTTTCTATGTGTCTGGGGATGTGCGGAAAAAAATTGCGGCAAAATCGCGGCAAAAACGCACAAAAATCGCAGCAAAAACGCGTGGAAAAAAATGCGCGTTTTCTGGGAAGGAGTCCTGTTTTTATGCAGAAATTTTCTGCATACGTGTGCACATAGCCTTATTCTAATTTTCTGAGATAATGACTTTTGGGTTTTTATTGGTTGTAAGCCATAATCATCAACATTAACAGAAATAAACAATTGAAATAGACACTGTTTGCAATGACTCTATATAATATATGAGTTTCACTTTTTGTATTGAAGAACTGAAATAAATTAACTTTTTGATGATTTTCTAATTTAGTGAAAAGCACTTGTAAGTATGTAAATAAAGTTTTGTCCAAGCCAAATATCAGTAAGTATCAAAAATTTAAGTATCAAAAACAAAGGACCTTTATTTAACCCCTTTACCCACAAAGTCTGTTTTCACCTTCATGACTAGGCCAAATTTTACAATTCTGACTACTGTCACTTTCTGTGGTAAACACTCTAGAATGATTCAACAGATCCCATTGATTCTGAGTCTGTTTTTTCGTGATATTGTACTTTATGAAAGTGGTAAACTATCTTCGATATGTCTTGCTTTTATTTGTGAAAAAAATGAAATTTGTCGAAAATGTTGAAAATTAGCAATTTTCAAACTTTTAAGTTTTATGCCCTAATATCAGAGAGTTACAGTTGGGCTCAAAAGTTTACATACCCCAGCAGAATTTTTGCTTTCTTGACCTTTTTTCAGAGAATATGAATGAAAACACCAAAACTTTTTCTACACTCATGGTTAAATGGCTGGGTGAAGCCATTTATTGTCAAACTACTGTGTTTTCTCATTTTAAATCATAATGACAACCCCAAACACCCAAATGACCCTGATCAAAAGTTTACATACCCTGGTGATTTTAGTCTTATAACATGCACAGGAGTTGACACAAATGGGTTTGACTGGCTACTAAAGGTAACATCCTCACCTGTAACCTGTTTTCTTGTAATCGGTGTGTGCATAAAAGCTGGGTGAGTTTCTGGGATCCAGACAGACTCTTGCATCTTTCATCCAGCCACTGACATTTCTGGATTGTGAGTCATGGGGAAAGCAAAAGAATTGTCAATGGATCTATGGGAAAAGGTAGTTGAACTATATAAAACAGGAAAGGTATACAAAAAGATTTCCAAGAAATTGATAATGCCAATCAGCAGTGTTCAAACTGTGATTAACAAATGGAAAATCAGGGGCTCTGTAAAAACAAAAACCATGCTCATGTAGATCAACAAAAATTTTGTCCACAGCTGCCAGGAAAATTGTTTGGGATGCAATGAAAAACCCACAAATAACATCAGTTGATATACTGGACTTTCTTAAAACTATTTCAAAATCCACAATAAGGAGGCACTTGTAGAAAAATGAGCTGCATGGTCCAGTCGCCAGAAGAAATCCATTACTGTGCAAATGCCACAAAGTATCTCACCTACAGTACACAAAACAGCACAGAGACAAGCCTCAAAACTTCTGGAACAAGGTAATTTGGAGTGATGAGACCAAAATGAGACCAGAACTTTTTGGCCACAAGCATAAACGCTACATTTGGAGAGAGGTCAACAAGGGCTTTGATGAAAGGAACACCATTCCTACTGTAACACACAGAAGTGGATCGCTGATGTTTTGGTGATGTGTGAGCTACACAGGCACAGGATACTTGGAAAGTTGATCTTTCTATCTTGCTAGCGCCATGGCAACGATCAGGCCACCTGCAATGATGTTGAAGGGTGCCGAACAGAGGGCAGAGGCCAGAATCAGCTGACACCCGGTGGCAATCGCACGCAAAATTGCCATGACTTGTCCATACATCCAAGGTTGGTAAGTACCTATCGACCTGGACTTATGGATACCTCTAAGGTTGTAAATGGCTTAAAGCATGACACGACAACAAGAGACAAAAAGCGCAGCGTCAAAAGCACAATAAAAATACATTTAAAAAATGCACAAAAAAGCGCAATGAAAAATGCAAGTAACCTAATTTAAATAATAAGTGCAGAAATTCTGCAGCATCCAAAACTCATCGTGGGAACATAGCCTAATAGTCTTCTGATCTAGTCATCAAAGTAGAAAATTCTAAGGGCCAAAAAATGTGTTCATCAGACTATAGTTCAACTCAATGGGTAGCAACAAGTCGCTGGAGAACTCTCCATATCAAAAGAAATTAACCATTTAGTCTAGGTACTCCCCTGAGTATTGTTTTTTTTGTTTTGTTAATTGACATACAGTTGAAAGCTATAGGACTTGCAATTTAGTGCTAATTTTTATGTTTTTTTTACTAAGGGGTTGTGGCTCACAGGACCATACTTAAGGACCATAAAAACTAGCACAAACTAATAAGGCCCTTGTATCTGGAACCATATATTAGATTAAAAAAAAAACAAAACAGAATACTCAAACAGAAAAACAATAAAAACAGAATACTCAAAACAGAAAAACAATAAGAACATAAACTGGCAATTTTGATGTGGTGATGGGTTTTCAATAAATTTTGTTACATATTGTGTTCATATTTTATGTATACTTGTGCATTTTACTTGTATAGTATATTTTATATTAGCTGATTCTTGTCTGCTTTTTCCATCAGTTAAGTGCAAAAATACTGCACAAAGACTCTCTGCATTCCTTTTCCTCTAGTGTCGCTTTTGTGCTGTTAAATGTATATGAGATCTATGGTCACCTTAGGCTACATATAAGAATGCTATATTTTATAGTTCTAATAAAGCTAGAAGCCACAATAGCTGTGCTTTATGGTGTATGAATGGAAGATAAAAAGTTTTAAAAGCAATGGATATTTAGACAGCATGATATTTAGGCACAAATACATACTGTAAGTCTGTATGAAACAGAACAATGGAAAAGTTATGAACTATAACCAATTATATAGATTGACTCACTGGCCATACATTTTTCCACTTTTTTAGAGAACATAGTTATTAAACTTTTCTTGAAGAGTAGTTTGAAAAATAACTTTGTACTTGGACCAAAAATATCGCTATACAATAAACAATAACCACGTTTGCTACGAAAGATGCTGTGCTTTAAAGCCCTTCATTCTATAACTTTAGTTCTCATGCACATGGAACCTGAATAATGAACATGAAATCCCTACAACTCCAAAGTGCAAAGTAAATGAATCCATTTATCAATCAGAAGGCTGCAGAGGTACCATACAGGTGTGGATGCCATATTATGACTCAGATAGCTACCCCCACACAAAAAAAAAAGAAAACATATTTAAGAATTTATAAGGTAGTGTTGTGTCCGAGCCAAGAGCAAAAACATCTACTTTATTGATAGAGCATCTAAATGATTATCTATTAAACATGTGATTCGAAATGAACACAGATTTAATTCCAATTCTCTATTTAATATAATAATCTAATTGCTCTTCTAACATACTTTAAAAATTTCCTACCATTGCCTCTCTGCCCTTTCTATTCTCTCTGTTTTTTTTTTGGTTTTTACCAACTTCCTGTTTGATAACATTTGGTCTCAAAATCCCAAGGGCATGCTGTGATACACAATTAAGATGTCATCCAGGGGGGAGAGGTCACTGCTGCAGTCTCTGTCCCCACTCTGAAACGAAGCGTCATGAGTGGTGTATATTTCAGGGGCTGGGCTAGTCCCTGCTCCACTGAGCATGCATTGCTTGTTATTTCCGACGTATGCTCAGTAGGATTTAGTCATTGTGAAATATTCTTTTTGATTCCCAGTGACAGTGTGCTCTGTCGCCATCTCTGATGAGAAATTACAAGCTGAAAAGAGAGCGCACAGTCGGAGCACATTTGGAGGAGAGAAAACAACAAGTAGAAAAAGTAGACACCATTCCTCCCCAGAAAGTAATGTTGGTTTCCGGGGCAGGGTTAGTCTTTTCCTGCTCGCTGGGTTATCTCCTTACAATGCACACTGACAGTACACTTTTTTGCCAGCTCATCACTTCTTATCAAAGCTGACGAGGAAGATCACTGTCACTATGCATTAAAAAGAATATTGCAGACAAGATTCTACTGAGCATATGTTGGAATTGACAACCGACACATATGTGTCACGGTGACCCGTCCTGTGTGACACGACCCGCAGGCCGGTAACTAAGACAACAAGACATGGCACGTGTAACTGTCCTGTGTGACACGACCCGCAGGCCGGTAACTAAAACAACAATACACGGGGGAAGGGGAAACAGTTACAACGGTGGGCCCTGCGATAGGGAACGGGGGACGTGGAGACCTCCTGCACTCCCCTGAGTCAGTGTCCCTCACACTCCTAACGTTCCCTATACAGGCTCCTCACCTGTTGCCGAGCCAGAACCTGTCACCCTAGCACACCCTACACCTATCCCTTGCTAGGGAGCTGGGTGGTGCAGGCACTGGCCCCACCGCTGTACTAATACACACCAGGGAAAAATACAAACAGGGAAACACCACTTAGCTTTGCTCTGTTGCTATTGCTCCCAGCAACAGCAAAGTTCAGCTTCACCCCTGAAGCTTGACACCTGAGTTCAGCTTCCACCTGAAGCTATACACCAGAGCTCCTCTGAGCTGCCAGGAACTCTTCTCTGTAGTTCCTTTCTTCACCAGACTTGGTTGGAAATGAGCAATATCACCAACACCTGCTCATAGACCATGTGACCCTATATAGGAATGGTCAAATGATCAGGGGCCAAAAGCTGCTATAACCCCACTGACCACCGGGGGCAAAAGGCAAAGCAAAGAAAACATCAAGTGCAATGACCCTAACGGCCACGGGGGGCAAAACTAGAACTGAAACCACCACAGTGCAATGACACTAATGGCCACCGGGGGCAAAACTATCATTAAGCACACAGCTTAAGGAAAAAAGGTTACTTATTCAAAAACCTGTCATATCCAACCTGGATCATGACAGTACTCTCCCTCAATGAGGGGCCTCTGGACCCTCAAGACCGCTCCTCATCAGGGAGCCACCTACAGAGGGGACGCCCAGATCCAGAGTTCACCTCTGCAACTACCTGTACCTCAGGTTAATGACAAATGGGCACCGCTGGTATTGTCAATGTATGTTCTGGCGGCATTGCACATCCCCAGAGCACCATCCTGGGGAGTGAGTTGTGTATGAGCATGTTTGGAGGTAAACCAAGCTAACAAGACTCCGCACACACTTCCACTGGATGTTATTTGGTGGACACCCATACACGCTCGTTCACAGACTGGTCCAGACCAGAACGTTTATTGCCACTCATTACTTTGTCAAATACTGTGAACTTTTACTGGACCACACTCACATCCCTGCTATTCACCAAGGGAAACACCACCCTCCAACCCCTCCTACTACAAGGCCTGCGCCTCTCTGGGTTGGCTAATGGCGAGGGTGAGACTTGCCCCTACTCCCTGGCAGCACCCCTGCAGCCACAACTGGAGGAGAAGGGGACGGGGATATGGAGGAAATATACACTCCCTGGTCGCCTTCCTCCACACGACCAGGAGGGGGCGGCTTCTTCGGTGGTATGGAAGGTTTGGCATGAGCCCCGCAGACTATAACACAAATCCGCCCACCACAGGGAAGTACCACTTCACCTCAGGGAATAACAGGCAGCACCATGGGGACACCCACTCCTCCCATCTGCCTGGGTGCGTCCGCGTGCATGAGCAAGTCCCGCTCACCAGCAGGGACTCTGGGGGCTTTGCCAGAGCCGCAATTTGATTTTCTGGTTGAGCCAGAGGGAAGGCCCCAGACCCTGATAACTGCTGCTGGAACTGCTTCAACACACCATGCAGCTCCTCACTCACCTCAGTGAGGCCCAGCAGCAATTACTCACCGGCCTGAACTTGGCCAAAGGCCTACCAGAAAAAAAAAAAAGTAAGGTTGGTGATAATGTCATGGTCACATGTGACTGGACACACCGCCTCCAGCAGCGCAAATTTATATGACACGCGTGACCCTGAATACACCGCCTCCAGCAGTGTGAATTTAAATAATAGAATGTGCAGCCGGATACACCGCCTCCAGCAGGCGAATTTCAGTAGTACACGTATGTCTGGATACACCGCCTCCAGCAGGGCGAATTTCAGAATAAAGGGGAAAACCAGGAAAGCAATTACAATGGTGGCCCTGCGATAGGGAACGGGGATGTGGAGACCTCCTGCACCCCCCTGAGTCAGTGTCTCTACACTCCTAACAATCCCTAGGCCGGTTCCGCACTGGGCGCCGATCAGGATACCTGAAATCCCTAGCTCACCCTGAACCAATCCCTTACTAGTGAAGTGGATGGTGCAGAAACTAATCCCACCACTGCACTAAAACACACATTGAGGAAAGTGACAAACAGGGAAACACCATTTAGCTTTGCTCTGTTGCTAATGCTCCCAGCAACAGAGTCCGACACCTGAGTGCATCTTTTCTACCAACCAGATCAACACCTGAGTGCAGCTTTCCAGCAACAGAGTCTCGCATCTGAGTGAAGCCTTACAGCAACAGAGTCCAGCATCCGAGTGCAGCTTTCCAGCAACAGAGTCCAGCGTCTGCGTGCAGCTCTCTTCCAGCAACAGTGTCCAGCAACTGAGTGCAGCTTTCACCATAGTTGCCACTCCACCAAGCTTTGCAAGAACTCCTCGCTGACACAATAGCTGCCACTCCAGGATTCTGACTGAGCTGCCCGGGACTCTTCTCAAGTTCCTTCCTTCACCAAGGATGGTTGGAAAAGACCAATATCACCACCAGTGAGTGAAACCACCTGCTACACCTTTATAGGCAGGACCCAAGGAATCACACCTGCTTCATTATCATGTGTAATAACACTCACCACCACCGGGGGCAAACTAGAAAAAAAGACACCACTGTGCAATGACCCTAATGGCCACCGGGGGCAAAACTATCATTAAGCACACAGCTTAAGGGAAAAAAAAGGTTACTTATTCAAAAACCTGTCGTATCCATTCCTGGATCATGACAATATGCAATAGAGCAGGGACTAGCCTAGCCCCTGAAATGGTCACCACTGTTGATTCTTCATTTCAAGATGGTGACAGATACTGCTGTTGTAAGTGCAGCCTCTTACCCATGATGGCGTTTCATTTGAGTATCCCAACATTCACAGGAGATTCTCAAAAGAATTGTCTTCAAACAGGAAGTTGGTAAAAAAACATAGAGTAGTGGGGGAACAATAGGGACTTTTAGTACATTAGAAACACAATTAGATTTTACAATAAATAGACGTTTAGGATTAAATCAGTGTTATTTTTGGACCACCCTTTTAAGAAGGGTACAATGAAGAAGTTGTTTTTTTAGCCAGAATTTATCTTTAATTAGTGACTTTGTTACATGGCAAAAAACCTTCCTGTTTATCCATGTAAGCATTGTATCTATGACATCAATGTAAAATAAAGTGTATAAAAATAAATATCTCAGGATAGAGCTTCAACTAGTCTAAAGATAAACCACACATTTAGAATTTGCCTCTTTTTTTAAAGACTATATTGTCAAACAGGAAACGAAACGTGCATTACTAAAAACAAACAATTTAACAAGCGACGAAGCAAAAGGAAAAAAGTCCTGATCCATATTCATATTCTAATTTACACAGAAAATGAATTACAGTAGTTACAATGAAGAGTAAATAAGAATACTAATGGTGCTCATACTTACAAAAATTAGATGCTTTGTGTCATCGAACATGTTTATTTCATATCTCTATCAATGATTAAGTCATAACATATCCGGCAGTTCATACTCCAGATTCTGACCCAGTACAATCTTGGAAGAGCCTTGCTTTGATATCTCATGTATCAACTTGATGGATTGCAATCTGCCCAATGAGGATTTTTTATTTGTGGACTGTATTTGCCACTGTATGACTTATTCGATGAATATGCCATGGGATTTTAAAAAGTGTAGTCACCTGATGACAGAAACCATACCATGCTGTAGAGGGCTTCTAAATTTATTGTACAGCTGACAATGTACGTGTATGGATGCCGTTTATGTTGTACAGTCTTGAGAGGGGCAGAGTTTGGCAATATGTAGACTGAGATCCACTGCCGAATCTGCTTATTTTGCTTTTACCACAATTAAATGTAATAAATAAAACAAAACAATAGCCTTGGATAACCACCTTCATTGTTACGGCCTCCATTCGCATCGACAGGTTTGACTGACAGTGTAATGTGTATGCAGGCTCCAAACTCTTGACTCGACAGATGATTTCAGAGATATAAGGACCCGGCATGTCTTATTTAATTTTGTTCTCTAAGGGCCCTGTCACACGATATCAACTTGTCAGGATCGCTGGTGAGTCGCTACATCATCGCTGGTGAGCTGTCAGACAGCTTCACCAGCGATCAGCACCAGCGACGCCGAGCGCGCGACGTCGCTGTGTACGTTAGTGACCAGCGCGTTGATGCAGGGAGCTGGTAACTAAGGTACACATCGGGTTTCTAAGGGGCGTGTGTCACTTAGAAACCCAATGTTTACCTTGGTTACCAGCTCCCTGCATCAGCGCGCTGGTAACTAAGGTACACATCGGGTTTCTAAGCACCGCCCGATGCTTAGAAACTCTGCGTTTACGTTAGTTACCAGCACGCTGATCGCTGGTCTCCCGCCTGTCACATGCAGCGATGCGTGCTGGCCAGCGGGAGACCAGCGATCAAAAAATGTCCTGGCTATTCCAGGACGATCAGCGATAAACGGCAGGAGGGCCGGTCGCTGGTCAGTGTCACACACAGCGATCTCGCTGGTGAGATCGCTGTTGCGTCACAAAAGTTGTGACTCAGCTATGTGTGATGGGGGCTTAAGGCCACATGCACACGGTGAGGCTCTGCCTACTTCTACACTTCCTCCATTTAGGTCCGCCTACTTCTGCATGTGTCCTGTGTACCTATCTTTAACATTGGGTACCCAGGACATGTGGATGTATGCAGATGTATGTGGATGTGTCGTTTTGGCGTGCCCGCCGACCACACGGGAACGTAACAAGTAAAATATAAATTGCTCTTTTATTCTATAAACTACTGACAACATGTCTTCGAATTTCCAAACACTGAATTTTGTATTTATTTTCATAAAATGTGAAATGGTCAAAATAACAAAAAAGCAGTGCTTGCAGACCTCAAATAATGCTAAGAAAACAAGTTCATAATCATTTAGAAACAACAATACTAATGTTTTAACTCAGGAAGAGTTCAGAAGTCAATATTTTGTGGTATACCCATGTTTTGTAATCAGAGCTTTCATGCGTTGTGGCATGCTTTCCACCAGTCTTTCACACTGCTTTTGGGTAACCTTATGCCACTCCTGGTACAAAAATTTAAGCAGTTCTTAGTTTGATGGTTTGTGACTATCCATCTTCCTCTTGACCTAGCTGTGTGGCATGGCGCATTGTCCTGCTGGAAAAACCAGTCCTCAGAGTAGGAGAACATTGCCTGAGCAGAAGGAATCAACTGTTTTCCAGGATAACCTTGCATGCAGCTTGATTCATACATCCTTCACAAAGATTAACCTGCCCAATTCCAGCCTTGCAGAAGCATCCCCAGATCATCATCGATCCGCCACCAAATTTCACAGTGGGTCCAAGATACTTTGGCTTGTACGCCTCTCCAGGTCTCGGTCTAACCATAACACGACCAGGCAAAACTGAAAATTAGACTCATCAGAGAAGATTACCTTACTTCAGTCCTCTATGCCAGAGCTGTTTATAGATAGATAGACAGATAGATAGATAGATAACTAGATAGATGTCAGTGGCACATACATACAGCTCTGGCAAAAATTAAGAGACCACTACATCAAAACCTGAACCCCATTGAAAACCTCTGGAATGTAATCAAGAGAATGATAGATAGTCACAAGCCATCAAACAAAGAAGAAATGCTTAAATTTTTGTGACAGAAGCAGTGTGAAAGGCTGGCAAGCATGCCAAGACGCATGAAAGCTGTTTTTAAAAATCATGGTTATTCCATAAAATATTGATTTCAGAACTCTTCCTGAGTTAAAACATTAGTATTGTTGTTTCTAAATGATTATTGTCATGTCCGCCATGTCTGTCATGTCTGCCTTGTCTGTTTTGCCTCGTGACCACTGGAGCGGTGTGCACGCGCATCTCATGTCTGCTATCCTGCATGTTCCCTAGAGCAGTGTGCACACTCACCTCATGACTGATGAGCTGCAAGATGCCTGCGTTTCTGCTTTGCCTTCTGTGATCGCCTCGTCATGTCTAGAGCCCCTGGTCATGTGTCCTTCCTATGCTCCAGCATAGGCTGGTTCTGCAATCGTCTCTGCTTGTCTGAAACCCTGATCATGTGACCTTTCCTAGGATCCTGCACTGTCCGGTTCTGCAATCATCTCTGCATGTCTGAAACCCTGATCATGTGACGTTTCCTAGGATCCTGCATTGTCCGGTTCTGCAATCGTCTATGCATGTCTGAAACCCTGATCATGTGACCGCACTCTGTGATCCTAGAGGACTGAACTGGAAGTTCTTCCCTGAGCCTGATCCGGAAGTGGTGGTGCTATGACCTATATTAGACCGCCCCTTCCTATGCTCAGGGCCCAAGTATTGTGTTGCTTCCCTGCATGGCTGCTTGGTCTGCTGGGTCCCTCCCTCTATTCTGTGCCCTTGCACTCTGCTCTGTCGTGCGTCTCTGCACACGCTCCGTGCTCGTATTCCTCTCTTGTCTCGTGTCTTGTCTGGTGTTTGTCCTTCGTGCAATGTTTTGTCTCTGCTCTGCTTTGTCTTGTAGTCGTTCTTTGTTCTGATCCTGTTCTGTGTTTCTGTCTGTCTCCGTGCCTGGTTTCCTGTCTTGCCTTGCTTTGCCGCTTCGTGTATTCTGTTCTTGTCCCTGACGTGTCTGTCTACACGTGCAGGTCTCCGTTCTGTAACCTGTCCCTGGCGTGTCTTTACACGTGCAGGTCACCGCTCTGTACCCTGTCCCTGACGTGCCTCTCTACACGTGCAGGCCTCGCTCTGTACCCTGTCTAGTCCCAAGGTTCTCCCTTGGCCCAGCTCTGAGCTTCAGCCCACGCTCCGCTGCTAGACTCTGTCCCTGTCCCTGAAGTGTCTGTCTACGCGTGCAGGCCTCCGTTCTGTGCTCTGTCCCTGGCATGCCCCTTGGTACGCGCAGGCCTCGCCTTGTACCTTGCCCCTGGCATGTCCTTTGCATGCGCAGTGTCCAGTCTACTACTCTATGCCTTGTCTCTGTTTCGTGCGCCCTTGCACTTTTCGTACTAGGCTTTGCCGTGCTGTCTGCATGCGTCTCTGTCCTGTATCTTTGCCTAGCCCTGCCTTGTGGCTCCGTGCACGTGCCTGGTCGCCTGTGCCTGCCTGGTGTGCCTGAGCCGTGCCGCCTCTAGCCGAGCTCGCCTGTGTGCCTCAGCCGTGCCCGCTGTCCAGTACTATAGTGGTTCCCGGCTGCGTGGCCGCAGCGGTGCCGCCTCTAGTCGTGTCCGCCTGCATATGCCATCGTCGTTACCACCTGCCGGTGCCCCCAACTGTGGTCTCCGTGCTCCCTTGCACGCATGCTGGTTCTCGCACTGTGCCTTTTCGTGCTACTCTTGCACAAAGCCTTTTGCCTCTTTTGCTCTGCTCTGAACCCTAGTTTGCCTGCCGGATTCCGTAACCTGCCGACCGCTGCCAGAGGTCCGGACCTAGATGACTGTGGCCTCATGTCCGGAGCTGATGTCTGTAGCCTGATTCCTGGACCCTGTTGGTCGATGCCAGCACCCCGGATTCCGATGCCATTGAACCCGTCCCTGGCGTGCCCTCGCATGCGCAGGCCACCGTCCTTGTGCTCCTCCCTGGTGTGCCCTCGCACGCGCAGGCCTCCGTCCTTCTACCAGTCCCTGGCATGCCCCTCGGCATGCGCAGGTCTCCGTTCTGTGAATCTGATCTTGGCGTGTCTCCTAGAACGCACCCTATTTTGTCTCCTAGTGTGTCTGCCGGATTCCTGAAGCCAGCTGACTACTGCTGGAGGTCTGGAGCCAGATGTCTACACTCTGATGCCTGAACCCTGTCAGCCCTTGCCAGCCTTCCAGAGTCCGATTCCTCGCACCCTGTCTTGGACTTTGGCGTGCCCTGGCACGCACCTTGTTATATGGATTCTGTGTGTTCACGTTTGGCACCTGTTACACCCTGAAGAGTTACTGATGCCTTGGACCTCGGCGTGCTCTTGCACGCATCTTGCTTTGTGTTCTTTGTGTGTTCACCTTTGCACCTGTTGTACCCTGAAGTGTTCCTGAATGAAGTTTACTTGAACTAATGCCTTGTCTCGTCTTGTCTTGCTTCCTGAGCCGGCCGTCTGGTCCAGCAGCCGTGGTGACTCACCCCCTTGGTCTTGCCCCTGACACTCCCTCTATAGGGGGTGGTTCCTCACTAGGTCAGATCGCCCTAGGTGGGTGGGTGCCACGGCCCAGAGGGTCCACTCATTCAAAGAAAAACGACTCAGCTTAAGCTGACGCTCGTCACAATTATGAACTTGTTTTCTTATCATTATTTGAGGTCTGAAAGCACTTTATTTTAATTTTGACCATTTTTCTTTGTCAGAAAAAAACCCCCAAAATTTATTGTTTGGAAATTCGGAGACATATTGTCAGAAGTTTATAGACTAAAAGAACAATTTACATTTTTCTCAAAAATTTACCTATAAAGAAAAAAATCAGACAAAACAGACAAATCAGACAAAATCAGACCATTTGAAAGTGGTCTCTTAATTTTTGCCAGAGCAGTATATATATTAGGCTACTTTCACACATCAGGTTTTCGGCGTCAGGCGCGATCCGGCGTCGTGCCGGAATGCCGGATCTGGCAAATGTTTTGTAAAACCTGACGTGCCGGATCCGGTTTTCTGCTGGATCCGTCTTGTTCTTGACAGACAAAACCGGATCCGTCTCATCTGGTTCATCCGTTTTTCTATCAGTTTTTCGACGGATTACGCCGGATCTGGTTTTTAAAATTGACCCTTGTGGCCTTCCGAACGGGATTGGCTACTGGAAAACTATATATAGCATGTTCCTACAGCCCTTTTTTGACAGGTTGTAGAGGAGAAAGTGCAGGTTGGAGAGAAGAGCAAGTTACTGGCGAAGATGGATGTTGTCATTGGAAATATTACCACTAGAAGTTCTGTGACGGTTTCAGTAATGAGGGACAATTTTGCACTATACTTTATGTCACCTCAAGGCAGAGTACACTGGCAGGATGACAGAGTGTGAAAGATTTGTGCCCTAACCAAACTTGTGTACCTTCTGGACCAACAGTATATACCTTTGCCAACCAAAGTTGGCTATCTTGTCATGGTCTTACTATTTTTAGCTTTAGGCCACAGGTGTGTTCCTTGGTTGTGTTTTATGCAAAGTATTTCACCTTTTAACAAAAGTTGTGTTCATTGTTAGGAAATCACCAACAATAAACACAACTTTTCAGGTGAAATACTTTGCTTCAAACACAACCAGGAACACAACTGTGGCAAAAAACTAAAATTTACCCACAGTTATATACCTGGTTTTGAACACCTTTTTACCTTTTAAATACCCTGTATTTAACCTTTTTTTCAAACATATTTCGCCGCAGAAAGAAATGACAGACAACCAGTGTAAACAATAATTTAACTTTTATTTAAAATATTGTTTTTTGTGTAAACTGTTTTTAAAGTTAAAAAAACTTTTTTAATAAAGGTTTGAAACCAACCAAATGGGCATTTTTATTACAAAAAAAACATTATAACTCGGTGTAGTGTGGGGTGGAAATACTGCTGGAGGGGCTGCGGGACACTTCGACAATGGGAGTGTGGAGAGAGGACTGGGATCGTGGTGGGGAAGGTACAGTTAGAGGTGATGGTGTGGAAAAAGCTACAGAATGGGTGGACATGTGGGAGGCAGAAGAGGTGGTGGGCGGTGGAGTGGAGGGTTGGGCAGGGACTGTAGGAGCAGATGATGTTGATGGAAAGTTGTATGGGGAAGGAGTTTGGTATGGGGAAGGAGTTTGGTACGGGAAGGGAGTTTGGTACGGGGCAGGTTGCTGGAAGTGGGGAGATGTCTGGTACTGGGGAGGTTGCTGGTACTGGGAAGGTTGCTGGTACTGGTGAGGTTGCTGGTATGTAATAGGAGGGGGAGGATGGAAAGTGGCTGGAGGGGGTGCAGATGTAATAGGAGGGGGAGGATGGAAAGTGGCTGGAGGGGGTGCAGATGTAATAGGAGGGGGAGGATGGAAAGTGGCTGGAGGGGGTGCAGATGTAATAGGAGAGGGAGGATGGAAAGTGGCTGGAGGGGGTGCAGGTGGAGGAACTACAGTGGTGGGAGGTGGAGGTTGGGATGTAACCTGCTGTAGAGCACCATGGCACGAATGCATTACATGCATCTGCTGGGTAGGAGATAGTGTTGCCATGCGCTCCACAACAGACCTGAAAAAGGTGTGGTTTGGCGAAGATCTTGCTTCTGAATGCATGGTTTGCAGAAGTGTCTTCACCTCCAGAATGCTGGAGTTGATCTGCTGAAAGCCTGCGGAGATTTGCTCTGACAAGACTTTTAGACAGTTCTGGAAAGATGCATTCAGATGCAAGAACTCTGGCGCATAACTCTTTTCCTGACCCCTCTGCCGCTGCCGCCCAGTACCCGCAGGTGTACTAGAGGTGGCAGGGGCAGAAGGGTGGGGTAAAGGGAAAGCGATCTCCTCACCAGCAGCTTCATGTAATGTAGGCGGCCACGATGCTCCTGTGCTGGTGGATGGGACAGATGGGTCGAATGTGTGGGAAGGCTGGGAAGGTGCAGATGTACCGGGGCGGTCGAAGTGTCCCTCGGTGCCGGTCTCCTCAGGGATCGCCTCAGAAGGGTCCAATCGTGCAGGCTCCCGAGTGCTGCTCACCGTGCTGTGGAATAAAGAGAAAAAAAAACAATTAAAATACTGACATGGTATGGCCCTGGCTGAAAAAAAAAAGTTACATCTAACATTTTTTTTCACATGTGGTGTGTAATATTTACCTTCTAGTGACCATTGTTTCCCGGAGGAACGACAGGGCTTGTGCGTACTTGTACTTGCTCCTGCGTCCTCCAGATCCACTCGGGGCCCGCATCTCTTTATTGAACTCCTTCTTGAAACGATCCCTCACAGACCGCCACCGATTCACAATTCTGTTCCCTGAAACGAGAAAGGAGTGGTTAGTATACAACATCAGTGTTTCACAAACTCCAGTCCTCATGGTCCCCAGGGGTCATGTTTTCAGGATTTCCATAGTAAATAGAAATCCTGAACACATGATCCGTGGGGACCACGAGGACTGGAGTTCGGGAAACACTGGTTTACATCAAGCAACCGGTACTATATATACTTACGCTCTTTAATCTGGGCCCGAACATCGAGGTCCTCCCAGCGGCCCACAAGGAGCGAACAGATTTCCTCCCAGAGTCGTCGGGTAACGATAAGGTCAGCGTGGCGGCGGTTAGCCATATTCCAGAGCGGCTCCCTTTCTCTGACGAGATCGATGAGGTGGTCCACATTGAGTCCTCCATCCTCACCGTCAGAGTCGGGAGCAGGCTGTGAAGGCTGTTAAAGAAAAAGACAAAAATAACATAATTAGCCTCCACAAAAGAAATGAAATAAAAAGTGCAAAAAAACAAAGCAAAAATATTTATACTTACACGCTGGTGACCGCCGCGTTGCTGTCGCCGACGACCCTGGGAGGCACTGCGAGGACCTCTTGGCCGAGCACCAGATTGGGAAGACTAGAGAAGAAAACAAAAAATGTTATGTCTTTGGATGTAGGCATTTGTTTGCTGTGTGTGGTCTGCAGAACATTGTTTTCTATGTGTTGTGTGTAGTGTGATGTTGTGTTTGATGCAAAAAACTTACCAATTGTGAGCCCACTCCAAGTGTCTGTCCACCCCTTCCTTCTTCTTCTGGGAGCTCCTCTTCATCTTGTGAATCCTGTTTTGAAATAAAAGGCAATGAATAGACATATATTACAGAGATGATGGATTTTGGAAATAAAAACTTACCGTCAAACGCTGACGATGCGAGGGAGGGCTCCCAGAAGATGATGTGCTGTCTTCCTGGTGGCCACACTCCATGCCTGTGGGTGGTGTTCCAGCTGCTGCCATTGCTGCTGCTGCTGCTGCTGCATCTATTGGGCGGCTGTTGAATAAAGAGAAACAAAGGGCCAATGAATATCTTGATATTCAATAGCCCTAGTTTGGAGGAATGGGGGATTTGATAATTACCGTCTCTCATCTGCTGCTGGCCTCCCCTCCTCAGCATGTTCCATTTGCTGCTCCATTTGGGGTGGTGGTGGTGCTGATGGTGCTGCAGTGGTCTCCTGCCTTCTCCTGCTGCGCTTGGTTGCTTTCTTGGGTGGCATGTTGGGTGTGGCTGTGGGTCCCACTGTCTTGCTTTTATATATGTCTTGTGGGCAGAGCTACTGAGCATGCTCAGACCAAAAAAACCGGATCCGGCCACCGGATCCGGCTTTCGCCGGATCAGGCGCATTGTGGCGCTCATAGGCTTTCATTGTGTGAAAAAGCCGGACGCGCCGGATCCGGCGTGTCCGGCTTTTTCGCCGGACACAAAAAACGTTACAGTAGCCGTTTTTTCCAGACGCCGGATCGCGACACATTGCCGGATCCGGCGAAAACCGGATGAAACGCATGCCCATCCGGCGCGATCCGGCGCAAATGCAAGTCAATGGGGGGGAAACCGGATCCGGCATTGCATTTCGCCGGATCCGGTTTCTGTCAAAAGCGCCGGATCGCGCCTGACGGCGAAAACCTGATGTGTGAAAGAGGCCTTACATAGACAGATGGAAGAAAAGCCGGCAATTCATCTGCCGTGTACTGTGAAATCACTGCAGGAACTGACAGGATAGAAGAGATGGATTACATAGAGTAAATACAAAATAGAATAGGTAGATATACAGATGTCTGTGACAAATACCATTAGTACAGTGTGCAGCTTACTGTACATGAATTTAATTAATAAAACATAATTTTTCGGAATAAAATGGCGTGATCTGCGGTGAAATCACGGAGTTCAACTGTAGTGAACTCAGTGACTTTTTCTCACTGTGCTGTACTTGCTGTGCCTTTATTTACAAAGCACATCTTATAGATGCCCCTCCATTACTAACCCGTTGGATTGATATCATCAAACGATACAAAGGTGACATCAACCCAACTAATATGAACCCCATTTGCCACTGCTACAGGGCAAGTGGGAAGAGCTGGTCAAAGAGCCAGAATTGGTGCATCTAATAGATGTACCTTTTCTGGGGGGCTGCAGACTGCTATTTTTAGGCTGGGGGTGCCAATATCCATGGCTCCTTACCAGCCTCAGAATACCAGCCCCCAGCTGTTTATTTTAGCAAGGCTGGTTGTCAAAAATGGGGGGGACCCCATGCCATTTTTTAAAATTATTTATTTAAATAATTTAAAAAAAAAAAAAAAACAGCGTGGGGACCCTCTGTTCTTGATAACCAGCCTTGCTGAGAGCTGAGGATTGCAGCCTGCAGCTGTCAGATTTGTCTGGCTGGTTGTTCAACATACAGGGGATCCCAATCCATTTTGTTTATTTATTTATAGCACAGGTGGCTATAAATATAACTCTCATCATTCTCCCCTGCTCATGCTGATTGCTGGCAGAACAGGGGAGAATGATGAGAGTGATATTCAGCACCCAGCGCCGGGGAACAGCGGTAATTGTACTACTTCTTCTCAGACTACGGTATGTGTGACACTGATAACCCTGTGTGTCATCCGTGTGCACGTGTGTGGAACTTTTTGCGGCCCATACTGCTGTTATAAAATGGACATGTCAGTGTATTTTGCCCCCGGACTTATGGTCCGTGGAAACACACTGACATGTGCACAGACCCATTCAGTTGAATGGGTATACGTGTGTAAGTGTCTCCGGTATGTGTGAAAACTGTCTCCACATATATCAGACACACTGATGTGTGAAAGAGGCCTAATACAGTTTTTTTTGTGCAGATTTCTGCCTCTAAGGCCACGCTCACACGTTAAGTATTTGGTGAGTTTTTTACTTCTGTATTTGTAAACCAGAATTAGGAGTAGAACAATCAGAGGAAAAGTATAATAGAAATATGTCACCAATTCTGCATTTTTTATCCACTCCTGGTATTGGCTTACAAATACTGCCGTAAAAAAATCATCAACTACTCAACGGGTGCACGTGGCCTAAAGAGTCGGACACCGCCAGAATAGAGGCCAAGCAGAGTCCAAAGTGACTCCATCTCCATCCTCATAATATTGAATGGCTTCTATCTGAGTACAGGATTGTGAAAATTACAATCTCCTCTGATTGCCAGTTACAGTTGTGAATTGACATTAATAGAAGCTCCATGGGTATTACCCTCTTCCCAGGCTATAAACATCAGCCCCCAGCTGTCGGCTTTCCCTCTGCTTGTTACGAAAATTCCACGGGCGCCCACACCATTTTTTTTTCCAGAAAAATAATATTTTATTAATTAAATGCATATACAGTAAGCTGCACACTGCACTAATTGTATTTGTCACAGACATCTGTATATCTACCTATTCTATTTTGTATTTACTGTATGTAATCTATCTCTTCTATCCTGTCGGCTGCTGTGATTTTACACTACATGGCTGCTGAATTGCTGCATTTTCATCGATCTATGTAATATATATACAAATATACTGTATATATATATGTGTGCGTCACTGACATCAATATATCTATGTATTCTATGTGTATTTATCTATTCTATGTGTATTTACTGTACGTAATTCATCTATTCTATGTTGTCGGCTCCTGCTGTGATTTTACACTACCCGGCTGCTGAATTGACGGATTTTCATCTATCTATGTAATATACAGTATATACAAATATATATGTGTGTGTCACTGACATCTATATATCTCCTGTATGTATTCTACTGTATGTGTATATATCTATTCTATTTTTTCTATTCTAACCTGCCACTCTGTGATTTTACTGTATGCGGCACATGAATTGCCGGCTTTTCAAAGGAACCTATGCCTAAAAATCGGACGGCACTCGCAAGGTCTTAGTGCTGTGCGATTTTTCCTCACACTCAAAGGTTTGCATTGGCGAGTCTCAGACTACAATCGGCGACAGTGCAGCCTGCTGTGATTTTACACGCATGCCGAATACAGTTGGGAAAATAAATGCTGATGTGAGCTTCCCCATAGATTAACATTTGGGCGAGTGCTATGCAATGTTTTCTCGCATAGCACTCAGCTGTATTCTATGGTAGTGTGACTCCGGCCTTACCCTCCACTCTGCATGACCCGGAAGAGGCTTTTCCATTGTAAGTTTTAAGAACACCAGACCGAGGACTGAGGCTCCTTTGCCTTGCATTGTAAAAGATACTTTGAGCTCACGTATATCATGAGCCGGTTAGTTGCAATTGCAATGAAATCACTGAAAAAAGGAGCAGAACGGCGCTGGACATTAGAGACAGCAGCGGTAGGTGAGTATATTAATACACTCATTACACTCACATATTACATGCACATATACACTTTTAATTTAAAAAATATAGATGGGAGAGATTTTTTAAAGAGAACCTGTCATCAGGATCTTATACCCCAAACTAATGGCACCTATATGAAGGAGCTTTAATGCTGATTAAATCCTTACCTTTCTTGTAGAAATCTGTTTTGCTTTGTTAGGCTGTGCATACATCACATTTTTTTCACGTTTGTTACTGCATAATTTTGTCAAAAAAGCTAAAGGGTTTCCTTATGCCAGCAAAGTGAATGAGAACCCTGATGTCTCATGCAAACGCTGCTTATTTTTTAACAGCAGATTTGGAGCGGATCAGCGTTTCTGCTGCATATTTCACCCATACTAATGAGTGGGGAAAATTCTGCAACAAAAATGCATGAAAGAAAACCATGTCTATTTTACGCTGCGTTTTTCATGCCCAATGATGCAGAAATTTCTGCACCAAACACATAGCGTGTGCACATAATCTTAGAGAAATCTACAGTTGAAATGATATACAAATGAGTTGTAATTCCAGTGGGTAGAATCTACACTTAGAACACGTAACACGTTCACACGTTCAGTATTTGGTCAGTATTTTCCATCTGTATTTGTAAGCCAAAACCAGGAGGTGACATGTTACTGTTATACTTTTCCTCTGATTGTTCTTCTCCTGGTTTTGGCTTACAAATACTGATGGAAAATACTGACCAAATACTGAACATACGAACGTGGCCTACAGTTCTTCTATTTCTCTACCTATTCCCAGCTGCCCGCTCTCTCTATCTGATAGGTAAGTTATGTTTCAGTGGCCTGTCAGTCAAACATGAGGCAGGAAACGGGCGGAGAATAGGGAGAGAGATAGGAGAACTGTAAGTGTAGAGTCTGCCCACTGCACTTACAACTTATTAGCATACAATTTCAACTGTGGATTTCACTAAAACAGCAAAATGGATTTCTATAAGAAAGGTAACGATTTATTCAGAATTAAGCGCCTTTACATAATTGTCATTAGTTTGGGGTATAAAATCCTGATGACTGATCGTTGATTTTAAGGTCAAAATTGCTCCCATCACTAAGGAGTTAAAGCAAAAGGGTAAATAGCTGAGCAGTTATTACTTGCTGTATATTTATCAGCATATCTACACATGTTTTTAGAGCTAAAGTAATGCGTAAATGTATGTGAGCCTGGAGCTGCATTACAGGCTTTCTTTTCAGTTCATGTGGTAACACATTTCTGAACACTCCTCTGATATGATCATCTGCAGCATATGTATTGCAGGTTTAGGCATTTAGCATACATGGCTCCTCATGTAATAGGCCTAAGCACAACAGCCTATATCACTTTTATTTTCCACACTTTCTTTTCTCTCCCTCCATCGCCATTTTACGCTCTGTACCCACAAATAATATAGCCAAACACTTTACAAATATATTGTTACCAACCAACAGTCCTATGTGTATGACAGCAGCCAAATTGCTCCTCAAGGTCGCCTTCTGTTGGGGGAAACAAGGTTCAGTCATGTGAAACTGAGTGGTAACATGCATATCGCATACTTACAGTCACATGACCGCTCAATCTCGGTGCCAGCATCAGAGAATCCTCACCTCACAGAGAATGCTGTGAGGATTCACAAGAAGTCTGCAGTCACAAACAACTTAGTTACAGTGTTTGCGGGGAGTCTAAGGCGAGGTTCACATAGCGTTAATGCATGATAACACAGGCCCCACTCTCATACATAAAAAAAAAAAAGGACACCGGACACCGAGTTCTAAGTTTGGCATAAAATGGCCGTGGCGTTTATTTTGAGTTTCTCAACAACCAATTTTATTTCATCATAACCATTAAAAACCATTAAATATCTCCATCACTGAATAAAATTATTACTCTCATGACCCAATCCTCCCTAAAACAGGGAGATTATCTCACAAATAAATGACACGACAATACAGTGAAATACTTTTAACAGGGCGGGAGGGAGGGATCTTGAAATCTTCTTGAGGTAAACTGAGGTAACTGTCTCAAACAGCTGATCATATAACAAGTTCTTCCTGCTCATACTCTGTCAGCCAATCAAAACAGGTTCAAAAAAAGAGCGGGAAGCCAAATCTGCCTGACAACAGGGAACCTGCTCATGAAATATCATAGCTTACTGAAACATTAACTCTTTGTAAACCAGAGCTTAACAAATCAACTGAATACCATCAAATTAATTGTTATGGGAGCCGCGTTATCATGCGACCCCCCTTGTATTCACTAAGGGGAGGGCGTTCAGTCTGTTCAATGCATAGCATTAACTGACTACATTAACGCTACTCCCTAACGCGATCCTGTTATGCGATTGTGCTAGCGCAGATGCTCCATTATTGCATAATATAGTGTGCCTTTTGTGCATGTATAGTTAGGGTAAGTTAGTCCTTTTGAGGACATTAGAGGATATAGTTTACAAAGTTATAGGTAAGTGTAGTTCTGTTGCAGGCCACTAGATGGGGGGCATCCTAGTGGGCCTTATAGGTATATCGGATAGGATGTTCATAGAGGTTTAATTGTAGGAGGGGCTGCCAGATAGAAAGTGGGGGACCTTGTAGGAAGTTAGGTGAGACGGGGCCAGAGTGCCCTAGTGATCACATGGGCTATAGGCCCAGACAGCTTGGAAGCCACGCAATGTTCAAGCGCTGCAGCCCACATTACCCATGGCGACTGAGTGTCACAGCGGTGGCCCAGTACAGAAACGGAAAGATGTGGCGACTTATCGCCTGGGCCGATGCTTTTAGGGCAGGAGCCGGCTGGACAGCTGAGGTTAAGGAGGTTGGAGCTTCGATGAGTTCGGTACAGACGGGCCGGATGCTTTACCAGAGGCAACCAAACCTGTTGACTGATGATTTCGAGTCTGGGGCAAAACAGGCAGAAGGAATTGTCATCACGGCGAGGTTAGGCCAGGAAGGAACTGGGGAGCAGTCTAGGGTGGTTCGGTCCAGGCGTGTACTGCACAGAAGCGACAGCCAGAAGGGGAAAGATGAGGAAACAAGTAAATGTCACAGTGTACCAGCTGTGGATGTAACATGTGAAGTACTTAGTAAAGAGAGTGTTAAAGTTAACTTGGATTATGTCTCCATTGATGGGGGTCGCCTGAAAGAGGGTCCGTTGTGGCCTGGTAAGTGCCCAGAGGAAGCTGAATCTGGAGATGCAGGTATGCCAGAGAGAAGAGTACAGTTTTCTGTAGGGGAAGGACTGGACTTCGATATTGCGGTTATTCGGGTCACGACTACAGTCCTGTCCCTCCCTTACATTTGGCGCAGTCGGCAGGGTGCAACTACCTCGCAATACAGAGACACCCACAGAAAGAAATGATGACAAAGATGCGTGTATGACTGCTGTGCCCCTGGAAGATGACTGGGAGAAAGTGCCGGCAGCTGTAATTATTGAAGAAGAAATTGTGCAAGAAACATTGGATTTGCCTAACACCAACTTTGTGAAAACACCGGACTTGACTACTGTATTGAACTTGACTGACTGGAAAAGAAAAACTGACACTGTTACTACGACCAAGATGGCGGCATTAGAAATGGTGGGAGATGGTAAACAACGAGAACTGCGTCCTTCGTGGGCATTTCCGTCACCTTTTGGCGCCAAGACCTGTCTGTCAGCATGCTCTGATCTGCCTCTGATGGGTGCAGATGAAGAGAAGAAGGCCTCGCCCCCTGCCAACGACCAACAATGGAGGGAAGGAGCAATTGGAGGTGGTCCCACCTGGTAATGGGTGGGGCTCAGAAGAAAACTCCGGAAGGAGCTGTGCAGCGCCATCTTGTACCCTTGAACCAACCACGATGCAGCACTCGTGTACCCATAGCTGCTAACGCGTGGGCCGCATTGAGTGGTGGTGGAGGCAAGAAAGAGCAAGAGCCCAGCCTCCTGCAGTCAGCGAGGAGCCAGCGGAGACCCCCAGCTGTTCATCTGTAGAGCTGCCTTGACCACGGAGTGTCCAGCTGGCGGAGTTAACATATGTCTGGAGGCGGGATACTGGATGTGCAGAACCAGTGGTGCAGTGTCTGGACCAAGGATCAGGTGAACCGGAGTCCCCCTGGTAGCTCAGCGAGGACCGGAACTGACAGCTGCCCAGAAGGAACCGTGGCCGGAAGTTACGTACGAACCGATACGCCAGTCAACCGCAACACGCGCGGGCGTTCCCACGGAAGGAACTAGTGTTCTGGGAGCCATGTCTGTCTCAGCCCCTTCGGAACGGGTGAGTGCGCTCTTGTCACTGACCCCGGAAGGGAGGCCCTCCCTGCACAGTTCTGTCCCCGAGGCCATCGTCCGCCCTTGCATACCCATGGGGGAGCCAGCCCAGCCACCCCAGCCGTCAGAGGTCCAATGAGTTTCCCACTCAGCCGCAGATCTGGGAGACACACATTCCCACCTGGTTGCAGAGGGTCCCTTCCCCATGCCCAGGTAGGCCGCCTGGGTTGAAGGGATGATCCTCAACAAGAGAGAGCGGAAGCGGGAGGTTTGGAGAGGACTGCGGCAGCCTGGTGGGGGCGCTCTGGTTGGACGACGCACCAGCGGCTGGTTGGTGTATACCGACACTGACGGGGGGCTATTGCTTCATTCGGGAGGAAGGAACAGATGTCAAGGTGTATGTCAATGTAGCATCTGTCAAATTCGGGCGGTTGCTAAACAAGGGAGACCGGGTCACCTTCTTTAAGGAAAACTGTCCTCGCGGGTATTACTCGGTAGCGGTTAACCACTATGACGAAGACGACATGGGCCTCTTCCCGGAGTTATTGCAGGCCCCACCATCAGCAGACACCCGGAGACCTGATGGTGCTACAATGGCACCATCCACATCGTCTGCGGCTGCAGAGATGACACTTGAGAGAACGACACACGGTGCGTGCCGTTGAAGTTTGCAAATTGTCATGGGTTATGCCTGTTGCATTTTGTTTGGAACACTGGGACTGTTTCACATCCCTGTGGTCACTGTAGCCCCTAGAAGAAGTTTTCCCCTGCTTATGATGAGCGGAAGTGGTTCGGCCTTTGGCGACACTGAAGATATGCGTTGTCCACGGTATGGGATTATGGGCTAGAGGACTGTGAGCTAGGCAGAATATATGGAGCCTATGGACTCTTTTTGTTGCACTTGTTGCGCCCATCCTGCTGGAAACAGGAGAGACTGTCTCCTTATCCGGAGACCTCTGGAAAGTCTGTACTCCCCTCAAGGGAAGGGGGAGCACCTCTCCTAAGACTGCTTCCTCACTTGTGGAAGGTGTTGATAAGATCACTAAATCCTGGAGAACTGGGAACCAGGACTGTTGCCTGTGCATCACGAACTGCGGTGAGTACCGGATGCATCTTATATTAAGCCAAATGACTTGAGTTTTTTATGGTTAAAAAAAGTTTTATTGTTATTGGTTTTTGCATCGTTCCTTGGTCGAGGACAACCAAGTTCAAGGAAAGAAGGAGTGTGTCATGCTTACCGCGGCTCCCGTGCCCGCCGCCTCCTTCGTGTCCGTGGCTCCTGCCGCTGCTCCCGCGCTGGCCACGGACTCCAGGCGCGTCCGCCGCACCCCGGGCACTCCCGCGGCAGGTGCGCGTCCTCCGGCTTTCCTGCGCCCGACTTCGCGGCCTGTCCGCCGCTCCCGGTGCGCTCTGTGACAGGCGCACACGCGCCCGCTCTCCTGCGTCCTGCCCCGTGGTCAGCTCCTCTGACCAGCCCAGGACGCATGCGCCTCTCACCCCAGACCTCAGCACAGTCTGGCTCAGCCCCTCTCTCCGCCTCCATGACCCTGGAGGTCTGACCTGGAAGTCCTGCCCCTATAAAAGGGAGCTGCTCTTTCAGACCCGTGCCTGATTATCTATTGTGTCCCACGACAGATTCTCGGGTCCTCCGGCTCCTGCGTTTGCT
Source organism: Dendrobates tinctorius (assembly GCF_039654945.1). Taxonomy (NCBI): domain Eukaryota; kingdom Metazoa; phylum Chordata; class Amphibia; order Anura; family Dendrobatidae; genus Dendrobates; species Dendrobates tinctorius. The sequence goes on along the minus strand of NW_027361679.1, from coordinate 42,601,058 downwards.
CTCGCTAACTCCCAGCCTTGTGCCCTTCCCGCCTTGTGTGCTCCACTGACCTCTCTCCATCTTGTATTCCCTTCCAGAGTCCGTCATTCCTGTCCGTTCCTGCCATCTCCCGTGTGTGCCTTCCTGGTCCGCTCCTGCCGTCTCCTGTTCCTCCTGCCTGCTCTCTGTTCAGTCCTGCAGCCGTCTCCCCTGTGCTCGCCAGCCTGCCGGCCAGCTCCGTGTTCGCCTGTCTACTCCTCCAGTTGTCCCCAAGTACCAGCTTCCGTGGCGATAGTCTCCTCCGGGCCTGCCCCTAACACTCCCTGTATAGGGGGTGGTACACCTGGCCTGCTCGCCCGGGGGTAGGTTCGTCATCGCGGTCCTGTGGGTTCACCCTTGGAGTCTCCACAGCTTCACAGAATAATCAGGCCATGGACCCCGCTGGTACCCCGACCCCGACCCAAAAGGAACTTTTGTTCCTACTGGAAAATCAGGCGAGGATCATGTCTTTCCTCAAATCCATGGAGTCCCTTTTGTCTTCGCTACAGGCTTCGGATCCAGGGAGTGCCTCCCAGATCGCCGGTCTACAACAGGAGCTCTCCCAGCAGCGTGACACCCAGGCCCACATTTTGAATTACATGGCTTCGGTAGATAACCGCCTGCTAGCTCTTCAGACCGCAGCCGCAACTCCGGTTCAGCCCGTACCCCCGCCTCCCAGTCCTCGCCTGGTGAAGCCCCCGCGATACAGTGGCGACCCCAAGTCGTGTAGGGGCTTCTTAAATCAATGTCAACTACACTTTGAGTTGCAGCCGCAACAGTACCCCACCGATCGGGCCAAGGTGGCCTTTATTGTGTCCCACTTAGAAGGGGAGGCTCTGGCTTGGGTTAACCCCCTCTGGGAACGTGATGACCCCTTAGTCGCCCAACTCTCCTTTTTCCTGGATACCTTCCGTAAAGTGTTTGATGAGCCGGGTCGTTTGGCTTCCGCCACCGAATCCCTATTCAATCTGCACCAGGGCTCGCTTTCGGTAGGCCAGTACGCCATTCGATTTCGCACTCTCTCCTCAGAGTTGGGCTGGAACAATGAGGCCTTGGTGGGAGCTTTTTGGCGGGGCCTTTCTAGTCGGATTAAGGATGAATTGGCGGGTCGAGATACTCCCACCTCCCTGGAGGATCTGATCTCTTTGGCCACCCGCATCGACCTACGCTTTCAGGAACGATCCCGAGAGGTCGCCAGAGAGAGAAGACCTTCTCGTGCTCCTTCTGCCACCCATAGTCCGCCCCGCTCCCGCCCAGTGACAGCATCTGCGGCCCCGATACCGGAGCCCATGCAACTGGACCGTCTCAAGCCGGTGGAGGAGCGCCGGAGAGAGAGGGTCGAACAGAGGCTCTGCTTCTATTGTGGGAGTGCTGCCCATTTCCTTCATTCCTGTCCTATACGTCCGGGAAACGCCTCCGCCTAGGACAGGTAAGAGAGGCCTGCCTAGGTAAATTTGACCCCTCTCTACCCTTGACTCTTTCCGTCCTGTTTCATCTAGGTTCTAAACGAAGTTCCGAATGGGCCTATATTGATTCTGGGGCGGCTGGTAACTTTATCCAACTCGAGGCAGTTAGGAGGCTTCGGATTCCTGTCAGATCCCTGGAGACCCCTCGACAGATTGCGTCGGTCGACGGCCAACCCCTCCAGGAGTCCGTTACTCAGGTCACCGAGGAAGTGGAACTTCAGATTGGAGCCTTACACCGGGAGAAGATTGTTTTCTATGTACTGCCTTCGTTATCTCATACCATCCTTTTGGGCCTTCCTTGGCTAAGAACACACGAGCCTACTCTTGACTGGCGTTCCGGTGACGTTCTGCGATGGGGCCAGCCTTGCCAAAATAAGTGTCTGCTCACCGTACAGCCGCAGAGTTTTCCACGTTCAACTTCAACAGAGTTACCTTCTGCCTACTGGGCTTTTTTGGACGTCTTTGACAAGAAAGAGGCCGAGAGCCTGCCTCCGCATCGGCCATATGATTGCCCCATCAACCTTGTCTCCGGTTCCACTCCGCCCCGAGGTCGGATTTATCCGCTTTCTCCCGCTGAGACTCAGGCTATGTCCGAGTATGTTCAGGAGAACCTGGCCAGAGGCTTTATTCGCAAGTCTTCCTCGCCCGCCGGGGCTGGGTTCTTTTTTGTGAAGAAGAAGGATGGGTCCCTCCGTCCCTGTATTGACTATAGAGGTCTCAACGATATCACCATTAAAAACAAATACCCCCTTCCTCTCATTCCAGAGCTTTTTGACCGTCTACGGGGGGCACGGATCTTCACTAAGTTGGACCTTCGGGGGGCCTATAATCTGGTCCGGATTCGCTCTGGTGACGAATGGAAGACTGCTTTCAACACCCGGGACGGCCACTATGAGTACCTCGTCATGCCCTTCGGGTTGTGCAATGCTCCCGCAGTGTTCCAAGAGTTTGTCAATGACATATTCCGAGATCTACTCTACTCCTGCGTGGTGGTATACTTGGATGACATCCTGGTGTTTTCTCCGGATCTGTCTACGCACCGAAAAGACGTCCGCCAAGTCTTGCTTCGTCTGAGAGAACATCGTCTCTATGCCAAGCTGGAGAAATGCGCCTTTGAACAGTCGTCACTGCCGTTCTTGGGGTACATAATTTCTGACTCTGGCTTGCGCATGGACCCAGGAAAAGTGTCCGCGGTACGCAACTGGCCGCGTCCCCAGGGAGTTAAGGCAATCCAGCGCTTCCTGGGGTTTGCCAACTACTACCGGCAGTTTATCCCACACTTTTCATCCTTGACCGCGCCTATCTCCGCTTTGATCCGCAAGGGTGCCAACCCCCACCGCTGGTCTTCTGAAGCCGAGAACGCCTTCCAAGCCCTGAGACAAGCTTTCGCCACAGCTCCCGTACTTCACCGTCCAGAGGCTAACAAGCCATTCACCCTGGAGGTGGATGCCTCCGCCACCGGAGCAGGAGCGGTTCTCTCTCAAAGATCCTCCTCCGGACGACTGGTTACCTGCGGCTTCTTCTCCAAAACATTTTCTCCTTCGGAGAGGAACTACACCATTGGGGACAGAGAGTTACTTGCCATCAAACTAGCTTTGGAGGAGTGGCGGTATCTTCTGGAGGGCGCTGTACATCCACTCCAGATCTACACCGACCACAAGAATTTAGCGTATATCCAGTCTGCACAAAGGCTGAACCCCCGACAAGCTAGGTGGTCCCTGTTCTTCAACCGATTCGACTTTGAGCTTCACTTCCGTCCGGGTGATAAAAACCTTAAAGCGGATGCCTTATCCCGGTCATTTCTGGTCACTGATGCCGAAGAGGAACCTTCACACATAGTGGAACCTAGCAAGCTCCTCGTGGTCGCTCCAGTGAGCATGACTTCCTTACCTCCCGGGAAGACTTTTGTTCGAGAGGATGACAGGAGGCGAGTTCTCTACTGGGGTCATGCCTCCAAGCTAGCAGGCCATGTTGGCCTCAAGAAGACACTTTCCTTCATCTCCCGTTTTTATTGGTGGTCCTCCCTGCCTCATGATGTCCGAAACTTCGTCGCTTCATGCCCATCTTGTGCCAAGAACAAGATCCCTCGACACCAACCCTCCGGTCTCTTGCATCCACTTCCGGTGCCCTCAGCTCCGTGGCAGCATGTCGCGATGGACTTTATTACGGATCTACCTCAGTCTTCAGGCCACACAGTCATTTTTGTGGTCGTAGACCGCTTCTCCAAAATGGCCCATTTCATCCCTCTGCCCGGACTACCTTCCGCCCCCGAGCTGGCACGGATTTTCGTCTCTCACGTCTTTCGGATTCATGGCTTCCCCAAGCACATTGTCTCGGATAGAGGGGTTCAGTTTACCTCGCGATTTTGGAGGGCTCTTTGCAAGTTGATGGAGGTAACATTGGACTTTTCCTCCGCCTACCATCCTCAATCTAACGGGCAAGCAGAACGTACAAACCAAATCCTCGTAACGTACATCTGACATTTTTCTAACGCTCACCAGAACGATTGGTCCAGCCTGCTCCCGTGGGCCGAGTTCGCCTACAACAACCATACCAGTGAATCCTCTGCCAAGTCACCCTTCTTTATTGTTTACGGACAACATCCTGGTGTACCTCTGCTGGTACTTCCGGCTTCGGGTGTGCCGGCGGCCGATCTTCTAGCCGGGGAGTTCTCCAGGGTCTGGCAGGAGACCAAAGCCGCACTTGAACGGGCACGAGACAGTTTTAAGAAACATGCTGATAAAAGACGCTTGGATTCCCCGTTGTACCACCCTGGAGATAAAGTCTGGTTATCTTCAAAATTTGTTCGCCTCAAAGTTCCCTCGTACAAGCTGGGTCCCCGGTACATCGGTCCCTTTGAGATTTTAGCTCGTATCAACGATGTGGCCTACAAACTAAAACTCCCGGCTTCGCTACGGATCCCTAATTCGTTCCACGTTTCCCTCTTGAAACCTGTTGTACTTAACCACTTTCATGCTTCTGCTGGTCGCTCCCCAGCGCCTGTTTCCACGCAAGATGTCTTTGAAGTTAAGGACATTCTTGCCATGAAGAGATCTAGAGGTAAAACCTTTTTTTTAATCGATTGGAAAGGTTTTGGCCCAGAGGAGAGATCTTGGGAGCCCCGGGAGAACATTCAGGCTCCTCAGATTTTGGCAAAGTTCCTGTACGGCCTTAAGAGGAGGGGGCGTAAGAAGGGGGGTACTGTCATGCTTACCGCGGCTCCCGTGCCCGCCGCCTCCTTCGTGTCCGTGGCTCCTGCCGCTGCTCCCGCGCTGGCCACGGACTCCAGGCGCGTCCGCCACTCCCCGCGCGCTCCCGCGGCAGGCGCGCGTCCTCCGGCTTTCCTGCGCCCGGCTTCGCGGCCTGTCCGCCGCTCCCGGTGCGCTCTGTGACAGGCACATGCGCGCCCGCTCTCCTGCGTCCTGCCCCATGGTCAGCTCCTCTGACCAGCCCAGGACGCATGCGCCCCTCACCCCAGACCTCAGCACAGTCTGGCTCAGCCCCTCTCTCCGCCTCCGTGACCCTGGAGGTCTGACCTGGAAGTCCTGCCCCTATAAAAGGGAGCTGCTCTTTCAGACCCGTGCCTGATTATCTATTGTGTCCCACGACAGATTCTCGGGTCCTCCGGCTCCTGCGTTTGCTCTCGCTAACTCCCAGCCCTGTGCCCTTCCCGCCTTGTGTGCTCCACTGACCTCTCTCCATCTTGTATTCCCTTCCAGAGTCCGTCATTCCTGTCCGTTCCTGCCATCTCCCGTGTGTGCCTTCCTGGTCCGCTCCTGCCGTCTCCTGTTCCTCCTGCCTGCTCTCTGTTCAGTCCTGCAGCCGTCTCCCCTGTGCTCGCCAGCCTGCCGGCCAGCTCCGTGTTCGCCTGTCTACTCCTCCAGTTGTCCCCAAGTACCAGCTTCCGTGGCGATAGTCTCCTCCGGGCTGCCCCTAACACTCCCTGTATAGGGGGTGGTACTCCTGGCCTGCTCGCCCGGGGGTAGGTTCGTCGTTGCGGTCCTGTGGGTTCAGCCTTGGAGTCTCCACAGCTTCACAGAGTGTAAGGGAGTGAGATATGATGTCTTTCTTGCTTCTCTTCCTCAGATTGCCCCCTCTGTATGTTATTATGTATAGATTGCTAATTAATAATGTTTATGATTAATGTCTGCGGTACTGCTACATAGAAATATGTATTATCGCTCGTCTTTAATGGTATTGCCAGATATATGTGTTATCATTGTCTAGAAAGCTGTAATATATTGCCTTGTGTTTCTGTATTATCTTATTGCATGTCTGTTGTGCATGTATAGTTAGGGTAAGTTAGTGCATCCTTTTGGGGACATTAGAGGAGGGCACTTTAGTATATAGCTTACATAGTTGTGGGTAAGTGTAGTAAGTTAGTCCTTTTGAGGACATTAGAGGATATAGTTTACAAAGTTATAGGTAAGTGTAGTTCTGTTGCATGCCACTAGATGGGGGGCATGCTAGTGGGCCTTATAGGTATAGCAGATAGGATGTTCATAGAGGGTTAATTGTAGGAGGGGCTGCCGGGTAGTAAGCGGGGGACCATGTAGGAAGTTAGATGAGATGGGGCCAGAGTGCCCTAGTGTCCACATGAGCTATAGGCCCGGACAGCTTGGCAACCATGCAACATTTAAGTGCTGCAGCCCACGTTACCCACGGCCACTGAATGTCATATCAGTGGGCCAGTACAGAAACGGAAAGATGTGGCGACTTTTTGCCTGGGCCGGTGCTTTTAGGGCAGGAGTCGGCCGGACGGCTGAGGTGAAAGAAGATGGAGCGTCGATGAGTTTGGTACAGACGGGCCGGATGCTTTACCAGAGGCAACCATATCTGGTGACTGATGTTTTCGAGTCTGGGGCAAAATAGGCAGAAGCAATTGTCATCATGTCGAGGTTAGGCCAGGAAGGAACTGGGGAGCAGTCTAGGATGGTTCGGTCCGGGTGTGTACTGCACAGAAGCGACAGCCAGAAAGGGAAAGATGAGGAAACAAGTAAATGTCACAATGTACCAGCTGTGTATGTAACGTGTGAAGTACTCAATAAACAAAGTGTTAAAGTTAACTTGGACTGTGTCTCCATTGATGGGGGTCGCCTTAAAGAGGGACCGTTATTGCCTGGTAAGTGCCCAGAGGAAGCTGAATCTGGAGATGCAGGTATGTCAGAGAGAACAGTACAGTTCTAGGGGAAGGACTGGACTGCGATATTGCGGTTATTCGGGTCACGACTACAGTCCTGTCCCTCCCTTACAAGTAGAGATGAGCGACTTTGCCTTTTTTCGGGTCGAGTCGGGTTTCATGAAACCCAACTTTCTCAAAAGTCGGGTCGAACGCAATTGGCCGATTATCGTGAAAAGTCGAAGTCCGACTGAAACACGAAGCCCAATGCAAGTCAATGGGGAACCAAGGTCGGCAGTGAGTGGAGGACAGGAAACACACCTACAGTGCCCATTTTAATGCCAAAAACATCAATTCTTATTACTTAAGCTTGTCAACCTTAATTTACTTTATAATAATAGTTAGGCATTGAAAACTGGGGGTTATTTGGCTAAAGTTGTGGGGGGGGGTAGGGCTGGCTCTAGATTTTTGTGGGCCCTGGGCCAAAGAGTGTCACTGGGCTCCTTTAACACATGCCACAATTCATGATCCTGTAATACGGCAGAGAAATAGCGGTATAGTACAATGAAAAGTACTTCACTTCTTACATCTCATGACTGATATCCATTTTAAATTCTCCAATAGCTCCAAAAACGGACAGTATATTACTCCATACAGTATTATGGCCACCGCATAGTGCGCTATACAGAGTAATGAGGCCCATATATTTCTCCATACAGAATCACTGGTCCCATATAATGTTCCATACAGTATATGATGAGCTCCACATAATGCTACAATATATGTTGGTCCCCATGGATGAAGCTCCACTGTCTTATGGGCCCAAATAATGCTCCATATATAATGGGCCCCATTTCTAATGCTCCAGTGTATAATGGGCCCTGTAAATGCTGCTCCAGTGTCTGATGTCCACCTTTGGAATGCTCCAGTGTATGGTATGCCTCATATATCATTCTCCAGAGTATAGTGCTCCCCAAAAATTGCTGTCCCAACATTGAAAACAATTAAATAAGTCTCCTCGCTAGGGAATCCCTGTACTAGTCTGGACTCCTCGTCATCCCCATCTTCCATCTCACTGCACTTGGACTGTTTAGACCAGAGGGCGTACAGACGTGATGTCATCGCACTCTCTGACCACTGTCAGGAAACACGGAAGACGTCACAGCGGTGGAGCAGGGAGAGGTAAGTATTTCAACTTTGCAAGTGCTGTGATCCTGAGCAAGCAGGGGGGGCCCACTTGTTGGCGACGGCACTGGTACAGGGCCCCTCATAGTACGGCGGTGTGTCTGACGGCGGGTGGGCACCTGCAGAGACTCTTTTGCATACTATGAGGGGCCCTGTGCCAGTGCCATCGCCCATGAGTATGCCCCCCACCTGCTCAAGGAACCTGCACTTTCATCTGCACCTTCCTCTTTGTCACCGTGTAAGGTGGTATAGTATGCGGGAAGGGGAACCTTAGTTTCATCAGGGTCAGATTCTGGCTGTGTAGAGTGCGAGGGGAATGTAGTGGTCTGGGTCAATGTACCAGCAGAATCATCTAGCAGTGGCTGGGCATCAGTGCACTTGTGGCGCCCCCAGGAGTACGGTCGCCACAGTGGCATTACCTTCCTCCTAGGGAGTGTGATGTCATGCTTGGGAGCAACGAAGGATCTCTCTAGCAGTTAAACCAACACACAGCACAGTTCCCACTCCAGGCAAGCAGGGAGACCTCTGAACCTGACTGCTGAGGAGCTGCTCTCTGTGGTCGGGAGGAGGTAAGTTAGGGCAGTTTGTGAAGGGAAGGGGAAGTGTGTGGACGTGAGAAGGGGAGCTGGAGGATGAGCAAAGTTAAGGCTCACTCCTATCTGGAGCGTATGGTCCGGATTCCGGTCTCCGAGTTTGTAGGGACAATGACGGTCCTGCAGCAGAAACCGGAGGAAGTAGCAGCTGTAAATGCTCTGTTCCCAACTAAGGCTCGGAGGCCCCAGCAGCGACGTGTGTGAGCCAGAAGGAAAAGGCTATGGCTGCCTGCCATATGAGAAAGTTCCAAAAGAGAGTCAACAGGGGGAACTTCAATGAACTCAGTACTGCAAGTACCTCAGATAAGCGCTAGAACGGAGGCCACACTACCTATCTGCAGAGAGAGAATTCCAAATTTGCTTCCAGGCTGACCAACTCCTTCTCCATCTGTTCTCTGGGTCCTGGACGGCACTTACCAAGTACAGGTATAGGAACTGCACGACTGTGTCATCTTTCTCCTGCGCCTGGCGCATGGCTCTGCTATATCCTGCACTGCACACCATCTACCAACTCTTTCATCTGCCCTGCGACTATGGCCCTACCTGTGCAGGGCTTCTACATCTTAGCTGCACAACAACATCTGTCCCAGAGAAGCGACACTGCAGCGTGGGTCAATCTGATCAGAAACCACAGGTGGCATCACATATCATTCACCTATAAACGTTATTCACCCCTTTGCATGGACGCCCAGGGCCACGGAACGGGTCATCACCACCAACGTGACACATCCCTCTGAGACACCGGCCCGGTACCGATTAACCCCACTGCCCTGGCTGGCCACCCACACTCCATGTCAGATTCATCTTGGACTGGGGAATTCACGATTTGACTTGATAACCAAGGCATGGTATGATAGAAAGAGCTACATGGACTAATGTGAAGTGTGGCCTGCTGCATCATTCACTTTTGGTGGGGGAGAAGGACACAAGGAAAAGGGTTCTTCCTGACCAGGAGCCAGCACTTGACGACTCAGTGCTTGCATTTTTTGAAACTTCAGAAGAGGAGGGCATATTTGCTGGAGTCTGTTTCAGCAATGTAAGCCAAAACCAGTTCCTGATGCTCCGGCTTTAAAAGCGGTTAACCTACTCCCAGAAAAGGTAGCCATCCAGGCATTCCGAAGCCAGACCATGATGCAGGCTCAACACCTCCTGCCTTAGCTGCTATTGTGCTTTTGCCACTACCAGAAGATGCACCACCACCATCAGCACCAGCTGGCCCCCCAACGCCCACGTCCGTGGCCTCTTCCACCAAACTTCAAAATTTTGCAGAAAATGAACCCAAAATAACATCAGATATATGGTACTGTATCAGAAGCGTACAGCTCTATCCAGTCAAAGGATAATTGTCAATCTCCCTATATATTCCATCAGTCACACAGAGATGCTAAAACGGTAATGGATCTGAAGAGTACAGCTGTACACAGTGTAGGGGTCATTGTTGTCAATCTCAGTATTTATTTCCACAGTCAGAAAATAACTCTCACTTGGTCAGTTTGAATTAGACCAGAATATAAAAAGCAGGAAATGGGTAATGTATCACAAGCGTAGAGCTGTATACCCTAGTGTTGGGGTAATTTTTAAATGTACATCTAAATTGCAGGAGTAACCCACAGACTGTCACACGCTCAGGATGGATCACACCACAATATAACAAGAAGATCCGCAAGAAATAATCACACATGTGGGACAATGTTCCAGGTGTCAATGATACACTTAGAGTGGTGGGTGGAGGAGGACTTCCTGGCAGAAAGGGTACAGTATCACCAGATGCCAGGTATATATAGCATAGTTTAAACATTAAAAATGTACGTCTATATATCAGGAGTAGTGTTGAGCCACCCCGCTAGTGTTCGAGTTCGTTTTGGTTCGTCGAACAGGAGGCAAGTTCGTCGAATGTTTGTCGAACGTTCTACGAACACCGTCGAACACCATTGAAAACAATGGCAGGCAAACACAAACACATACAAACACATAGAAAACAATTCAAAACACCTTAAAAGGTGTCCCAAAACAGACACAATGCTCAGAAGACAAAAATAACATATGGAAAAGGGCAACTACATATAGAAAAGAGGTGGAGGAGTAAAAGGAGGAGGAGGAGACACAGATATAGGCATGTCATGCCCTTATGAAGTCAAGAAAGGCTGGAATAAAACTGTAAAATACAAAAAAAAAATAAAACTCTGAAATCGAAGATGATCATATACCATCGGACTTCCCACCATAAATTATGCCAACTGCCGATCGGGCGGCGTTATTCCCACGAACCTCCGAACACCGTCCATGAAGGCAAAGTGTTTGGTTTCCGGGGGCAGTAAGGTTGCAAAGCTGAACCTTAAAGGAATGTCCAGAAGGGCACCACCAGGAGTGGAGCCTGTGGCTTAATTCGACTCCACCTGGGAAACCTCAACCATGCCAGCTACAGAAAAGATGGACAGATTGCAAGCTTTGTCGATTCAGTGGGTGGTGGTGGATGTCCGTTTTAATGTTGTGCTAGCGATTTGTCAGCTCAATTCTGTTAACGAACGAGACTCCGGCATGTCCCCGCGGTACGCGTCAAGCTTACTAGAGGGACACGCGAGGCTCTGGCATGCGAGATCGAGCAATAACAGGTCTGTCATGCCCTTACATGTCCGGGGCTGCATGAGCGCTACACTGAAAGGACCAGCGTGTGTCGCTTACAGGTGCAGATAACCCGCTGAACATCGTTAGTGATGGGGATCTGGGATTCCAATTCTTCCCCGTGAACGAGGATTTCCCAGTAAGTGCAGGTCAACCGGAATTCCGGAATTAGGCCTAACCGGCATTCCAGAAAGAATGAAAAAATTAAGTGTCCAAACCACAGGTGCTGTAGCTTGCTTAACAACTGGGCTCCTCTGCTGAGTAGCACGCAGTTCTGACATAAACAGGCGGTATAGCTTGGTTCACGGGTGGGAAACTCTGCTGAGTAGCAGACAGTGCTTACATAAACAGGCGGCATAGCTAGGTTCACAGGTGGGCTCCTCTGCTGAGCAGTAGACACCGGTACTAGTCCCAAAGTATTCACTGGGCTAAATGGAGTTAAAAAATGGTTCTTACATAAACAGGCGGCACAGCTTGGTTTACGGGTCTGCTTCTCTGATGAGTAGCAGACACAGTTACTAGGCCCAAAGTATTAACTGTGCTAAATGCAGTCAAAAACTGGTTCTTTCATAAACAGGCGGCATAGTTAGGTTCACTGGTGGGCTCCTCTGCTGAGTAGCAGACAGTGCTACAAGGCCCTAAAGGATTTTCTGGACAAGATGCGGTAAAAAATTATTAGAAACACACACGGTGTAGCTCCTTGACAGGTGCACTACACCGCTTGCTACCACACACCACTACTATGCCATGAAACAGTCTATTAACATTGAAAACCATTATTGATGTGAAAATGAAGTTACGCTTTTGGTGAACGAACCGTTCTCGAACAGAACCTCGAACAGCCGAATTTTAAGCAAAGTGTTCGAGTTTGACGAATGGCTCGAACACCACCCAAAACAGCTGGAATTTTAACTTGGCGAACAGGTCGACTCTAACACCGCTCATCTCTAATCAGGAGGCAGACTCAGACGGTCTCAGGCCCAGTATGGATTCAACGTGATTGTATAAAGTTGAGAAAGGGTACAGTATCACTGGATAGCAGTTATATATAGCATAGTTTAAACATTAAAAATCTGCGTGTATATTTCCGGAGTCCGACAAAGACACTCACAGCTTCAGTATGGATTAGGCAAGAATCTAAAAAGTAGGAAAAGGGTTATGTATTCGAAGCGTACACCAGTATACACTGTTGGGGTATTTTTCAATCTTTATATTGTAGCGTTCCACCATGTGAGTGGACGGGGATTACCCACTTTGCAGGTCTTGCAGGTAAACACTGGCACATTCAGAGTTAAAACGATTCCTTTCGGTTTATTTGCTCCATAAACCTCATAGTAGCAAAACACGATTTCCAGCCTTCACAGCAGTCAAAAGTAACATAAACAGTCCTTAGCTGGGCTGTGTTCCCTCAGGTCCTGTGCACAAAGGCCAGGGCAATGTCCATAGCAGAGATCTATCTGCAGCCGCACACAAGAAGGCTTCTCCTTCCTTAGAATACAGACCACTTCTGTAGGGTTCCACCTGGACACATGGAAGTCTGTCCACACTCTGACAGACTCCCTCACACTCTGACACATGTGCTAAACACCTCAGTTACATAGCCCTGTAACCACACCCATAGATGAGGTATGGATCTCATGAGCTGGTCACATGGTCAGGACCTCACCACAGGTCCTGAACATACACATATCTTCAGGCAAAATGGGGTACAGTCCGCACCCCCACCCAAAGGTGAGGCAATATGGGTAGCTAGACCCTCCCATCTCTCATAGCTACCCACAACCTGGACCCAGTGCACTAAATGACATCTTTAGTGCTCATGTACACTATAGACAAAATACTCCGGGTTGCATCGCAGGGAGCATCCATCCATATGACATATACCTCCCATTAACCACGCGACCACCCGTCACATCACATATTTCCCCCCTCTGCCTAAAGCTGTGGGGCTTGGCACTTTCTATTACTCGACCAGAGATCCTTCTCGGTCGTCTCTGCCAGTCAAATCGTCTATCAAAGTCAGGCCCTGCTAGTGAACCCTTCAGTAGGCATCCATTATCCGACTCTGTCTCGTTCTTTGATAAAGATGGGCCCATGTCAGACCACCCGCATCCCCGGCGGTCAGTATGGTGTTGCGACTCCCTTGCCCCATACCTCTTGTCTGGACTGACTCTTTGTCACCACGTCTTCTACAGGGTCTCCCGCCTAGGTCATTCAGCTCTGAGCTAACTGAGGCATCACTACTTCCTCTTCCATCAGGCCACCTACTGTCATCTCTCTGCTGGCCATTTCTCCTAAGGTCTATATGGTCACAAGAGCAGCCCTTCCATTTATCTCTCTATGTACTCTCTTGTCTCCAGCTTGAGGACTTCCAGTCTTAAGCGAACCTCTTTGCCTTTCTATACCACGAGTTGAAGGTGGCGGCCATCTTCTTTCCATTTCCTGCTGCTCTCTGTTGATCTGCTCCCTCTCAAGTCTTAGCTGCTCTACTTCTTTCATGTATGACACGCGATACTCCAGGAGCATCCGGATATTCCCAAGGCTCTCCATGGACCTGACAACGAGGAATGGAACCATCCCATCTTCACCCATGTCCTGGGCTTCGTCATCAGCCGGAATCCTCACTCTCATCACGCCAGACCTGTTCACCATCTCCTGCATCACTTTCCCAAACCTTCCGATGACTTTCCTCACCAGACCTCTGGGCACTTGAATGATGTCTTCTGCAATGCCCAGCTGACTTTGAACTTTCCTCGCACACTCTAGACATCGAGCGGTTTCTTTTTTCTTCAACAGGATCGTCTGCTTTGTGCGGAGGCATTGTAGATGCATATCCCTCAGGATAGCAACCCGCTTCCTTGTGACTTCCTTAGTTGCCAGTATTACCAACTGCTTCGTCTCTGGTGCCCAGATCACACTACATGCTTCTATAGCCTTCCTAAAGGCCTCATGCACATCCTCAATGGCACATGCTTCTCGCATGTCTTCGGGTACCTCTATTATACACTTGAAAAGCGAAGTCTCCCCTTCTTGGACACACTGTTGGACCTCCTCGTCCTGAGCGTCAGCGCAGTTTTTCAAGACATCGGCATCCCTTGTATGGCCATCTGCGTGGCACTTTCCCACCTGGATTTCTTCCTCCGTGGAGGCCCCTTCTTTGGTCAGCCTCTCCAGCTCACTCTCCTTCATTGTGATCAGCTCGGGAGAGCGCAACAGTTTGATTTCCCAGTCATCCGTGGATTTCTGGAACTGGGCCTTAGTCTCCTTTATCTTGCGCTCTTGAAGAACTCCATCTCGCTCCTCTGCCAAGCAGCGACGCTCATCCTCTCTCCGGAGAATCTCCTGTTGATGCATCTCTTGGGTCTTTCTGAGCACTTCTATATCTTCCAACAGGGTCTTGTTCATGGTTTTACATGCTGACAAGTGACCTCTGAGCTCAGAGACTTCCTTCTCCAGCTCATCCACTCTGTGCTCAGTCACTTGTCTCAGGACCCTTTCTCGCTCGACTGTCTCTTTAAGCAGCTCTACCTCACGGTCCTGCTCTCTTTTGGCCAGCACGTGTCGCACCATCAGCTCTTTAATTAGACTTTCACAGGGGCTCTCTTGCCCACCTACACTCTGCCTCTTCAGAGCTCCACCTGTTCCTGCATCCACCTCTATGGTGTCAGCGAGCCTACTACAGATCTGTTTTAATTCCAGCCCATCGCTAACTCCCTCTGTGCTGGAGATTGTCTGAGACAAAGTGACCTCCTTACTACACTCTCTTTCCCTTGTGTTCGAGTCACAGTCTGAACTGAAGTCACCCCCACTCACCCTGTCATCCTGGAACAGCAAGTCCCTACTCACACAGGTGTCGGACCCCTTTCCTGGAGGTACCCCGTTTACCACGGTCACACGTTTGGTCACCCCAGCCAAATCCCCGAATTGCTCAGACCCACACTTTCTCTCAGACACCCGGAACTCTGGACTATCGACCTTAGGTGGTGCTACCTCCTCCTTTGAGCCACCCCACACTTCATCAACTTCCCATGCATCATCAAACAAGACAAAGTCCCGGCCCCTCTCAAAGGGATACACTACATTTGGTGGTATACTGCCACCTTGGCACTCAACGCTTTTGGACCCCTCAATCATTGCTCTGTCCACAGTATAGTCCACAGTGCCCCCATGTTTGCAGCGAACCTTGACCTTTTTCTCGGTCAGACAGAAAACGAGAGGAGTTCCTGTCAGAGTCATCTGTCTCTTTGAGTACAGCTGTCCAGAGACTCCTTCCCGCTGTAGCACCACGGTACACACCTGCGGCTTGTCATCAGTCGGAAAGTCTATGCCACACTCAGAATAGGTAACACATAAACACCGCTGTTCCCCAGACATGTCCACTGAGGTAACCAGTGCCGCCCCTTTTGAAATCTCCGCCTCTTTTTTGGCCATTATCCCCTTTTGGGACTCCGCCTCCCTCTGGGACTCCACCCTTTTTGGGCCACTATCCCCTTTTGGGACACCGCCTCCCTCTGGGACTCCACCCCTTTTTGAGTCACCACCCCTTTTTGGGATTTCCCCATGTCCCCTCTAGAGGCCTGTACACAGCAGTCTATCTGCCCCAACAGTACCACAGTACACTTAGGACTTTCTGGGTTTGTACTGGCCCTTTAAGAGTTTGTGTGACCTGGTTCACACTGTCTTCCTATGACACATCTTCGCTCCTGTTGCAGTCACAAACCACTGGCACCTCCGGATGCTGCTCACAAGCTGCTGCTGCCACTGCAGCTCCTGCTGCTGCAGAACCTCTTGCTGCAACTTGCAACTGCAGCTCCTGCTACCACACATTGTGGATCCGCCGATCCACTGTAAGCTTCGTAACCCCGCCGAACTACAGCCAGACGCTTGTCACCTTCGTGACCCCACTGAGCCACAGCAAGCTGCCTTGCAAAAAAAAACCTTCGTGACCCCTTTGTGCCAAAGCAATCACCTTCAGGTTTTGCAGAGGAAAAGAGGAAAAAGAAAAAAACAAAAACACATGCATAGTCTCTCACTGACCCTGGTCAGTACAACACGGATTCCTGTCCGTTACCTGCTGGTGTCAGCGACACAGGTTCCCGGGTACCTCTCATCCACAGAGGCACCCTATAGTGACTTCTCAAATAGTCTTTCCCTGACCCCGGTCAGCATACCACAGATTCCTGTCTGTTACCTGTTGGTGACAGCCACACAGGTTCCTGGACGCCTCTTCTCCTCAGAGGTATCCCACAAATATCAAAACAGTCACTTGCTCTGACCTCGGTCAGTATTACTCATGATTTTCCAGACCGTCTGCTCTCCTGGCTCAGAACCGCCAGTACGGCAACATGTGCTTCTTGGAACCGCTGCCCACATTCTCCACCAATTGTAGCGTTCCACCATGTGAGTGGACGTGGATTACCCACTTTGCAGGTCTTGGAGGTAAACACTGGCACATTCAGAGTTAAAACGATTCCTTTCGGTTTATTTGCTCCATAAACCTCACAGTAGCAAAACACGGTTTCCAGCCTTCACAGCAGTCAAAAGTAACATAAACAGTCCTTAGCTGGACTGTGTTCCCTCAGGTCCTGTGCACACAGGCCAGGGCAATGTCCATAGCAGAGCTCTATCTGCAGCCACAGACACAGGAAGGCTTCTCCTTCCTTAGAACACAGACCACTTCTGTAGTGTCCCACCTGGACACATGGAAGTCTGTCCACACTCTGACAGACTCCCTCACACTCTGACACATGTGCTAAACACCTCAGTTACATAGCCCTGTAACCACACCTGTTGTGAGCTCATTTTCGGGTTTGCCTCTGGCTTCTGGTGAGCATCTGGCTATCTGGACTCCCTCTGTTGGTGAAGGGAGGTAATGAAGCTGATCTAAATGGCAGAGACCGGCCACCTGAGGAAGAGGACTGCGATTGGACATCAGGAGTTTCTGATTGGATTTAAGGCTGCCAACTCCCTAGTTTCTTGCTGATGATTTTTCCTGACTGTGGCTCCTGGTTTCCAGTTTGGTTCCTGCCTTCCTAAAGCTAAGTTTTCTCTGCTATTGTTCATATGAGTTTTTGTCTGGTTTACTTAGTTTTTGTGTTCAGCCAGCCCTGGCTGGGACTGGGCTGAATCCCCATTTTGTCTCTGATCAGTTGATCTCTTTTGCTCTGTCTTCAGAATATACCTGAGTGCTGATATAGTGATTTGAAGTCTAGCGACTTCAGGGCCTTTTTCTATCAGACGTGTTGGACATTCTTTTTGGCAGGGTTTTTTGCGTGATTGCAGACAGCAGCTTTTCTTTCCTGTCCTTTCTAGTTAGCGAGGGCCCCATCGTTTGCTCAGCCTATCTTTTTACCTGTGTCTGTGTTTTCATCTTGTTTCACCGACAATACATGTTGGGGGCTGTCTATTGCTTTGGGGTCTGCTCTGGGGCAGTTTAGATTTTCCTTTTCTTTCTTTAGGCTTATTTAGTTCTCCGGCCGTGACGAGGCGTCTAGGACCACCGTAGGCACGCTCCACGGCTACTGCTAGTTGTTGTGGATAGGATCAGGGGTCTGCAATCCGCTAGTTACCAACCTCTCCGGTTTTCTGGACTTAGCTTGTTTTTTCCTCCTCGGTGACTCATTCATAACACACACCCATAGGTGAGGTATGGATCTCATGAGCTGGTCACATGGTCAGGACCTCACCACAGGTCCTGAACATACTCATATCTTCAGGCAAAATGGGGTACAGTCCGCACCCCCACCCAAAGGTGAGGCAATATGGGTAGCCAGACCCTCCCATCTCTCATAGCTACCCACAACCCGGACCCAGTGCACTAAATGACATCTTTAGTGCTCATGTACACTATAGACAAAATACTCCAGGTTGCATTGCAGGGAGCATCCATCCATGTGACATATACCTCCCATTAACCACACGACCACCCGTCACACCACAATATATATTTCAGTCTCAGTAAACAGTCCAAGAGGAAACGAGATGGATACAAGTACAGACGGAAAGTCGAGTGATTGCAGAAATTTTGGAATTACTAATCACGGGAAAAACTCCTGGGAGAATTCTCAGAGGCGATGCTGACCCTCAATTACTTTGTCTGTGGAGACAGCGAAAACAGTTCTTGTGAAGAAATGTTTGCTGTATCGCAGTACCGTGGAACCCATCACCGTTACTCATCTCCATCAAATTGTGATCACAGGGAGAGATGCAGACATTGTCCTCACTGCCTATCATGATCTGTCAGTGAGTGAGCAGTGAAGATTCCTGGGAGAGGGATGGAGGAAGGAGGTGCTGCAGCAGATCTCAGTGACCTGGGTCTGCTGGCACGGGGAAGGAAAGAAGGAGAAAGACTTTGAACAGAAACCTGATCTTCCATGAGAAGGAAAGATTAGTACGGAACGTAGGAGAAAAAGGGAACAGAGGACGTGGGTTAGGAGAGAACCCTGCCTAGAAGTTCTAAGCGCAAGGCCGGGGCCCGGTCCCCGAGGTTGTATGGACACTAATGGTTCTGCAGCAGACACCGATAGAGTAGTGGGCTGTAAATGCACTACTCCCATCTCAGACTTGGGGGCACAACAGCAACATTGATAGTGAGCCGGGACTTAAGAAGCAAGGAGTCCCCGAAGCAGGCTACAGCTGTCTGCCGTACAAGGAAAGTTCATAAGAACATCTGTCAGGAGGAACTCCAGTGTAACTCAGTACTAGGAGTACTTCACACTTAAAGACGCTATAGAGGAGACGTTCAGAAAGGCACATGTTGGCGGAGTGTTGGAAGGGAGCATTCTATCTTGCCTGGAGGTTGACTGAGTCCTGACCCGGAAGACACAGCATGGAGGCAGGCACCTGTGTGTACTACAGACTGTGAGTAAAGCTTTGGAACTACAAGCCCTGGTGTCCTCCATTTATTCCTGTGCCAACACACCCGATACCGCTACATCTGGGTACCAGCTTCTACACTGCCTGCGCCTCTCCTCTACCCCTACATCTACACTGCCCTGGGACTACAGCTCTACCTGTGGGGAGCTTCACCATCTTGGCTGCAACACACCACCAGTCCCAGAGGATCTGCATGCAACGTCGGCTTAACATCTCACTTGCCGAACACCACAGGTGGCGTCACGAACTATTCATTCAATCCATTTCATTTCACCATTTCAATTCCCCTTTTACTTGGGCGCCCAGGGCCACGAACCAGGTCACTGCTGCTGTGACACATCCTGCTGATACCGAGTACTCCACAGCCCTGGGAGGGCGACCCATCAGGTAACTTTGGAGTGCAAAAGACACAAGCCACAGGCCGTAGGCGATTCTATTGGATTGGCATGAGAGGACACATTTAAAAATGTGGGCAGGAATGTCACACGTCTGTGAGTCAGAAAACCGTGAAAACTGATGATAAACCACCACTGCATCTCATTGTGAGTCGACGTCCATAACAAATGGAAGCCATTGATCATCTGAAGATAGAGCCCAGCAGGACAGGGCTTAGCTACGTCTTAACCATCATCTATCATTTCACCAAATTTGTATTGGCAGTCCCAGTGAAGTATTTAACAGGCAGGACTACACAGTGGTGGAGCAGGGAGAGGTAAGTATTGCAAGTGCTGGTGCCCTGAGCAAGCAGGGGGGGCCCACTCGTGGCTGGCGGTACTGGCACAGGGCCCCTCATAGTATGCTGGTGTGTCTGACGGTGGGTGTGCACCCCCACCGTCAGAGACACTTGATTGTACTATGAGGGACCCTGTGCCAGTGCCGTTGCCCAAGAGTGGGCCCACCCACCTGTCCAGGGCAACGGCACTCGCACGAGTGCGTGCGCCAGGTGGTGACCCCGGCCTTGTGGGGGGAGGCAGCCCAGTTAGGGAGGTGGAAAAAATGGAATATGTTGATGTTGGACATTCAGCAGCTGCAAATGGAGGAAATGGAGAAGTCCGCGGAAGAGGAGGACAAAAGCGAGCCATTTTTCTGGCAACCTACGTGTCAGCATGGGAGGGTGGGACAAAATCCTTTGAAACCCATGCATGGTTCATTTTAATGAAGGTTAGATCATCCACATTTTGGGTTGACAGACGGGTCCTTTTTTCTGTCAGGATTGATCCAGCAGCACTGAAGACTCTTTCAGATAACACACTAGCAGCAGGGCAAGCGAGCTCCTGTAAGGCATATTGTGCAAATTCAGGCCAGGCGTCAAGTTTACTGGCCCAATAGTCAAAGGGGAATGACCGGTGAGGGAGAACATCAATACGGGAGGAGAAGTAGTTTGTTACCATAGTTGACAACTGCTGTCTCCTGTCACTTTCATTCGATGCAGTATTACCAGTCGTGTGAGCGGTACTTGAAAAATCAGTCCACAACATGGTCATGAAACCCCTGTGTCCAACGCCACTTCGGCTATGTGCACCACGAACACCTCTTCCATGTTGCCCCCTACGGCTCGTGGGAGAAACATCACCGCCGCTGTGTGCTGGGAATGTCTCAAACAAACGGTTTACCAGAGTTTCATGTTTGTTAGCCAATATTCGCTCTAGGTTCTCCTGTGGCATGATGCTTTGGAATTTGCCTTTATAGCGTGGATCCAGGATGCTGGTGTAGCGCCCCTGAGGCTTCAGTCGCCACAGAGGTACTGCACCTTCTCCTAAGGTGTGGTGCCCCACCATCCAGGTAGGCTGGGAACTCCCTTTCACATTCCAACACCTGCACCCCACACACAGGATAGTTCAGCAGGGACCCATCCATGCTTTATGCTGGAAAGGTCATAGGGTGCCTTTTGTGGTCCCTGGCTTCGTAACACGAGAGGTGCTGGGGAGGCGGGTGGAGTTAGCTATAAAAGAGAGGGAAGGTGTAGGATTTCAAGTCAGTCTGACAGGAGGTCAGTCTGGGGTGAGTCCCAGAGAAGGAGGTCACTCAGGAGTGAGGATCCCTGGAAGAGGGATGGAGGAAGGAGTGCTGCAGCTGCCTCAGTGACCTGAGCCAGCTGGCACGGGAAAGGAACAGAAGGAAGGAGACGTAGACTGGAGACTACAGATTGCATAAGAGAGATAGAACAGATCGGAATGAAGGAGAATAGAAGGACGGTGGGAAGCAGGTTGAGAAAGAGAGAGAACCCTTCCAGTCCAGAGCGCAAAGGCCGGGGCCCGGTCCCCAAGGTTGATTGGATCTTTATGTCCGGCAAGACACCGGAGGAGTAGTGAGCCACTAACGCCTTGCTCCCATCATAGACTTGGGACACAACAGCAACTGGATAGTGAGCCGGGACACAGAGAGGAGTCCCCAAAGCAGGCTACAGCTGTCTGTCATACAAGTAGAGACTAGAAACACCTAGAGAGAGGCATTCCAGGGTAACTAAGTACTGGAGTGCTTCGCACCTAAAGGCGCATTTGAGGAGTCGTTCAGTAAGGTACATATTGGCGGAGTTTGGAGGGGAGAATCCTATCCTGCCTGGAGGTTGGCTGGGGCCCTGAACCGAAGAACACAGTGCGGAGGCAGGCAGTTGTGTGAACTGCAAACAGTGAGTAAAGCTTTGGAACCGCATACTCTGGTGTCCTCCAGTTATTCCAGCACTGCCACATCTGGGTAACAACATCTATACCATTCTGCGCCTCTCCTCGTCCATTGCACCTACACTGCCCTGGGACTACAGCTCCACCTGTGGGGAGCTACACCATCTTTGCTACACCACACCATCAGTTCCAGTGGATCTGCACGCAGCGTTGGCTCAACATCTTACTTGCCAAACACCACGGGTGGAGTCACAAACTATTCTAATAAACTTTAGCACCATTAACATCACCGCCATTGATATTGGGCGCCCAGGGCCACGGACCGGGTCACCGCTGCTGTGACACACATTCCCCCTGACACCGGCCCGGTACCGAGTACCCCGCTGCCCTGGGTGTGAGGGGCGACCCACAGGCCAACCAGTAGTCATAGAATTATAGAATCATACGTCGTCATCGTTCATCATTTTGGCAATGCAGGGGTCCCTTTTTAGGATCTGCAAGGCATAATCAGACATGTGGGCCAATGTTCCAGGTGTCAATGATGCACTGCGAGTGCTGGGTGGTGGAGCACTTTCTGGCAAATCAACATCCATCCAGTCACGCACAAACCCTGTACCTGACCTTGCCACACCAACATTTTGTCTTGCCCCCTGAGAAGCATCCTCCTCCCCTAAATAATCATCCCCATCATCCTCCTCCTCCTCCTCTTCTTCCTCCACCTCATCCAGGAGAGTTTCCTGAGCAGACAATGGCTGGTTGTCATCAAGGCTTCCCTCCTCCTCTTCCTCCTCGGCTGCAGATGCCTGCTCCTTAATGTGCGTCAAAGTTTGCATGAGCAGACGCATAAGTGGGATGCTCATGCTTATGATGGCGTCGTCTGCGCTTACCAGCTGTGTGCATTCCTCAAAACACTGAAGGACTTTACAGAGGTTATCTCAGCTTCGACCACTGCACACCAGACAACTCCATGTCTGCCTTCAAACTGCCTGCCTGTGTATCCTCCCACAAATGCATTACAGCCTGCCTCTGTTTGCACAGCCTCTGAACCATGTGCAGGGTGGAGTTGCACCTTGTTGCAACGTCGATAATTAGGCAGTGCTTGGGAAGGTGGAGCAATCGCTGCAGCTTCTGCATACGACTGGAGTGTACGGGTGACCGGCGGATGTGCGAGCACAGTCTTCGCACCTTATGGAGCAGGGCTGTTAACGCTGGATAATTATTGAGGAAGCACTGCACCACCAGGTTCAAGGTGTGAGCCAGGCAAGGTATGTGTCTGAGTTTTGAAAGGGCTATGGCTGCCATAAAATTGCGGCCGTTATCACTAACTACCTTGCCTGCCTCAAGATGTAGACTGCCCAGCCATGACTCAGTTTATCGCTGCAAGTAGTCGGCCAGTACCTCCGCGGTGTGTCTGTTGTCACCCAAACACTTCATCTTCAACACAGCCTGCTGACGCTTACCACTAGCTGTTCGATAGTGGGACACCTCGTGTGCAACACTGGCAGCTGCGGATGGAGTGCTCGTGCGACTGCGCTCTGTGGACGAGCTTTCGCTTCTGGAGGAGGAGGAGGAGGGTCGAACGCCTACAGTCAACTGTTTGCTATACCGTGGGCTAGGCAGCACTGTTCCACCGCCGCAGTTCCCTGGGGACCCTGCATCCACCACATTAACCCAGTGCGCAGTGATGGACACGTAACGGCCCTGGCCATGCCTACTGGACCATGCATCTGTTGTGAGGTGCACCTTTCCACTCACTGATTTCTTGATTGCATGGACAATGCTGTCTTTCACATGCACGTGGAGGGCTGGGATGGCTTTTTGCAAAAAGAATTGCCGACTGGGTAGGTCATAGCATGGGACTGCGTAGGCCATGAGCTCGCGGAAAGCTTTGCTTTCAACCAACCGGTAGGGCATCATCTCTAATGAGATTAGTTTGGCAATGTGGGCGTTCAAAGCCAGTGTACGCGGATGAGAGGATGAGTACTTTCTTGTCCTACTCAGAGTCTCTGGTAGGGTGAGCTGGACTTGAGAGCTGCATATGGTGGAACTAGTGGTGGACATGGCGGACTGAGAGAGAGTTGGTGATGGTGTTGGTGGTGTTGCTGATGGCCTAGATTCAGTCTTTCGTAGCAATAACATTGTGATTCCATGACTGCTTTGCCCTTGCGACGACACCTCGACATTTGCTGCTGGTGGTGTGCTAACCGGTGGGCTTACAGTGGGGGAAGCGATGTAGCATTGCTGACTACCTTCATTCGGAGCAGGAGCACATGTGGTATGTGAGGTTTGGTAGTCCGTCCACGCTTGCACCAAGTGCATGGTGGTTAAATGTCTAAGCATGCAACTGGTATTCAAATTTCTCAGATTTTTCCCTCAGCTAAATGTCTTTGCGCACTTCTTACAGATAACTTTTGCCTGATCATTAGGATTTTGTTCAAAAAAGTGCCACACTGCACTCTTCCTACTATGGAATATATTTTGAGGCCTTGCCCGTTGTGCTAATTTGACCGTCTGGCCAAGCTGTCCTGCAACTCTTTTGGTTTTTGTAACCCGTTTTTGTACTTCTACGGTCCTACCAGATAACAGCTGTTGCGATGTCGTTGGCTGCTGCGGATCCTCCTCCTCCTCTTCTGAGCTATTGGCAGCGGCACCCTCAACCCCCAATGGATGCCAATCTGGGTCAACAACTGGGTCATCCATCACCTCCTATTCAATTTCATGTGCACCTTCCTCTGTGTCACCGTGTAAGGTGGTATAGTATGCGGGAAGGGGCACCTGAGTTTCATCAGGGTCTGATTCTGCCTCAGTACACTGCGAGGACAATGTAGTACTCTGAGTGAGTGTACCAGCAGAAAAATCTAGCAGTGGCTGTGCATCAGTGCACTCCATGTCAGATTCATCTTGGACTGGGGAATTCACGATTTGACTTGATAACCCAGGCATGTTATGTGAAAAGAGCTCCATGGAGTAATCTATAGTGTGGCCTGCCGCATCCTTCACTTTTGGTAGGGGTGAAGGACACAAGGAAAGGTGTTGTTCCTGACCAGGAGCCTCCACTGACGACTCAGTGCTTTTATTTTTTGAAACTTCAGAAGAGGAGGAGAGAGAGCTGGAGGCTGTGTCAGCAATGTAAGCCAAAACTTGTTCCTGAAGCTCTGGCTTTAAAAGCGGTTTACCTACTCCCACAAAAAAGGGAACTTTTGAGGCCTTGTGGAGCCAGACAATGACGCAGGCTCAACACCTCCTGCCTTAGGTGCTATTGTGCTTTTGCCACTACCAACAGATGCACCACCAACTCCTCCACCATCAGGACCAGCTGGCAACCCCCGCCCACTTCCACGGCCTCTTCCACCATGCTTCCTCATTTTTTTGAAAATGTACCCAAAATACCACCAGCTATATGGTACTGTAAAACAAGGTAGAAGGTGTATATAGTATTGGTGAGAATTTGAATCTCACTAGAGATTTGAGGACGCTGAACTAGTATCTCAGGGCCAGTAGAGATTACACCTCAATGTAACAGGCTGAAATTGGATGGTGTATGACAAGGTGGAGGGTGTATATAGTATTGGTGAGAATTTGAATCTCACTAGAGATTTGAGGACGCTGAACTATTGTCTCAGGCCCAGTAGAGATTACACCTCAATGTAACAGGCTGACATTGGATGGTGTATGACAAGGTGGAGGGTGTATATAGTATTGGTGAGAATTTGGATCTCACTAGAGATTTTAGGAGGCTGACAATGATGCTCTCAGTCCAAGTATGGACGCAGGCAGCCTAATAAGAAGGACTGCTGCACACAAAAGGATGGAAAAATGAACGCTTGGTAACTGTGCAGAAAAGAGGAAGAAAACTATTTTTGCTTTTAAAAAAGCAGTTTGCACAGCAGTGTGCAAACAGCAATGCAGCTATCAGGGAGCCTTATAAGGCAGCCTAATAACTAACAGAGCTGATGCACAAAAATATAGCCTCCCCTGTCACTGCACACAAACTGTTGTGCTGTACAGTGGAAATCACTAAGCAGTTTTTTGGTTCTTCTTCCCTGCCTAACGCTCTCCCTTATTCTGAATCAGCAGCAGCAACCTCTCCCTAATGCTAAGATCGGCAGAAGTAAGATGGCGGACGGTGTGCACGCCCTTTTATAGCCCCTGTGATGCCACACAAAGCCAGCCAATCACTTGCATGCCCTTCTCAAAGATGGTGGTGACCGATGCATATGTCATCGCGTTGCCCACAGTGTGCGTCCTCCATCATTGGCTGAAAAAGGGCGCTGGAAGTATCATTTGAAACGCGACTTTGATGCTCGGGTTGCCGACCTCGTGGCCGACCTCACGCTATGGTCGGGTTTCGTTTCATGAAACTTGACTTCAGTGAAAGTCGCCGACTTTTGAATTTGACCGACCCGTTTCGCTCAACTCTACTTACAAGTACTGTATATAGAACAGACTACTGAATGAATAAGTACTTTTCACACATATACAATAAGGTCCATAAATATTTCGACAGTGACCGAATCTTCATGTTTTCCTGTCAAACGTTTAGGAATTGCTACCATTTTTCTGCAAAGCCTCCCCATTTCAGAGCCTCAAAACAAATTAACTTTACAATAAATAAAATGTTAATTTTTAATACTTTGTAGAAAATCCTTTGCAGGCAAAGGTAGCTTGAAGTCTGGACGCCATGGACGTCACCAAACACTGGGTTCCCTCCTTTGTGTTGCATTGGCAGACACTTTAAGCCCATATCAATTATATGCAGTAACTGTATCTTGAACATGTTTTGATAAACAGCTAATATGCCAAAACTAGGGTCACTGTCCAAATATTTCTGTACATAACTGCCAATAGTGGGCTCATTTAAAGTCCAACAAAACTTTGCTGCATTTTATTTTAAATTTTGTAGGCCCCTGCAAATTGGTGAGGACCTGGGTCCAGAAACACCAATCAATCTTTCAAGAGACTGCTCACAAGTGTGCGCAGTTCAGGAGGAAATAACGGTGGAGTGAAGTATACACCCATAAACTTTGAGCCTGTACTACTCTGTCTCCACACACTCAGGCAAGAGGCAAATGTAATAAAGTTTAGTTACATTTTAAAGGGAACCTGTCATGTCCAGAAATGCTTTTTACTTGCAGATATATGGTTAATGCACTGGACAATAGCATAAAAATTGTGCGTGTCTTATTGAAGCAGTTGATACATGGAGAAAATTAACTTTTTTTCTTGCTGCAGCTCCTCGCTTACAGAATTGTTTCAGTCACCAGTCAATATACAGTGAGTCCAACTGTAATCAATCCACGCCACTTTGATTGACAGCCTACTTTGCACACAAAACCACTTGGTAATAATTACAGTGAGGTCACAGGATAGTGAGAAGTGACATAACCGCTCCCTGCACGGCGTGATAATTGCAGGCAAGCAGCTGCAGGGAGGATATAGCTTTATTTTCCCTACAGTAGCTGCTTTCAGTCAGGCAAGAGGTGAGGCAAGTTTTCAACTCTATTTACCTACAGAATATCTCTATCTGCGGGTAAATACTGTTTATGGACATGACGGGTATCCTTTAGATAGATGGACAGGTTTGAATTATAGCGAGGGCAGTCTGGGCTACCTCTCGGGGCCCAAGGCTTGGGGGAGCCCATGGCTAGATTGCCCTCATAATATTTTTTGTGCCACCATTGTCTGCGCTTATCACAGAGCAGGGAGCATTCCTGAAACTCCAATGCCAGCATCAAAGAATGGCAGCACAGCTACAGGAAGTTCCTTTTGACTTGTTTGTGACATAGCTGGCAGTGGCACAATGGAGTCACTGCGACAGCATGTACACGCAGGCCACAGTAGGAAGTGTAGTTGCAGGTTGATCATATGGAGAGGTGTTAATTTCTTTTCTGTAAAGTGAATAGGATAGGGGAAGAACAGAGAAGATTCATGAATTGAGGGTGTCAGGCAGAGAAGACAGGACAATGAATTGGGGGTATGTAATTACAGTGAATTGGGAGCATTAAATTATAATTAATTAGGGAGCTTGTAACAAATTGGTGGGGGCATGTAATTATAATGAATTGGGGGACATGTAATTATAGTGAATTGGGAGCATGCAATTATAGTGAATTAATGAGCTTGTAACGAATTGGTGGGGGCATGTAATTATAATGAATTGGGGGCATGTAATTATAGTGAATTGATTGGTGGCATGTAATTATAATGAATAATGTCTAAGTGTAAATGCAACTTTACTTGCAAAGAGATGGGAGTAATACTCTTGATTGTTAAAAAAATAAATCTCCCTTATAATGTATAACGCCATCCCTTAGTATATAGGGCCTTATGTACAGTGCTGTCCTTTATTATATAGCATTCTTTCTTATGTATAGAGCTTTTACTTATTACATAGCATCATCTATTGTTATGAATAGCATCATCCCTTATTACTTAAAATCTCCTCTTGTTTTATATAGCACTGTCTCTTATTACACAATGTCCTCTCTTATTATGTATATCTCTGTCCCTTATTACATGTTTTCTCTTGTTATGTATAGAGCTGTCCCTTATTACATAGGGTTCTTTCTTGTTATGTATAAAGCTGTCCTTTATTACATAGCACCTGATTTTGTTATGTATAGATCTGATCTGTCCTTTATTAAATAGCGTCCTCTTTTGTTATATACTGTATAGAGCTGTCCTTTATTACATTGCATCCTTTCTTGTTATGTATAGTTCTGACCATTATTACATAGCATCCTCTCTTGTTATGTATAAAGCTGTCCTTTATTATATAGCATCCTCTCTTGCTATATTTTGTGCCATCCCTTCTTACAAAGTATTCTCTATTGTTATCTATAGCATTGTACATTAAGGATCAAAAATTTGTCAGGGAGGCTAAGCTCACTGCTCATTCCGTCTACTTACATCTAAAGCTGTGCACTAGCACCTATGTGTTCATGATGTGACCTATCACATGACCTTCCACAAACATTACTTGACATGTTACTTGATATGTCGGGTGCTGGGGGGAAGCACCGCACTCTAAATTGCCCAGGGCCCGGACTACCATTATTCTGCACCTAGAGATCGAGTGGAGCAGGGGCAGACATACCAATGGATCAACCTGTGCAGTTGCACAGGGGACAAAGTGGTAAAAAGGCAATCTTCCACCTCCAAGGAGGAAGCAGTTTCTTTCACAAACACTAAGTGGTGCATTTTGCTGGGCCATTGAATTGCAAAGGACCCAACTACCAATCTTGCACATGGGCCCTCTTCTGTCTTTGTCTGCTCCTGAGATGGAGTATGCAGCATTTTTAGAAATATGGCTTGTTTTAACAAGACTATTTTCCAATTTCAACGCTGAACTGCAAAAATCTTGCTTATATTATAGTTAGACAGGTGCTGTATTTCTATTAATAAATATAAACAGGCAGCGTTTGGTAGAAGAATGCAAAAATCATTGCCACAATCAGTCCTTCAATTTGCCAAATTAAATTATTTAAAAAAAATAATTAGAATAACTATATAATTACTGTACTATCTCTGTATAGTTGCATTGTTATTGCGTGTGAACGGTTTCAAGGAACCACGCTTGGAAATCGAGTAATCAATGTGATTGTTACGGAGGCAGGAGTGGCATCGCTCCCACATCTTCCTGTTAATTGCTGACTTCATTGCTTTTCCCACGGGACCTGGTGAAAGCGGTTACCATGGAGACTTTATTCTGTGCCTGCTTCAAAGATCTCGATCTGTCTGACAATACAAACTCTCCTTGAGATGTACATAGAAAAAAAGTATAAAATCCATTAGATTACACAGAAACTGTGCATTTATGAATGATTATAATTCATATATTGATTTACAATAATCTCAATCTTGCAAAATATACCTTTATATCTCGATTGTAAGGACAAACTTAAATGACTATTGTGACTTCTGTTTTGTTGGTAAAGATTAAGCAATACTTATTATGTCATGAAACATATAAAATACAGTGCAGAAGGGAAGTGCCCCAAAATGTATACATATATATATATATATCTCTAATATATAAAGCTCAATGTGTGTGTGTGTATGTTTGTATCTATGTATGTGTGTATGTCCGGGATTGGCATTTGCACCGTCGCAGCTACAGCCACAAAATTTTGCACAGTCACACATCTGGACCCCGAGAGCACCATAGGCTTTGTTGTGAGGCGAAATTTTAACCCCGCACGTTCCAATTTACCAAACAATTTTGCCCCTAAGTACATAATGGGGAAAAAGTGTATGTATGCATGTATTTGTGTATGTCCGGGATTGGCATGTGCACCGTCGCAGCTACAGCCACACAATTTTGCACAGTCACACGTCTGGACCCCTAGAGCTTCATAGGCTATGTTGTGAGGTGAAACTTTAACCCTGCGTGTTCCAATTTACCAAACAACTTTGCTCCGAGGTACATAATGGGGAAAAAGTGTATGTATGTATGTATGTATGTGTGTATGTCCGGGATTGGCATGTGCACCGTCGCAGCTACAGCCACAAAATTTTGCACAGTCACATGTCTGGACCCCGAGAGCGTCATAGGCTATATTGTGAGGCGGAATTTTAACCCCGTGCATTTCAATTCACCAAACTATTTTGCCTATAATTCTTATCATTTCTATGGTGTTATCGTCCTTCTGTAAAGCTGGAAATAACACAATTTATTACCGTGCCAACACAGACCACCCTCTGACACAGACTGCAGGGGGAGCCCAGTATCACACAGAATAGGATTAGATACACGGCTCAGCAGTCAGTATCACACAGGAAAGGATTAGATACACAGCTCAGCAGTTAGTATCACACAGGAGAGGATTAGACACATGGCTCAGCAGTCAGTATCACACAGGATAGGATTAGATACACAGCTCAGCAGTCAGTATCATACAGGATAGGAATAGATACATGGTTCAGCAGACAGTATCACACAGGATAGGATTAGATACACAGATCAGTACACAGTATCACACAGAATAGTATTAGATAGACGGCTCAGCAGACAGTATCACACAGAATACGCCTCCAGTTTCCAGTTCAAACAGAATAGGATAATATACACGGCTCAGCAGTCAGTATCACACAGGATAGGATTAGATACACGGCTCAGCAGTCAGTATTACACAGGATAGGATTAGATACACGGCTGAGCAGTCAGTAACACACATGATAGGATTAGGTACACGGCTCAGCTGTCAGTATCACACAGGATAGGGTTAGATACATGGCTCAGCAGATGGTATCACACAGGATAGGATTAGATACACTGCTCAGCAGTCAGTATCACACAGGATAGGATTAGACACATGGCTCAGCAGTCAGTATCACACAGGATAGGATTAGATACACAGCTCAGCAGTCAGTATCACACAGGATAGAGTTAGATACACTGCTCAGAAACAGGATGTGCCAAAGGAGAGGACATTTTCATTCCAAGAATCCCACTCATTCCATCTGATTTGTTTTTTGATTTTAAACGCCTCCAGTTTCCAGTTCAACGGCTATTTGCAATGTCCATTGACAATGCTCAGGGACAGTCCTTGAAAGTAGTAGGGATCGATTTGCAATCTCCATGCTTTTCTCATGGTCAACTTTACGTGGTCTGTTCAAGAGTTGGAACTGTCAAAAATCTGTTCATCTTTGCACCGAAAGGAAAAACCAAAAATGCTGTTTATCAAAAGGGTCTTGAATGAGTTGAAAATAAAATACTATCAGTACTTGTGTAATCGTTTAGTTAATTTGTGTTGGAAATCTGTAGTGTTGAATATATGATGTGAAATGTTTTTATATGCAATATAATCATTATGATTTGTTATAACTAACCACAGTTGGTTACTATGCCCAGGCAATGCCGGGCTCTTCAGCTAGTATAAATATACACATATATATATACAGGTCTGGCAAAAATTAAGAGACCACTGCACAGGATTGTGAACCCTGCTGTGGTGTTCACAGTCCTCTTGCAATAGGACAAGCTGGATGGCAAAACAAGTGCTAGTAGTATCCCAAAAGTAATAGGAATGAAAAAATAACTTTTAACTATGCCAAAGGAGTTGAAACAAAAAGCCTTGAGTGAAGAAAAGAAGGGCTCAATTCTGCCTTTACTAGCAGAGGGATACAGTGAGTGTCATGTTGCCTCCATCCTTAAAATTTCTAAGATGGCAGTCCATTACAACAAGGTCAAGCAGCAGACATTGAGGACAACAAAGCTACAGACCGTCAGATGGCGAAAATGACTCTCCAATGACCGGCATGGCCGGCATCTTATTCAAATGTCACTCAGCAACTGCAGCATGACATCAAATGACCTACAAAAGAAATGGCAAATGGCAGCTAGAGTGAAGTGCAGGGCAAGAGCAGGTCGTAACAGGCTCCTAGAGGCAGGGCTCAAGTCATGTAAAACTAGAAAAAAGCCTTTCATCAATGAGTAGCAAAGGAGAGCCAGGCTGAAGTTTGCCAAAGACCATAAGGACTGGACCATAGAGGTCTGGAGTAAGGTAATCTTGCACCCACTGTGAAATTTGGTGAAGGATTGGTGATGATCTGGGGATGCTTCAGCAAGGCTGGAATTGGGCAGGTTATTCTTTGCGAAGGATGGATGAATCAAGCTGCATACAAGGTTATCCTGGAAAAACAGTTGATTCCTTCTGCTCAGGCAATGTTCCCAAACTCTGAGGACTGGTTTTTCCAGCAGGACAAGGCGCATTGCCACACAGCTAGGTCAGTCAATGTGTGGATGAAGGACCACCATATCAAATCCCTGTCATGGCCAGCCCAATCTCCAGACTTGAACCCCATTGAAAACCTCTGGAATGTAATCAAGAGGAAGATGGATAGTCACAAACCAAACAAAGAAGAACTGCTTACATTTTTGCACCTGGAGTGGCATAAGGTCACCCAAAAGCAGTGTGAAAAACTGGTGGAAAGCATACCAAGACGCATAAAAGCTGTGATTACAAATCATGGTTATTCCACAAAATATTGACTTCTGAACTCTTCCTGAGTTAAAACATTAGCATTGTTGTTTCTAAATGATTATGAACTTGTTTTCTTGGCGTTATTTGAGGTCTTCAAGCACTGCATTTTTTTGTTCTTTTGACCATTTCTCATTTTCTGAAAATAAATACAAAATTTAGTGCTTGGAAATCCAAATACATGTTGACTGTAGTTTATAGAATAAAAGAGCAATTTACATTATACTCAAAAATATACCTATAAAGAGAAAAATCAGACAAACTGAAAATTTTACAGTGGTCTCTTAATTTTTACCAGAGCTGTATGTATATGTATATTATATATATACTAGCTGAAGAGCCCGGCGCTGCCCGGGCATAGTAACTAACTACGGTTAGTTATAACAAATTATAATGATTATATCTATATATAAAAAGCTGAGTGTATAGCCCCACCCACTCCGCATAGCCACATTCACTATAATATCCCACATCATCCCGTCAGCCAGAGCTACCGGACTACTACCCCTAATATCCCACATCGTCCTGTCAGCCAGAGCCACCGGACTACTAATATCCCACATCATCCTGTCAAAGCCACTGGACAACTACCCCTAATATCCCAC
The DNA here is from genome assembly GCF_039654945.1 of Dendrobates tinctorius. NCBI lineage: Eukaryota > Metazoa > Chordata > Amphibia > Anura > Dendrobatidae > Dendrobates > Dendrobates tinctorius. The sequence goes on along the minus strand of NW_027361679.1, from coordinate 42,567,972 downwards.
ATCATCCCGTCACAGCCGCCGGACTACTACCCCTAATATCCCACATCATCCCGTCAGCCATAGCCACCGGACTACTACTCCTAATATCCCACATCATCTCGTCAGCCAGATCCACCGGACCACTCCCCCTAAAATCCCACATCATCCCATCAGCCTGGGGTCAGAATCAGAGCGCGGAGTGGAATGGCCCTAACTTCCATACCAGGGATCCCTTTAAGAAAGGCCTCACATCAGAACCAGAGCGCTGAGTGGATTTGCCATCACTTCCACACCGGGGATCCCTTTAAGAGAGGCCTGGGGTCAGTACCAAAGCGTAGAGTGGATTTACCCTAACTTCCATACCAATGATCCTTTTAATAGAATCCTGGGGTCAGATTCAGAGTGCTAAGTGATTTGCCCTAACTTCCATACAGGAGATCCCTTTAAGAGAGCCTGGGGTCAGTACCAGAGCGTTTGAAGGCATTTGCCCTGACTTCCATACCGGGGATCCCTTTAAGACGGGCCTGGGGTCAGAATCAGAACGCTGAGTGGAATTGTCCTAACTTCCATACCAATGATCCCTTTAAGAGGGAAGATGTGCCTATGGATGGAGGATGTGTGATAGGTATATGGGCACGGGAGGGGGATTCACTTCTGTCATGTGCTCTCTGCTCCTTTCTGGGGGCAGACAATGGCTGGGAGCTTATGTTCCCGGGGATGCTAGATTTCTCCCACCATGTCAGTGTCTGCTGAGGTGTTTTCTGGAGTGGGAAAGCTGTTGCTCATAGCAACCAATCACAGCTCAGCTTCTTTTAAACAGCTCTGGTGAAATGAAAGATGCTTCGTGATTGGTTGGTGATACACGCACATTCATTTTTAGAGATATATATATATATATATATATATATATATATATTGCATGTTAGCACTAGGGATGAGTGAATAGTGAAATACTCGGATTCCCTGTACTCGTTACGAGTAGTTCCTAATAGTCGGGTACTCGTAACGAGTAGTGAGTCCAATGTATGTCTATGGGAAATGCGAGTAATGGTCAGAGACTATGTGTGCGGGCGGAGAATGTGTGCGAGGGTGTATGAAGCTGTGTGTGCGCGGGCTCTGCCGGCTGTATGGCACAAACCCCGATCAGCCCGGCAGAGCCCGCACAGATCCCCAATCAGCCCGACAAAGCCAGCACAGACCCCCGCACGCACATATGACGCCGCGCAGCCTGCAAATCACAGTAATGCTACAACAGAGAAGGCGGTGGCATTACTGTGATTGACTGACACATGCCGGGCGGGAGATTCGAATATTGTGAGGCGAGTAGTGAAATTTACTCGCTAGGATTCGAGTACCGCGAGTACCGCAGTACTCGCCGAGTACCGAATCCTAATGAGCATACTCGCTCATTCCTAGTTAGCACATATATACAAATATATATATTTATATATATATAATCACCCCACATGTATTCCACATAAATATGTCCCCTCTGATGTTTAACACAGTATGGATGCTGAAGGGGGAGGTGGGGAGACAATAGAATGTTCAGTCCAGTGGGTGGGGAAAAATACAATAGACTAGTGACATAATTGCACCACACCTGGATCTGGACACCTCTCTGCTGGACGTAAATTTCCCTCACACACATGTGCTAGCTCTCTCTCTTATTCTACTGGCAACATGACGGGCAGATCTGTACCCACTTACCCTTTGATCCCTTGAATGCTAAAGCTGCCATTAATAATTATTATTGGACCCCAATAGAGGTGTAGGAGTCTCCTCTTAATATTTTGGAGGGAAGTTCCCGCCGTTTTTCATAATGGCGATCCAGGCTCACTGTTGAGATTTTATTTTCTGCTCTGTGAATATCTGTGGTCATCATCTGTGAACTGATCAGGTCGGAGGGACATGGACAGAAAAGTATTGATACACGGTGCAGTGTTGTGTCAGACTGTGTTTTCAGAGAGCTGATAGTTTGGATGTTTGACACAGCTTTTCAACCCGAGTTATACATGGGATAAAATCTATAACTGAGAAACTATTATTGTTTTTTAGTTTTCTGTGCATTTTTGACTTGGCAGGCAGAAGAGCATGGACAGATAATGGACGTTCAAGGTGGAATGTCGTGTTATACTGTGTTCTTAGATCTTGAAGTTTGGATGGATAATATTGTTTTATTTAAATCTCGAAGCAGTATACGACTAAAAACAGTGAACCTTAGTTTGATGTTTATTTTTCTTAAGGTGATTAACGTTTCTCTGTTTCCTTTGCAAAGTAATCTTTGAGATTTGGGGGTGGCATTCTTCCAAAGAGACATAGTTGTTCTCAAGAGAAAGTCTAGCTGGTTCGGAAAAAGCGTATTGGAAGTAAAAGGACATGGAGGATGACCAAGATGGCTCCAGGAAGAGTGAGTATGGATTTATCTACCCTAAAATGCTTAGCAAAACACAGTACATTTAACTCAGTACCCGGGCCGCACTACACCAAAATCTGCAGAATTGCTGTGGTCTGCTCTATTGGAGCAAGCATGTGGGCATGATAGTTTGTGTATAGACAGTCTTGAATAAATCAACTGAACGACTGCACATGCTTGCAAAGCTGATTTGTGCTTATGAGGTCAAAAGTGACCAATTTTTTCTCTTATTTAATTCTCGCTACTCATTAACGCATTCATTCTTTTTAAAAAAAAATCTGCCATATGGTTCCAGAGGTATGGGCCATTATATTTAGTGCTAATTTTTATAGTCTTTACATTGGGGTATGGCCCAAAGGGTAATAATGCAGAGTAGCTTAAAGACATGCCCTCAGGGAATTCTATGAATCACACCCCTTTGTAAAGTTGAAAATTAGCACTGAATATCTTTGGAACCATAACTTTGGAATCATATGGTGGATTTAAAAGACTAAACAAAAACAAATATTCAGTGGAGCAGCAAGATGAAATAAAATAAAAAAAACTGACCACTATTTACCTGGAGCTAGGTCTTCTTTAAATTGAACCTATCATTATGAAAATACAGTCCAATATGACAATCCAATAGACTAAAGTCTCAAAGAGCAGAGGTTTACATGATTAAAACACAAGTTAGGCCGGTTTCACACATCAGTGTCTCCGGTTCGTACCGGAGACACTGACACACGTAGACCCATTCAAATGAATGGGTATGTGCACATATCTGCGCTCTCTCATGGACCGTGTACATGTGCCGCACGGATGGTACACACGGACACACGGATAGCACACGGATGTCACATGGACACACGGAAACACCGACACAGATATCTCCCGTACCGTTTTTTTCCGGTACCGAAAATATCAGGACGTGTGAAACCGGCCTTATACTGATGGTGGGGCACATGGACACATGGAGAGCACACAGATGCCACACGGATGTGACACATGGACACACGGATACACGGACACGGATTTCTCCGGTACTGTTTTTCCACTACCGGAAATATCAGGACGTCTGAAACCGGCCTTATACTAAGTGTTTTCTCACAAAAATACTGTATATACAATGCACTCAGCAACTAATGCTCTATCATAAAGGACTTTATTTACATGGTGACAGGTTCTCTTTAGAGGAATCTACCATTTATACCAATAGCAATTTTTGGGGTGACAGAGTTCTGATTTATACTGAAAGTCAGCTGTATACAATGTGAAGAAGAAGGGAGACAGCACTGTACTCTAAGGGGCTCCAACACTGCTCCGTACACTGCCAGATATCCAGATCACCATCCCCTCATCTACCGCCATATCAGTCAACTTATTTTGTAGTAAGGGCGACTGTAAGGTGTTGAAAGCACTTGCGAAGACAAAGAACATGGCTTGCACTGCGGTTCCCTCATTGTCCAAGTATGAATGTACTGTATGTAGCAGAGACACTACCGCATCATCCAACCCCAATCTCTGCTGGTATGCAAACTGTAGGGGGTCAGGGTAGGCCCTCACCCTTGGGCACAAGTTATTATTATTATTATTTATTTATAAAGCATCATTGGTTCCATGGTGCTGTACATGAGAAGGGGTTACATTCAAATTACAGATATCACTTACAGTAAGCAAACTAACAATCACAGACTGATATAGAGGGGAGAGAGGACCCTGCCTTTGCGGGCTTACATTCTACAGGATGGTGGGGAAGGAGACAGTAGGTTGCGGGGTTGCAGCAGCACCAGTGATGGGTGAGGCGGTAGCTCCAGTAGTGGTGAGGAGGCAGCGGGGATCTTTGCATGCTGTAGGCTTTCCTGAAGAGGTGGGTTTCCAGATTCCGTCTGAAGGATCTAAGTGTGGTTGATAGCCGGACGTGTTGGAGCAAGTAATTCCAGAGGATGGGGGCTATTCGGGAGAAGTTTTGGAGGCGGTTGGGTGAGGAGCGAATAAGTGTGGAGGAGAGAAGGAGGTCTTGGGAGGATCAGAGATTACATGAGGGAAGATATCGGGAGATTGGTTCAGAGCTATATGGAGGAGACAGGTTATAGATGGCCTTGTAGGTCAGTATTAGTAATTTGAATTGGATACGCTGAGGGAGTGGGAGCCAGTGAAGAGATTTCCAGGGGGGAGAAGCGGAGGAGTAGCGAGAAGAGAGATGAATTAGTCAGGCAGCAGAGTTAAGGATGGACTGGAGAGGTGTAAGGGTGTTAGCAGGGAGGTCACAGAGAAGGATGTTGCAGTAGTCGAGGCGGGAGATGATGAGGGCATGCACAAGCATTTTAGTAGAGTGAGGGTTGAGGAAGGGATGGATTCTGGAAATATTTTTGAGCTGGAGGCAGCAGGAGGTGGAGAGAGCTTGGATGTGTGGTTTGAAGGACAGGGCAGAGTCAAGGGTTACTCCGAGGCAGCGGACCTCCGGTATGGGGGAAAGCGTGATGTCATCAATTGTTATAGATAGGTCAGGTAAGGAAGTTCTGTGAGATGAGGGAAAGATGATCAGTTCAGATTTGTCCACATTCAGTTTGAGGAAGCGGGAAGAGAAGAAGGAGCATATGGCTGATAGAGACTGGGATTCTGGAGATCAGGGAGGTGACGTCTGGGCCAGAGTGGTAGATTTGAGTATCATAGGCACAAAGGTAGTACTGGAATCCATGGGACTTTATGAGTTGTCCCAGGCCAAGTGTATAGATTGAGAAAAGTGTATAGATTGAGAAGAGTAGGGGTCCTAGAAAAGAGCCTTGGGAAACTCCAACAGAGAGATCGTGGGCTGAATGTGCGGTTGTAGAGGTATGAAGAGATCCAGGATAGGGCGAGGTCTTTGATGTCAAAGGAAGAGAGGATCTGTAGTAGGAGACAGTGGTCAACTGTGTCGAAGGCAGAGGACAGGTTTAGAAGCAGGAGTATAGAGTATTGTCCATTCGCTCTGGCTGTAAGTAGGTTGTTAGTAATTTTGGTCAGGGCTGTCTCAGTGGAGTGGTGGGGTGGAAACCAGATTGTAGATTGTCAAAGAGCAGGTTAGATGAGAGATGGGAGGAAAGTTCAGCGTGGACGTGCTGCTCCAGGGGTTTGGAAGTGAATGGGAGCAGCGATATTGGGCGATAGCTGGACATAGCGGTTGGGTCAAGGGTTGGCTTTTTAAAGATAGGCGTGATTGTGGCAAGTTTGAAAGCAGAGGGGAAGGTACCAGAAGCTAGTGATAAGTTGAAGAGGTGGGTTAGGGATGGGATAAGAGTGGTGGTGAGGTTGGGGAGGAGGTGGGATGGGATGGGGTCGAGTGCACAAGTGATGAGGTGTGATTTGGAGAGATGAGCAAGCTCCCCTTCAGTGATGATGGATAAGGAGATTATGGGGTTTGGGCATTGGTCTGGTATACAAAGGGGTTGTGGTGGTTGAATAATAAAGACTTGCCGGGTTTGGTCTATCTTGTTTTTGAAATGTGTGAAAGTCCTCAGCAGAGATTAGGGAAGTAGGCAAGTACTATTCTCTCCAATGATTTAATAGCATGCGATGTTAAGGCCACTGGACGATAGTTGTGTAGGGAAGTCGGAAAAATAATCTTGGGAACCAGCACAAGGCAGGTGGTCTTCCACAGCATTGGTACTCTCTGTAATTGTAGACTCCTGTTAAACAGGAGTTGGAACGCAGTACATACTTGGTTTGCACACGCTCTGAGGACACGTGGACTGAGGCCATCAGGCCCAGCTGCTTTGCTAATGACTAGTTTACTAAACTGTTTCCTCACATCATTTGGGGAGGCAGAGAAAGCAGACAGTTTATCCCCCAATGTCAATGCTGCCGATCGTTCCCCTGCTCCATCCCCCATCCCTGATGACGCTGTGCATGTGTCGGTGAATCTGTTGAAAAACTTATTCATTTCATAAGCCAGGGGCAGATCCACCTCCCCACGCTCCGGCCATGCCTTAAACCCAGTTAACTGCTTCATGCCCGACCACACCTCCATGAAATTGTTGTGTGACAATTTAGTTTCTAATTTAATTCAGAACCCCTCACGGGCATTCTTAAATTTCCCTTTTAAGTCCCTTTGTATCACAGATAGCCCGGTCCGATTTCCACATTTTGCTCAGGTCTGTTATACAGTGGGGCAAAAAAGTATTTAGTCAGTCAGCAATAGTGCAAGTTCCACCACTTAAAAAGATGAGAGGCGTCTGTAATTTACATCATAGGTAGACCTCAACTATGGGAGACAAACTGAGAAAAAAAAATCCAGAAAATCACATTGTCTGTTTTTGTTTCATTTTATTTGCATATTATGGTGGAAAATAAGTATTTGGTCAGAAACAAGCAATCAAGATTTCTGGCTCTCACAGACCTGTAACTTCTTCTTTAAGAGTCTCCTCTTTCCTCCACTCATTACCTGTAGTAATGGCACCTGTTTAAACTTGTTATCAGTATAAAAAGACACCTGTGCACACCCTCAAACAGTCTGACTCCAAACTCCACTATGGTGAAGACCAAAGAGCTGTCAAAGGACACCAGAAACAAAATTGTAGCCCTGCACCAGGCTGGGAAGACTGAATCTGCAATAGCCAACCAGCTTGGAGTGAAGAAATCAACTGTGGGAGCAATAATTAGAAAATGGAAGACATACAAGACCACTGATAATCTCCCTCGATCTGGTGCTCCACGCAAAATCCCACCCCGTGGGGTCAGAATGATCACAAGAACGGTGAGCAAAAATCCCAGAACCACGCGGGGGGACCTAGTGAATGAACTGCAGAGAGCTGGGACCAATGTAACAAGGCCTACGATAAGTAACACACTACGCCACCATGGACTCAGATCCTGCAGTGCCAGACGTGTCCCACTGCTTAAGCCTGTACATGTCCGGGCCCGTCTAAAGTTTGCTAGAGAGCATTTGGATGATCCAGAGGAGTTTTGGGAGAATGTCCTATGGTCTGATGAAACCAAACTGGAACTGTTTGGTAGAAACACAACTTGTCGTGTTTGGAGGAAAAAGAATACTGAGTTGCATCCATCAAACACCATACCTACTGTAAAGCATGGTGGTGGAAACATCATGCTTTGGGGCTGTTTCTCTGCAAAGGGGCCAGGACGACTGATCCGGGTACATGAAAGAATGAATGGGGCCATGTATCGTGAGATTTTGAGTGCAAACCTCCTTCCATCAGCAAGGGCATTGAAGATGAAACGTGGCTGGGTCTTTCAACATGACAATGATCCAAAGCACACCGCCAGGGCAACGAAGGAGTGGCTTCGTAAGAAGCATTTCAAGGTCCTGGAGTGGCCTAGCCAGTCTCCAGATCTCAACCCTATAGAAAACCTTTGGAGGGAGTTGAAAGTCCGTGTTGCCAAGCGAAAAGCCAAAAACATCACTGCTCTAGAGGAGATCTGCATGGAGGAATGGGCCAACATACCAACAACAGTGTGTGGCAACCTTGTGAAGACTTACAGAAAACGTTTGACCTCTGTCATTGCCAACAAAGGATATATCACAAAGTATTGAGATGAAATTTTGTTTCTGACCAAATACTTATTTTCCACCATAATATGCAAATAAAATGAAACAAAAACAGACAATGTGATTTTCTGGATTTTTTTTTGTCAGTTTGTCTCCCATAGTTGAGGTCTACCTATGATGTAAATTACAGACGCCTCTCATCTTTTTAAGTGGTGGAACTTGCACTATTGCTGACTGACTAAATACTTTTTTGCCCCACTGTATATGAACCATATACTAATCTGTATACTGGGTGTTATGTACTATGTAATGTGTACATGTAAGGCAGCCAAGGTTGGTAGTCGTGGCAGTGGGCTGTTCTGTTCCCACACTCTGGCTCCCCACAGATGAACTACAATGTCCCTCCTGCTGTGTGGACACTGTGCGCAGCAGAACACTCATGTCAGTTGCAGGAGTTCCTGTCATCATCTGTCACTCCAGCTTCAAATCCACAGTTCTCACAAATCACTCCGAACTCCATATCCATGCTCAACAATTCAACTTTACTAAATGACAGGGTTTTCATTAAAAGGGCAGCACAATTCGCTTGCAAGGGCAATCCTGACACTTTCCCTGGCAGTCTCTGGTTCTCCAGGCCATCTCGGCCCCTCTGGACAATCTCTGTCCCATTTCTGGACAATCCCTGTGTTTCAGGCCCACCAGCTTCCTACCATTTCCTGGTCCGACTTCAGTAGGAAAAGGTGCCAGGTTCGCTATCTCAACTTCATCTGCCCCAGTCGTAGACCCCGGATCCTCTTTGGGTTGGTCTCTATTCTAGCTGGTGACTGCCCGCACTTAGCTCAGCCTGGGGCCCCTTCCTGCCATAGCAGCGTTATCTCCACAGTTAGCAGACTGTCCTGCCTCACTGTTGCATCCTGACTGCACTGAGCCCTAACCAGGAAGTCCCTCTCTATGTCCCTTGCTCTATGCTGCATTGCTCTGTAGCCCCTCCCAACAGGAAAACCCCTATGCTAACTAAACCTTAGCTACTAATACTATTCCCTATCTCTATTGTGCCCCCTGTCAGGAACACCGCACTGCACTTGCTCACTGAGCCAGTGCACATGTCCTGAGTACAAAAACTGTGCACAAAGATACCTGCGGAGTGGGGCAGCAGTGGTGATGGTGCATGCTCCAGGCTCACAGGACCTGAATCACGTGACTGCTGTGGGGGTGGCCTAAGATCCACAGATCTAGGAGCTGCAGGGAAACTGTCATGATCCCAGTGCAGGTTTTTGAGCTGCACGTCAGGGGTTAATGTCTGGAGCTCAGTGCAGGTTTTGACCTGCACACCTGGGCTTAATGATTGTGGCCTCTTTCTGGTTCTGGCAGAGCTTCCTAAACCCCTGGGAAGCTCCAATCCCTGCCAGTTATACTTTTGCCTTTGGCCGAGTGTGCTGACCTCTGTGTGCCTGTTCGTTGTTATAGCTTGTTTATATAGTTCTGACCCAGTTCTGTTTCCCGTTGTTGAGCTTGCCTGTTGATTCTGTACTGTGCTATCCTCTCTGTGTATGACTCATTGCCTGTGATCTGACTACTCTCTGCTCGCCCCTCTTGTACCTTGCAGCTATCTCTGTGTATGACTAATTGGCTACGTCCTGACTATCCTCCCAGTCTATGCCCCTTGGTAACTTTGTCTTGCAGTTACCCTGCTAGGAGTTCTCTTGCAGCTCCTAGCTCTCTGGAGTTTAGGCCATGCCCCTAGCAGTCACGTGCTTCAGGCCCTGTGGCTCTGAAGTACGCATCTACGCGGCTGCTGCCCGCTCCACAGGTATCTTTGAGCACAGTTCACTTTACTCAGGACATGCGCACTGGCTCAGTGAGCAAGTTCAGTGCGGTGTTTCTGACAGAAACTCCTAGAAAGGTAACTACTGGACAATGTTACCAAGGGGCATAGACAGAGACAGAAACCAGATCAAGCCGAGGTCAAAGCACGAGATCGCACGACAGTACCAAAGGGTTAGACAGAATGAATAGCCAGGACGTAGCAATAGATCAGAAAACCAGAACGGGCAATAGACGGTACAATAGGGACAAACTGTAACGGAGTAACGATAGCCAAGCCAGGAGGCCAGAACCAGAAAAGACAATAGTACCAAAATGAGAGACGGAGTACAGAGTGAGGGACCAGACCGGGTCATACACGGGAAGCAAACAAGCAATGCAATACACAAGTACACCAGGGGGGTCAGACACACAGCCAGAATAACAGTATAGCCGACAGAGAACCCTGGTAAAGAGTGAGTATAAATACCCCTCCCAGATCCAGAAAGAGGCCACGTACACTTAACCCTGTGAGTGCAGGGCAAGAACCCTGTTCAAACCATGACAGTACCCCCTCTTAACGGGGGGGCCACTGAACCCCCAGGCTTGTCTGGGTATCTGGCGTGTAAAACCCATACCAGACGATCGGCATGCGCCGAACTGGCCGGAACCCTTGACCGATCCTCCATAACTCTATGGAGGATCGGTCAAGGGTTCCGTCCAGTTCGGTGCATGCTGATCGTCTGGTATGGGTTTTCCACGCCAGATACTCACCCCTTCCAGTGTATCAGATACTGGAGTCTCAGGCGCATCCACCGGGAGTCAACAATGCGCCCTACTTCATACTCCAGGTGCCCCTCTACCAGCACTGGTGGAGCATTTGGTGAGGGATCCTCTCTCACCGTCCCCACATGCTTTAACAGGGATCTGTGGAAGACATCAGAAATTTTAAAGGAGGTGGGCAGCTGCATCAGTAGGCTACTGGGTTAACAACCTCCACCACTTTGTATGGGCCAATAAACTTGGGGCCCAGCTTTATAGATGGTATCTTAAGCTTGATATTGCGGGTGGATAGCCACACCTTCTCCCTACTGCAAATGCTGGACCTGGCTCCCTCCTCCTGTCAGCAAACCGCTTATATTTTTCCTGGGCCTTGGAAATATTCCTCTGAACCTCCCTCCAAAGAATTCTAAGATGTTGTGTCGCACCCTCAGCTCCAGGACAACCTGAATCCATGCGGGAAAACTCTCCAAAATGTGGGTTAAACCCATAGTTGATCTCAAAGGGAGACTTCCCAGTAGATTGACTCACACGACCGTTGAACGCAAACTCTGCCATGGGCAATACCTCACACCAGTCCTCCTGCCTGGAAGAGGCCAAGCATCTCAGAATCTGTTACAACGATTGGTTCGTGCGCTCCGTCTGTCCATTAGACTCTGGGTGGTAGGCAGAGAAGGACAACGAAATCCCCAGCTTTTTGCAAAAAGCCCTCCAGAACCTGGCCACAAACTGTACCCCTCTGTCTGACACCACATTCATAGGCACTCCATGCAACCGAATTATATGCTGCATAAATAAGCGGGCCAGGGTTTAAGCAGATGGTAACGTGGGGAGAGGTATAAAGTGGGCTTGTTTTGAAAACCTATCCACCACCACCCATATCACCGAGTTGCCCCTGGAAGGAGGAAGAATTGTGATAAAATCCATGGACAAATGTGTCCATGGTCTATCCGGAATTGGCAAAGGCACCAACTCCCCGGCCGGCCGGACCTGAGAACTTTTAGAACGAGTGCACACCCCATATGCAGTCACAAACTTTTTAATGTCTGTTACCATAGAGGGCCACCAGAAATCCCTCGCAATTGCCCCCCGGTAGCTGCAATCCCAGGATGAGCACTCAACATAGAATCATGAAATTCCTGCATAAGTCCGAGACGGAAACATTCTGGTACAAACAATTTACCCGGGGGTTTACCACCCGGAGCTCGAGCCTAGACCTCCAAAATCCCGCTCTGTAACTCAGATGAGATTTCGGCCACCACTACTCCTGGCTGAAGAATGGAGGAGGGAGGTTCTGGAGGGGACACCGAATCAAAGCTTAGGGATAAGGCATCAGACTTGATGTTTTTAGATCCCGGGCGGAATGTGATGGTAAACTGAAATCGAGAAAAAAAAGCACCCACTGAGCCTGCCTGGGGGTCAATCTCTTGGCAGACTCGATATAGGCCAAATTTTTGTGATCAGTGATGACTGTAATGGGATGAACGGCCCCCTCCAGGAAATGCCTCCATTCTTCAAAAGCCAACTTTACCGCCAACAACTCTCTATTACCGACATCGTAATTTCTCTCGGCAGAGAAAAATTTTTTAGAGAAGAAGGCGCAAGGCCTCAGATTAGTAAGGGTAGGAGGGCCCTGAGACAAAACTGCCCCCACCCCCACTTCCAAGGCGTCAAGCTCCACGACAAAAGGTCTTGATAGGTCGGGTTGTACAAATACAGCGGCTGAAGAAAAGCACTTTTTTAATGTCATGAAAGAATTTTTTGCAGCTATAGACCAATTTTTTACATCAGCTCCCTTGAGAGTGAGGTCCGTTAGAGGCTTTACCACCTGCGAGAAGCCCTTAATAAATTTCCTATAAAAGTTAGCAAAGCCCAAAAATCGCTGCAACCCTTTCAAGTCATGAGGATGCACCCAATCCGTAACAGCCTGGACCTTCTTAGGATCCATGCGGAACCCCTCCCCTGACACAATCAACCCCAGAAAGGATACTTCTTGCATGAAAAAAGAGCATTTTTCCAACTTGGCATACAAATGATTCTCCATCAATCTCATGAGAACCATCCGCAAATGGTGCAAGTGAGATTGACTGTCCACCGAGTAAACCAGAATGTCATCCAAATAGATAACCACAAAACGACCAATTAAATCAGAGAAAATTACATTAATACAATTCTGAAAAACAGCAGGAGCGTTGGTGAGACCAAAGGGCATAACCAAGTTTTTGAACAGCCCTTCAGTCATCAGGAATGCTGTTTTCCATTCGTCCCCTTCCCGGACTCTTATAAGGTTATATGCCCCACGTAAATCCAGTTTAGATAACCACTTGGCCCCGGTGAGTTGGTTACATAGATCAGGAATTAGGGGGAACCTTAAATGTTTTTTTATCCCAAGAGAAAAAGTCAGGCAATTTAACAGGTGATTCAGGGGAGATTAAGGAAATATCTGGGGTACCCTCACCCCGAGCCCCAGAAGGAAAAGAACCCTGCATGGCATCAGCAACCTTCCTCTGAACCTTTTGCTGCGACTGAGCCAGGGTTCGCTGCTCCACAGATAGGTTTTGCATCATTTGAGTGAGGCTATTCACTTGCTCAGACAGAGCATGCAGCGGATCCATGACTCAAGGAAAAAAAAAGTGCAAACCTCGTTTAAACGTTTTGAGTCAGCTATAATGTCAGGAACACCGCACTGCACTTGCTCACTGAGCCAGTACGCGTGTTCTGAGTACAAAAACTGTGCACAAAGATACCTGCGGAGTGGGGCAGCAGTGGTGACGATGCATGCTCCAGGCTCACAGGACCTGAAGCACGTGACTGCTGGGGGCGTGGCCTAAGCTCCACAGAGCTAGGAGCTGCAGGGAAACTCCTAGAAAGGTAACTACTGGACAATGTTACCAAGGGGCATAGACAGAGACAGAAACCAGATCAAGCCGAGGTGAAAGCACGAGATCGCACGACAGTACCAAAGGGTTAGACAGAATGAATTGTCAGGACGTAGCAATAGATCAGAAAACCAGAATGGCCAACAGACGGTACAATAGGGACAAACTGTAACGGAGTAACGATAGCCAAGCCAGGAGGTCAGAACCGGAAAAGACAATAGTACCAAACGAGAGACTGAGTACAGAGTGAGGGAACAGACCGGGTCATACACGGGAAGCAATCAAGCAATGCAATACACAAGTACACCAGGGGGGTCAGACACACAGCCAGAATAACAGTATAGCTGACAGAGAACCCTGGTAAAGAGTGAGTATAAACACCCCTCCCAGATCCAGAAAGGGGCCACGTACACTTAAACCTGTGAGTGCAGGGCAAGAACCCTGTTCAAACCATGACACCCCCTGTATTCTAACCCCAATATTATCCTATGCTACCTTCTATTCTATCCCTACTTCTACACATATCAAATACATCGCAATACAGGATATAAACAATTCAGCACATTGCATTAACATTAGCAAAATGACATGGTGCCGCATGTGATACATGTGCACAGTGTCCACAGGGGGGAAGACACCTGATGGACTCTGTCACTTCCTTACACACATATACAGTGCTACATATACTGAGCACTGACCAGGACCTTACATTATAATGTATATCTGATATATAATGCAGGATGTCCTGGAGCCGGGCTCAGGGTCAATTATTGCTGCAGTATGAGCTTACGTACAGATCGAGTGACGCTGGAGCTGATGACCCGATCTGTATGTAAGTGTAAGATGGTGCAATAAATCTCATGGTGCAATAAATCTCACAGTGCTGACGTCAGATCAGCAGACACACAGCCTGCTGTGTCTGCAATACGGGGATGTCGGCCGGCAGTTGTACACATCTAATACAGTGCCAGCACCGATCTACTGAAGCAGCAGAAAGCCGGGCCCCTGGCAGTACGCCCCTGCCTGCAAGGGCCCCCCTCCACCTCTGGGCCCCGGTGCAGCTGCGCCGGTTGAACCGGTGGTAAGTCCGCCCCTTGCTAGAGCTGAATTTCAGTCCCAGTCCATACCTGCCTCGAGCTTTAGGGTTCCCAGACTGGCAGGTCTGCACTTACTTTCAGTCAACTACCTGTGTTACTATCCCTAAATTTTTCGAACATTATTGGTCTACCAAGCTGATATTTGTGCCACCTGATTGTGGCTAAGCAGAAAAAGAGTTTGAGCTGTTGCTCACAGCAAAGCAGGCTAACTCCAGTCCCACAACTCTTCTTAATGTAAACTTAATTTCAAAGCTCCTTTATTCAGATACTTTAAAACAATGGCATAGGGAGGATGGGAGCAGGAGTGGAAATGACGACTGCCGTCATTTCCACTCCTGCTCCCATCCTCCCTATGCCGTTGATTTAAAGTATCTGAATAAAGAAGATTTTAACCGGTGAGTGCCATCCATTTTCCTTTCTGGTATAGCTGCTGTGTAGAGTTGAGCGACTTTTGTTTTTTTAGGGTCGAGTTTCGTTTCAAGAAACCCGACTTTTCCAAAAGTCGGGTCGAGCAAAATCGGCCGACTATAGGGAAATGTCGGGGGTCCGACCGAAACACGAAACCCAATGTAAGTCAATGGGGAATTAAAGTCGGCAGTGAGAGGAGGACAGGAAACACACCTACAGTGCCCATTTGAATGCCAAAAGCATCAATTCTTATTACTTAAGCTTATCAACCTTAATTTACTTCATAATACTAGTTATGCACTGAAAAATGGGGGTTATTTGGCTACAGTTGTGGGGGGGTAGGGCTGGCTCCAGGTTTTCGTGGGCCCAGGGCCAAAGAGCGCCCCTTTAACACATACCACAACTCATGATGCTCCGATACGACAGAGAAATAGCAGTATAGTACAATGAAAAATACTTCACTTCTTACATCTCATGACTGATATCCATTTTAAATTCTCCAATACCTCCAAAAACGGACAGTATATAACTCCATACAGTATTATGGCCAGAGATTAGTGCGCTATACAGAGTAATGAGGCCCATATATTTCTCCATATGGAATCATTGATCCCATATAATGTTTCAAACCGTATATGATGAGCTCCACATAATACTATAGTATATGTTGGTCCCAATGGATGAAGCTCCACTGTCTTATGGGCCCAAATAATGCTCCATATATAATGGGCCCCATTTCTACTGCTCTAGTGTATAATGGGCCCTGTAAATGCTGCTCCAGTTTCTGATGTCCACCTTTGGAATGCTCCAGTGTATGGTGGGCCCCATATATCATTCACCAGAGTATAGTGCGCCCCAAAAATTGCTGTCCCAACATTGAAAACAATTACATAAGTCTCCTTGCTAGGGAATCCCTGCACTACTCTGAACTCCTTGTCGTCCCCATCTTCCATCTCACTGCACTTGGCTGTTTAGGCCCTCCCACCGGCAGAGACACTTTTGCGTACTATGCGGTGCCCTGTGCCAGTGCCATCGCCCATGAGTATGCCCCCCCACCTGCTCAAGGAACCTGCACTTTCATCTGCACCTTCCTCTTTGTCACCGTGTAAGGTGGTATAGTATGTGGGAAGGGGAACCTGAGTTTCCTCTGGGTCAGATTCTGGTAGTGTAGAGTGCGAGGGGAATGTAGTGGTCTGGGTCAATGTACCAGCAGCATCATCCAGCAGTGGCTGGGCCTCAGTGCACTTGTGGCGTCCCCAAGAGTACGGTCGCCACTGTGGCATTACCTTCCTCTTAGGGAGTGTGTTGTCAAGCTTTGGAGCAACGAAGGATCTCTCTAGCAGTGAAACCAACACACAACACATTTCCCACTCCAGGCTAGCAGGGAGACCTCTGAACCTGACTGCTGAGGAGCTGCTCTCTGTGGTCGGGATGAGGTAAGTTAGGGCACTCTGTGCAGGGAATCATAGAATCATAGAATCGTAGAGTTGGAAGGGACCTCCTGGGCCATCTGGTCCAACCCCCTGCTCAAAGCAGGATTCGCTAAATCATCCCAGTCAGATGTCTGTCCAGCCTCTGTTTGAAGACTTCCATTGAAGGAGAACTCACCACTTCTCGTGGCAGCCTGTTCCACTCATTGATCACTCTAACTGTCAAAAAGTTTTTTCTAATATCTAATCTGTGTCTCCTCCCATTCAGTTTCATCCCATTGCTTCTAGTCTTTCCTTGTGCAAAAGAGAATAAAGTTGATCCTTCTACAATGTGACAGCCCTTTAGATATTTGTAGACAGCTATTAAGTCTCCTCTCAGTCTTCTCTTTTGCAAACTAAACATTCCCAAATCCTGCAACCTTTCCTCATAAGACAGGGTTTGCAGACCGGTCACCATTCTGGTCGCTCTTTTCTGAACTTGCTCCAGTTTGTTGATGTCTTTTTTAAAATGTGGTGCCCAAAACTGGACACAATATTCCAGATGAGGTCTGACCAAAGAGGAGTAGAGGGAAATAATGACTTCACGTGATCTAGACTGTATGCTTCTGTTAATACATCCTAGAATTGCATATGCCTTTTTTGCTGCTGCATCACACTGTTGACTCATATTCAGTCTGTGATCTATTAGTATACCAAAGTCTTTTTCACATGTACTGTCACTTAGCCCTATTCCTCCCATTCTGTATATGCTTTTTTCATTTTTATTGCCCAGATGTAGTACTTTGCATTGCTCCCTGTTAAAAACCATTCTGTTAGTTGCTGCCCACTTCTCCAGTTTATTTATATCTTTTTGAATCCTCTCTCTCTCTTCTCTAGTATTAGCTATCCCTCCTAGCTTTGTGTCATCAGCAAATTTAATCAGTTTACCCTCAATTCCTTCATCTAAATCGTTGATAAAGATGTTGAACAATACAGGGCCCAGGACAGAGCCCTGTGGTACCCCACTTGAGACATTCTTCCAACTGGATGTGCAGCCATTTACGACCACTCTTTGGGTCCGATCACTAAGCCAGTTATGAATCCACCTAACAGTTGCCTTGTCCATTCCATACTTAGTCATTTTTTCAATAAGGATTGTATGAGAGACTTTGTCAAATGCTTTGCTGAAGTCAAGATATACTATATCTACAGCATTTCCTTGATCCACCCAATCAGTGATTCCGTCATAGAAGGAAATTAAGTTAGTCTGACATGACTTATTAGTTACAAACCCATGCTGACTCTGTTTAATCACTTCATTCTTATCCAGGTACTGACATACATGTTGTTTAATAATTTGTTCAAAGATCTTTCCTGGTATAGAAGTCAGACTCACCGGCCTATAGTTGCCTGGGTCCACCTTCTTCCCCTTTTTGAAGATAGGAACAACACTTGCTCTTCTCCAGTCTTCTGGCACTTCTCCAGTTCTCCAAGAATTTTCAAAGATTATGGAGAGGGGTTCAAAAATTTCTTCTGCTATCTCCTTCAGTACTCTGGGGTGTAATTCATCTGGACCTGGAGACTTGAATTCATTTAGGTTAGCTAAGTGTTACCTCACTATCTTTTTGTTTATAGATATCCTGGATTCTTCTATTCCCTTAATAGGACAGTGAAGAACAGTTGATGTTACATTTCCTTTCTGAGAGAAAACAGATGCAAAATAGGAATTTAAAAGTTCAGCCTTCTCAACATCCCGTCTTACCATTTCATCATTTTCATCCTGTAAAAATCCTATAGCATCTTTGACTTTTCTTTTACTTTTGACATATCCCCAAAATCCTTTATTATTGCTTTTGACATCTCTTGCAAGCCTCAATTCATTTTCAGCTTTAGCTAATCTGATTTGTGCCCTGCATGTTCTGCAGACAGCATTATATTCTTCTTTAGATATGCCTCCCTCTTTCCATTTTATAAACATTTTTTTCTTCCTTTTTAGCATGTGCTTAAGTTCTGTGTTCATCCATCCTGGTTTCCTTAAATGCTTCCTATTCTTCCCTCTTTTCGGAATTGTTAACAACTGTGCTTTGAGAATTTCATTTTTCAAGATTTCCCATCCTTCCTGGACATTTTTGTCTTTAAGGATATCCAGCCATTGGATCCCTCCAATTCTCTTTCTGAATCCCTTAAAATCTGCCTTTCTGAAATCTAACCTTGACGTCTGAGTCTTCACAGGTCTTCCGCCTCTAGTTATCCAAAATTCTAAAATAGCATGGTCGCTACCTCCTAGGGTCCCAGCCACTTTTACCTCCTCAACCATTTCCTCCCTGTTTATAAGGATTAGATCCAATGGAAGGGGAAGTGTGTGGACGTGAGAAGGGGATCTGGAGGATGAGCAGAGTTAAGGCTCACTCCTAGCTGGAGCGCATGGTCCCGATTCCGGTCTCTGAGTTTGTAGGGACACTGACGTTCCTGCAGCAGAAACCGGGGGAAGTAGCAGCTATAAATGCTCTGTACCCAACTAAGGCTCGGAGGCCCCAGCATCGACGTGTGGGAGCCAGAAGGAAAAGGCTACAGCTGTCTGCCATACAAGTAAAGTCTGAGGAACATCTGTTAGACAGGAGGCGCTTCAGTGAACCACGGTCCTGTGAGTGCTTCCCCCACAAGCGCTAGAAAGGAGACATTCAGGAAGGTACATGTTGGCGGAGTGTTGGAAGGGAGCTTTCCATTTTGGTCCCGGAGGTTGGCTGAGGTCCTGACCCGGAGGACACAGCACGGAGGCAGGCATCTGTGTAACCTGCAGACTGTGAGTAAAGCTTTGGAACTGCACGCTCTGGTGTCCTACAGTTATTCCAGCACCGCTACATCTGGGTACCAGCACCTACACCGCCTGTGCCTTTCCCCATCACTACATCTACACTTCCCTGGGACTCCAGCTCCACCTGTGGGGACCTTCACCATCTTTGCTGCACAACACCATCAGTCCCAGAGGATCTGCATGCAACGTCGGCCTAACATCTATGTTGCCGAACACCACAGGTGGCGTCAAACTATCTATATAAACTCTTTACCATTATACCATGCTATTTACATGGGCGCCAAGGGCCACCGTCCGGGTCACCGCTGCTGTGACACATCCCACTGACACCGGCCCGGTACCGAGTACCCCACACCCCTGGGAGGGCGACCCATATGCCGACTGCTGATCAGGCGGCGTTATTCCCACGAACCTCCAAACAGCGTCCATGAAGGCAAAGTTTTTGGTTTCCGGGGGCAGTATGATTGTAAAGCTAAACCTTAAAGGAATGTCCAAAAGGGCACCACCAGGAGTGGAGCCTGTGGCTTAATTGGACTCCACCCGGGAAACCACAACCATGCCACCTAAAGAAAAGATGCACACTTTGAAAGCTATGTCGATTCTGTGTGTGGTGTGGTATGTGTGTTTGTAGTTGTGCTAGCGATTTCTCAGCTTTATTCTGTTAACAACCGAGACTCCGGCATGCCCCCGCAGTACGCGTCAAGCTTACTAGAGGGATAAGCGAGGCTCTGGCACATGAGATCGAGCAATAACAGGTCTAGCATTCCCATACATGTCCAGGGCTGCATGCACGCTACACTGAAAGGACCAGCTTTTGTCACTTACAGGTGCAGATAACCTGCTAACTCCGTTAGTGATGGGGATCTGGGATTCAGATTATTCCCCGCGAACGATGATTTCCCAGTAAGTTCAGGTCAACCGCAATTCCGGAGTTAGGCCTAACCGTCATTCCTGAAAAAATTACGTGTCCAAACCACAGGTGCTGTAGCTTGCTTAACAGCTCGGCAGCCGTTCTCAGGCCCAGTATGGATTCAACAACATTGTAGAAAGTTGATAAAGGGTACAGTTTCACCGGATAACACGTATATATGTAGCCTAGTTTACACATTAAAAATATATGTCTATAGATCAGGAGGCAGACTCAGATGTTCTCAGGCCCAGTATGGATTTGACCAGATTGTACAAAGTTGAGAAAGGGTACTTTATCACTGGATAGCAGGTATATATAGCATAATTTAAACATGTAAAATCTCTGTGTTCTCAGTATGGATTACACAGCAATCTAAAAAGTGGAAAAAAGGAAATGCATTTGAGGCGTACACAACTATATACTTTTGGTGTTATTTTTAAATCTTCATATATATTTCTGTCTCAGTAATACAGTCCAGCCTCTCCGCAATAGGAAATGAGATGCATACAATTACTGACATAAAGGCTAGTGTTTGCAGAAATCTAGGAATTACTATTCAGGGGAAAAACTTCCGTCACAATTCTCATAGGCGATGCTGACCCTCAATTAATTTGTGTGTTGAGACAGTGAAAACATTTTTTTGTGAATAAAGTATTGCTGTATCGCACTTCCGTTGATTCCATCACTGTTACTCATCTCAATCAAATTTTTATCACAGCGAGCGATGTAAACATGGTGCTCACTGGCTATCATGATCTGTCACGTAACTTTGGAGTGCAAAAGACAGAAGCCACAGGCCGTAGGCGATTCTATTTGATTGGCATGAGAGGGCACATTTTAAAATGTGCGCTGGAATGTCACACGTTTGCGAGTAGGAAAACTGTGAAAGCTGATGATAAACCACCACTGCATGTCATTGTGAGTCGACATCCATAAGAAATGGAAGCCATTGATCATCTAGAGCTAGAGCCCGGCCAGCAGGACAGGGCATAGCTACATCTTAACCATCATCTTTCAGTTCAATCAGTTTGTAGTGGCACTCCCAGTGAAGGATTTGACAGCCCAGACTACACAGCGGAGGAGCAGGGAGAGGTAAACATTGCAAATGCTGGGGCCCTGCCCAAGCAAGGGGGGCCCACTCGTGGGCGTCGGTACTGGCACTGGGCCCCTCATAGTATGGCGGTGTGTCTGACGGCGGGTGTGCACCACCACCATCCGAGACACTTGATTGGACTATGAGGGACCCTGTGCCAGTGACCGCGCCCAAGAGCCGGCCTACCCACCTGTCCAGGGCAACGGCACTCGCACGATTTTGTGCGCTAGGTGGTGATCCCGGCCATGGGGGGGCAGCCCAGTTAGGGCGGTTTACAAAGTGGCATATGTTGATGTGGGACATTCAGCTGCTGCAAAAGGCGAAATAGGTCAAGTTCGCGGAATAGGAGGAGGACCAAAGCAAGCCATTTTTCTGGCAACCTATGTGTCATCAAGGGAAGGTGGGACAAAATCCTTGGAAACCCATGCATGGTTCATTTTAATGAAGGTTAGATCATCCACATTTTGGGTTGACAGACGGGTCCTTTTTTCTGTCAGGATTGATCCAGCTGCACTGAAGACTCTTTCCGATAGCACACTTGCAGCTGGGCAAGCGAGCTCCTGTAAGGCATATGTGTGCCAATTCAGGCCAGGTGTCCAGTTTAGAGGCCCAATAGTCAAAGGGGAATGACCTGTGCGGGAGAACATCGATATGGGAGGAAAAGTTGTTTGTAACCATAGTTGACAACTGCTGTCTCCTGTCACTTTCCATCGATGCAGTATTACCAGTTGTGTGAGCGGTACTTGAAAAATCAGTCCACAACATTGTCATGAAACCCCTGTCTTCAACGCCACTTCTGCTGTGTGCACCACGAACACCTCTGCCAAGCTGCCCCGGCCTATACGGCTCGTGTGAGAACCATCACCGCTGCTGTGTGCTGGGAATGCCTCAACCAACCGGTTTACCAGAACTGCTTGTTTATTAGCCAATATTAGGTCAAGGTTCTCCTGTGGCATGATGTTTTGTAATTTGCCTTTATAGCGTGGATGCAGGATGCTGGCCAACCAGTAGTCGTCATAGTTCATCATTTTGGCCATGCGGGGGTCCCTTTTTAGGATCTGCAAGGCATAACCTGACATGTGGGCAAATGTTCCCGGTGTCAATGATGCACTGCGAGTGCTGGTTGGAGGAGCACTTTCTGGCAAATCCACATCCCTCCAGTCACGCACAAACCCTGTACCAGACCTTGCCACACCAACATTTTCACTTGCCCCACGAGATGCATCCTCCTCCCCTAAGTAATCATCCCCATCATCATCCTCCTCCTCTTCTTCTTCCTCCACCTCGTCCAGGAGAGGTCTCTGAGCAGACAATGGCTGAATGTCATCAAGGATTCCCTCCTCCTCTTCCTCCTCGTCAACATTGGCTGCAGACGCCTGCTCCTTATGGTGCATCAAAGTTTGCATGAGCAGACGCATAAGTGGGATGCTCATGCTTAGGATGGCGTCATTTGCGCTTACCAGCTGTGTGCATTCTTCAAAACACTGAAGGACTTTACAGAGGTCTTTCAGCTTCGACCACTGCACACCTGTCAACTCCATGTCTGCTCTCAAAGTGCCTGACCGTGTATCCTCCCACAAATGCATTATGGCCTGCCTCTGTTCGCACAGCCGCTCAACCATGTGCAGCGTGGAGTTCCACCTTGTTGCAATGTCGATAATGAGGCGGTGGTTGGGAAGGTGGAGCAATCGCTGCAGCTTCTGCATACGAATGGAGTGTACAGGCGACCGGCGGATGTGCGCGCACAGTCTTCGCACCTTCTGGAGCAGGGCTGTTAACTCCGGATAATTGTTGAGGAAGCACTGCACCACAAGGTTCAAGGTGTGAGCCAAGCAAGGTATGTGGCTGAGTTTTGAAAGGGCTATGGCTGCCACAAAATTACGGCCGTTATCACTAACTACCTTGCCTGCCTCAAGATGTATACTGCCCAGCCATGACTCAGTTTGTCGCTGAAAGTACTCGGCCAGCACCTCCACGGTGTGTCTGTCGCCCAAACACATCATCTGCAACACAGCCTGCTGACGCTTTCCACAAGCTGCTCGATAGGGGGACACCTCGTGTGCAACAGTGGCAGCTGCAGATGGAGTGCTCGTATGACTGCACTCTGTGGACGAGCTTTCGCTTCTGGAGGAGGAGGAGCAGGAGGAGGGTCGAACGCCTACAGCCAACTGTTTCCTATACCGTGGGCTAGGCAGCACTGTCCCACCACCGCTGTCCCCTGTGGACCCTGCATCCACCACATTAACCCAGTGCGCAGTGATGGACACGTAACGGCCGTGGCCACGCCGAGTGGACCATGCATCTGTTGTGAGGTGCACCTTTCCACTCACTGACTGCTTGAGTGCATGGACAATGCGGTCTTTCACATGATGGTGGAGGGCTGGGATGGCTTTGCGAGAGAAGAAGTGGCGACTGGGTAGGTCATAGCGTGGTACTGCATAGGCCATGAGTTCGCGGAAAGCTGTGCTTTCCACCAACCGATAGGGCATCATCTCTAACGAGATTAGTTCGGCAATGTGGGCGTTCAAACCCAGTGTACGCGGATGAGAGACTGAGTACTTTCTTGACCTACTCATAGTCTCTGGGAGGGTGAGCTGGACTTGAGAGCTGCATATGGTGGAACTAGCGGTGGACAGGGCGGACTGAGAGAGGGTTGATGATGGTGATGGAGTTGGTGTTCTTTCTGATGGCCTATATTCGGTCTTTCGTTGATATAACAGTGGGATTCCCTGACTGCTTTGGCCTTGCAACGACACCTCAACATTTGCTGCTGTGCTAACCGGTGGGCTTACAGTGGGGGAAACAATGTAGCGTTGCTGACTACCTTCTTTGTGATCAGTTGCACATGTGGTACTTGAGGTTTGGTGTTGTGTCCACGCTTGCAAGTGCATGCTGGTTAAATGTCTAAGCATGCAACTGGTATTCAAATTTTTCAGATTTTTCCCTCGGCTAAAGGTCTTTGTGCACTTCTTACAGATAACCTTGGCCTGATCATGAGGATTTTGTTCAAAAAAGTGCCACACTGCACTCTTCCTACTTTGGAAGACATTTTGCGGCCTAGCACGCTGTGCTTTTTGACCGTCTGGACAAGCTGCCCAGCAACTCTTTTGATTTTTGGAACCTGTCTTTGCAGTGCTCCGGGCCTGCCAGATAACAGCTGTTGCGATGTCGATGTCTGCTGTGGATGCTCCTCCTCCTCATCTGAGCTATTGGAAGCAGCACCCTCTTCCCCCAATGGATGCCAATCTGGGTCAATAACTGGGTCATCCATCACCTCCTCTTCAATGTCATGTGCACCTTCCTCTGTGTCACCGTGTATGGTGGTATAGTATGCGGGATGGGGCACCTGAGTCTCATCAGGGTCAGAATCTGGCTCATTACACTGCGAGGACAATGTAGTGCTCTGAGTGAATGTACCAGCAGAATCATCTATCAGTGGCTGTGCATCAGTGCACTCCATGTCAGATTCATCTTGGCCTGGGTAATTCACCATTTCACTTGATAACCCAGGCATGGTATGTGAAAACAGCTCCATGGAGTAATCAGTTCTATGGCAGCATCATCCTTCAGGCGGCACGGTGGCTCAGTGGTTAGCGCTGCAGCGCTGGGGTCCTGGGTTCGAATCCCACCAAGGACAACATCTGCAAGAAGTTTGTATGTTCTCCCCGTGTTTGCGTGGGTTTCCTCCGGGTACTCCGGTTTCCTCCCACATTCTAAAGACATACTGATAGGGAATTTAGATTGTGAGCCCCATCAGGGGCAGTGATGATAATATGTGCAAATTGTAAAGCGCTGTGGAATATGTTAGCGCTATATAAAAATAAAGATTATTATTATTATTATCCTTCAATCTTGGTTGGGGTGAAGGACACAAGGAAAGGTGTGGTTCATGAACATGAGCCTCCAATGACGACTCAGTGCTTTTATTTTTTACAACTTCAGAAGAGGAGGCGATACAGCTGGAGGCCGAGTCAGCAATGTAAGCCAAAACTTTTTCCTGAAGCTCTGGCTTTAAAAGCGGTTTGCCAACTCCTAGAAAACTAAACCTTCGAGGCCTTGTTAAGCCAGACGATGACGCAGGCTCAACACCTCCTGCATTCGGTCCTATTTTGCTTTTGCCACTACCATCAGATCCACCACCAACACCATCATTACCAGCTGGCAACCCCAGCCCAATTCCACGGCCTCTTCCACCAGCCTTCCTCATCTTTGGTAAAAATGTACACAAAATCCCACAAACTATATAGTAATGTAAAACAAGGTACAAGGTGTCTATAGGACAGGGGAGATGTAGAATTTTTGAACACACTTGTGGACACTGTTGGATTGTGTGAGGCCCAGTGAATATCACACCACTATGTCACAGTCTCAATGTCGCAGGCGTGAAAAATGTCACTATAGGACAGGGGAGATGTAGAATTTCTGAACACACTTGTGGACACTGTTGGATTGTGTGAGGCCCAGTGAATATCACACCGCTGTGTCACAGGCTCAATGTCGCAGGTGTGAAAAATGTCACTATAGGACAGGGGTGATGTAGAATTTCTGAACACACTTGTGGACACTGTTGGATTGTGTGAGGCCCAGTGAATATCACACCGCTATGTCACAGGTTCAATGTCGCAGGTGTGAAAAATGTCACTGTAGGACAGGGGAGATGTAGAATTTCTGAACACACTTGTGGACACTGTTGGATTGTGTGAGGCCCAGTGAATATCACACCGCTATGTCACAGGCTCAATGTCGTTGGTGTGAAAAATGTCACTATAGGACAGGGGAGATGTAGAATTTCTGAACACACTTGTGGACACTGTTGGATTGTGTGAGGCCCAGTGAATATCACACCGCTATGTCACAGGCAGAAATTGGCTAGTGTATGACAAACTACAAGGTGTATATAGAATTGGGCAGAATAGGAATCTCCCTAGAGTGTAGGTCTGTAAGAACAGAACAAGTCCTCGACTTATCCTTACAGAGTCACACACAGATAGCTTCACTGTGGCCGTGATAACAGCCGTTACACGGTACTGAGAGAGGAGCGTGCATGTACACCGCTGTCCGGTGTCCGTAAAATTGTCAAGCTCCGTGTTTTTTAAGTATATGGACTGACACACTCTGTCTCTCTATAGTTTTGAATGTGATCAAACAGCAAATATACTTAACTGTTTGAAAACCAGACAAAGCTAGAAGGTGGAGGTCTGTAAGAATGGAACATGTCCTCGACTTATCCTTACAGAGTCACACACAGATAGCTTCATTGTGGCCGTGTTAACAGCTGTTACACGGTACTGAGAGAGGAGCGTGCACGTACACCGCTGTCCAGTGTCCGTAAAATTGTCAAGCTCCATGTTTTTTAAGTATACGGACTGACACACGCTGTCTCTCTATAGTTTTGAATGTGATCAAACAGCAAATATACTTAACTGTTTGAAAACCAGACAAAACTAGAAGGTGGAGGTCTGTAAGAACAGAACATGTCCTCGACTTATCCTTACAGAGTCACACACAGATAGCTTCACTGTGGCCGTGATAACAGCCGTTACACGGTACTGTGTGAGGAGCGTACACCGCTGTATGGTGTGAAAAAATGCACGCTCAGTACCTCATCAGGACAAAAAAAAAAATTTGGATTGCTTTTAAAAAAGCAGTTTGCAGAGCAGTGGGAAAACAGCAATGCAGCTATCAGGAAGCCTTATAAGGCAGCCTATCAACCAACACAGCTGATCCAGCAAAATATAGCCTCCACTTGCACTGCACACACAGTGACTGGTGTGTTGTACAGGCAAAATCGCTAGCAGCAGAAGCAGTTTTTGGTGTCTTCTTCCCTGCCTAACACTCTCCCTACAGAATCAGCAGCAGCTCTCCCTATTCTGAGATCAGCATGAGTAACATGGCGGTCGGCGTGCATGCCCTTTTATACCCCCTGTGACGCCCCCCAAAGCAAGCCAATCACTTGCATGCTCTTCTCAAAGATGGTGGTGACCCCTGCCTATGTCATCACGTTGCCCACAGTGTCCATGGATCCTGATTGGCTGAAAAAGGGCGGAAAACAAACTTTTGAAATGCGACTTTGGCGCTAAAGTCGCCGAGCTTGTGGCCGACCTCACTCTAGGGTCGGGTTTCGTTTCATGAAACCCGACTTTACCAAAAGTCGGCGACTTTTGAAATTTTTCGACCCGTTTCGCTCAACTCTACTGCTGTGACTAATTGCTTTGGAGTGGCACCCTGGTTTCTGGAGAACTTCGTACAATACGCATACTTGCAGTATCAGTTTACACAACTCTTTGTGGGGTGAATAAGCTTCCCGGCTGTGCGGATTAACTCTTTGTTGGCTTAATTTCAAAGCTGTAAATGCTGTCCCAAACCCGGAAACCTCATGCATGGCCCATGACTGACTGCTGCTGTGCCATTATAAAATTTCTACTATGCGTCAATTGATGCCACTTTCCCTGGTGTCTGTGTAAGGAGGTCTTCCCTCTCTCTTTCCTGGTATGTGGTCATTTATGTGTGTTGTACTGTAATGTTTGCTATGTATATTAATGTGTGCTGTGTTTGCCTTGTTTTATTGTGTTACCATTGTACCATGTCATATATATATATATATATATATATATATATATGTTAGCTTAGGGATAGGAAATGGTTAATTCATGGGGCTGGCAAAGCAGCCTCAAAGGAAGCAGGAGGCTCCTGCTCCCAGTTCATAGCCCCGGCAGGCATGCCCGTGGCAGGACGTGCTCTCCTGTGGGGAGCATGCCATACCCCTGGAGGGGAAAGAGCTGCCAGGGGACTATTGGGAACCAGGACTAGGTGTGTGCCCCACTAGATACTTTTAGCTCCACAGAGCTTACTGGGATTTATTGCTTGCATTGCTGCAGCCGTTGTTGGACATAGGGACAGCTTAGGAATTGTACCTTCTTTTCTTCATCACCTTTATTAAATATAAGTTGCCACTGTTGGGCTCTACAACGTGTAATGTGTGGTGCATCTGTTCCAGCATGGAGAGGAGCCAGATGTCTGAGGTAACACACTGTGACCTGGGACCAGATCTGTTTATTCATGTGCAAGGGGTCGGGGTGTGGACTGATTGTGCCTTAGTGATCTCGCCCCCAACTACCACCCCGCGCCACCTTGTTACATCTGCCCCTAAATTTTTGGAAATGTTTTGACTCCAAGTTAGGTCTCCTACATGTGTGTTATCTAAATTTGTCAGGCTTCTCAGAGCACCAGGCCTACACCTGTCAACCATTCACTTGTTACTGGTCATTATTTAAGCTAGAAATGCTGGTCCAAGCTTTGTCCCAGGCCCTGTCCCATGCATAAATGCTACGCAATTATACTTT
The DNA here is from genome assembly GCF_039654945.1 of Dendrobates tinctorius. Lineage (NCBI taxonomy): Eukaryota > Metazoa > Chordata > Amphibia > Anura > Dendrobatidae > Dendrobates > Dendrobates tinctorius. The sequence goes on along the minus strand of NW_027361679.1, from coordinate 42,539,573 downwards.
TTGTTCTGTGGATCAATTGATGCCACTTTTCCTGGTGTCTGTCCCTAATTTGAGCTATTTTGACAGCTCTTTGCCCCCCTTTAAGGTGTTGCCTATACATTTAGTTTTGTCTCCCATCAATGGGTTTCAGGTATGTTTGATGAACTGTTCAGCGAACATGTTTGACAAACATCGGGACGTTCGCTGAACCGAAACAAACTGAACCTTGAAAGGTTTGCTCATCTCTACTTATGACATCTATAAAGGCATTATAATGGAACAAGCAGAAAAACTATAATAACAAGTAATCTAAGCTCTCAAAAAATGTTAATGCGTTTCACATGTTCCTTGGACCAAAGGTCGCAGTATGTAATAAAGTCAATTTCACACACGAATGCTTCCAAGGCTTAGGCTATGATTAAGCAATGTTTTGCTATATCCACAATTAAAATCCCAATACACTGTACTGCATGATTCTTGTAATGTAACATAATAATAGGTAACCTTCCAGTGTAAAAGGGCTGATTCTGAAATTCTTATAATAAATGTCAGTCGCACTGGTGCAAATTACCAATTGATAATACAAGTATTTTGCTGAAATGTTCTTTTGACTCACATAGTGTATAAACTGAACTAAACAAATCCAAAACTGGTAAGAAAGAATTTGAAACATATTGGTTTAAAATGGTTATAAATAATTTATTAAAGTTCTAGGACTTCATAGAATTATAGACAGGAAAAAGCTAATGCTAACCAAGAGTAGTATTAAAGGGGATCTCAAACACTAATTATGAATTTCATACTATCTCACATCCATGTCTGAAAATACTTTTGTAACTCCTGCCCTGGTCGGTAGGCGGCGCCACACTGATATCGCAGTTACTAATTCATGTTGGTAGCATGTGGTATTTTAGCTTTTAGATTGCTGAGACTAGTCATTCCTTTCTTGTCCCCCTGTGTTTTGCTGCAGTGAGCTGATGTACAATTAGCTTACTGCTAGGAGCCATGGGCAGGTTCCCCTTGTATGTAAGCCCCAGCAGTCTCTAGCTGCCATTTGTTTAGTTCACCTAGACTTGGTCACTCTGACTCTTTTGTCCCATGTGCTTTTTTGTACATTCTGTTGTTTGACCTTGGCATTTATTTTGACCAGCCGCTTACCTTCTGATTTTTGTTCCTAACACGAATTATTGGTTTTGACCCTGCATTTTGACCCCTATTGCTTCTGATTGACTCTTACAGCCAGCAGCCCTTCAGTGGAAGCAATCCAGTGGACCCCGTTGTAAGACGTGATTCCTGTACAGGGGTTAAATGAAGAATGTCAGGGTTCCACTGGAATCTGCTAGATGGATTAGATTGTACCAAGTTTGTCTGACTTAGCCTTTTTGAGCCTGTGGTTTCTGACAGATGTCTCAATATATATATAAATCTATTTATATTACTAATCTAACCACTTCTCTAATGTTCTTAATTTACAAATTCCCTACCCTTCCTTCTCTACTCTAACTTCCAGTCTGGGTTTTTTTTTAACTTACTTCTGATCAGCGTCGGACTGGAGCACCTTGGGCCCACCAGAGAAAATCATTCTTGAGGCCCACTATGTAGCTACATAGAAATAAATACAAGACCACCAATTGTGTGGTAAAACGTGCTAATATCAGGGTATAATATAAGGTAGTACACGTCTTCATTATGTAGCAGGGGTTGGGGTAGAATCATAGAGGGGTAGCCCCCTCATAGTATATAATGTAGCCTCCCTCATAGAATATAATGTAGCCTCCCTCATAAAATATAATGCAGCCCACCACATAGGGTATAATGCAGCACCCAACAAAATATAATGCAACCCCCTCATAAGATATAACACAGTCCCCACCATAGAATATAATGTAGCACCCTCATAGGGTATAATGCAGCCCCCCTCATATAGTATAATGCAGCACTACCACAGAATATAATGCAGCCCCCCATAGAGTATACTTTAGCCCCCTAATATAGAGTGATGTAGCCCCCAGAATATAGCGTAGTCCACTGAGAATAATGCAGTCCCCCACAGAATATAATGTAGCCCCCCTCATAAAGTATAATGCAGCCCCTCTCCACCCCCATCATTGTCCTCATCACCACCTCCATCATTGCCTTCTCCCCCACCACCCCATCACTGCCCATTCCACCACCTCAATCATTGCCTCCTTCCCCACTACCATCATTGTCCATTTCATCACCTCCATCATTGCCCATCACCCCCATCATTGCCCCCCCACTACTGCCTCCCCCCACCACCATCATTGCCAATCACCTTCATCATTGCTCATCACCTCCATCATTGCCTTCCCCCACCACCATCATTGCCCATCACCTCCATCATTGCCTCCTCCCACAATCATTGACTATCACCTCCATCATTGCCTCCCCCACCTCCTTCATTGCCCATCACTTCCATCATTGCCTCCCCCCAACACCCCTCTCTCTCTCACACACACACAGCACTGCATCACTCTCACACACACAAAGTACCACACCACAAACACACAAAGCACTGCACCACAAACACACACCACACACACACACACCACATACACACACACTCACAAAGCACCGCACCACACACACAAAGCACCACACTACATGCACACACACATAAAGCACCACACACACAAAGCACTGCACCACACACACAGAGCACCGCATCACACACAAAGCACCGCACCACACACCACACACACACAAAGCACCGTACCACACACACACACACACACACAAACCACCGCATCGCACCACACACAAAGCACCGCACCACATACACACAAGCAGACACACATCACAGCTCACCTCCCCGCAGCCGCAGCACATCTCGGCATCCTGCTTTCTGTCCGGCAGCTTTCTGTCTGAGACAGCGCGCTGGATGATGACGTCATTCAGCCGGGCAGGAAGCATGCTGCCGGGATGTGCTGCAGGGAGGTGCGTTGCACTGTGTATCTGTGTGCCTGTGTGTGTGTGTGGTGGGTGCGGTGGTGCAGCTAACGCTGCTTGCTGCTAAAGAGAAATGGTATTCACACCTCTCCACGCCCATAGGGGCGTGGGGAAGAGTGAATATTCATTTAGCTTTAGCAGCGGGGACAGGATCCTGTCTCCTGCTGCTGCTACGCTGGCGCAGGGTGGGCCTCCTTGACTCAGGGTCCCCATAGCCACTGGCTGGAGGCCCCTGGAGCAGCGGGGGCCCTTGGAGCAGTGGGAGCCCTAGGCAGCAGCTGGCAAGTATGCCAATCGATTTTCAATGGGGGCCGTGTCCGTAAGCTGTGAAAAAGATCGAGCAGGCTCGATCTTTTTTCATGGCCGTAAATACGGCCCTCAGGGCCATATGGCGCACGGCGCTCTGTGGAATTATTGCGGCCGCTTTTGCGGCCTCATAGAAATCTATTGGGGCCGCAAAAACGGGACGCAAAAACCCGGTAAGTGTAAAAGAAGCCTAATGTTTCACAGTAGCTTACTGAAGTCATTAAGGAGGTCTTCCTAATTCCCATGCTTATAGGTCTGTGAAATTTTTCTAATATCATGTGTTAAGAGCTTTTCAATTAATTACTTTTGTCTTTTCAGATTCCTATAGACCTGGAGGACAGAATTTGTGTTACTATAGAGGCACAAAGGCATTATTAAAGCAAAACTAGCCTACACCTTTTCTCTGAGGCTTTGGAGATTGACTAGCGGCAATGTTTCTGTTGGGTGGGTGTTGGAGCACCATTATAGGGGTACACGGACTCCTCTTTGGCGATTGATAGTTACAATGGAGATGAAATGGTGGAATCAAGAACGTACTTGCTCACCTGGAGTCCAGTGACCAGCATATTGCTTCAATTAAAGTGATAATTCACGTAACACATTAACTAGTTTAGTGGTTGAATTTTCAATAAAAGTTTTGGCTGACCCCCTTTCAAGCAATGAGTTTAAGTATGTTGTGTGTTATTTGTCCAAGGACAGCAGGAGGGCTACTAGGCTATGTCCAAATGGTCAGTAATCAGCAGCGCTTTGAATGCAGCACATGTCCGATGCCTCCAAAGTGCTGCTGGCTTTTGAACGCAGGTGAATCCACATTTAGTTAATTGAACTGTGCGGAATCACCGTGTTCAATACATTGGACAGGTGAAATTTATCTTGCGGAGACTTGCGTCTCCGCAAGATAAATTAACATTCTGGGTCTGGAAAGACGCACCACATGTCTGTCTCCGCAGGGAAGCCACGAGCGTCTGTGGACGTGAAGCGATGGCCGGGGGACCACCACAATGCATGGAGACTACGGTACACAAGATGAGGTGCAAGCAACAAATAGTTAATTTATTTACAGGCAAGGAATACAGTGTTAGGAAAGAGTAAACAGGGGTATGCAATGACATAAATCAATTTACAAAAGTGATGTTCTCTAGCTGGGCCGTACAAATGGCACGGTGCACCAACTATTACAGATCAGTGTATTTCTCAAAAAAGCAAAACAATGCAATAAAATACAGTATGCTGCTACTGTAACTCTAGCCTGACTGACCGCTGCTACTTCGGCCGCACGGCTACCGTGCTCTGTCTATTGCAGCCTATCCTAAGCCCTAATCATGTGCGCACATGGGGTTAACACTCACGGTGAAGTTGGTGTTGCAGTTCCTTTCTGGGGGCCCCCTGCAGTTCTCTGCAAGATGATGCGACGTCCTCCCTGGAAGCTATATGCAATGTGGTCTTGTGCTTGTGTGAAGATCCCGAGCCTGTTCCTTCCTTGTATATCTTTGTGGCTCCTCACAGTAACACAGGAAAAACCACCTTTGTTATCCCCGGAAGGGTACACAATCCCACAGGTTCAGTCAGTTCTAAGCTGCACGTTTTTCTCCTCACAGAATCCAGGATGTCAGCTTCCTTCAGACTCCAAGCTCAGAATACTCCCTGGAAACACAGCCCCTCCCCTCTCCTAGCAGGCAGAACAAACTAAAAACAGTCTTATCGCAGGGGAGATCGGAATGTCCAATTCCTCTTGCTAAGAGGGTTCTATCTCTTATAGTGGCAGTTTGTTTCTACTGTCCAAAGAAATGCCACCCCCTTACAGACGCATAGCGAGCATGGGATTTCTTGAAATTCAATTCACTATGCTGTAATATCTGGCTGCTGCAGATGGGATGCTGCGGATGAACGTTGCATCCAACCAGCAGCGTTTACTGACCGTGGGAACATACCCTTATTGGTAAAGGTTGAAATTTTGATCTCTGCAATCAAGTTATGCCCTTGCATTGTTGTGCAATTTATGGGGTTGTGTCAACTGCACAGTATTTGTTCACTCTGTTAGTCATGAACCGTGGTGTGTTGCTCAGGATACAGTGAAGTCACGGGTGAGAAAATTGACTCCTACACAGTTCACTCACTGTAATTATTTTACTTAGTTATGTGGAATACTCAACCAGAAAATACAAAACATTCAAAACATTGTATAGACATTCATCAGGGATTCTGAGACCCTTGTACTCTATAGCGTGGTGCCCAAACAATCTGTACCTACTATACTTTCTATAAATCTACCTACTGGTGTGCCTGTCTAAACCAGCAACCTGTTACCTGTTAGCACCCTGGGAATTGCGACCATTATATCAGTATAACGTACAGACTCACCTGCTGCACAGCAGAACAGTTGATAATCTTACAATCGATTACCTCTGTCCCCCAACCAAATATCTCTTCCCCTTCCCGATGTAACTTAAATGAACTGAAAGGAATAGTCTCTCCTCAACGCTGATTTTTGCAATAAAAGTGACCTGAAGCAGTCTATATACCTATCTATCTAACTACATGATCTATCTTACTTAGCCTTGAGTATTTTGGTGCCAGAATGTAGTGACGTGCCACTGTGGCGGTGCACTTGTGGGGAAGATGACTTGACGGACAGACGTGACTGGCAGTAGGAGGGGACGGCTTGTGCAGGAGAGACGGAGATTGACAGGATAGAAGGGTGACAGCTAGGAAAGGTGGATAGAAGGGTGTAGTACTGAGAAGTGACCACAAGATGGCAGGGGAGAGTGGTTGAGGACTGAACATCAGCTTATGGCTCAAGATACGCTTAGTCATGGGGGGCGGGGAGATATGAGCCCGGGAGGGAAATTCTCCGGTGAGAGAGGGGATAAATAGAAGAAGGAGGGGTTCCAGAGAGACTAGTCCCGGGAGGAGCTCAGGAGAAGACAGGGATAGAGAGAAGAGCTCGGCCAAGGGAAGGACAGAGAAGAGACAGTCAGGGTGGTGGCCCTGACCCGACGGACCGCAGGACAGACGAGGCCCCGGGGGTACTGATTGGACGACGACCTCGGGCAGCTGAAGCGCTGGCGGTAGATTGGTCTAGGACAGCCCCAGCGAAAGATTCGTGAGGTGTGTTACTGCAACTGGAGCTAAGGAGCAGGTACCCGGGCCTGGAGACAGAGTGGTGTAAAGAAGCTGCGGTGCGTGTTTGGTGGTCGTCAGGAGGACGATGAATAAAATCCGGAACTGTTACAAGTAAAATCTGTTTCCGCCTTGTCCTTGAATCGCCTGGTGTCTGCGTCATCCGGACAGGGTAAGCAGTGGTCCACCCCCCAAGGCCGGCCCCTACCACACACTGAACCTTAGTTTTCTTACCGACTCAGGTCTGCTGTTGTCAGGATTCAAACCCAGCAGCTCTTGTGCACCAGGCAGCAGCTATTGAGCTCGCTGGAGAGTTCCTTGCACTGCAAACATACCACATGTGCAGCTGGTGCAGCTGCACCGGGGCTTGGATGTGGAGGAAGGCCCCTGCAGGATAGCTAATAATGAGGGCAATCGGGCCTGTTTATCTGGCCCCGATTCTCCGGGGGGTCCCTGGCCAGATTGCCCTCATGTGCGGCGTGCAGGGAGAGATCCCTGCAGCTCCGCTACCTATGTGGGGAAGGTGACTTGACGGACAGACGTGACTGGTAGAAGGAGGGGACGGTTTGTGCACTAGTGACAGAGATTGACAGGTTAGAAAGGTAACAGCAGGGAAAGACAGAAAAGGGAGTGCAGTACCGTGAAATGACCACAAGATGGCAGGGGAGAGTAGTACAGGATTTAACATCAGCTTAGGGCTTAGGAATCCACTTAGTCATGAGGGGCGGGGAGATAGGAGCCCGGGTGGGAAATTCCCCTGTGAGAGAGGGGATAAATAGAAGAAGGCGGGGCTCCAGGAGAGTTTAGTCCCAGGAGGAGCTCAGAAGAAGACGGAGAAAGTGAGAAGAGCTCGGCCAGGGGGACGGACCAAGGAGAGATAGTCAGGGGGGTGGCCCTGACCTGACGGGCTGCAGGACAGGCAAGCAGAAGAGGCAGCCAGGGGGGAGACCCTGACTCAACATACCGCAAGACAGACGAGGCCCTGGGGGTACCGATTGGAAGACGATCTCGGGCAGGTGAAGCGCTGGGGGTAGATTGGTCTAGGACAGCCCCCAGTGAAAGATCCGCGAGGTGCGTTACTGTGACTGGAGCTGAAGAATAGGTACCCGGGCCAGGCGATACAGTGGTGTAAAGAAGCTGCGGTGCGTGTTTGGTGGTCATCAGGAGGACGACAAATAAATCCGGAACTGTTACAAGTGGAAGCTGTCTCCGTCTCGTCTTTGCCTTGTCTGGTAAGCAGTGGTCCACCCCCCTAGCCCGGCCCCCTACTACACCTACAAGAGAAAATGGCAGCGGAGCGGAGCTGCAGCGATCCGTCCTGCTCCCTGCCTGCGCTTCCTGTCTCTCACAAGGTCAGTGGCACGGCTGGATAATGTCATCATTCAGTGCTGTAGCTGTGCCAGAGAGAGGAAGCTTCCGGTGATGGTGTAGCTGCGGGTGAGCGTGCGGAGAGATGAGAGGTGAGAGGCGCTGTTTGTTTATATGTATGTCGCTGCGGGGGAACGTGCACAGAGGTGAATGGTGCTGTGTGTGTAGGTGGAGGAGAGGGCAGTGATGGGGAGAAAGCAATGATGGGGGTGGGGGAGAAAGCAATGATGTGGCAGTTGAAAGGACAATGATGGGGGTGGTAGGGATGGAGGTAATGATGGAGGTGGTGGGGGAGAAGACAATGATGGAGGTGGTGGAAAGGGCAATGATGGGGGTGGTGGGGGAGAAGGCAATGATGAAGGTGATGGAGAGGGCAATGATGGAGGTGGCGGAGAGAAGGCAAAGATGGAGGTGGTGGAAAGGGCAATGATGGGGGTGGTGGGGAGAAGGCAATGATGGTGGCAGTTGAAAGGACAATGATGCGGGCGGTGGTGGAGGAGGAAATGATGGAGGTGGTGGAAAAGGCAATGATGGGGTGGTGCGGGAGAAAGCAATGATGTAGGTGGTGGAAAGGACAAAGATGGGGTGGTGGGATGAAAGCAAGGATGGAGGTGGTGGAATGGGCAATGAAGGGGTTGGTGGGGAAAAGGCAATGATGTTTGTGGTGGAAAGGACAATGATGGGATGGTAGTTAAAAGGACAATGTTGGTGGAAAGGGCAATGATGAGGGTGGTGGGGAGGAGGTAATGATGGAGGTGGTGGAATGGGCAATGATTGTGGTGGGGGAGAGGACAATAATGGGATGCGGGGAGAGGAGGACAATGAGGGGTGTAGGGGATTGGGATGGGAGGAAAGGGTATTTATAATGAATTTAGGAACAGGGGGAGGTGGAGAAAGACGTTATTATCGCTTATTATGTCTAACACAGTCCCTTAGTATATAGTGTACTCGCTTATTATGTATAGCGCCATCCCTCTGTATATAGTGTACTTTTTATGATGCCGTCCCTTATTATATAGCTTCCTCTACTGTTATGTACAGTGCTGTCTTTTACATAGTGTATTCTTGTTATTTTTGTTATTCACGACGCCCTCTTTTATTACATAGTTCCCACTCTTGTTAGGTATAAAATGACTGCTGATGGAGGAGCTGGTGCATCAGCTCCTCCATTAGAAAATAAGCTTTCCCAAGCTCCATCAGCCATCATTGCGTTATACAGCTAACATGACAGGACAAATTTTCAGTTTGTCTGATTTTTCTCTTTATAGGTACAGTTGTGGCCAAAAGTATTGACACCCCTGCAATTCTGTCAGATAATACTCAGTTTCTTCCTGAAAATGATTGCAAACACAAATTCTTTGGTATTATTATCTTCATTTAATTTGTCTTAAATGAAAAAACACAAAAAGAATTGTCCTAAAGCCAAATTTGATAGTATTCCACACCAAACATAAAAAAGAGGGTGGACAAAAGTATTGGCACTGTTCGAAAAATCATGTGATGCTTCTCTAATTTGTGTAATTAACAGCACCTGTAACTTACCTGTGGCACCTAACAGGTGTTGGCAATAACTAAATCACACTTGCAGCCAGTTGACATGGATTAAAGTTGACTCAACCTCTGTCCTGTGTCCTAATGTGTGTACCACATTGAGCATGGAGAAAAGAAAGAAGACCAAAGAACTGTCTGAGGACTTGAGAAACCAAATTGTGAGGAAGCATCAGCAATCTCAAGGCTACAAGTCCATCTCCAAAGACCATAATGTTTCTGTGTCTACCGTGCGCAGTGTCATCAAGAAGTTTAAATCCCATGGCACTGTGGCTAACCTCCCAAGATGTGGATGGAAAAGAAAAATTGACAAGAGATTTCAATGCAAAATTGTGCGGATGTTGGATAAAGAACCCTGACTAACATCCAAACAAGTTCAAGCTGCCCTGCAGTCCGAGGGTACAACAGTGTCAACCTGTACTATCCGTCGGCGTCTGAATGAAAAGGGACTGTATGGTAGGAGACCCAGGAAGACCCCACTTCTTACCCCGTGACATAAAAAAGCCAGGCTGGAGTTTGCCAAAACTTACCTGAAAAAGCCTAAAACGTTTTGGAAGAATGTTCTCTGGTCAGAGGAGACAAAAGTAGAGCTTTTTGGGCAAAGGCATCAACATAGAGTTTACAGGAGAAAAAAAGAGGCATTCAAAGAAAAGAACATGGTCCCTACAGTCAAACATGGCGGAGGTTCCCTGATGTTTTGGGGTTGCTTTGCTGTCTCTGGCACTGGACTGCTTGATCGTGTGCATGGCATTATTAAGTCTGAAGACTACTAACAAATTTTGCAGCATAATGTAGGGCCCAGTGTGAGAAAGCTGGGTCTCCCTCAGAGGTCATGGGTCTTCCAGCAGGACAATGACCCAAAACACACTTCAAAAAGCACTATAAAATGGTTTGAGAGAAAGCACTGGAGACTTCTAAGGTGGCCAGCAATGAGTCCAGACCTGAATCCCATAGAACACCTGTGGAGAGATCTAAAAATGGCAGTTTGGAGAAGGCACCCTTCAAATATCGGGGACCTGGAGCAGTTTGCCAAAGAAAAATGGTCTAAAATTCCAGCAGAGCATTGTAAGAAACTCATTGATGGTTACCGGAAGCGGTTGGTCACAGTTATTTTGGCTAAAGGTTGTGCAACCAAGTATTAGGCTGAGGGTGCCAATACTTTTGTCTGGCCCATTTTTGGAGTTTTGTGTGAAATGATCAATGTTTTACTTTTTGCTTCATTCTCTTTTGTGTTTTTTCATTTAAGACAAATTAAATGAAGATAATAATACCAAAGAATTTGTGTTTGCAATCATTTTCAGGAAAGAAACTGAGTATTATATGACAGAATTGCAGGGGTGTCAATACTTTTGGCCACAACTGTAAATTTTTGAGTAAAATGTAAGTTGCTCTTTTATTCTATAAACTACTGACAACATGTCTTTGAATTTCCATGCGCTAAATTTTGTATTTATTTTTAGAAAATGAGAAATGGTCAAAATAACAAAAAAATGCAGTGCTCGCAGACCTCAAATAATGCTAAGAAAACAAGTTCATAATCATTTAGGCTACTTTCACACTTGCGTTTTTTTGCTCTGCGCTGCATGCGCAGTGCAAACACGCATAAAAAACGCATCATGCGTTTTCTTGTTTTTTGCGCATGGTTTTTGCAGCACTCCCATAGACTTTAATGGGTTTTTGGGTGAATTTTGTGCGCATTGCGTGTACATGTGTTTTTTTGAGACAAGTCGGACGCACAAAAAATGCAACAGGATGCATTTTGTGCGCCCGGGCGCACACTACAAAAAAACACATGCGCGTACAAACGCATGACAATGCGCAACCAAGTATAGGAAAAAAAAACACATTCACATTTATGCGCAAAAACGCAGCCCAAAAAAATGCAAGTGTGAAAGTAGCCTTAGAAACAACAATACTAATATTTTAACTCAGGAAGAGTTCAGAAATCAATAATTTGTGGAATAACCATGATTTGTAATCACAGCTTTTATGCGTCTTGGCATGCTTTCCACCAGTCTTTCACACTGCTTTTGGGTGACCTTATGCCACTCCTGGTACAAAAATGTAAGCAGTTCTTCTTTGTTTGATGGCTTGTGACTATCCATCTTCCTCTTCATTACATTCCAGAGGTTTTCAATGGGGTTCAGAGATTGGACAGACCATGTCAGGGATTTGATGTAGTGGTCCTTCATCCACACATTGATTGACCTAGCTGTGTGGCATGGAGATTATCCTGCTGGAAAAACCAGTCCTCATAGTTGGGGAATATTGCCTAAGCAGAAGGAATCAACTGTTTTTCCAGGAAAACCTTGTATGCGGCTTGATTAATACATCCATCGCAAAGATTAACCTGCCCAATTTCCTGCCTTGCTGAAGCATCTCCAGATCATCACCGATCCTCCACCAAATTTCACTGTGGGTGCAAGACACTGTGGCTTGTATGCCTCTCCAGGTCTCCGTCTAACCATTAGGTGTTGGGCAGAGCTGAAAATTAAACTCATCAGAGAAAATTACCTTTCTCCAGTCCTCTATGGTTCAATGCTTATGGTCTTTGGCAAACTTCAGCCTGGCTCTCTTTTGCTTCTCATTGATGAAAGGCTTTTTTTCTAGGTTTACATGACTTGAGCCCTGCCTCTAGGAGCCTGTTATGAACTGTTCTTGCCTTGCATTTCACCCCAGCTGCCATTTGCCATTCCTTTTGTTAGGGCATGTCAGTATAGGATATGGGTTGAACTAGATGGAATTAAAGTCTCCCTTCAACCTTAATAACTATGTTACTATGTTACTATGTTTTGTAGGTCACTTGATGTCATCCCGCGATTGCTGAGTGTCATTCGAATAAGATGACGGTCATCCCGGTAAGTGGAGAGTTGTTTTTGCAGCTTGACCTTGTTGTAATGGCCTGCGTCTTAGAAATTTTAAGGATGAAGGCAACATGACGCTCACTGTATCCCTCTGCTAGTAAAGCCAGAATTGAGCCCTTCTTTTCCTCACTCAAGACTTTTCAACTCCTTTGGCATGGTTAAAAGTTATTTTTTCATTCCTTTTACTTTTGGGATATTACTAGCACTTGCTTTGCCATCCAGCTTGTCCTATTGCAAGAGGATTGTGAACACCACAGTAGGGTTTTTTTATACTTTCCTTTAAATATGATTTGGTTCAGGTGATCACCTAATCAGAAGCACATTAAGTAGAATGAGGTATACTCTGGTTGGAATTCAACTGACACTGGAATGGAATGGCTGTCAGACATGTAGAAAAGCTGATTTTTTATGAAACTGTGCAGTGGTCTCTTAATTTTTGCCAGAGCTGTATGTAGCTTTGTCACCTTATAAGGAGAGGGGCCCAGACACATTTCTTCCACAGGGGCCCCAAGCTGTCAATATCCACCCTCGGTTCCTTGCTAACCCAAATACACATACAGTCATGGCCAAAAGTATTGACACCCCTGCAATTCTGTCAGATAATATTCAGTTTCTTCCTGAAAATGATTGCAAACACAAATTCTTTGGTATTATTATCTTCATTTTATTTGTCTTAAATGAAAAAACACAAAAGAGAATGAAGCAAAAAGCAAAACATTGATCATTTCACACAAAACTCCAAAAATGGTCCGGACAAAAGTATTGGCACCCTAAGCCTAATACTTGGTTGCACAACCTTTAGCCAAAATAACTGCGACCAACCGCTTCCGGTAACCATCAATGAGTTTCTTACAATGCTCTGCTGGAATTTTAGACCATTCTTCTTTGGCAAACTACTCCAGGTCCCTGATATTTGAAGGGTGCCTTCTCCAAACTGCCATTTTTAGATCTCTCCACAGGTGTTCTATGGAATTCAGGTCTGGACTCATTGCTGGCCACCTTAGATGTCTCCAGTGCTTTCTCTCAAACCATTTTCTAGTGCTTTTTGAATTGTGTTTTGGGTCATTGTCCTGCTGGAAGACCGATGACCTCTGAGGGAGACCCAGCTTTCTCACACTGGACCCTACATTATGCTGCAAAATTTGTTGGTAGTCTTCAGACTTCATAATGCCATGCACACTGTCAAGCAGTCCAGTGCCAGAGGCAGCAAAGCAACCCCAAAACATCAGGGAACCTCCGCCATGTTTGACTGTAGGGACCGTGTACTTTTCTTTGAATGCCTCTTTTTTCTCCTGTAAACTCTATGTTGATGCTTTTGCCCTAAAAGCTCTACTTTTGTCTCATCTGACCAGAGAACATTCTTCCAAAATGTTTTAGGCTTTTTCAGGTAAGTTTTGGCAAACTCCAGCCTGGCTTTTTTATGTCTCGGGGTAAGAAGTGGAGTCTTCCTGGGTCTCCTACCATACAGTCCCTTTTCATTCAGACGCCGACGGATTGTACGGGTTGACACCGTTGTACCCTTGAACTGCAGGGCAGCTTGAACTTGTTTGGATGTTAGTGGAGGTTCTTTATCCAACATCCGCACAATCTTGCGTTGAAATCTCTTGTCAATTTTTCTTTTCCGGCCACATCTAGGGAGGTTAGCCACAGTGCCATGGGCTTTAAACTTCTTGATGACACTGTGCACGGTAGACACAGGAACATTCAGGTCTTTGGAGATGGATTTGTAGCCTTGAAATTGCTCATGCTTCCTCACAATTTGGTTTCTCAAGTCCTCAGACAGTTCTTTGGTCTTCTTTCTTTTCTCCATGCTCAATGTGGTACACACAAGGACACAGGACAGAGGTTGAGTCAACTTTAATCCATGTTAACTGGCTGCAAGTGTGATTTAGTTATTGCCAACACCTGTTAGGTGCCACAGGTAAGTTACAGGTGCTGTTAATTACACAAATTAGAGAAGCATCACATGATTTTTCGAACAGTGCCAATACTTTTGTCCACCCTCTTTGTTATGTTTGGTGTGGAATTATATCCAATTTGGCTTTAGGACAATTCTTTTTGTGTTTTTTCATTTAAGACAAATTAAATGAAGATAATAATACCAAAGAATTTGTGTTTGCAATCATTTTCAGGAAGAAACTGAGTATTATCTGACAGAATTGCAGGGGTGTCAATACTTTTGGCCATGACTGTACCTGTGTTGTTTATGATTATCTCCACCCTAAGTTCCTAATTGTCTCCACCCTGAGTTTTGGTTTGGCTCCATGCTGATTGAATACCCTACTTAAACCTGGCATTGCATTTCCTTCCTTGCTTCCTTTCACCTGCTCTTTCATTCTAAGGGTACCGTTACACTAAGCGATGCATGTCATATGTCATATGCTGCTCACAAGCAGAGCACAGCTGTAGGAGGAAGGGCCCCCACCGCGTGTCTGGGCTGGAACCAAGGGGACCGTCACCAGGGTTCCTAGGGGGTCTGTTTCCGGGGGACAGAATTAGAGGGTGGATGGCAGAGACTTCCAGAACGGTTGGGGGAGGAGCTAATATAAAAGGGGTGGAGGATGCTAGCAGGGGTGAGTCAGCAGATCGGCAGAGGAGGAGCGGGACACCTCAAGAGCGCCAGAGAGCGAGAGCCTCCAGCAGCCACCAGAGAGGAAGACAGCGGCAGGAGAGACGGGAGGGAGACTCGCTGTGGACCGCAGGGAGATGGCATCGAGCTGACCGACAAAAGACTACCACTTCACTCCAGCCCGCAGCTGCCGCCCGCGGCAATTACCGCTTCACTCCAGCCCGTGGCTGCATCCTGTCCACTGCCACTCGCAGCCGCCCCTGCCCTGCTTCAGCCCGCAGCTGGGGCCTGCCCCTCGCCATCCGCGGGACTCCTAGCACAGCCCCAGGTTGTGCCAGCGGCCTACCAGCCGCCACTCAGCATCACTGCGGCCCGTCCCTGCCCGGGGGCTACTGCCTCCATCCTCCCTCTAACAGGGGGTATCCCGCTGTCTCCTCGGGGAGCTATCCCGCGAAAGGACTCTCCAAGAGCCTGTTGTGCCCCGCCTCGCCTGGGCGTAGGAATGCCCGAAGCCTTCACCAGATCCTCGGCGGCTGGGCCCTGCGGTTGCTACGCCAAAGCACCATCGTACAGCACGCCAGGGATGTCAGGACGGATAAGTGACACATAGTAACTAAGGACCCTTAGTCGGCCATACTGCGGCCCTATAGTGACCGGCCTTTGCCGGGTTAGTCGTGTTCTCAATAATTGTGTTTCTTTGTGTTTGGTCCCTGTGAGGACAATTGTTGTTATCTTGCTTGGTTGCTCAACCAACAAAAGTTACATCTGTCTCGTGTCTCGTCACTGCATCCCGCGTACCTGCTGTACCTACACAGCATCCGTAATACTCACCAGGACTGTTTATCACAGAGAGCAGTGAGTATTCATTGCTCTTCAGTGGCGCAAAGTGTCAGCCACTGGCCTCCTGCTGCTACTGGAGGTCATGTGTGCTGATACTTAAGACAAATGAATATTCAGAATACCAGGACCAGGATGAGGCTAATCACACCAGGATAAGGATAGGGCCAATCATACTAGGACTGGGATGGGGCCAATCATACCAGAATAAGGATGGGACCAATCATACCAGGAACGGGATGTGGCCAATCTTACCAGAATAAGGATGGGACCAATCATACCAGGAAGGGGATGGGGCCAATCACACTAGGATGCCAAAAAGAAATGAATATTCATTGCCTCCACACCCATGGCAGTGGCGTACCACCAATGGCATCAGACCACGCGACTGCTATGGGCCCCCTAAGGGTGAGAGGGTCCTCCGGAGTCGGACTGCAATGGCTGTGCCAGGGGCGGAAATAGTCCATGTGCAGCTGGTGTGGCTGCACCGGGGCCCAGAGGCTCTGGGGGGCCCCTGCAGGGCGGCTAATAATGAGGGCAATCTGGCCTCTTTATCGGCCCCGAGGATCTGGGGGGCCCCTGGCCAGATTGCCTTCATGTGCTGCAGGCAGGGAGAGATCCCTGCAGCTCTGCTGCCTACAAGAGAAAATGGCAGCAGAGCAGAGCTGCAGCGATCCGTCCTGCTCCCTGCCCGTGCTTCCTGTCTCTCGCACAGTCAGTGGCGCGGCTGGATGATGTCATCATTCAGCGCCGCAGCTGTGCCAGAGAGAGGAAGCTGCCGGCAATGGTGATGCTGTGGCTGCGGGAGAGCATGCAGAGAGGTGAGAGATGCAGTCTGCTGTGTACGTATGTGTGTGTAGAGAAGAGTGGTGGTGTGTGTGTGTGTCCTTGCACAGTGCTGCGGGGCAATGTGTAGAGAGGTGAATGGTGCTGTGTATGTCTGTGTGTATGTAGGTGGAGGAGAGGGCAATGATGGGGAGATGGGGAGAAGGCAATGATGGGGATGGTGGCAAGGGCATTGATGGGGTGGTAGGGGAGAAAGAAATGATGGGGAGGTGGAAAGGACAATAATGGGGGGTGGGGGAGGAGGAAATGATGAAGGTGGTGAAAAGGACAATGATGGTGGTGGAAAGGGCAATGATGGGGATGGTGGGGAGAAGGAAATGATGGAGGTGGTGGAATGAGCAATGATGGTGGTAGTGGAAAGGACAATGATGGGGGTTGTGGGGAAGAGGCAATGATGGAGGTAGGGAAGAAGGCAATGATGGAGGTGGTGGGGGAGAGGGCAATGATGGGGTGGTGGGGAAAGCAATGATGGAGGTGGTGGCAAGGGCAATGATGGGGGTGGTAGGGGAAAAAGCCATGATGGAGGTGGTGGAAAGGACAATGATGGGGGGTGGTGGGGAGAAAGCAAAGATGCAGGTGGTGGAATGGGCAATGATGGTTGTAGTGGAAAAGGCAATAATGGGGGTGCTGTGGGAGGAGGAAATGATGTAAGTGTTGGAATGAGCAATGATGGAGGGCTGAGGGAAAAGGCCATGATGGTGGTAGTGGAAAGGACAATGATGATGGAAAGGGCAATGATGAGGGTGATAGGGGATGAGGAAATAATGGAGGTGGTGGAATGAGCAATGATGGGGTGGTGGGGGAGAAGTCAATGATGGAGATGGTGGAAAGCGCAATGATGGGGATGCTGGGGGGAAGGCAATGATGGGGTGGGGGAGAGGACAATAATGGGATGTGGGGGGAGGAGGACAATGAGGGGTGTGGGGGATTGGGAAGGGAGGAAGGGAAATTTATAATGGATTTAGGAGCAGGGGGTGGTGGAGGAAGACGTTATTATCGCTTATTATGTTTAACATAGTCCCTTAGTATATAGTGTACTTACTTATTATTTATAGCACAGTCCCTTAGTATATAGTGTACTCGCTTATTATGTGTAGCGCCATCCCTCAGTATATAGTGTACTCACTTTTTATGTATAGCACAGTCCTTTAGTATATAGTGTACACACTTATTATGTCTAACCCAGTCCATTAGTGTTAGTATAGTGTACTCACTTATTATGCATAACACCATCCTTAGTTACATAGTTTCCTCTTTTATCATGTATAACACCATCCCCTATTACATAACATGCTCTCTAGTTATATATGGTGCCTTCCCTTATTATATAGCTTCCTCTGCTGTTATGTACAGTGCTGTCTCTTACATAGTGTATTCTTGTTATTTTTGTTATTCACAGCACCTTCTTTTATTACATAATTCGCTCTCTTGTTAAATATAAAACAACTGCTGATGGAGGAGCAGGTGACAGGACAACCAGTCCATCATCTTTCCCATGCTCCATCAGCCATCATTGCATTATATATCTAATAAGAGAGGATGGTAGGTAATAAAAAACAGGGCTCTATATAATCCAATATTTAAGGGACGGTGCTGTACATAGCAAGAGCGGATAATGTATAAAGGACAGCAATATACATAATAAAAGAGCCTATGTAATAAACAGGGTGGTCCAAAAGTAGGTGGACAGAAAATAATAACATTTATTTTGATTTATATATAAAACTAGCTGAAAAGCCCAGCGTTGCCCGGGCATAGTAACCAAATGTGGTTAGTTATAACAAATTATAATGATTATATTGCACCTAAAAACCGTGCATCTAATCCTATCCTGTGTGATGCTGACTGCTGAGCCGTGTATCTAATCCTATTCTGTGTGATACTGTGTGCTGAGCAGCGTATCTAATCCTATCCTGTGTGATACTGTCTGCTGAGCCGTGTATATATTCATAAGCAGCGGGCTGGTGAAATATCAACAGAAAAATTAAAACTAATCTACTTTATTATAATCCTTAACCTTGGTCCGGCTGAGTAGGTACAATTGTACCTATTCCGTTTTAAAATTGCAATAACTTTTTTTGGAAAAGCCGTAGAGGGCTGAAATTTCGTGACATCTCTGCAGTTTTGGTCCAGAATATATTGGCCAAATTTCAATAAAATATCTCCACCCCCTTCCGAGATAAGGGGTCGAGATATTTTTGCATCCATAACAAGCTGCATAGGTACAAATGTACCCTCATATATTTTGAATGAAGATAATGCAAGGAAAAAAGAATAATATTTTTTTTAATGATAATGACACCCAGTGCACAAAAGCAAGCTCTGTTAAACTCATAGAGCTGCAGGCTAATAAACTTAAATTAGCCGCTGAGTCTGTTCAGAGTCACAGAATCACAGCGATACAGTCGCGGTATTTGTGGTCACAGGAGTAGCCTTAAACAGCAGGACTATTCCGTCTAGACCTACCATCAACCAAGGTGCGAAGCGTCGCAACCGCGGACGCAGAGTAAAGCTGCAACTGCAGCGCGGCAACCACTGAGCCGCTGGCAAGGCGCTGCAATAACGCTGGTGCAATGCAGACGCTAAGCTGCTGAGCAAGATGGAGCATATGCACGCTGGCGCTAGCGCTGCTACTGACTGAACCCAAACACTCACACAATCGTATTATCAGAGGGAAGGGGTTTCTTAATAAGTCAGTCACCAGTCCAAGCATCCATCATCTTACATACAGCAGCAAGTATGAAATACTAGCGCATGGCGGAACAGCCATGCGCGCTTTTTATACCAAACGGGACCTTCCGGAAATCTCCAAGGCTCCAGGAGGAGCCAATAGGATTAGACACAGGACCTGAGCATGTGACTCCCGAACTCCAATGGGAGCTCGTCCCATGAGCATGCTCAGTGGAGGGAACAGAGGACTTAGCCCCTGGAGAGAGTTGCCGCACGGCACTCTCCTCTGCAATCTCCTCTACTGCAGATGAAACGCAGGAGACTGCAGCATGTAAGGGTCTAGATCTCACCATAGGGAAGGGAGAAATAAGACTCCTAACAGATACTGCCTGCTGAGCTGTGTATCTATTCCTATCCTGTGTGATACTGACTGCTGAGCTGTGTATCTAATCCTATCCTTTGTGATACAGTCTGCTCAGCTGTGTATCTAATCCTATCCTGTGTGATACTGTCTGCTGAACCGTGTATCATCCTATCCTGTGTGATACTGTCTGCTGAGCTATGTATCTAATCCTATTCTGTGTGATACTGACTGCTGAGCTGTGTATCTAATCCTATCCTGTGTGATACTGGGCTCCCCCTGCAGTCTGTGTCAGAGGGTGGTCTGTGTTGGCATGGTAATAAATTGTGCTATTTCCAGCTTTACAGAAGGACAATAACACCATAGTAATGATAAGAATAATAGGCCTCAGTTACCACAACTGTCTACAATGAAAACTGTTGCTGATAGCAACCAATCACAGCTCATTTTTCATCTTTTAAACAGCTCTGGGACAGCATGGCGAGTTTTGAGTGGTGACTTTTGTGTTTCGACTTTTATGTGGTGAGGTTGGTGTATATGTGGTGAAATGTGTGCTGAGGGTGGTATATGTGTTGAAGCATGTGGTAGTGTGTGGCGCATTTTGTGTGTGTGTTCATATCCCCGTGTGTGGCGATTATCCCATGTTAGGGCCCCACCTTAGCAACTGTACGGTATATACTCTTTGGCGGCATCGCTCTCATTCTTTAAGTCCCCCTTGTTCACATCTGGCAGCTGTCAATTTGCCTCCAGCACTTTCCCTTTCACTTTTTCCCCATTATGCAGATAGGGACAAAATTGTTTGGTGAATTGGAATGCACGGGGTTAAAATTTCGCCTCACAACATAGACTATGACGCTCTCGGGGTCTAGACGTGTGACTGTGCAAAATTTTGTGGCTGTAGCTACGACGGTGCAGATGCCAATACATACATATACTTTTTCCCCATTATGTAGATAGGGGCAAAATTGTTTGGTGAATTGGAACACGCAGGGATTAAATTTTCGCCTCACAACATAGCCTATGACGCTCTCGGGGTCCAGACGTGTGACTGTGCCAAATTTTGTGGCTGTAGCTGCGATGGTGCGGATGCCAAAGCCAGACATATATACATACATACATACATACACACACACATTGAGCTTTATATAATAGTTTATATTTACTAACACAAGCATAACATTGACAATTAAATCTTATTTTGAACAACAATACAAAAGCCCTTAAATTTTATCAGCGCAGGTGCTCAAACTGTTTTCCATCACAATTTGCACAGCTTTGAAGTCTGCCTCTTTTGCTTCAACAAACATTTTTGCACAAGTCTCTTTGGGTATTAATTTCTTGAAATGCATCTCTTATGTAATTTTTCAAATCACTGACACTTTTTGGTTTTTGACTTTATCCTTGAGTACTGCCCAAAAGAAAAAATCCATTGGGGTTAAGTCTGGTGAATGTGCCGACCAATCAAGTGGGCCTCTTCGGCCAATCCATTTATTAGGAAATGTTTCATCAAGATACTCGCGGACTACTCTTGAATAATGTGTAGGGATCCCATCTTGTTGGAAATAAAGGTCATTTGAATTAGGCTCTTGCTGTAACTGGGGAACAACTTGATTCATTAGAATTTCGAGATATTTATCTCCTGTGACTGCTCCATCGAAAAAAAATGGTCCAAAATCACCAAAACTTGAAATACCACCCCAAACATTGACACCAGGCTCATTTAGTTGTTGCTCTAATGTTAAATACATGTTCTCATTATACCACTAAATACAATTGTCTGTTAATATGACCAGATAATTTGAAAGAAGCTTCATCACATAATGTTATCTAAAATTACTGGATTTTCTTCAATTTCGTTAAGCATAATCTCACTAAATTGCAGCCGCCTGTCTGGATCATCCTCCAATAAACCATGAATTAGACATGGACGATACACTTTCCACCCAATAGATTTCAGGGTTCGCATGATGGAAGCTTGTGAAAATAGAATTAGACTTACCGGTAATTCGGTTTCTAGAAACCTTCCACGACATCATAGGAGGTTGTCTCCACGCCCTAAAGGGGGACAGGAAGCACGAGAGGTTAAAAGGTCCCTCCCACCTCCCTCTCACCAGTGACTGATTACCATAGCACTGGTTACCTTAAGATTCTCAGAATTTTTGTCCAAGAATGCAGGGAGGGAAATAGTGGTGTCGTGGAAGGTTTCTAGAAACCGAATTACCGGTAAGTCTAATTCTATTTTCTCTAGCAACCTTCCACGACAGCATAGGAGGCATAACAACCTATACTGCACTAGGGGGGGACAACGGCCTGAAGAACTTTTCGGCCAAAGACTAAATCCCTGTTGGACATAAGGTCCAACCTGTAGTGTTTAGAAAAAGTATGTAAGGAGGACCTGGTTGCTGCCTTACAAATTTGCTCTGATGATGCGCCTGCCCACTCAGCCCATGAAGTAGAGGTAGATCGTGTTGAATGCGCTTTGATCCCTGTAGGGGAGTGATGTTTTGAGCCAGGTATGCTTCAGAGATAGCCTTTTTAATCCAATTGGCAATGGTGTTTTTTGCCATCTTCTTTCCTCTGTTTGGACCAGAGGTATGGATGAATAGGTTGTGGTCGATTCTATATATGATCTGTCCCTGGGGTTCAGGGAAAAAATAGTTTCTCACCCGAGCATTTTCTCTTGAGGCCGGTAGATCCACCTCTGGGAGGCACCACCTGTTGACCAGCTTCTGAAAGATTTTTTCGTTTAGGCTCCACTCGCCAGGCTGGATGCATTTTCGGCTCAGGAAATCTGCCTGAAGATTGGAGGTACCCTTTAGGTGGACTGCTGTTAGAGACCGGAGGTGTCTTTCACCCAGCAAAATATTTGGCCCGACAGGCCCTCTAGACTGCAGGATCTTGTACCACCTTGGTTTCTGAGATGGGCCACTGTTGTTACATTGTCCGAGTAGACTCTGATATGATAGCCCTGAACTAGGTGTCTTGCCACCAGGAGAGCTTCCTCCACAGCCTTCAGTTCCCTGAAGTTTGAGGACTTTGTACTCATTCTCTGGCACCACAACCCCTGGAATGGTTGTTGGGACACTACGGCTCCCCAGCCTTTTTTGCTGGCATCCGATGTTACCGTGACCAAGGGGATTTGGGACCAGTTGATTCCCCTGCACAGATTTTTGTGGTCCATCCACCATGCTAGCGAAGCTTTCACTCTTCCTGGGGTCTGGACTCTTTTGTTCAGGCAGGTGTGATCTCTGTTCCAGTTTCCCAAGATATGGGAGTGGAGTATTCTGGAGTGAGCCTGCGCCCAAGGTACCGACTGGATGCAGGAGGTCATTGACCCTAGTATGGACATAGCTGACCTGAGGGTCGGGGACCTCTGTTTCCTGAAGCTCGAGATTCTTGAAATTATGGACCTCTGATGTTCCTCCGGGAGGAAGGACATTTGTTTCCTTGAATCTAGGAGGATTCCCAAGAATTTTATCTGCTGGGAGGGTTGGATCTGCGACTTTTTTATATTCGGGATCCACCCCAGCGATTGCAGAATACCCAGAGTTTGGGTCACCTGGTTTACCAGAGTCTGGCATGGTCAGGTATGGCAGGTCATCCAGGTAGGGTACAATGCATATACCTTGGCTTCTGATGTGGGACACAGCTTCCGCCATAATTTTTGAAAATACTCGAGGGGCAGAGGATATTCCAAAGGAAAGTACGTTGTACTGATAGTGCCGAATGTCTGGACCCTGACGGATCGCAAACCTTAGGTACTTCCTGTGAGAAGGATTTATAGGAATGTGAAAATAGGCATCCTTCAGATCTATGGTTGCCAAGTAAGACGGCCCTATCAGTGGAATGGCGGTCTTTACTGACTCCATCTTGAATCTGCAATATGCGATGTTTCGGTTGGGGCCCTTGAGATTTATTATTATTCTTGCCTCTCCTGTGGGTTTCTTCACTAGGAACAGCCTGGAATAATGCCCCTTCCTTGTTCCTCCACAGGGACCTGAGAAATGGCGTCTGATTGTAGAAGGAGTTGAATGCCAGATTTTAGTGCTGTAGTCTCCCGAGGTGGTAGGGAGGTAACTCTTATACCCCGCGGGGGGAGGATTCAAATTCTAGCAGTAGGCCCTCTTTGAGAACACTGAGGACCCAGGGGCTCTTGGAAATCAACTGCCAAAAGTGAAAGAACCTCGAAAGCCTTCCCCCCACTGGGGTCGAGTCATTGCTTTTCTTGTGGCTGTTGCTGCTGCTGCTGCTGGGGGACCAGGATATTCCTGCCTCTCCCCTTAGCATAACTCCATCTTCCCGACTTTCCCTTCCCTCTTGACTGGGATGGCTGATTCTGAGGGGCTCGAAAAAGCCACTTTTTTGGAGTTCTCTGCTCAGGAAGTACCTTCTTTTTGTCTGTGGCCTTTTCAAGAACTTCATCTAAGGCCGGGCTGAAGACATGTTCACCCTTGAAGGGCAAAGAGCAGAGCTTCACATTGGAGGTAACATCCCCGCTCCACGTTTTAAGCCAGAGGGCATGTCTGGCAGAATTGGACTGTACCATAGCCCTGGCAGAGGTGCGGATCACCTCCATCGATGCATCCGCCAAGAAGCATGTAGCTCTTTGTAGTATAGGAAGGGAGTTCAGGAGGTCACCTCTTGAGGTTCCCCGAGAAATATGACTCTCTAGTTCCTCTATCCATTGGAAGAGAGACCTAGACGCACATGTGGACACAATCCCTGACTTTAAGGAAAAAGCAGAGGTTTCCCAGGCTTTCCTTAGGAGGCTCTCTGCTTTACGGTCCATCGGGTCTCTAAGCTGGGACGCGTCATCAAAAGGAAGGACCGTTTTCTTCACCACCCTTGCCACCTGGACATCCACTTTCGGGATGTCCCATTTAAACTCCTCTCCCTCCAGGGGGAATCTATGCCTGAGTTCCGAAGGGGCTGAGTAGTGCTTCTCTGGGTACTCCCATTCCTGGGAGATCATATCTACTATGCTCCTATGTACAGGGAAACCTGTTCGCTTGGGTCCCTCGAATCCCCTGAACATGCGGTCTTGTGCTGACTGAGTAACAGGCTCATCCTCTAGGCCCATGGAGGCCCGTGCTGCACCGACCAGCTCCTCCACATATTCAGTGGAAAGGAGGTATTTCCTAGATTCGGCTGAATTAGAGGTTCCCGGTTGTTCCCAATTTTCGGAGCCTGAATTATATGATTTTTCTGATTCAGACTCTGAGTCTTCCATCTTAATTTTCTGTTTTTTTTGGGGGTGGTGAGCCCACAATCGGAGGGAGTGGAGATGGGGGGGGGGGACAGTGCGGCCAGGGAAGTCTGAACCTGGTGAGTAACCAGGCTGTGGATTTAGTCAATTAGTGATGGGTGTTCAGCCCTGACCACCCTGTCTATGCAAGCTTGACACAATTTTTTCGCCCAATTTGAGGGGAGTTTTGCACTGCATATGGCACATTTGGTCGACTTGCTGGTGGTATTGGTGCTTTTGTGGGCAGACTTTTCTCCCTATAAGAAAAGGGGGAGAAGTATTTTAAGGACCTCTATCCCAAGATCGCACCACTAGGACCCACCCCAGTTACACTTACTGTGGCTGGGGCAGCGCTGGGCTCTGCAGACGCAGGGCAGGAAGAACCGTCCATACTGACAGGGGATTTGCCTTACCTGTCGGCGTTTTCCGGCGGGTTAATAAAGGGTTGACCCCGCCCTCAACGCAGTATTTTCATTTTCCCCCTCCTCCTCCCTGGGTCCTGGGGCAGGCACGGCGAGTGCTGGCGAGCTCCACACGCTGGCAGCTGAATGGGGGCCTCCATGCCTGGAAGTTGTCATACATACCCCGGAAGTGACCGCGCGTGACGTCACTTCCAGGTCACCGCATGGCGTTCAACAGGAGGAGGAGAGACCGGAGGGCTGCGGGAGGCCTAAGGTCGGGGATCACTGGCCCGCTTTACTCCCCATAGGGGAGCGCGGGTGGGCTAGGAAGGTCCCGTGTTCTTATGAAGACGGGAGCAGTACGGAGGAGGGGAGGCAGCGCCGCCGACCACCACTGCCCGGCTTAAGAATTACAGGTACGCTGCAGCAGCTGGCCACACAGCATACCGCACCTCTCCATGCCCCATGGGGGACAGGAAAGACACTGGTGAGAGGGAGGTGGGAGGGACCTTTTAACCTCTCGTGCTTCCTGTCCCCCATTAGGGCGTGGAGACAACCTCCTATGCTGTCGTGGAAGGTTGCTAGAGAAATTCCCAATTCTAAAGGGACTCTTCTGGTGGACTTTTTTGGACTCCGAACAAATGTTTCAGCAACAAGTTGTTTATTATTTTCTGTACAGGCTGTTTTGGGTCGACCAGCTTTTGGAGCATTAAGGATTGAGCCAGTGGCATCGAATTTTTCACGAATTATGTAAATGGTTTGTCTCTTTGGGGCTTGAGTACCAAATGTTTCAACCCAATTTGCTCTGCTTCAACATTTTGAGATTTCCAATCCTCTTAAAATCCATTTTCTTTGATCTATATTTAAATTATTTGCGATTATGGGTTGTCTGAATTATCTGAAAAGAAAACAGATTTGGGGGAGATTTATCTGTGAAAACTGGATCTGTGAAACTGACTCAGTTGCCCTTAGCACCCAATCAGATTCCACCTTTCATTTTCCAAAGAGTCTGTGAAGAACGAAAAGTGGAATCTGATTGGTTTCTAATGGCAACTGAGTCAGTTTCACTTTACACCATGTTTGATAAATCTCCCCCTTCATAACCCTATTACACATACTGTCCACCTACTTTTGGACCACCCTATATATACATATATGTGTGTGAGGATATATATATATATGTGTGTGCAGCTTTGTCGCCATAAAAGGAGGGGGCCCAGACACATTTCTTGCACAGAGGCCCCAAGCTGTCAGTGTCCACCCCTGGGCTGTGCCATGTGCCTTTAATTAAATGTGCGCGCCACCGTCACTCTGTACCTGGCTCCTCCTAACTCCTCCTTTCTAGTTCTGCACTGTTCCCTGCTGAACTCTATGGCTGGATTTTCATAAGGACACCACGCCTCCTGGTTGACGTAGCTTTCCAGCCAGAGAGAGCAGCGTAAGTAGTTGCACATGTGAGGGCGGCTACCTGCTGTTGGAGGCGAAGCATGAGGAGCTGAGGCTGTGTAGAGATGCAAGACGGTGAGCTGGGCCCGGCAGTGAATTTTTTTTTTTGGGGGGGTCCCATTCAGACTTTTGCTATAGGGCCCCATGATTTCTATGTACACCCCTGGCCCATGAGCATGGAATGCAGTGAATATTCATTTCTCTTTAGCAGTGGGCACAGGAGTTAGCCACAGCAGCCGACTCCAGCCTCTGTGACCCTCTGCTCCGCCGAAACTGCTCCCACACCTCCCCACCACAGCCAGAGCTGGTACATCCGGACTATAAGACGCACCCCCATTTTCCTCTTTTTATATATTAATTATTGGTTATTGATTTATTCTTAGTCTCAATTCTGTACTGAGTAGATGCTGACAGGTTATTTCTGTATATTTAGCTCATGGTAAATGTCAACAACATATAGAGAGAACATGTGCTCTGTGGGACGTATATAACGCATGGCCAACAGGAATGGGGGCTCTCTCTTCGCTCTATTGGGACACTTCGCTCACACTTCACACAGACATCAGATGGATAGATGGTATGTGAGCTAGCCACGTGCTTCTTGATGGACTTCTACCATGCTTTTGACAGAGACAGACACCATTTACCATTCAGGATCCCAGGAAAGATGGGGAGGAAACTTTGATATGGAAAAATGGACAATCTCTTTGTAACTATTTCATCTATTTTATATTCTGCTGCAAAGATTCTTTTTTGGGTGGACAATCCAATAAACCACTACATTTTTTTTTATAAGAAATATTGTGACATTTTCTTTAGAGTATCTCATCCACTCCTGAATAAATAAATATACAAAATAAGTATATTTAACACCTCCACATTTTGGGAGGAAAAAAATGCGTCTTATAGTCCAATCAATATGGTATTTAATGTATGCATATATTTTAGCACACTCAGAGTGTGCTTGTTTGATTGTATGCCAGTACAAACAAGAAAATACAGCTGCACTCAATAAATGCTATAATATTATTATTATTATTATTATTATTTATTGTTATAGCGCCATTTATTCCATGGCGCTTTACATGTGAGGGGGGTATACATAAAAACAAGTACAATAATCTTAAACAATACAAGTCATAACTGGTACAGGAGGAGAGAGGACCCTGCCCGCGAGGGCTCACAATCTTCAAGGGATGGGTGATAATACAGTAGGCGAGGGTAGAGCTGGTCGTGCAGCGGTTTGGTCGATAATATGCAAACAAACATTGAGTAGAAAATATGTTCAAAATGAAGGTACTTAGCACACAAATTGGCCAATTCATGAGAGCCCATCAACTGCATCAAGGTGTACCTCCTGGATGGGACTCTAATCATGATGCTATTACAGATTTATACAACTAGATCTGAGTTTAGTACCTACTCTATAACTCCATATACTTCATAAACCATTAACATCATCTAGTGGTTAATGGTTTTTTTGCCTGTATTGCCACCATTCAGAAGGTAGATGCATGCTTCATCTCTGGGAATGTACCTATCAAACAGATACTGTATATGTTAATCTCTGCATACGATATACATTTCTAATATGAGACTACACCATTAATCTTTTTAAGTCAGAGAAATAGAGCTCCATTGTACAGATATATTTTGAAGTTAAGCAGCACAGAATTCGGAACCAACAAATGGAGTAATGGAAATGACTTATTGTTTAAATTAAGTTTGTTTTGTTAAGTTTCATTTTTAATTGTTGGCAATTTTTTTTACACTATAATCTGTACTAAAAAATTGAAATCTTGCAATTTTCATTCTGGCCTCTAGGACCCATTTTAGACTGAAACTTTCCATTTTTTACTTTGTGTTTCTTTTTCCGAAAAACTTTTCAGCAGCCTAGTTATCATCACAGACAGAATGTTAGGAACGGCGGAACGCACTAAATAAAAATAATAACAAAGTGCGTTCGCCGCTCGGGGTCCACCGTGCAGTAGGTGATATAACCGCTGCTAAGTGGTGGCAGGAGCAATATGGCGGAAATGCGCACAGGATTAAACTTCACCCAGGTGCGCAGAGCAATCTCAGTTAATTCACAGAGATGCCAAATAAGTACAAACACAAAAGACTGAGCCTGTTGAGGTCACAGTACTCAGTAAAAATGCACATACGGTATCAGGTCACAGGAGTAGCCCAAGACGGCGGCACTACGTCCGTCTAGACCTACCGTGTGCGGAGCGTCGCAACTGCGGACGCAAAGGGGCTGCTACTGCAGCGCGGCGTGGACACTGCCGCTAAACGACAAGGCTAAGGCTCAAGCGCAATGTCGGACGCTAGCAGTTGTTGATGTTGCAGCAGAGGAACGCTGGCGCTGATTCTAAAGGTACTGTCACACTTAGCGATGTACCAGCGATCCCGACCAGCGATATGACGCGGTCAGGATCGCTGGTACATCGCTAAGTGGTCGCTAGTGAGCTGCCACATAGGCAGATCTCACTAGCGACATCGCTGGGGACGGGGGTCGCTACTTACCTGTCACACCAGGCGATCCTGCGTCCTCCCGCCCGCGTCCACGCGTCGCTCGTCCTCACTGCAGGAAGCGCCCCAGGAAGCTGACGACGAGAAACAGTCCTGAACGTTCTCGCGCAATCAGCGATTACCAGCGGGGGAGCCGGTCGTAGGTAAGTATCAGACACAGAGATATCGCTAGCAATATCGCTATAACGTCACTAGTTATAGCGATATTGCTAGCGATATCTCTTAGTGTGACAGGCCCTTAACTCAGTCCCTAACCACAAACGTAATATCAGAGGGAAGGGGTTTTTTAATGAGTCATTCACCAGAATCATACATCCATCCTCATACACACAGCAGCAAGTAAGTCTATACTAGTGCATGGTGGAAGGGCCATGCGCGCCTTTTATAGCAGCCGGGACCTTCCGCAAGCTTCCAGATCTCTGAGATGGACCGATGAGATCTGGAGTGGGACCTGAGCCCATGACTCCCAATCTCCAATGGGAGATCGTCCCATGAGCATGCTCAGTAGGAGGACAGAAGGACTTAACCTCAGGAGAGATTTGCTGCAAGGCAATCTCCTCTGCAATCTCCTCTGCAGTAGATAAACAGCAGGAGACTGCAGAATGTGAGTGTCTGGATCCCTGCAGAGTAAACAAAGAAATCCGGATGCCTAACACAGGATTACAGTGATAAATAACACCTTTATATACAGCTGATCAGGGCTGGTTTTAGGCAAAGTGGGGCCCTAGGCAAAATTTAAAATGGGGCCCCAAATGCTAACATATTGCACATCACACAGAAGCATTTCGATTGTATTTACATGCGCTGAGTTCAGGACGCTAAATGAGTGTGATCAACAATATTGAAGTCGTTCAACACTTGTTTCTGGGCCTCTTTCCACCGTCTGAGAAAGAATGATGGGGATGGAATGATCACTAATAGATCAATCTGTCCCCATACAGTATCATGTTATCAGCAGCACATATACAGTTTACACCGGGATGTGCTCCAGAGAACAATGATTTTTATTCCGGTATAAACAATCCAATCACTCAATGAATATGCAGCATTTTGCTTGTTTAGTATAATTCACCCCATAGTCCTCCATATATTATAATGTGCACCACAGTCCTCCATATTGTAAAATGCACACCCCATAGTCCTCCATATAATATAATATGCCCCATAGTCCTCCATATAGTATACACTCCTCATAGTACTACATTTATGAAAATATACTGATCAGTCCTCCACATAGTATAATACACTCCTCATAGTGCTCCATATAGTATAATGCACCACCATAGTGTTAGGAACGGCGGAACGCACTAAATAAAAATAATAATAAAGTGCGTTCGCCACTCAGGATCCACTGTGCAGTAGATGATATGACTGCTGCTAAGTGGTGGCAGGCAAGCAATATGGCGGAAATGCGCACGTGGGTTAAACGTCACCCAGGTGCGCAGAGCAATCTGTGTTAAGTCACAGAGGTGCCAACAAAGACAAATACAATAAGGCTGAGCCTGTTGGAGTCACAGTACTCAGAGTAAATGCACACACGGTATCTGGTCACAGGAGCAGAGCCAAAGACAGCGGAACTGCATCTGTCTAGACCTACCGTGCGTGCGACTTTGCAAATGCGGACGCCAAGGAGGGCTGCAACTGCAACACGGCGTAGGACACTGCCGCTAGATGACAAAGCTAGTATGCAAGCGCAATGTCGGATGCTAGCAACTGTGGATAATGTGGTAGTGGCGCGCTGGCGCTGACTCTAAGCTTAGTCTCTGTCCACATACGTAATATCAGAGGGAAGGGGTTTCAAATGAGTCATTCACCAGAATCATACATCCATCATCATTCACACAGTAGCAACTAGAGACTATACAAGCGCATGGCGAAACGGCCATGCGCGCTTTTTATAGCAACCGGGACCTTCCGGAAGCTTCCAGATCTCCGAGATGGACCAATGAGATCTGGAGCAGGACCTGAGCACATGACTCCCGATCTCCAATGGGAAATCGTCTCATGAGCATGCTCAGTAGGAGGACAGAGGGACTTAGCCCCTGGAGAGATTTGCTGCAAGGCAATCTCCTCTGCGGTAGATAAACAGCAAGAGACCGCAGAATGTAAGGGTCTGGATTCCTGCAGAGCAGGCGCAGAAATTTGACGCCTAACACATAGTCATCCATGTAGTACAATTCACTTCCCATAGTATAATGCACCCCATAGTTCTTCATATAGTATAATGTATTCCCCATAGTCCTGTCATGATCCATGCTGGATCATGACAGATAAAATGCACTAGTAACCTTTTTTTCCCTTAAGCTGTGGTTTCAGTTCTAGTTTTGCCACCCGGTGGCCATTAGCGTCATTGCACTCTGGTTTCTTTAGTTTAGTGCATGCGATAATAAAGCAGGTGCGATTGCTCTGGCTCTGCTATAAAAGAGTGTCAGGTGTTGCAATCACTGTTGGTGATATTGCTCATTTCCAACCAAGACTGGTGAAGGAAGGAGAGAGAGTTCCTGGCAGCTCAGTCGGAGTCCTGGTGTGGAAGGAGTCAGAGAGGATTTCCTTGCAGCTCTGACAGAGCTTGGTGGCAGCTATTCAGGAGGAAAGCTGAATTCTGGTGGTGGACTCTGTTGCTGGGAGCAAGAGCAACAGAGCAAAGCTAAGTGGTGTTTCCCTGTTTGTATTTTTCCTTGGTGTGTATTAGTACAACGGTGGGGCCAGTGCCTGCACCACCCAGCTCCCTGGCAAGGGATAGGTGTAGGGTGTGCTAGGGTGACAGGTTTCCGGCTCGGCGACAGGTGAGGAGCCTGTATAGGGAACGTTAGGAGTGTGAGGGACACTGACTCAGGAGAGTGCAGGAGGTCTCCACGTCCCCGTTCCCTATCGCAGGGCCCTCCATTGCATCGGTTTCCCTGGTGTTTCCCCTTATTATTTAAATTTGCCCTGCTGGAGGCGGTGTATCCAGTTTCACGTGTAATTCTGAAATTCGCCTGCTGGAGGCGGTGTATCCGGCTGCACGTTATATTATTTAAATTCGCCCTACTGGAGGTGGTGTATCCAGGGTCACGTGTGTGATAGAAATTCGCCCTGCTGGAGGCGGTGTGTCCAGTCACACGTTGACCATCACAAGTCCTCGATACAGTATAATGCAGCCCATATATAGTATAATGCAGCCACCCCATAGAGCATAATGAAGCCACCCCACAGAGTATAATGCAGGTACCCCACAGAGTATAATGCAACTACCCCACATAGTATAATGTAACCCCCCATAGAGTATAATGCAGCCCCCCTCATAGTATAATGTAGCCCCCTCATAGAGTATGATGCAATCACCCCTCATAGAATATAAATATAATGCAGCCCCCATAGAATATAATGTAGCCCCAAATAGAATAGAATACAGCCCACCTCCCCATAGAATATAATGTAGCCCCATCAAAGAGTATGATGCAATCCTCCCTCAAAGTCTAATACAGCCCCCCATAGAATATAATGTAGCCCCCATAGAATATAATACAGCCCACCTCCCCATAGTATATAATGTAGCCCCCCATAGAATATAGCACAGCCTCCCCCATAGAATATAATGTACCCACATAGTATATAACACAGCCTCCCCATAGAATATAATATACCCCCATAGTTTATAACACAGCCTCCCCCATAGAATAAAATGTACCCCCACATAGTATATAGCACAGCCCACATAGTATATAGCACAGCCACGTAGTATATAACAAAGCCCACAAAGTATATAGCACAGCCACATACTGTGGTATATAACACAGCCCACATATTATATAACATAGCCACGTAGTATATAACACAGCCCATGTAGTATATAACACAGCCCACGTAGTATATAGCACAGCCCACATAGTATATAACACATCCCACATAGTATATAGCACAGCCCGCATAGTATATAGCACAGCCCACATCTCCTCCCCCCGAGAATGGCCCCACAGTCCAGTACTCACTGATACAGTAAAAAAACAAACACAATCCTCAACTCAGCTCATGCCCACGCTGCTCCCGGCTCCTGTCTCAGTGGCTGCACTGCCTGGCACACAGTGAGTGCGCGATGACATCATCGCACACCCGCAGTGTCAGAGGCAGGGCGGGGAATATTTGAGAGGGAGCGTCAGCTGACGCTCTCTCCTCCATCATTGCTTTCAACTGTAAAGGCAGACGTCGGTATAGTTCAATGCAGCGGCCCCATAGCAGCTGCGTGATGTGCCGCTAGCTGGGGTCCCCTGGGGGAGTGGGGCCCTAGGCAGCTGCCTGGTCTGCCTGCACCTAACGCCAGCCCTGCAGCTGATTACAAAGGATCTGCAAACCACAACTGATGTCACAGCTGACCCTGTTCCCTCTCACTTCACAATGACCTTTGCACAAACTGCTTCAATACAATATAAAGTTTCTGAATCTGTCTTTTGCTGATAGTATACTTGAAAGAAGAGGAAGTATGAGCCCACAGCAGCCCTAGCTGCCAGTTTAAAAATTGCAAAATTATTATTTTTTTAAATACATATTGTTATATGAAAAAAAAATTGTCAAACGTTTTTAAAAATCACATTTAACATAACAATCTGATTTAAACAGTAGATCGTTTCCTGTTGACACATTCCATTTAATGTTAAGAATGGTTTGTGTGGACTTAGTTTTCCATAGTACCCTATGATCTACTTGTCCCTTCTAATAATCTTAGTTACTTTACTATCTTCGGCAATGAAACTTTTCCTCCACAGTATATGTAATAGAATATTAGATTATTTCTATGGAAACGACTTGTCACTATGACAGCAAAAATATGGACATTTGCAGTAAATCCCCTTGATCTTCTAAACTATATGAAATGACCCTAATTTATTACAGATATGATTTAGTGGAGCCTAGAAACAGAGCAATACTCCTGCAATCACATAATTTATTGTCTTGAGTTCCAGAATAGATGTCCTCTACACTTATGTATTATGTGAGCAGCACAGTTTAGAGATAGAATCATAGAATCGTAGAGTTGGAAGGGACCTCCTGGGCCATCTGGTCCAACCCCCTGCTCAAAGCAGGATTCGCTAAATCATCCCAGGCAGATGTCTGTCCAGCCTCTGCTTGAAGACTTCCATTGAAGGAGAACTCACCACTTCTCGTGGCAGCCTATTCCACTCATTGATCACTCTGTCAAAAAGTTTTTTCTAATATCTAATCTGTGTCTCCTACCATTCAGTTTAATCCCATTGCTTCTAGTCTTTCCTTGTGCAAATGAGAATAAAGATGATCCTTCTATAATGTGACAGCCCTTGAGATATTTGTAGACAGCTATTAAGTCTCCTCTCAGTCTTCTCTTTTGCAAGCTAAACATATCCAAATCATGCAACCTTTCCTCATAAGACAGGGTTTGCAGACCAGTCACCATTCTGGTCGCTCTTTTCTGAACTTGCTCCAGTTTGTTGATGTCTTTTTTAAAATGTGGCGCCCAAAACTGGACACAGTATTCCAGATGAGGTCTGACCAAAGAGGAGTAGAGGGCAATAATAACTTCATGTGGTCTAGACTGTATGCTTCTGTTAATAATCCTAGAATTGCATTTGCCTTTTTCGCTGCTGCATCACACTGTTGACTCATATTCAGTCTGTGATCTATTAGTATACCCAAGTCTTTTTCACATGTGCTGTTGCTTAGCCCTATTCCTCCCATTCTGTATATGCTTTTTTCATTTTTATTGCCCAGATGTAGTACTTTGCATTTTTCCCTGTTAAAAACCATTCTGTTAGTTGCTGCCCACTGCTCCAGTTTATTTATATATTTTTGAATCCTCTCTCTTCTCTAGTATTAGCTATCCCTCCTAGGTTTGTGTCATCAGCAAATTTAATCAGTTTACCCTCAATTCCTTCATCTAAATTGTTAATAAAGATGTTGAACAATACAGGGCCCAGGACAGAGCCCTGTGGTACTCCACTTGAGACATTCTTCCAACTGGATGTGCAGCCATTTATGACCATGTATGGATGGTATAAGGTGTAATTCCTGTTCTTAAGAACAATGTCAGTACTTGACCATGCAGGCTCATGCAATAAGATCCTCACCTACAACTAGAACAAGGTAGCTAGTCAAATCCCTTTGAGACCCCTTGGCTTTTTACTTCATCATTCAAGAGAGCTGTAGACAGGCAATAGTCCTATATTACAGTCTAAGCTCAGATATACTGTAATTCTCGTACATTAAACTGAGAAAAACTAACAGAAAAGTTAATCCAGGACTAGAAAAACATGACCTCTTTCTTTGTAAATGGATATGATCCACCTATATTTATCAAGGGAATGGTAGATAAGTTGCAGAACATGACAATGGCCACCAAGCAATGTATGGGGTTGCGTTGTTCCACCTTGAACATCACTTAGTTTTGGTCACTGAGCAGTTTTAAATTTATCGGTCAGGTGCTGGACTACCACTAATCTCATATTGATGATCTACCACGAGGATAGGTCATCAGTTATTAAGTTCTAGACAAACCCTTTAAAGAGCCCATACACCTTCAAAAGTTGTCAGCCAAATGATTTTTTTGACAGCTATGTTTGTCTGACACCCAGTATACATACATGCTTGTAGAGGAGAGTAAGCTGCTGTAGGACACCTCTAGTTATGATTTATCTCCCACTGAGAAAAAATGTTTTGGGGGTGTGGAGATTCAACAATTATGATTCTTCTTTTCTGTCATTAGATTCAAGGAGTGCCAATACATATAAATAGTGGTTTTGCCCAACTTTGCTCTTACAGGTGCTTCTCACAAAATTGGAGTATCATCAAAAAGTTAATTTACTTCAGTTCTTCAATATAAAAAGTGAAACTCATATATTATATAGTCATTACAAACAGAGTGATATATTTCAAGTGTTTATTTCTGTTAATGTTGATAATTATGGCTTACAGTCAATGAAAGTCTAAAAGTCATTATCTCAGAAAATTATAATAATTCACAAAAAACACCTGCAAAGGCTTCCTAAGTGTTTAAAAAGGTCCCCTAGTCTGTTTCAGTAGGTTCCACAATCATGAGGAAGACTTCTGACTTGAGAGATGTCCAGAAGGCAGTCATTGACACACTCCACAAGCTACAAAAAGTTATTGCTAAAGAAGCTGGCTGTTCACAGAGTGCTGTATCCAAGCATATTAATGGAAAGTTGAGTGGAAGGAAAAAGTGTGGTAGAAAAAGGTGCACAAGCAACTGGGATATCCGCAGCCTTGAAAGGATTGTTAAGAAAAGGCCATTCAAAAATTGGGGGGAGATTCACAAGGAGTAGACTGCTGCTCGAGTCATTTCTTCATGAGCCACCACACACAGATGTATTCAGGACATGGGCTATGTGTAGCATTCCTTGTGTCAAGCTACTCATGACCAATAGACAACGCCAAAAGCATCTTACCTGAGCCAAGGAAAAAAAAATAACCGAACTGTTGCTCAGTGGTCCAAGGTGTTGTTTTCAGATGAAAGTAAATTTTGCATTTCATTTGGAAATCAAGGTCCCAGAGTCAGGAGGAAGAGTGGAGAGGCACACAATCCAAGCTGCTTGAGGTCTAGTGTGAAGTTTTCACAATCAGTGATGGTTTGGGGAGCCATGTCATCTGCTGGTGTAGGTCCACTGTGTTTTATCAAGACCAAAGTTAGCCATCTGCCAGGAAATTTTAGAGCACTTCTTGCTTCCCTCTGCCGACAAGCTTTTTGGAGATCGAAATATAATTCTCCAGCAGGACTTGGCACCTGGATACACTGCCAAAAGTACCAATACCTATGTAAGACAGCTGTCTTTAATGCAGGTAACGAGTTGATTAAGAGCATCTAACTGGTCTGTAGGAGCCAGAACACTTAATGATTGGCAGGGG
This sequence comes from Dendrobates tinctorius, assembly GCF_039654945.1. Lineage (NCBI taxonomy): Eukaryota > Metazoa > Chordata > Amphibia > Anura > Dendrobatidae > Dendrobates > Dendrobates tinctorius. The sequence continues at coordinate 42,502,642 of NW_027361679.1, read as the reverse complement.
ATCAAATACTTGTTTCTCACTGCAAAATGTAAATTAATTTATATAATTTATACAATGTGATTTTATGGATTTTATTTTTGATATTCTGTCTCTCAATGTTAAAATTAACCTACCCTTAAAATTATAGACTGTTCCTGTCTTTCAGTGGAAAAACTTACAAAATCAGAAAGGGATCAAATACTTATTCCCCACACTGTATGTACACCTTAAAAGGAATCTGTCACTAGACTTTGCCTTCTGAATTAAGTGCAGCTTAATATTGTTAAGCTTACTTTGTGGAATGAGCAAACTAAGCACAGGCCCAGGTGGGTACACGTTCTCCGGGCATCGGTGAATCTAGCAGGATGGCTTGTGGGAAGCGAGAACAAGGCACACTCAGGAATCTGCAGATGAATGCAGCGAGTCAGCCGGGATAGTAGTGTAAGATTATGTCAGGGAAAATCATGCTTTTTTCTCCCTCTCTAATAAAACGGGTGTGTTTTTGTGTATTGAAAATGTATTTCAAGTGCATAGAATGTCATGGACACTAATGTGAATGAATTTATGTTGGTTATGTGAGTGGTATAATATGAACAATTTTATAGAATTAGAGTTTAGCGAAATGGGTCGGTCAAATTCAAAAGTCGGTGACTTTCGCTGAAGTCGGGTTTCAGGAAACAAAACCCGACCATAGCGTGAGGTCGGCCACGAGGTCGGTGACCTGAGCGCCAAAGTCACAGGGGCTATAAAACGGCGTGCACACCGACCGCCATCTTACTTCTGCCGATCTTAGCATTAGGGAGAGGTTGCTGCTACTGATTCAGAATAAGGGAGAGCGTTAGGCAGGGAAGAAGAACCAAAAAACTGCTTCTGCTGTTAGCGATTTCCACTGTACAACACAACAGTTTGTGTGCAGTGACAGGGGAGGCTTTATTTTTGTGCATCAGCTCTGCTGGTTATTAGGCTGCCTTATAAGGCTCCCTGATAGCTGCATTGCTGTTTGCACAACGCTGTGCAAACTGCTTTTTTAAAAGAAAAAATACTTTTCTTCCTCTTTTCTGCACAGTTACCAAGCGTTCATTTTTCCACCCTTTTGTGTGCAGCAGTCCTGCTTATTAGGCTGCCTGTGTCCATACTTGGACTGAGAGCATCATTGTCAGCCTCCTAAAATCTCAAGTCAGATCCAAATTCTCACCAATACTATATACACCCTCCACCTTGTCATACACCATCCAATTTCAGCCTGTTACATTGAGGTGTAATCTCTACTGGACCTGAGACAAAAGTTCAGTGTCCTCAAATCTCTAGTGAGATTCAAATTCTCACCAATACTACATACACCCTCCACCTTGTCATACACCATCCAAATTCAGCCTGTTACATTGAGGTGTAATCCCTACTGGGCCTGAGACAATAGTTCTGCGTCCTCAAATCTCTAGTGAGGTTCAAATTCTCACGAATACTATATACACCCTCCACCTTGTCATACACCATCCAATTTCAGTCTGTTACATTGAGGTGTAATCTCTACTGGGCCTGAGACAATAGTTCAGCATCCTCAAATCTCTAGTGAGATTCAAATTCTCACCAGTACTATATACACCTTCTACCTTGTTTTACAGTACCATATAGCTGGTGGTATTTTGGGTACATTTTCACAAAATGAGGAAGTATGGTGGAAGAGGCCGTGGAAGTGAGCGGGGGTTGCCAGCTGGTCCTGATGGTGGTGGAGTTGATGGTGCTTCTGTTGGTAGTGGCAAAAGCACAATAGCACCTATGGCAGGAGGTGTTGAGCCTGCGTCATCGTCTGGCTCCACAAGGCCTCGGCCTTTTCTGGGAGTAGGTAAACCGCTTTTAAAGCCGGAGCTTCAGGAACAAGTTTTGGCTTACATTGCTGACACAGCCTCCAGCTCTCTCGCCTCCTCTTCTGAAGTTTCAAAAAGTAAAAGCACTGAGTCGTCAGTGGAGGCTCCTGGTCAGGAACATCACCTTTCCTTGTGTCCTTCACCCCTACCAAAAGTGAAGTATGCGGCAGGCCACACTACAGATTACTCCATGGAGCTCTTTTCACATACCATGCCTAGGTTATCAAGTCAAATCGTGAATTCCCCTGTCCAAGATGAATCTGACATGGAGTGCACTGATGCACAGCCACTGCTAGATTTTTCTGCTGGTAAATTCACTGAGTACTACATTGTCCTCGCAGTGTACTGAGGCAGAATCAGACCCTGATGAAACTCAGGTGCCCCTTCCCGCATACTATACCACCTTACACGGTGACACAGAGGAAGGTGCACATGAAATTGAAGAGGAGGTGATGGATGACCCAGTTGTTGACCCAGATTGGCATCCATTGGGGGAAGAGGGTGCCGCTGCCAATAGCTCAGAAGAGGAGGAAGAGGATCCGCAGCAGGCAACGACATCGCAACAGCTGTTATCTGGCAGGACCGTAGCAGTCCAAAAACGGCTTACAAAAACCAAAAGAGTTGCTGGACAACTTGGCCAGACGGTCAAATTAGCACAACGTACAAGGCCTCAAAATGTCTTCCATAGTAGGAAGAGTGCAGTGTGGCACTTTTTTGAACAAAATCCTAATGATCAGGCAAAAGTTATCTGTAAGAAGTGCGCAAAGACCTTTAGCCGAGGGAAAAATCTGATAAATTTGAATACTAGTTGCATGCTTAGACATTTAACCACCATACACTTGCAAGCGTGGACGGACTACCAAACCTCACGTACCACATGTGCACCTGCTCCGAATGAAGGTAGTCAGCAGCGCTACATCGTTTCCACCCACTGTAAGTCCACCGGTTAGCACACCACCAGCAGCAAATGTCGAGGTGTCGTCACAAGGGCAAAGCAGTCATGGAATCACAATGTTATTGCTGCGAAAGACTGAATCTAGGCCATCAGCAACACCACCAACACCATCACCATCACCAACCCTCTCTCAGTCCGCCATGTCAACCGCTAGTTCCACCATATGCAGCTCGCAAATCAAGCTCACCCTACCAGAGACTCTGAGTAGGACATGAAAGTACTCATCCTCTCATCTGCGTACACTGGCTTTGAACGCCCACATTGCAAAACTAATCTCGTTAGAGATGATGCCCTACCGGCTGGTTGAAAGCAAAGCTTTCCGCGAGCTCATGGCCTACGCAGTACCACGCTATGACCTACCCAGTCGGCACTTCTTTTCACGAAAAGCCATCCCAGCCCTCCACGTGCATGTGAAAGACCGCATTGTCCATGCACTCAAGCAATCAGTGAGTGGAAAGGTGCACCTCACAACAGATGCATGGTCCAGTAGGCATGGCCAGGGCCATTATGTGTCCATCACTGCGCACTGGGTTAATGTGGTGGATGCAGGGTCCACAGGGGACAGCGGCGGTGGGACAGTGCTGCCTAGCGCACGGTATAGGAAACAGTTGGCTGTAGGCGTGCAACCCTCCTCCTCCAGAAGCGAAAGCTCGTTCACAGAGCGCAGTCGCACGAGCAATCCATCCACAGCTGCCAGTGTTGCACACGAGGTGTACCACTATCGAACAGTTAGTGGTAAGCGTCAGCAGGCTGTGTTGAAGATGATGTGTTTGGGCGACAACAGACACACCGCGGAGGTACTGGCCAACTACTTTCAGCGACAAACTGAGTCATGGCTGGGCAGTCTACATCTTGAGGCAGGCAAGGTAGTTAGTGACAACGGCCGGAATTTTGTGGCAGCCATAGCCCTTTCAAAACTCAGACACATACCTTGCCTGGCTCACACCTTGAACCTGGTGGTGCAGTGCTTCCTCAATAATTATCTGGAGTTAACAGCCCTGCTCCATTTGGTGCGAAGACTGTGCTCGCACATCCGCCGGTCGCCCGTACACTCCAGTCGTATGCAGAAGCTGCAGTGATTGCTCCACCTTCCCAAGCACCGCCTAATTATCGACGTTGCAACAAGGTGGAACTCCACCCTGCACATGGTTCAGAGGCCGTGCAAACAGAGGCAGGCTGTAATTCATTTGTGGGAGGATACACGGTCAGGCAGTTTGTGGGCAGACATGGAGTTTTCTGGTGTGCAGTGGTCGAAGCTGAAAGACCTCTGTAAAGTCCTTCAGTGTTTTGAGGAATGCACATGGCTGGTAAGCGCAGATGACGCCATCATAAGCATGAGCATCCCGCTTATGCAAACTTTGACGCACATTAAGGAGCAGGCGTCTGCAGCCGAGGAGGAGGAGGAGGAGGGAAGCCTTGATGACAGTCAGCCATTGTCTGCTCAGGGAAGTCTCGTGGACGAGGTGGAGGAAGAAGAGGAAGATGAGGAGGATGTTGGGGATGATTATTTAGGGGAGGAGGATGCTTCTCAGGGGGCAAGACAAAATGTTGATGTGGCAAGGTCAGGTACAGGGTTTGTGCGTGACTGGAGGGATGTTGATTTGCCAGAAAGTGCTCCTCCATCCAGCACTCGCAGTGCATCATTGACACCTGGAACATTGGCCCACATGTTTGATTATGCCTTGCAGATCCTAAAAAGGGACCCCCGCATTGCCAAAATGATGAACGATGACGACTACTGGTTGGCCAGCATCCTGGATCCACGCTATAAAGGCAAATTCCAAAACATCATGCCACAGGAGAACCTAGAGCTAATATTGGCTAACAAACAAGCAACTCTGGTAAACCGTTTGTTTGAGGCATTCCCAGCACACAGCGGCGGTGATGTTTCTCCTACGAGCCGTAGGGGGCAACATGGAAGAGGTGTTCGTGGTGCACACAGCCAAAGTGGCGTTGGACACAGGGGTTTCATGACCTTGCTGTGGACTGATTTTTCAAGTACCGCTCACACGACTGGTAATACTGCATCGATTGAAAGTGACAGGAGACAGCAGTTGTCAACTATGGTAACAAACTAGTTCTCCTCCCATATCGATGTTCTCCCTCACCGGTCATTCCCCTTTGACTATTGGGCCAGTAAACTTGACACCTGGCCTGAATTGGCACAATATGCTTACAGGAGCTTGCTTGCCCTGCTACTAGTGTGTTATCTGAAAGAGTCTTCAGTGCTGCTGGATCAATCCTGACAGAAAAAAGGACCCGTCTGTCGACCCAAAATGTTGATGATCTAACCTTCATTAAAATGAACCATGCATGGGTTTCAAATGATTTTGTCCCACCCTCCCCTGCTGACATGTAGGTTGCCAGAAAAATGGCTCGCTTTTGTCCTCCTCTTCCGCGGACTTCTCCAATTCCTCCATTTGCAGCTGCTGTATGTCCAACATCAACATATGCCATTTTTTCCACCTCCCTAACTGGGTTGCCTCCCCCCACAAGGCCGGGGTCACCACCTGGCGCACACACCCGTGCGAGTGCCGTTGCCCTGGACAGGTGGGTGGGCCCACTCTTGGGCAACGGCACTTGCACAGGGTCCCTCATAGTACAATCAAGTGTCTCTGACGGTGGGGGTGCACACCCGCCGTCAGATACACTGGCGTTCTATGAGGGGCCCTGTGCCAGTACCGCCAGCCACGAGTGGGCCCCCCCTGCTTGATCAGGGCACCAGCACTTGCAATACTTACCTCTCCCTGCTCCACCACTGTGTAGTCTGGCCTGTTAAATACTTCACTGGGACTGCCAATACAAATTTGGTGAAATGATAGATGATGGTTAAGATGTAGCTATGCCCTGTCCTGCTGGGCTCTATCTTCAGATGATCAATGGCTTCCATTTGTTATGGATGTCGACTCACAATGAGATGCAGTGGTGGTTTATCATCAGCTTTCACGGTTTTCCGACTCACAGACATGTGACATTCCTGCCCACATTTTTAAATGTGTCCTCTCATGCCAATCCAATAGAATCGCCTACGGCCTGTGGCTTGTGTCTTTTGCACTCCAAAGTTACCTGACAGATCATGATAGGCAGTGAGGACAATGTCTACATCTCTCCCTGTGATCACAATTTGATGGAGATGAGTAACGGTGATGGGTTCCACGGTACTGCGATACAGCAAACATTTCTTCACAAGAACTGTTTTCGCTGTCTCCACAGACAAAGTAATTGAGGGTCAGCATCGCCTCTGAGAATTCTCCCGGGAGTGTTTCCCGTGATTAGTAATTCCAAAATTTCTGCAATCACTTGACTTTCCGTCTATACTTGTATCCATCTCATTTCCTCTTGCGGAGAGTCTGGACTGTCTTACTGAGACTGAAATATATATGAAGATTGACAAATACCCCAACAGTGTATACTGGTGTACGCTTCGAATACATAACCCTTTTTCTACTTTTTAGATTCTTGTCTAATCCATACTGAGGCTGTGAGTGTCTTTGTCGGACTCCGGAAATATACAGTACACGCAGATTTTTAATGTTTAAACTATGCTATATATACCTGCTATCCAGTGATACTGTACCCTTTCTCAACTTTCTACAATCACGTCGAATCCATACTGGGCCTGAGACCATCTGAGTCTGCCTCCTGATATATGGAAAAAAGATATTTAATGTGTAAACTATGCTATATATATATACCTGCTATCCGGTGATACTGTACCCTTTCTCAACTTTCTACAATCTTGTCAAATCCATACTGGGCCTGAGAACATCTGAGTCTGCCTCCTGATTAGAGATGAGCGATGTTCTAGTCGACCTGTCGCCAAGTTAAAATTCCAGCTGTTTTGGGCAGTGTTCGAGCCCTTCATCGAACTCAAACACTTTGCTTAAAATTCGGCTGTTCGAGGTTCCGTTCGAGAACGGTTCGTTCACCAAAAGCGTAACTTCATTTTCACATCAATAATGGTTTTCAATGTTAATAGACTGATTCATGGCATAGTAGCGGTGTGTGGTAGCAAGCGGTGTAGTGCACCTGTCAAGGAGCTACACCGTGTGTGTTTCTAATAATTTTTTACTGCATCTTGTCCAGAAAATCCTTTAGGGCCTTGTAGCACTGTCTGCTACTCAGCAGAGGAGAGCACCAGTGAACCTAGCTATGCCACCTGATTATGAAAGAACCAGTTTTTGACTGCATTTAGCACAGTTAATACTTTGGGCCTAGTAACTGTGTCTGCTACTCATCAGAGGAGCCCACCCGTGAACCAAGCTGTGCCGCCTGTTTATGTAAGAACCATTTTTTAACTCCATTTAGCCCAGTGAATACTTTGGGACTAGTACCGGTGTCTACTGCTCAGCAGAGGAGCCCACCTGTGAACCTAGCTATGCCGCCTGTTTATGTAAGCACTGTCTGCTACTCAGCAGAGTTGCCCACCTGTGAACCAAGCTATGCCGCCTGTTTATGTAAGAACTGCGTGCTACTCAGCAGAGGAGCCCAGATGTTAAGCAAGCTACAGCACCTTTGGTTTGGACACTTAATTTTGTCATTCTTTCTGGAATGCCGGTTAGGCCTAATTCCGGAATTCCGGTTGACCTGCACTTACTGGGAAATCCTCGTTGCGGGGAAGAATTGGAATCCCAGATCCCCATCACTAGCAGTGTTCAGCGGGTTATCTGCACCTGTAAGCGACACACACTGCTCCTTTCAGTGTAGCGCGCATGCAGCCCCGGACATGTAAGGGCATGACAGACTTGTTATTGCTCGATCTCACCTGCCAGAGCCTCGCGTGTCCCTCTAGTAAGCTTGACGCGTACCGCGGGGGCATGCCAGAGTCTCGTTTGTTAATGGAATTAAGCTGACAAATCGCTAGCACAACAAAAAACGGACATCCACCACCACCCACTGAATCGACAAAGCTTGCAATCTGTCCATCTTTTCTGTAGCTGGCATGGTTGAGGTTTCCCGGGTGGAGTCGAATTAAGCCGCAGGCTCCACTCCTGGTGGTGCCCTTCTGGACATTCCTTTAAGGTTCAGCTTTGCAACCATACTGCCCCCGGAAACCAAACACTTTGCCTTCATGGACGCTGTTCGGGGGTTTGTGGGAATAACGCTACACGATCGGCAGTTGGCATAATTTATGGTGGGAAGTCCGATGGTAAATGATCATCTTCGATTTCAGATTTTTATTTTTTTTGGTATTTTACATTTTTATTCCAGCCTTTCTTGACTTCATAAGGGCATGACATGCCTATATCTGTGTCTCCTCCTCCTCCTTTTACTCCTCCACCTCTTTTCTATATGTAGTTGCCCTTTTCCATATGTTGTTTTTGTATTCTGAGCATTTTGTCTGCTTTGGGACACCTTTTAAGGTGTTTTGTAATTGTTTTCTAAGTGTTAGTATGTGTTTGTGTTTGCCTGCCATTGTTTTCAATGGTGTTCGACGAACATTTGACGAACTTGCCTCCTGTTCGACGAACCAAAACGAACTCGAACACTAGCGGGGTGGCGCAACACTACTCCTGATATATAGACGTACATTTTTAATGTTTAAACTATGCTATATATACCTGGTATCTGGTGATACTGTACCCTTTCTGCCAGGAAGTCCTCCTCCACCCACCACTCTAAGTGTATCATTGACACCTGGAACATTGTCCCACATGTGTGATTATTTCTTGAGGATCTTCTTGTTATATTGCAGTGTGATCCATCCTGAGCGTGTGACAGTCTGTGGGTTACTCCTGCAATTTAGATGTACATTTAAAAATTACCCCAACACTAGTGTATACAGCTCTACGCTTGTGATACATTACCCATTTCCTGCTTTTTATATTCTGGTCTAATCCAAACTGACCAAGTGAGAGTTATTTTCTGACTGTGGAAATAAATACTGAGATTGACAACAATGACCCCTACACTGTGTACAGCTGTACTCTTCAGATCCATTACCGTTTTACGGCTTTTTATATTGTGTTGTAATCCATACTGAGCCTGAGAGCGTCTGCCTCCTGAAATATCTACAGAGATTTAGAATGTTTAAACTATACTATATATACCTGCTATCTGATGATACTGTACACTATTCTACTTTTCATATTCTTGTCTAATCCATACTGAGCCTGTGAGCGTCTCTGTGTTACTGATGGAATATATAGGGAGATTGACAATTATCCTTTGACTGTATAGAGCTGTATGCTTCTGATACAGTACCATATATCTGTTGTTATTTTGGGTTTATTTTCTGCAAAATTTTGAAGTTTGGTGGAAGAGGCTGCGGACGTGGGCATTGGGGGGCCAGCTGGTGCTGATGGTGGTGGTGCATCTTCTGGTAGTGGCAAAAGCACAATAGCAGATAAGGCAGGAGGTGTTGAGCCTGCGTCATGGTCTGGCTCCAGAACGCCTGGAAGGCTACCTTTTCTGGGAGTAGGTTAACCGCTTTTAAAGCTGGAGCATCAGGAACTGGTTTTGGCTCACAATGCCGAAACAGACTCCAGCAAATATGCCCTCCTATTCTGAAGTTTCAAAAAATGCAAGAACTGAGTCGTCAAGTGCTGGCTCCTGGTCAGGAAGAACCCCTTTCCTTGTGTCCTTCACCCCCACCAAAAGTGAATGATGCAGCAGGCCACACTTCACATTAGTCCATGTAGCTCTTTCTATCATACTATGCCTTGGTTATCAAGTCAAATCGTGAATTCCCCAGTCCAAGATGAATCTGACATGGAGTGTGGGTGGCCAGCCAGGGCAGTGGGGTTAATCGGTACCGGGCCGGTGTCTCAGAGGGATGTGTCACGTTGGTGGTGATGACCCGTTCCGTGGCCCTGGGCGTCCATGCAAAGGGGTGAATAACGTTTATAGGTGAATGATACGTGACGCCACCTGTGGTTTCTGATCAGATTGACCTGCGCTGCAGTGTTGCTTCTCTAGGACAGATGTTGTGGTGCAGCTAAGATGTAGAAGCCGTGCACAGGTAGGGCTGTAGTCACAGGGCAGATGAAAGAGTTGGTAGATGGTGTGCAGTGCAGGATGTAGCAGAGCTGTGCGCCAGGCGCAGGAGAAAGATGACAGACACAGTTGTGCAGTTCCTTTACTTGTACTTGGTAAGTGCCGTCCAGGACCCAGAGTACAGATGGAGGAGTTGGTCAGCCTGGAAGCAAATTTGGAATTCTCTCTCTGCAGATACTGTAGGTAGTGTGGCCTCCGTTCTAGCGCTTATTTGAGGTACTCGCAGTACTGAGTTCACTGAAGTTCCCCCTGTAGACTCTCTTTTGGAACTTTCTCGTATGGCAGGCAGCCATAGCCTTTTCCTTCTGGCTCACACACGTCGCTGCTGGGGCCTCTGAGCCTTAGTTGGGAACAAAGCATTTACAGCTGCTACTTCCTCCTGTTTCTGCTGCAGGACCGTCAGTGTCCCTACAAACTCGGATACCGGAATCCGGACCATGCACTCCAGCTAGGAGTGAGCCTTAACTCTGCTCATCCTCCAGCTCCCATTCTCACGTCCACTCACTTCCCCTTCCCTTCACAGACTGCCCTAACTTACCTCCTCCCGACCACAGAGAGCAGCTCCTCAGCAGTCAGGTTCAGAGGTCTCCCTGCTGGCCTGGAGTGGGAACTGTGTTGTGTGTTGGTTTAACTGCTAGAGAGATCCTTCATTGCTCCCAAGCATGACATCACACTCCCTAGGAGGAAGGTAGTGCCACTGTGGCGACCGTACTCCTGGGGGCGACACAAGTGCACTGATGCCCAGCCACTGCTAGATGATTCTGCTGGTACATTGACCCAGACCACTACATTCCCCTCGCACTCTACACAGCCAGAATCTGACCCTGATGAAACTCAGGTTCCCCTTCCCGCATACTATACCACCTTACACGGTGACAAAGAGGAAAGTGCAGATGAAAGTGCAGGTTCCTTGAGCAGATGGGGGGGGCATACTCATGGGCAACGGCACTGGCACAGGGCCCCTCATAATACGCAAAAGTGTCTCTGCCGGTGGGAGGGCCCAGCCGCCGTCAGACACACCGCCATACTATGAGGGGCCCTGTGCCAGTGCCGTCGCCAACGAGTGGGCCCCCGTGCTTGCTCAGGATCACAGCACTTGCAAAGTTGAAATACTTACCTCTCCCTGCTCCACCGCCGTGACGTCTTCCGCGTTTCCTGACAGTGACATTCTGGTCAGAGACCGCGATGACATCACGTCTGTATGCCCTCTGTCTAAACAGTCCAAGTGCAGTGAGATGGAAGATGGGGACGACGAGGAGTCCAGACTAGTACAGGGATTCCCTAGCGAGGAGACTTATTTAATTGTTTTCAATATTGGGACAACAATTTTTGGGGAGCACTATACTCTGGAGAATGAAATATGAGGCCCACCATACACTGGAGCATTCCAAAGGTGGACATCAGACACTGGAGCAGCATTTGCAGGGCCCATTATACACTGGAGCATTAGAAATGGGGCCCATTATATATGGAGCATAATTTGGGCCTATAAGACAGTGGAGCCTCATCCATGGGGACCAACATATACTGTAGCATTATGTGGAGCTTATCATATACTGTATGGAACATTATATGGGACCAATGATTCTGTATGGAGAAATATATGGGCCTCATTACTCTGTATAGCGCACTATGCGGTGGCCATAATACTGTATGGAGTAATATACTGTCCGTTTTTGGAGCTATTGGAGAATTTAAAATGGATATCAGTCATGAGATGTAAGAAGTGAAGTATTTTTCATTGTACTATACCGCTATTTCTCTGCCGTATCAGAGGATCATGAATTGTGGCATGTGTTAAAGGAGCCAAGTGACACTCTTTGGCCCAGGGCCCACAAAAATCTGGAGCCAGCCCTACCCCCCCCACTACTTTAGCCAAATAACGCCCAGTTTTCAATGCCTAACTATTATTATAAAGTAAATTAAGGTTGACAAGCTTAAGTAATAAGAATTTATGTTTTTGGCATTAAAATGGGCACTGTAGGTGTGTTTCCTGTCCTCCACTCACTGCCGACCTTGGTTCCCCATTGACTTGCATTGGGTTTCGTGTTTCAGTCGGCCTTCGACTTTTCACGATAATCGGCCGATTGCGTTCGACTCGACTTTTGAGAAAGTCGGGTTTCATGAAACCCGACTCGACCCGAAAAAAGGCAAAGTCGCTCATCTCTATATAGAATGTTTTAAATACTAATGTTGTGGAACTCATAATGTGTTAATGTACTAAGAATAGATAAAGTATTAGAGTAAGAGATTAGGACATAAGTATAGGAATAGGATAAAACAATAGATATAGGTAAACATTGGTAAAATGTAGTTAGATGAGAAGATTAGATTGAAAGTGTGATAAGTATAGTCTATGGCAAGAAGGCTGAAAAGCACAAGAGAGTATGAACTTTGGGCAGCATACGGACAGTCAAAACTAACTTTAGAGGGCATTCCCTGGATGTCCATTACCTGCGTTCCAAATTAGATACTGAGGAGTGTGCCTTTATCACTTTCCAGAAGGGAAAGCTGGATGGGGAACTGTATCAGAAAGGCAGGTAAGAACCAGAAAGAGTATCTAAGGGGACAGGGGTGCCAGACAAGAAAGGGATAACTCAGGCTGAAAGACACGTGAATATAACATCATACTGTACAGTGACTAATATGGAAATTAGTCTTTTAAGTAAAGTGAAACTGTTTGAGAAGAATCCAGTGTCTCCTTTTCAATGTGTGGCTCTTCCTGGATAGTGGAGACAGCGGAGGCTTCCGACCAAACCGTGAGTGTTTTAACATACACCCACAACACAAGTGAAACAGGACACTATTTACTTGCGGCGTGCGAGGGTGTGGGAACACAGTAGCCCCTCGCCCACGCCTGTGCAACTTACAGCAGCAAAAATCACAGCACGCACAGAAGCAGGAGAGAGAACAAGCTAAGGTCTTAACAATTGAAAGACACAGGTGTGTGTCCTAATGGGCCTTAAGTAAACCTATGAAGGTGATATCACACGCTGGTGCAGAGCCCGAACTCGAAACAGGTGTGTGACAATTGTAGAGAAAGAGACCTGGATTCCAGGCAACTTATTGTGCTGCGTGCTGTCATTTTGATAAAAACAGTTTAATCAGCAAATTACTAGCGGATAATTTGATTATCAGTAGTAAACCTGCTGCTGTGTAGTTATCTGCATTCATGAGCTTTGTATAGCCCTGCACAATCACTTATTGTCAGCTTTCTGCCTATGCACAGTGTACACAGAAAGCTGCCAATCAAGGGTGTACGTGGGGTTATACAGAACTCAACATTCGGGTAACTGGCAGATCTGCAGCAGGTAAAACATGGATTTTATCAAAACTGCAGCAAGCAGCTCAGTAAATGACACTGCTGAAATCAACATCCCTGTCCCTATATTTGCGGTTCACATTTATGTGGTGGTATTTATCAACAGACAATGGGAGACAATAATTTTAATAGAAAAGGAAATTAAATCACCTGGTTTTAAGAAACACAAGAAATGTAAGAATAGCTCAGAGATTTGACTGGCATAGGAAACAATAGTTCCAAATGCATAAGAAGGATAACCACATTCTATTTTTTAATAACTTTATTCGCATATTAACACTGATAAGATTTTTCTTACACTTTATATTTTAAAAAACAAACAAACCCTGAAATAACATCCATAATTGTATTTGCATTGCATCACACATTTATTGGATGTTATTATCAATGCAATATTAAATAGGTATCAAAAGGTAGTAATACAGAGTAGATACAATGGTAGTTGATGCCCAGTTTCTTCTAAGCGTGTGTGCACACGTTGCGGATTCTGGTGCGGCTCCGCAGCGGATTTGGCCCTGCGGATCCGCAGCAGATTCTTCTGTGGTGTAAAGTACCATTATATTCAATGTAAAATAAAAAATGCTGTGCATGTCAATTCTTTGTGCGGATTCCGCAGCGTTTTTATACCTCTTTCATTATAGGAATCCACAGGTGTAAAAACACAGGTGAAAACCGCACAAAAACTTCAGAAAATCCACAGTAAATCTGCACTAAATCCGCAGGTAAAATGCAGGTCATTTTACCTGCGGATTTAGCAAAATAAGAATCCGAAGCAGAGTCAGCAGCGTGTGCACATACCCTAAAGCTACATTTACACTGCAACATAATTGTAAACAAGCATTGTTAAAAATGCTGGTTTCACAATTAACTTGCGGTGTAAACAGACTGCCGATCACCTGATGAGAAAGAAAAATGGAGAGCATAAAATTATCGTTCTCTGAGGTGCATTGTCCTGTGTATCAGCACTTGCTCTGCTGAGAACTATGGCCGCCTATGCGCACTGAGAGCTATAGATCGTTTGATGTGCATCGTTTGCTTTGGTCTGCGGGTGTAAATAGACATTTAAATGAGCGATGATTGGTAAAACTTTATGGATCAGCAGTTGTATTGTGCTGCCAGTTGGTCTGGCCGGTTTCACATTTACGCTTTATGGCGCAGCGACGGCCTGTGCACGGCCGCCGCTAAGCCCCGCCCCCTGCCGGCTCCCTACCCGCCCCATCCGGTCATCGCCGCCTACTAGCGCACATGGACGCTTGCGATCTGCGCAACCTATCTTTAGCATAGGGTGCGCAGATCGTGCGCTAGCCGTGCGCTAGCAGGATTTTGCCGTGCGCTGCGCACTTTTGAAGGTGCACCCGTGTGCGCCGAACGCAGCATGTTGCATTTCGGCGCGCACGGCGGACTTAGGGTCCATTTAGGCCGTCGTTGCGCCATAAAGCGCAAATGTGAAACCGGCCTAAATGGACCCTAAGTCACCACAGTCCTCAGTACAAGCTCATGAATACGATATTATAGCTGAGCATAGGACAATGAATTGGTATTTATTGTTCACAGGTTTCACTACAATGATTCTCTCCGTGAGAACAGTTTTGTTTCTTTTCTTAGTTTGTGCAAATTTTCAGAGTTAATTTCACCTGTTATATTATTATTATTATTATTATTATTATTATTATTATTTCACTTGCAGCAAATACAGCATCTTGTTGACTTGGCCCTTTGGTTATCAAGTGTCCTAGTTTTCAGCCCATACCGTAATGGGACAATTTTTCAATTTTGCTGAAATATTGCAAGTGAGAAATATAATTATCTGCTCCAATTTCTCTGTATTTTTCTGCCATGAGATCCTTTTGTGAAAAATATGAGTTTTTTGACAGGTGTATATTTGTATAATTACACTATATAATTCATTGAAAATGAGAAAGAAACGTATAGTTTTCATTATAAGAAAATCTTCACAGGCAAAACTAACACCAAGCAACACGTTAGCTGACTACATTGGCCTTCACAAGGGTGCCAGAGTAGTCACCTTGAGCAGGCACACCGGTTGCTAGGCAGCCACCCAAAGTGATTGGGTTCTGCTTGGAAAGCTTGATGCTAGCCTGGATACTGTAATGAAGGACTTATTAAACAATACCATATTACCTTGGAAAGTTTTCACCATACCTTGCAGACACCTGCCTCCTTTCTACTTTTGTGAACATTTCAAGAACTCTGCATTCATGAAACACTGTCATTCACATTACCAAATTGTTTTCTATCTTTTCATATTAAACTAGTAGCATAATCCCTTTCCTCAACATTAAAAGAGGCTTTAAAATAGGATTTCATTTATCTGGTTTTGTTTCAATGTCAGTACTGACTAGGAGGTAAATAGAGAGAAAGCTCGGAAAAACAAGTGCTGTAACCCCTTAACGACCATTGATGGACAAAGTCCGTCATGGCCGGGTGTACGTTCCCTCACCATGACGGACTATGTCCGTTGTGCATTTAACTAAAGTTTCAGCGAATTACATACGTTGATTGGTGGCCATTGTCAGGTTCTGCATCTTATCTACCATTCACTTAATAAATATAAGTGGACCATATCCATTTAAAAATAAAGGAGTCATGTTTACATGTGCTGTTAGTTTTTCTCAGTTTAATGTACGAGGAGTACATCTGAGTGTAGACTGTAATAAAGGACTATTGACTGTCTACAGCTCTCTTGAATGATGAAGTAAAAAGCCAAGGGGTCTCAAAGGGATTTGATTAGCCACCTTGTTCTAGTTGTAGGTGGGGATCATATTGCATTGAAATTGTTCTTCTATGAGGTCAGTAAACCATAAGAACAAGAATTAAAACTTATACATCTCTAAACTGTGCTGCTCACATAATACATGAGTGTTAATGACCTCTCTCAAAACTTCATGTAAAGACAAGAAGAAAATGGGCTGTAAAGAGGCCTACATCAACATTGAAGTAGATGATGTAATTTCTGGCAAGTACTAATTGTGTACTGCATGTGTACTGCAATCACCCGTATTCTTCATATGTCTGATCTGTGTGGTAGGGTTACCACTCGAGTACCACGGTGCTCGGATGTATTGGTTACTCGACGAGTATTGTAAAACTTAAATCCCCGCCCTCCATTTTTGGTACCTGTTACATAGTCAATAGGCATGCGAGGATTGCCTGTGCATCACTGTAATGCCGTAGCCATCTTGGTTGTTGCATTACTGTGATTGGCTGGCCATGTGAAATCATCAAGGGTTATAAAAGAACAGATGCTGCCCGGCTCAGCACGCTGACTCCATTGCACAGCTCTGTGACGCTTCGTATTGGAGATAGGGTTGATTGAATAGATTCGGATGAGTGCTTATTCGAACAGCTATAGCGCTTACTGAATAGCTGCATCGAGAACCCGGATATCTGGAGCTGCATGTGTAGCGGCTGTGTGACATTCACAACACATACATGGAGAGTCTGTTTGCTGGGCTCTCCATACATGTGTTGTTGTAAGCAGAAGGACTGGGCTGGGAGGACCTTTATTGCGCCGGGTCCAGAACTGTCAGGGCTGTCTCCTCTGTTTTGCAGGGGAAAGCTTAAGGAACGGGATTGACCTTTTCGCTCAGTAGCGGAGGGCGTGGTTAGCTCAGGCCGAGCGGAGCGTGCGCAAAAGCGATCAGACTTGGCTGGAACAGACAGTGCGCGGCAAGGAGAAGTGAGTGCTCCATCCCTGCAGCACCAGAACAGCGCAGGCCCACGTCCTGGGATCCCCGTGGCCAACCGCAGAGACTGTGGACAGAGACTTGGAGTGCCTTCGCTGGCTCTCCCAAACCAGGGTGCCGAACACTGTGGGTCTGCATGTGCTGCGTTGGTACCGCTTCAGAGAGACCGGGTACGTGACCATGAACTGTGCCCTGACTCCCCGGTCTGTATCTGCCGAGCCACAGTGGGCTTCAACTGTGTTGCGGCCCACACTTTACCCGCGACCACAATCCCAGGATTAAGAACCCTACGTAGGGTACTTGGATGATATCTTGATTGAGGCCAGAGTCACACTTAATGTATGAAAAATCGGTCCAATTCTCTCGGCCAAAAGTCGCACAAATGTTCTTCATTTGGTCATCCGTGTGTAATGCGTTTGCAATGCGATGATGCAATTTTCTCGCACTTGTGTATCGTTATGACATCCATATGGCTTTACATTTCTCACTGATTTTCCCCATTGAATTTAATGGCTCAATGGGCTGAAATGAAGAAAATTTGTGCGTATTTCTCGCAAGTCACACAGATGGTCCGTGTGGTGTCAGAGTTTCTCTCTCACCCATAGACTTGCATTAGAGAGACTCGGACGATATACGCGTACAATTGCAGCATGCTGCAATTTCCCTCGCATGCTGAATACGCCCAAGAAAAAAAACGGTGATGGGAGCTACCCCATAGATTAACTGTGGTCTGAGAGCTATGCAATGTTTTATCGCATAGCACTTGTCCATATTCAACACTAGTGTGACTCCGGCCTTATTCAGGTTCTCATGAGGTTCATCGAGAGCATGTTCAACAGTTGCTTCAGGTTCTTCGTGACAATCGTTTTTTTGCCAAACTAGAGAAGTGTCAATTTGAGGTGCTGCAGATTCAGTAATTGTGTCATTTGGTTTCTGCTAAAAGTTTTCAGATGGATCTTATTAAGGTACAGGCAGTTGTTGATTGGGTACAACCTCCTAATCCAAAAGCTTTACAGAGATTCTTAGATTTTGTTAATTATTATCGTAAGTTCATTAAGATCTTTTCAGTCATAGTCAAACCTCTTTCTGACATGACCAAGAAGGGTATTAACTTTTCCTCTTGGTCTACTGAAGGTGTTGATGCTTTTGATTTGTCTTTTGCGGTTGAGGAAGACACCTCTTCTTCGTGCATGGGTGATGTTTCACAGAAGAAAGATGGTTACTTTTTTCCTTGCGCCTTTTTACCTCAGAAATTCTCATACGCGAAGTTGAATGTGAGATTGTTAAGAGAGCTTTCGAGGAATGGAGGCATTGGTAGGCATTGAGTAACGGTCTTTATTGATCACAAAAATGTACTGTATGTTGACACCGCTAAGTGCTTAAATACTAGACAGGCTTGTGAGCCCTCTTTTTCACTCGGTTTGATTCCTCAGTTACACATTGTGAAAGGACGAGTTTCCTGCCAAAAATAATAGTTGTTAAAGGGTGGAACTTCTACAACTCTACTTGAGGTCTAATAAATTATTAAAGTTGAACTTGACGCATACAGTATAACACAGTATAACACGACACTCAACTGTGTACTTCTGTTACCTGTCCATGCTTCTCTGCTTGTCTTAGCTCACACAACACCATTTATCCAATCCAAAATGCACAGAAAACTAAAAAACATTAATAAGTTCTCTATTATAGATTTTCTCCCGCATATAGATCGTGTTGAAAAGCTGTGTAAGGCGTCTGAACTATCAGCGCTCTGAATGCACAGAATAACACAATGCCAGACAGTGTATCATTGCAATTTGTCCATGTCCCTCTGGCCTGATCAGTTCACAGATGATGACAACTGATAACCACAGAGCAAAACAGGAAAAGCAAAATCTCAACAATGGGGTTGACTTGCAATTATGAAATAAGACGAGTTCCCCCCCAAACATAATAATTATTAAAAGGAGAGACTCCTACAACTCTATTGAGGTCCGATATTAATTATTAACATTGAACTTGACTATTAATAATTAATATACAAATATTATTGCTGCCTTAACGTTATCTGTTATTTATACCATATAGTGAACTAACTGAAACAACGTGCACCACTAATAAAGAATATTTATTACACACACATAAATCTAACGTCTATTACATACATACAGCTCTGGCAAAAATTAAGAGGCCACTTCCAAATGTTCAGTTTGTCTGATTTTTCTCTTTATAGGTATATTTTTGAGTAAAATGTAAATTATTCTTTTAGTCTGGAAACTTCCGACAACATGTCTCCAATTTCCAAGCAATAAATTTTGTATTTTTTTCTGACAAAGAAAAATGGTCAAAATTAAAAAATACCCCGGGCTTTCAGACCTCAAATAATGCAAATAAAACAAGTTCATAATCATTTAGAAACATCAGCACTAATGTTTTAACTCAGGAAGAGTTCAGAAATCAATATTTTGTGGAATAACCATGATTTTTAAAACAGCTTTCATGCGTCTTGGCATGCTTGCCACCAGTCTTTCACACTGCTTCTGACGCAAAATTTTAAGCAGTTTGTTTGATGGCTTGTGACTATCAATCATTCTCTTGATTACATTCCAGAGGTTTTCAATGGGGTTCAGGTCTGGAGAATGGGCTGCCCATGACAGGGTTTTGATGTGGTGGTCTCTTAATTTTTCCAGAGCTGTATATACAGGTGCTTCTCACAAAATTACTGTAGAATATCATCAAAAAGTTAATTTATTTCAGTTCTTCAATACAACAAGTGAAACTCATGTTATATTTCAAAAGGTCCCTTAGTCTGTTTCAGTAGGTTTCACAATCATGAGGAAGACTGCTGACTTGACAGATGTCCAGAAGGCAGTCATTGACACACTCCACAAGGAGGGTAAGCCACAAAAGGTCATTGCTAAAGAAGCTGGCTGCTTACAGAGTGCTGCATCCAAGCATATTAATTGAAAGTTGAGTGGAAGGAAAAAGTGTGGTAGAAAAAGGCGCACAAGCAACTGGGATAACTGCAGCCTTGAAAGGATAGTTAAGAAAGGCCATTCGAAATTTGGGGGAGACTCACTAAGCGTGGACTGCTGCTGGAGTCATTGCTTCAAGAGACACCACACATAGACATATCCAGGACATGGGCTGCAAGTGTGGCATTCCTTGTGTCAAGCCACTCATGTCTAATAGACAACGCCAGAAGCGTTTTACCTGGGTCAAGGAGAAAAATAACTGGACTGCTGCTCAGTGGTCCAAGGTGTTGTCCTCAGATTAAAGTAAATTTTGCATTTCATTTGGAAATCAAGGTCCCAGAGTCTGAAGGAAGAGTGGAGAGGCACACAATCTGTGATGAATTCTGCTGTGTCGGTTTCTAGAGTGGACCCTCTGGGTCGTGGCATCCACCCACCTAGGACGAGCTGACCTTGTGAGGACCACCCCCTATACAGGGAGTGTCAGGGGCAAGACCAAGGGGGTGAGCCACAATGACAGCTGGAGCCAGGCGGCCAGCTCATGGAAGACACAAGTGTGAGTGTCTGGCCACAGGGAATGTGCAGGATACAAACAGGGTACAAGACATGGCAAAGCGTGACCACATGGTTTCTCCAGTAAAACGTGGTCTCAAGGTTTCACCAGGTACAAGACGTAATACCGAAGACACAGATACATAGCAAGGCACGTGCAAGGGTATGCCAAGGTCCAAGGCATGGTACGTGCTAGGTGGCACTCCAGGGTCCGAGGCATGGTACGTGCTAGGTCGCACGCCAGGGTCCAAGGTTCAAGACAGGGTGCGTGTTTAGGGAACACTCCAGGGTCCAAGGTTCAAGGCAAGGTGTGTGCTTATGGAAAATGCCAGGGTCCAAGTTTCAAGGCAGGGTGCATGTTAAGAGACACGCCAGGGTTCAGGCTATGGCCTGCGCGTGCTAGGAGGCATGCCAGGGTTCAGGCAAGGCCTGAGTACTAGGCAGGGTTCTGGCTAGGACATGCTTCTGCTTAAGGAGCACGAGGAGGCAAGCCACGAAGCAGGCAAGGGGCAGCCTGCGCGTGCCAAGGGGCACGAGGTGCACAGTGCAGGGACAGCGTCAGTGCAAGGAAGCACAGAGGGCACAACTGGGTCACTGGCAGGCTGGTCGGGCTGAGGCACAGACAGGTGGGCACGGCTAAGGCAGGCACGGCTGAGGCACAAACAGGTGAATACAGCTAAGTCACTGGCCAACGAGCACGGCTGAGGCACAAACAGGCAGGCATGACTAAGGTGGGCACGGCTGAGGAACAAACAGGTGGGCAAGGCAAGACCAGGCGCGTGCATAGGGTACGCGGAGAAACAAGGTATGGCAAAGCTAGGCAAAGTACCTACAGAGTACAGAGCAAAGAGTGGAATGTAGGCTGAAGAACAGAGCCGGGTAAAGAGAAGCGGAACGTATGCTAGAGCCCAGAGCCGGGTCATGGAAGAGCACTGAGTACAAGAATAGACTTGTGCTAAATGAGCACGAAAGGTCAGAATACAAAGATATAGCTCAAAGCAGAGTACATGGCCAAAGCACTACAGACAGCACGGCGAGGCATAGTACAGAAACAGGGTTGTGCAAGAGAGCACGATAGGACAGAGTATAGGAAGAAGCAGAGTCTGTGCCAAAGGAGCACAACAGAGCAGGGGAAAGGAAAGCCACACAAGGCAAGGTACAGGACACCAGACAAAGTACAGTAAACGAGACAAAGTACAAAACACGAGCCAAGGTACAGGACACAAGACAAAGTACAGGACAAAAGACAAGTACAGGACACAAGACGAAGTACAAGCACAGAACGTGTGCGAAGAAGCACAACAGGGCAGAGTGCAGGGGCACAGAATAAAGGGTGCAACCGAGCAGAGACCAAGTAGGTCTAGCAGGGACGCAACATGATAATCAGGCCACTCCCATAGAAAGAGGCGGCCTGATATAGGACATGGGTACTTTGACTTCCAGGTCAGGTCCTCCTGGATCACAGAGAGGATTTCCGGGTCAGACCACCAGTACCATAGAGAGGACTTCAGGTCGGGTCCTTCAGGACCATAGAGAGGAACGCTAAGTCTGATCCTCCTGGACCATAGAGAGGAAACGTTGCAGGCAGCACGGAGATGAGTGCTCAGACGCGCGCCGGACACAGGCATCAGCCGAAGGATCCAGCACAGGAAATGCGCGTGCGCACCAGCAATGGCGTGCAGCCGTAAGGTGGGACGTGAGTGGGCACCAGCAACGGCGAGCAGCTGTAAGGTGAGATGCGCGTGCGCACTAGAGGGGGCTCCTGGAGTGGCCGCAAGGACCCTGCTCCGGGAATCATGCTGTGCAAGCGGCATGGCAGGCATGACAGGTATGACAGTGAGAATCATGCGGCGCAAGCAGCATGACAGGCATCACGGGCATGACAGTACCCCCCGCTTTAAGCCCCCTCTTACCAGGGCTGTGAACATTTTTTTTTTACAGAATCCAGAGTCTTTGTGCAAGCCACTCCTCTCAGCGTTGATCCGCCATCTTGAAACGGACACCTGCATTGGCTAAGATACAGGAGCTGCAGACGAAGACATGGGTAGCAAGTGGAGAGGGCTGCGAGTAGACGAGGAAGTCTTCTTTATCTGGCTGTCTCAATATTCCAAGCGAGTACAGAGGACATAAACCTGGTCCGATTAGCCAGTAGAAAACACCAGTCCTTTTAGAGCAGTAGTCGAGGTACCAGCGGATGGGAGTATGTGGCGCCCCTGAGGCTCAGTCGCCACAGAGGTACAGCACCTTCTCCTAAGGTGTGGTGCCCCATCATCCAGGTAAGGTGGGAGCTCCTGACCACGCTCCAACACTCGCACCCCACACAACAGGGTAGTTCAGCAAAGCCGCATTGCAGCTCTTTTCTTAGAGTGTAGCAGAGCACCTTTGGTGGCTCCCTGCTTGGAACACGAAACGTGCTGGGAGGTGGGTGGAGCTGAGAATACATAAAAGAGTGGGAAGGCTTAGGATTGAGTCAGTCAGTTGGTGAGGCTGAGGGAGGAAGTCACTCAAAGAGGAGTGAGGAAAGAAGATCCCTGAGAGAGGGATGGAGGAAGGAGTTCTGCAGCAGACCTGAGTGACTGCTGGCACGGGAAAGGAAAGAAGGAGAAAGACATTGAACTGAAGCCTGAGCTTCCATAGGAAACAAAGACAAGTACGGAACATAGGAGAATAAGGGAACACAGAGGACGTGGGTTAGAGGAAGAACCCTGCCTAGAAGTTCTAAGCGCAAGGCCGGAGCCCGGTCCCCGAGGTTGTATGGGCACTAATGGTTCTGCAGCAGACACCGGTGGAGTAGTGGGCTGTAAATGCACTACTCCCATCTGAGACTTGGCGGCACAATAGCAACACGGATAGAGAGCCGGGACTCAGGAGTAAGGAGTCCCCAAAGCAGGCTACAGCTGTCTGCCGTACAAGTAGAGTTCTTGGGAACATCTGTTAGGAGGAACTCCAGTGTAATTCAGTACTAGGAGATCTTCACACTAAAAGGCGCTATAAGAGGAAACGATCAGAAAGGCACATGTTGGCGGAGCATTGGAAGGGAGCATTCCATCTAGCCTGGAGGTTGGCTGAGTCCCTGACCCGGAGGACATGGCACGGAGGCCGCTGGCACCTGTGTGTACTACAGACTGTGAGTAAAGCTTTGGAACTACAAGCCCTGGTGTCCTCCATTGATTCTTGCGCCAACACACCCAGCACCGCTACAGCTGGGTACCAACTTCTACACCGCCTGCGCCTCTCCTCTTCCCCTACATCCACACTGCCCTGGGGCTACAGCTCCACCTGTGGGGAGCTTCTCCATCTTGGCTGCAGCCCATCACCAGCCCCAGAGGATCTACAAGCAGCGTCGGCCTAACATCTCACTTGCCGAACACCACAGGTGGCGTCACAAACTATTCCATCTAACTACATTCCAACAACATCTGCCGACAAGCTTTTTGCAGATGGAAATTTCATTCTCCAGCAGGACTTGGCACCTGTCCACACTGCCAAAACTACCAATACCTGGTTTAAAAACAACTGTATCACTGTGCTTGATTGGCCAGCAAACTTGAATGACCTTAACCCCATAGAGAATCTATGGGGTATTGTCAAGAGGAAGATGAGAGACACCAGACCCAACAATGCAGATGAGCTGAAGGCTGCTATGAAAGCAACCTGGGCTTCCATAACACCTCAGCAGTGCCACAGGCTGATCACCTCCTTGCCATGCTGCATTGATGCAGTAATTAATGCAAAAGGAGCTCCGACCAAGTATTGAGTGCATTTACTGAGCATACATTTCAGTAGGCCAACATTTTGTATTTTAAAATAAATTTTTAAGCTAGTATTATAAAGTATTCTAATTTACTGAGATAATGACTTTTGGGTTTTCATTGGTTGTAAGCCATAATTATCAACATAAACAGAAATAAACACTTGAAAATTGTTTGTAATGACTCTATATATTGTAATATATGAGTTTCACTTTTTATATTGAAGAACTGCAATAAATTAACTTTCTGATGATATTCTAATTTTGTGAGAAGCATCTGTATTTATACCCAAGCTGCAGACTAGAAATATATATATATATATATATATACTAGCTGAAGAGCCCGGCACTACCCGGGCATAGTAACTAACTGTGATTAGTTATAGCAAATTATAATTATCCTCCATCCCATAGTCCCGTGCCCATATACCCATCATACATATCTACGATCCCATAGGCCCATGCCCATATACCCATCATACATATCCTCCATCCCATAGTTGAGTGCCCATATACCCATCATACATCCTCCATCCCTTAGTCCCATGCCCATATGCCCATCACACATCCTCCATCCCATAGTCCCATGCCCATATACCCATCATACATATTCACCATCCCATAGTCGAGTGCCCATATATCCATCACACATCCTCCATCCCATAGTCCCATGCCCATATACCCATCATACATATCCTCCATCCCATAGTCCCGTGCCCATATACCCATCATACATTTCCTCCATCCCATAGTCCTGTGCCCATATACCCATCATACATATCCGCCATCCCATAGTCCCGTGCCCATATACCCATCATACATATCTTCCATCCCATAGCCAAGTGCCCATATACCCATCACACATCCTCCATCCCATAGTCCCGTGCCCATATAACCATCATACATATCCTCCATCCCATAGTCCAGTGCCCATATACCCATCACACATCCTCCATCCCATAGTCAACCATTATGACATCATAGTGAGCGGCGGCGCTTGCAACCTATGATGACATCAGCGTCGCCATGGCAACCATTATGACATCATAATGAGGGGCGGGGCTTGACACACACACTTTTTCCCCATTATGTAGATATGGGCAAAATTGTTTGGTGAATTGGAAAGCGCTGGGTTAATATTTCGCCTCACAACATAGCCTAGGACACTCTCGGGGTCCAGACATGTGACTGTGCCAAATTTTGTGGCTGTAGCTGCGACTGTGCGGATGCCTATCCCTGACATACACAAATACACACATACACTCACTTGAGCTTCATATATTAGATATATATATATATATAATATACATAAAGCTCAAGTGTGTGTATGTATGTATGTGTGTATGTATGTGTGTATGTCCGGGATTGGCATCCGCACCGTCGCAGCTACAGCCACAGACTATACTCCCAAATGCTTTGCAATCATCAAGATGTTTTCTGGCAAAACTGAGATGAGTCTTTATATTCTTATTGCCCAGCAGTGGTTTTCATCTTGAAATTCTGCCTTGCAGGCCATTTTTCCCAGTCTCTTTCTTATGATGGAGTCATGAATACTGACTTTAACTGAGGTAAGAGAGGCCTACAGTTTTTTGGATGTTGTTATGGGGTCTTTTGTGACCTCTTGAATGAGTGATCGCTGTGCTCTTGGTTTAATTTTGGTCTTCATAACCAGCAGAAGGCAAGCCCACAGCTGATGGCTGATGTTAATAATCTGTGAAAAGGGACACTATCTGTCAGGAGACACCGCACTGAACTTGCTCACTGAGCCAGTGCGCGTGTCCTGAGTAAAGCGAACTGTGCTCAAAGCTAACTGTGGAGCGGGCAGCAACCGAATAGATGCGTACCTCAGCCACAGGAGCTGAAGCACGTGACTGCTAGAGGCGTGGCCTAAACTGCACAGAGCTAGGAGCTGCAAGACAATTCCTAGCAGAGTAACTGCGAGACAAAGTTACCCAGGGGCATAGACAGTGAGAATAGTCAGGACGTAGCCAATGAGTCATACACAGATAGCTGCAAGGTACAAGAGGGGCGAGCAGAGAGTAGTCAGGTCACAGGCGATGAGTCATACACAGATAATAACGCAGTACAAAATCAACAGGCAAACTCACAACGGGAAACAGAATCGGGTCAGAACCATATAAACAAGCTATAGCAACACACAGGCACACAGGGGTCAGCACACTAGGCCAAAGGCAAAAGTATAACTGGCAGGGATTGAAGCTACCCAGGGGTTTATGAAGCTCTCCCAGAACCAGAAAGAGGCCACAATCATTAACCCCAAGTGTGCAGGTCAAAACCTGCACAGAGCTCCAGACATTAACCCCCGGTGTGCAGCTCAAAAAACCTGCACTGGGATCATGACAGTACCCCCCTCTCAACGGGGGGCCTCTGGACCCCCAGGCTTCCCCGGGTACTTGGCATGAAACGCCTGAGCCAGGCGATCTGCATGTACCGAGCGAGCAGGGACCCATGAGCGCTCTTCTGGTCCATATCCCTTCCAATGGACCAGGTACTGCAAAGAGCGGCGCACCCGCCGAGAGTCCACAATATGTCCGACCTCATACTCCAATTGACCCTCCACCAGCACTGGAGGAACAACAGTCTCAGAGTTCTCTTTGACAGATCCTGCTGGTTTCAACAGAGACTTATGGAACACATTAGATATTTTTAAGGAGGCGGGGAGACGCAACCTATATGCCACTGGGTTGACTATCTCCATAATCTCGTACGGACCAATGAACCTTGGTCCCAACTTAACTGATGGTACCTTTAAGTTGATGTTACGCGTGGAGAGCCAAACCTTCTCTCCCACATGAAACATGTCTCCCGAGGCTCTCTTTTTGTCCGCAAAATATTTGTATCTCCCCTGGGCCCGAGAGATATTACGCCGGACTTCAGCCCAGAGGTTTTTTAACCGTTGAACGAACCCCTCTGCTCCTGGACAACCGGAATCCACCCGAGAAAACTCCCCAAAATGCGGATTAAAGCCATAGTTAATCAGGAATGGGGACATGTTGGTGGACTGACTCACCCGGTTGTTAAAAGCGAATTCAGCCAACGATAACGCATCACACCAATCCTCCTGTCTGGCGGAGGTCAGACACCTGAGAATTTGTTCCAGGGATTGATTGGTGCGTTCTGTCTGACCATTGCTCTCCGGGTGATATGCCGACGAGAAGGAGAGTGAGATGCCCAATTTCATACAGAACGCCCTCCAAAATTTGGCCACAAACTGCACACCTCTGTCAGACACAACATTCAGGGGTACCCCATGCAATCGGACCACATGCTGCACAAACAACCTTGACAATGTTTCTGCTGAAGGTAATGCTGCCAAGGGAATTAAATGGGCCTGTTTAGAAAACCTATCCACCACCACCCAGATCACGGTATTGCCCCTGGAAGGTGGAAGGCCGGTAATAAAATCCATGGAAAGATGAGTCCATGGCCTATCAGGAACCGGTAAAGGTATGAGTTCCCCAGCCGGTCGGTTATGCGAGCTTTTGGAACGGGCACACAAGCCACAAGCAGACACAAATTCCTTGACATCGGACCTTAATGAAGGCCACCAAAAACCCCTGGCTACTGCCTCTCTAGTGGCCGTGATACCTGGATGAGCACTCAGCCTAGAATCATGAAACTCCTGCAGAAGTCTAGGCCGCAATGCATCTGGAACAAACAGTTTATCGCTTGGCCTGGTTGTCGGAGCTAGGGCCTGAGCCCTTAGGATTTCATGTTCCAACTCAGTTGAGACCCCCGCCACTACCACCCCTGGGGGAAGAATAGAGGACGGCGGCTCAGGGGGAGACACTGGATCAAAATTTCTGGACAGGGCATCCGCTTTAACATTTTTGGACCCCGGTCGAAAAGTAATTGAGAACTGAAATCGTCAAAAAAAAAGTGACCAACGTGCCTGTCTAGGAGTAAGCCTCTTAGGCTACTTTCACACATCAGGTTTTCGGCGTCAGGCGCGATCCGGCGTCGTGCCGGAATGCCGGATCCGGCAAATGTTTTGTAAAACCTGAAGTGCCGGATCCGGTTTTCTGCCGGATCCGTCTTGTTCTTGACAGACAAAACCGGATCCGTCTCATCCGGTTCATCCGTTTTTCTATCCGTTTTTCTATCCGTTTTTCGACGGATTACGCCGGATCCGGTTTTTAAAATTGACCCTTGTGGCCTTCCGAACGGGATTGGCTACTGGAAAACTAGATATAGCATGTTCCTACAGCCCTTCTTTGACAGGTTGTAGAGAAGAAAGTGCAGGTTGGAGAGAAGAGCAAGTTACTGGCGAAGATGGATGTTGTCATTGGAAGTATTACCACTAGAAGTTCTGTGACGGTTTCAGGGACAATTTTCCACTATACTTTATGTCACCTCAAGGCAGAGTACACTGGGATGACAGAGTGTGAAAGATTTGTGCCCTAAACTTGTGTACCTTCTGGACCAACAGTATATACCTTTGCCAACCAAAGTTGGCTATCTTGTCATGGTCTTACTATTTTTACCTTTAGGCCACAGGTGTGTACCTGGTTGTGTTTTATGCAAAGTATTTCACCTTTTAACAAAAGTTGTGTACATTGGTAGGAAATCACCAACAATAAACACAACTTTTTAGGTGAAATACTTTGCTTCAAACACAACCAGGAACACAACTGTGGCAAAAAGCTAAAATTTACCCACAGTTATATACCTGGTTTTGAATACCTTTTTACCTTTGAAATACCCTGTATTTAACCTTTTTTTAAAACATAGTTCGCCGCAGAAAGAAATGACAGACAACCATTGTGAAACGATAATTTAACTTTTATTTAAATTTTTTTTTTTTTTGTAAAATGTTTTTAAAGTGCAAAAAACTTTTTTAATAAAGGTTTTAAACCCAATGGGCATTTTTATTACAAAAAACACACATTACAAATCTGTGTACTGTGGGGTGGAAATACTGCTGGAGGGGCTGCGGGACACTTCGACACTGGGTGTGTGGAGAGAGGACTGGGATCGTGGTGGGGAAGGAACAGTTAGAGGTGAAGGTGTGGAAAAAGCTACAGAATGGGTGGACATGTGGGAGGCAGAAGAGGTGGTGGGCGGTGGAGTGGAGGGTTGGGCAGGGACTGTAGGAGCAGATGATGTTGATGGAAAGTTGTATGGGGAAGGAGTTTGGTACGGGGAAGGAGTTTGGTACGGGGAAGGAGTTTGGTACGGGGCAGGTTGCTGGAAGTGGGGAGATGTCTGGTACTGGGGAGGTTGCTGGTACTGGTGAGGTTGCTGGTATGTAATAGGAGGGGGAGGATGGAAAGTGGCTGGAGGGGGTGCAGATGTAATAGGAGGGGGAGGATGGAAAGTGGCTGGAGGGGGTGCAGATGTAATAGGAGGGGGAGGATGGAAAGTGGATGGAGGGGGTGCAGGTGGAGGAACTACAGTGGTGGGAGGTGGAGGTTGGGAGGTAACCTGCTGTAGAGCACCGTGGCACGAATGCATTACATGCATCTGCTGGGTAGGAGATAGTGTTGCCATGCGCTCCACAACAGACCTGAAAAAGGTGTGGTTTGGCGAAGATCTTGCTTATGAATGCATGGTTTGCAGAAGTGTCTTCACCTCCAGAATGCTGGAGTTGATCTGCTGAAAGCCTGCGGAGATTTGCTCTGACAAGACTTTGAGACAGTTCTGGAAAGATGCATTCAGATGCAAGAACTCTTGCGCATAACTCTTTTCCTGACCCCTCTGCCGCTGCCGCCCAGTACCCGCAGGTGTACTAGAGGTGGCAGGGGCAGAAGGGTGGGGTAAAGGGAAAGCGATCTCCTCACCAGCAGCTTCATGTAATGTAGGCGGCCACGATGCTCCTGTGCTGGTGGATGGGACAGATGGGTCGAATGTGTGGGAAGGCTGGGAAGGTGCAGATGTACCGGGGCGGTCGAAGTGTCCCTCGGTGCCGGTCTCCTCAGGGATCGCCTCAGAAGGGTCCAATCGTGCAGGCTCCCGAGTGCTGCTCACCGTGCTGTGTAATAAAGAGAAAAAAAAACAATTAAAATACTGACATGGTATGGCCCTGGCTGAAAAAAAAAAGTTACATCTAACATTTTTTTCACATGTGGTGTGTAATATTTACCTTCTGGTGAGCATTGTTTCCCGGAGGAACGACAGGGCTTGTGCGTACTTGTACTTGCTCCTGCGTCCTCCAGATCCACTCGGGGCCCGCATCTCTTTATTGAACTCCTTCTTGAAACGATCCCTCACAGACCGCCACCGATTCACAATTCTGTTCCCTGAAACGAGAAAGGAGTGGTTAGTATACAACATCAGTGTTTCACAAACTCCAGTCCTCATGGTCCCCAGGGGTCATGTTTTCAGGATTTCCATAGTAAATAGAAATCCTGAACACATGATCCGTGGGGACCACGAGGACTGGAGTTCGGGAAACACTGGTTTACATCAAGCAACCGGTACTGTATATACTTACGCTCTTTAATCTGGGCCCGAGCTTCGAGGTCCTCCCAGCGGCCCACAAGGAGAGAACAGATTTCCTCCCAGAGTCGTCGGGTAACGATCAGGTCAGCGTGGCGGCGGTCAGCCATATTCCAGAGCGGCTCCCTTTCTCTGACGAGATCGATGAGGCGGTCCACATCAATCCCTCCATCCTCACCGTCAGAGTCGGGAGCACGCTGTGAAGGCTGTTAAAGAAAAAGACAAAAATAACATAATTAGCCTCCACAAAAGAAATGAAATAAAAAGTGCAAAAAAACAAAGCAAAAATATTTATACTTACACGCTGGTGACCGCCGCGTTGCTGTCGCCGACGACCCTGGGAGGCACTGCGAGGACCTCTTGGCCGAGCACCAGATTGGGAAGACTAGAGAAGAAAACAAAAAATGTTATGTCTTTGGATGTAGGCATTTGTTTGCTGTGTGTGGTCTGCAGAACATTGTTTTCTATGTGTTGTGTGTAGTGTGATGTTGTGTTTCTGCGTTTGATGCAAAAAACTTACCAATTGTGAGCCCACTCCAGGTGTCTGTCCACCCCTTCCTTCTTCTTCTGGGAGCTCCTCTTCATCTTGTGATTCCTGTTTTGAAATAAAAGTCAATGAATAGACATATATTACAGAGATGATGGATTTTGGAAATAAAAACTTACCGTCAAACGCTGACGATGCGAGGGAGGGCTCCCAGAAGAAGATGTGCTGTCCTGTTGATGGCCAGACTCCATGGCTGTGGGTATTGCTGCTGCTGTTGCTGCTGCCAGTGATGCCATTTCTGCTGCTGCTGCATCTCTTTGGCGGCTGTTGAATAAAGAGAAACAAAGGGCCAATGAATATCTTGATATTCCATGGCCCTAGTTAGGAGGAATGGGGGATTTGATAATTACCGTCTCTCATCTGCTGCTGGACTCCCCTCCTCAGCATGTTCCATTTGCTGCTCCATTTGGGGTGGTGCTGATGGTGCTGCTGCTGCAGATGTCTGCTGCCTTCTCCTGCTCCTGGTTCTTGGCTTGGGTGGCATGTTGGGTGTGGCTGAGGGTCCCATTGTCTTGCTTTTATATATCTCCTGTGGGCAGAGCTACTGAGCATGCTCAGACCAAAAAACCGGATCCGGCGCATTGCGGCGCTCATAGGCTTTCATTGTGTGAAAAAGCCGGACGTGCCGGATCCGGCGTGTCCGGCTTTTTCGCCGGAGACAAAAAACGTTACAGTAGACGTTTTTTCCAGACGCCGGATCGCGACACATTGCCGGATCCGGCGAAAACCGGATGAAATGCATGGCCATCCGGCGCGATCCGGCGCAAATGCAAGTCAATGGGGGGGGAAACCGGATCCGGCATTGCATTTCGCCGGATCCGGTTTCTGTCAAAAGCGCCGGATCGCGCCTGACGGCGAAAACCTGATGTGTGAAAGAGGCCTTAGCAGATTCAAGGTATGCCAAATTTTTGTGATCCGTGACAACCGTGATAGGGTGAGCCGCCCCTTCCAAAAAGTGCCTCCATTCCTCAAACGCCAGCTTGACCGCAAGAAGTTCTCTATTGCCTACATCATAGTTTTTCTCAGCTGGAGAGAACTTCTTGGAGAAGAAGGCACAGGGTTTGAGATTGGTAAGGGTGGCCGGACCCTGGGACAGTACAGCCCCCACCCCCACTTCAGAAGCATCCACCTCCACAATGAATGGTTTGGACGGGTCAGGTAGCACCAACACCGGGGCAGACATAAAACATTCCTTAATCGCTGAGAAGGATTCCTTAGCGAGGACAGACCAATTTTTTACATCAGCTCCCTTCTGGGTAAGATCCGTGAGTGGTTTAACCACTTGTGAGAAACCTTTAATGAATCTCCGGTAATAGTTCGCAAATCCTAAGAAGCGCTGGAGCCCCTTAAGATCTCGAGGCTGAACCCAGTCAGCGATCTCCAGCACCTTCTTAGGATCCATACGAAACCCCTCACAGGACACAATCAACCCCAAAAAAGACAGCTCCTGTACAAAAAACGAACACTTTTCCAATTTGGCGAACAATTGGTTCTCCCTGAGTCTCTGGAGAACTGTCTTTAGATGTTGCAAGTGAGATTGACTGTCCGGGGAATACACCAAAATATCATCCAAATAAATAATAACAAAACGGCCTATCAGATCAGAAAACACAACATTGATGAAATTTTGGAAAATAGCAGGTGCATTAGTTAACCCAAATGGCATTACCAGGTTCTCAAAGAGTCCTTCTGATGTGAGGAATGCCGTTTTCCACTCGTCCCCTTCCCGAACCCTTATCAGATTGTAGGCCCCCCGCAGATCTAACTTGGAGAACCATTGGGCCCCAGCTAACTGGTTACATAAGTCTGGGATGAGGGGAAGCGGGTAAGAGTTCCTAACCGTTATCTTGTTCAGTTCCCGAAAGTCGAGGCACGGCCGCAAACCACCATCTTTTTTCTTCACAAAGAAGAACCCTTCTGCCACAGGTGACACAGAAGGCCTGATATGCCCTTTGCGGAGACTCTCAGCTATGTACTCCTTCATGGCTTGGCGCTCAGGCCCAGACAAATTGAACAATCGAGCCTTAGGTAACTTGGCTCCAGGTACTAAATCAATGGCACAATCATAAGGTCTATGTGGTGGCAGCGCCTCAGCCTCACTTTCGGAAAAAACATCTTCGAAATCTTTCAGGTACTCCGGAATACCTTCCAGATCGACAGACGACACAGACACAGATTTAACAGCGTTAACAAGATGTCCCCGGTTACCACATTTATTATTGCATCCCCATTGAGTGATTTCCCCTGTAACCCAATCAATGGTAGGATTATGGCGTTGAAGCCAAGGCATCCCCAGTACCAGTCCTGCAGGCAAGTTATCTACCACCAGACAACTTAGTTTCTCCACATGAGTGGAACCCACTTTTAGAGAAAAAAGTTCAGACCTGCAACAGATACCATCTTGGGTAAGAGGAGATGAGTCAATTGCCACAAGTTTAACAGGATCGTGAAGCCTGACTGTCCCTATCTTATTAAGAGTCATAACCTTGGTATCAATCAGGTTCACAGCCGAACCGCAGTCCTTCTTCCAATGTCCAGATTTCCCACAATAAAAGCACAACTGCTTTTCCAGACGGCGTCTTCTTTCCCTTCCCTCACAGGTGACAGCGTTCACCTCCACAGCCATAGGAAGAGTCTGGGTCTCATCTCCACTGAAAAATAAGGGCGTTTCCCGTTGCATAATGCCTCTAGCCCGCAGCCAGCGATCCATGCGAACCGCTTGGACCATGGCATCCTCCAGGGAGTCAGGCGGAGGATGAAGTGCCAAAGCATCCTTCAGACGTTCACACAGGCCTCTGTGGAACAGTCCCCGCAGGGCGGCGTCACTCCAGGAAATCTCGGCTGCCCAACGTCTGAATTCAGTACAAAACTATTCGGCCGAGTGCTCCCCCTGACAGACACTCATGAATTTGTCCTCAGCCAACCGCACTCTATCAGGCTCATCATAAATAAGCCATAAGGCTTCAAAAAATGCATCCACAGACATTCTCTCAGGGGCAGAAGAGGAAAGTGAGAATGCCCAGGCTTGTGGGGACCCCCTAAGCAGGGACATCACCACCCCCACCCTCTGTTTCTCATCCCCAGAGGAGCGGGGTCTCAAATAAAAAAAAAGCTTACAGCCCTCCTTAAATGCCCTGAAATCATCCTTGTTACCAGAAAATATATCTGGCAATTTAACCGGGGATTCAGGTGGGACTAAAATGACATCTCTATTCCCCACCTGCTGGAAGCCTGCGGAAAGTACCCCCTGAACTGAGTCCTCAACCCGCCGTTGGGACTGGGCCAGAGCTTGGTGTTCCATACTAAGCTTCTGCAGTGACTGAGTCAAGCTTTTCACCTGCTCAGATAAAGCACACATTGGGTCCATGCTGCAGCAGTGAGGAGAGAAAAAAAAAAAAAAATTGTAGGCCAGTTATAATGTCAGGAGACACCGCACTGAACTTGCTCACTGAGCCAGTGCGCGTGTCCTGAGTAAAGCGAACTGTGCTCAAAGCTAACTGTGGAGCGGGCAGCAACCGAATAGATGCGTACTTCAGAGCCGCAGGAGCTGAAGCACGTGACTGCTAGAGGCGTGGCCTAAACTCCACAGAGCTAGGAGCTGCAAGACAATTCCTAGCAGAGTAACTGCAAGACAAAGTTACCCAGGGGCATAGACAGTGAGAATAGTCAGGACGTAGCCAATGAGTCATACACAGATAGCTGCAAGGTACAAGAGGGGCGAGCAGAGAGTAGTCAGGTCACAGGCGATGAGTCATACACAGATAATAACGCAGTACAAAATCAACAGGCAAACTCACAACGGGAAACAGAATCGGGTCAGAACCATATAAACAAGCTATAGCAACACACAGGCACACGGGGGTCAGCACACTAGGCCAAAGGCAAAAGTATAACTGGCAGGGATTGAAGCTACCCAGGGGTTTATGAAGCTCTCCCAGAACCAGAATGAGGCCACAATCATTAACCCCAAGTGTGCAGGTCAAAACCTGCACAGAGCTCCAGACATTAACCCCCGGTGTGCAGCTCAACAAACCTGCACTGGGATCATGACACTATCCTAAAGGTATCCCAGGCTATTAATAACAGCTCACAGCTGTTTACTTAAGCCTTTATGGGTGAATTTACGGGGACCCTGGGAAAAAAAATGTACCCCTATAAATTCAAACCAGCAAAGGCTAAACAGACAGCTGTGGGCTCATTAATAGCCTGGGAAGGGACCAGAGAAATTGCCCCACCTCAGACTACCAACATCAGTCCTCAGCCACCCCAAAAATGGCACACCCATAACATGCACCAAATCTGGCGCTCTTAGCACTAGCCCTGTGGTGGATACAAGTGGATTAATAGAGTTGGGGTTGATGTCAGCTTTGTATTGTCAGCTGTATTGTCAGTTGACATCAAGCTCAGGGGTTAGTAATGGAGAAGTGCTTATTAGACTTCCCCATTACTAACCCCATAGTAAGTTTTGAAATAAACATACAGCAAGAATAAAATCCTTTATGTGAAATAAAACAAAACACCCTTTACGTCTAATTGATTATACTCACCTTTAAGTGATTGAAGGCCATGTCCCCTGTAAAAATCAAAAATAATTAAAAACCATTTCACTGACCTATCTGGCATGAAGATAATCCTCCGATGCCCATGTCCCCTGTAAAAAAAATAAAAAATAATAAACAACTATATCCCTCACCTGTCCAACGTGAATCCATTTTTCCCTTGACGAGTCTAGCTTTGCTACATCTAGATGGAAGGCTGAACATTGGCATGATACGAACGTTCGGCTTTCCATCCTGCAGAGACACTGAGCTGCATGTGATATCACAGCATCAGTGTCTTGTGGTGACGTGAATGAGGTGAGCAGAGTTCATAGCCGATGAACATCCATTCACCTCACTGATGTCATCGCTAGCTTGACAACTTTCTCACATTACAATCAAACTTAGGTGCAGAAGAAAAACACCTACAGAGTTTACTTGCCCAATAAAAACAATACTTTTTTTAACATGAAACATACATAGAAAAAACTAAAAAAAAGGAGGCTGCTAGGTACACAAGCAAGGGAACATAAGCCTATGCAAGAGGTGAACAAAACAGGCATAGTGTTGCAGTAGTCTGACATAGCCCTCTATGAATGCTGAGATTAACTGGTGAAGGCTTTCCAATACATGTAAACAGCAAAGGGTGAGCTTAAAAAACAATATTAGAACTTACATGTGGATGTCACCAACTGCCTGCAAGGTTCCCACCGCCCCTATGCTAGTTAGTTCTTCATGAGGAGACATCTGTTTTGTTCAACTCTTTTTTTCTCTTTTTGTATTTTTTTATGTTTTTTCATATTTATTATTTTTTTATGGACTTAAATCAATTTAGAATTAATAAAACTAAAGCTAGCAGTCTAGAACAAGGAGGGGTACGTCAAAGTGGAGCAAGAGGAGGATGTGGTGATGTAGGTGGAAGGGGTCAAAGGAGGAGTAATCCAACACTGTATTTTTTTAATTTGTTTTTAGGGAACTGACTTAAATGAACATAGAATGAATGCAAAATAATCTAACAATCTACAACCAGGAGGCAGAGTTCCAGCTGGAGGAGGCGGTGGAGGTGGATGTGGCAATGTAGATGGATGAGGCAGAGGAGTAGGTAGCCAACACAGTTGTTTGGAGTTTTTATTTGGGAAGAAGGCACCCAAATGAAACAAATGGCTGGATGCAGCTGGTATAGTTGCCTAGTCATCCAAAGGTATGGATGAGTCCTGCAGGATCCGCTCCTTTTTCCATTTTAAAGAATGTTAACATCCCACTTTGCATGTAGACAGGCGGATACTTTTTGCAACACTACTAGAAAACACACAGCGATCCAGAAAAATTATTTGTTTGGCCTGCAAATGGCAACGAGATGGCTGATGCCAATTATTTATTTCCCAGACTACTAGAAAGCACACAGTGGTCCAGAAAAATTATTTCTTTGGCCTACAAATGGTAGCGAGATGGCTGATGCCAATTACATATTTGAAATGTTCAAAGAAACAAGCTGTGGCACCAGGCAACGAAACAAGTCCCATGGAAGGATGATGGACTCACCAATATGGAGCTACAGCAGCTTATTGAACAGTTTCAGGTGCTCTGCATTGAATACACGAAGATTCCAGACTAAATGTAAGAACATTTGCTGCACTCACTAGTTTGAATAATGTGATAGTCCATTATTCCATATTGTGGTATCTGGACATGAAAAAGGCATGCAGATTACAGAAGCATAGAGGGAGAGGTAGAGTGGATGATGGCCGTTTCGCGTAACAACGCTTCAGTGGGTCCAATAATTCAATTATTTGTTTGCCAGACTACTAGAAAACACACAGTGGTCCAGAAAAATAATTTCCTTATCCTACAAATGGCAATGAGATGGATGATGCCAATTATTTATTTCCCAGACTACTAGAAAACACACAGTGGTCAAAAAAATATTTGTGTCGTACAAACGGCAACGAGATGGCTGATGCCAATTATTTATTTCCAAGACTACTTGAAAACACAAAGCCATCCAGAAAAATGATTTGTTTGGCCTACATGTGGCAATAAGGTGACAATTCCAATTATTTGGCCTACAAATTGCAACAAGATGGTTGATGTGAAATATTTAATTCCCAGATTACTAGAAAACACACAGAGATCCAGAAAAAAATATTTCTTTGGCCTACAAATGGCAACAAGATGGCTGATGCCAATTAATTATTTGCAAGACTGATAGAAAACACACAGCGGTCCAGAAAAATTATTTCCTTGACCTACCAATCGCAACAAGATGTCCGATGCCAATTTTTTACTACTAGAAAACACACAGTGGTCCTGAAAAATTATTTATTTGGCCTACAAATGGCATTGAGATGGCTGATGCCATCTCAGCACATCCAGTTGGAAGAATGTCTCAAGTGGGGTACCACAGGGCTCTGTCCTGGGCCCTGTATTGTTCAACATCTTAATCAATGATTTAGATGAAGGAATTGAGGGTAAACTGATTAAATTTGCTGATGACACAAAGCTAGGAGGGATAGCTAATACTAGAGAAGAGAGAGATGATTCAAAAAGATATAAATAAACTGGAGAAGTGGGCAGCAACTAACAGAATGGTTTTTAACAGGGAAAAATGCAAAGTACTACATCTGGGCAATAAAAATGAAAAAAGCATATACAGAATGGGAGGAATAGGGCTAAGCAACAGCACATGTGAAAAAGACTTGGGTATACTAATAGATCACAGACTGAATATGAGTCAACAGTGTGATGCAGCAACAAAAAAAGGAAATGCAATTCTAGGATGTATTAACAGAAGCATACAGTCTAGATCACGTGAAGTCATTATTTCCCTCTACTCCTCTTTGGTCAGACCTCACCTGGAATATTGTGTCCAGTTTTGGGCACCACATTTTAAAAAAGAAATCAACAAACTGGAGCAAGTTCAGAAAAGAGCGACCAGAATGGTGACCGGTCTGCAAACCCTTTCTTATGAGGAAAGGTTGCAGGATTTGGGAATGTTTAGTTTGCAAAGGAGAAGACTGAGAGGAGACTTAATAGGTGTCTACAAATATCTAAAGGGCTGTCACATTGTAGAAGGATCAACTTTATTCTCATTTGCACAAGGAAAGACTAGAAGCAATGGGATGAAACTGAATGGGAGGAGACACAGATTAGATATTAGAAAAAACTTTTTGACAGTTAGAGTGATCAATGAATGGAACAAGCTGCCACGAGAAGTGGTGCATTCTCCTTCAATGGAAGTCTTCAAACAGAGGCTGGACAGACATCTGACTGGGATGATTTAGCGAATCCTGCTTTGAGCAGGGGGTTGGACCAGATGGCCCAGGAGGTCCCTTCCAACTCTACGATTCTATGATTCTATGATTTGCCATACTACTAGAAAACACACAGGAATCCAGAAAAAAATATTTATTTGGCTGATGTAATTTATTTGCAGCACTACTAGAAAACACACAGGGGCTTAAATGAATAATACTCCCACGGGCTGGGTTACAGAGTCTACAGAGTGGTTTAAAGACACAATGCTTTCACAGGCAGGGTTGCAGTGTACACACAGCAGATTAAAAGAACAGTACTCTCACAGACAATGTTGCAGAGTGCACACAGTGGCTTAAAGGCAAAGTACTCCCACAGGCAAGGGGTGCAGAGTAGACACAACAGCTTAAATGAATAGTATTCCCACAGGAGAGGGTGCAGAGTGCACACAGTGGCTTAAAGGCACAGTACTCCCATAGACAGGGGTGTAGAGTACACACAGCGGCTATTGGCACAGTACTCCCATAGGTGGGGGTTGCAGAGTTCACACATCAACTTATAGAACAGTACTCCCACAGGCAGGATTACAGAGTTCACACAGTGGCTTAATAGCAGAGTACTCCCACAGGTGGGGTTGCAGAGAACACACAGTGTCTTAAATGCACAATACTTCCACAGGCCGGTGTGTAGAGTACACACAGCGGCTATTGGCACAGTACTCCCATGTGTATTGGATGCAGAGTACAAACAGTGGCTTTTTACACAGTACTCCAACAGATGAGATTGCTGAGCACACACAGAGGCTTTTGGCACAGTACTCCCAAAGATATGGGTTGGAAAGTACACACGGCGACATTTGTCACAGCACTCCTACAGATGAGTTTGCAGAGTACACAGCAATGTTTTTGTCTGTCCTTTGATGCCTAAGCATAAGAAGACTCGTTTAACTCTTTGGTAGTCTGGAGTTGAATAAGCAAGGGGTGCATTTATTGTCAAACTGCAGTTCCCAGTTTGTCCTGTCAGCATAGGTGGTGCTGGAGAGCAAAACCGAGGATATTTCTGTGTTTGTTGACAGTGGAGCTGTAGTCAGCTTGCTGTACTTTAGTTAAGACAATTCCCATCTTTGCCATCAACTCAGCGCCACTTGCACAGAAAG
The DNA here is from genome assembly GCF_039654945.1 of Dendrobates tinctorius. Taxonomy (NCBI): domain Eukaryota; kingdom Metazoa; phylum Chordata; class Amphibia; order Anura; family Dendrobatidae; genus Dendrobates; species Dendrobates tinctorius. The sequence continues at coordinate 42,462,609 of NW_027361679.1, read as the reverse complement.
CTCTGACTCAGATTGTATGTAATGTAAGACTGATGGAGGGTTCATTGTGAGATAATTCCTTGCTATGTCCTGGATGTTCTTCCAACCCCAATTTTAGTTTCATCAGACTACAGAACATGTCTCAAAAATTAATTTCTTTGTTCCTGTGTGCATCTGCAAACATTAATCTGGCTTTTTTATGCTTCTTTTGGAGTAATCACTTCTTCCTGGCAGAGTGGCAATTTAGCCCATTTTGATACAGTATTCTTTTCACTGTGGATATTGACACAGTCTTACCAGTTTTTGCGATCATCTTTACAAGGTCTTTTTCTTTTGCCCTTGGTTTGATATGCACAAGTTGAACCAAAGCACGTTCATCTCTGGGACACAGAACCCATCTCCTTCCTGAGTGGTATTAGGGCTGGGCATTACCTTCTTGCTTGTACTTGCATATAATTTTTTGTACAGATGAACGAGGCACCTTCAGTTATCTTGAAATTGTACCCAACGATGAGGCAGACTTGTGCAATTCAACAATTCTCTTATTGCTATCTTGACTGATTTCTTGATACTTTCCCATGATGCTACACAAAGAAACAGTGCATTTCAGGTGTGTCTCTAATTAATTCACATGTTGCAAAAAAACCTATCAGAAGCTTCTAAACACGTGACATGACATCACATGGGCGCACATAAAGAGCATAGAGTAATAAAGTATAACACCTTAAAAAAACTCAGAGCTCAATTAGCCAACCTCACCCCAGGGATTATACAAATATTCTTAACTATGTAATAGACCGTAAAAAGGGCAATTGTGGTCTTCAAATTACAAAGGCTAGTGCTCCTTAAAGGGATTGTCTGGCTTTCAGCTACAAGTCTGCAGTCACTGTATGTGAAGGCAGACTTGTGAATACTCACATCACGCGCAATGCATGCTTTCTCCGGTATCAGTGATGGAAGGTAGCAGGCGTGTGACCACAAGGATGGAATTTGCATACATATGGTCATGTGCCGACTAGATGGTTGCAGCTTTGCTCAATGCAAGTGTATTAAGTGAGACCAGATACAATCTAGTTAAAATGTGGTAGGAAGTATGCAGGTCGCATACTTGCAGTCACAGAACTGCTCATTCCTGACACAGGAGAATCCTCACAGTGTACAGTGTGCACAATGAGAGGATTCACAAGTCTGCAGTCACATAGAGTGCCTGCAGACTTGTAGCTTAAGTCTGGAGAACACCTTTAACTTTTTAACCTCCTCTTACTTTAAACTGCAGCTCTGCTTTCCTTAAATTTATTATGTATAATTAAAAGGACAGGAAGTCATTGCAATGTAAGTAACTTAGAGTAACTTAGTAATAGTAACAAGAAAATGAGCATACATGTAATTATAAACTGCACACATTTCCCACACCCTGACACCTTATCCATGCAAAAATGGGGCAGTTACTGATAACTATAATCTTAAATATGTATGGATATAGCACGGAATTATTAACAGGCACTGTGACCATATTTCACCTTTCAGAAAATCTAGCCTTTGGCTGTTTACACTGCAGTTATATAATCGACTAATTATTAGCATGCAAACAAATATTTTAATTAATCTCCCATCTCGTTAAATCATTTTGAACTGACATGCCTTAGTTGTCATTTATCGAGGCAGTGAATTTGTGAAATGACACAGAGGATACCATATGCATAATTATCATGATCAGTTATTCAGCGAATACCCACATTTCCTGGAACATTGTAATTTCAGAGGCATAGGTAGATTTTTCTTCAGCCAGGGTAAATATTCCCCTATGTGCATTTCAGCGACATGCCTTCTTCACTTCCCCTTGACGAAGGCACGCCGCCAAAACGCGTGTAGGGGTGGTGGCACCATCGCTTGACAGGTAACATGACTATTTGCTCTTGCAACACATTATTTTTGTATTTATTGATTTTCTTAGCACCATCTGTTTGCCTCTGACCTTCATGATATATACACTATGCATTTTAGTCTTTGGATCAAGGCTGTCAGGCGAGTGCCTGGTTTTGGATTTGACTTATTGTAGCTGCTATTATTATGGTTGCCTGCAAACCTGTGGTGCCACTATCATTATTCTGGCTCACCAACATTCAGTATTGGCCCACATTATTTTATGTTTGTTTAATTATGAAATAGAGTTTTCTTATTGTATTCAGTTCTGTGTGTGCTCTTTTCTATATATTAACAGACCATGTGACACTTAGATTGCACAAAAAGCATGTTACTTATAAAGGTAATTGCTTGCACCAGACATTTTTAGGGGCTTCATCGCAAAAGGGGTAAATACATATGCACATGCCAATTTTTAGTTAGTTGATACCGTAAATGTAGTTTATGCCTATATTTTTCTCACTTCACTTCCCCTACTTAAACTACTTAGTGCTGATGCATCACACACAAATCAGATTACAAAAATTTTTACACACAGGTTGTAATGTAACAAAATAGGTAAAAATCCAAGGGGAGAGCAGTGAATACTTTTGCAAGCCACTGTATATACTTCTTAAAAATCCTTGTTACATACACTTTAAAAACTGTTCTACCACAAAAATATACAAAATATATACAGCCTCTGGGTGCGCAAAATCGCCATTACGTATCTATGTGTCATAGGTCGGTAAGTACCAGCCAACCATGACTTATGGATACAATGTTAATATATCCTTCAAAAACAAACATTCAACACGGTTCCCCTCCTGTATTAGAGGTTCCTCAGGAGTATATGGTCTTTATCAGTAACATAACTACCTGAGGGTGCAAAGGGGGCCAGTGCATCAGGCCCTGTATTCTGAAGGGCCCATCTGGAGCTCCGCTACTGTTAACTGTATCGGTGTGGGCAGAGCGACCATACAATTGAACTCTGGGCAGGCGACTTTGCTTCCTGCTTCCTGGACTTTCATCACGCATCATGCTCACTCTCCTAAAATTAATTTTTAAACAGCAGACAAAAAGACAGCAACACTTACCTGCCCAGATCTTGTGAATTTTTGGAGACCTTGAGTCTTCTTTAGTGGCTTTGCTATATTTAGTTTAGTGTAGGGACCCGTAAGCGTGGGGGCCTTTGGCGCAGGTTAAAGGCTCACGTATTTTGGCCAAAATATCAACTAATACCTCACTATTTTTGTGTTTTTTGCACTATATTTTTTTGGGGTGCAGCCAAGCCTAGACACATCTGGTCTCGCATGAGGGGTGTTCACAAGGCTATGCATTAGGAGTGTGCTGGCCAGCCAGCCTAATTGACAAGTAGGGGCGAGACTAATAGGCTGTGAACCAGACACTGTGCGATACCTTTGCGTGAACAACGCCCTCTGCGGGCCTCTATTGTGCAATTGTATACTGGGCAGTCACCCTCTCCAGGATTGGGTAGGTGGAGAGTGGCTGTTGATCTGGTATTTTACACCTGTGTTGCTGACATCTTGCTATTTGGGCTGGCTGCACCCTGTAATGCATTTGTTTTAAGATCTGGGCAGGTAAGTGTTGCTGCCTTTTTGTCTGCTGTTTAAAAATAAATTTTTGGAGACCTTGAGTCTTCTTTAGTGGCTTTGCTATATTTATTGAAAATTATATATATTTTTTAAATTTGGAGTACATTATACTGTATGGAAGCCTATGGGGAGTGCATTATACTATATATATGCCTATGAGGAATGCCTTACAATAAATAGGCCTATAGGGAGTGCATTATACTGTATGGAATACTATGAGGCGTCCACTACACTATATAGAGGCCGATGAGGAGCGCATTATAATATATCTAGGCATATGGGGAATGTATTATACTATATGGAGACCTATGAGGAGTATATTATACTATATAAAGGCATATGGGGAGAATATTATACTATATATAGGCATTTGGGGAGTGGATTATACTATATGAAGGACTATGGGGAGAGCATTATAGTATATAGAGGCCTATAGAGGTTCAGGAAAACAGAGGCATCGAAACATCAGATTTTTGGTAAAAAAAATGTTCTTTATTTCATATCAATTAAAAATCAAAAACAGGAAGACACTGCAGGCAATGTTTCGGCCATAATTGGCCTTTAACAAGCCTAGAGAAAAATTCATACAGCTCTTTCTCTGGGCTTGATAAAGGTCAATTGTGGCCAAAATGTTGCCTGCAGTGTCTTCTTGCTTTTTATTTTTAATTGACATGACAACATTTTTTTGCCAATAATCAGATGTTTGGTGCATTGGCTTTCCTGAACCTTTATATTGCTTTTGGACCTGGTGGGAGGTCCAGCCGAGTTCAGCACAGCTAGACACTGGAGCATATGAATTCAACATTGCACTATATAGCCACCTATGAGGAGTGCAGCATACGATATGGAGGACTATAAGCAGCGCATTATACTGTATAGAGGCCTATGAGGAATTCAGTATACAGTATGGAGGACTATGGGGTATACTAGACGGAGGCTATTTATGGGGTCATGGAGTCAGTATACTGTGTGGAGGTACGATACAATGAGGGGCATTATACTATGTATAGCATCATTTTGTGTAGGGGGAGACACGGGACATTATTAAATGTTAAGTGGGCACTAATTCTTATAGGGGCACTCAGGTTATTGTGACTGTCAAGGGGGCACACAGTGGGCATTATTACTTTCTATCAGGAAAATGTAGGCATTGTTGTCTAGGGCACTTGCAAAGAGCATTAATATATTCTAGAGGATTGTTCTACCGTCTAGGGGGCAGCCAGTACCACACAGTAGGTGCAGTAATAGGCTGGAGTCACACACAACGTATAAAAATACGGTCCGTTTTACACGGACGAGAATCGCAGAAATGTTCCCTGAACAGTGATCCGTATGTCATCCGTGTGCAATGCGAGGATGTGATTTTCTCGCATCTAAGCATCCGTGTGACATCCGTATGGCATCCGTATGGTGAGATTTTCTCGCCGGCTTGCAAAATGGGCATATAATGGATCCATGGCCTCAAATATTTGGGAAAACATATGTACAGTCTATATATATATATATATATATATATATATATATAATCAGTATATATCAGTCAGATATATATAATATATATATATATCTCTTTATATTTTATACTGAGCTAGATAGCAGAATAGGTGATAATTCAATTGTCGGCTTCTGTAAAATCAATACAGAATACAACAGGATATGAGACATGGTTACATACAGTAAACCATTGCATATCCTTTAGATTTTTGTATGTCCCTCACTTATAATGTTAGTAGTGTATGTGTGTAAAATTTTGGAGCTGTAGCTGTTAAATTAAAGGATTAATTCACAGAAAAAACTGGCATGGACTCCCACACAATTTTCTCCGCCAGAGAGGTGAAAGCCAGTGACTGAGGGCAGATATTAATAGCTTGGAGAGGGACCATGGTTATTGCCCTCCCTGGCTAAAAACATCTGCCCCCAGCCACCCCAGAAAAAGGCGCATCTGTATGATGCGCCTATTCCGGCACTTAGCCTCTCTCCTCCCATTGCCCTGTATTGGTGGCATATGGAGTAATAAGGAGTTAATGTCACCTTGCTATTGTATGGTGACAATAAGCCTGGTTAATAATGGAGAGGTGTCAATAAGACACCTATCAATTATTAATCCACTAGTATGAGAGGGTTAAAAAAACACACACATGTTAATAATAAAGACTTTTAATGAAATAAACACACATTTTTTCCATCTTTATTACACTCCCAATCCAATCGAAGCCCTTGTTCTCCTGTAAAAAATCCAAAATAAAAAAGCAACAATATCCCATACCTGTCCACCGTACAGTCATGTCCCACATTACAATCCATCTGAAGGGGTTAAATAGTTTACAAACGGGAGCGGTGCTAATGCTCTGGCTGTAAACCACTGAGGAATGAATGAAAAGCTGCCTGCGCAACCTCCCCGCCTGACCGGAGATGAACTCATTAGTGTGAGAAAGTTTCTAAACATTTTCCCATGCAGTCAAGTTCACCGCGGCTCAGGCGGGGTGTCTGCGCAGCCTCGGTGACTACCGCTGACATCACTGTAAGTAAACCATGTCTCATATCCTGTCGGGTTCTGTAATGATTTTACAGAAGCCGACAATTGAATTATCACCTATTCTGCTATCTATATCTTTATGAAATATAAATATATACTAGCTGAAGAGCCCGGCACTGCCTGGGCATAGTAACTAACTGTAGTTAGTTATAACAAATTATAATTATCCTCCATCCCATAGCCCCGTGCCCATATACCCATCATGCATATCCACCATCCCATAGGCCCGTGCCCATATACCCATCATACATATCTTCCATCCCATAGTCCCATGCCCATATACCCATCATACATATTCTTCATCCCATAGTCCCATGCCCATATACCCATCATACATATTCTCCATCCTATAGTCCCATGCTCATATACCCAACATACATATTCGCCATCCCATAGTCGAGTGCCCATATACCCATCACACATCCTTCATCTCATAGTCCCATGCCCATATACCCAACATACATATCCTCCATCCCATAGTCCCGTGCCCATATACCCATCATACATATCCGCCATCCCATAGTCCCGTGCCCATATACCCGTCATACATATCCTCCATCCCATAGTCCAGTGCCCATATACCCATCACACATCCTCCATCCCATAGTCCCGTGCCCATATACATATCCACCATCCCATAGTCCCGTTCCCATATACCCGTCACACATATTCTCCATCCCATAGGCCCGTGCCTATATACCCATCACACATCCTCCATCCCATGGTCAACCATTATGACATCATAATGAGGGGCGGGGCTTGATATGCACACACTGTTTCCACATTATGTAGATAGGGGCATTATGACATCATAATGAGGGGCGGGGCTTGACACGCACACACTTTTTCCCTATTATGTAGATAGGGGCAAAATTGGTGAATTGGAACGAGCGGGGTTAAAATTTAGCTTCACAACATAGCTTAGGATGCTTTCGGGGTCCAGACGTGTGACTGTGCCAAATTTTGTGGCTGTAGCTGTGAAGGTGCGGATGCCTATCCCGGACACACACACACACACACACACACACACACACACACACACACACACACACACACACATACACACATACATACACACATTGAGCTTTATATATTAGATATGTGTGTCAATGACATATATATATACCATATATATATACCTATACTATGTGTATACATGTATTCTATCTATTCTATTTTAACCTGTCAGAGTGATTTTACAGTATAGCGCACTGAATTGCCGACTTTTCAAAGGGACACCGATGCGCATTTCTCGTAAGTCACACACATGGTCCTTGTGTAATCCATTTTATCTCGCACCCATAGACTTGCATTGACGATTCTCGGGCATAATACAATGCAAATCAAAGCATTCCGCCAAAGTCGAGTTCCAAAAGTTTGTTTTCCGCCCTTTTTCAGCCAATCAGGATCCACGGACATTGTGGGCAACGTGATGACATAGGCAGGGGTCACCACCATCTTTGAGAAGGGAATGCAAGTGATTGGCTTGCTTTGGGGGGTGTCACAGTGGGTATAAAAGGGCGTGCACGCCGACCGCCATGTTACTCATGCTGATCTCAGAATAGGGAGAGCTGCTGCTGCTGCTGATTCTGTAGGGAGAGCGTTAGGCAGGGAAGAAGACACCAAAGACTGCTTCTGCTGCTAGCGATTTTCCCTGTACAACACACCAGTCACGCTCCTCTCTCAGTACCGTGTAACGGCTGTTATCACGGCCACAGTGAAGCTATCTGTGTGTGACTCTGTAAGAATAAGTCGAGGACATGTTCCGTTCTTACAGACCTACACTCTAGGGAGATTCCTATTCTGCCCAATTCTATATACACAGGGACTCGGTGTTTCTCGACACATGCATCGGATTCCCCTTTTGGGCTTCTCGGACATGGTCGGGTACCTCTTGTTTTACTGGCTACGCATGCGCCGCTTAATCCAGTCACCCTTCCACATTTGGAGGTGTGCTTATACCATGTGAGTGGATGGCCTGTGCGCACGCGCAGCCTGAGTTCCGGCTTCCCTATTTCTACGTCAGTGTCTGGCATCCTGTTACTAGGTTACCGGTCATGTGACGGGAGGGCGGATCCATTTCCGGCCAACATGGCGGCGCGCGCGCCGTGATAGGTTTAATCCTCCCACATGTTATTTGCACAGGAGTATTTAGGGAGATCTGTGATTACACACTCCACCCCCTGACGAAGGATTCATTCCGAAACGTACGTCGGGCGTGTGTAGCTCATCCAGCAGCGTTCCTCCAAGGTATATACCCTCTATTCTTCCCTCCTTTCCCCTACACTCACTCTTTTATTTATTTTTGGAATTTGCATTTTTTGCACTTTATACTATCACATTGGTTTCTCTCCTTGTTGATTGTTTTGCATCACCACATGGTTCTATGCACAGACACTTGTTTGAGCCTATATGGTCTCCATATATTTTATGTCACTCTTCTAAGGAGCCAATGTATAGAGGGATAAAATATAGTTATTTATTAATGGGGAACGCTGTGCTTTATTAACCTATATAGGTGTATATTAAATTCTTTTGAGCACACATCTTTTTTATATGTATTCGTATTACTATTACTCAATAAAGGTATTTTAATCGCATATCTGTTTTATGACTTTTTTATTTATTCATATATCTTATTTAATTTTTTATATACATTTTTTGACCAAAATTTGGGTTTTTCTTTGATTCGGTTTACCAATTCTATATACACCTTGTAGTTTGTCATACACTAGCCAATTTCTGCCTGTGACATAGCGGTGTGATATTCACTGGGCCTCACACAATCCAACAGTGTCCACAAGTGTGAGAAATGAGAAACAAGTGTGTTCAGAAATTCTACATCTCCCCTGTCCTATAGTGACATTTTTCACACCTGCGACATTGAGCCTGTGACATAGCGGTGTGATTTTCACTGGGCCTCACACAATCCAACAGTGTCCACAAGTGTGTTCAGAAATTCTACATCTCCCCTGTCCTATAGTGACATTTTTCACACCTGCGACATTGAGCCTGTGACATAGCGGTGTGATATTCACTGGGCCTCACACAATCCAACAGTGTCCACAAGTGTGTTCAGAAATTCTACATCTCCCCTGTCCTATAGTGACATTTTTCACACCTGCGACATTGAGCCTGTGACATAACGGTGTGATATTCACTGGGCCTCACACAATCCAACAGTGTCCACAAGTGTGTTCAGAAATTCTACATCTCCCCTGTCCTATAGTGACATTTTTCAAACCTGCGACATTGAACCTGTGACATAGCGGTGTGATATTCACTGGGCCTCACACAATCCAACAGTGTCCACAAGTGTGTTCAGAAATTCTACATCTCCCCTGTCCTATAGTGACATTTTTCACACCTGCGACATTGAGCCTGTGACATAGCGGTGTGATATTCACTGGGCCTCATACAATCCAACAGTGTCCACAAGTGTGTTCAGAAATTCTACATCTCCCCTGTCCTATAGTGACATTTTTCACACCTGCGACATTGAGCCTGTGACATAGCGGTGTGATATTCACTGGGCCTCACACAATCCAACAGTGTCCACAATTGTGTTCAGAAATTCTACATCTCCCCTGTCCTATAGTGACATTTTTCACACCTGCGATATTGAGCCTGTGACATAGCGGTGTGATATTCACTGGGCCTCACACAATCCAACAGTGTCCACAAGTGTGTTCAGAAATTCTACATCTCCCCTGTCCTATAGTGACATTTTTCACACCTGCGACATTGAGCCTGTGACATAGCGGTGTGATATTCACTGGGCCTCACACAATCCAACAGTGTCCACAAGTGTGTTCAGAAATTCTACATCTCCCCTGTCCTATAGTGACATTTTTCACACCTGCGACATTGAGCCTGTGACATAGCGGTGTGATATTCACTGGGCCTCACACAATCCAACAGTGTCCACAAGTGTGTTCAGAAATTCTACATCTCCCCTGTCCTATAGTGACATTTTTCACACCTGCGACATTGAACCTGTGACATAGTGGTGTGATATTCACTGGGCCTCACACAATCCAACAGTGTCCACAAGTGTGTTGAGAAATTCTACATCTCCCCTGTCCTATGTACACCTTGTACCTTGTTTTACATTACTATATAGTTTGTGGGATCTTGTGTACATTTTTACCAAAAATGAGGAAGGCTGGTGGAAGAGGCCGTGGAATTGGGTGGGAGTTACCAGCTGGTAATGATGGTGTTGGTGGTGGATCTGATGGTAGTGGCAAAAGCAAAATACGACCGAATGCAGGAGGTGTTGAGCCTGCGTCATCGTTTGGCTCCACCAGGCCTCGAAGGCTTAGTTTTCTAGGAGTTGGCAAACCGCTTTTAAAGCCAGAGCTTCAGAAAAAAGTTTTGGCTTACATTGCTGACTCAGCCTCCAGCTCTATCGCCTCCTCTTCTGAAGTTGTAAAAAATAAAAGCACTGAGTCGTCATTGGAAGCTCATGTTCATGAACCACACCTTTCCTTGTGTCCTTCACCCCAACCAAGATTGAAGGATGACGCAGGCCATACAACTGATTACTCCATGGAGCTGTTTTCACATACCATGCCTGGGTTATCAAGTGAAATGGTGAATTACCCAGGCCAAGATGAATCTGACATGGAGTGCACTGATGCACAGCCACTGATAGATGATTCTGCTGGCACATTCACTCAGAGCACTACATTGTCCTCGCAGTGTAATGAGCCAGATTCTGACCCTGATGAGACTCAGGTGCCCCTTCCCGCATACTATACCACCATACACGGTGACACAGAAGAAGGTGCACATGACATTGAAGAGGAGGTGATGGATGACCCAGTTGTTGACCCAGATTGGCATCCATTGGGGGAAGAGGTTGCTGCTTCCAATAGCTCAGATGAGGAGGAGGAGCATCCACAGCAGACATCGACATCGCAACAGCTGTTATCTGGCAGGCCCGAAGCACTCCAAAGACAGGTTCCAAAAATCAAAAGAGTTGCTGGACAGCTTGTCCAGACGGTGAAAATAGCACAGCGTGCTAGGCCGCAAAACGTCTTCCATAGAATCATAGAATCATAGAATCATAGAATCGTAGAGTTGGAAGGGACCTCCTGGGCCATCTGGTCCAACCCCCTGCTCAAAGCAGGATTCGCTAAATCATCCCAGTCAGATGTCTGTCCAGCCTCTGTTTGAAGACTTCCATTGAAGGAGAACTCACCACTTCTAGTGGCAGCCTGTTCCACTCATTGATCACTCTAACTGTCAAAAAGTTTTTTCTAATATCTAATCTGTGTCTCCTCCCATTCAGTTTCATCCCATTGCTTCTAGTCTTTCCTTGTGCAAATGAGAATAAAGTTGATCCTTCTACAATGTGACAGCCCTTTAGATATTTGTAGACAGCTATTAAGTCTCCTCTCAGTCTTCTCTTTTGCAAACTAAACATTCCCAAATCCTGCAACCTTTCCTCATAAGACAGGGTTTGCAGACCGGTCACCATTCTGGTCGCTCTTTTCTGAATTTGCTCCAGTTTGTTGATGTCTTTTTTAAAATGTGGTGCCCAAAACTGGACACAATATTCCAGATGAGGTCTGACCAAAGAGGAGTAGAGGGAAATAATGACTCCACGTGATCTAGACTGTATGCTTCTGTTAATACATCCTAGAATTGCATTTGCCTTTTTTGCTGCTGCATCACACTGTTGACTCATATTCAGTCTGTGATCTATTAGTATACCCAAGTCTTTTTCACATGTGCTGTCACTTAGCCCTATTCCTCCCATTCTATATATGCTTTTTTCATTTTTATTGCCCAGATGTAGTACTTTGCATTTCTCCCTGTTAAAAACCATTCTGTTAGTTGCTGCCCACTTCTCCAGTTTATTTAAATCTTTTTGAATCCTCTCTCTCTCTTGTCTAGTATTAGCTATCCCTCTTAGCTTTGTGTCATCAGCAAATTTAATCAGTTTGCCCTCAATTCTTTCATCTAAATCGTTGATAAAGATGTTGAACAATACAGGGCCCAGGACAGAGCCCTGTGGTACCCCACTTGAGACATTCTTCCAACTGGATGTGCAGCCATTTACGACCACTCTTTGGGTCCGATCACTAAGCCAGTTATGAATCCACCTAACAGTTGCCTTGTCCATTCCATACTTAGTCATTTTTTCAATAAGGATTGTATGAGAGACTTTGTCAAATGCTTTGCTGAAGTCAAGATATACTATATCTACAGCATTTCCTTGATCCACCCAATCAGTGATACCGTCATAGAAGGAAATTAAGTTAGTCTGACATGACTTATTAGTTACAAACCCATGCTGACTCTGTTTAATCACTTCATTCTTATCCAGGTATTGACATACATGTTGTTTAATAATTTGTTCAAAGATCTTTCCTGGTATAGAAGTCAGACTCACCGGCCTATAGTTGCCTGGGTCCACCTTCTTCCCCTTTTTGAAGATAGGAACAACATTTGCTCTTCTCCAGTCTTCTGGCACTTCTCTTGTTCTCCAAGAATTTTCAAAGATTATGGAGAGGGGTTCAAAAATTTCTTCTGCTATCTCCTTCAGTACTCTGGGGTGTAATTCATCTGGACCTGGAGACTTGAATTCACTTAGGTTAGCTAAGTGTTTCCTCACTATCTTTCTGTTTATAGATATCCTGGATTCTTCTATTCCCTTAATAGGACAGTGAATAACAGTTGATGTTACATTTCCTTTCTGAGAGAAAACAGATGCAAAATAGGAATTTAAAAGTTCAGCCTTCTCAATATCCTGTCTTACCATTTCATCATTTTCATCCTATAGCATCTTTGACTTTTCTTTTACTTTTGACATATCCCCAAAATCCTTTATTATTGCTTTTGACATCTCTTGCAAGCCTCAATTCATTGTCAGCTTTAGATAATCTGATTTGTGCCCTGCAGGTTCTGCAGACAGCATTATATTCTTCTTTAGATATGCCTCCCTCTTTCCATTTTATAAACTTTTTTTCTTCCTTTTTAGCATGTGCTTAAGTTCTGTGTTCATCCATCCTGGTTTCCTTAAATGTTCCTATTCTTCCCTCTTTTCGGAATTGTTAACAACTGTGCTTTGATAATTTCATTTTTCAAGATTTCCCATCCTTCCTGGACATTTTTGTCTTTAAGGATATCCAGCCATTGGATCCCTCCAATTCTCTTTCTGAATCCCTTAAAATCTGCCTTTCTGAAATATAACCTTGACGTCTGAGTCTTCACAGGTCTTCCGCCTCTAGTTATCCAAAATTCTAAAATAGCATGGTCGCTACCTCCTAGGGTCCCAGCCACTTTTACCTCCTCAACCATTTCCTCCCTGTTTATAAGGATTAGATCCAAGGTAGCAGTTCCCCTCGTTTTCTCCCTTACCTTTTGGAAGATAAAGTTGTCAGTAAGAGAGGATAAGAATTTCCTTGACCTGTTAGTTTTGCCTGAGAGAGATTCCCAACAAATGTCTGGATAGTTGAAATCTCCCATGACAACTATGTCATATTTTTTGGAGAACTTGGCCATTTGATGCATAAAGAGTTCATCCATATCTTCAGCTTGCACAGGCGGCCTGTAGTAAATGCCTACAATGGTGTCCTTTCCATTGTTCTGTCCTTGTATTCTTACCCAAACAGTTTCCACAGAACTCCCAGTCTCTGAAGCTTCAATCTCTGTGCAGATATACGCGTTTCTAACATACAATGCGACACCCCCTCCTCGTTAATCAAGTCCGTTTCTTGCAAATAAGTTGTATCCTTCTAGTCTTGTATTCCAATCATGTGTATTGTCCCACCAAGTTTCAGTGATTCCAATGACATCATGTTTCTTTTCCTGTGTTAGTAGTTCCAATTCTCCTTGTTTGTTGCCCATGCTTTGTGCATTAGTATAGAAACATTTTAGTTTGTGATTGGCTTCTTTTTCTCCAATATTTTTATTAATTAGATTCTTTCGTCTTTGTTCTTCCTTTCCACTTCTAATAGCAGAGTTCTCAATAGCATTTGTCAGGTGTATGGCTTTTTCTGGTCTTTTGCTTCCCTTCCCATGTTGTTCTAGTTTAAAGCTCTCCTTCCAAAGTAGGAAGAGTGCAGTGTGGCACTTTTTTGAACAAAATCCTCATGATCAGGCCAAGGTTATTTGTAAGAAGTGCGCAAAGACCTTTAGCCGAGGGAAAAATCTGAAAAATTTGAATACCAGTTGCATGCTTAGACATTTAACCAGCATGCACTTGCAAGCGTGGACACAACACCAAACCTCAAGTACCACATGTGCAACTGATCACAAAGAAGGTAGTCAGCAACGCTACATTGTTTCCCCCACTGTAAGCCCACCGGTTAGCACAGCAGCAAATGTTGAGGTGTCGTTGCAAGGCCAAAGCAGTCAGGGAATCCCACTGTTATATCAACGAAAGACTGAATCTAGGCCATGAGAAAGAACACCAACTCCATCACCATCATCAACCCTCTCTCAGTCCGCCCTGTCCACTGCTAGTTCCACCATATGCAGCTCTCAAGTCCAGCTCACCCTCCCAGAGACTATGAGTAGGTCAAGAAAGTACTCAGTCTCTCATCCGTGTACACTGGGTTTGAACGCCCACATTGCCAAACTAATCTCGTTAGAGATGATACCCTATCGGTTGGTGGAAAGCGCAGCTTTCCGCGAACTCATGGCCTATGCAGTACCACGCTATGACCTACCCAGTCGCCACTTCTTCTCTCGCAAAGCCATCCCAGCCCTCCACCATCATGTGAAAGACCGCATTGTCCATGCACTCAAGCAGTCAGTGAGTGGAAAGGTGCACCTCACAACAGATGCATGGTCCAGTCGGCATGGCCAGGGCCGTTACGTGTCCATCACTGCGCACTGGGTTAATGTGGTGGATGCAGGTTCCACAGGGGACAGCGGTGGTGGGACAGTGCTGCCTAGCCCACGGTATAGGAAACAGTTGGCTGTAGGCGTTCGACCCTCCTCCTCCTCCAGAAGCTAAAGCTCGTCCACAGAGCGCAGTCTTACGAGCACTCCATCTGCAGCTGCCACTGTTGCACACGAGGTGTCCCCCTATCGAGCAGCTAGTGGAAAGCATCAGCAGGCTGTGTTGCAGATGATGTGTGATATGCCGCGCTCACCAGGAGGCGTGGCTTCGGCCCCGACGTCACTCCTTCCGGTACGGCGGTCCCTCGGGGGTCCCCGTCGGGTGCGCACACGCAGCTCTCGTCCCCGTGTCTTCTCCTCCATGTCACGTTTGCGCTTGCGCGCTCCTGTCAGGGCTGTATAGGGCTCGGTCCTCTCTATGGTAATGGAGGACCTGACCCAGAACCAGTAGTAGTCATGTGCTTTCTGGCTAGGTCCTGACCCGGAACCAGTAGTAGTCATGTGCTATATCAGATGACCTCCCCCTAGGGGAGGTGCCTGATTATTGTTGTGCTTCCTGGCTGGGTCAGCTGTGTCCCAGCCTGGCTGTGCGCTGTTCTCAGGTCCTCTGCTCTGTCTGCTATTCTGTGGTGCTCCTAGCACTTGCTCTGAACCCTTGTTGCTTCATGCTCAGACGTGCCTTCTGGCACATCCTCTCGTATCCTGTCCCTTGTTTCTCGCTCAGTCGTGCCTCCTGGCATTCACTCTATTCCTATGTTCTGTTACACCTCCTGGCACGACTGCTGCCTCATTCTGTACTCTGTCGTGCTCCTTGCACGCGTCCTGCTTTGTCTACCTCCGGATGTGTTACTCGCTACACGCCTTAAAGTGCCCACGTGTACCCTCCTTGCACTATCCCGTATTTAGCGCACTCCTGTGTATTCTCCTGTGTTCCCTAGTATCCTGCACCCTCAAGTCACACAGTCTCGTTATCTCCTGTGAGCCGGCCGCCTGGTGCCAGCAGTCGTGGTATCGTATCCTCTGGGGCTTGCTCCTGACACTCCCTGTATTGGGGGTGGTCCTCACTAAGCTAGCTCGCCCTGGGAGGGTTGGTGCCGTGACCCAGAGGGTCCACTCCAGGAGTCGCTAACACTCTAACACTCTAACAGTATAATCAGGCCATGGACCCCGCTGGTACTGCGGCTTCCGTCCAAAAGGAGCTGACGTTCCTCCGGGAAAACCAGATTCGGATTATGGCATTTCTCAAGTCCATGGAGTCCGGTTTATCTGCCTCTCAGTCCTCTGAGCCTGGGAATGCTGCCCATTTGGCTAGTCTCCAGCAGGAACTTGTGCAGTAACGCGACTCCCAGGCTCAGATTCTCAACTATATAGCGTCGGTAGATAATCGGCTCCTTTCCATACAATCTGCCCAGGCCATGCTTCCACACTCGCTTCCGCGCCTATGCAAGCCACCCCGGTATAGTGGTGACCCTTTGTTGTGTCGCGGGTTCTTGAACCAGTGTCGTTTGCACTTTGAGTTTTTGCCGCAGCATTATCCCACCGATCGTGCTAAAAAAGCATTTATAGTTTCTCACTTAGAGGGTAAGGCGCTTGCGTGGGTGAATCCCCTTTGGGAGCGTGATGACCCGCTCGTCGCTCAGCTTTCCATCTTTTTGGACACTTTCCGTAAGGTGTTCGACGAGCCGGGTCGCCTTGCTTCCACCACCGAGTCCCTCTTTAATCTTCGTCAAGGCTCTCTATCGGTTGGACAATACGCGATATGTTTTCGCACTTTGTCCTCTGAGCTAGGTTGGAATAATGATGCCCTCGTAGGGGCCTTTTGGCGTGGTCTGTCCGGTCGGATCAAAGACGAACTGGCGGGCCGAGATACCCCTACCAATTTGGAGGATCTTATCTCTCTCGCGACACGCATTGATTCGCGCTTCCAGGAGCGCACCCGCGAGTCAGCCAGAGAGAGAGGGTCCTCTCGCCTCTCTTCATCCACTCGCAGTTTTTCTCAGCCGTTACCCGAGTTATCTTTGGCTGATCCGGTACCTGAGCCTATGCAGGTGGACCGTCTCCAGATAGCTCAACGACGTCGGGTGAAAAGGCAGGCACAAGGGCTCTGTTTCTATTGTGGGGATGCCTCCCACTTTCTGCGCTCATGTCCCAAGAGACCGGGGAAGTCTCTCCGCCTGGGACTGTTAAGTAAGGTCTCCTCAAGTGTAAGTGATTCCTCTCTACCCCTGACGTGCCTGTTTCCCTGAATTTTGGTTTTGAGACTTTTTCTGTGAAAGCTATTGTGGACTCTGGCGCAGTGGGTAACTTTATTAGTCTCGAGGCAGTTAAGAAGTTTCGTATTCCTGTCAGATCCCTGGAGTCTCCTAGGTCAGTAGTTCCGGTCGACGGTAAGCCCTTGCAAGACACCGTTAACCAGGTCACTGAGGAAGTTGAGTTGCAGATTGGCACATGTCATCGGGAGCGGATCTCCTTCCACGTATTGCCGACTTCGCCTCATACCCTTCTTCTTGGCCTTCCTTGGTTACGTACTCATGGGCCGACCCTGGACTGGCAATCCGGTGACATACTCCATTGGGGACCGTCCTGTCAAAAGAGTTGCCTGCTGTTCGTTCATCCGAAGAACCCTGCTTGCTCGTCTTCGACGGTTACAGGTCCGCCGTCCTCCATCCCGTCTGTGACTTGTGACTTTGTCGAGAAGGAGGCTGAGAGTCAGTCTCCGCATCCGTCAAGCAACCCGTCTGTGACTTGTGACTTTGTCGAGAAGGAGGCTGAGAGTCAGTCTCCACATCCGTCAAGCAACCCGTCTGTGACTTGTGACTTTGGCGAGAAGGAGGCTGAGAGTCAGTCTCCACATCCATCAAGCAACCGGTCTGTGACTTGTGACATTATCAACAGGGGGGCTGAGAGTCAGTCTCCACCTCCGTCAAGTGACCGGCCCAAGGTAATTACCGTGGCTTCCGTCAAGTTGACACCCCAGCGCCCAGGGGAGACCTTTGTGTCTAAAGGTAACCGTAAAGGTGTGTTATCCTGGGGACATTCTTCTCCGGCTGCCAGCCATGTTGGTGCCAAGAGGACACTCTCCCGTTTATCCCACGATTACTGGTGGCCGTCTATTGCTCAGGACGTTAAAGACTTCGTGGCTGCTTGTCCATCGTGTGCCAAGAAGAGACTTCCCAAGCAACCATCCTCCGACAGCTCGCCTCTTAAGGATGAATTGACTTCCAATGACTGCACCACTCCTTCGGTCTCCGAGCATGTCAGTGTGCCTCTGCCGGTTCGACCTGTCTCGGGAATACCTGCCTCTGACTCTCTGTCCGTGGAGTTCTCCAGGGTATGGCAGGAGACCAAATTTTCTCGTATTGAGACTCTGGATCTGATTGGTCCTCATGCAGTAAGGAAGTGTCTGGATCCCGCTCCTAGTGTCAAGGTGCTATTATCCAGTTCTAGAGAGAGGGGGCTTAGAGGAGGGGGTACTGTTATGCCGCGCTCACCAGGAGGCGGGGCTTTGGCCCCGACGTCACTCCCTCCGGTACAGCGGTCCCTCGGGGGTCCCCGTCGGGTGCGCACGCGCAGCTCTCGTCCCCATGTCTTCTCCTCCATGTCACGTTTGCGCTTGCGTGCTCCTGTCAGGGCTGTATAGGGCTCGGTCCTCTCTATGGTAATGAAGGACCTGACCCAGAACCAGTAGTAGTCATGTGCTTTCTGGCTAGGTCCTGACCCGGAACCAGTAGTAGTCATGTGCTATATCAGACGACCTCCCCCTAGGGGAGGTGCCTGATTATTGTTGTGCTTCCTGGCTGGGTCAGCTGTGTCCCAGCCTGGCTGTGCGCTGTTCTCAGGTCCTCTGCTCTGTCTGCTATTCTGTGGTGCTCCTAGCACTTGCTCTGAACCCTTGTTGCTTCATGCTCAGACGTGCCTTCTGGCACATCCTCTCGTATCCTGTCCCTTGTTTCTCGCTCAGTCGTGCCTCCTGGCATTCACTCTATTCCTATGTTCTGTTACACCTCCTGGCACGACTGCTGCCTCATTCTGTACTCTGTCGTGCTCCTTGCACGCGTCCTGCTTTGTCTACCTCCGGATGTGTTACTCGCTACACGCCTTAAAGTGCCCACGTGTATCCTCCTTGCACTATCCCGTATTTAGCACACTCCTGTGTATTCTCCTGTGTTCCCTAGTATCCTGCACCCTCAAGTCACACAGTCTCGTTATCTCCTGTGAGCCGGCCGCCTGGTGCCAGCAGTCGTGGTATCGTATCCCCTGGGGCTTGCTCCTGACACTCCCTGTATAGGGGGTGGTCCTCACTAGGCTAGCTCGCCCTGGGAGGGTTGGTGCCGCGACCCAGAGGGTCCACTCCAGGAGTCGCTAACACTCTAACAATGTATTTGGGCGACAGACACACCGCGGAGGTGCTGGCCGAGTACTTTCAGCGACAAACTGAGTCATGGCTGGGCAGTATACATCTTGAGGCAGGCAAGGTAGTTAGTGATAACGGCTGTAATTTTGTGGCAGCCATAGTCCTTTCAAAACTCAGCCACATACCTTGCTTGGCTCACACCTTGAACCTGGTGGTGCAGTGCTTCCTCAACAATTATCCGGAGTTAACAGCCTTGCTCCAGAAGGTGCGAAGACTGTGCGGGCACATCCGCCGGTCGCCTGTACACTCCATTCGTATGCAGAAGCTGCAGCGATTGCTCCACCTTCCCAACCACCGCATCATTATCGACATTGCAACAAGGTGGAACTCCACCCTGCACATGGTTGAGCGGCTGTGCGAACAGAGGCAGGCCATAATGCATTTGTGGGAGGATACACGGCCAGGCACTTTGAGAGCAGACATGGAGTTGACAGGTGTGCAGTGGTCGAAGCTGAAAGACCTCTGTAAAGTCCTTCAGTGTTTTGAGGAATGCACACGGCTGGTAAGCGCAGACGATGCCATCCTAAGCATGAGCATCCCACTTATGCGTCTGCTCATGCAAACTTTGACGCATCTTAAGGAGCAGGCGTCTGCAGCCAATGTTGACGAGGAGGAAGAGGAGGAGGGAATCCTTGATGACATTCAGCCATTGTCTGCTCAGGGACCTCTCCTGGACGAGGTGGAGGAAGAAGAGGAGGAGGATGATGATGGGGATGATTACTTAGGGGAGGAGGATGCATCTCGTGGGGCAAGTGAAAATGTTGGCGTGGCAAGGTCTGGTACAGGGTTTGTGCGTGACTGGAGGGATGTGGATTTGCCAGAAAGTGCTCCTCCAACCAGCACTCGCAGTGCATCATTGACACTGGGAACATTGGCCCACATGTCAGATTATGCCTTGCAGATCCTAAAAAGGGACCCCCGCATTGCCAAAATGATGAACGATGACGACTACTGGTTGGCCAGCATCCTGGATCCTCGCTATAAAGGCAAATTACAAAACATCATGCCACAGGAGAACCTTGACCTAATATTGGCTAATAAACAAGCAACTGGGGTAAACCGGTTGGTTGAGGCATTCCCAGCACACAGCAGCGGTGATGGTTCTCACACGAGCCATACGGGCCGGGGGCAGCTTGGCAGAGGTGTTCGTGGTGCAAACAGCAGAAGTGGTATTGGAGACAGGGGTTTCATGACAATGTTGTGGACTGATTTTTGAAGTACCGCTCACACAACTGGTAATACTGCATCGATGGAAAGTGACAGGAGACAGCAGTTGGCAACTATGGTTACAAACTACTTTTCCTCCCATATCGATGTTCTCCCACACAGGTCATTCCCCTTTGACTATTGGGCCGCTAAATTGGACACCTGGCCTGAATTGGCACAATATGTCTTACAGGAGCTCGCTTGCCCAGCTGCAAGTGTGCTATCGGAAAGAGTCTTCAGTGCAGCTGGATCAATCCTGACAGAAAAAAGGACCCGTCTGTCAACCCAAAATGTGGATGATCTAACCTTCATTAAAATGAACCATGCATGGGTTTCCAAGGATTTTGTCCCACCTTCCCTTGATGACACATAGGTTGCCAGAAAAATGGCTTGCTTTGGTCCTCTTCCTATTCCGCGAACTTGACCTATTTCACCTTTTGCAGCAGCTGAATGTCCCACATCAACATATGCCACTTTGTAAACCGCCCTAACTGGGCTGCCCCCCCCATGGCCGGGGTCACCACCTAGCGCACGAATCCGTGCAAGTGCCGTTGCCCTGGACAGGTGGGTAGGCCAACTCTTGGGCGCGGGCACTGGCACAGGGTCCCTCATAGTGCAATCAAGTGTCTCTGACGGTGGTGGTGCACACCCGCCGTCAGACACACTGCCGTACTATGAGGGGCCCAGTGCCAGTACCGACGCCCACGAGTGTGCCCCCCTTGCTTGGGCAGGGCCCCAGCATTTGCAATGTTTACCTCTCCCTGCTCCTCCGCTGTGTAGTCTGGGCTGTCAAATCCTTCACTGGGAGTGTCACTACAAATTGATTGAACTGAAAGATGATGGTTAAGATGTAGCTATGCCCTGTCCTGCTGGCCGGGCTCTAGCTCCAGATGATCAATGGCTTCCATTTCTTATGGACGTCGACTCACAATGACATGCAGTGGTGGTTTATCATCAGCTTTCACAGTTTTCCTACTCACAAACGTGTGACATTCCGGTGTACATTTTAAAATGTGCCCTCTCATGCCAATCAAATAGAATTGCCTATGGCCTGTGGCTTCTGTCTTTTGCACTCCAAAGTTACGTGACAGATCATGATAGCCAGTGAGCACCATGTTTACATCGCTCCCTGTGATAAAAATTTGATTGAGATGAGTAACAGTGATGGAATCAAAGGAAGTGCGATACAGCAAGACTTTATTCACAAAAAAATGTTTTCACTGTCTCAACACACAAATTAATTGAGGGTCAGCATCGCCTATGAGAATTGTGATGGAAGTTTTTCCCGTGAATAGTAATTCCTAGATTTCTGCAATCACTAGCCTTTATGTCAGTAATTGTATGCATCTCATTTCCTATTGCGGAGAGGCTGGACTGTATTACTGAGACAGAAATATATATGAAGATTTAAAAATAACACCAAAAGTATATAGTTGTGTACGCCTCAAATGCATTTCCTTTTTTCCACTTTTTAGATTGCTGTGTAATCCATACTGAGAACACAGAGATTTTACATGTTTAAACTATGCTATATATACCTGCTATCCAGTGATAAAGTACCCTTTCTCAACTTTGTACAATCTGGTCAAATCCATACTGGACCTGAGAACATCTGAGTCTGCCTCCTGATCTATAGACATATATTTTTTATGTGTAAACTAGGCTACATATACACGTGTTATCCGGTGAAACTGTACCCTTTATCAACTTTCTACAATGTTGTTGAATCCATACTGGGCCAGAGAACGGCTGCCGAGCTGTTAAGCAAGCTACAGCACCTGTGGTTTGTACACGTAATTTTTTCAGGAATGACGGTTAGGCCTAACTCCGGAATTGCGGTTGACCTGAACTTACTGGGAAATCATCGTTCGTGGGGAATAATCTGAATCCCAAATCCCCATCACTAACGGAGTTCAGCAGGTTATCTGCACCTGTAAGCGACAAAAGCTGGTCCTTTCAGTGTAGCGTGCATGCAGCCCTGGACATGTACGGGAATTCTAGACCTGTTATTGCTCGATCTCACGTGCCAGAGCCTCGCTTATCCCTCTAGTAAGCTTGACGTGTACTGCGGGGGCATGCCGGAGTCTCGGTTGTTAACTGAATAAAGCTGAGAAATCGCTAGCACAACTACAAACACACATACCACACCACACACAGAATCGACAAAGCTTTCAAAGTGTGCATCTTTTCTTTAGGTGGCATGGTTGTGGTTTCCCGGGTGGAGTCCAATTAAGCCACAGGCTCCACTCCTAGTGGTGCCCTTTTCGACATTCCTTTAAGGTTCAGCTTTGCAATCATACTGCCCCCGGAAACCAAAAACTTTGCCTTCATGGACGCTGTTTGGACGTTCGTGGGAATAACGCCGCCCGATCAGCAGTCGGCATATGGGTCGCCCTCCAAGGGCTGTGGGGTACTCGGTACCGGGCCGGTGTCAGTGTGATGTGTCACAGCAGCGGTGACCCGGACGGTGGCCCTGGGTGCCAATGTAAATGGCGTGGTATAATGGTAAAGAGTTTATATAGATAGTTTGACGCCACTGTGGTGTTTGGCAACATAGATGTTAGGCCGACGCTGCATGCAGATCCTCTGGGACTGATGGTGTTGTGCAGCAAAGATGGTGAAGCTCCCCACAGGTGGAGCTGGAGTCCCAGGGAAGTGTAGATGTAGTGATGGGGGAAAGGCACAGGCGGTGTAGGTGCTGGTACCCAGATGTAGCAGTGCTGGAATAACTGTAGGACACCAGAGCGTGCAGTTCCAAAGCTTTACTCACAGTCTGCAGGTTACACAGATGCCTGACTCCGTGCTGTGTCCTCCGGGTCAGGACCTCAGCCAAACTCCGGGACCAAAATGGAAAGCTCCCTTCCAACACTCCGCCAACATGTACCTTCCTGAATGTCTCCTTTCTAGCGCTTGTGGGGGAAACACTCACAGGACCGTGGTTCACTGAAGCGCCTCCTGTCTAACAGATGTTCCTCAGACTTTACTTGTATGGCAGACAGCTGTAGCCTTTTCCTTCTGGCTCCCACACGTCAATGCTGGGGCCTCCGAGCCTTAGTTGGGTACAGAGCATTTATAGCTGCTACTTCCCCCGGTTTCTGCTGCAGGTACGTCAGTGTCCCTACAAACTCGGAGACCGGAATCGGGACCATGCGCTCCAGCTAGGAGTGAGCCTTAACTCTGCTCATCCTCCAGCTCCCCTTCTCACGTCCACACACTTCCCCTTCCCTGCACAGAGTGCCCTAACTTACCTTCTCCCGACCACAGAGAGCAGCTCCTCAACAGTCAGGTTCAGAGGTCTCCCTGCTAGCCTGGAGTGGGAAATGTGTTGTGTGTTGGTTTCACTGCTAGAGAGATCCTTCGTTGCTCCCAAGCTTGACAACACACTCCCTAGGAGGAAGGTAATGCCACAGTGGCGACCGTACTCTTGGGGATGCCACAAGTGCACTGAGGCCCAGCCACTGCTGGATGATGCTGCTGGTACATTGACCCAGACCACTACATTCCCCTCGCACTCTACACTGCCAGAATCTGACCCAGAGGAAACTCAGGTTCCCCTTCCCACATACTATACCACCTTACACGGTGACAAAGAGGAAGGTGCAGATGAAAGTGCAGGTTCCTTGAGCAGGTGGGGGGGGCATACTCATGGGCGATGGCACTGGCACAGGGCACCGCATAGTACGCAAAAGTGTCTCTGCCGGTGGGAGGGCCTAAACAGCCAAGTGCAGTGAGATGGAAGATGGGGACGACAAGGAGTTCAGAGTAGTGCAGGGATTCCCTAGCAAGGAGACTTATGTAATTGTTTTCATTGTTGGGACAGCAATTTTTGGGGAGCACTATACTCTGGTGAATGATATATGGGGCCCACCATACACTGGAGCATTCCAAAGGTGGACATCAGACACTGGAGCAGCATTTACAGGGCCCATTATACACTAGAGCAGTAGAAATGGGGCCCATTATATATGGAGCATTATTTGGGCCCATAAGATAGTGGAGCTTCATCCATTGGGACCAACATATACTATAGCATTATGTGGAGCTCATCATATACGGTTTGAAACATTATATGGGATCAATGATTCCATATGGAGAAATATATGGGCCTCATTACTCTGTATAGCGCACTAAGCGCTGGCCATAATACTGTATGGAGTTATATACTGTCCGTTTTTGGAGGTATTGGAGAATTTAAAATGGATATCAGTCATGAGATGTAAGAAGTGAAGTATTTTTCATTGTACTATACCGCTATTTCTCTGACGTATCGGAGCATCATGAGTTGTGGTATGTGTTAAAGGGGCGCTCTTTGGCCCTGGGCCCACGAAAACCTGGAGCCAGCCCTCCCCCCAACAACTGTAGCCAAATAACCCCCATTTTTCAGTGCATAACTAGTATTATGAAGTAAATTAAGGTTGACAAGCTTAAGTAATAAGAATTGATGCTTTTGGCATTCAAATGGGCACTGTAGGTGTGTTTCCTGTCCTCCTCTCACTGCCGACTTAAATTCCCCATTGACTTACATTGGGTTTCGTGTTTCGGTCGGACCCCCGACTTTTCCCTGTAGTCGGCCGATTTTGCTTGACCCGACTTTTGGAAAAGTCGGGTTTCATGAAACGAAACTCGACCCTAAAAAAACAAAAGTCGCTCAACTGTAGCGAGGATGCATTTTCAGAAGCATCACAGGGATAAAAATAAAAACTAGACAGGCTTTGAGCCCTGCATTTTTTCTTGGCTGGATTGTATGTGAGAAAGAAGTAAAACTGTCAGACGTGTGACCGTCAAGCTTGGAGGGAATTCAACTTTTGGGCTCACTGAAGATATTCCAGATTTTTGTAGTTAAGTAAAAACACGAACACCAGATGTATTATTTTATATATAATATATGTAATTATATATATATATATATATATATACTGTAATAATAAATAAATAAAATTGCATCAAAATGACCATAAAAGATATAGTATTAATTATACAGACTACCACCAGTGTTCAGTGAAGGTAGTGAAAGCACTAAAATGAAGAAACAACAACCAACCAACCAACCAACCAACCAACCAACCAACCGAGGGACCAATTGACCAGTAAAAACCAAACAGGATATAATTGATAAATAATCTTTATTATACAAGTGGTAATATATATAAAAAAACAATTTAAGAACAATGTGCACGTTTGGGGACAACTTACAAAATTGTAAGACAATAAAAAGTAGACCCAATTGTATATACTATATTTGATGTATATTCCTCATAAAAAATGTGAAAAACAGTAAAAAATTAATTATATAAAATTTTTTTAGTGCAAAGAAAGAATCCACAATATATGGTGATCAAAAAGTGCATGAGCAAAAACAACAGGAGAACCACAATAGTGTCTCAACCAATGGGAAATAAGCAAGTAAAGAACTACACAAATGCTGCAATGTAAAGTGCAGAGTGCATGTGCAAAAACAAACATAGGATGTCACAGTAATATCCCATACAATGAAAACCAAATAAATGGGGTCACAAATACTGCCATATAAAGTGCGGTGCAATGAAAGAGGAATAGAATTAAATGGGTCATATACTTTTAAGGCCGGGGTCACACTAACCGACGCAAAATACGGTCAGTATTTTACATGCGTAATACGGATGAATGGCCCCTAAACAGTGCTCCGTATGTCATCCGTAATCAAGGTGTGGTTGCGTATTTTGCGCATCTAAGCATCCGTATGTAATCCGTATGCAATCCTTATGACGAGATTTTCTCGCCGCCTTGCAAAGTGGGCATATAATGGAGCCCTATGCCAGGGTTTCTAACAGAAACCAAAGAATAGATATAGACACATAGAATGCATATATATATATATATTCTATGTGTATATATCTATTCTTTCGTTTCTTTATTAAAACTGTCAGTGTGAGTTTACTGTATAGCGCACTGAATTGCCGACTTTGCTAAAAGACACCTGGTGCGTATTTCTCGCAAGTCACATGTGTGGTCCGTGTGTAATCCGTATTTTTTGCGCACCCATAGACTTGCATTGGCGTACTACGGCCGTAGTAAGCTGACAATCGCAGCATGCTGCGATTGGCACGGACTGTAGAATACGGATGAGAAATATACGGCTGGTGCGAGGGACCCCATAGAGAATCATTGGTCCGTGTGTAATGCGTGCTTTTAGCGCCTCTCACTCAGCTGTATTCCTCGCCAGTGTGACCCCGGCCTAAGGGTCACCACGTCCCTTTAACGAGCACCCAAACGCGACATTGTCACCACGTCCCTTTAACGCGACATCGAGGAGACCGCACAGGGAGGGGCTCCCTGTATGCTTTCATTAGGACAAAGCGATGCCATCGCGTTATCAGGATGGTCCCTATGGAGACCCCCAGCCGCAAGGTGGCCTCGGGATCCTTCAGGCCTGTCAGACGCTGCTCCAATGCTCTGAATGCAGAAGTGTTGCAGAGTAAAAAGTGTGAAAATATATTAAAAAAATCCCCAAACAAAGAACAAAGAAAGAAAAAATATTATTTATGTAAATACATTTATTTATATAAAGAAAAAAATAAACAAAAAAGTATACATATTTGGTATCTCCACAACCGGAACGACCCGCTCAATAAAACTGTCCTACTAGTTAACCCTTCCGTGAACACTGTAAAAAAATAAGATAAAAATGAGGCAAAAAACAATGCTTTGTCATTATACTGCCGAACCACTGAAAACGTCATCTTATCCCACAAAAAACAAGCCATCACACAGCTCCATCAGCGGAGAAATAAAAAAGTTATAGCACTCAGAGTAAAGCGATGCAAAAATAATATTTTTTTCGATAAAATAGTTTTTATTGTGTAAAAGATAAAAAATTATATAAATTGGGTATCCCTGTAATTGTACCTACCCGAAGAATAAGGCTTCCTTACCAATTTTACCACGCATTGAACGGTCTAAAAAAACCTCCTAAAGACAATTCCTGAATTGCTGGTTTTTGTTCATCATATATTCTAAAAATCGGAATAGAAAATGATCAAAAAATGTCATGTGCCTAAAAATGGTACTAATAAAAATGTCAACTCGTCCTGCAAAAAATAAGCTATCACATGACTCTGTCAGTCGAAATATAGAAAAATTATAGCTGTCTAAATATGGGCATGCAAAAACTAGTCTTTTAGTGTGTGACAGCAGCCAAACATAAAAACACAATATAAATCTGGTATCGCTGTAATTGCACTGACCCAAAGAATAAAGTCACCATATCACTTATACTGCATGAAAAACGGCGTAAAAAAATAAATAAAACCCATTCTTCACATGCTGTTGAGTTTTTCATTCTGCCTCCCAAAGATCGCTGAGAGACTCGGCACACATTTATCCTGCACTCTGCGCCGAGCGCTTTCCTTGTAGATCTCTCATATATGTGATTCAGATGTAAACCCCGGAGGATGATTCCTTATAATGAGGCAGATGAAGGTACTGCGGGCCCGTCTGGCCTGTGATCCATCAGTGTCCATGTTTTTATGCGACTATAAAAGTGCAGTTGACCACACTTTTGAAAAAAAGGACAACGCTGAACAGAGGCCAGACAAAGTCCACAGTAACTCTGATGCCTCATTATAGTGAATGGATCCATGGGAGATTTCATCTGTCATGTCACTCAGAGATTTAGATGGAAACCCCAAATTAAGTGCTTAGCGAAGAGCAACGGATAAATGTGATCCTAAATGTTATGTGTAAGGAGATAGACCGGACCACGGGTACCTGCATGCTGGGTCTGGAACTGAAGGGGCTGCATCCTCTGTCTCCGGGGGGAAGCCTTAGAGAGGCGGACCTTCCCCTGCTGCCAGAGGGAAGGAGGATGAGTGAGACGGGGCTTCCTGCTGACAGGAAGGGAAAGCCAAAAAAGGGCGCAGCAGCAGAGGGATAAAAGGAAAAAACGCGCGCAGGAGGGGAGTTTGGCACCAGGGCAGAGCAACGTGCAGTCGGGTAAGAAGCGCGCTCCGCTCCTCATCCTGAGACAGAGTACCGGTGCTGCAACGGGCTGTGCTGCCGTTAAACAAAAGGTCTGGAACATCGTTCTGCAGAGCAGAGCCATGCAGAGCAGAGGTTTGCAGAGCCGTGCACACAGAGCAGAGCCAAGCCGGGAGTCGCAGCAGCCACAGAGAGGAGTGCTCCAACCGGGAGCATTAGCGCCAAGCAGATCAGCGTCATCCGCTTCCAACAGCGGGGACCCGGGAAAGCTGGACGTGAGGTGTGTGTCCAGTGACCGCCAGAGAGAACCAGGTGCCGTACACTATGTGACTGTGAGTACCGCACACACACTGCCCAAGAGAGACCACATACAGAACTGACACTTGCGCCCTGACGTGGACACAGAATAGTTGTCCTGACCCTTGTTATCCGACTACCCCAGTTAAGACAGTTAGGGAGCCACGTTGGGCTCATACAGGTCTGTGGCCCGTACCTCTATTAGCCACATTAGTATATGGACAAGGGGCAGTGGAAGGTACTGGAGATCGACTACTGCCGCCAGAAGACAGACCATCGTTCCACAGTGTTTTCCTGGAAAGGACACCTTGCCATCCGTTGCCGGCGTTATTGAGTTCGCAGCAGGAGCTGCAGTTTAAGGACTTCCTGACACAAGTTCTAATGAACTGCCTGAAACGTTATTCTTCACCTCACCATATCCTTTGCCACTTACACTGTTTTATCCACTGTTTAACCCTACATCTCCCTGCATGGAGTATTCCCCTGTAAATAAACCTGTTAACCCTTGCTCTGCCTGCGTCCCGTCACTGCATCCCGCGTTCCTGCTAGAACCTTACTATACATATGTAAAATCTTCCCAATAAAAGCTTCAACTCAATACACATACTCGTCCCTCCCAAGTCGTGTTGTGTGGCTAAGCAGTACTCTACAGCCACATATGGGGTATTTCTACATCTGGCAGATATTGTGGGACAAATTTTGGTGCCATTTTTACCCATTTCCCAGTGTGAAAAAGTAAATAATTTTTCTTCACTGCCCAGTGTTATGAAATTCTGTGACACACCTGTGGTGTCAATATAATCACTGCACCCCTAGATGAATTCATTGAGAGGTTTATTTTGCAAAATGGGGTCACTTATGGGGGTTCTGCTCTTCTGGCACCTCAAGGGCTCTGCCAATGTGACATGGCACCATCAAACCAGTGCAGCAATATCTGCACTGCAATATGGCGCGACTTCCCTTCTAAGCTTTGCACTGTGCCTCAAAAATAGTTTTTAACCACATATGGGGTTTTGATGAACTCAGGAAAAATGGCTCTGTTTAGGCACATCAAGGGATCTCTAAACACGACATGGCGTCTGCTAATTATTCCATCAAATTTTGCATTTAAAAAGTCAAATGGTGCTCCTGCCCTTCCAAGTTCTACCGTGGTCCAGACAGTTTTTTTCTCCACATATTGGGTATCAGTGTACTCAGTAGAAAGTGCACAACAAAGAGTATGGAGCAATTTCTCCTGTTTACCCTTATGAAAATGCAAAATTTGGAACTAAAAAAGATTTTTCTGGGGAAAATGTGATTTTGCTATTTTCACAGCTCGGGGGTTCAATGTGCTCAACACACATCTAGATAAGTTCCATGAAGGGTATAATTTCCAAAATAGTGTCACCTGTGGGGTGTTTCCACTGTTTAGGCACATTGGGGGCTCTCTAACATGACATGGCGTCCATTAACTATTCCAGAAAATTTTGCATTCAAAAACTGAAATGGCGCTCCTTCCCTTCCAAACCCTGTCGTGTGTCAAAACAGTGGTTTTCCCACACATATGGGTTATCAGCATGCTCAGGAGAAGTTGCACAATACATTGTATGGTCCATTTTCTCCTGTTACCCTTGCGAAAGTAAAAAAAAAATTAGGTCTGGAGGAAAAGTTTTCTTAAAGAAAGTTAGTCATCTGTTAAAGTTTGGGCACCCCTATTAATGTTAACCTTTTTTCTTTATAACAATTTTGTTTTTTGCAACAGCTATTTCAGTTTCATATATCTAATAACTGATGGACTCAGTTATATTTCTGGATTCAAATGAGGTTTATTGTACTAACAGAAAATGTGCAATCTGCATTTAAACAAAATTTGACCGGTGCAAAAGTATGGGCACCCTTATCATTTTCTCGATTTGAACACTCCTATCTACATTTACTGACTTCCTGAAGCACTAAATTGGTTTTGCAACCTCATTGAGCTTTGAACTT
Organism: Dendrobates tinctorius; assembly: GCF_039654945.1. Classification (NCBI taxonomy): domain Eukaryota; kingdom Metazoa; phylum Chordata; class Amphibia; order Anura; family Dendrobatidae; genus Dendrobates; species Dendrobates tinctorius. Next base: position 42,431,879 of record NW_027361679.1, on the reverse strand, counting down.
CATAGCCAGGTGTATCAAATCATGAGAAAAAGTATTTAAGGTGGCCACTTGCAAGTAGTTCTCCTATTTGATTCTCTTATGAAGAGTGGCATCATGGGCTCCTCAAAACAACTCTCAAATGATCTGAAAACAAAGATTATTCAACATAGCTTTTCAGGGGAAGGATACAAAAAGTTGTCTCAGAGATTTAACCTGTCAGTTTCCACTGTGAGGAACATAGTAAGGAAATGGAAGAACACAGGTACAGTTCTTGTTAAGCCCAGAAGTGGCAGGCCAAGAAAAATATCAGAAAGGCAGAGAAGAAGAATGGTGAGAACAGTCAAGGACAATCCACAGACCACCTCCAAAGACCTGCAGCATCATCTTGCTGCAGATGGTGTCACTGTGCATTGGTCAACAATACAGCGCACTTTGCACAAGGAGCTGTATGCGAAAGAAGCCGTTTCTGCAAGCACGCAACAAACAGAGTCGCCTGAGGTATGCAAAAGCACATTTGGACAAGCCAGTTACATTTTGTAAGAAGGTCCTGTGGACTGATGAAACAAAGATTGAGTTGTTTGGTCATACAAAAAGGCATTATGCATGGAGGCTAAAAAACACAGCATTCCAAGAAAAACACTTGCTACCCACAGTAAAATTTGGTGGAGGTTCCATCATGCTTTGGGGCTGTGTGGCCAATGCCGGCACCGGGAATCTTGTTAAAGTTGAGGGTCGCGTGGATTCAACTCAGTATTAGCAGATTCTTGACAATAATGTGCAAGAATCAGTGACGAAGTTGAAGTTACGCAGGGGATGGATATTTCAGCAAGACAATGATCCAAATCACCGCTCCAAATCTACTCAGGCATTCATGCAGAGGAACAATTACAATGTTCTGGAATGGCCATCCCAGTCCCCAGACCTGAATATCACTGAACATCTGTGGGATGATTTGAAGCGGGCTGTCCATGCTCGGCGACCATCAAACTTAACTGAACTGGAATTGTTTTGTAAACAGGAATGGTCACAAATACCTTCATCCAGAATCCAGGAACTCATTAATAGCTACAGGAAGTGACTAGAGGCTGTTATTTTTGCAAAAGGAGGATCTACGAAATATTAATGTCACTTTTATGTTGAGGTGCCCATACTTTTGCACCGGTCAAATTTTGTTTAAATGCAGATTGCACATTTTCTGTTAGTACAATAAACCTCATTTGAATCCAGAAATATAACTGAGTCCATCAGTTATTAGATATATGAAACTGAAATAGCTGTTGCAAAAACCAAAATTGTTATAAAGAAAAAAGGTTAACATTAATAGGGGTGCCCAGACTGTTAATGTTTATTTTTTCCTTCCACATTCCATTAATTCCTGTGAAGCAAATTATAATGATTATCCTCCATCCCATAGTCCAGTGTCCATATACCCATCATACATATCCTCCATCTCATAGTCCCGTGCCCATATACCCATCATACATATTCGCCATCTCATAGTCCCGTGCCCATATACCCACCATACATATCCTCCATCCCATAGTCTAGTTCCCATATACTCATCACACATCATCCCATAGTCCTGTGCCCATATACCCATCATACGGCTGACCGCAGTGATGAGACAAGGAGCGAGCACTCCTCATATCATCCCCTTCTCAGCGTCTGACAGCGGGTGCGATGACATCACTGCCCGGCGCCCACTGTCAGGAGATGAGCGGGAGCAGCGCAGGAGCCAAGAGGAAGAGAGGTGAGCATTGGATTTATTATTTTTTTAATGGGGGTGCATTATAATAGAAAGGCTGCCTATGGGGGTGCATTATAATACAAAGGCTGTCTATGGAGGTGCAATATAATATAGAGGCTGTCTATGGAGGTGCAATATAATATAGAAGCTGCCTATGGGGGTGCATTATAATACAGAGGCTGCCTATGGGGGTGCATTATAATACAAAGGCTGCCTATGGGGGTGCATTATAATACAGAAACTGCCTATGGGGGTGCATTATAATACAGAGGCTGCCTATGGGGGTGCAACATAATATAGAGGCTGTCTATGGAGGTACAATATAATATAGAAGCTGCCTATGGGGGTGCATTATAATATAGAGGCTGCCTATGGGGGTGCATTATAATACAGAGGCTGCCTATGGGGGTGCATTATAATACAGAGGCTGCCTATGGGGGTTTATTATAATACAGATGCTCTCTATGGGGAGTGCATTATAATATAGAGGCTGCCTATGGGGATGCATGATAATATGGAGGCTGCCTATGGGGGTTTATTATAATACAGATGCTCTCTATGGGGAGTGCATTATAATATAGAGGCTGCCTATGGGGGTTTATTATAATATAGAGGCTGCCTATGGGGAGTGCATTATACTAATGACTCTACCTATGAGGAGTGCATTATACTATATTGAGGACGATCTGGAGTATTATGCTATATCAGGGGTCACCAACCTGTAGCTCGGGAGCCACATGTGGCTCGCGGTCCCATGAATTGTGGCTTGGGACAGTCTGCCAGCTTGGTGCAATAGGTCCAGGTCTAGCAAACAGGTATGAAGAGCACATCTCAAAATGGTGAATTGTGTGAGTAGCCTGTACAGAAGTGCAAATCTGGATGCACATATACTGGTCTTAGGGGTTTAAAGATGTTTTAGGTATGGTACGTTGGAGGGTGATACTACCTGTTAGAGGAGGTGCTCAAAGCTGGATGTGACAGTGTGGTGGGAGAATACTGAATGGGGGTATTGTGGGAACCCCTGGATCTCAGTGAACTGCTTTGGAGTGATTTCTGTGGATAAGCTTTGGTTATCATTATACCTGTAATGGGGGCTTTGGTTGACACAACTTAGAAGGAGATGGGAGCTGGATGTAGCTCGCGCCCTTCTCTCAGTGCTGAATGTGGCTTGCGACCCTTTGTCTAAGCTGAATGTGGCTGTCAATGTCAGAAAGGTTGGACACCACTGTGCTATATGGATGCTATCTAGGGGTCATCATACAGTGTGGGGATTATAGTGACAGGGCCATCATACAGTGTTTGAGCCATTAAATGTTTTGAGGATATTAAGGGGTAAATATAAAGTGGGAACTTATTGTTATAGGGGAACTCGGGTTACTGTGACTGTCAAAGGGTCACACAGGGCAATATTACATTTTAGGGGACAAAATGTGGGCACTGTTTTCTAGGGCACTTGCACCAGGCATTACTATATTCTAGAGAGTTGCTTTAGAATTTAGAGGTCACACAGAAACACGCAATAGGTGCAGTTGTGGGGAAGGTGACTTGACGGACAGACATGACTGGTAGTAGGAGGGGACAGTTTGTAGGAACCCAGGAGGGGAATTTCCGGTGAGAGGGGATAAATAGAACTGGTTGGGGTTCCAGGCTAGGTTAGTCCCGGGAGGAGCTCGGTAGAAGACGGAGGAGAGAGAAAAGCTTGACCAGGGGATGGACAACAGAGAAGACAGTCAGGGGGGTGGCCCTGACCCAATGGACCGCATGACAGACGAGGCCCCGGGGGTACCGATTGGACGACGACCTCGGGCAGGTGAAGCGCTGGCGATAGATAGGTCTTGGACAGCCCCAGCGAAAGATCCACGAAGGACATTACTTCGACTGGAGCAAAGGTGCAGGTACCCGGGCCTGGAGACAGAGAACTGTAGAGTGGCTGCGGTGCGTGGTTGTGGTCGTCAGGAGGACGACAAATAAATCCGGAACTGTTACAATGGAAATCTGTCTCCGCCTCGTCCTTACATCGCCTGGTGTCTGTGTCATCTGGACAGGGTAAGCAGTGGTCCACCCCCCAATCCAGCCCCCTACCACATTTGGCGTAGTCGGCAGGATCGCCGCCGCTAATACGACATCTTCTGCGGCAGGCCTGCGCCAGGAGGACTCCTAAAGAACTGTTCACCGGTGGATTATAAATACCTGTGGATTACAAAACTGCTCACCTGTGGATTATAAATTGGAGACTTTGTTCCGGATCATCGCTGCCATCAGAGGATCCGGGGCGGTACCAGAAGCCGTCCAACATGGCCGTGGTACTCCAGCGCCGGGGAGAGGCCCTGGCGTTTGCAGCTGTCCTGGATGGACTGGCCCGTCTCCCACTTACCCCTGGGGGGAGCGGTGTATGTCCGGAGAAGAGGAGCGACTGCGGGCCCTGCAGGAGCAGCCGCTTTAGACGTCACCTGGGAGCCTCCCCGCGGGACCCAGGAGCCTGAAAGCTAGCCCTGCCGGGCGGCGAGGTGAAGATCAGAGGCTGCGGGAGGAGCCGCAGGGTGACATGTCGGAGGCTGCGGCGCTGGGGAAGGTGAGAGTTCCTCCAGCTCTGCCGGCGAATCCGCAGGCGGCCCCCACCACCCGGCCGCACCGCGCGGTCTCCCCCACTCCTGCAAAACCGGCTGCGGAGGGCTCTGCAGCCTCTACCGGGCTGAGCGATGCCCCTGCTCCCATCCCCGAGCCACTCCGCCCGGCGGCGCCATGTCTGGTGTCGCCGGTGCGGAACCAGCCAGCGGTCGACGCTGCTGCGTTTCACCTGTCAGCGGCGGCCCATTCCCTGAAGCTGGCCGCCACTCCGGCCCCGTCCATGACTCCTGCCCCGCGGCCGCATCTGCGTCACCCCCGGAGTCGGCTGTGGCCTGCTTGTTGGGCTCTGCGGCCTATCTGCCGGGAGCCACGGCTGCCCCTGCCCGCCGCCCGGCCTCAGCGGTTGCTGGGCCGCAGACATCTACGGCCGCCTCTGCCCCTCTCTCAACCCCGGCCGTGTCCCGCCCACCGGACTCCGAGGCCTACACCGGACCCTCCGTCTGGGTCACGGAGGTCATCCAGAAGAAAAAGGCCAGGGAGCGGGAGGTCTGGAACCTGCTCCATGAGAGAGGGGAGACTGGCATGGCGGCTTCACGATCTATGGGGCGGCTTGTGTACACCAACCTGCAGAAGGGTTATGGGTTCATTCGGGACCTCGCAACCGGCCAGAAGGTATATCTCAACGTGACTTCCATTCATCACGGCCGGGCTTTGCGAGAGGGGACTTGGTATCGTACTACAAAGAGTACTGCCCCCCGCGGCTACTACGCGGTAGCCGTAATTGTTGAACCCGAAGGCCATGAGCCCCCGTAGAAAGGACTTCTAGAGACACTTCCTGCATCCCGGGAGCTCCACGGCTGTGGGACCCCTTTGTTACCAGCTATCAGGAGATGGCCCGGACTGTCGGGATTTCGTTGCACCGTTGTGCAGGCCACAATGACAGTTTTCCGTCCAGGTTGAAAAAATGTTTTATTGTTTGTTTGACCTTTTCCTCCTGATATAGCGGAGATGCGGGGAAGGGAGTGCTACTGTTAAAGGGAGGGGGAGTACTTGTTTCAAAAATGCTGTTTGTGAAATATTGTGTTAGAAACAATGTTAGTATGTTTGAAAAAAAAAGAAAAACCAAAAAAAAAGAGAGAAAAAGGGGTTACTCCGGTTGAGTAACTCCTATGGTTATTAAAGTAAAAATAATAGCATGTTAAGAGTTGATTTAGTGAATAGTGTGTATAACAAAAAAATGTGTATGTAACAGGTTCCTGGTACGAGGTAGATGTAACTAAGACACCGACCATGACTCTTTTAAGTGAAGGACAAAGAGACGAAGAATGTTGAACCAGACAGTGATCCGTCAGTCAGGTCCCCGACACCACGGACACCCCAAAAGGATGGGCGGGCGCCAACGGTGACCTGGTAAGCGAAAGGCCTCGGTCATGGCGTTTCGGACAGTAGAGGGCAGTAGAAGGGGAGAGCAGTGGGAGGTTCACGCCGTAGAGTAGTCCGGGTTGACCTCGCCAACCTGAAAGAAGTTGTCACGTGGCATGCACGCCGGCGGGTAGCAGTAGGCTGCTCGGAGCATGGTGCTTCCGGTTCGGCCCCCGTGGGTGGCGGGTTTGGCCCAACGACCGGTCCGACAACAGACTGTGGACAAGCTTCAGAACGACGTAGGTAGGGAGTACGATTGTCGGGAAGACAATGGATAAAGGGAGGGGGAGTGTGGGGAAGGTGACTTGACGGACAGACGTGACTGGTAGTAGGAGGGGACGGTTTGTGCACTAGAGACGGAGATTGACAGGATAGAAGGGTGACAGCTGGGAAAGGTGGATAAGAGAGTGTAGTACCTAGAAATGACCACAAGATGGCAGGGGGGAGTAGTTCAGGACTCAACAGCAGCTTAGGGCTTGAGAAACGCTTAGTCATGGGAGGCGGGGAGATAGGAACCCAGGAGGGGAATTCCCGGTGAGAGAGGGGATAAATAGAACTCGTTGGGGTTCCAGGTTAGTCCCAGGAGGAGCTCGGTAGAAGACGGAGGAGAGACAAGAGCTTGACCAGGGGACGGACAACAGAGAAGACAGTCAGGGGGTGGCCCTGACCCGACGGTCCGCAGGACAGACGAGGCCCCGGGGGTACCGATTGGACGACGACCTCGGGCAGGTGAAGCGCTGGTGGTAGATTGGTCTAGGACAGCCCCAGCGAAAGATCTGAGAGGGACGTTACTTCGACTGGAGCAAAGGTGCAGGTACCCGGGCCTGGAGACAGAGAACTGTAGAGTGGCTGCGGTGCGTTGTTGTGGTCATCAGGAGGACGACGAATAAATCCGGAACTTTACAACGGAAATCTGTCTCCGCCTCGTCCTTACATCACCTGGTGTCTGTGTCATCCGGACAGGGTAAGCAGTGGTCCACCCCCCAATCTGGCCCCCTACCACACGGTAATGGGGGCACATACAGCAGCAGCAGCAGCTCAGTATTGGGGTATCAGCAGGATGAGCAGTTTTTGCAGGTTGAGTATAGTCCAATTGGTGACAGTGCTGAAAATATGAGAAGTGAAACGTGACTTTCTTGTATTCTCTGTAGTCAAGTCCTGGCTGGAGGAGTCGTCATGTCGGTCTGGGCCAGATGGAAAAGACGTGAAAAGTGAACGATTCCATCAGAAAGAATGTCAGCAGTAGGTCATTATCTGTAACTCTGCTGTGATCTCTTATATGTTCTGTAGGACTGGTATTATTTACCACTGACCATATGGCGGTAATATCAATATTAGTCTTTTTATATATACATTATTCTTGGCAACAGTGCGGTCATCTGCTGAGGTTCTCTGGTTAGGGGCCCACTCAGGAGTTTCGCCCCCCACTGAACCAAAACCCTAGCTACGCCTCTGTGGCCGATGTTAACAGGTAACGGAGAGGAATCCGTGTTTTTTGTTGACCAGGGTTAGTGAAAGACTGTGTTTAGGCTACAGAGTCTGTGTGCTGGATATGGCACATCCTGTGTGCCCACAGGTCTGAGGGAATAAAGCCCTGTTTATGGACATTGTTATATTTTTTTTGCCGGATCTAAAGACTGACTTACTCTGTGTTTGTGCTGCTGGGGATATGGAGCAATAAACCCAGGTGAACTTTTCAGAAAAATTGAGTCCTCCCGTATGATATACCGCTGCCAAGCAAGTACACTCCAACCCGCTAGTGATCGCTACGTCGCAATATATATAGACTAGCTGAAGAGCCCGGCGTTGCTAGGGCATAGTAACTAACTGTGGTTAGTTATAACAAATTATAATGATTATCCTCCATCCCATAGTCCAGTGCCCATATACTCTTTATAAATATCCGACATCCCATAGTCCCATGCCCATATACCCATCATACATATCCGCCATCCCATAGTCCCGTGCCCATATACCCATCACACATCCTCCATCCCATAGTTCCGTGCCCATATACCCATCACACATCCTCCATCCCATAGTTCCGTGCCCATATACCCATTATGACATCATCTTCGCCTTGGCATCTTATTATGACATCATCGTCATCATAGCAACTATTATGAGATAACCGTCACCATTGCAACCTATTCTGACATCATTGTCACCATGGCAACCATTATGATATAACTGTCACCATGGCAACCTATTATGATATCAGCGTCGCCATGGCAACCATTAACATCATAATGCGGGGCGGGGCTTGATACCCACACACACACATACATACACACACACTCGTGTGTGTGTGTATATACTGTATATATATATATATATATATATTGTATATATATATACATATATATATTTAAATTCTATATATAAGAAAGTAGTGGCTAAAGGATGGTCAGGTCACTTCTTTTAGCCGCTATACGGCTTTCTAAGCGTGATGTGGTTAAAAGAGATGGAACATATGAGTAGCAAATTGTTTTTACATTGCAGTGCATGCATTCACGATTTTTAATTATTATTGAGCGCTTTTTCAGGTGGGTTCCAGGCAGACTCTGCCTGATGAAGACATTACGTGTGCATTCTGTCAGAGTGCCATGCCATAATTCCTTATACAGTACAAATGATTCCTTAAAAGAAATGTCATCAGGATTTTACACCCCAAACTGTTCATATGTGCATGTAGCTCTTACAAAGACAAGTAAAGCAATGCGTTCATGTGGACAGTCTGTTTGAATTATTATGTAAATGAGCCTGTAGATCTGTAGCCTCAGTCACTCCAGCTCTATTCCGAACCCAGGGCCACCTCCTCCTATATAACTCATGTGTCCTTTGCCTGAAGTCACACAGTATAGAGGCCGTCAGTCAAGAAATAGAGATGGAGTGACAGAGGCTTCATACCTACCACAACTACTTTAAAATTGATGGGCCATCCGTATGATAGTTCATCAATATCTGAATGGTGAAGGTGCGACACCTGGCACTCCCACCCATGAGCTGTTGTCGATGCTGGCGGCGGCCAGAAATGCTCCGTTACAGAGCAGCTCTGTCTACTGATAGTGGCCACGGCCAGATACTGCACATCCGCCCCCTTTTCAAATCAATAGGGGGCGTATGTGCAGTATAGGCAACTATCAGTACATACAGTATACTATCAGGACATCTGATCGCTGGGAGTGCTGAGTGTTGCAGCCCCCACCGATAAGACATTGATGACCTATCCTAAGGACAACCAAGATTGATGCGCATCGGTAGGAGTGTAGTATTGATGGGATCGGCAGGCAGACTGTATGGGAGCCCCGGACAATTTATTGTCAGGGAAATATTGACCAGGAATGTCTGATTTAGGATTGTTGATTATATTGTCTCCTGGAGATAGCCACCACAAGACATATCTGGTTAAGGCTCTCTCATAAAAAAAAAACACAAGTGCTCGGCTGAAAATCATTCCTGTGTACGGGAGAACTGGCCGAGGTTTGTTGCTGGCCAAATCATCGTTTGTATGATGAGATAAAATCCCCATTAGATGATAATTGTTTATTAAACTGAAATAAAGGGATATTCTAGTCTGTAAAACCGAATTCCTAAGGAAAGTATGTGGTATAAAGCAAAAATGTTTAATAAACAATATTTATTTTTAGTAATTTAAATAGAGTAAGTTATGACATACTGCCCCAAAATGTAAAGTTTTAATGTGTTTTTTTAAGGATACAGCCTATAATATGACTTTAGCTTGCAGGTGGATTATACAGCACTATCTGGTGGGTAACAAGCATGTGTACCTAATTTGCAGGCACATCTCTGCTCCCGACTGTGCATCTCTAGAATGTGGACCCTGTGGATGCGTAACCACTCTGCAGCCATACACCTGTTCTCAGGTGTGCCCATTTAAAATGCTGTCCATGTGCACGTCATAGCGGTGTTCTAGACTTCATGGCCATGAAGATGCACTATTTCTCTTCACGCAGCATAAAAAATAAAAAGTGCAAAAATATTTTCACCCTACTAAATATAAGCATTGTTAGCGCAGTTGTCCTTACATTGCACAGACAGCCCATTAATTTCAAAGCATATTCTGCATTACTCCCCCATAACGGTGCTTCATGGCTTCTTTATGCTGGCGCCCCCAACAGATTGTATCAGATCCCTGTGGGGTCATATATGTGTGAAATCCTAGGATACCAGATGGCATAACTTTCTTGTAGAGGCACATACTGTATGCAGTCTGTTGCTAATAATTTCTTTATTCATAAAGTGTTTTTCTTAAATGACAACCTACAAATGGCATTCTTTTTTTGGTTTCCTCCCCATTTCCCTGCAGCATACCAGCAGATGAAAATAACAATTCTGCTCCACTTTGTAGCTAAGGAGAGAAGGTTTTCTTTTTCTCTTCAGTTGCTGATCTGCAATTTATAGGGATAACAACTCGGTGGCATGGCCTGGTGTTTACCCCGCAGGAGCCTGAGATTAGAGTCAGGATGAGATGCAGAGTATCCTTTATGTTAATGAAACAGATACATCCTAATGAAAAATATTAGGAAAATCAAGAGCTATTCTTAATAAACCGCCATGCACAGTTGAATGATAGTGCTGTTTATATCCTTCTTTCCCACTTACAAATGTCTCCCATAAAGTCAACCGTCATCCTACAGTGCAGAGTATGTAGCTGCATTTACTATACGTTTATGGAGGGATCATTTAAAGAAGACACAGTGCTAAAGAAGTGAAAATTATATTAAAATTCATATTACATAATGCCAGTGATATTCTCTCACTTCCTAGGAATAATAGCCCAGAATCTTATTATTTGTGCTAAATTCTACAGTTTTCATCGCTATTTTTTTAATGATATTGTCAAAGGCATAAGGGCATATGTAAAATCAATGCATATATCCAGTGTGGTATTTGATTAGGATGGGATGAAATATTTGAAAAAAGGGGATTTGTAAACAGAAATACAGTATGCCACTGCATAAACTCTTCTTTGGTCCTTTTCATACTACAGTACTGCTGATACAGTATGTTTCTTCTCTACAAGAGAGTTTTTCGTTTGCCCATTCATTGCTGCTCCCTATGTCTCTGTCAAGGACTACCTGTCTACTTGAAGCCTAGAACTCTGTATTTAATGATTTGTTTGCTCCAAATCCTGGACTTTCTAAACATGTACAGTTCCTGTATATGACTAAAGTTTCGGCACTGTGTCTTCCGATGTTTCTTCTCTGCTTGCCTGCCGTCTAGAATACCCTGATGTTCTCGTCCTCGTTGATCCACGTGCTATCTGGCAAGTTGTCCACTGTACCATTGTCTTTGGTTTGTGTAGCTCACCCTTATCTAAAGCTTTGAGAATCTACCTCATAAAATGAAGGCACTCATCCTCGTTTGGCTTTCTTCTTCTTTAGCTAACTGCTGTGAACTTTTATATCAATTTTCTTCAAGCCTTTTCATCAGCCTGGATGTGTCTGTGAGATTATTGCAGTTTCATCTTTGTTAAATTTTTGCATCGCTTTTGCTACAATATTCTGACTGATAAGTAAAGCTTTGCTGATCGTTTTGCAACCTTAACCTTTCCTGTGTAAAGACATTTTTCTTTTTCAGATCTTGTGACATTTCTCTTTCCTGTGGTGTTTTTAATTACAGCATGAAATGGGAAAGGTTCTTCTTTACGTAGCACACTTTTTTTAGTCAACTGACAGCTCAAAACCTTTTTAATGAATGAGACCTACAAGATTGTAGCACTACTTGCTGAATATTTCTTATTTAATTTTGCCACTTTCTGACGCATCTGTGCTTTTGAGATGATCCTGGCTAAAACTACATGCTCAGGTTATTGGCTGGTTGCATGACCAGTAGTGTTGAGCATTCCGATACCGCAAGTATCGGGTGTCGGCCGATATTCGCTGTATCGGAATTCCGATACTTAGTTCTGATACTTTTTTTATATCGAATACCGGAATCGGAAGTTCCCATAATGCTAGCAGCCCGCTCGACTTGATTCAGCCAATGGGGATCCTCAGAAGTGTGGGCACATCCTGTTAGGCATGTAGGCATGTTAACTACTGGCATGGCTGTGATTGACTGCTGAAATGATGTCATGATGCACTATAAAAACCGCAGCAGCCGCCATTTCGGGTTCACTCTGCTGTGAATTCAGTTAGGGACAGGCTGCTGTTGAAGACTGTGAGGGACAGTTAGAAATAGCGATCATCAAACATATCTATTGCTCTACCCAGGCTACATAATCCACCACTGTAGCATTTTTGTAGCCCAGCAGCACTGTTTTAATAGCTGTCTGCAAGGGGTGTGAGTGCAGACCCACGCTGTGTAGTGTGTCCTGCAGGCACGTCTGCTTGTAGGCCGCCCAGCGTGTGTCTCTGCCTCATACACATTTTTCTTTTATTGCTGCTTTTTTTTTCTCCTGTATAGTGTGCTTCCATACGTATCCATATATGTTGGTTGCAAACACTAAAGGAGTGGACAGTGGAGCCTTTCAGCAGCCTTTCAGTGCTATAGCCCATTTCTCTGCACTGTTTTTGGCTGTCTAATAGGTCTCTCTGTGTGTGAGTGCAGCTCACGTTGCAGTGTGTTCTACAGCCACCGCTGGTTGTAGTCCGCTCAGCGTGCATCACTGCCTCATACATAGTCCTTTTTTTGCAGCTAATTTGTCCAGATTTTTGCTCCTATATTAGTGTGCTTCCATCCACATCCATTGTCATTGGTTGGTTGCAAACACTATATAGGATTAGACAGAGGAGCCTTTTTGCTGGCTTGTGCCCTTCAGGGCCAGCCAGACTAGTATCACCCTATTTTTTGTAGCCTCATCAATTGCATTGTAGGTTAGCTTCCTGCATTGTAATCGCTCCAAAAAGTTTGTGATACTATAGCTTTCAAACTTTGGTCACATCCTTTTATTTTTCCTCCCCCAAAAAAAAGGAAATAAAGTTCACCAAACACTCCACTTTAGAGTTGTGTAGGCCACATTAGATCATATTAAAGTGTAGTACACACACTCTTAGCCAAATTAGTGTTTCTTATACTGGTTAGCAGGTGTTCAGGAATAAGAACACTAAGCCCCCCCTTTTTTTACTTTTCTGCCTATCTTTATCAGTCTACCAAGATGAAGAAGGCAGGGAGTAAGGCACGTGGTCGTTGCCGTGGAGTTTCAGCAGGGAGAGGACAGGGGGATTCAGCAGGGAGAGGACGTGGGGATTCGGTGTCTGCTGCGGCCACCAGTGACCCGGCATCCCCCACTTTTACCAGGCAACAGTCCTTCATGCGCAGCTTTGTAGGACCTCGCCGTACCCCACTGCTGCGTGACGAACAAATTGAAGTCGTTGTCGGATGGATGGCAGCTAACGCATCCACTTCAATGACTTCCGCATCCTCCCAGGGCCAGAGCACTGAAGAGCAACCATCTGTCTCTTCACCACCTGCCAAATTGCCCAGGCAGTCTGAGAGCCCTGGACAGGAGCCATCTCAATCTTTACTTCTGTTCTCAGAATCTGTTGGCTTGGAAAGAGGTGGCCAGCCAAGCAGCATTCTAGAGCGTGAAGAAGAGGGAATATACAGTGATGCGCAACTGCTTTGTCCCTCTGAATCTGAAGAGGCGGGTGGGCCAGTGCCTATTGTCAGCACACCTCAGCACTCATCTGATGATGATGAGACTCAGTTGCCAATTTCTGGTGCGTACGGTGCTGGCGAGACAACCCAGGACCAGCCGGTGCTTGAAGAGGGGAGTGGAGATGATGAGGTCCTTGACCCATCATGGTGTCAGCCACAGGAAGGAGGTGGGAGCAGCTTTGAGGAAGAGATTCCCCGAATGGCCAAAAGAGGAGGGAGAGGGCGGGGGCAGACTTGGTTGCCTGTAGCCTCCACTTTGGCATCCGTGAGGAGCAATCCTCTTCCAAAACACAAAACGGGCGCTCCCAGGACTTGCAGTGCATGGTCTTTTTTTGACACAGTTGCAGATGACATTTGCTTTGTCAAATGCAAGCTGTGTCATCAGAAAGTTAAACGAGGGAAAAATGTGAGCAACCTCAATACTACAAATATGTGGAAACATGTGCGTACCAAGCACGAGGTGGAGTTACACAGACACACTGAAGATGTAGGCCAACCTTCAGCAGCACCTACCACCTCTTCAGCTCGTGTTGGGGCCTCTTCCTCCAGCTCACACACAGCTGGTTCGGCTTCCTCACTGGAACGCCATGGAAGAACCTCTGCCACTGTTGTCCAGAGACCCAGTGAAATTCCACCCACTGAACCACGTTCGCAGTCATCAGCACACTCCCAGGCCACTCACCAGCAATCGGTAGCACAGGCATGGGAGAAAAAGCGGCCATACTCGGCAAACCATCCCCGAGCACTGGCTCTGAATGCCGGCATTGCCAAACTACTGGCCCTTGAGATGCTGTCATTCAGGCTGGTGGAGACTGACACCTTCCGGAACTTGATGTCATTGGCAATTCCACAATACAATGTGCCCAGCCGCTTTTATTTCAGCAGGCAAGCCGTCCCTGCCCTGCAAAAGCATGTGGAGGGAAAAATTAATAATGCGCTACTAAACGCCGTCAGTAGCAAGGTCCACCTGACCACCGATGCGTGGACCAGTGGCCATGGACAGGGACGATACCTTTCCCTCACTGCCCATTGGGTCAATGTTGTGGAGCCGGGTACAGATCTGTAGAGTGGCTCTGTACGTATTCTGCCAACTCCAAGGATTGCAGGAATGCAGTCTGTACATATTGAGTCCTCCTCCTACTCTAGTTCCTCGGAATCAGCACTGCATGAGCCTGTTAGGCGAGATATGAGCACAGGTGTGGCCAAACGTCAACAGGCCGTCTTTAAATTAATTTCTTTGGGGAATCGGAGCCACACAGCACAGGAGCTCTGGAATGCCATCAAGCAGGAGAGCGATGTGTGGTTTGTGCCAGAGAATCTCCAGCCAGGTTTGGTAGTGAGTGACAATGGCCAAAATCTAGTGGCAGCTCTGGGCCTAGGCAACCTCACTCACATACCATGTCTGGCACACGTACTCAATTTGGTCGTGCAGAGCTTTCTGAGGGACTATCCGGATCTTGATGCACTGCTGTACAAGGTTCACCTAGAGTGTGCTCACTTGCGGCATTCCAGCATGGCAAGATCGCGCATTGCATCTCTGCAACGCCGATTCCGCCTGCCAGAACATCACATCATATGTGACCTCCCCACCAGGTGGAATTCAACGTTACGTATGTTGGAGCGGTTGTGTGAGCAGCAGGCAGCAGTAATGGAGTACCAGCTGCATCAGGCGCAAACAAGTCGCACTGTGTGCCGGACACACTTCACCACCACTGAGTGGGCCACTATGAGGGACATCTGCCAAGTTTTGCGTGCCTTCGATGACTCCACGCGGATGGCCAGTGCAGATGATGCACTAGTCGGCATGACTGTCTCCCTTATGTGTCTGCTTCAAAAAACCTTACAAGCACTAAGTGAGGAGGTTTTTGAAGAGGTCGAGGATGAGGAGTCAGAAATGCCATCTGCTTCTGGTAAGTCTGCGCAACGTGCTTCCACACAAAGGCCCAGGCAGGGGACACTTAGTGAGGAGGATGACGAGGAGTCAATGGAGGAGGAGGAACACATCTCTCCAGAGGAGGGAGGTACACAAGGCTCTAGTAGTCAGTGTGTACAGCGAGGGTGGGGTGATGCTGAGCAGGCTGAGATGCTGCCTCAAGCTGGGGACAGCGTTTCCGGTCCAGTTGGCAGTCTGCAGCACATGGTTGATTTAATGCTACAGTGCTTGTTAAATGACCGCCGCATCGCCAACATTCTCCACACAGCTGATTATTGGGTGTACACCCTCTTAGATCCTCGCTACCAGGACAACTTACAAAGCCTCATACTACAGTTGAACTGGGAGCGTAAAATGCGGGAGTACCAAGAAACACTTGTGCAGGCCATCATGTTCTCCATTCCCCCCGCAAGTGTTGCTGGTAGTGCTTTTCAAAGCAGCCATGTGGGTAGAGGCAGTGGAGGAAGCTCTGCACAAAGAGGTAGCAGAGGCAGTGCCGCAGGACAAGGCAAGGCCGGTATGGCCCAAATGTGGAAAAGTTTTGTGGGACCGCCAAAAACGGCTACACCATCACAGACGGCTCCAGTCAGCAGGAGGCAATGTTTCCGTCAGATGGTGACAGACTACTTGTCTTGCCCTGTTAGTGTACTCCCAGACGGCTCTTCCCCATTCAAGTTTTGGGTCTCTAAGCTGGATACATGGCCAGAGCTTAGCCAGTATGCATTGGAGGTGCTGGCTTGCCCTGCTGCCAGTGTATTATCGGAACGAGTCTTTAGTGCTGCAGGTGGTGTGGTAACAGACCGTCGCACGCGACTATCCACCGATAATGTTGACCGGCTTACTTTTGTGAAAATGAACAAGGCCTGGATCTCACCTGAATTTGCCAGTCCTCTTCCAGAATAAATAATTGCCTGGCAACAGGATCCAGGTCTCCTGTTGTGTTCATGTTTCTATGACCTGAACTTTATTTCCTGGGCTACAGCAACGCCCGTTGTTGCTCAGAAGTGCTGTCCACACAGACAAAACACTCGCTCATGTGTAAGTGGGGTTCGGTAACGTCAGCTGATCCCCTGCTGTGTGTATGGCAAACTCTCCTGCTGCCTACAACTTCTGACTACCTCTGATTTAATATGTTCTCTGATTTGCCCTCTGTCTCCACTCTGTTTTGAGTATTTCCTCCGGCCTACAACACCGCCTGTTTCTGCTCTCAAGTGCCGTCTGCACAATCAACACTTGTTCCTGTGTTACCTGGGTCCTGTAACATCTGCTCATCTCCAGAGGTGAGTCCGGCAATGTCTCCTGCTTTGTCTACATTCCCACTACTTGTAGAGGAAAAGTGGACAAAGCAGGAGACATTGCCTGACTCACCTCTAGGGAGAAGCTGCTGTTACAGAACCCCAGTAACACAGGAACAAGTGTTGGTTGTGCAGACGGCATTTCAGAGCAGCAACTGGCGTGGTTGGAAGCCAGAGGAAATACTCGAAACAGAGTGAAGCCAGAGGCCTAATTGGAGTACGTTGACAGTTAGTAGTAGTCTAGAAACAATCTAAAACTGCCACCAAGTAGGCCTCAGCCTACTACCTGATTTTCCCTGGGCTCCGACACCGCAAGTAGGTGCTCAGAAGTGCTGTACGCACAGACAAAACACTTGTTCATGTGTAAGTGGGGTTCGGTAACGTCAGCTGATCCCCTGCTGTGTGTTCGGCAAACTCTCCTGCTGCCTACAACTTCTGACTTCCTCTGATTTAATATGTTCTCTGATTTGCCCTCTGTCTCCACTCTGTTTTGAGTATTTCCACTGGCCTACAATACCGCCTGTTTCTGCTCTCAAGTGTCGTCTGCACAATCAACACTTGTTCCTGTGTTACCTGGGTCCTGTAACATCTGCTCATCTCCAGAGGTGAGCCCGGCAATGTCTCCTGCTTTGTCTACATTCCCACTACTTGTAGTGGAAAAGTGGACAGAGCAGGAGACATTGCCTGACTCATCTCTAGGGAGAAGCTGCTGTTACAGAACCCCAGTAACACAGGAACAAGTGTTGGTTGTGCAGATGGCATTTCAGAGCAGCAACTGGCGTGGTTGGAAGCCAGAGGAAATACTCAAAACAGAGTGAAGCCAGAGGCCTAATTGGAGTACGTTGACAGTTAGTAGTAGTCTAGAAACAATCTAAAACTGCCACCAAGTAGGCCTCAGCCTACTACCTGATTTTCCCTGGGCTCCGACACCGCCAGTTGGTGCTCAGAAGTGCTGTACGCACAGACAAAACACTCGCTCATGTGTAAGTGGGGTTCGGTAACGTCAGCTGATCCCCTGCTGTGTGTACGGCAAACTCTCCTGCTGCCTACAACTTCTGACTACCTCTGATTTAATATGTTCTCTGATTTGCCCTCTGTCTCCACTCTGTTTTGAGTATTTCCTCTGGCCTACAACACCGCCTGTTTCTGCTCTCAAGTGCCGTCTGCACAATCAACACTTGTTCCTGTGTTACCTGGGTCCTGTAACATCTGCTCATCTCCAGAGGTGAGTCCGGCAATGTCTCCTGCTTTGTCTACATTCCCACTACTTGTAGTGGAAAAGTGGACAAAGCAGGAGACATTGCCTGACTCACCTCTAGGGAGAAGCTGCTGTTACAGAACCCCAGTAACACAGGAACAAGTGTTGGTTGTGCAGACGGCATTTCAGAGCAGCAACTGGCGTGGTTGGAAGCCAGAGGAAATACTCGAAACAGAGTGAAGCCAGAGGCCTAATTGGAGTACGTTGACAGTTAGTAGTAGTCTAGAAACAATCTAAAACTGCCACCAAGTAGGCCTCAGCCTACTACCTGATTTTCCCTGGGCTCCGACACCGCCAGTTGGTGCTCAGAAGTGCTGTACGCACAGACAAAACACTTGTTCATGTGTAAGTGGGGTTCGGTTACGTCTGCTGATCCCCTGCTGTGTGTACGGCAAACTCTCCTGCTGCCTACAACTTCTGACTACCTCTGATTTAATATGTTCTCTGATTTTCCCTTATCTTAAACTGCCTCCAAGTAGGCCTCAGCCTACAAAATGACTATGCCTGGGCTCCAACATCGTCAGTTGTTGCTCGGAAGTGCTGTCCACACAGAAAAAAACACTTGTTCATGTGAAAGTGGGGGTCAGTAACGTCAGCTGATCCCCTGCTGTGTGGAGGGCAAACTGCTGCTGCCTCCAAATT
This sequence comes from Dendrobates tinctorius, assembly GCF_039654945.1. Classification (NCBI taxonomy): domain Eukaryota; kingdom Metazoa; phylum Chordata; class Amphibia; order Anura; family Dendrobatidae; genus Dendrobates; species Dendrobates tinctorius. The sequence continues at coordinate 42,413,409 of NW_027361679.1, read as the reverse complement.
GTAACTACTTCTGATTTAAACATTCTCTGATTTGGCCTCTGTCTCCACTCTGTCTCTAGTATTTCCCCTGACCTCCAACACCGCCAGTTCCTGCTCACAGTTGCCGTCCACGCATTCCACACTTGTTTCTGTGTTCCTGGTGTTCTGTTACGTGAGCTGATCCCCCAATGTGTGTCCGGCACTGTCTCCTGCGCTGTCCACCTTCCCACTACAAGTGGTGGGAATGTGGACAGAACAGGAGACATTGGCAGACACACATCAGGGGATCTGCTAACATTACAGAACCCCAGTAACACAGGAACACGTGTGGATTGGGCAGACGACTACTGTACGCATAAACTGGCGGTGTTGGTGGTCACGTGAAATCCTGGAAACAGAGTGGAGACATATGCCTAATTGGAGCACGTTGACAGTCTGTTGTAGCCTGCAAACAATCTAAAACTGCCACCAAGTAGGCCTCGGCCTACACCATGATTGTCCCTGGGCTCCAACAACGCCAGTTGGTGCTCGGAAGTGCTGTCCACACAGAAAAAAACACTTGTTCATGTGAAAGTGGGGTTCGGTAACGTCAGCTGATCCCCTGCTGTGTGGAGGGCAAAGTGTCCTGCTCCCTCCAAAGCCAAAACACCTCCGATTTACACCTGGCTCCTAGTAGGTCTCAGCCTACACCATGATTGTCCCTGGGCTCCAACAACGCGAGTTGGTGCTCGGAAGTGCTGTCCGCACAGAAAAAACTCTCGTTCATGTGAAAGTGGGGGTCGATAACGTCAGCTGATCCCCTGCTGTGTGGAGGGCAAACTGCTGCTGCCTCCAAATTGTAACTACTTCTAATTTAAACATTCTCTGATTTGGCCTCTGTCTCCACTCTGTCTCTAGTATTTGCCCTGACCTCCAACACAGCCAGTTCCTGCTCACAGTTGCCGTCCACGCATTCCACACTTGTTCCTGTGTTCCTGGTGTTCTGTTACGTGAGCTGATCCCCCAATGTGTGTCCGGCACTGTCTCCTGCGCTGTCCACCTTCCCACTACAAGTGGTGGGAATGTGGACAGAGCAGGAGACATTGGCAGACACACATCAGGGGATCTGCTGACATTACAGAACCCCAGTAACACAGGAACACGTGTGGATTGGGCAGACAGCTACTGTACGCATAAACTGGCGGTGTTGGTGGTCACGTGAAATCCTGGAAACAGAGTGGAGACAGATGCCTAATTGGAGCACGTTGACAGTCTGTTGTAGCCTACAAACAATCTAAAACTACCACCAAGTAGGCCTCGGCCTACACCATGATTGTCCCTGGGCTCCAACAACAGCAGCTGGTTCTCGGCAGTGTCTTTGGCACGGGTACTCCCTGTTGCCCAGCCTGTTTTCAGCACGCCTGCTGTTTTTGGGTAGTGTCAAGGTCACTATGCCACCAATCCGTTGTCCTGTCGTCTTGCGGCCGGGTTAGCCGACTCTACAGTGCCTGCAGTTTAGGTGACTCCTATGTGGGCTGTGGGAACTGGCACTGAAGGCTGCATCCGTAGTGCCAATGGGACATGGACCCCCTGTAGGACTGTGGGTTTCGGTAACTGCGGCCGGCTTGCGGCCTGGCTACTTTGCGTTGGATGGGTACCTTCTGCTACCCACCCGGGTTCCAGCACTGTCAGCTGGTTCTCGCCAGAGCCTTTGGTCTAGGTGCCTCCATCTCGGTATCCGAAAGTCCAGCACCGTCAGCTGGTCCTTGGTAGTGCTTTCTAGCACAGGTACCTCCTGCCTAGTAACCGTGGTCCAGCACCATCAACTGTTCCTCGGTAGTGCCATTGGCTCTTGTTCCTTCTGCTACCCATCCGGGTTCCAGCCCTGTCAGCTGGTTCTCGCCAGAGCCTTTGGCCTAGGTGCCTCCATCTCGGTATCCGAGGTCCAGCACCGTCAGCTGGTCCTTGGTAGTGCTTTTTAGCACAGGTACTTTCTGCTTAGTAACCGTGGTCCAGCACCGTCAGTTGTCCTCGGTAGTGCCATTGGCTCTTGTTCCTTCTGCTACCCATCCGGGTGCCAGCACTGTCAGCTGGTTCTCGCCAGAGCCTTTGGCCTAGGTGCCTCCATCTCGGTATCCGAGGTCCAGCACCGTCAGCTGGTCCTTGGTAGTGCTTTTTAGCACAGGTACCTTCTGCTTAGTAACCGTGGTCCAGCACCGTCAGTTGGTCCTCGGTAGTGCCATTGGCTCTTGTTCCTTCTGCTACCCATCCGGGTGCCAGCACTGTCAGCTGGTTCTTGCCAGAGCCTTTGGCCTAGGTGCCTCCATCTCGGTATCCGAAGTCCAGCACCGTCAGCTGGTCCTTGGTAGTGCTTTTTAGCACAGGTACCTTCTGCTTAGTAACCATGGTCCATCACCGTCAGCTGTTCCTCAGTAGTGCCATTGGCTCTTGTTCCTTCTGCTGCCACTACGGGTTCCAGTACTGTCAGCTGGTTCTCGCCAGTTTCTCAGCCTTCTTGTACCTTCTGCTACATTTCCAAGATCAAGCTTTTTGAAATTGTCTTTGGTAATCCTTATTGATCTCCATGATGATGACCCTGATGACGACGACCCTGAAGACCACACCAAAGAAGACCAGAAATATGACCCTAAATAATATGACCAAGAGGACAAAGAACATGAAGACAACCACCAAGATACAGAACAAACGACAGAAGAACAAGAAGCAGAAGAAGCAAAAGCAGAAGAACAGAAAGCAGAAGAACATTAAGCATAAGACTAAAAATCAGCATAGAAGAAATCAAAATTATAAGCTGAAGAAGACTAAGCAGTAAATGGGGGTGAGTCCGTTCCTCCTCGTGGTGCCCCTGGAAAATGCCTGCTGCTGCAGGCTAAACTGAACGCGGACAAATCCTGTTGTAAATCTTTTGTGACAGGCAGAACGTAAGGTGTAATCTTATAACTTTTATAGATAAGTACTACAGGAATGCCTGTCACCATAAGAAAATGAAGAAAAAGAAGAATAGGAAGAAGATGAAGAAATAGCATATGAAAATTAGTAATAGCTGAATAAGAAGAATATGAAGAATGGAAAAAAAAAATTAATTGGAAGAAGGTGAAGAAGAAGAAGATGAATAAGGTGAAGAAAAAGTTGATGAAAAAAATGCTACTGCTGCGGATCATGAAGGAGAAAGTGTGGGAGAAGTACAAAAGAAGGTGAAGAGCATGGAAGTTGTGAAACATACATATCTGACAAAATATAAAAAAGTTAACATAGTCAATATCTTTTTAACTCCGAACGTCTTGAAAAAAAAATTGGAATTAATGCTATGCCATGTGATTTGAATAAACCACTATGCCTTTAATGTCTCCTCCACCTCCCACAATACATTCTACATGATTCTTATTTATTTTCAATTATGTAGAATTAGCCAACAAGGAAATAAAGGGCTTTTTTTAATTCCGATACCGGAAGTCCCATTGACTTGAATGGGACTTCCGGTATCGGAATCGGCGATACCCGATATTTTTTTCGTATCGGGCGATACCATCCGATACGATATTTTTGGGTATCGAACGGTATCGCTCAACACTAATGACCAGGTCACCCAGTGGATATCATTTTGTTTTTGTAATTGACTAAAAGCTCTCTCAACAACCTTCTCTGAAACTCTGCTCTGCCTCTATTGCCACCAGTTTGCCTCATGTTCACCAGAACTTTTCAAATGTCTTCTCTAAGCAGAAGGCCAAGACTCTATTATCTCATCGGCCCTTTGACTGCACCATTGTTCTTCTTCTAGATACTGAAACACCCAGAGGAAGAATTTATCCTCTCTCTCTCTTCCAAGGACTGAGGCAACATCCACCTCCATTAAAAAACTTGAAAAGATTAGTCTGAAAATATTTAATCTACGGCAAGATCAAGCTTGTTTATGATATCTTAATCTTCTCCAAAGACTTTATCTTTGCTTCTTTTTTAAGAGACTGTGACAATACCAGCTTTATACCAAGTTGTTTATGCTATTTTGGAATGGGTAAAGCCTATTGGTCTGAAAACCATTCAAGGATTCTGTGGCTTTGCAAATAATTACTGCCTGTTCATTAAAAATTACTTTCCAATGGTTGCTTCTTTTGCCACTCTATTTCAGAAGGGTTATAAAGCTCAGAATTGGTTGGATTCCACTGGACAAGCTTTTCAAGAACTTGAATCTTGTTTTTCCACTTTCTGTCCTATACCAGCCTGATGTCAACAGGTCATTCTACCTCAAAGTGAATGCTTCTGCTATCGGTGTACGAGCAGCCCTGACAAAATTCCTCTGGGAGCAAGAAATCGTTAATGCAAATTCTTCTCCAAAAAATGTTCTCCAGCAGAACGGAAATATTCTATTGGAAACCAATAACTCTTAGATATAAAATTAGCTTTTGAATAATGGTGACATTTATTTGAAGGAGTTATGTTCCCATTGACAATCTATAGTGACTACAAAAATCTGGAATATCTTCAGTGAGCCCAAAAGTTGAATCCCCTTCAAGCTTGACGGTCACACGTCTGACAGCTTTACTTCATTCTCACATACAATCCTGTCAAGAAAAAATGCAGGGCTCAAAGCCTGTCCAGTTTTTTTTTATCTCTGTGATGCTTCTGAAAATGCATCCTCACATATAATTGAACCTGATGTTCTACTTGCTGCAATCATTTATTTTTCCAATTGTTCACCTAAAGCACGTTCTTTGGTATCAAAGGCATTCCTCTGAAAAGTCTTATCTTGGGCTCATTCTTCTCTCCTCTTCCAACACCCAAGAGATGTGTGGTGGCACAAAGAGAAACAAGACTGTCACGGGTTTTCCACGACAGTGAGGAGCCAGAAGACTGTAGTATCTGATTGCTCCTACTTCTGTGCTGAATAGAAGCACTTCACCTTCTTTTTAAACAGTGTAAATGTCTTTTGGCAGTGCAAGGGTTAATTTGCTCTGTTGAGGGCTCTTGGAGCTCAGGATCTCAGATGAGAATGGTTAGCCGCTCCTGTCCCCTATATAAGCTGGGTCCTGGCTGACACACATCGCTAGAGCTAGTTTATGCAGCATGGATGGGAGAATAGTAGTTGTTGTTCATAAGTGTAGGCGTTTGGTGGATCTGTCTGTGACTGTTGCTTAGTTTAGTAAGCGTGATAAGTTCCTTTCTTCTCCTACTTTGGTTTATCTGTTATATGTGATTTTTTTTGCAGGCCTGGTATTTTCCGTTTCCCCTGATTGTGTTACTTTGTTCGTCTGGTTGGTGTACTACAGTGCACTGCTTCTCCCCTCTTCCCTGGGTGGTGGAAGGGTACAGATAGAAGGTGGATTCAGGAGATAAGGCAAGGTACATGGCCCCAGCATCTTCACCTTCAGAAGTAACCCAGGGAACAGGGCAAGCTAGTACACCCCCTAGCTTTAGGGACAGCCCCTGATTCCGAGTTACCCTGACAAAGTTGCGACATTAGTTCTGACCAAAACTGTTTTTGATTCATTATGGATCCTATTACTGCTCTGACAGGGCAACTGAAGCAGCTCAGCCTCGAGGTGGCAGATTTTGCAGCACCTTAACACATCAAGTTTGGGAAACATTACTCCCAGGCAACCCATAATGGAGCCCAAGATTTCTTTGCCTAACAGGTTCTCTGGGGGGCGTGACAAGTTTGTTTTCAGGGAGGCCTGTAAACAGTACTTTAGGATATGTCCTTGTTCCTCTGGAACCGAGGAGCAAAGTGTGGGGATAATAATCTCGCTCCTTCAGGGTGACCCCCAAGCATAGACAATTTCTCTCTCGATTGACTCCCAGTCACTCCAGATGTTGGCGCGCTGGGTCATATATATGTCGATTCTGACTGCTTTCCTTGGCTGAGACCACACTGCGTCAGCTTCAGCAGGGAGACAGGCCGGTGGAGGAGTATTGCTCCACATTTCAGAGGTGGTCGACAGACACTAAGTGGAATGACCCCACGCTCTGTAGCCACTCTGTAGCCTTATCAGTAAGGGTGAAGGAAGCCTTAGCCCTGTATGAGACTCCAGTTTCCCTTGAAGCGGCCATGTCTCTGGCTATCCGTCATGATCACCATTTTCACCAGAGACATAGGGAGACACCCCAATGTGCGGGAGGTCCGGGGACAAGGGAAATCCAACTGATTCATCTGAGGAACCCATGCAGTTGGATGCGGTGTCTCATCATGGAAAGCAATCAGTTGCTCGACCCAAATGGGGAGTGTGTCTTTACTGGGGTAAAAAGGGCCCTTTCATGAGCACTTCCCTATCTCACGTTAAACAGCCGCCAGAAAACTAAGAAGACTGGGTTGCGGGGAAGTTAGCAACCAGGGTGTACTTATCACCTTCTTGGTAGAACACAATTTTTTCTACCAGCTAAGATTCATTTAGGTGAAATTAAGGTGGTTGTGTCTGCATTTCTGGACAGTGGGACGGGGTTTAACTTGATTGATGCTAGGTTTGTCCAAGTCCAGGGCCTCAGTCCACATACACTATCCAGATCCATACCCATAATTGCCATTGTCTCCACCCCCTTGAGACAGGGGTATTTTATTCAACTGTCTGAGGGTTACACCTTCAGGTAGGGGCCATATACTCTGAAGTTATTGACTGTTATGTGCTAGAGGGTCTCTGCTCTCCTGTGGTGCTTGGACTTCCTTGGCTCACTCTGCACAATCCTGCGGCAGGTTGGCAGACTCCAGGTGGTAAAGTGGAGTAAATATTGTCAAGGACTCTGCTTGGGTACCCGACTTGCTAGGGTTGATACCCAGTCTGTGCCTAAATACCTGTCTGACTTTGGGAATGTTATTGACTGTTATGTGCTAGAGGCTCTCTGCTCTCCTGTGGTGCTTGGACTTCCTTGGCTCACTCTGCACAATCCTGCGGCAAGTTGGCAGACTCGATGTGGTAAAGTGGAGTAAATATTGTCAAGGACTCTGCTTGGGTACCCGACTTGCTAGGGTTGATACCCAGTCTGTGCCTAAATACCTGTCTGACTTTGGGAATGTGTTCTTGGAGCAAGGGTGCCAAGAACTTGTTCCTGGGGCCAAGCTGTCTAAGAGCAGACAGTATAATATCTCTGGTTCATAGAGGCAATCCATGAAAGACTATATCACGGAAAGTTTGGCAAAGGGTCATACCAGACCATCCTCATCCCCCATTGCTTCCTTGTGATGAAGAAAGATGTGGTTTTAAGCCCATGCCTAGATTTCCGGTAACTCAATCTGATCACGGTCCAGGATCCATATCCGCTCCCTCTCATCCCAGACATCTTTAATCAGATTGTATGAGCAATATGGTTTTCAAAATTGGACCTCAAGGGGGCGTATAACCTCATTCGCATGAAAGTGGGGGATGAGGAGAAAACAGCTTTCAATACTCCTGAGGGACACTATGAGAACCTGGTGATTCTATCTTGATGACATTAATTTATTCACCTGACCTTGAGTCGCAACAGGTACATGGCAGGCAGGTTTTACAAATACTTAGGGCCCCGTCACACATAGCGATCTCGCTAGCGAGATCGCTGTGTGTGACAGCGATCAGCGACCGGCCCCCCTGCCGGTATCGCTGATCGTTCTTGGAAAGCCCTGGACATTTCATTGATCGCTGGTCTCCCGCTGGCCCTCACGCATCGCTGTGTGTGACAGGCGGGAGACCAGCGATCAGCTGGTAACTAAGGTAAACGCAGGGTTTCTAAGCACCGTGCGGTGCCTAGAAACCCTCTGTGTACCTTAGTTACCAGCTCGCTGATGCAGGAAGCTGATAACTAAGGTACACATCGGGTTTCTAAGTGACGCACGTCCCTTAGAAACCCAATGTGTACCTTAGTTACTAGCTCCCTGCATCAGCGCGCTGGTAACTAAAGTACACAGCGACGCCGGGCGCTCGGCGTCGCTGGTGCTGATCGCTGGTCAAGCTGTCTGTTTGACAGCTCACCAGCGATCACATAGCGGCTCACCAGCGATCCTGACATGTTGATATCATTGTCGGGATCACTGGTGAGTCACTATGTGTGACGGTACCCTAAGAGACAATAAATTATTTGTCAAACTGGAGAAATGTATGTTATCAGTTGAGGAGATCCCTATTCTATGATATGTGGTAATGTTCCCCGGTCTTCGTATCGATCCAGCGAAAGTGCAGCCAGTACTGGATTGGGATCATCCTGTGGATTTGAAGGTGCTACTAAGGTTTTTGGGCTTTGCCAACTACTACCGTAAGTTCATCAAAAACTTATTGGAAGTAGCCAAACCTCTGACGAATATGACCAGGAAGGGGACAGACTTTTCTAAGTGGTACAGTTCAGTCATGTAGGCTTTCGATACCTTGAAGAAGTGTTTTGCATCTGCACCGATCCTCATTCAGCCTGACGTCACTCAGCCTTTTATCGTAGAAGTTGACGCGTCTGAGGTGGGGTTGGGGGCTGTAATGTCGCAGGATGCGTCTCCAGGCAAATGGCGTCCATGTACATATTTTTTTAACAAATTGTCTGCAGAGAGAAATTATGACATAGGTACCAGGGAACTCTTTGAAATCAAGTGGGCTTTTGAAGAGTGGCATCATTTTCTGGAGGGAGCAGTTCATCCGGTTATGGTAATCATGGATCATAAGAAACTTGTATATTTAGAATCTGCGAAACATCTAACACCTCGACAGGAAAGATGGGCATTATCCTTCACCAGGTTTAACTTTTATGTCACATATAGGTCGGAGAGCAAAAACATTAAGGCAAACACCTTATCTCGTTGTTTTCCTGGGGGTGGAAATAATTGTAAACCAGTACCTATATTACAAAAGGGGGTGGTTGTGGCGTCTATTTGCTCCGATCTTGAAAAAGAAGTTTTTGACGACCAGGGGGATGCCCATGCTGCCTGTCTGTTAGGTAAACTGTTTGTGCCTGTGAATCTTTATCTGAGAGTGTTTAGTGAACATCACGATTCTGTCTTGGAAGGACATCCTGGTAATAAAGCCATCACTGGTCTTCTTACTCAGCGTTTTTGGTGGTCAGCGAGACATCAGAATGTCTTGGAGTATGTAGCTACCTGCATTGTCTGTGCACATTCTAAGACCTCTCATACTCATCCGTTGGGGTCTCTCCAACCATTGGAGATTCCCAATAGACCTAGGACTCAGTTATCAGTAGATTTTATCACGGATCTACCCGTGGCGGCAGAGAATACTATAGTTTTGGTGGTGGTGGACAGATTCAGTAAAATGTTTCATTTTATTGCATTACCTGCTTTACCTAACGCCAAGACCTTGGCACAAATTTTCATCAGGGAAATTATAAAATTATGGGATCAATATTATTTCTGACCTGGGCGTGCAGTTTATTTCCAGGTTTTGGAGGGCGTTTTGCACCCGTATGGGGATCCAGCTGTCATTCTTTTCATCATTTCACCCGCAGTCTTATGTGAAAAGTGAACGAGTTAACCAGAATCTAGAGACTTATCTTAGTTGTTTTGAGTCTGAGAATCAGGAGAATTTGGTTACCTACTTATCGCTAGCTGCATTTGCAGTAAATAATCATTGTCATGAGTCTACTGGTAAGTACCGTTCTTCGGTGCGTACGAGTTTCATCCTCAGTCAGGCTCATTTAATAAGAATTGTTCTTCTGGATTACCTGAATAAGAATGATTTTCATCATCTATTACATCTGTGTGGCAGGGAGTTACTGATAATTTGAAGAAGATGGGTTCCAAATATAATAGTGTGGCTGATCGGAGACGTTTGGTGGGTCTAGATCTGTGTGTTGGTAGCTTGGTGTGGTTGTCCTCTAGGAACATTAAGTTGAAGGTTCCATCTTTGAAACAGGTTTATTGGTCCTTATAAGATCTTACCCGTCGTCAGTCCCATAGCATTCCGCCTTTTTCTGGCACCCACCTTTAGGATCCATAATGTGTTTCATCATTCTCTTCTAAAAAAAATATGTTGCATCTTCTATACCATCACTGCTGCCAACATCTCTTGTCATTGTGGATGGAAACTTAGAATTTCAGATAGCAAAAATCATGGATTCTAGCTTAGTTCGTCGGACGCTTCAGTATCTGGTACATTGGAAGGGATACGGTCCTGAAGAGAGGATATGGGTACCAACATCTGACATCCATGCGGCCAGACTGATCTAGTCTTCTCACGTGGCACACCCTGATAAACCCGGTTCTGAAGTTCCAGTGGTCCCTCGTACAGGGGGAGGTACTGTTTAGGGGTTATTGCGACAGAGAGGAGCCAGAAGACCACAGCATCTGATTGCTCCTACTCCTGTACTGAATAGAAGCACTTGTTTTGTTCTAATATTAGGATTACCCTCTTCTCCACTGCTGGCCCAAGTATTTTTCAAAGGAGATTTTCTGATTGCTCAGTCTCCCTGTCTGCATAGCCTCCGTCTGTGGAGTGCAATTTGTTTCCAGGTTTTGGAGGGCAGCCTAAAAGAATTTGTAAATCTCCTTAGATGTCCCCTCGAACTATCACCCCCAAAGTAGTTTGCAAAATAAGAGAATTAATCAGTCCATGACCGGATTTCGTATCTTGGGTTAATGTTGATCACAAAAATTCAGTTTGAGTCTTCTTTGACTTCTCCATTTGATACAGTGAATGGTGAAGGAACACTGCCAATTGCACCCAAAAGTCTAGTTCCTGCTGTGAAGAGTCTCTCAGAACATTCAAAACATCTGAACTGAATTGCAACCAATTTGACTCCAGCTGTGACTAAAGAAAAAAGAGTTCTGATAGTAAAATAAATACAAAAGGTCACAATGTCTATAGCCCCACTAAGCTAGATTCCCTATCAAGTATGTCTCTGGACTGTGGGATGAAACTGGAGCTCCCGCAGCATTATCGCAAATGTTGTCCTTGGTAGTATTTGAACCCAGAACCCTAGCGCTGCAAATCAACAGTGCTAAAAACTGAGCCACCATGCTGCCCATGTTGTAGCTTGAACCTTTCATGCTGTGCTTAAAAATTAGTGAAATTTTATAACCAAATGGCTGGATACCTTATTTTGTTTTCTCTGCACCTCAAGCCAAGAAGAGGCTTTCACTTTTCATGCTGAGTATCTTCACATTCAAACTTAGGGAGATGATGATCTTTGCACTTTGTGCTATCCATTGACCTGTTCCCAACATCTCTCCCTGAGGTAAGGTTTAGCTTCCCATCAATAACATTCATTTGAACACTTGTTCTAAAAAGTTGGCTTCAAAGTTTATTGGCCCATTCCACATTGTTGAGCAAATTAATCCTGTCACTTTTCCTTTGAGACTGCCTTGCACGTTAAAAATTCCTAATGCTTTTCATATCTCCTTACAATGTCATCTGGTCCTCCACAAATTCTCTCCTATAGTCAAGACTAGTGATGAGCGAACGTACTCGCCACTACTCGCCCGAGCATTTCCGGGATTACTCGGCGGGAATTCGAGTCTTCACCCAGCATTTTTGGCGGACTTTAGAGACGTAGCCATCTTTATTGTGGTTGTGCAGTGATTGGCTAGCCACACAGCATCATCAGGGGTATAACAGACTGGATGCCGCCCTGCTCGGAGCATTCAGCTCCGGATTGAGACAGTGTAGGGAGAGTTATAGCCTTGATAGGGTCAGAATTGGGGATTTATTAGTTAGTATGGGGTCTACCATCCTAAACTACTCACATCCAGCTAAAGCAACAGTCCTTCTAAGGACTAATTCCGGAGTATATAGGTTCCATTGTCAGGTAGGCAGGGTAGTGTATGTTGCTCTATACACATCAATGCAAGGCCTGCAGGCACTGTATGTGTGTATATAGATCATCGCATTCATCAAGAGGGTCCATTCCCTTCATGTGTTCTGCTGCTGCTGCTACCTGTAGGATATATTAGCCATATATAGCTAGCCCCAGGTATAATTGGAATACAGGCCACACATTTTTTGGTGTGGTATCTCCGTGGCAGCTCATATCTGTGTGTGCTCAAAGTTTTGTCAGTTTACGGCGTTTTTTTTTTTGGCCTGGGTGAAACTGTACTTATGTACAGTACAGCACTAGGTAGCCAAGAAACAAAAAAATACAAAAAAAAGTACATTTGTCGCAGTGGTATCTCCGTGCAGCTCATATCTGTGCATGCTCAAAGTTTGGCCAGATTATGACAGTTTTCTTTTTTGGCCTGTGTGTCACAGTACTTATGTGGCGCCCCCAGGAGTATGGTCGCCACAATGGCGTTGTCTTCCTCCACGGAGAGTGATGTCATGCTTGGAAGCAAGGAAGGGTCTCTCTAGCAGTTAACCATGTCATGCAACACAGTTCCCACTCCAGGCCAGCAGAGGGAGCTCTGAACCAGAATTGGGGGAGGAGTGCTCTCTGAGGGCCAGGAAGGGAAATTAGTCAGTTAGTGTGAGAAGGGTAACGAGTGTAGACGTGTGGAGAGAAGCTGGAGGTTGAGCTGAGGAAAGAGAGCTCCCTCCCAGTGATAGCACATGATCTGGAGCCTGGTCTCCACGGTTGTATGGATACTGAAGGTCCTGCAACAGAAACCAGAGGACTAGGAAGCTGTAAATGCTCTATTCCCAACTAAGACTCGGAGGCACAACAGCGACGGGTGAGCCAAGAGAGATAGAGGGCTACAGCTGTCTGCCCTACGAGGTAGTTCTAAGAGAAGATAAGAAGGAGGAACTTCAGAGTAACACTGTACTGCATGTACCTCAAGCCAGTGCTAGGAAGGAGACTACACAACCCATCTGATAGAGAGATCCCTGAGTTGCTTCCTGTGCCATCTGAAATCAGGACACTGGACTGCGTTTGCTAAGTAAAGGTAAAGAAACTGTACCCTGTTGTGTCCTTGCCTCCATCCTGCAACATCCGCCGCACTGCTACATCTCTGTGCCAAACACTGCACCCTCTTCCAAAACATTCCGCTACACTGCCCTGGGACCAACAGCCCTACCTTTGGAGGGCTACAACATCATTGCTGCACCACACCATCTGTCCCAGAGGATCTGTCTGCAGCGTCGGCTTAATACCTACCTTGCCGAACACCACAGGTGGCGTCATGAATCACTTATAAACTTTATTTCCAACTCAACCCCTCTTACATGGGCGCCCAGGGCCACGGACCAGGTCACCACTGCTGTGACAATCCCCTCTGAGAGACCGGCCCGGTACCGAGTACCCCACAGCCCTGGGAGGGCGACCCACATATATAGCACTATGTTGCATTATTTTAAAAAAACAGGCCACATTTTACAGTGGGGTCTATCTGTGACATGCCTCATACATCCGTGTGCCAAAAATTGAGGCATTTTAGGCCTAACTTCCCTTTTTTGGGCAGTCTATCACTCTCGTTATATCTAGCAGTCTTTTTTATCCAAAAATTAAAAAAATTCTGTTTTCTCAGGCCTCAGCCTGGTGTATCTGTGGTGTAAAACGCTTTGCTTCGTAGGCATATGCTGCATAGTTCTGTCTGCCAGCCTTGTTCTACTCATTATTTTGGATTTTTAAAAATTAACACAAAACCTAAAAGAAATTAATACAGTCTGTTATCTTAGGCTGAGACCTGGTGTATCTGTGGTGGAAAAATCTTTGCTTCGTAGGCATACTGATCACATATAATTTTTCTCCAAATATATCCATTTTTATTGAGCTTTTAAAATATTTCAGTAGTCCATTTAAAATGGGTAGGGCAAGGGACGGGAAAGTGGACGTGATGCTGATGGTGCATGCAGAGGACAAGGCCGTGGCCAAGCCGAAAGTGGGCCAAAGCAAAGACCCACATCTTCACGCTCGACCTTCCTGTCCCCGATTCTAGGGGACCGCAGCACACCACTATTGAAGCCAGAGTAGTTTGAAACGGTTGTTGGTTGAATAGCGAATAATGCTTCCAGTAACTTAGCCACCACCACCACCATGTCTTCGACACGGTCAAGTCTGAGTAGCCGTGAGTGTGGACCGGATATTACTCACCCTGATCCTCTTTCCTTCCACCATGCTGAGTGCCCTGAGCCAACTAATCCCACACTCGGACACTCCAAAGAACTGTTCAGTTTTCCATTTGGAGATTCGTTCCTCTCCCTCGGTCCACTTGAAGCGGGGCAAGATGATATTCCATGTAGAGATGCACAAATCTTTGAGCAGCCACGGTCACAAGAGGTGGACGATGATGAGACATAATTGCTGGAAAGTCAGGAGGAGGAGCAGGACATGGAAGACTAGGTGGTGGATGACGTAGTGACTGACCCAACCTGGCAGGAGGACATGCAGTGCGAAGACAGCAGAACACGAGGAAGGAGGCATATCACCCCAACAGGCAGGAAGAAGCAGTGTGGTGGCCGCAGACAGAAGGTGTGCATCCGTTCCCCATAGCATTAACATGACCAAAGTTGCCGTTCCAACTGTTAGATCTTCCTGAGTCTGGTTACTTTTTAAAGAATCTGTCGATAACCCGAAACAGGCTATTTGCACCACTTGCCATACCCGCATCAGCAGGGGTAGCAAAACTACCAGCCTGACCACCACCCGCATGATTAGCCACATGGCAGCAAAGCATCCGACTTTGTGGGCTGGACCCCAGGCTCCAGGAACACTGTCTGCAGATGACAACACTGCTTCTTCCACTGTTTTGCATACAAGCAAATCTCCAATTCACTGTGCTTGTGAAGATGCCTCGGGCCCTGCGCCTGTTGTTGCCCACAGTCAACCAGCACCATCATCAAACCCGTCCATGTCCTTGTCCCAGCCCAGCCTTCAGTTGCCTATACCCCAGTCATTAGAACGCAAGCAGAAATACCCAGCCAATTCCCCACAGGTCACAGTACTTAATTCGAACATTTTTCATCTGTTTGTGTTCGAAATGTTGCCTTTTAGGCTCGTTGAGATGGAAGCTTTCCACAACCTGATGGTGGCGGCCGTCCCAAGGTACTCGGTCCCCAGTCGCCATTATTTCTCTGGTTGTGCCATACCGGCATTACACCAGCATGTGTCTCACAACATTACCCGTGCCCTCAACAATGCTGTTACTGGGAAATTCCACCTAACCACGGACACTTGGACATGTGCTAGTGGGCAGAGATGGTACATCACACTGACGGCACACTGGGTTAACATAGTGGAAGCCGGGACCCAGTCGGACCTTGGGATGGAACACATCCTCCCAACATCGAGGATTGCGGGCCCTACGTCAATCAGGGTTTCCCCCACATTATACAGCTCCTGCACCTCCTCCTATTCAGCCTCCATCTCTGAAATGAACACATCAGTCAGAGGCTGGAAGCACTTCAACACTGCCTCAGCCAAGCGGTAACAGGCCGAGCTGAAGTTAATCTGCATAGGTGACAAACTGCACAATGCAGAAGAGTTGTGGACAGCGCTGAAAGAGCAGTCAGATATTTGGCTGACACCGCTGAACTTACAGCCAGGCATGGTCGTGTGTGTCAATGGCCGGAACCTGGTGGCGGCTCTGAGGCAAGGTGAGCTCACTCATGTACCTTGCCTTGCCCATGTGGTTAACCTCGTGGTTCAACGTTTTCTCAAAAGCTACCCAGAGCTGCTGAATCTGCTAGTGAAAGTACGCTGTCTGTCTGCCCATTTTAGAAAGTCAGCTACAGCTTCAGCCGCCCTTGCCATGCTTCAGCAGCGTTTGCAGCTTCCGGCTCACCAACTGGTGTGTGTGATGTCTTCATGCCTTGAAACTCTACACTGCATATGTTGGAAAGGATTTGTGAGCAGAAGAGGGAAGTTGTTGACTACCAGCATCAACATGGCCGTCGATATTCAGTTCAGACTCCACACATAACACCTCAGGAGTGGACATGGTTGTCAGACATATGTACCATCCTCCAGAACTTTAAGGACTGCACCAAGATGGTGAGCGGTGGTGACGCCATAATTAGGGTCACCATCCCACTTCTCAGCATTCTGAAAACCTCTCTGCTCCAAATAAAGATGATCCATTGCACGCAGAGCACAAGGACATGGAGCAAGGAACCATACAGGGTGATTACACTCAGCCCAGGCTCATGACGCCGCAACGTGGATTGGTAGACAATGAGTAGGAGGAGGAGGAAGAACAGGAGCTACTTTCATGCGTAATAGACGGTACTGTAAGCACAGCTGTCATACTGTCGGTTCAGCGGGGATGGCCTGAGGACAGTGAGGATGAGGAGGACAGCATGGTCAGTCATCCTGTTGGTGAGGACAAGGAAGTCTTGCTTCTTAGTAGTCTGGCACGCATGGCTGACTTTATGTTGCGCTGCGTTTCCCGTGTCCCTCGCAATATAAAAATTTTCGGTATCACACATTACTGGTTGGTGACACTTCTAGACCCACGCTACAAGAAGAACTTTCAATCTCTTCTTCCAGAGGCAGAGAGGTGTACAAAAATGTTGCTGTACCAGAGGGCCCTTGTAGCGGAATTATTGAAAAAATTTCCATGTGAGAATGCTGGCAGCAGACGTCAGAGTTTGTTGGACAGCCAAGGAGTCCAAGTGAGAGAGACAGAAGTACAATCCAGCTCAGGCAGGGGAACAATGGCAAAGTTCTGGGACAGTTTTCTCAGACCCTCCCATCTTGCCAGCACAGAGGCAAGGGGTGCTGTCACAAGAAGTGCAATGTTTAGGAAGATGCTGAGGGAGTACCTTGAGGATTGTACAAATGTCCTCCGTGATTCCTCTGTGCCTTTTAATTATTGGGTATCCAAGCTGGACACATGGCATGAACTGGCTCTCTACGCCTTGGAGGTCCTGGTCTGCCCTGCTGCTAGCGTTCTGTCAGAGCGGGTTTTTAGTGCCGCTGGTGGAATTATAGCACTCGGATGTGTCTGCTCTTCACCAGTCCTTACATTGGCTGCTCATTCATTATAGGATCCAATTCAAAGTACTTGTTCTCACCCACAAAGCTCTCCACAGTGCAGCACCCCCCTACATCTCCTCCCTCATTTCTGTCTATCGGCCTAACCGACTGCTGCGCTCTGCCAACGACTTTCGACTAACCTCTGCACTAATCCGTACCTCCCACTCCCGCCTCCAAGACTTCTCCCGCGCTGCACCAATCCTCTGGAATGCTCTACCCCAAGAAATTAGGACTATCCACAATTTGCATAGTTTTAGGCGCTCCCTCAAAACACATTTGTTCAGAGCGGCCTATCACATTCACTAATCAAAATAATGTGTAAGTGTGCATGAGTAGCCCATTCACTATCTCCATCCATCCCTCACTCCCTCAAGATGGCTGGACCATCATTACATAGTAACATAGTAACATAGTTAGTAAGGCCGAAAAAAGACATTAGTCCATCCAGTTCAGCCTATAAAATTCTGTCAGAATAAATCCCCAGATCTACGTCCTTCTAAAGAACCTAACAATAACTGTAAGATACAATATTGTTACACTCCAGAAAGAGATCCAGGCCTCTGTTGAAACCTTCGACTGAGTTCGCCATCACCACCTCCTCAGGCAGGGAATTCCAGATTCTCACTGCCCTAACAGTAATGAATCCTCTTCTATGTTGGTAGAAAAACCTTTTCTCCCCCAGACGCAGAGAATGCCCACTTGTGACCGTCACCTTCTTTGGTATAAACAGATCCTCGGAAAGATATTTGTATTGTCCCCTTATATACTTATACATGGTTATTAGATCGCCCCTCAGTTGTCTTTTTTCTAGACTAAATAATCCTAATTTTGCTAATCTCTCTGGGTATTGTAGTTCCCCCATCCCCTTTATTAATTTTGTTGCCCTCCTTTGTACCCGCTCTAGTTCCATTATATCCTTCCTGAGCACCGGTGCCCAAAACTGTACACAGTACTCCATGTGCGGTCTAACCAGAGGTTTGTAGGCAGTATAATGCTCTCATCATGTGTATCCAGACCTCTTTTAATGCACCCCATGATGCTGTTTGCCTTGGCAGCCGCTGCCTGGCACTGGCTGCTCCAGGTAAGTTTATCATTAACTAGGATCCCCAAGTCCTTCTCCATGTCAGATTTACCCAGTGGTTTACCATTCAGTGTGTAATGGTGATATTGATTCCTTCTTCCCATGTGTATAACCTTACATTTATCATTGTTAAACTGCATCTGCCACCTTTCAGCCCAAGTTCCCAACTTATCCAGATCCATCTGTAGCAGAATACTAGCTTCTCTTGTATTGACTGCTTTACATAGTTTTGTATCATCTGCAAATATCGATATTTTACTGTGCAAACCTTCTACCTGATAGTTAATAAATATTTTGAAGAGAATAGGTCCCAACACCGACCCCTGCGGTACCCCACTGATCACAGCGACCCAGTTAGAGAATATACCATTTATAACTACCCTCTGCTCTCTATCACTAAGCCAGTTACTTACCCATTTACACACATTTTCCCCCAGACCCAGCATTCTCATTTTGTGTACCAACCTCTTGTGTGGCACGGTATCAAACGCTTTGGAAAAATCAAGATATACCACATCCAATAACTCACCTTGGTCCATTCTATAGCTTACCTCTTCATAAAAACTGATTAGATTGGTTTGACAGGAGCGATTCCTCATAAACCCATGCTGATATGGCGTTAAACAGTTATTCTCATTGAGATAATCCAGAATAACATCCCTCAGAAACCCTTCAAATATTTTACCAACAATAGAGGTTAGACTTACTGGCCTATAATTTCCAGGTTCACTTTTAGAGCCCTTTTTGAATATTGATACCACATTTGCTATGCGCCAGTCCTGTGGAACAGACCCTGTCGCTATAGAGTCTCTAAATATAAGAAATAATGGTTTGTCTATTACATTACTTAGTTTGTCTATTACATCTCTTAGTACTCGTGGGTGTATGCCATCCAAACCCGGAGTTTTATCTATTTTAATCTTATTTAGCCGGTTTTGCACCTCTTCTTGGATTCAATTGATGTTGACCCTTAATATAGGGTTTTCTTTGTCTCTCGGCATTTCACCTAGCATTTCATTTTCCACCGTGAATACCGTGGAGAAGAAGGTGTTTAATATATTAGCTTTTTCCTCATCATCTACAACCATACTTTCCTCACAATTTTTTAATGGGCCTACACTTTCACTTTTGATTCTTTTACTATTGATATAGTTGAAGAACAGCTTGGGAGTAGTTTTACTCTCCTTAGCAATGTGCTTCTCTGTTTCCTTTTTGGCAGCTTTAATTATTTTTATAGATAAAGAATTTTTCTCCTTATAGTTTTCTAGAGCTTCAACGGTGCCATCCTGCTTTAGTAGTTTAAATGCTTTCTTTTTACTGTTAATTGCCACTCTTACTTTTTTGTTTAGCCACATTGGGTTTTTCCTATTTCTTGTCCTTTTATTCCCACAAGGTATAAACTGCTTACAGTGCCTATTAAGGATGTTCTTAAACATTTCCCATTTATTTTCTGTATTCTTATTTCTGAGGACATTGTCCCAGTCAACCAGATTAAGGGCATCTCTAAGCTGGTCAAACTTTGCCTTCTTAAAGTTCAGTGTTTTTGTGACTCCCTGACATGTCCCCCAAGCGAAAGACAAGTGAAACTGTACAATATTGTAGTCGCTATTTCCTAGATGCCCAACAACCTGCAGATTTGTTTTTCTGTCAGGTCTATTAGATAGTATTAGGTCTAAAAGTGCTGCTCCTCTGGTTGGATTTTGCACCAATTGTGAAAGATAATTATTCTTGGCTATTAGCAGAAACCTTTTGCTTTTATGGGTTTCGCAGGTCTCTGTTTCCCAGTTAATATCCGGGTAGTTAAAGTCCCCCATAACAAGGACCTCATTATGGGTTGCAGCTTCATCTATCTGCCTTAGTAGTAAACTTTCCATGATTTCTGTTATATTTGGGGGTTTGTAACAGACCCCAAAGAGAATTTTGTTACTATTTTTCCCTCCATGTATTTTGACCCATATGGACTCAACATCCTCATTCCCTTCGCTAATATCTTCCCTTAAAGTGGACTTTAGACAAGACTTTACATAAAGACAAACCCCTCCTCCATTCTGATTTTTATGATCCTTTCTAAACAGACTGTAACCCTGTAAGTTAACTGCCTAGACATAGCTTTCATCTAACCATGTCTCGGTTATTCCCACTATGTCATAGTTACCTGTAGATATTTCTGCTTCTAGTTCTTCCATCTTGTTTGACAAGCTTCTGGCATTTGCGAGCATGCATTTTAGAGAATTTTGCTTTGTTCCAATCTCCTCCCTGTTGATTGTTTTAGAAATTTTCTTACCTCCCTTCTGAGTATGTTGTCTTGGATCTTCTTTGCCACACCTCATATCATTCATCAGTATAATATCTGTTTTCATGTTCGTGTCTAACGTTTTTCTTCCCATCCCCTCTTCTTTTTAGTTTAACGCTCTCCTGATGAGTGTAGCGAGTCTTCTGGCGAATGTGTGTTTCCCAGGTTTGTTGAGGTGTAGTCTGTCTCTGGCGAGGAGTCCATCGTACAGGTAATTCACACCGTGGTCCAGGAATCCAAATCCTTGTTGTCTGCACCATCGTCTTAGCCAGTTGTTCGCATCAAGGATCCTGTTCCATCTCCTGGTGCCATGCCCGTCTACTGGAAGGATAGAAGAAAAAACTACCTGTGCATCCAGGTCCTTTACTTTCTTCCCCAACTCTTCAAAGTCCTTGCAGATTGTCTGTAGGTCCTTCCTTGCCATGTCATTGGTGCCAACATGTACCAGAAGAAATGGGTGGACGTCCTTGGAACAGATGAGCTTTGGTATCCTATCGGTCACATCCTTGATCTTCGCACCTGGGAGGCAGCATTCTTCTCTTGCGGTTATATCCGGTCTGCAGATGGCTGCTTCTGTGCCTCTCAGTAGTGAGTCTCCCACCACTACCACTCTTCTTTGCTTCTTGGCTGTACTTTTTGTTGTCACTTCTGGGTGTTGCTGTGTGCCCTTTTCTTCTTTGCTTGCTGGTTGTGCCTCATCCTTAGGTGTACCATCGTCATCCTCCGCAAGGCCTTGGTATCGGTTTATCAGTTGTGTGGTTGGTGATGTCTCTATGGTCTTCTTGCTTCTTTTGGTCACATGCTTCCACTCGTCTGCATTTGGAGGTTCGTCTGACACTTTCTTCACCTTCTGTGACCAGAAGAGATGCTTCTGTTCTGTCTAGGAAGTCTTCATTTTAATTGTTGAGTTTCAAAGTTACAATTCTTTTTTCCAGACCACGCACCTTTTCTTCTAAAAGGGCCACTAATCTATACTTCTGGCAGGTGAATTGGATTCTTCTTCTGGTCGATCTGTGAACATGTAGCACATGTTGCAGCTCACCATGTAGGTTTTCACATCTGCCATGTTGCTCCTAGATCCTGCTGACTTGCTGTGTGTCTTCCTTCTTGTGTAATCTACTCAATCAGGCAAGCTTTCTTGCAATAATGTCCTAGAGGCAAAAATTTGCACGCCAGAAGGCACCTGGAATATGCAAATTATCTTCCTCAAGCTTCAATCCCTGGTTCGGCGGTGCTTTGCAAGCAGCTGGTCCTGGCTGTATCCAATGATCCTCTTGCTTAGGGAGACTCTTCGCTTTTCCCAGAAGGCACCTGGAATATGCAAATTATCTTCCTCAAGCTTCAGTCCCTGGTTCGGCGATACTTTCCAAGCAGCTGGTCCCGGCTGTATCCAACGATCCTCTTGCTTAGGAAGACTCTTCGCTTTTCCCAGAAGGCACCTGGAATATGCAAATTATCTTCCTCAAGCTTCAATCCCTGGTTCATTGTAAATACATCACTGTAAATACACACCTGTACTTTGTATCTCCCCCACCTCATTGTAGATTGTAAGCTCTAACAAGCAGGGTCGTCTTATTTTGCTTTAATTATTGTATTGTTAACGTTGTTACTTATGACTTGTGTTTTGAAACTGTTAAACTGTAAAGCGCTGCGGAATATGTTGGCGCTATATAAATAAAGATTATTATTATTATAAGCGCATCAGCCTGTCAACTGACAATGTTGACAGTCTGACTCTTATAAAAATGAACAAGGGCAGGATTGGGCAAGACTTCTGTACACCACCGAATGAAAACAGCGAAACATAACCTCAAATACATTGTCTTTTTTGTGGAGGTGTATTCTTATGCACCTCTTCACAACCACACATGGGTATCCGCTTCCTGATTTGGTCTGTTTGGTGTTATTCTCCTCCTTATCCTCATTCTCATCATCCACAACCAGTAGAACACCAGGGTGAACATATTCCGTGATGCAAAAGTCACTCAATTTTGGTGCAAGGGTGTTTTTATGACGCTCGTTAATAATTTGAAACCAAAACAAATGTTACTCCCCCAGGGGGAAATCTCATAAAAATGAGATGTACGTATATTCTTCCCATTTATTCTTATATTTTCCAGTTTTACTATCTCTGGACCATCCTATTTGGACCTAGTGTATACCTCTGCAATAGAAAAATATTGAAATACTATTATATTATATTTTAATTTATATCCCTGTCTCTGAGCTGTTGCTAGGGACAAACATAACTTGTTGGACACATTCTGGCTTCATATCTATGAACCTGTGTTCGTGCCTCCCTTTTGTTATTTTCTTTCATAGGTGGATTCACATTTTTTATTTATTTGTTTGATTACAGTATGATTTATCATTATGTCTCCTCATTCTCCACTAGAAGATCACCAGGGTTAACGTGTTCTGTGCTGCTACAGCCAGTCCAATTTTTGGCAAGGGTGTCTATGATGCCCATAAAATATTTTTTACAATTTTACTCCCCAGGGGAAATGTTTGTCAGCCCATGCACTTAGTGTATGGGCATTACGAGTCTAGGAGACCCGCTCCTTTGTAATGGGACATTTTTTTTTACGAGGCCCGACTCCATTGGGGTGTGCGTGCAAATTTGGGTCAAGGCGGCCCTTGCATTCAATGCATAAGGAAACTGTATGGCAGGACCAACTGAAGACTGTGAAGTGGGTTTTCATGTCGCCTTCCAGTATCTGGGCTCAAAGGCTTATTGGGGTGCATATGACTTGATAGCAGGGCAGGCCTTGCAGTCAATCCATAAGAAAACAGAATGGGATTACAAAATGAATAATGTGAAATGGATTTTCCTGTGCCCATCCAGTATGTGGGTTCAAAGGCTTATTGGGTGCATATGACTTGGTAGCAGGACAGGCCTTGCAATCAATCCATAAGAAAACAGAATGGTAATACAAAATAAATAATGTGAACTGGATTTTTCTGGGCCCATCCAGTACCTGGGTTCAAAGGCAAATTGGGGTGCATATGACTTGGTAGCAGGGCAGGCGCTAAAAGGGGGTAACCGTTATGTAACAGTCTTGTCTTCAGGTCAGGGCATTACTCCCTTCCCCTTTGGCTGTAGCCCTTTGATCCTTGGTGGGTCCTTCAAATGATTAGGCATTCCTTAGTGACCATCTCACAAGATCTTTTAAAGCCTAATATGGCACATTCCTGTGTTTTGAAAAGAAAAAGAGAAAAGTTTCTCCAAGTGTGTTACCCTCAATATAAGATACAGCGAGAGAAGAATTGCATATATTCGCTTTCCTGGGATGTGACCTAGCACAACTCCATACTTGTAAGAATGAAGGGCTACTGCTCTGACCCACACGCTGGTGGGAAGAAATATATTCAAGCCAAGCAGGAAAAGAGCGGCAATTCGGTGGTCGCTGACACAGTGTGAGGGTCTTCACTCTGTGGCAGCACCTGGGAATCACTGCTTTTTTCCTGTTTGGTTTGAATATGTCTGCGTATTGAGACTGTAATGTAGTTAGTAGCCATTTGTTTGGAGATTGTCACCATCTTTTTCTTCTGCTGCTTTCATCTTCTCAGATTCCTGTGATTACTATGTGCATCTGCTGGTGGCTAATCTATCGCTTGCTGTAAGCATCAAACTGTTTTTGGAATTTATTTGCATTGTTTTACAAACTGCTGTCGATTTTGCTTCCTATATATTAGGCTGGATTCACACTAGCATTTTATCGCGCAGCGCATCGTGCGCTATTGGTCTCACGCGCAATTGTCCCCTATCTTTAAAATGGCTGGCGCAGTATGTAGTGACTGCACGCGTACCTCAGTGTTTTTGTGTGCTGCGCATTTTCCAGGTGTGCGACCAGACGCGCCGGACGCTACATGTTGCATTTTTTGTTCCGCCCAACATCGTTAAAAAAATCGCATGCACGCGTGTGCGCATGCAATGCGCAAAAAAATAGCATTACAGTCTATGGGATCGCTGACGTGCGCTGTGAAGTGGGCACGTCAGCTCTTTGTGAGCGCGCGCGATTTCAGAGTAAACAATGTCTAGAGACTTGTTTAAACCACCCTCTAAACAAGCAACATTGTTTTGGAGGAGTGTACATAAAGAAGGGGTCTGTAGTGCCAGACCACACTCTACAGACAGTCTGCAAGAGATAAGAAGCCCTGCAAGAGAGACAATACACCCACCCAGCAAGAGACAAGACTCAAGTTTGTATTACAGCTTCAGCAGCTAAAATGTGAGTATTATAAAATCTATATATGTGTGCCTCTCCTTTAAAATATATTATGTACTAATGTTTTTTGCTTTTTGTATTCCAGCATGTCTTCTGGATCTGAATATGCGCCATCCGAAGAAGAACTGTCCCAAGCTGACCGGGAGGTGAGGATTTTGCTGCCTTTGTGTAAGTATAGCTGCTGCCTCTACAAATGGGTAATAATTTGTGTTCTTTTACAGACCTCAGCATCGGAAGTGAGGCGGAACAGCAGGAGCAGCCAAGTCATGGCGAGGAGATGCAATGTAAGTATCAAGTCTTTTAAGGTCCCTTTTTTTAAAAAAAAAGTGTTTCTATTCCTTTTTTTCTGTCCTGTTTTTCATCTTTTATATCTTTCTTCTTTTCTGTTTCCTTTTTTTCAATGTGATTCTTATCAGTTTCCAAGATTATAATTTTTTTTCTAGGTTCCACAAAGGGATGAAGACATCTATCTCGACAACGAGCACCTTATACGCCTTGTCCAGGACCGTGTCCCGCAATGGGACAGCCGTGGCCAGCAGTACAAAGACCTTGTGGTGACCCGGCAGCTATGGAATGAGGTGGCCGCAGCGTTGATGGAGGGCTGGGACAGCGCCTCTGCAGCTTCAAAAAAGGTGTTTAGTAAGTATTTCCCTGCTGTTTGATGCCGCAATGACTCTTGTTGCTGAGGATACTTTTGTGTTTCCGGATAGTTATATTCTATCAGGGAACATAACAGTGTCCTCAGGAACAACAGTGACTGCATTGTAGATTGTAATACTGTATTGATCGTGTTTTCACTCTTGCTCCTGAAGGTACTGGTGTGTTTGTTGCAAGATATATTCTTGCATCAAGCGCACCAGTGCTCTCTGGATCAACAGTGACTGCTTTGTGTATTGGACTGCTGTATTGATTCTGTTTTCACTCTTGCTCCTGAAGGTACTGGTGTGTTTGTTACAAGATATATTCTTGCTTCAAACACACCAGTGCTCTCTGGATCAACAGTGACTGCTTTGTGCATTGGACAGCTGTATTGATTCTGTTTTCACTCTTGCTCCTGAAGGTACTGGTGCGTTTGTTGCAAGATATATTCTTGCTTCAAACACACCAGTGCTCTCTGGATCAACAGTGACTGCATTGTGTATTGGACTGCTGTATTGATTGTTTTCACTCTTGCTCCTGAAGGTACTGGTGTGTTTGTTGCAAGATATATTCTTGCTTCAAACACACCAGTGCTCTCTGGATCAA
This sequence comes from Dendrobates tinctorius, assembly GCF_039654945.1. Classification (NCBI taxonomy): domain Eukaryota; kingdom Metazoa; phylum Chordata; class Amphibia; order Anura; family Dendrobatidae; genus Dendrobates; species Dendrobates tinctorius. Next base: position 42,387,776 of record NW_027361679.1, on the reverse strand, counting down.
CAGTGACTGGTTTGTGTATTGGACTGCTGTATTGATTCTGTTTTCACTCTTGCTCCTGAAGGTACTGGTGTGTTTGTTGCAAGATATATTCTTGCAGTAAACACACCTGTGACCTCAGGATCAAAAGTGACTGCATTGTGTATTGAATTCTTTTGTGATGCCGCATTGAATGTTTGCATGTTCACTCAGGTGTGTGTGATGATACAGATGTTGCCATCAGTGCATGCATAACATTTTTTCTTTGTTTTTTCTACAGTGAACAAAGTCCGCACACGTTGGCGCTCAATGAAGGACCGCTTCAACACTGATGTTCGTACTGAGTGACAGGTTCGCAGTGGTTCAGCGGCAAGGACCAGAACAAAGTACCGCTATCATCGCGAGTTGGCTTTCCTGAGACCAGTCCTTGCCACTAGAGCGTAAGAATTTTTTATGTTTTTTATCATTTTTTTTAATAACCTGTGCTTTTCTATTCCACAGCTGATGCTTCTAGTAAATGCATGATAGTAATGTTTTACTTTTCTTTCCACAGCACCTGGAGCAGCACCCTGCAACCTGTCCCTGGAGCGGTCCTTCATCGATCGACCTCGGACCCGTCCCAACCATCCGACAGCCAGGAAGCAACTTGCAGGTCAGCAACATAGTGTCCCAGGTCGGGCACTATCCGCCAGTGGCAGAGGGCCTTGGACAGGCCTGTCTTGCCCGAGTTCATGCACTTTAAAAGCGAGGCCTTTCATGCCAGCCTCAAGTCGCTGTCCGACAGAGTGGAAAGCGGTTTTTCACTCATGGAACGCGGTTTTACTCACATGGAACACCGCTTCCACTCTGTTGACCAGCGCCTTGACCGGTTGGAGGCCGACCTCAACAGACCAGCGCACCATTTCTTTAGTAAAATTGAACAGGGCATGGCAGAACACCTTAATCCTGAGCAACAGCTGAATGTGTTACAGGCCTGCAACAGAATCAGTACGTGCAGCACTCAGTGGTGTCATTCCCACCTGTGCCACTACTGACTCGCTTCACCACAGTACTGACTTCTGCTGCATACCACAGCATGGCCACCTACATTCCTAGCCAAGCCGGACACCACTACACCACACCAATGCCGAGTGCTGCTGGACACTCCACCCCCGCCACCACCATGGCAAGCGCTGCTCCTGTCTGGAGCACCACTACGCCACCATTCCAACATCTTGGCGCACCGCCACGGCACAACCAGCTTGGGCCACCACCACCTATTCTCCTGATCGGAGCACCGCCACAGCATCTCCATCTAGGAGCACCGCCACTACTCAACATCAGCATGGGAGCACCGCCACCACTCCTCATCATAGGAGCACCGACACCACTTCGCCTCATCGGAGCACCACCACCACTCCTCATCATCGGAGCACCGCCACCACTCCTCATCATCGGAGTACTGCCAACACTTCACCTCATAGGAGCACCGCCACCACTCCTCATCATAGGAGAACCGCCACCACTTTGCCTACTAGGAGCACCGCCACAACTTCTCCTACTAGGAGCACCGCCACTTCTCCTCATAGGAGCACTGCCACCACTTCTCCAACAAGAAGCACCCAGAACACTTCTCCTTCTATGAGCACCGACACCACATATTCTACTTCAAGGAGCACCGCCACCACCGAGCAGCAGAGAGGTGACCCACATTCCATCTTTTTCTCTTCACGGACACGGTCCACCATCTCCAGGTGGGGGAGCAATGTAAGGCGGTCACACGGTGGTAGTCGGTCCAGGCAGGTGAATTCTTTTCCCAAAGGAGACCAAAACACAAAAGACTTTGTCAGTCCCCCCTCCCCTTCTAATGTTTCTCAACCTGCCTCCATTTCCATCGCTGATCTCCCTTTCCCCACTACTTTAGTCGCCACTTCACCTAGAACCCCTTCCTCAACTTCCAGCCGCTCCTCATCTCTCCACACCCCCAACGTATCCCACTCTTCCCCCAAACGTCCTTCAAAATAAATTTTTAAAAAAATCTAATATATAAAGCTCAAAGTGTGTATGTATGTGTGTATGTATGTATGTGTGTGTGTGTGTGTGTATGTGTGTGTGTCCGGGATAGGCATCTGCACCGTCGCAGCTACAGCCACAAAATTTGGCACAGTCACACGTCTGGACCCCGAGAGCGTCCTAAGCTATGCTGTGAGGCGAAATTTTAACCTCGCGCGTTCCAATTCACCAAACAATTTTGCCCCTATCTACATACTGTGGGGAAAAGTGTGTGCGCGTCAAGCCCCGCCCCTCATTATGATGTCACAATGCCCCTATTTGCATACTGGGGAAGCAGTGTGTGCGTGTCAAGCCCCACCCCTCATTATGATGTCACAATGGTTGCCATGGCGACGCTGATGTCATCAAAGGTTGCAAGCCCTGCCGCCGCTCATTATGATGTCATAATGGTTGACTATGGATTAGAGGATGTGTGATGAGTATATGGGCACCGGACTATGGGATGGAGGATATGTATTACGGGTATATGGGCACGGGACTATGGGCTGGCGGATATGTATGATGGGTATATGGGCACGGGACTATGGAATGGTGGATATGTATATGGGCACGGGACTATGGGATGGAGGATATGTATGATGGGTATATGGGCACGGGACTATGGGATGGCGGATATGTATATGGGCACGGGACTATGGGATGGAGGATGTGTGATGGGTATATGGGCACTGGACTATGGGATGGAGGATATGTATGACGGGTATATGGGCATGGGACTATGGGATGGCGGATATGTATATGGGCACGGGACTATGGGATGGAGGATATGTATGATGGGTATATGGGCATGGGACTATGAGATGGCGGATATGTATGATGGGCATATGGGCACGGGACTATGGGATGGAGGATATGTATGATGGGTATATGGGCATTGGACTATGAGATGAAGGATGTGTGATGGGTATATGGGCACTCGACTATGGGATGGCGAATATGTATAATGGGTATATGGGCATGGGACTATGAGATGAGAATATGTATGATGGGTATATGGGCATGGGACTATGGGATGGAGAATATGTATGATGGGTATATGGGCATGGGACTATGGGATGGAGGATGTGTGATGGGTATATGGGCACTCGACTATGGGATGGATGATATGTATGATGGGTATATGGGCACTGGACTATGGGATGGAGGATATGTATGATGGGTATATGGGCACAGGACTATGGGATGGCGGATATGTATATGGGCACGGGACTATGGGATGGAGGATGTGTGATGGGTATATGGGCATGGGACTATGGGATGGCGGATATGTATATGGGCACGGGACTATGGGATGGAGGATATGTATGATGGGTATATGGGCATGGGACTATGGGATGGAGAATATGTATGATGGGTATATGGGCATGGGACTATGGGATGGAGGATGTGTGATGGGTATATGGGCACTCGACTATGGGATGGATGATATGTATGATGGGTATATGGGCACTGGACTATGGGATGGAGGATATGTATGATGGGTATATGGGCACAGGACTATGGGATGGCGGATATGTATATGGGCACGGGACTATGGGATGGAGGATGTGTGATGGGTATATGGGCACTGGACTATGGGATGGAGGATATGTTTGACGGGTATATGGGCACGGGACTATGGGATGGCGGATATGTATATGGGCATGGGACTATGGGATGGAGGATGTGTGATGGGTATAAGGGCACTCGACTATGGGATGGCGGATATGCATGATGGGTATATGGGCACGGGCCTATGGGATGGAGAATATGTGTGATGGGTATATGGGCACGGGCCTATGGGATGGCGGATATGTATGATGGGTATATGGGCACGGGACTATGGGATGGAGGATAATTATAATTTTCTATAACTAACTACAGTTAGTTACTATGCCCGGGCAGCGCCGGGCTCTTCAGCTAGTAAATAAATAAATGTGCAATTCTGCTTTAAAAAAAACTGTTTCATTAATGTGTCTTTCGCCGCCTACACACTCTGCTCCGTACACACACTGTGCCGTACACTTAGCGTTTTTGTCACCACATAGCTCCATTACTGCCACATGTTTCTTGTGTTATTCTTGGAGATATGTGTAGTCAAAAACACAAATCTATCTGACTTGTATTTTCCACACCAGTCTCTTGAGTCAGCTAATATTACACAGGTGTATCTATTGTTACTTTGCCACTCCAGGTATCATCAAAAGTTAATTGACTATGGTGTGTTTTTACCAACATCATTTAACTTTTTGTGATACAAGGCAAAGTGATTCTAGATATACCTTGTAATTAACCACATTCTCTATTCAGTGTGTGTTGAGAAACTGAGGAGATGATGGGGAAAATACACGCCATATGTACAATACCCTGCCCTTGTATCATAACTATCACACCTGGCCAGGTGAATACACATGAGTTTTAACCTGCAGCGTTGCTTCAGTCTGCATATATTTCTCTCAGACTGTAGCGATGCTGCAGTTTACCTCTTATGTGTATTCTCCTGCATCTTGTGTGATAACCTTCTGAAGTCTGGATGCGTTATTTTTGGCATCCTCACTTCAGCATGACACCAGGCCTGGGTATTGTATTAATTGTATAAACTTTATTATGACTACTGTCTGCGTTCAATCTGAAGCTACAGTGATGATACAACAAATAATATTTATAGTCACAGCGTTAGGTGTCAAATAGTGAGGGATGGAGCTGCAGTAACAAATCACTATTGATAACATCATGCCAGATGACACAAAATTTATTTGTATTATCTCCACTGCCGCAGCAAATTGAACTCAAAGTGTAGAGATGATAAAGATCATACAACTTGTGTGTATGTATAGTCACCTGGTCAGGAGTACTAGTAAATTCATGATGCACAAGACACAGCATCAATAATTCACTGGTACACTGGGCCAGTTGATTATTGCATTGAAGTGTAAGAAGACAGAGTGCACTCAGTACAGGTATCAACACAGTTTTTTTTATTAACATACACACAAAAGAAAACTTGGTTTACACCATTTGCTCTTGCCATTCCACCCGTCCCACATCTGAGTTGAAGTAGGCCGCAAATTTGTCCCTCATTTGGCCAACTTCAACGGATGACCTGAGAGGGTGCTGAGTAAATTCAGGCAATGGGTTAGGAGCCGCATCATTGAGTTCAAAGTTCGGGTGCTCTCTAACCATGACAAAATTATGTAGAACCACACAGGCCTTCACCACCTCATCCACTGTTTCCAGTTTTAGATTAATGGCTGTGCCGAGAATGAGCAATCTGGAGACAAGTATACCAAAGGCACACTCAACAGTTCTTCTGGCCCTGGTCAGCCTGTAATTAAAAATTCTTTTGGTGTGGTCCAAGTCCCGGCTGGAGTAGGGCTTGAGCAGGTTTTGGCACATCTAGAATGCCTCATCCCCAACCATTACAAAGGGCTGAGGCGGACCTTCGGTGTTGGGAAGAGGCCGTGGCCTGGGGAAATTGAACTGGTTGCCATACAACCTCCGGCCCATGTCAGAGTTCTTAAAAGCCTGGGAGTCATTCCCACGGCCAAATGCCCCAATGTCCACTGCGATAAACATACAGTCTGCATCCGAAATGGCCATGAGTACTGTAGAAAAGTACTTTTTATAGTTATAGTACTCGGAGCCTGTTCTTTTTTGGTTTTATAATACGGATGTGTTTCCCATCAACGGCACCCAAACAGTTAGGGAAATTGCAGACTGTCCAGAATCTTTCAGCAATTTCAAACCACTTTTCCACGGTGGGCAGGGGCATAAATTCGGGACAGAAAATGTCCCACAAAGCCTGGCAGGTGTCCGCAACTATTCCAGACAAGGTTGATATTCCAATACGGTACTGGAAGTGCAGTGAAGAGAGGCTCTCGCCAGTAGCCAGGAATCTGTGAAACGGTTCTCCCGGAGTTCAATAATCGGATGTATCCACAAACGCCGCCGCTGCCGTCTTCGCTGTCTCTCTCTTTCCCTTTGTTGATGGCAAGCAACTGCATAAGCCTAAGCCATCCTGATGTCCAGATCCAAGTTGAAGTGAAAACTCTTCCAGCGCAGATCCATGTTGTCAAGAGAAAATCCAAGGAAATGTGAAGAATTCAGCTGTAAACTGGGTCTATATAAAGAATTTCCATTACACAAGCCCACTGCTGTCCCATTGGTGGTGTCTGTTGCAAGAATTTTTCTAGAATTTTCCTCCTGTGATTGTGACACCATGCGCATAAAAAGCGCAAACACACAGAAATCGCTTTTTTGTAATGCGCACCATGATGCGACGAAAAAAATGCAGTGTTTACAAGCGTTAGTAAGCGTTTTTTGCATGCGATTCAGGTGCCCTCGAAACGCTGCGCAAAAAGGCGCAAGTGTTAAACTAGCCTTAGTGCTGTGAAGCGATGGCCGGGGGGACCACCACAGTGCAGGGAGACTACGGTACACAAGATGAGGTGCAAACAACAAAGGGTTAATTTATTTACAGGCAAGGAATGCAGTGTTAGGAAAGTGTAAACAGGGGTATGCAATGACATAAAACAATTTACAAAAGTGATATTCTCTAGCTGGGCCGTACAAATGGCACGGTGCACCAACTATTACAGATCAGTGTATTCTTTCAAAAGGCAAAACAATACAATAAAGTACAGTATGCTGCTGCTCTAACCATAGCCTGACTGACCGCTGCTACTTCGGCTACCGTGCTCTGTCTATTGCAGCCTATCCTAAGCCCTAAACATGTGCGCACACGGGGATAACACTCATGGTAAAGTTGGTGTCTCATTTCCTTACTGGGGGCCCCCTGCAGGTCTCTCCAAGATGATGCGATATCCTCCCTGGAAGCTCTGTGCAACGTGGTCTTGTCCTTGTGTGATGATTCCGAACCTGTTCCTAGAGCGGTGAACTTTCTCAGCCCTCTGTCTTCATCTTGAGCATTTCACCACTCTTCATTGGTTCAACCCAGAGATCGGGGTAGTGCGCAGGCCTCCCTACTTGACTGGACCGCAACCACTGGGGTCTTGAACTTACAGAAGTCTGGGGTTTCTCCCTCTTCAAGTTGTTCATCGAGATCCCCCACTGGAGTTTCCACCGTCACTCGTGACAGGCCATCGGCATTTGCATTTTCAGTAGCAGAGCGATAACGGATGGTAGAGTCAAACTTGGCCAGGCGAGCCACCCACCATTGATCTAAGTGGGCCCCCTATTTAGCATTCTCAAGGTGGGCCAGAGGATTATTTTCCGTTTGAACTTAAATCTTGGTTCCTGCCAGGAAGCCCGCAAACTTCTCTGTCATGGCCCACACGAGGGCCAAGAGCTGTAACCGGAAAGAGCTGTAATTATGGGGGTTTCTTTCACTGTCTCACAGGGACCTACTGGCAAACCCGATGACTCTCTCATGTCCATACTGTATTTGGGAAAGTACTGCACCGAGTCCATGAAGGCTACCGTCTGTGTTCAACAGGAACAGTTGATCAAAATCTGCATAGGCCAAAATCGGGGCTGAAGTAAGAGCATTCTTTATAGCCTGGAAGGCCTCCTCTTGCCTCCAGTCCCAGGGGATGCACTGGGTCTTCGGCACTCTGGCGGTCCCCCTCAGCAGTTCATTCAGAGAACCCGCCACCTTTGCGAAATCTTTGACAAACCGTCGGACGTACCTGGCGAGTCCAAGGAAGGCCTGGAATTCCCGCATGTTTCAAGGAACTGGCCACTTCTAGATAGCAGCCACTTTTTCTGGTGAAGGCAGAACTATGTGGCCCAGGTACTCGATCTCTCTCTTGAAGAGGTGGCACTTCTTTGGCTTCATCTAAAACATGCACCAAAAGCCTTTGCGTTGACCCCATATTATCACTTTCTCTCCAGCCCCTTATATGTTGACCCTGCGCTGCTAAATAGTAAATCCAAGGGTTCGGAAGAGCCAAGCCCCCTTCATCCTTAGGGCTCTGCAGAATTTCCAGTCGAAGTCTTGCCTGTTTTTTCCCCCAAACCAGCTCTCTGAAAAGGGAACCCATGGTAAGGAACCACCTCCTGGGTATCCAGATAGAGGCATTATGTAACACATATAGAAGCTGGGGCATTAAAATCATCTTGATCAAATTGATTCTCCCCACCACTGAGATATGCAATCTGCTCCATGTCCCTATTTTATTCCTTGATTTCCCCAACAGTGGAACCAGAGATCAATATAGCTAGAGAGTGGAAGTGACACCTGAACACCCAAGTATTTGAATCTCTGAATCACCGCTAATTTCGCTCCCTCTCCCCTTACCATGAGTTTGTCCTCCCCACCATCAACCGCCATAATATTGGACTTCTCCCAATTAATGACTAGGCCCGACACATTCCCAAATGTTTTAAGAATGTTCATGACACCCAACAATGAATCTCCAGAATTCTCCAAAAAGAGCAGCACATCATCTGCATACAAGGCTATTTTCTCTTCTATCTTCCCATACTTAAATCCCTTGACCAAGGTCGCATTTCTAATTGTCTGTGCCAAGGGCTCCACTGCCAATGCAAAAAGTAGCGGGGACAGCGGACACCCCTGCCTAGTTCCTCTGTAAAGGCCGAAACTATCTGACAATTGCCCATTAACTTTTATCTTGGCCATCGGGGATGCATATAATAATTGTATCCATAAAATAAAAATTGGCCCAAACCCCAAACTCTTCAACACTTCCCAGAGGTATCCCCATTCGACACTATCAAATGCCTTACACGCATCCAGCAATACCACCACCCTGCGACCCCCATTGTCCGACGGCAGCTGTAAATTCAAGACTAGTCTACGTAAATTAATTGCTGTGGACTTATTTGGCATGAAACCAGATTGATCAGGATAAACAAGGTCTTGGATCACACTCGTCAATCAGTTAGCCAGGACCTTAGCGAGAATCTTAACATCTGCCATCAGCAACGAAATGTGCCGATATGATTCAGCCAATTCCAGATCCTTACCCTCCTTTGGAATAACCACCACCACCGCCTCTTTCATGGACAATGGCAGCTTCCCTTCCTTCAGTGCCTCCTCAAAAACTGCCTTCAACTGAGTTATTGTCACTCCCTTTAATTGCTTATAGACTTCTCCCAGCAGGCTGTCCGCCCCAGGAGTCCTATTATTTGTCATCGACATGATGGCAGATTCAATCTCCTCTTCCATTATGGGCTCTTCCAACCTAAGTCTGTCACTATCTTTAATACTAGGGAGTCTCGCCCTCTCAAGAAAATCTTTAATGTCCCCAACAGAAGCCTCCAGTCCAGATGTATACAACTTTTTACAAAACTTCCCAAATTCTCCCAAGATATCTCAGCAGTATCCCATCATCCGTCTTTAATTTATATATATATGAGCAGTCTCTCTGTGCCGCCGACACCACCGAAAGCAAGTGCCCCACTTTTTCTCCCTCCTCAGAAAATTGTGTTTTCTGAAAAGCTCTCCGTCTCTCCGCCTTCTCCAAGTATAGCTTATTAACTGTTTCCTGGGCCCTCCTAAGCCTTCTTTGTTTTTTCTCCAATGGATCGGCCACCATATCTATCTCTGCCCTTTCCAATAACTCCACAATTGCCTTATCCTTTAATCTAGTTTTAGATTTACACTTAGATATTTCCCAAAAGAAGAGGCCTCTCAGAAAAGCTTTCATGGCATCCCAAACCGCCCGTTTACTAGCACTGCCCTCATTGAGCTGCCAGTATTCTTTCATCTCCCTCTCTATGATATCCAAATTTATATGTTCAAGCCATAAGGAGTGCATTCTTCATCCTCCCCCTTGCCCAATCCTCCCCTCTGACTTTTTGATAGTTAATTCAATTGGTTTATGATCCGAAATTACCCTCAAGAGATATTCCGCCCCACAGACCATCCGTGTCATTAACTCATTGCCGAGTGCTATATCTATCCTTCAAAGGGACCCATGGGTAGCAGAGTAGCAGGAGTAGCAAACTTCATTCTCGTTCCTTACTCTCCAGCGATCCACCATCCCCAAATCCCGCATGAAGGTACCAAATGGCGATAGTTTCTTTGCCCCTTTATCCACCCTCTGTTTGTCTATCCCATCCTTCATCTATTACATTATTAAAATCTCCAATAAGTAATAGTGGTAGTCCCATTCCCTTCTTAAATAAGTCAAATATTTCCCGAATCTTATTCCTCGAGAATGGGGGCGGTATATACACAGCCGCCACACACATCGGCTGCCCATAAATTCGACAAATTAAAAAAACATATTGTCCCTCACTGTCCACATGACTCTCCATTTCCTCAAATGGCGTAGATTTCCCTATGAGCAGGGAGACCCCCCTGGCGTATGAAGAATATGTGGAGTGATACGCCTTCCCAATCCACCTCCTTTGTAATATCTCCACCTTTTCCCTCATTGCGTCTCCTTAAGGCATATCACATCCGGCCCCCTCTTTCTAATGTATTCCAGTATTCCAGGATTACCGCCCTTCGTGTCCCTTCAGACAATCCTCTTATATTCCAACTGAGTATTTTAATTTTATCCCCCATCATATATACTCAATTGGATAATCTCCCAGACCCCATGAAATAGACCGCCCCTGCATGTGCTTTTTAGAACTTGTTCCAAATCAACAAACTTCCACTCCCCCCTCTCTCCACCCTCCCCAACATTTAACACTAGAATAGCCCATAAACATAACTTTGATATACATTCAGCCTCTCCTCTCGGAGAGTGGGTAAACCTGCTTCTGATCACCCTCTTAACATTACCTCTAAAGTTGCTATCAACCTAGCACACCTCAGCAACTCCTCCGCATGTACAAAACTATAATAATACAGTTTTTTGAACATAAACTATCCCTCCAAAATCTGCATTCTATATTAAAAAACAAGAACCATCAGACTCCACCAATTGGTAATCATCCAATTTTGTCATATAAATCTTTGGTTTCTGCTCACTTCCCTCTTTCCTTTCCTGCCTTAAGTTTCTTAGTATTTGAGTCCAACCATTTGGTAGCCTCCTCCGGTGTTGAGAAGAAATGGACCATGCCCAGGGCCACCACCCTGAGCTTTGCTGGGTATAGTGTGGAGTAGCTCAATGCCAAGTCTCTCAGTCTCTGCTTCACTGCTCCGTACTTAATCCTCTATTTTTGCACCTCAGCCGAGTAGCCTGGATAAATAGAGATCTTTTGCCCATTGATACACATATCATCCGCCTCTCTGGCTTTCCTCAGTATGGTGTCTCTGTCTCTGTAATTAAGGATTTTGGCAATGATGGTACGAGGGGGAGATCCAGGCGGAAGGGGTCTCATGGGAACACGATGGGCCCTTTCCACTACAAACAATTTAGACAGATTGGTAGCGCCAATCTTACTTTGGAGCCATTCATCAATAAACTTCGTAGGATCAGTCCCTTCAGCCTTTTCAGGAACGCCCACAAGTCTCACATTATTCCTTCTGGACCGGTTTTCCAAGTCATCATTTTTATCAGACAGGGCAGCACATTTCTGCAGACATTGAGCTTGGGACTTCTGCATCTTAGCAAGCTGATCCTCCAGCACACTCACTCTTTCCTTCACTGCACCTATTCTGGTATCAACTTTATTCATGGCAGCTTTCAGTTTGGTCACTTCACTTTTAACCCCATCCACTCTTTGAGAAAGGGACATCAATGTGGTTTTACAAAATTTAGCCAAGTCATAAATGTCCCGCAGCGTGGGCTCCCCCAGTTCATGCTCCACAGTAACTTCTTACTCCATGCTCTCCTGCTCTTGGCGCTCTTCCTCCCCCTCTGACTCCCCCTGCTCCACTTCTTCTCCTGAATCTTTGTCCTTATCTGTTTCAGTCTCTCCCTCATTCTCCCTCCTCACCTCATCCATCTCCTTCGCAGCTCCCTCCACCCAGGCATATTTTTCCAGCCTGGCTGCGACCTCTAACCTCTTTGCATATGAGGCATTGGCGGCGTCTGCTCTCCCTTGCCTCAATGCTGCCGGCACCATCTTGAGCCTGGTTCCCCGCTCCCATCTTGGCATCCTGCTGTCTTTTTCGACCCATCACGGTCATTCCTGTCAAAGCTGCACATCTGGGCCAGACACTGCTCCCTTCCCCCCACCAGCACAGACCAACACCGGGACTCTGGCGGTATTTCAAAGCAGGATAATAGAGATTGCACAGCGGAGGAATGCCAGCAGCCATCAGCTCACATCAGGTGCCAGGCCACGCCCCTACCAACACTTCTTGCAGTGCTGTCGCATACTGGGAGATCACTTCTTCTTTCTGCTGCGGTCTAGAGAAAAATTTGTCACGGAAGTGTCCCACGCTAGCAGTCTCCCCGTAGGTCTCTTCCAGGAATTTCACTAGCTCCTTCAGGGTACTATGGGTGAGTTCTGGCTGTAGACAGACGTTTTTATGGGCCTCTCCCACCAAGGCAGTCAATGCAATGTCCACTTCATGGTCTGTGCTGATGTTATAAATCTTCAGGGTGCTTTGCAGCCAGGAAACCCAATCAGACAGGGGCATATTATTGCCATCAAATTTTGGAAGGACACTAAATATGGTGCCCATTGATAGTGTCCTTGCAGGGGTTCCACCAATGCCCACAGCATCCCCACTAACACTAGCATTCCCGCCATTGCCGCTATTTGCCTGCATCTTGGTGACAGTAACCCTGGTTGCAGCGCCACTTGAAGCGATGGCCGGGGGACCACCACAATTCAGGGAGACTATGATACACAAGATGAGGTGCAAACAAGAAAGGGTTAATTTATTTACAGGCAAGGAATGCAGTGTTAGGAAAGTGTAAACGGGGGAATGCAATGACATAAAACAATTTACAAAAGTGATATTCTCTAGCTGGGCCATACAAATGGCACGTTGCACCAACTATTACAGATCAGTGTATTCTTTCAAAAGGCAAAACAATACAATAAAGTACAGTATGTTGCTACTCTAACTATAGCCTGACTGACCGCTGCTACTTCGGCGACCGTGCTTTGTCTATTGCAGCCTATCCTAAGCCCTAAACATGTGCGCACACGGGGTTAACACTCATGGTAAAGTTGGTGTCTCATTTCCTTCCTGGGGGCCCCCTGCAGTTCTCTGCATGATGATGCGACGTCCTCCTTGGAAGCTCTGTGCAACGTGGTCTTGTCCTTGTGTGACGATTCCAAACCAGTTCCTAGAAACGGTGAACTCCCTCTTCTGAATTCCTTCCTTGTAAACCTTCGTGGCTCCTCGCAGTAACCCAGGGAAACCACCTTTGTTATCGCCAGAAGGGTATACACAATCCCACAGGTTCAGTCAGTTCTAAGCTGCACGTTTTTCTCCTCACGTCAGTCTCCTGCAGACTCCCAGCTCCAAACACTCACTGGGAAAACAGCCCTTCCCCTCTCTATAGCTGGAAGAGCAAACCTAAGCAGTCTTTTGAAGGGTAGAATCGAATGTACCATCACACCAGCCAAGGGGGTGCTGTCTCTTAAAGGGGCAGTGTGTCTCTGCTGTCTATAGCAATGTCAGCCCCTTACAGCTGCTTCAGACCTACCATTTTGCTATTCATCTGCCCTTCTGTGGCTTCCAATGTGTCCAGGCTGTCCCACTTGTTTTTCTGCCATCCAGCATAGCCTGTTGTTCAGGTTCTTACTGATCCATGTGTCTTTCTGCCTTCTGTGCCAGTGCCCTGTGTCCATGTGTCTACCCTGACCTGTTGCTTTAGATAGTGATTCATACATTTTGTTATCACTTATCCCTCTTGGGGCTTACAATCTAAATTCACAATCTATGTGTTTGGATGCTTAAAGCAATTGACCTATCTACCACATTTAAGTCATATTGATTGGATTTACAATAAATGTCCAAAAGATGCTGGGACCCACATCTGACTCTTGAGCAGGGTGCGAGCACTTGATCACATAGAAACGAATGGAGAGAGCTGCACACATGCGACCACCTTCCCATTCTACGGGAACCTACGATAAGGTCTAGATCTCAAGGTAAATCCGGGTCCCTTTGGTGTGGTCTGCATATATCAGAAATGTAAGGCTTATCGTATCAATATGTCATAAATGTCCCAGATGGGGCAACCACTTTAATTTATACAGTGTAGTCTTGACAGAAGTTGAGAACATAATCAAAAAGTTAAATTCAGTTTGACCGAATAAGAAGCTATTGTTTTTTTAACTTAATTTAACTGGAAATGTGCTGTACAGCATTTAAACAGTGATGCAAAAAATGGAGACACAAATCTTTATTCACTATAATAGCGAGAATAATTACTGTAGTATAGTGAGATTAGAGTTTAGCTAATATTACACTGCCATCTGTTGTTTCATTCAGGAAGTGATGTGCACTCTACATGTAAAATATTCAGTATGGTATAAGCATATAACAGGAAATCTGTTTGATAAGGGTGACTGGGAAAAACAATATCCAGTTAAAAACAATAGTTGCTATGGTTGTAAAATGTACAAAAGAAGCTTTTAAGAAGTGAAAATGCAAAGGAATTAGTGTTGTTACAACTAGGGATGAGCGATATTGCCCAAAAAAATTGAAAAAATATCGGATATCGGAATTTCCGATTTCCGATATCAATGCAAGTCAATGGGAGAAAAAAATCGGAATTACAAAATGACCACTACAGTGTTATATAATGGATAAAATGGAGGGGAAACACCTCAGGATAATGGGGAAGGAGTTTGCAGAGGGAGAGGAGCAAAAAAATTGCTAGAAAAATGCACAGAGCGAAAGCTGTAGCAGGAAAACATCATCTTCTTAACAGCAGTGTTTTTTCTTTGGGTTAGGATTAGTTGGGGTAGGGTTAGGGTTTATGGTTAGTAGGGTAAGGGTTAGGGTAAGAGTTAGGGGTTAGGGATAGTTAGGGTTAGTGATTTTACATTATTAAATTAAAACTGCCGGTGGTGGTGTCAATATGCCCTTTGACTGACATGTGTCCGCGTTCAGCTCACTTGGCTTTGCAGGGAGTGTCAAGGAGCACCACGTGGAGGAATGGATACACTCCCTTTAAACCATGCCTAGTCTTCTTCTGCTGATTATATTACTGTTGTTCAGTAATTCTGCATATTGATATTCTGCTTTTGGTTCATGTACATCTGCTCCTACTGCTTCCTAAACCTCTGTCTATGGTTATCCTGCTATTGGCTGGTCGCAGAATGTCCCAAACCCAGAGGAAATACGCAGAAGTAACAGTAGGCACAGGAACTTGAGAGAACCAGCTGGCGAGTCTGGAACCCATACAGGCAGCAGAAATCAGCATAAGAGCCAATGGAACTAACGGGCACCAGCTGACGTTAACGGAGGCTAATAACTAAGCAGGAGGTAACCTGTGCCAGAATGCACTACCAAGGACCAGCAGACGTTACTGGAACTCGGACACCACAAAGGAGGGACCTAAGCCATTGACTCTACTGAGAACCAGATGACGTTACTGGAACCCAGATAAGCAGCAGAAGGTAAAAGTTCCAGTGGCTGTACTGGGCAACAGCTGACATTACTGTAGCCCGGATACCACAATGTAGTAGTGACATAAGCCAAAAGCACTGCCGAGAAGCCCAAAAACCCCCCACAATGATGCAAGTTCAAGAGCAAAAAGACAGGAGTCCGGGGACATGTCCATCTGTCTTCTTGTCTTGGGTCTTCTGCATCTGTCTTCCTGTCTTGGGTCTTCTGCATCTGTCTTCCTGTCTTGGGTCTTCTACCGGAGTAATGTCTTCTCGGCAGAAGGTACAAGAGCCACATTTGCCCCCGCAAACCGGACACAGTCTTCTATACTCCGCAGTCGCAGCAGGGGAGGAGGAGGGCCTACTGGCACTGTTGAGACCAGCCTTGAGCGCCAGGTCCCGGAGTCCACATAGGGGGCTCCTACACTGCCGACACCATGGATAACAGCAAACTGAGCCGGAATGATGTACGGCGGGGGCGTGGAACAGTGCGGCGGACACAACCGTGTAACGGCAAGCGTTGTCGAAACACGGTTTGGAGCAGGAGGTACCCGTGCCCTTGGGCACTCCCGAGAACCAGCTGGCGATGCTGGAACTCGGTTTAGCCCTCGGGGGAGGCACCTTTGTCTGCACTTCACTGCCAGGAAACAGCCGGTGTGGCTGGATCCCGCCTCTTGTGCTTCTGCCTATAGGTGTTTGGCATCTGTAGTCCTTTTTTTCCACTTTGGTCTAACGAGATACAGCTGGCGTTACTGTTGCCCAGAAACACAGCATGCTGTGAAAGTGGCAGTCACAGAAATGGGCACTAGCTGGCGGTACTAGAGCCCAGAAACACGGCATGCTGTGAAATCAGCTGTCACGAAATGGGCACTAGCTGGCGGTACTAGAGCCCATGGAAAACAGTATGAGGTGAAAGAGTCAGTCACAGAACCAGGTGCTAGATGTTGGTAGTAGAGGCCAGAGCACTGGCATAACAGATGACGCTGTGTGCAACATAGACACATGACAGAGCATGCATACTGCTACCAACCATGCATGTAACCCGTCTACTCTGGCCAGGGCAGCAAAAGTCACCAGAAATCCAGGCCTGGTTCATTTTTAGGAATGTAAGCCGGTCCACATTTGCAACGGATAGTCTGGTACGTTGGTCTGTTAGTACATTGCCAGCTGCACTAAAGACACGTTCAGAAATCACACTGGCACCAGGACAAGCCAGGACCTCCAAGGCATACTGGCTAAGCTCGGGCCATGTATCCAACTTGGAGACCCAAAACTTGAAGGGGGCAAATCCATCCTGAAGCACACTGACAGGGGTGGAGAGGTATTGTGCCACCATGTCACGGTAACGTTGCCTCCTAGTGCGTTGCACTGTCTGTGCTGATGGTGCCCGAATTGTTTGCGGGTTCAGAAACCGTTGGAACAGGTTGGGTCTACTGAACCTGTCAGTAGCAGATGTACTGCTTCTGCTACCGGCTTCGGAACGGATTCCGCTGGGCCCAGGACGCACTGAGGTGCCTGCTAGTGCACGCGCATCACTGCTATACAGTGGAAAAGAGTACATGAGTGAATTAACCAGTGCATCTTGGTACTCCTGCATTTTATGCGCCCGGTTCAATGGTGTAATTAGGCTTTGAAGGCTGTCACGGTAACGTGGATCTAAGAGGGTGGCCACCCTGTAGTCATTTGTGTGGAGAATACGAGCCACGTGTGGGTCGCTTCTCAGACACTGCAGCATGAAGTCACTCATGTGCTGAAGGCTGCCAACTGGCCATGCATCGCTGTCACCAGCTGGAGGAATGTGCTCTGGCTGCTCTGCTTCACCCTATCCACACTCTATCTGGTGACTACTAGTAGAGCGCTGTGTACTTTCCTCCTCTGGCTCATCCTCATAGTTCTCCTCATCCCCCTTGCTTGCTGTGTCCTGCCTGGACCTTTGTGAGGCACCCACAGAGCTTTGTACCAACCAGGCCGATGAAGATTGCCTGGTTGGTGCAAGTGTCTCATCATACTCCTCCTCCTCCAGAGAAACCTCATCCCTTAGTCCTTTAAGTGATGATTCTATAAGGCATATAAGGGGAATAGTCAGGCTGAGTAGGGCAGCATCCGCGCTCACCATCAGAGTGGAGTCCTCAAAGCACTTCAAAATGGTGCATATGTCCTTCATGGATGCCCACTCTGTGGTTGTAAAGTGGGAGGGCTGAGATGTGTGTCGCCTACTTTGCGCCTGCTGCAGCTGCAACCCCATAATTGCAGGTTGCTGCTCACACAACCTCCGCAGCATATGCAAAGTCGAAATCCACCTGGTGGGGAGGTCAACAATGATGCGGTGCTCGGGCAGGCCCAATCTGTGCTGCATGGCTGAAAGGCGCGATGCAGCCATGCTTGAACGCCGCAAATGAGAGCACTTGTATCTGACTTTGTGCAGCAGCTCCTCAAGGTCAGGATAGTTCCTAAGGAAACTCTGCAACACCAAGTTTAAGACATGGGCAAGGCATGGAATGTGAGTCAGGCCACCTAGGCCCAGAGCCGCGACCAGGTTTCGGCCGTTGTCACACACCACCATACCTTGCTGGAGGTTGAGTGGTGCAAGCCACATGTCGCTCTGCTCCTTGAGCGTGTTCCACAGCTCGGTTGCGGTGTGGCTAACATCACCCAGATAAACCAATTTCAACACGGCCTGTTGATGTTTGGCCGATGCAGTGCTGAAATCGGTTGTTGTGGTACGTCTGGGTGCAGGCGAGTCTGATGAGGAGTATGAGGAGGAGTCAATTTGTACGGAGGAGAGGCCTGCAATCCGTGGAGTTAGCAGGACCCGCGCACTTGCACTGTCTACTTCAGTTCCAGGCTCAACTACATTTACCCAATGGGCGGTGATGGAAATGTAGCGTCCCTGGCCATGCTTACTGGTCCACGCGTCAGTGGTCAGGTGGACCTTGGTACTAACTGCATTTTGTAGCGCATGCTTAATTTTACGCTCTACATGCTGTTGCAGGGCGGGGACGGCTTGCCTGCTGAAGTAGAAGCGGCTGGGAACGCTGTATTGTGGGATTGCAAACCCCAACATATCGATAAAGGCTGGCTTGCTCACCAGCCAGAATGGTAGCATTTCCACTGCAAGCAGTTTGGCAATGCGAGAATTCATGCCCTGCGCTCGTGGGTGGTTTGCCGAGTACGGGCGCCTTTTCTCCCACAGCTGTGTGACAGATGGCTGCACACTGATTTGGGAGTGTGAGGATGCCAGGGATTGGGGTGCTGACGAAGAACAGACAATGTGCCACCGTACAACACTGCCTGCAGATGCACCCTGGCATTCTGGCGAGGAAGCGGGAGCAGCTGTTTGCAAGCTGGAGTAAGAGGTGGCCACTGTGGCTGAAGAGGTGGAAGGTGGGGAACCAGCTGCAGGTGGCAAATCACCTTGGGTGTGATGCTGCCACTCCACAGGGTGCCTGTTCCTGACATGCGTCAACATATTGGTGGTATTAAGATTGCTGACGTTCTTCCCTATCCGCAGTTTGTCGACAAAGCTTGCATCTGACTACTGTAACGTCATCTGCAACTTGGTCGAAAAAGGCCCATGCACCACAACTCTTGGGCGCACCCCTTGTGTTCTTTAAAAGAGCCCTGCTCCTAACGGGTGCTGAAGTTGAGGGAGCTGACAGCCAATTTTTCCCTCTTCCTCTCTCACGTGGACGGCCACGCTGCCCCACACCTGCAAGCTCTTCCTCTGAGCTATCCCCACTTGCTTGCTGCCCCTCAGCATGCCATGATGGGTTAAAGACCTCGTCATCCAATACACTTTCGTCAGCAGAAACTGGCAGCTGAGTTTCATCATCATCTGCTGACTGGGGTCTGGTCACTGTGGGCACTGGCCCACCCTCCACTTCTTCCTCAGATGAACACAGTGGTTGCGCATCTGTGCACACTACCTCTTCAGCTGCAGGAATGCTATCTGGATCGCACACAGATTCCAAGCCAACAGATTTTGAGAAGAGGATTAAGGTTGGCTCCTGGCCCTCTGAATGTCTGGGCAATTTAGTAGGCGGTGAAGAAGCAGATGGGTGCTGTTCTTCAGTGGCCTGACCCGATGTGGTGGAGAGGTCCTGGGAGGATGCTGTGCTCATTGAGGTGGATTCCTCTGCTGCCATCCAACAGGGTGCCTCTTCCTGACATGCGTCAACATATTGGTGGTATTAAGGTTGCTGACGTTCTTCCCTATCCGCACAGTTTGTCGACAAAGCTTGCATCTGACTACTGTAACGTCATCTGCAACTTGGTCGAAAAAGGCCCATGCACCACAACTCTTGGGCGCACCCCTTGTGTTCTTTAAAAGAGCCCTGCTCCTAACGGGTGCTAAAGTTCAGGGAGCCGACAGCCAATTTTTCCCTCTTCCTCTCTCACGTGGACGGCCACGCTGCGCCACACCTGCAAGCTCTTCCTCTGAGCTATCCCCACTTGCTTGCTGCCCCTCAGCATGCCATGATGGGTTAAAGACCTCGTCATCCAATACACTTTCGTCAGCAGAAACTGGCAGCTGAGTTTCATCATCATCTGCTGACTGGGGTCTGGTCACTGTGGGCACTGGCCCACCCTCCACTTCTTCCTCAGATGAACACAGTGGTTGCACATCTGTGCACACTACCTCTTCAGCTGCAGGAATGCTATCTGGATGGCACACAGATTCCAAGCCAACAGATTCTGAGAAGAGGATTAAGGTTGGCTCCTGGCCCTCTGAATGTCTGGGCAATTTAGTGGGCGGTGAAGAAGCAGATGGGTGCTGTTCTTCAGTGGCCTGACCAGATGTGGTGGAGAGGTCCTGGGAGGATGTTGTGCTCATTGAGGTGGATTCCTCAGCTGCCATCCAACCAACAACGGTTTCTACTTGATCCTCTCTTATCAGCCTATGGCCCTGTGCTCCTAACAAGCTGCGCATAAATGACTGCTGCCGGGTGAAAGTAGGTGCTGAGTGACTTGGGCCTGCTGCTTGCTCTGCATGTGCACCATGTCTAGCTGCTGATGCACCTCTTCCGCGGCCGCCGCGGGGACGTCCCTTACTCCCTGCCTTCTTCATCTCTATTGATGGGTTCAGAACGGCAAGAGAGTAATTATTAGGAATTAGTGTGCTTAGGCTGGTTTCACACTTGCGTTTTTTTTCGCGGGATTTTAGCGCTAAAAAACGCATGCGTTTTTTTCCCTATACTTTGCATGGGATGCGCTTATGTGCGCATACACATGCGTTTGTATGCGTTTTTGCGCGCATGCGTTTTTTTGCGGTATGTGCTCGGGCGCACAAAATGCATCCTGTTGCATTTTTTGGGCGTCCGACTTGCCTCAAAAAAACGCATGCGCGCGCAATGCGTTTTTTTACAGCAAGACACCCATTATAATGCGTTTTTTTGCACATGCGTTTTTTTTTGTTAACTATGGAATTTAGGGGTTTGGGTTAGAGTTAGGGTTAGTTAAGGGGGTTTAGGGTCAGGGTTAGGGTTAGGGTTAGGGTCAGGGTTAGGGTTAGGGTTAGGGTCAGGGTTAGGGTTAGTTAGGGTTAGGGTCAGGGTTAGGGTTAGGGTTAGGGTCAGGGTTAGGGTCAGGGTCAGGGTTAGGGTTAGGGTCAGGGTTAGGGTTAGGGTTAGGGTCAGGGTTAGGGTTAGGGTTAGGGTCAGGGTTAGGGTTAGGGTTAGGGTTAAGTATGGTTTGGTTAAGGGTTAGGGTCAGGGTTAGGGTTAGGGTCAGGGTTAGGGTTAGGGTTAGGGTCAGGGTTAGGGTTAGGGTTAGGGTCAGGGTTAGGGTTAGGGTCAGGGTTAGGGTTAGGGTTAGGGTCAGGGTTAGGGTTAGGGTTAGGGTCAGGGTTAGGGTCAGGGTTAGGGTCAGAGTTAGGGTTAGGGTTAGGGTCAGGGTTAGGGTTAGGGTTAGGGTCAGGGTTAGGGTTAGGGTCAGGGTTAGGGTTAGGGTTAGGGTTAGGGTCAGGGTTAGGGTTAGGGTTAGGGTCAGGGTTAGGGTTATGGTTAGGGTCAGGGTTAGGGTTAGGGTCAGGGTTAAGGTCAGGGTTAGGGTTAGGGTTAGGGTCAGGGTTAGGGTTAGGGTTAGTAAAGTCATGGTTTGGGTTAGTGTGAGGGGCCACCTAATGTTTGGAAAAAACGCAAACGCAGTAAAAACGCACTAAAAACGCATACAAACGCATAAAAACGCTGCGTTTTTTTCATGCATGCTCATAAAAATGCTTGAAAAAACCGCAGCAGTTGTATGCTTTTGTATGCGTTTTTTCAATGCGTTTTTTTGCAGGAAAAACGCGCTGCAAAAAAAAGCAAGTGTGAAATTAGCCTTATTCCTGTAGGACTACAAACAGGTATAAGAAACACTAATGGCACTGTATGATGATGGTGTGTCTGCTACACTTTATTTGAATCTAGTGTGGCCTACACACAGAGTAACGTGTGTTTGTGGTATTGGTGTACACGTTACGGTCGGATGTCACAGTGCAATAAATGACACTGCTGTGATATAAAAAAAAAAGGATTCTCCGGGACTGGGCCAGGTGCTGTGTGGCATTAGCCACAGAGGTTGTTTGGGTCCCTCACAGCACAATCCCTATATAGTGTTTAACTTTTAGGAAAAAATAGGGGAAGGGGATTTAAGGGATGAAAAGAAAAGGCAGTGAGACACACACCACACAGTGCTGCAGCAAGAGGAGCTGCAGCAGCTACAGTGAATGTGCTCTGCACTGTCTCACTAAGCACCTCACTGAGAGCCTGCACAGCACAAAAAATGAAACTGAGCGGGGTCAGTGAGGAAAAAGACTGCTTCTGTAACACACAGGGGCTGCTACAGTCGCTGAAAAACAATTTCTATCGCTATTAGATCCGAGATCTCTCCCTATCTCCAACATTAACCTATCCCTATCTGCTTTCACAGTAGAGTGAGGCTAAAATGGCAGGCGCAGCCTTTTATACTGCCTGATCACACCACCCAGCCAATCGCAGCGTAGCCCCTAGCTAGCAAGTTTGGACGCCTCCTACCAAGTTTAGGGGAGTTACACAATGTTGTCAGCAATTCTTCAGCTCCTGATTGGCTCCATGGAGCGCACAGAGGCTGAAGGATTATGGGATTTCCGATTTCCGATTTCCGATGTGAAAAAATATCGGAATCGGAAATCGGAATTCCGATATCGCAAATATCGGGCCGATTTCCGATATTTCAATATCGGGCCGATTTCCGATATTTCAATATTGGAAAGCTCATCCCTAGTTACAACGTATTGTCAATGTTCTTTCCATATGCTTCATAAGTGCTCTATGGATATGTGGATATGGTAAACATTGAGAGTAATAGATTTATACATTTTCCCAATCAAATGAACAATAAGCCTTCTCAAAATGATGTTATACTGACATAGAAGGGGTTATGAGTTTTAAAAAAGATCTTATAATGTGCTTGAAACAGAAATATCTAAACTTGCTCATTTACTTCATATAATAAAAGTGAACTCATTCGGCAGATTTAGGAGAATGTGTAATAATAAAATTACCTACTGTTTAAATCAAGTTTTTGTTTTATTTTTTTCATTTTTGGTAATATTTTTTCTGTGTAGCAATCTTTGTAAGGGCTCGCTCACACAACCGTATAACATGGCTGAGTGATATCTGATGTTTTGTCAGATAGCACTCGGACCAATGTTATACCATGGGGCAGTGCAGCTCTGCATAATTTTCACATGCCGGTTCAGCATGAGAAAACAATTGCAGCATGCTGTGAATGCATCCGATGATCGCATCACGCGCATCCATGCAAGACTATAGGTGCGTGTCATCCAAATGCAGAGACGGAGAATGGAGAAGATGGAGAAATTAAGTTATTAATGTAAAGCAGGAGCCGAGATACCAATATAGATTCAATTTTTGTTTGGAGCAAATTGGTCTTAAAACTTAACATTTATTTCAAAACATTTAAAATCCTAAAGTGCCAAGAAGTGCACTAAAAAGTGCTCGTGCTATAGTGCAAACAAACCAGCAACCTGTGCTATACAGCTTTCTTGATAATTCACTGTATTGAAGGACCAATATTCTTTTGATAACTTGGTGTATCCCACCTTAGTGTCAATATCAATATCTCTCTGGAGATTGTTGCTTTAGTTATAGTAAATAATACATTGGTATTGATATCCAAATATCGACCAGATATTTTTAATTTCTGGATACCACCACAATAGCATACACAAATATATTCTCCGTAGTGTGACTATGTTTCTATTAGGCAGTCAAGCCCCACATACATCCACTCATGGATCATATCATGTTGCATGTCCTTCTTTTGAAACAAAGCGATTTAAAAACATATGAGTCTCATATTAAATTCATCAGTATTCACAATAATCACCCTACTCATGGAGTAAAATAGATCCAAATATTTAGCATAAAAAGGATCTGTCATATATTAACCCTCATAGTAAGTTATTATTGTGCCATTTATACTCATCTGAGGTGTCATTCGTTCATACACCGATGCCTGTATCTGCGCTCTTATTCAATGGGGGTCACTTCCATAGCATATCACGGCACCTTTGCCTTTGCTAGGTGGACTCTAACCCAAATAATGTCTCCCAACGCGTTTCATCTCTAGAATAATCAGGGAATATATCACATTTGTCATCTGTTATGAGACATAGCGCGCAGGTATCCTAATTTACTTGCCTTATATGCATTCAAAAGACTGCGCGTGTAGCGTCTGTTTCCGGGCGCCAGGTCCTTCACTTCCGGCTTGTGGAGCGCATAGGTTCATGATTGAACTGCAGATGTATTTCCTTATGTCTGTCACTGAAACCGGCAATGTCACTTCCGATTTCAAAAGCGCGGTACCGTCACTCCGGAGCGCTCACATGATCAGGCTATATCCTTGGTAACCTTGTGTTATATACAAAACCCATGTGATCACAGAACTTCTGCAGCACCGTGGTCTGATCATATAGTGACAGATAGGTGTTGTTACCCTTAATTAGGAATATTAAGTTCTCATATAACCTTTAGGGGAATGTATATCTCAAGTATGCAAGTCATATAGTATTAAAAGTAGCCCGTTATGAAGACATTTTCAGGGACTCTAAAATCCAATATTCTTTATACACTATCATCGTGGTGCTGAGGTATTCAATGGACAGGTCTCATATTAAAGATATTTTCAGAGGATCTATTTTTAGTAAAAAATTATAGGGGTAGATTTTGCATGTAGTTTTTCGGACACGACTGATCTTCCTGAAATGTAAGGAAAGATAGAAAGGGTGCTCTTCTAAATCTCTCCCTGTTACCCCTAATTGGATTTTCCCTGCCTCACGCGGAGGTTGGCACCCTAAGACCTGCGCAAGTGGTGCCCCCACTCAACGGCAGCTCACCTAGTCTAATTATCCCTATATACAAGCTCCCCACAAGAAGGAAGGAATAATTTGCTCCAAACAGAAATTAAGTTCTCCGTCTTCTCCACACCTGTACTGCAATTCTGTCATGCGAGAGAGTTGGATCACACTAAGGTGACACTCAGATCAAACTCTGACAGAGTTTTATCCAAGTTACATTAGCATAATTGGCTCGATTCTCTCGCAAGACTAAATTGACAGCCTTGTGACCCCAGCCTTAAAAAGCAAAATTAGTAATATTGTAATCTTCAGACTGACCACTGGTCTATTTTAGACTCTTAGACTACGTTTCCATGATGAGCTTTTGGTGCTTTTCGGTGCTGCGTATTTTTGCTGTTTTAAGCCCTTTGAGACAAAGCCTGTTTTCACCTTTCTGACCAGGCCAATTTTTATAATTCTGACCACTGTTACTTTATGAGGTAATAACTCTGAAACGCTTTAACAGATCATGGTGATTCTGAGATTGTTTTCTTGTGACATTGTATTTTATGATATTGGTAACATTTATTTGATATGACTTGAATTTATTTGTGAAAAAAATGAAATTTGATGAAAATTTAGAAAATTTTGCAATTTTCAAACTTATGTGTGAAGCGATGGCTGGGGAACACCACGGTGCAGGGAGATTACAGTACACAAGATGAGGTGCAAACAACAAAGGGTAATTTTATTGGAAGGTAAGGAATGAAGTAGATAAGGAAGGTGCAAACTAGGGTATGCAGTGGCAAAAGATAATTTACAAGAGTTTGTATTCTTTAGCTGGGCTGTCAAGTAGCACGGTGCTCCAACTATTACAGATCAATATATTTCTCATTTTTACAACAAAATTTGCAAAACCATTTTTTTTCAGGGACCACCTCACACTTGAAGTGACTTTGAGGGGCTATAAGTCAGAAAATACCCAAAAGTGACACCATTCTAAAATATGCACCCCTCAAGGTACCCAAAACCACATTCAAGAAGTTTATTAACCCTTAAGGTGTTTCACAGGAATTTTTGGAATGTGGAAGGAAAAAATGAGCATTTACTTTTCTTTCACAAACGTTTTCCTTTAGAACTAATTGTTTTTACTTTCGCAAGGATAACCGGAGAAATTACTCCATGCAATTTGTTATGCAATTTCTCCTGAGTACGCTGATATGTGGGGGAATACTACTGTTTAGGTGCACAGCAGGGCTCTGAAGGGAAGGAGCGCCATTTGACTTTTTCAATGCAAAATTTGATGGAATAATTAGCAGTTGCCATGTTGCGTTTGAAGAGGCCCTGATGTGCCTAAACAGTGGAAAACCCCCACAAGCGACACCATTTTGGAAACTGGACCCCTTATGGAACTTATCTAGATGTGTATTGAGCACCTTGAACCCACAGGTGCTTTACAGAAGTTTATAGTGTAGAGCCATGGAAATAAAAAAAATCCAATTTTTCCCAAATAAATCTTTTTAAGCTCCATATTTTGCATTTTCATTATGGTAGCAGGAGAAATTGCTCCATACATTTGTTGTGCAATTTATCCTGAGTACGCTGATACCCCATATGTGGGGGGATATTTATTTTTGTATTTTTACAAGGGCAAAAGGAGAAAATGGACCTCAAAGTTTGTTGTGCAATTTCTCCAGAGTTCACCGATACCCCATATGTGGTTGAAAACAACTTTTGAGGCACAGTGCAAAGCTCAGAATGGGAAGTAGCTCCAAATTACAGTGGAGATTTTGCTGCACTTGTTTGAGGGTGCCATGTTACACTGGCAGAGCCCCTGAGGTGCCAGAACAGCAGAATCTCACATAAGTGACCCCATTTTACCAATTAAACCTCTAAATAAATTCATCTAGGGGTGCAGTGATTATATTGAAACCACAGGTGTGTCACGGACTTTTATACCATTGGGCAATGAAGAAAAATAATTTACATTTTACCACCTAGATTGTGTGCTAGCCCCAAGTTATACATTTTTCACACTGGGAAATGGGTAAAAATGGCACCAAAATTTGTCCCACAATTTCTGCTGAATGTGGAAATACCCCATATGTGGCTGTACAGTACAACTTTACCATGCAGAGTGACTCGAGATGAGAGTGCTAATTGCCTCCTGGAGTGCAGATTTTCCTAAACTAGTTTGTGGATTCCATATAAAGAGCTCCTAAGTGCTAGAAATGTAGATCCCCCTCAAGTGACCCCATTTTGGAAATTAAAACCCTTTGGTAATGTATGCACAGATGTAGTGACGACTTTGATTCCATAGGTGTTTCCCAGAAACAGGCAGTAGTGGATATTGCCGAGTGAAAATTGCACACTGCCATTGTAGTGACCACAAACAAAGAGCACAGAATGACAAATGTGCAAAAATACCTTGCAGTAAGACATATGACAGTAGTCAGCAACTGCTGATAAAAGGTAATAACAAATACAGGGTATTTAGTCGATACGTTTTTTTGCAAAAATATGTATGCCAAGCTGCTCCACCTCGTCAAGGTAACCCGTATCGAAGCAGTCCCTATCTAATGTATTTAAAACCTAAACTTATGAACAGTGTCTAAATGAGCAGGATTAAGACAGGCGCTTCCTAGTATGGGCACGTGGTGCACGACAGTTCCTTATGTGCATGTCACACAAGAGAGGGGTGGGGTCTCTCAAATCATGCATAAGCATGAAAAAAACTGGATTAAAAACACATTGGTGAACACATTGTTCACATGTGTGCATGTCACATGTGTGTTTTTAATCCAGTTTTTTTCATGCTTATGCATGATTTGAGAGACCCCACCCCTCTCTTGTGTGACATGCACATAAGGAGCTGTCGTGCACCACGTGCCCATACTAGGAAGCACCTGTCTTAATTCTGCTCATTTAGACAATGTTCATATGTTCAGGTTTTAAATACATTAGATAGGGACTGCTTCGATACGGGTTACCTTGACGAGGTGGAGCAGCTTGGCATACATTTTTTTGCAAAAAAACGTATCGACTAAATACCCTGTATTTGTTATTACCTTTTATCAGCACTTGCTGACTACTGTCATATGTCTTACTGCAAGGTATTTTTTCACATTTGTCATTCTGTGCTCTTTGTTTGTGTTTCAGTCAGGGTGGTGTGAACATTGTCCAACAGACTTGTTCAAATGTGTGCATGTCACATGTGTGTTTTTAATCCATTGTAGTGACCAGTACGTTGTAGTGACCAGTACATTATGTCCAGCCTGTGCTTCTGGAGACATGCACCTCTAAAGAATGTGGGCTCTCATTACTACAGAAATTCCAAACGTGTGGGTGCTATATGTGGTTTAGGCACACTGGGGCTCAGAAGGGAGGGGGACATTTGGATTTGGGAGCGGAGAATTTGCTGAATTTCTTTTGGTGGGTGAGGAGCCATTTTGCTTTTCCAGAGCCTTTGTGCTACCATGGAAGTCCCTATATTTCGGATAACAGATGACAGATCTGAGTGACTTGCTTTTTTTGTAGATTGAGTTGAATCTTTTATTGGGAACATTTTACATAATGTTTGGGATCACAGTTATCCGGCGCTCTATGCTGACCACTTACTTTGGGGTTTCCATCTGAATCTCTGAGTGACAAGATTCAGATGAAATCCCCAATGAATCCATTCACTATAGGGAGGCAGCAGAGTTAATCTGGAATCCATCTGGCCTCTGTTCCGCGGTTTCCTTCTTTTCAGAAGTGCACAATGGTGGTTTGTTTTTTGCAGGACAAGATGACATTTCTAGCAGTAACATTTTTATTTACATCCGTCTTTTTGATCGCGCTTTTTTGCACTTTATATTGGGCAGTATGATGATATTTTTTAAAAAAATATTTTTCCGCATTATAAAATATTTTTTTAACTTTATTACATTGTCCCAGTATGGGACATCACTAGAGTTGAGCGATACCGTCCGATACTTCAAAGTATCGTATCGGATGGTATCGGCCGATCTTTAAAAAAAGTATCGGTATCGCCGATTCCGATACCGGAAGTCCCATTCAAGTCTATGGGACTTCCGGTATCGGAATAAGAAAAACCCTTTCCTGCCCTTGTACAGCCTCTCTGGGGTCTGTACGGACCTTTCGGGGGGCTGTGCCGGCCTGCCAGGGGGTCTGTGCAGGCTCCGGTGGTCTGTGCCGGCCTGCCGGTGGTCTGTGCAGGCTCCGGGGGGGCTGTGCCGGCCTGCCGGGGGGCTGTGCCGGCCTGCCGGGGGGCTGTGCAGGCTCCGGGGGGCTGTGCCGGCCTGCCGGGGGGCTGTGCCGGCCTGCCGGGGGGCTGTGCCGGCCTGCCGGTGGTCTGTGCAGGCTCCGGGGGTCTGTGCAGGCATCGTCCGATGGGACTACAAGTCCCATCGGGCGATGCCTGCTACCATGACAGTGATTGACACATTAGCCAATGATGGGACAGTAGTAGTCCCATCATCCGGCTAATGTGTTAAATGTAAAAAAAAAAAAAAAAAAAAAAAAATTACATGCTACATACATACAACATGCATACTACATACATGCTACATTCATACTACATACTACATACATGCTACATTCATACTACATAAATACTACATGCAACATACATACTACATATATACTACATGCATGCTACATACATACTGCATGCTACATACATACCACATATATACTACATACATACTACATGCATGCTACATGCATGCTACATGCTACATACATAACACATATATACTACATGCATGCTACATACATACTACATGCTACATACTACATATATACTACATGCATGCTACATACTACATGCTACATACATACTACATATATACTACATGCATGCTACATACATACTGCATGCTACATGCATGCTACATACATACTACATACATACTACATGCTACATACATACTACATATATACTACATACATACTACATACATACTACATGCATGCTACATGCATGCTACATACATACCACATACATAACACATATATACTACATGCATGCTACATACATACTACATGCTACATACATACCATATACATACTACATGCATGCTACATACATACTACATGCATGCTACATACATACTACATGCTACATACATACTACATATATACTACATGCATGCTACATACATACTACATGCTACATACATACTACATATATACTACATGCATGCTACATACTACATGCTACATACATACTACATATATACTACATGCATGCTACATACATACTACATGCATGCTACATACATACTACATGCTACATAATACCACATACATACTACATATATACTACATGCATGCTACATACATACTGCATGCTACATGCATGCTACATACATACTACATACATACTACATGCTACATACATACCACATATATACTACATACATACAATACATTCATACAATACATACATAGACATACAGTACATATAACATAGAGTAACATACTTACCAATACTTGTCACATTGTTCCCCGAAGCCATTGTCTTTTCCGGAATAAATATTAACATAACAAACCACAAAAATACTCACCCACGATCCGAAGCAGTCCACGAGTGTGTCCCACGACGATCTTGGGTAGAGAACTGCAGCATCAGCTGTTGCTGCCGTTCTCTACGGGCTGCAGGAATCCAATGATGGAAGGTAGGTATCCTTCCGCACTGTATTCCTCCGCCACTTAAAAAAAAAAAAAAGTCCCTAGTCTCACTTTATGCCATTGCTGTGTGGGAAATTCCCACGCAGCAATGGCATAAAGTGAGACTAGGGACTTTTTTTTTTTTAAGTGGCGGAGGAATACAGTGCGGAAGGATACCTACCTTCCGTCATTGGATTCCTGCAGCCCGTAGAGAACGGCAGCATCATCTGATGCTGCAGTTCTCTACCCAAGATCGTCGTGGGACACACTCGTGGACTGCTTCGGATCGTGGGTGAGTATTTTTGTGGTTTGTTATGTTAATATTTATTCCGGAAAAGACAATGGCTTCGGGGAACAATGTGACAAGTATTGGTAAGTATGTTACTCTATGTTATATGTACTGTATGTCTATGTATGTATTGTATGAATGTATTGTATGTATGTAGTATATATGTGGTATGTATGTAGCATGTAGTATGTATGTAGTATGTATGTAGCATGCATGTAGCATGTAGTATGTATGTAGCATGCATGTAGTATATATGTAGTATGTATGTAGCATGCATGTAGTATATATGTAGTATGTATGTGGTATGTATGTAGCATGTAGTATGTATGTAGCATGCATGTAGTATATATGTAGTATGTATGTAGCATGTAGTATGTATGTAGTATGTATGTAGTATGTATGTGGTATGTATGTAGCATGTAGTATGTATGTAGCATGCATGTAGTATATATGTAGTATGTATGTAGCATGTAGTATGTATGTAGTATGTATGTGGTATGTATGTAGCATGTAGTATGTATGTAGCATGCATGTAGTATATATGTAGTATGTAGTATGTATGTAGTATGTATGTGGTATGTATGTAGCATGTAGTATGTATGTAGCATGCATGTAGCATGCATGTAGTATGTATGTAGCATGCATGTAGTATGTATGTAGCATGCATGTAGTATGTATGTAGTATGTATGTAGTATGTATGTAGCATGCAGTATGTATGTAGCATGTATGTAGTATGTATGTAGTATATATGTAGTATGTATGTAGCATGTAGTATGTATGTAGCATGCATGTAGTATATATGTAGTATGTATGTAGCATGCATGTAGTATGTATGTAGTATGTATGTAGTATGTATGTAGCATGCAGTATGTATGTAGCATGTATGTAGTATGTATGTAGTATATATGTAGTATGTATGTAGCATGCATGTAGTATGTATGTAGCATGTAGTATGTATGTAGCATGCATGTAGTATGTATGTAGCATGTATGTAGTATATATGTAGTATGTATGTAGCATGTAGTATGTATGTAGCATGCATGTAGTATGTATGTAGTATTTTTTTTTTTTTTTTTAACATTTAACACATTAGCCGGATGATGGGACTACTACTGTCCCATCATTGGCTAATGTGTCAATCACTGTCATGGTAGCAGGCATCGCCCGATGGGACTTGTAGTCCCATCGGACGATGCTTGCACAGACCCCCGGACATCAGCACAGCCCCCCGGCAGGCCGGCACAGCCCCCCGGCAGGCCGGTACAGACCCCCACAGGGTGCACAGACCACCGGCAGGCCGGCACAGCCCCCCGGCAGGCCGGTACAGACCCCGGGCAGTCCACACAGCCCCCCGGCAGGCCGGCACAGCCCCCCGGCAGGCCGGCAGAGACCCCCGGAAGGCCCGAAATGACGGCGCATCATGATGCGCACACACCGCGCATCATGATGACGTCAGGCCATCAATCAACTGAACTTCCGATTCCGATGCCGAATTCCGATATTGAAAAAATATCGGAAGTCGGTATCGGAATTCCGATACAGCAAGTATCGGCCGATACCCGATACTTGCGGTATCGGAATGCTCAACACTAGACATCACTCTATAATGTCAGATCGCTGATCTGACACTGCACAGCAGAGTATCAGATCAGCTATCTGACAGGCAGTGAAGGAGACATGCCGGCGCCTGCTCTCAGCCGTCGCTCACAAGCCATCTTCCCTGAAGGACCCGGAAGGTCCCCGCGGCCATATTGGTGCCAGGCATCTCCATTCAGACCACCATAAGAATGCGATTACATCGTGTTGTTCTGTGGGAACGCGCAGGGATCCCCCTCCCTGCGTGATGCTTCTCTATGCCGCTGTGACTACTGACAGCGGCATCAGAGGAGTATGTCGTGGATCGATGCTAGCACCGATTGTGGGCATTGCTGCGGGGTGTTAGCTGTCACATACAGCTGATACCCGCACGCGCTCGCCATGGCACTCAGTTTGAGGCCGCGCAATCGCGGCGCCGTACTAATACTGCTCTCCGCACAATCGCACCTCCTGCACAGCAGTACTAGTACGGAGCATGTCGCTGAGGAGATAAAAACCCAGCATTTTAGAGAATGTGCCCTTGATCGGGAATGCATACTTGTGCTTCATTCAAAACGCTGCGTTCTAAATTTGACAGCACAGTGAATGAGATTTATAGAAATCTCATTGCCACTGTGCTTCATTTTACTCAGCGTCAACTGACCAGAGGTGCAGTTTTCAAATCCACAGCATGTCAATTTCTCTTGCGAGTAAGTTTAGAATGTGTGCATGTAATCTGCACCTAAGTACATCAACACAGTTTTATCAAAACCAAATACCAAGAAGCATCAAAAGCATAGCCAGCATTATATAAAGGGAATCTGTCACCACATTTGACCCATTTAAACTATTAATTTGGGCATACAGTTTATAGAAAGCTGAAAACAGTCCTACCTGTGTGTCCCATATCAGATGTGTTGCTGAGAAATCATCTTTTATCATTTTATATAAATGACCTTTTCCAGGCTGTGGGGAGGATGGTACCTGGAGATAACTCTGCCTCCAGTGACACAAGCAACTAACACAGAACAGGAGAAATTACGTTTGTCTTCCTGCAAATACATTTTTTGCTTCTCTCTGAGCTCTGCTGTACTGCAACAATTTTGCAACCAGATGGAAGCTGAAGCTGAGAGGAACCTGCAGATGTGTCAGCTCTAATCACACACAGCTCTGCAGTGAGACCAGGAGATCAGAGAGGGCCATTACATATCACACTAGTAAGACTGGTAACCATTACACATCACACTGCTAACAATGTTAACCATTACACATCATACCGGTAACAGTGGTAATCATTACACATCACACAGGTAACAGTGACAACCATTACATATCACACTGATAATTCCCCCTTATATTTAAAACAAGCTCTGGAGGCAGGGTTATCTTCCAGGCACTATCCTCCCCAGAACAAAATCCTATATAGAAAAGAAATACCAAAAGTAACCACCAGTCTTTTCCAATGAATACCATAAAAAATGTATATAATCCAAAAAGAATAGTATTCAAAATGCATATAAAATATACCACTTTATTAATATATTAAAGGCATGATGATACAACATATCATAATAAAAAATATCATAAAAACATAAGACCTTTAATAAAATTAAAATGAATTAAAACCACAATGCACGTGAGGGGCAGGATATGTCATACTAATTGGCATGAGAATCCATTCAAAGAATAAATTAGATTTACTAAATAATTAATTTGTGGCTTTCTATACTAAAAATACACGATAAACAAAGTGCATGTGGAAAAAGAGAAAATATATATGTCAAAATGAGTGCTAGAATAACTTAAATGGTGCACATAAAAAATATATAATTAATTAAATAAAATAAAGCGGAAGCGAAACGTGCATTGGAGTGGTGTGTGGGGGCAGTGGTGTGTCACACTGGTTGGTATTGTGGTTTCTACTACGAATATTTAGTGAATATTTTTCTTCTCTCTTATATGGTGGATTGTTTATTATATGGATCATGTGGTTTCTTTGAATAGGCATTTGCTTTTAGAGATTTTGATTTAATTTTATTATGAATTAGTTCACATCTGATTATTTACATTAATATTTTATTTAATTAATTATATATTTTTATACACACCATTTAAGCTATTCTGGCACTCACTTTGAGATATATATTTTATCTTTTTCCACATGTACTTTAATGCATGTTAAAAAATACACACACAAAAACACAATGAAAAACCGCAAATAACCTAACTTAAATAATAGGTGCAGAAATTCTGCAGTTTCAAAAACTTACAAAAAGCTCATTGTGGGAACGTAGACTCCTTTCAGGAAGGGTTTTCAGTTTACCATCACAGACAGGATTACAATGACAGGTAGCACCTCTATGCAAAACTAGTAACAGAAGATCCACCAATAACAATAATCGATGTCACAAGCTCCGCCTGTATTTGTTAGCTTGTTAAATGCCGCTTTCAATCTCACTAATAGTCGCAGAGCTGTAGGAGAGATCAGTGCAACATAGGGTCTTATCCGAGGAGTATGACAGGTGACAAAATCAAAATTACACTCACCTTTTATGAGTATCTATAAAGCATGTAATAAAGCACAACAGCTGCAGCAGATCCATGGGTCAGAAAATGACCAAACGATATCCAGGAAAGAAAGGATAGGTTAGTGGATGATTTTCACGATGGCTGATCAATGATGAGACGTAGAGTTGAGCGAAACGGGTCGAAAAAATTCAAAAGTCGCCGACTTTTGGCAAAGTCGGGTTTCATGAAACGAAACCCGACCCTAGGATGAGGTCGGCCACGAGGTCGGCGACTTACTCGCCAAAGTCGCGTTTCAAAAGTTTGTTTTGCGCTCTTTTTCAGCCAATCAGGATCCACGGACACTGTGGGCAACGTGATGACCTAGGCACGGGTCACCACCATCTTTCAGAAGGGCATGCAAGTGATTGGCTTGCTTTGGTGGGCGTCACAGGGGGTATAAAAGGGCGTGCACGCCGACCGCCATCTTACTTCTGCCGATCTTAGTATAGGGAGAGGTTGCTGCTGATTCTGTAGGGAGAGCGTTAGGCAGGGAAGAAGACAAAAAAACTGCTTCTGCTGCTAGCGATTTGGCCTGCACAACACACAAGTCACTGTGTGTGCAGTGCAAGGGGAGGCTATATTGTGGTGTATCAGTGGTGTTGGTTGATGGGCTGCCTTTTAAGGCTTCCTGACACGCTGGCATTGCTGTTTACCCACTGCTCCGCAAACTGCTTTTTTAAAAGCAATCCAATCTCCCTTATCCTCTAGTCACTTTTGTCACAGCTGTGCCATCGAGCCTGTCACAAAGCGCTCAGATATCAGTGGGCCTCACACAATCCACAAGTGTCCAGTGTCCAAAAGTGTGCGCAGAGATTCAAAATCTCCATTATCCTCTCGTCACTTTGGTCACAGGCAGCTGTGCCATCGAGCGTGTCACATAGCGCTCAGATATCAGTGGGCCTCACACAATCCACAAGTGTCCAGTGTCCAAAAGTGTGCGCAGAGATTCAAAATCTCCCTTATCCTCTCGTCACTTTGGTCACAGCTGTGCCATCGAGCCTGTCACATAGCTCTCAGATATCAGTGGGCCTCACACAATCCACAAGTGTCCAGTGTCCAAAAGTGTGCGCAGAGATTCAAAATCTCCATTATCCTCTCGTCACATTGGTCACAGGCAGCTGTGCCATCGAGCGTGTCACATAGCGCTCAGATATCAGTGGGCCTCACACAATCCACAAGTGTCCAGTGTCCAAAAGTGTGCTCAGAGATTCAAAATCTCCATTATCCTCTCGTCACTTTGGTCACAGGCAGCTGTGCCATCGAGCCTGTCACATAGCGCTTAGATATCAGTGGGCCTCACACAATCCAAAAGTGTCCACTGTCCACAAGTGTGTGCAGAAATTCTAAATCTCCCCTGTCCTATAGACACCTTGTACCTTGTTTTACATTACTATATAGTTTGTTGGATTTTGTCTACATTTCTACCAAAAATGAGGAAGGCTGGTGGAAGAGGCCGTGGAATTGGGCGGGGGTTGGCAGCTGGTAATGATGGTGTTGGTGGTGGATCTGATGGTAGTGGCAAGAGCAAAATAGGACCGAATGCAGGAGGTGCTGACCCTGCGTCATCGTCTGGCTACATAAGGCCTCGAACGCTTAGTTTTCTAGGAGTTGGCAAACCGCTTTTAAAGGCAGAGCATCAGGAAAAAGTTTTGTCTTACATTGCTGACTCAGCCTCCAGCTCTATCGCCTCCTCTTCTTCAGTTGTAAAAAGTAAAAGCACTGAGTCGTCATTGGAGGCTCATGTTCATGAACCACACCTTTCCTTGTGTCCTTCACCCCAACCAAGATTGAAGGATGACGCAGGCCATACTACTGATTACTCCATGGAGCTGTTTTCACATACCATGCCAGGATTATCAAGTGAAATGGTGAATTACCCAGGCCAAGATGAATCTGACATGGAGTGCACTGATGCACAGCCGCTGATGGATGATTCTGCTGGTACATTCACTCAGAGCACTACATTGTCCTCGCAGTGTACAGAGCCAGATTTTGACCCTGATGAGGCTCAGGTGCCCCTTCCCGCACACTATACCACCATACACGGTGACACAGAGAAAGGTGCACATGACATAGAAGAGGAGGTGATGGATGACCCAGTTGTTGACCCAGATTGGCATCCATTGGGGGAAGAGGGTGCTGCTTCCAATAGCTCAGATGAGGAGCATCCACAGCAGACATCGACATCGCAACAGCTGTTATCTGGCAGGCCCGGAGCACTCCAAAGACAGGTTCCAAACATCAAAAGAGTTGCTGGACAGCTTGTCCAGAGGGTCAAAAGATCACAGCGTGCTAGGCCGCAAAATGTCTGCCAAAGCAGGAAGAGTGCAGTGTGGCACTTTTTTGAACAAAATCCTCATGATCAGGCCAAGGTTATCTGTAAGAAGTGCGCAAAGACCTTTAGCCGAGGGAAAAATCTGAAAAATTTGAATACCAGTTGCATGCTTAGACATTTAACCAGCATGCACTTGCAAGCGTGGACACAACACCAAACCTCAAGTGCCACATGTGCAACTGATCACAACGAAGGTATTCAGCAACGCTACATTGTTTCCCCCACTGGAAGCCCACCGGTTAGCACAGCAGCAAATGTTGAGGTGTCGTTGCAAGACCACAGCAGTCAGGGAATCTCACTGTTATATCAACGAAAGACTGATTCTAGGCCATCAGAAAGAACACCAACTCCATCACCATCATCAACCCTCTCTCAGTCCGCCCTGTCCACCGCTACTTCCACGATATGCAGCTCTCAAGTCCAGCTCACCCTCCCAGACACTATGAGTAGGTCAAGAAAGTACTCAGTCTCTCATCCGCGTACACTGGGTTTGAACGCCCACATTGCCAAACTAAACTCGTTTGAGATGATGCCCTTTCGGTTGGTGGAAAGCACAGCTTTCCGCGAACTCATGGCCTATGCAGTACCACGCTATGACCTACCCAGTCGCCACTTCTTCTCTTGCAAAGCCATCCCAGCCCTCCACCATCATGTGAAAGACCGCATTGTCCATGCACTCAAGCAGTCAGTGAGCGGAAAGGTGCACCTCACAACTGATGCATGGTCCAGTCGGCATGGCCAGGGCCGTTACGTGTCCATCACTGCGCACTGGGTTAATGTGGTGGATGCAGGGTCCACAGGGGACAGCGGTGGTGGGACAGTGCTGCCTAGCCCACGGTATAGGAAACAGTTGGCTGTAGGCGTTCGACCCTCCTCCTCCTCCTCCTCCTCCTCCTCCAGAAGCGAAAGCTCGTCCACAGAGCGCAGTCGTACGAGCACTCCATCTGCAGCTGCCACTGTTGCACATGATGTGTACCCCTATCGAGCAGCTAGTGGAAAGCGTCAGCAGGCTGTGTTGCAGATGATGTGTTTGGGCGACAGACACACCGCCGAGGTGCTGGCCGAGTACTTGAAGCGACAAACTGAGTCATGGCTGGGCAGTGTAGATCTTGAGGCAGGCAAGGTAGTTAGTGATAACGGCCGTAATTTTGTGGCAGCCATAGCCCTTTCAAAACTCAGCCACATACCTTGCTTGGCTCACACCTTGAACCTGGTGGTGCAGTGCTTCCTCAAAAATTATCCGGAGTTAACAGCCCTGCTCCAGAAGGTGCGAAGACTGTGCGCGCACATCCGCCGGTCGCCTGTACACTCCGTTCGTATGCAGAAGCTGCAGCGATTGCTCCACCTTCCCAACCACTGCCTCATTATCGACATTGCAACAAGGTGGAACTCCACCCTGCACATGGTGGAGCGGCTGTGCGAGCAGAGGCAGGCCATAATGCATTTGGGGGAGGATACACGGCCAGGCACTTTGAGAGCAGACATGGAGTTGACAGGCGTGCAGTGGTCGAAGCTGAAAGACCTTTGTAAAGTCCTTCAGTGTTTTGAGGAATGCACACGGCTGGTAAGCGCAGACGACGCCATCCTAAGCATGAGCATCCCACTTATGCGTCTGCTCATGCAAACTTTGACGCACCTTAAGGAGCAGGCGTCTGCAGCCAATGTTGATGAGGAGGAAGAGGAGGAGGGAATCCTTGATGACATTCAGCCATTGTCTGCTCAGGGACCTCTCCTGGACGAGGTGGAGGAAGAAGAGGAGGAGGAGGAGGATGATGGGGATGATTACTTAGGGGAGGAGGATGCATCTCGTGGGGCAAGTGAAAATGTTGGCGTGGCAAGGTCTGGTACAGGGTTTGTGCGTGACTGGAGGGATGTGGATTTGCCAGAAAGTGCTCCTCCACCCAGCACTCGCAGTGCATCATTGACACCGGGAACATTGGCCCACATGTCAGATTATGCCTTGCGGATCCTAAAAAGGGACCCCCGCATTGCCAAAATGATGAACGATGACGACTACTGGTTGGCCAGCATCCTGGATCCACGCTATAAAGGCAAATTACAAAACATCATGCCACAGGAGAACCTTGACCTAATATTGGCTAATAAACAAGCAACTCTGGTAAATAGGTTGCTTGAGGCATTCCCAGCACACAGCAGCGGTGATGGTTCTCACACGAGCCGTACGGGCCGGGGGCAGCTTGGCAGAGGTGTTCGTGGTGCACACAGCAGAAGTGGCGTTGGAGACAGGGGTTTCATGACAATGTTGTGGACTGATTTTTCAAATACCGCTCACACAACTGGTAATACTGCATCGATGGAAAGTGACAGGAGACAGCAGTTGTCAACTATGGTTACAAACTACTTTTCCTCCCATATCGATGTTCTCCCACACAGGTCATTCCCCTTTGAGTATTGGGCCGCTAAACTGGACACCTGGCCTGAATTGGCCCAATATGCCTTACAGGTGCTTGCTTGCCCAGCTGCAAGTGTGCTATCGGAAAGAGTCTTCAGTGCAGCTGGATCAATCCTGACAGAAAAAAGGACCCGTCTGTCAACCCAAAATGTGGATGATCTAACCTTCATTAAAATGAACCACGCATGGGTTTCCAAGGATTTTGTCCCACCTTCCCCTGATGACACATAGGGTGACAGAAAAATGGCTTGCTTTGGTCCACCTCTTCCTGGTACTTCACCTATTTCGCCTTTTGCATCAGCTGAATGTCCAACATCAACATATGCCACTTTCTAAAACTCCCTAACTGTGCTGCCTCCCCCCCCATGGCCGGGGTCACCACCTACCGCACGACACCGTGCGAGTGCCGTTGCCCTGGACAGGTGGGTAGGCCGACTCTTGGGCGCGGGCACTGGCACAGGGTCCCTCATAGTGCAATCAAGTGTCTCTGACGGTGGTGGTGCACACCCGCCGTCAGACACACCGCTGTACTATGAGGGGCCCAGTGCCAGTACCGACGCCCACGAGTGGGCCCCCCTTGCTTGGGCAGGGCCCCAGCATTTGCAATCTTTACCTCTCCCTGCTCCTCCGCTGTGTAATCTGGGCCGTCAAATCCATACTGTGCCTGACACCGTCTGAGCCTGCCTCCTGAGACATATATTTTGAATGTGTAGGCTATCCATACATGTTATCCAGGGATACGGTACCCTTTCTAACCTTTGTGCAATCACGTGCAA
Organism: Dendrobates tinctorius; assembly: GCF_039654945.1. Classification (NCBI taxonomy): domain Eukaryota; kingdom Metazoa; phylum Chordata; class Amphibia; order Anura; family Dendrobatidae; genus Dendrobates; species Dendrobates tinctorius. The sequence goes on along the minus strand of NW_027361679.1, from coordinate 42,347,419 downwards.
TCCATACTGGGCCTAACACCGTCTGAGCCTGCCTCCTGAGACATATATTTTGAATGTGTACGCTATCCATACATGTTATCCAGGGATACGGTACCCTTTCTAACCTTTGTGCAATCACGTGCAATCCATACTGGGCCTGACACCGTCTGAGCCTGCCTCCTGAGACATATATTTTGAATGTGTACGCTATCCATACATGTTATCCGGGGATACGGTACCCTTTCTAACCTTTGTGCAATCACGTGCAATCCATACTGGGCCTAACACCGTCTGAGCCTGCCTCCTGAGACATATATTTTGAATGTGTACGCTATCCATACATGTTATCCGGGGATACGGTACCCTTTCTAACCTTTGTGCAATCACGTGCAATCCATACTGGGCCTAATACCGTTTGAGCCTGCCTCCTGAGACATATATTTTGAATGTGTACGCTATCCATACATGTTATCCGGGGATACGGTACCCTTTCTAACCTTTGTGCAATCACGTGCAATCCATATTGTGCCTGACACCGTCTGAGCCTGCCTCCTGAGACATATATTTTGAATGTGTACGCTATCCATACATGTTATCCAGGGATACGGTACCCTTTCTAACCTTTGTGCAATCACGTGCAATCCATACTGGGCCTGACACCGTCTGAGCCTGCCTCCTGAGACATATATTTTGAATGTGTACGCTATCCATACATGTTATCCAGGGATACGGTACCCTTTCTAACCTTTGTGCAATCACGTGCAATCCATACTGGGCCTAACACCGTCTGAGCCTGCCTCCTGAGACATATATTTTGAATGTGTACGCTATCCATACATGTTATCCAGGGATACGGTACCCTTTCTAACCTTTGTGCAATCACGTGCAATCCATACTGGGCCTGACACCATCTGAGGCTGCCTCCTGAGACATATATTTTGAATGTGTACGCTATCCATACATGTTATCCGGGGATACGGTACCCTTTCTAACCTTTGTGCAATCACGTGCAATCCATACTGGGCCTAACACCGTCTGAGCCTGCCTCCTGAGACATATATTTTGAATGTGTACGCTATCCATACATGTTATCCGGGGATACGGTACCCTTTCTAACCTTTGTGCAATCACGTGCAATCCATACTGGGCCTAACACCGTCTGAGCCTGCCTCCTGAGACATATATTTTGAATGTGTACGCTATCCATACATGTTATCCGGGGATACGGTACCCTTTCTAACCTTTGTGCAATCACGTGCAATCCATACTGGGCCTGACACCGTCTGAGCCTGCCTCCTGAGACATATATTTTGAATGTGTACGCTATCCATACATGTTATCCAGGGATACGGTACCCTTTCTAACCTTTGTGCAATCACGTGCAATCCATACTGGGCGTGAGAACGGCTGGCGAGCTGTTAAGCAAGCTACAGCACCTGTCCAGACAAGTACAGGGATTCCCTAGCGAGGAGACTTATTTGATTGTTTTCAATGTTGGGACAGCAATTTTTGGGGAGCACTATACTCTGGAGAATGATAGATGGGGCCCACCATACACTGGAACATTCCAAAGGTGGACATCAGACATTGGAGCAGCATTTACAGAGCCCATTATACACTAGAGCATTAGAAATGGGGCCCATTATGTTTGGAGCATTATTTGGGCCCATAAGACAGTGGAGCTTCATCCATGGGGACCAACATATACTGTAGCATTATGTGGAGCTCATCATATACTGTTTCAAACATTATATGGGACCAATGATTCTGTATGGAGAAATAGATAGGCCTCGTCATGAGATGTAAAAAGTGAGGTATTTTTCATTGTACTATACCGCTATTTATCTGCCGTATCGGAGCATGATGAGTTGTGGTATGTGTTAAAGGGGCGCTCTTTCGCCCAGGGCACATGAAAACCTGCAGCCAGCCCTCCCCCCCACAACTTTAGCCAAATAACCCCCATTTTTCAGTGCGTAACTTGTATTATGAAGTTAATTAAGGTTGACAAGCTTAAGTAAGAAGAATTGATGCTTTTGGCATTCAAATGGGCACTGTAGGTGTGTTTCCTGTCCTCCTCTCACTGCCGACTTTTATTCCCCATTGACTTACATTGGGTTTCGTGTTTCGGGACGACCCCGACTTTTCCCTATAATCGGACGATCTTGCTCGACCCGAATTTTGGAAAAGTCGGGTTTCACGAAACGAAACGCGACCCTAAAAAACCAAAAGTCGCTCAACTCTAATGAGACGTATATCTCAGATTGTCAAATGGATAGTGCTTTATTCTTCACCTTTCAAAGTACAAAAGACTTCTTCATCAGGAAAGACCACAAGTGTGGAGCCAGAAGACCGCAGCATCTGATTGCTCCTACTCTGGCACTGAGAAGAAGCACTTATTAGGGTCGGTGGAACGCACCAGATATAAATAATAGGAGGTGCGTTCGCTGCCCGGGGTCTACCGTGTGGTAGATGACAAGACCGCTGCTGGACAATGGCAGATACGCTAAAGGTGCGGTACAGCGCTCGGGTTAATGTCACCCGAGAGCTTAGGATCGGCTCTGTTCAGACACTGAGACGCCGAACATAAATAATAGACAGACGCTGGCCCTGTTAGCTTCACAGGAAACCAGTGGGTGGCGTTGCAGCCGCAATCGCCAATAGATACTGCTACTGCAGCGCGGCGGTAAGGATAGCCGCTGAACGACGGTGCCGGAGGAGCCGGACACCGATGGACACTAGTGTAGGTGTGGTAAGCACAGTGGCGTGTAGCTTGCCACAACCTGGCGCTGACTAAACCAACATACAGTCATGGCCAAAAGTTTTGAGAATGACACAAATATTATATTTTCACATGATCTGCTGCCCTCTGGTTTTTATGTGTGTTTGTCAGATGTTTTTATCACATACAGAAATATAATTGCAATCATAATATGAGTAACAAAAGGTTATATTGACAGTTAGAATGAGTTAATGCAGCAAGTCAATATTTGCAGTGTTGACCCTTCTTCTTCAGGACCTCTGCAATTCTCCCTGGCATGCTCTCAATCAACTTCTGGATCAAATCCTGAGTGATAGCAGTCCATTTTTGCAAAATCAATGCTTTTATTTTGTCTGAATTTGAAGGTTTTTGTTTGTACACCCGTCTCTTGATGATTGACCACAAGTTCTCAATGGGATTAAGATCTGGGGAGTTTCCAGGCCATGGTCCCAAAATCTCTATGTTTTGTTCCCTGAGCCATTTAGTTATCACCTTTGCTTTATGGCAAGGTGCTCCATCATGTTGAAAAAGGCATTGTTGATCGCCAAACTGCTCTTGGACGGTTGGGAGAAGTTGCTCTTGGAGGACATTCTGGTACCATTCTTTATTCATGGCTGTGTTTTTAGGCAAGACTGAGAGAGAGCCCATTCCCTTGTCTGAGAAGCCACCCCACACATGAATGGTTTCAGGATGCTTGACAGTAGGCATGAGACAAGACTGGTGGTAGCGCTCACCTGGTCTTCTCCGAATAAGCCGTTTTCCAGATGTCCCAAACAATCGAAAAGGGGATTCATCAGAGAAAATGACTTTACCCCAGTCCTCAGCAGTCCACTCCCTGTACCTCTTGCAGAATATCAGTCTGTTCATGATGTTTTTTCTGGAGAGAAGTGGCTTCTTTGCTGCCCTCCTTGAGACCAGGCCTTGCTCCAAGAGTCTCCGCCTCACAGTGCGTGCAGATGCACTCACACCTGCCTGCTGCCATTCCTGAGCAAGCTCTGCACTGCTGGTAGCCCGATCCCGCAGCTGAAACACTTTTAAGAGACGGTCCTGGCGCTTGCTGGTCTTTCTTGGGCGCCCTGGAGCCTTTTTGGCAACAACGGAACCTCTCTCCTTGAGGTTCTTGATGATGCGATAGATTGTTGACTGAGGTGCAATCTTTCTAGCTGCGATACTCTTCCCTGTTAGGCCATTTTTGTGCAGTGCAATGATGACTGCATGTGTTTCTTTAGAGATAACCATGGTTAACAGAAGAGAAACAATGATGCCAAGCACCAGCCTCCTTTTAAAGTGTCCAGTGGTGACATTCTTACTTAATCATGACAGATTGATCTCCAGCCCTGTCCTCATCAACACCCACACCTGTGTTAATGGAACAATCACTGAAACGATGTTAGCTGGTCCTTTTAACCCCTTCACCCCCAAGAGTGGTTTGCACGTTCATGACCGGGCCAATTTTTACAATTCTGACCACTGTACCTTTATGACGTCATAACTCTGGAACGCTTCCATGGATCCCGGTGATTCTGACATTGTTTTCTCGTGACATATTGTACTTCATGTTAGTGGTAAAATTTCATTCAAATAACTTGCGTTTATTTGTGAGAAAAATGGAAATTTGGCGAAAATTTTGAAAATTTCGCAATTTTCCAGCTTTGAATTTTTTTGCCCTTAAATCACAGAGATACGGCACACAAAAAACTTGATAACTAACATTTCCCACATGTTTACTTTACATCAGCACAATTTTGGAACCAAAATTTTTTTTTGTTAGGAAGTTATAAGGGTTAAAAGTTGACCAGCGATTTCTCATTTTTACAACACCATTTTATTTTTAGGACCACATCACATTTGAAGCCACTTTGAGGGGTCTATATGATAGAAAATACCCAAAAGTGACACCATTCTAAAAACTGCACCCCTTAAGGTGCTCAAAACCACATTCAAGAAGTTTATTAACCCTTTAGGTGCGTCACAGGAATTTTTTTGAATATTTAAAAAAAAATGAACATCTAACTTTTTTTCATAAAAAAAATACTTCAGGTTCAATTTTTTTTATTTTACCAAGGGTAACAGGAGAAATTGAACTGCAAAAGTTATTGTGCAATTTGTCCTGAGTACGCAGATACCTGATATGTGGAGGGGAACGACTGTTTCGGCGCATGGCAGAGCTCAGAATGGAAGGAGCGCCGTTTGACTTTTTCAATGCAAAATTGGCTGGAATTCAGATTGGACGCCATGTCACGTTTGGAGAGTCCCTGATGTACCTAAACAGTGGAAACCCCCTACAAGTGACCCCATTTTGGAAACTAGACCCCCCAAGGAACTTATCTAGATATGTGGTGAGAACTTTGAACCCACAAGGGCTTTACAGAAGTTTATAACGTACAGCGGTACAATTAAAAAATCATATTTTTTCCACAAAAATGATCTTTTCACCCCAATTTTTATTTTCCCAAGGGTAACAGGACCCTAAAAGTTATTGTGCAATTTGTCCTGAGTACGCTGATACCCCACATGTGGGGGTAAACCACTATTTGGGCGCATGGCAGAGCTCGGAAGGGAAGCAGCGCCATTTGACGTTTTTGGCTGGAATTGAGATCGGACACCATGTCGCGTTTGGAAAACCCCTGATGTACCAAAACAGTGGAAACCCCCCACAAATGACACCATTTTGGAAACTAGACCCCCTAAGGAACTTATCTAGATGTGTGGTGAAAACTTTGAACCCCCATGGGCTTCACAGAAGTTTATAACATAAAGCCATACAATTAAAAAATCATATTTTTTCCACAAAAATGATCTTTTCACCCTCAATTCTTATTTTTCCAAGGGTAACAGGACCCTAAAAGTTATTGTGCAATTTGTTCTGAGTACGCTGATACCCCACATGTGGGGGTAAACCACTATTTGGGCGCATGGCAGAGCTCGGAAGGGAATCAGCGCCATTTGACGTTTTTGGCTGGAATTGAGATCGGACACCATGTCGCGTTTGGAAAACTCCTGATGTACCAAAACAGTGGAAACCCCCCACAAATGACACCATTTTGGAAACTAGACCCCCTAAGGAACTTATCTAGATGTGTGGTGAGAACTTTGAACCCCCATGGGCTTCACAGAAGTTTATAACATAAAGCCATACAATTAAAAAATCATATTTTTTCCACAAAAATGATCTTTTCACCCTCAATTCTTATTTTTCCAAGGGTAACAGGACCCTAAAAGTTATTGTGCAATTTGTCCTGAGTACGCTGATACCCCACATGTGGGGGTAAACCACTATTTGGGCGCATGGCAGAGCTCGGAAGGGAAGCAGCGCCATTTGACGTTTTTGGCTGGAATTGAGATCGGACACCATGTCGCGTTTGGAAAACTCCTGATGTACCAAAACAGTGGAACCCCCCCACAAATGACACCATTTTGGAAACTAGACCCCCTAAGGAACTTATCTAGATGTGTGGTGAGCACTTTGACCCCCCCAGTGCTTCACAGAAGTTTACAACGCCCGGGCGTGAAAATAAAAAATTCGTATTTTTTCCACAAACATGATCTTTTAGTCACCATTTTTTTATTTTCCCAAGGGTACCAGGAGAAATTGGACCCCAAAAGTTGTTGTCCAATTTTTCCTGAGTATGCTGATACCCCATACGTGGGAGAAAACTACTCTATGGGCACACGTCGGGGCTCGGAAGGGAAGTAGTGACGTTTTGGAATGCAGACTTTGATGGAATGGTCTGCGGGTGTCATGTTGCCTTTGGAGAGCCCCTAATGTACCTAAACAGTGGAAACCCCCCACAAATGACACCATTTTGTAAACTAGACCCCCCAAGGAACTTATCTAGATGTGTGGTGAGCACTTTGAACCCCCCAGTGCTTCACAGAAGTTTACAACGCCCGGGCGTGAAAATAAAAAATTCGTATTTTTTCCACAAACATGATCTTTTAGTCACCATTTTTTTATTTTCCCAAGGGTACCAGGAGAAATTGGACCCCAAAAGTTGTTGTCCAATTTGTCCTGAGTATGCTGATACCCCATATGTGGGAGAAAACTATTATATGGGCACACGTCGGGGCTCGGAAGGGAAGTAGTGACGTTTTGGAATGCAGACTTTGATGGAATGGTCTGCGGGTGTCATGTTGCCTTTGGAGAGCCCCTAATGTACCTAAACAGTGGAAACCCCCCACAAATGACACCATTTTGTAAAGTAGACCCCCCAAAGAACTTATCTAGATGTGTGGTGAGCACTTTGAACCCCCAAGGGCTTCACAGAAGTTTATAATGCCAGGGCATGAAAATAAAAAAATCGTATTTTTTCCACAAACATGATCAATTAGTCCCCAATTTTTTTATTTTCCCAAGGGTAACAGGAGAAATTGAACCCCAAAAGTTGTTGTCCTATTTGTCCTGAGTACGCTGACACCCCATATGTGGGATAAAACTACTGTATGGACACACGTCAGGGCTCGGAAGGGAAGTAGTGACGTTTTGGAATGCAGACTTTGATGGAATGGTCTGCGGGTGTCATGTTGCCTTTGGAGAGCCCCTAATGTACCTAAACAGTGGAAACCCCCACAAGTGACCCCATTTTCGAAACGAGACCCCCTAAGGAACTTATCTAGATGTGTGGTGAGCGCTTTGAACCCCCAAGGGTTTCACAGAAGTTTATAATGCCCGGGCATGAAAATAAAAAAATCGTATTTTTTTCCACAAACATGATCAATTAGTCCCCAATTTTTTCATTTTCCCAAGGGTAACAGGAGAAATTGGACCCCCAAAAGTTGTTGTCCAATTTGTCCTGAGTATGCTGACACCCCATATGTGGGAGAAAACTACTGTATGGACACACGTCGGGGCACGGAAGGGAAGCAGTGACGTTTTGGAATGCAGACTTTGATGGAATGGTCTGCGGGTGTCATGTGCGTTTGGAGAGCCCCTGATGTACCTAAACTATTGAAATTCCCCACAAGTGACCCCATTTTGGACACTAGACCCCCCACGGAATTATCTAGATGTGTGGTGAGCACTTTGAACCCCCAAGTGCTTCACAGAAGTTTATAACACTCGGACGTGAAAATAAAAAAATCATTTTTTTCCACAAAAATGATATTTTTGCCCCCAATTTTTTATTTTCCTAAGGGTAACAGGAGAAATTGGACCCCAAAAATTGTTTTGCAATTTGTCCTGAGTAGGCTGATACCCTACATGTGGGGGTAAAACACTGTTTGGGCGCATAGCAGAGCTTGGAAGGGAAGGAGCACCATTTGACTTTTTCAACTCAGAATTGGCTGGAATTGAGATCAGACGCCATGTTGCATTTGGAGAGCCCCTGATGTGCCCAAACAGTGGAAACCCCCAATTCTAACTCCAACCTGAACCCCAACACGCCCCTAACCCTAGCCCTAACCCTAGCCCTAACCCTAGCCCTAACCCTAACCCTAGCCCTAACCCTAACCCTAGCCCTAACCCTAACCCTAGCCCTAGCCCTAACCCTACCCCAACACACCCCTAGCCCTAACCCTAACCCTAACCCTAATGGAAAAATGGAAATAAATACATTTTTTTAATTTTATTATTTTTCCCTAACTAAGGGGGTGATAACGGGGGGTTTGATTTACTATTTATGGCGGTTTTTATGTTTGGCGGCTGTCGCACGCTAAAAGACGCTTTTTATTGTAAAAATAGTTTTTGCATCACCACATATTGAGAGCTATAATTTTTCCGTATTTTGACCCACCGAGTCATGTGAGGTATTATTTTTTGCGGGACGAGTTGACATTTTTATTGGTACCATTTTCGGGCACGTGGAATTTTTTGATCGCTTTTTATTCCGATTTTTGGGACGCAGAATGAACAAAAACCAGCGTTTCATGAATTTCTTTTGGGGGGGGTGCGTTTACACCGTTCCGCATGCGGTAAAATTGATAAAGAGGTTTTATTCTTCACATCAGTACGGTTACAGCGATACCTCATTTAGGTCTTTTTTTATGTTTTTGTCGGTTTTATGCAATGAAAACTATTTTATATAAAAAATAATTATTTTTGCATCGCTTTATTCAGCGAGCTATAACTTTTTTATTTTTTCGCTGATGATGCTGTGTGGCGGCTCGTTTTTTGCGGGACAAGATGACGTTTTCAGCGGTACCATGGATATTTATATGCGTCTTTTTGATCGCGCGTTATTACACTTTTTGTTTGGCGGTATGATAATAAATCATTATTTTTTGCTTCGTTTTTTATTTTTATTTTTTAAGGGGTTCGCTAAAGGGGTTAACTAATGGGACAGTTTTATAGGGCGGGTCGTTACGGACGCGGCGATTCCTAATATGTGTACTTTTATTGTTTTTTTTTTTATTATTTCCAAAAAATGGATTTATTGGGGGAATATTTTTATTTTTTTTCTAATATATTTGGCGATTTTTTAAAATTATTTTTACACTTTTTTTTATTTTTTTTTTACTTTATTAAATAGTCCCAGGTGGGACATCACTGTCCTGTGACAGATCGCTGATCTGTCACATCACAGATCACTGTGACAGATCAGCAATCTGTCACAGGCATTGAAGAAGACTTCCTCATGCCTGCGCTTTGCAGGCACTGAGGAAGCCAGCTTCCTCAGGCCCCCGAAGGCCCCCGTCGCCATCTTGGATTCGGGGGCCTGGAGGATAGGAGCCCCCCGCAGCAGCGCTGCACATTGCGCTGCCGTGGGGGGCTCAGGGAAGCACGGAGGGAGCCCCCTCCCTGCCGATGCTTCCCTTTAACCCCCGGTACACCGCAATCGTGTTTGATCGCGGTGTGCAAGGGGTTAACGTGTCGGGGGCGGTCCGTGACCGCCCCTGACACATTGTGCCGGGTGTCAGCTGTGATAATCAGCTGACACCCGGCCGCGATCAGCGGCGCTCACCACGTGGGCGCCGCTGATCGCGGTAGACGTACTATCCCGTCCACGGTCATACGGGCCCGGGTACCGTGGACGGGATAGTGCGGCGGATGTCAGGAAGGGGTTAAGGCAGGGCTGCAATGATGTTGAAATGTGTTTTGGGGGATAGAGTTCATTTTCTAGGCAAATATTGACTTTGCAAGTAATTGCTGTTAAGCTGATCACTCTTTATAACATTCTGGAGTATATGCAAATTGCCATTAGAAAAAATGAAGCAGTAGACTTTGTAAAAATTAATATTTGTGTCATTCTCAAAACTTTTGGCCATGACTGTACTGTCACCATCCGTAATGTCAGAGGGATGGGGTTTCATAATAAGTCAGTCACCAGTCCATGCATCCATCATCATACACACATATCAATCTGAGTCTACACTAGTGCATGGCCGAGCCGCCATGCGGGCTTTTTATAGCCATGCGCTTCCTGGACCTTCCAGGACCTTGGAAAGGACCAATCAGATCCGACGCAGGACCTGAGCATGTGACCCCTGCTCTCCAGTGAGAGGTCACCTCGCGGGCATGCCCAGTAGCACGGTACGAGGACTTAGCCTCTGGAGCGGTTCCCTGCAGAGCAGGTTGCACTACCATTACTGCACCAGAGGTGGTAGCAACATCCAGGCTGTCAGAGCGAGTCTGAGCAGCACGCCTGGCTTGCCGTGATTGCTGAGCTGCACCCGGAGTGGTTGGAGGAGAATGGGAGACCGCTGGATGTCTGGCTCTGGATTCCTGCTGTGCAGTGTCAGGAATCCGATGCCTAATATTACCCCCCCTCCTAAGGCCCCCTCACCACTGCGCTCAAAAGCCGCGATCAGGAGCGGTGTGTGGATGTTTTCCACTGGCTCCCAGGTTCGAGCCTCGGGCCCATGACCCTTCCAATCCACTAAATAAAATTTTTTGCCACGGACAAACCTATGCCCTATGATGGCATTAACCTCAAACTCGTCAGACGATAAGTCTGATGACCCGGCCGATGACTCGAAAAACCGGGCCATGTGAACTGGTTTAAGGAGGGACACATGAAACACGCCTGAAATGGCTAAATGTGGAGGAAGAGCCAAGCGGTAGACCACCGAGCTAATTCGCTTGAGGACCTTGAATGGTCCAATATATCGCGGCGCGAACTTAGGGGACTCGACCCGTAGTTTGATGTTTCGGGTGGAGAGCCACACCATGTCGCCAGGGGAGAAGCTTGGAGCGGGTCGCCGATGTGTGTTGGCGGATGCCCTCATCCTCTCCTTAGAGGCACGGATAGCATCCTGAGTGCGATCCCAGATGTCCCGGGCCTCCACTGCCCAGTCTGCCACCCTGGAGTCAGCAGAGGACACTGGCATCGGGACAGGGACGAATGGATGTTGGCCGTAGTTTAAGAGGAAGGGCGTCTGACCAGTGGAATCAGCCACCACATTGTTTAGGGCAAATTCACCCCAAAGTAGCAAGGATGCCCAGTCATCCTGCCTGGCAGAGACAAAATGCCGTAGATAGGTGACCAAGGTCTGGTTGGCTCTCTCGACCAAGCCATTCGTCTCGGGATGGTAGGCGGAGGACAGATTTAGCTTGATGCTGAGTAAGCTGCAGAGCTCCCTCCAAAACCAAGACGCAAACTGGGGACCTTGGTCACTCACGATTTTGTCCGGCATGCCATGCAAATGGAATATGTGCTTAATGAACAAAGGGGCCAGACCTCGAGCGGAAGGCAGGCGTGCGAGTGGCACCAGATGCACCATTTTGGAAAAATGGTCGGTGACCACCCAGATGACCGTACTGCCACCAGACTTGGGCAGGCCAACTATGAAATCCATGCAAACCATCTCCCACGATCTATCCGCCACTGGCAGGGGATACAACAGCTTCGCCGGCCTCTGTCTGGAGGGTCTGTTTCGAGCACACGTGACGCATGCTTGCACGTATTTTTTTGACATCTCGAGCCATATGTTGCCACCAATATGACCTTGCTAGGAGTTCGGTGGTCTGTTTATTGCCAAAATGACCACCCACCCTGGAGGCATGTGCCCAGGCGAGGACCTCCGGCCGTAGCTGAGGAGGCACCAAGGTCTTGCCTGGTGGCACTGACTCGAGAGCGACTGGAGCCACAGTCGTAAAACTCTCCGGTGGGAGAATTAACCGAGGCTTAGCGTCTCCCTCTTCCGCAGAAACCACCGAGCGTGAAAGAGCATCTGCACGGACGTTCTTCTCTCCGGAGAGGTAATGCAGGGTGAAGCGGAAGCGAGAAAAGAAGAGCGACCACCTAGCCTGACGGGAGTTCAGGCGCTGGGCAGTCTGTAAATAGACCAGATTTTTATGGTCCGTATATACCTGGAAGGGAAACCGAGCCCCCTTCAGGAGATGTCTCCACTCTGAAAAGGCCAACTTCATGGCCAGCAGCTCCCTGTCACCGATGGAGTAATTCTTCTCCGCCAGTGAGAAGGTCTTTCAGAAGAAGCATGGATACTTCCGACCTTGAGCATCCTTCTGGAAAAGGACTGCTCCTGCACCGCCGGAAGAGGCATCAACCTCCAGAATAAACGGTTTATTCACATCGGGACGATGTAAAATGGGAGCGCCAGCAAGTGTGGTATAAACTGGCGATAGTAATTCACGAACCCCAAAAAGCGCTGCACCGCTTTGAGTGAATGAGGTTCCTTCCAGTCCATTACCGCTTGTAGTTTGGCAGGATCCATGGCCAGCCCCTGGGCCGAGATGATATATAGCCCAGGAACGGCAAGGACTCCTGCTCAAACTGGCACTTCTCCAGCTTGGCAAAAAGAGAGTTTGCCCACAGACGGTCGAAGACCCTGCAGACGTCCCTCCGGTGAGTGGTCAAATCTGGCGAAAAGATGAGTATAACATCCAGATATACCACCACCGAGGTAGAAAGCATGTCGCGGAAGACGTCGTTGACAAAATCCTGGAAGACAGCTGGCGCATTACAAAGGCCAAAAGGCATAACCAAATATTAGTAATGGCCATCCCTGGTATTAAAAGCTTTCTTCCATTCATCTCCTTCGCGAATGCGGATCAGGTTGTATGCCCCCCGCAGATCTAAATTTGTAAAGATCCGGGCCCCTCGCAACCTGTCAAACAACTCAGAGATCAACGGTAGGGGGTATTTGTTTTTAACCATGATAGCATTGAGACCTCTGTAGTCAATGCAGGGATGTAACTCTCCGCTCTTCTTCTGAACGAAGAAGAACCCTGCACCAGCCGGCGACACCGACTTCCTGATAAAACCTCTAGCCAGGTTCTCCCGGATATATTGTGACATAGCTACTGTTTCGGGGAGTGATAGTGGATACACACAGCCTCTAGGAGGTTCTGTGCCTGGCATGAGGTCTATCGGGCAATCATATAGACGGTGCGGCGGTAGCGTCTCCGCAGATTTTTTGGAGAAGACGTCTGCGTAGTGTTGGTAGGGTTTAGGAAGCGCGGAGAGATCCGCAGGAACTTCAGTGGAAGCTACCTGAAGACTGCCCTTCAGACACCTTCCCTCACAGTCCTTGCTCCAAGCCTGTATTTTCCCTGATGCCCACTCGATATGAGGAGAGTGGCAACGGAGCCAAGGAAGACCAAGAAGCACTGGCCGATACCATCAGGCAAAATGAGCAGGGAGAAGGTCTCTCAATGGGAGGGAGAGATAGAAAGCCCGAGTGGAGCTGTCTGATGTGTCACCTGAGTGGGCAAATGCGCACCATTAAGCACCATGATGGTCAATGGTTGGGGCAGCAACACCTGGGGAATAGCGTGTTTCTGGGTGAAGGTTGAGGACATAAAATTCCCTTCGGACCCGGAATCCACGATAACCTCTGCCTCCCAGGTGGAGGACCCACTGTCTAAGGTACCCCGGAATACCGGTTTGGGTGAGAAGGGTTTCATGTTGAACTGACCACTTCCTATGACCACAGGCCGTGGGCAGTTTTTCGCCCGCAAAGGACACGTGCTAGCCGAGTGACCAAACTGTCGGCACTGATAGCAACGTACAGAGCTTCGCACCGAATGTGGCTTGGAATCAGTGCAGGACACCTCCATAGGTTCAGTGGGTACAAGCTCCTGTGCAGGGTATCTCAGTGGCTCGGTGAAGGTGGGAGCCAAATTAACCCTTCGTCTGGATTGTGCACGTTCCAGCCCGCACTCCATAAACCGGAGGTCAATGCGGGTGGAAACTGCAATCAGTTCCTCCAGACTTGTGGGAACTTCTCTAGTAGCTAGAGCATCTTTTACATGCTCAGCCAACCCTCTCCAAAACACCGGAACTAATGCTTTGTCCGGCCACTCTAATTTGGAAGCCAATGTCCGGAACCGGATGGCATAATGGCTAACCGAGAGTGAACCCTGTGTTAGAGATAATAACTGGAGTGAGGTATCGTGTGTGATCCCGTGGTCCAAGAAAGACCTGCTTCAGGGCTGCGAGGAACTGAGCAGCACCCTGAACCACAGGATCATCACGTTCCAACAATGGTGTAGCCCACTGTAATGCTCTGCCAGACAATAATGATACAATAAACCCCACCTTAGCCCGCTCTGTAGGAAACCGTGCAGCCAGTAACTCGAGCTGAATAGAGCACTGGCTCACGAATCCCCTACAGGTGGTGCTGTCACCCGAAAACTTGTCGGGGAGCGGGAGGCGAGAAATTGTCGGCGTTGGCAATAGTGTGGGTACACATGAGACAGCCTCAGTGACTGTCTGGGCAGCAGCCAGCGCAGCATTCGCAGCTGAGTTGGCGCTCTCAATAGCCGCCAACCTGCTCTCCAGCTGCCGAATGTAGCGCTGCAGCTGCTGCAGGTCTGCCATTGCCAGCCAGACCCTGGCGCTAGTGTAATGTTAGGGTCGGCGGAAAGCACCAGATATAAATAATAGGAGGTGCGTTCGCCGCCCAGGGTCCACCGTGCGGTAGATGACAAGACCGCTGCTGGACAATGGCAGATACGCTAAAGGTGCGTTACAGCGCTCGGGTTAACATCACCCGAGAACTTAGGATCGGCTCTGTTCAGACACAGAGACGCCGAACATAAATAATAGACAGACGCTGGCCCTGTTAGCTTCACAGGAAACCAGCGGGTGGCGTTGCAGCCGCAATCGCCAATAGATACTGCTACTGCAGCGCAGAGGAAAGGATAGCCGCTGAATGACGGTGCCGGAGGAGCCGGACACCGATGGACCCTAGTGTAGGTGTGGTAAGCACAGTGGCGTGTAGCTTGCCACAACCTGGCGCTGACTAAACCAACATACTGTCACCATCCGTAATGTCAGAGGGAAGAGGTTTCATAATAAGTCAGTCACCAGTCCATGCATCCATCACCATACACACATATCAATCTGAGTCTACACTAGCGCATGGCCGAGCCGCCATGCGGGCTTTTTATAGCCATGCGCTTCCTGGACCTTCCAGGACCCTGGAAAGGACCAATCAGATCCGACGCAGGACCCGAGCATGTGACCCCTGCTCTCCAGTGAGTGGTCACCTTGCGGGTA
This sequence comes from Dendrobates tinctorius, assembly GCF_039654945.1. Lineage (NCBI taxonomy): Eukaryota > Metazoa > Chordata > Amphibia > Anura > Dendrobatidae > Dendrobates > Dendrobates tinctorius. The sequence goes on along the minus strand of NW_027361679.1, from coordinate 42,332,281 downwards.
TGCCCAGTAGCACGGCACGAGGACTTAGCCTCTGGAGCGGTTCCCTGCAGAGCAGGTTGCGCTACCATTACTGCACCAGAGGTGGTAGCACCATACAGGCTGTCAGAGTGAGTTTGAGCAGCACGCCTGGCTCGCTGTGATTGCTGAACAGCACCCGGAGCGGTCGGAGGAGAATGGGAGACCGCTGGATGTCTGGCTCTGGATTCCTGCTGTGCAGTGTCAGGAATCCGACGCCTAACAGCACTTCTCTATAATTTTAAATGTGTTTATTTCTTCTGGCAGAACAGGGGTTAATCAGCCATGTTGGAAATCCCTGTGTTCATAGCTGTACTCGGTTAGCCACTCCCTTCCCCTTTATAATCTGGGCTCTGTTACAAATCTTTGTCAGAGCTAGCATTTGCTGCATGGCTTATGGTGGGAGAGAAGTACATATGAAAGTGAGAGTTGAAGGAGTAGTTAGTGACTTGTTTGGTTTGTATGCATTGTAATTCCTTATCATTCTCTGCTTTGGTTTATTCCCCTACCTTCACACCCCGATGCATTCCTCTGTTACATGTGAGTGAATATTTTGTATGCCTGGATTTCTCTGTTAACTCTTGTTTGTGTTGCCTTGTTTGTCGGGTTGGGGTACTACAGTGCATGGTAGCGCCCCTCTTCCCTGTCTGGAGGGCTAACTCAGGAGATAGGGTCCCCACCCTTGCCTTGGCATCTTCGTCATGTGAAGGATCCTGGGGAGCAGGGCGAGCTAGGGCACCCCTCAGTGTTAGGCACGGGTAAGGAGTCCCTGGTCCCGAGTCTCCCGATAGCTGTGTCTTGACAGAATAGCTCTGATTTATATTTTTTGGAATATTTTTTTTTCTGTTCACTCTTTCTTTTTTCTACAGTTTTTTTTCTTATTTCTAAAGTTTGCACTCCCCACCTTTCTTCTCTCAGGCTTTATCAAATGAGAAGAAAATATTAGATTTCTTTCATTTCATACCACATAAATATATTTTCTCTACAGGCAGGTAAATATAATTTCAGTAAGGTATCTACAGTGATAAATGAGTCAAATAAAGAGAAAAACAAACAAAACTATTGAATTGAATGAGACACTTAATGAAACAGAGTATTAAATATCCATAACTGGAATAACAGCAGTTAAAGGGCAGGTGATGAGGCAGTGTGACAGTGACATTTACAGGGGCTAAGACAATCTGATATTTATTTACTCAGCTTATACAGCGTTACAATTCAGAACGACACAAATAAAAATTCAACTGACTATTGAGCAATCGAATAATCAGACAAATGTTAATAAAGTGAGCAAATTATTCCCTAGGTCTTAAAAAGACTTATATAGTTATTTATCTCACTGGTTTTATTTTTTTTATTTTTCAATAATCTTTATTGGGTTTTTAAAGAATTTTTATGGGGAAGGGAAGGGGTACAAAAAAAACAAGGGGTTGGATAGGGAAGAAGAAATTTTCCCTGTAAAGACAGGGAAAGCCCCCAAGTGAGGGATTAGACAGGCTATATACATAACACATCAGAAAACATAGAATGTTTACATATTGACCTTCAATAATACAAAGAGACTTTTAAGTGATCATCAGAGTTGAGAATAAGTAAGAAATAGAAATCAGTGTACAGAAATATGCTGTAATGTTTGCATATCTGTGTTAACTAAGAAAAAGCTACAAACTGAACGCTACCAGACAGTTGCTAAATTTCTCTACAATAAAGTAAAAAGGCTTATAATAATGGTTTAGAACTCTTTGTATTAATACCTAGAAAAAAAAGAATTATTCTCGTTTGCCTCCAATGTGTCAATTAGTGAACATATATAAAGTACTGTAGAGTATAGGAGGTATAGTAGCCTGCCCCATCCGTGGTATCCGATGATGCCACTGGGACCGATTGGGGGGAATGTCCGGTTCAATCCCAGAATATTATGGAAGTGGAATATAATACTAATAAAAACAAATATGAAAAACTGAAGTAAATAAAAATAGTAAAGTACAGTTCTTTCAGTCACAGTGAAGGTCCAAGTTCGAAGAAGAAGAGATTCCCTGGGAGATCTTGGTATCTCACTGGTTTTAAATCTCTAAGTCAGAGTTGCTGTACATCGTTAATATCAGCACAAAAAAAGCCTTGCTAGTAGAGGTGAGCAAATTTATTCAAGTGAAATTGAATTTTGCTTGAATGTTACAAAAATGTGCATCGTCCATAATATGGCGCTTTTTGTAATTCAGTTTGGATAAATTAAGCAAATTGGTGGACAGTTGCCATTTTGCTAAACCATAGAGGGCATGCAAAATGTTAATAAAAATTAATACCTCACCGCTCATCTCTTTGGCCACCGTCTCTGCTCGCTCTCCCTCGCTCTCTTCTTACCGCTGTACACTGAAACTCTGGCCCTCCTCAGAGCTGGATGTGACTTCCAACAGCAACCAAGATCAGAACATCTCTGTGCATGAGCATCGTACGTTGTAATGTTGCAATGTCGTGACATCAAGATGTGAGCCGTGATCTCACGAGGTGTACTCAAAGCCGGAACTTGAAGCCACAACTGGGTCCAGGATGTTCTTGTAAATGTACATTGTATTGTTGCAACATTGTAAAGTCCCTGTCTACCATGAAAATGTCCTGGGTTTCAGTGCATGGTAGTGGTAAGAAGAGGCGCCAAGGACTGTACAAGGGACATTTAGTAGTAGGGGTAAGTAGTGAGGTGAGGATTAGCTGTTTTTTTAATTCATTCTACATCTTACATTTATTATGCTCTGGGGTCTGTAAAGACTCCACAACATTCCAACACACACTGAGTTCATTGAGAATAAATTCACTGCAAATTGAATCAATCGGTAAAATCTGCGAAATTTGGGTAAAAGGAGTCTCTCCAGATCTGCACATCTCTACTTGTCACCCACACCATAAACGCTCATTATATGCAATAATTTCCACCCTTGCTAATAGGAAGTTTTTATTGGAACTTCTCCCATGAAAAAGTAAGAAAATTCACTCTCTTCCAGAAGGAAGAAAACTTTCTTTCTAGTCCCAGATATACATAGCTACTAGAGATGACCGAAATCTAACTGCAAAGTTTGGGGTTCGTACTGGACACCTAGTGTCCAATGCTAAACTCTGAACATGGATTTCTCCTGGAAGTGTGTTTTACAGTTCGGGAGTTCAGGAAGGAAAGAGAGAAGAGACAGAGATCCAAAGTTCGGGTTCACATTGATTTCTATGGGGTTCAAGTTCAGGCTTGGGTACAGTTCTGGCTAATGTTACCCTTGGGAAAATAAAAAAATTGGGGACTAAAAGATCATGTTTGTGGAAAAAATATGATTTTTTGTATTTTCACGCCCAGGCGTTATAAACTTCCGTGAAGCACTTGGGGATTCAAAGTGCTCACCACACATCTAGAGTTCCTTGGGGGATCTAGTTTCCAAAATGGGGTCAATTGTTGGGGGTTTCCACTGTTCAGACACATCAGGGGCTCTCCAAACGCGACATGGCACCCTATCTCAATTCCAGCCAATTTTGCGTCAAACGGTGCTCCTTCCCGTCCGAGCTCTGCCATGCACCCAAACAGTGGTTTACCCCAACATATGGGATATCAGCGTACTCAGGACAAATTGCACAATAACTTTAGGGGTCCTTTTTTCCTTGGGAAAATAAAAATTGGGCGTGAAAAGATCATTTTTGTGGAAAAAATATGATTTTTTAATTTTACGGCTGTACGTTATAAACTTTTGTGAAGCCCGTGGGGGTTCAAAATTCTAACCACACATCTATAAAAGTTCCTTGGGGGGTCTAGTTTCCAAAAAGGTGCCATTTGTGGGGGCTTTCCACTGTTTAGGCACATCAGGGGCTCTCCAAATGAGATATGGCGTCAAGCCAATTCTGCGTTGAAAAAGTCACATGGCACTTATTCCCTTCGGAGCTCTGCTATGCGCCCAAACAGTGGTTTACCCCCACATATGGGGTAACGGCGTACTCAGGACAAATTTCACAATAATTTTTTTGCGGTCCTATTTCCCTTGGGAAAATAAAAATTGGGATGGAAATATCATTTTTGTGGAAAAGATATGATTTTTTAATTGTATGGCTGTACATTATAAACTCCTGTGAAGCCTTTGGGGATTTAAAGTTTTGACCACATATCTAGATAAGTTTCTTGGGGGGGGTCTAGTTTCGAAAATGGGAACACTTGTGAGGGGTTTCCACTGTTTAGGCACATCAGGGGCTCTCCAAACGTGACATGGCGTCCGATCTCAATTCCAGCCAATTTTGCATTGAAAAAGTCAAACGGCGCTCCTTCCCTTCCGAGCTCTGCCATGCGCCAAAACAGTGGTTCCCCCCACATATCATTTATCACTATACTCAGGACAAATTGCACAAAAACTTTTGCATTCCAATTTCTCCTGTTACCCTTGGTAAAATAAAAAAAATTGGACCTGAAATAATTTTTTTGTGAAAAAAAGTTAAATGTTCATTTTTTTTTAAACATTCAAAAAATTCCTGTGAAGCACCTGAACGGTTAATAAACTTCTTGAATGTGGTTTGGAGTACCGTCAGGGGTGCAGTTTTTAGAATGGTGTCACTTTTGGGTATTTTCTATCATAAGTGGCTTCAAATGTGATGTGGTCCCTAAAAACAATTGTGTTATAAAAATGTGAAATTGCTGGTCAACTTTTCACCTTTATAACTTCCTACCAAAAAAAAATTTTGGTTCCAAAATAGTGCTGATGTAAAGTAAACATGTGGGAAATGTTACTTATTAAGTTTTTTGTGTGCCATATCTCTGTGATTTAAGGGCATAAAAATTTAAAGTTGGAAAACTGTCCCTTTATGAGGTAATAACTCTGGAACACTTCCATGGATCCTGGTGATTCTGACATTGTTTTTCTCATGACATATTGTACTTCATGATAGTGGTAAAATTTTTCGCCAAATTTCTGTTTTTTCCACAAATAAATGCAAGTCATATGAATGAAATTTTACCACTATCATGAAGTACAATATGTCATGAGAAAAACAATGTCAGAATCACCAGGATCCATGGAAGTGTTCCAGAGTTATTACCTCATAAAGGGACAGTGGTCAGAATTGTAAAAATTGGCCCAGTCATTAACGTGCAAACCACCCTCGGGGGTAAAGGGGTTAAAGTATTCTAATTAACTGAGATAATGACTTTTGGGTTTTTATTGGCTGTAAGCCATAATCATCAACATTAACAGAAATAAACACTTGAAATGGATCACTCTGTTTGCAATGACTCTATATAATATATGAGTTTCACTTTTTGAAGAACTGAAGTAAATTAACTTTTCGATGATATTCAAATTTTGTGAGAAGCATCTGTATATCTTTATATGCCACAACAGTCCAATATACGACCTCCATTCTGCTGATGACCTGAGGTTAGCATCCTCAATAATCAGAACCTCCCACTCCCGTCTCCAAGACTATACACGTGCTGCGCCAATTCTTTGGAAGGAACTTCCAAGGTCAATACGATTAGTCCCCAATCCTCACAATTTTAAGCGTGCCCTGAAAACGCATTTATTCAGACTGGCCTATCGCCTCAACACATTAACCTAATCTATCCCTGTGTGGCACAGCCAAAAGTTTTACCATAACCAGGTTCCCCACATCATGTTCCCACATGCTTTATTCATCCATTTGCCCTCTGTGTCTGTACAGTCATGGCCAAAAGTTTTGAGAATGACACAAATATTATATTTTCACATGATCTGCTGCCCTCTGGTTTTTATGTGTGTTTGTCAGATGTTTTTATCACATACAGAAATATAATTGCAATCATATTATGAGTAACAAAAGGTTATATTGACAGTTAGAATGAGTTAATGCTAGTGTTGAGCTTTCCGATACCGCAAGTATCGGGTATCGGCCGATATTTGCCGTATCGGAATTCCGATACCGAGTACCGATACTTTTTTCGTATCGGATACCGGAATCGGAAGTCCAAAATGCAATGAGCCACTTTTGTGGCTCTGATTGGCTGCCGAAATGACGTCATCATGATGCGCTGTCTGTGCGCATCATGATGCGCCGTCAGTTCGGGCCTTCGGGGGGGCTGTGCCGACTGTCCGGGGGTCTGTACCGGCCTGCCGGTGGTCTGTGCAGGCTCCGGTGGTCTGTGCCGGCCTGCCGGTGGTCTGTGCAGGCCTGCCGGTGGTCTGTGCCGGCCTGCCGGGGGGCTGTGCCGGCCTGCCGGTGGTCTGTGCAGACTCTGGGGGTCTGTGCCGGCCTGCCGGGGAGCTGTGGCGGCCTGCCGGTGGTCTGTGCAGGCTCCGGTGGTCTGTGCCGGCCTGCCGGGGGGCTATGCCGGCCTGCCGGTGGTCTGTGCAGGCTCCGGGGGTCTGTGCAGGCATCGTCCGATGGGACTACAAGTCCCATCGGGCGATGCCTGCTACCATGACAGTGATTGACACATTAGCCAATGATGGGACAGTAGTAGTCCCATCATCCGGCTAATGTGTTGAATGTAAAAAAAAAAAATTTACATGCTACATACATGCTACATACATGCTACATACATACAACATATATACTACATATATACTACATGTAACATACATACTACATACATACTACATACTACATACATGCTACATACTACATACATGCTACATATATACTACATACATAATACATATATACTACATGCATGCAACATACATACAACATATATACTACATGCATGCAACATGCATACTACATATATACTATATATACTACATGTAACATACATACTACATATATACTACATGCTACATACATGCAACATACACACTACATGCTACATACATGCAACATACATACTACATACATGCTACATACATACTACATACATACACTACATGCATGCAACATACATACAACATACACTCACTGGCCACTTTATTAGGTACACCATGCTAGTAACGGGTTGGACCCCCTTTTGCCTTCAGAACTGCCTCAATTCTTCGTGGCAGAGATTCAACAAGGTGCTGGAAGCATTCCTCAGAGATTTTGGACCATATTGACATGATGGCATCACACAGTTGGCGCAGATTTGTCAGCTGCACATCCCTGATGCGAATCTCCCGTTCCACCACATCCCAAAGATGCTCTATTGGATTGAGATCTGGTGACTGAGGAAGCCATTTGAGTACAGTGAACTCATTGTCATGTTCAAGAAACCAATCTGAGATGATTCGAGCTTTATGACATGGCGCATTATCCTGCTGAAAGTAGCCATCAGATGCCTGTTCTTAGCTGAGAGGAGTGGTACCCAGTGTGGTCTTCTGCTGCTGTAGCCCATCTGCCTCAAAGTTCGACGCACTGTGCGTTCAGAGATGCTCTTCTGCCTACCTTGGTTGTAACGGGTGGCAATTTGAGTCACTGTTGCCTTTCTATCAGCTCGAACCAGTATGCCCATTCTCCTCTGACCTCTGGCATCAACAAGGCATTTCCGGCCACAGAACTGCCGCTCACTGGATTTTTTTTCTTTTTCGGACCATTCTCTGTGAACCCTAGAGATGGTTGTGCATGAAAATCCCAGTAGATCAGCAGTTTCTGAAATACTCAGACCAGCCCTTCTGGCACCAACAATCTTGCCACGTTCAAAGGCACTCAAATCACCTTTCTTCCCCATACTGATGCTCGGTTTGAACTGCAGGAGATTGTCTTGACCATGTCTACATGCCTAAATGCACTGAGTTGCCGCCATGTGATTGGCTGATTAGAAATTAAGTCTTAACACACAGTTGGACAGGTGTACCTAATAAAGTGGCCAGTGAGTGTATATACCACATGCATGCAACATGCATACTACATATATACCACATATATACTACATGCATGCTACATATATACCACATGCATGCAACATGCATACTACATATATACTGCATATATACTACATGCATACTACATATATACCACATGCATGCAACATGCATACTACATATATACTGCATATATACTACATACATACTACATATATGCCACATGCATGCAACATGCATACTACATATATACTGCATATATACTACATGCATGCAACATACATATATACTACATACAATACATACATATAGACATACAGTACATATAACATAGAGTACATACTCACCGTCACTTGTCACTTTGATCCCCGAAGCCATTGTCGCCTGAGGAATAAATATCAAAATAAAAAAACACCAATATACTTACCCCGATCCGCAGAAGTCCACGAGGGTCCCACGTCCATCTTGCGTGGAGAACAGCAGCATCAGCTGATGCTACCATTCTCTACCAGCTCCAGGAATACAATGACGGAAGGTAGGTATCCTTCCGCACTGTATTCCTCCACCACTGTAAAAAAAAAGTCCCTAGTCACACTTTATGCCATTGCTGCGTGCGAATTTCCCACACAGCAATGGCATAAAGTGAGACTAGGGACTTTTTTTTTTTTTTTAAAGTGGTGGAGGAATACAGTGCGGAAGGATACCTACCTTCCGTCATTGTATTCCTGGAGCTGGTAGAGAACGGTAGCATCAGCTGATGCTGCTGTTCTCCACGCAAGATGGACGTGGGACCCTCGTGGACTTCTGCGTATCGGGGTAAGTATATTGGTGTTTTTTTATTTTGATATTTATTCCTCAGGCGACAATGGCTTCGGGGATCAAAGTGACAAGTGACGGTGAGTATGTACTCTATGTTATATGTACTGTATGTCTATATGTATGTATTGTATGTAGTATATATGTATGTTGCATGCATGTAGTGTATGTATGTAGTATGTATGTAGCATGTATGTAGTATGCATGTAGTATGTAGCATGTATGTAGTATGTATGTTACATGTAGTATATGTAGTATGCATGTTGTATGTATGTGGTATATATGTAGTATGCATGTAGTATATATGCAGTATATATGTAGGATGCATGTTGCATGCATGTGGTATATATGTAGTATGTATGTTGCATGCATGTAGTGTATGTATGTAGTATGTATGTAGCATGTATGTGGTATGCATGTAGTATGTAGTATATATGTAGTATGTATGTTACGTGTAGTATATATGTAGTATGCATGTTGTATGTATGTAGCATGTATGTGGTATATATGTAGTATGCATGTAGTATATATAGTATATATGTAGTATGCATGTTGCATGCATGTGGTATATATGTAGTATGTATGTTGCATGCATGTAGTGTATGTATGTAGCATGTATGTAGCATGTATGTAGTATGCATGTAGTATGTAGCATGTATGTAATATGTATGTTGCATGTATGTAGCATGTAGTGTGTATGTTGCATGTATGTAGCATGTAGTATATATAAATATACCAAGTATGACTAGGACACATGGTAATAATCATTACATGTAATTAGTTTAAATCCCCATGTGTCCACTCGGATTAAATATGCCTATCATCAAATATAACATATCAAACGGAAAAGAACGATGATTAGAAGGCTTTTATCATTAATGTAAGAGAAACTTTATTGTTTAGAGCCACAGATAAAACATTACATATCACTAGTGTTGAGCATTCCGATACCGCAAGTATCGGGTATCGGCCGATACTTGCTGTATCGGAATTCCGATACCGACTTCCGATATTTTTTCAATATCGGAATTCGGCATCGGAATCGGAAGTTCAGTTGATTGACGGCCTGACGTCATCATGATGCGCGGTGTGTGCGCATCATGATGCGCCGTCATTTCGGGCCTTCCGGGGGTCTCTGCCGGCCTGCCGGGGGGCTGTGCCGGCCTGCCGGGGGGCTGTGTGGACTGCCCGGGGTCTGTACCGGCCTGCCGGGGGGCTGTGCCGGCCTGCCGGTGGTCTGTGCACCCTGTGGGGGTCTGTACCGGCCTGCCGGGGGGCTGTGCCGGCCTGCCGGGGGGCTGTGCTGATGTCCGGGGGTCTGTGCAAGCATCGTCCGATGGGACTACAAGTCCCATCGGGCGATGCCTGCTACCATGACAGTGATTGACACATTAGCCAATGATGGGACAGTAGTAGTCCCATCATCCGGCTAATGTGTTAAATGTTAAAAAAAAAAAAAAAAAAAAAAAATACTACATACATACTACATGCATGCTACATACATACTACATGCATGCTACATACATACTACATGCTACATACATACTACATGCATGCTACATACATACTACATATATGCTACATACATACTACATACATGCTACATACATACTGCATGCTACATACATACTACATACATACTACATGCTACATACATACTACATGCATGCTACATACATACTACATATATACTACATACATACTACATACATGCTACATACATACTGCATGCTACATACATACTACATACATACTACATACATACTACATGCATGCTACATACATACTACATATATACTACATGCATGCTACATACATACTACATGCTACATACATACTACATATATACTACATACATACTACATACATGCTACATACATACTGCATGCTACATACATACTACATACATACTACATACATACTACATGCATGCTACATACATACTACATGCATGCTACATACATACTACATGCATGCTACATGCATGCTACATACATACTACATGCTACATACATACCACATACATACTACATACATACTACATACTACATATATACTACATGCATGCTACATACATACTACATGCTACATACATACCACATACATACTACATACATACTACATACATACTACATGCTACATACATACTACATATATACTACATGCATGCTACATACATACTACATGCATGCTACATGCATGCTACATACATACTACATGCTACATACATACCACATACATACTACATACATACTACATACTACATATATACTACATGCATGCTACATACATACTACATGCTACATACATACCACATACATACTACATACATACTACATGCTACATACATACTACATATATACTACATGCATGCTACATACATACTACATGCTACATACATACCACATACATACTACATACATACTACATGCTACATACATACTACATATATACTACATGCATGCTACATACATACTACATGCTACATACATACCACATACATACTACATACATACTACATGCTACATACATACTACATATATACTACATGCATGCTACATACATACTACATGCTACATACATACCACATACATACTACATACATACTACATACATACTACATGCTACATACATACTACATATATACTACATGCATGCTACATACATACTACATGCTACATACATACCACATACATACTACATACATGCTACATATATACTACATGCATGCTACATACATACTACATATATACTACATGCATGCTACATACATACTACATGCTACATGCATGCTACATACATACTACATACATACTACATGCTACATACATACCACACATATACTACATACATACAATACATTCATACAATACATACATAGACATACAGTACATATAACATAGAGTAACATACTTACCAATACTTGTCACATTGTTCCCCGAAGCCATTGTCTTTTCCGGAATAAATATTAACATAACAAACCAAAAAAATACTCACCCACGATCCGAAGCAGTCCACGAGTGTGTCCCACGACGATCTTGGGTAGAGAACTGCAGCATCAGATGATGCTGCCGTTCTTTACGGGCTGCAGGAATCCAATGACGGAAGGTAGGTATCCTTCCGCACTGTATTCCTCCGCCACTTAAAAAAAAAAAGTCCCTAGTCTCACTTTATGCCATTGCTGTGTGGGAATTTCCCACACAGCAATGGCATAAAGTGAGACTAGGGACTTTTTTTTTTTAAGTGGTGGAGGAATACAGTGCGGAAGGATACCTACCTTCCGTCATTGGATTCCTGCAGCCCGTAGAGAACGGCAGCAACAGCTGATGCTGCAGTTCTCTACCCAAGATCGTCGTGGGACACACTCGTGGACTGCTTCGGATCGTGGGTGAGTATTTTTGTGGTTTGTTATGTTAATATTTATTCCGGAAAAGACAATGGCTTCGGGGAACAATGTGACAAGTATTGGTAAGTATGTTACTCTATGTTATATGTACTGTATGTCTATGTATGTATTGTATGAATGTATTGTATGTATGTAGTATATATGTGGTATGTATGTAGCATGTAGTATGTATGTAGTATGTATGTAGCATGCATGTAGCATGTAGTATGTATGTAGCATGCATGTAGTATATATGTAGTATGTATGTAGCATGCATGTAGTATATATGTAGTATGTATGTGGTATGTATGTAGCATGTAGTATGTATGTAGCATGCATGTAGTATGTATGTAGCATGCATGTAGTATATATGTAGTATGTATGTAGCATGTAGTATGTAGCATGCATGTAGTATATATGTAGTATGTATGTAGCATGTAGTATGTATGTAGCATGCATGTAGTATATATGTAGTATGTATGTAGCATGTAGTATGTATGTAGCATGCATGTAGTATATATGTAGTATGTATGTAGCATGTAGTATGTATGTAGCATGCATGTAGTATGTATGTAGCATGCATGTAGTATGTATGTAGCATGCATGTAGCATGTAGTATGTATGTAGCATGCATGTAGTATATATGTGGTATGTATGTAGCATGCATGTAGCATGCATGTAGTATGTATGTAGTATGTATGTAGTATATATGTAGTATGTATGTAGCATGTATGTAGTATGTATGTAGCATGCATGTAGCATGCAGTATGTATGTAGCATGCATGTAGTATATATGTAGTATGTATGTAGCATGTAGTATGTAGCATGCATGTAGTATATATGTAGTATGTAGCATGTAGTATGTATGTAGCATGCATGTAGTATATATGTGTTATGTATGTAGCATGTAGCATGCATGTAGCATGCATGTAGTATGTACACTCACTGGCCACTTTATTAGGTACACCATGCTAGTAAGGGGTTGGACCCCCTTTTGCCTTCAGAACTGCCTCAATTCTTCATGGCAGAGATTCAACAAGGTGCTGGAAGCATTCCTCAGAGATTTTGGACCATATTGACATGATGGCATCACACAGTTGGCGCAGATTTGTCGGCTGCACATCCCTGATGCGAATCTCCCGTTCCACCACATCCCAAAGATGCTCTATTGGATTGAGATCTGGTGACTGAGGAGGCCATTTGAGTACAGTAAACTCATTGTCATGTTCAAGAAACCAATCTGAGATGATTCGAGCTTTATGACATGGCGCATTATCCTGCTGAAAGTAGCCATCAGATGTTGGGTACATTGTGGTCATAAAGGGATGGACATGGTCAGCAACAATACTCAGGTAGGCTGTGGCGTTGCAACGATGCTCAATTGGTACCAAGGGGCCCAAAGAGTGCCCAGAAAAAATTCCCCACACCATGACACCACCACCACCAGCCTGAACCGTTGATACAAGGCAGGATGGATCCATGCTTTCATGTTGTTTACGCCAAATTCTGACCCTACCATCCGAATGTCGCAGCAGAAATCGAGACTCATCAGACCAGGCAACGTTTTTCCAATCTTCTACTGTCCAATTTCGATGAGCTTGTGCAAATTGTAGCCTCAGTTTCCTGTTCTTAGCTGAGAGGAGTGGTACCCAGTGTGGTCTTCTGCTGCTGTAGCCCATCTGCCTCAAAGTTCGACGCACTGTGCGTTCAGAGATGCTCTTCTGCCTACCTTGGTTGTAACGGGTGGCAATTTGAGTCACTGTTGCCTTTCTATCAGCTCGAACCAGTCTGCCCATTCTCCTCTGACCTCTGGCATCAACATGGCATTTCCGGCCACAGAACTGCCGCTCACTGGATTTTTTTTCTTTTTCGGACCATTCTCTGTAAACCCTAGAGATGGTTGTGCGTGAAAATCCCAGTAGATCAGCAGTTTCTGAAATTCTCAGACCAGCCCTTCTGGCACCAACAATCATGCCACGTTCAAAGGCACTCAAATCACCTTTCTTCCCCATACTGATGCTCGGTTTGAACTGCAGGAGATTGTCTTGACCATGTCTACATGCCTAAATGCACTGAGTTGCCGCCATGTGATTGGCTGATTAGAAATTAAGTCTTAACACACAGTTGGACAGGTGTACCTAATAAAGTGGCCAGTGAGTGTATGTAGTATATATGTGGTATGTATGTAGCATGCAGTATGTATGTAGCATGCATGTAGTATATATGTAGTATGTATGTTGCATGTAGTATTTATGTAGTATGAATGTAGCATGTATGTAGTATGTAGTATGAATGTAGCATGTATGTAGTATGCATGTTGTATGTATGTAGCATGTAATTTTTTTTTTTTTTTTACATTTAACACATTAGCCGGATGATGGGACTACTACTGTCCCATCATTGGCTAATGTGTCAATCACTGTCATGGTAGCAGGCATCGCCCGATGGGACTTGTAGTCCCATCGGACGATGCCTGCACAGACCCCCGGAGCCTGCACAGACCACCGGCAGGCCGGCACAGCCCCCCGGCAGGCCAGCACAGCCCCCCGGCAGGCCGGCACAGCCCCCCGGAGCCTGCACAGCCCCCCGGCAGGCCGGCACAGCCCCCCGGCAGGCCGGCACAGCCCCCCGGAGCCTGCACAGACCACCGGCAGGCCGGCACAGACCACCGGAGCCTGCACAGACCCCCTGGCAGGCCGGCACAGCCCCCCGAAAGGCCCGTACAGACCCCAGAGAGGCTGTACAAGGGCAGGAAAGGGTTTTTCTTATTCCGATAGCGGAAGTCCCATAGACTTGAATGGGACTTCCGGTATCGGAATCGGCGATACCGATACTTTTTTTAAAGATCGGCCGATACCATCCGATACGATACTTTGAAGTATCGGATGGTATCGCTCAACTCTACATATCACCAATTGGGGGAATAAGGGGAAGTAAACATACACATATGTATGTGATTACACATCTAAAAAGACGCACATACCCAGCACCTGAAGGTGTAACCTATGCACTTCCAATTATATGACCAACCACAATTAACAATTTTGCTGAAAAATAGTACATCAATCTCAGAATGGACACTATAATATTGTGTCCTCATATCCTACAACCAATTTAGAAAATTCATATTTTTCAAGGGGCCTGAAAAAGGCAGGTCCGAAACGCGTGTCGGGGCGGACGCGCTATCCAGGCACCTGTTCACCTCCTGACCACCACTGCCGGTATTCACTGATTTAATATGGGCCGCTACCTATATATGTGGCGGCCATTGCTGAGAATGGCCATTATGGTGTGAATTGATTTGTTGTACACAGTGGCTATTGCTGGTTACAATCACCACGGCATGTCTAGTGGCCAATTGTTGGCGGTATTGCAGATAACATTACGGGTGATTGGCCAGGATAGTGGCTATATCTAGGTACCACACCATATAAGGTTTATTATTACAAGTAATTATGGCCGTTGTATATACAGTGGTTAGTCTTTCGGTGGTGGAGGCATGATATAATAGTCATTCAATATGAATTTTCTAAATTGGCTGTAGGATATGAGGACACAATATTATAGTGTCCATTCTGAGATTGATGTACTATTTTTCAGCAAAATTGTTAATTGTGGTTGGTCATATAATTGGAAGTGCATAGGTTACACCTTCAGGTGCTGGGTATGTGCGTCTTTTTAGATGTGTAATCACATACATATGTGTATGTTTACTTCCCCTTAATCCCCCAATTGGTGATATGTAATGTTTTATCTGTGGCTCTAAACAATAAAGTTTCTCTTACATTAATGATAAAAGCCTTCTAATCATCGTTCTTTTCCGTTTGATATAGCATGTAGTATATATGTAGTATGTATGTTACATGTAGTATATATAGTATATACACTCACTGGCCACTTTATTAGGTACACCATGCTAGTAAGGGGTTGGACCCCCTTTTGCCTTCAGAACTGCCTCAATTCTTCGTGGCAGAGATTCAACAAGGTGCTGGAAGCATTCCTCAGAGATTTTGGACCATATTGACATGATGGCATCACACAGTTGGCGCAGATTTGTCGGCTGCACATCCCTGATGCGAATCTCCCGTTCCACCACATCCCAAAGATGCTCTATTGGATTGAGATCTGGTGACTGAGGAGGCCATTTGAGTACAGTAAACTCATTGTCATGTTCAAGAAACCAATCTGAGATGATTCGAGCTTTATGACATGGCGCATTATCCTGCTGAAAGTAGCCATCAGATGTTGGGTACATTGTGGTCATAAAGGGATGGACATGGTCAGCAACAATACTCAGGTAGGCTGTGGCGTTGCAACGATGCTCAATTGGTACCAAGGGGCCCAAAGAGTGCCCAGAAAAAATTCCCCACACCATGACACCACCACCACCAGCCTGAACCGTTGATACAAGGCAGGATGGATCCATGCTTTCATGTTGTTTACGCCAAATTCTGACCCTACTATCCGAATGTCGCAGCAGAAATCGAGACTCATCAGACCAGGCAACGTTTTTCCAATCTTCTACTGTCCAATTTCGATGAGCTTGTGCAAATTGTAGCCTCAGTTTCCTGTTCTTAGCTGAGAGGAGTGGTACCCAGTGTGGTCTTCTGCTGCTGTAGCCCATCTGCCTCAAAGTTCGACGCACTGTGCGTTCAGAGATGCTCTTCTGCCTACCTTGGTTGTAACGGGTGGCAATTTGAGTCACTGTTGCCTTTCTATCAGCTCGAACCAGTCTGCCCATTCTCCTCTGACCTCTGGCATCAACATGGCATTTCCGGCCACAGAACTGCCGCTCACTGGATTTTTTTTCTTTTTCGGACCATTCTCTGTAAACCCTAGAGATGGTTGTGCGTGAAAATCCCAGTAGATCAGCAGTTTCTGAAATTCTCAGACCAGCCCTTCTGGCACCAACAATCATGCCACGTTCAAAGGCACTCAAATCACCTTTCTTCCCCATACTGATGCTCGGTTTGAACTGCAGGAGATTGTCTTGACCATGTCTACATGCCTAAATGCACTGAGTTGCCGCCATGTGATTGGCTGATTAGAAATTAAGTCTTAACACACAGTTGGACAGGTGTACCTAATAAAGTGGCCAGTGAGTGTATGTAGTATGCATGTTGCATGCATGTAGTATATATGTTGTATGTATGTTGCATGCATGTAGTATATATGTATTATGTATGTAGTATGTATGTAGCATGTATGTAGTATGTAGCATGTATGTTGCATGTAGTATATATGTAGTATGTATGTTACATGTAGTATATATGTAGTATGTATGTTACATGTAGTATATATGTAGTATGCATGTTGTATGTATGTAGCATGTAATTTTTTTTTTTTTTTTACATTCAACACATTAGCCGGATGATGGGACTACTACTGTCCCATCATTGGCTAATGTGTCAATCACTGTCATAGTAACAGGCATCGCCCGATGGGACTTGTAGTCCCATCGGACGATGCCTGCACAGACCCCCGGAGCCTGCACAGACCACCGGCAGGCCGGCACAGCCCCCCGGCAGGCCGGCACAGACCACCGGAGCCTGCACAGACCACCGGCAGGCCGGCACAGCTCCCCGGCAGGCCGGCACAAACCCCCGGAGCCTGCACAGACCACCGACAGGCCGGCACAGCCCCCCGGCAGGCCGGCACAGACCACCGGAGCCTGCACAGACCACCGGCAGGCCGGCACAGACCACCGGCAGGCCGGCACAGACCCCCCGGCAGGCCCGTACAGACCCCAGAGAGGCTGTACAAGGCAAAAATAGGGTTTTTCTTATTCCGATACCGGAAGTCCCATAGACTTGAATGGGAGTTCCGGTATCGGAATCGGCGATACCCGATATTTTTTTTAGATCGGCCGATCCATTCCGATCCGATACTTTTAAGTATCGGACGGTATCGCTCAACACTAGTTAATGCAGCAAGTCAATATTTGCAGTGTTGACCCTTCTTCTTCAGGACCTCAGCAATTCTCCCTGGCATGCTCTCAATCAACTTCTGGATCAAATCCTGACTGATAGCAGTCCATTCTTGCAAAATCAATGCTTTTATTTTGTCTGAATTTGAAGGTTTTTGTTTGTCCACCCGTCTCTTGATGATTGACCACAAGTTCTCAATGGGATTAAGATCTGGGGAGTTTCCAGGCCATGGTCCCAAAATCTCTATGTTTTGTTCCCTGAGCTATTTAGTTATCACCTTTGCTTTATGGCAAGGTGCTCCATCATGTTGAAAAAGGCATTGTTGATCGCCAAACTGCTCTTGGACGGTTGGGAGAAGTTGCTCTTGGAGGACATTCTGGTACCATTCTTTATTCATGGCTGTGTTTTTAGGCAAGACTGAGAGAGAGCCCATTCCCTTGTCTGAGAAGCCACCCCACACATGAATGGTTTCAGGATGCTTGACATGAGACAAGACTGGTGGTAGCGCTCACCTGGTCTTCTCCGAATAAGCCGTTTTCCAGATGTCCCAAACAATCAAAAAGGGGATTCATCAGAGAAAATGACTTTACCCCAGTCCTCAGCAGTCCACTCCCTCTACCTCTTTCAGAATATCAGTCTGTCCATGATGTTTTTTCTGGAGAGAAGTGGCTTCTTTGCTGCCCTCCTTGAGACCAGGCCTTGCTCCAAGAGTCTCCACCTCACAGTGCGTGCAGATGCACTCACACCTGCCTGCTGCCATTCCTGAGCAAGCTCTGCACTGCTGGTAGCCCGATCCCGCAGCTGAAACACTTTTAAGAGACGGTCCTGGCGCTTGCTGGTCTTTCTTGGGTGCCCTGGAGCCTTTTTGGCAACAACGGAACCTCTCTCCTTGAAGTTCTTGATGATGCGATAGATTGTTGACTGAGGTGCAATCTTTCTAGCTGTGATACTCTTCCCTGTTAGGCCATTTTTGTGCAGTGCAATGATGACTGCACATGTTTCTTTAGAGATAACCATGGTTAACAGAAGAGAAACAATGATGCCAAGCACCAGCCTCCTTTTAAAGTGTCCAGTGGTGTCATTCTTACTTAATCATGACAGATTGATCTCCAGCCCTGTCCTCATCAACACCCACACCCGTGTTAATGGAGCAATCACTGAAACGATGTTAGCTGGTCCTTTTAAGGCAGGGCTGCAATGATGTTGAAATGTGTTTTGGGGGATAAAGTTCATTTTCTAGGCAAATATTGACTTTGCAAGTAATTGCTGTTAAGCTGATCACTCTTTATAACATTCTGGAGTATATGCAAATTGCCATTAGAAAAAATGAAGCAGTAGACTTTGTAAAAATTAATATTTGTGTCATTCTCAAAACTTTTTGCCATGACTGTACTGTTACACACTTAACATTATGGCTGGTCCATACAATCAGGGCAACTGTTACCACCCACCTTTCTTGTCTCCCCTTTTTCCTCATAGATTGTAAGCTTGAGAGCAGGGCACTCATTCCTCTTGGTATCTGTTATGATCTATGTGATTATTGTTATGCTGTAATGTCTATTGTCTGTACAAGTCCCCTCTGAAATGTAAAGTGCTGCAGAATATGTCGGCGCTATAGAAATAAAATTTATTATTACTATTATTAATAATATAAATCACAGTGGATTGCATAAATCTAATTTCCAGGAGGGGGGTACTATCAGAAACATCATGTAAGGTCCAAGGCATCTGAAAATATATTTTCGTGGAAAAAATCTAATGTACATTTGTACCGGAATGCAAACATAGATGGCAAGAAGAATCCCATATTAAAGATGAAAGTGGATACATGTATTGGTAAGTCACAGCATCATACCCTTGGGTAGAAGCTGCTAAAGGAGCACATAGTAGCGGTACAAGTAAATGCATTATTGCTCACCTATAAAATGCAAAAGATAATTCTTTGTGCTATTTACATGGTACTGAAACAAGGTCAAATTTCAGTATACTGTATAAATATTTAGTGCTACTATTTTTTCTCCAGCAAGAAGTCCACATTTTGGAATCTAAATTGTAGTAATGCCTTGCTACAGAAAACAGGCTACACTTTAATATAATAAATCCTTGGTGCTAATTGTGTGGTCCAGCCAGCAGGCCACATTTTAGCATTTTAGCATTGGACAGTTTTAGCTTCAATATTGATCAGTAACAGGTGGATGAGTCACAGGTGTAGTCCTGGTGGTCTTAGGGCCCTGCCAAATTGAGGCTAAACACATGATAGAGACCCAATTTGGAGTCCAACATTTCCAAAAATTAGGGGCAGACACCACAAAAGAGGCATCAATTTATTTTATTTATTTATTTTTCTCACTTATATAGCTCCATTAACTCCACAAAGTGCTGTAGAATCATTATCAATTTCCCCAAAGAAGAAATAGTATAATGGAGCTCTGACACCCCTTCCACTATAGGCAGACAACCAGATAGACACACAACTTGTAGTCTCCACGTTTCATAAAATTGTTAGTAATATCAGCAGCAGTAGCAACAGCAGGCACAACAAAGGTGAGACAGACTGCAATAATGCGAGACTAATGCAGCATTCTAAAAACAACACCGTCGCCTAATCTGAACAAGGAAAACAAGTTGCTTTAAGGCATTATAATATTCCAAATAATAAGTAAAAATTAGAAAAATAAAGAAAATAGAATCAGTCAATAAACATTCCTTTTTATTGATACCAAAATACATATTGTGTTATATATCCTTTGTTGGCAATGACAATAATAACAATCTTTATTTTTATACAGCGCGAACATATTCCGCTGCGCTTTACAGTTTGCACACATTATCATCACTGTCCCCGATGGGGCTCACAATCTAGATTCCCTATCAGTATGTCTTTGGAATGTGGGAGGAAATCAGAGTACCCAGAGGAAACCCATGCAAACACAGGGAGAACATACAAACTCCTTGGAAAAAGGTCATGGAAAAAGACATACTATACCAGGGCTCCTCGCTGCTGCCAAAGTCGCTGTAACATTTGCACAGTGGAATCCTTCTGTGTCAGAACATCGTAAATCAAATGGTTAATCAGTAGCACTAAAGACCTCTGTAGTGAGGTAAGTCGATGCACTGTCCGGTGCGATCGTTGGAAGTGAGCACTCACTGACCATGCTTTCTACAGCAACCAATCCAGGCTAGGATAGTGGTGGAGAAATTTTTGTATCACCAGGTTGAGGGCATGAACCATACAAATCACGTGTGTGAGGTTGCTCTGGTATAGGGCCACCCACAGGTTTGCATTCTTATCACATACGGTCTTCCTTGACTCCAGGTTCAATGAAGAGAGCCATTGCTTTAACTCAGCCTGGATAGCTGTCCACAAGTCTTGAGCTATGTGACTGCGATCTCCAAGGCATATTAATTTTAACACTGCCTGATTGCAGTGAGTCCTGGTTGAGCAGTATGGAGCTGGGGGGGGTTCTCTCTATACTGTTGGAACACATGTCTCACTAAGGGAGACCAGACCCCGCAGCCACCAGAGTCACCAAGTACCCAGTCAACGAATGGTAATGCCACTGACCATGTTTGCTCGTGAAGGTGTCAGTGGTGAAATGCACCCTAGTAGACATAGATTCTTTCATGGAATAGGTGATGTTGTTTGCGACATCCTGGTGAAGCACAGGTACAGCTTTCTTAGAGAAGTAACAGGCAACTTGGCAGTTTGTCCTGGGGGACTGCAACTGCCATCAACTTTCAGAAACTGTCTGTATTCACCAGGCGGAAAGGCAGCATTTCTGTTGCCAACACAATTGGAGATGGTGGAGTTCATGCTCTCAGCTTTGGCATGTGTAGGAGGAAACATTATTTTATGTGACCACAATTGCGTGACTGATGCCTAACAGTTGTGCTCAGAGAGTGTGGAGTAGGGTGAACAGGACAAACAGCTGAACTGTGAATGAGGTGCAGACAGAGATGTTGATTAAGAAAGATGTATTGTGCTAGGTGACACATACAGCAAGCATGTGCAGTTCCATAACATATAACTCGCTCTCAGTCACCCCAACTATAGGAGGTAAACAAGTGGATTTTCTGCAGCCCGAGACCATTGTGAGAACACTTGGAATGGTGACGGAGGAGGAAGTAGTAACAAATGTGGTTGATGGGACAGCCGGTGGTTGGCGAGGCCCGCTAGTCAGCATTTTTACACACTGAGATTCCCTGATTATACTGCTTAGTTGTCTGAGAAGTAGAGACCAGCGGTCTCCTGGTGCCATCATGATGGGATTTTCCATCTTTCTGCCATAGACTCCCCTGAGGAATTTTTATTAAAGGAAACGCGTTGGGAGAGGCGCACCTTATCTTGCTATACATCCCCAATGTATCCCCATTTCAGATTCATAGTGCCAGTCAGCAGGCATCTCTGTTTCTCTATTTAGTTCTTGATGGTCTTTAGCCTGGGGCAACAGGCCTCTCCTATGTGGGGGGTCTGGAAGTGCCCCGTTCATCTGCACATCTGCACTGGACAAAGATCCCAGCAGTTCTGGGGAAGCAGCAGCTTTCTCTCTCTGCTGCTGACGGAGCCCATCATATTAACTATTGTTGTCCCTACCTATATACAGTACAGCCATTTAAAGGAGAACATACACAATATGATACAATACATGCAAGGTATAAGACACACATAAAACTGTACAGGTACATAACTTATGTACATGGGAAGTGCAAAGGGGGTCACACACTGGAAGGAGGGGACGCAACTGAGGGGACCGGCCATCTCCTTACAGTTAAACTGTGACAACACATGTAGTCTGAACGGGTGAGAGCGTTCCACGCTATGTCCCTGTCTAACACATGGTTTCTTTATTGGGGATTTATTTCATGAATGCTAGATCAGATTTCCTGTCATTTGATGAATAATTGTGATTACCAATAACATATTTATGACATATTGCTATCTGACCAGGTCTGCTGGGAACTGTGTTTACATGGTATCATTATTTGCTTATTGCCATGACTTGGGAGTAATATATGTTGGTCATTATTGTTGATACTGTATTACATGTATTTGAACTATTGTTGTTCACATGATGCATTATCTTCAGCTGGATTACACATATCTATGGTTTTTATTAGTTTTGTAATTTAAAGATATGTTTTAATTTCCACTACTAGCTACCTTACACACTGAGATTTCCACACTAAGGCATGCTAGTCGCACATGTGGCGGTTCATGCATGTAGTTGTCAAATTCTTGGAATTTTTGCAAATTTGACAAAGTCAAAAAGGCCCAAGCTAGGCGACTCTTGACACCCCTGCAAACTGCATGCTTGAGACTGGTGCTGGCCACAGTCAGAGGTGTGACTGAAGATTTAGAGCTTGTCATGGATGCATTACTTCATGTCTATGCTGGAAGCCGCCACATAACCTCATCTTCCAATTCCTACACTTCCTCTGCAGAGCTACTCAGTTGCACACCTCTGGGTTCACATCAAGTGGGATCTACAATCTCATCATCATCCTCTCTATTCTCACACTCTTCACCCTGAGGCTGTGTGCCCACGTAGCGATTTTTAAGCTTTTTTTGCTGCGATTTTCAGCGCAAAAACGCTGCGAAAATGTTTAAAAATCATGTACAGAACGCCCCCCATGTATTCCTATGGCATTCCGCACATGCTGTGCTAGTGCTGCGCTTTTTTCCGCCGCGGAATCGCATCGCGGAAAAAATTGCAGCATGGTCATTCTTTTGTGCGGAATTGCAAAGAATTGCCGCGATTCCGCACCCATAGGAATGCATGAGAATCGCTTACTTCCCGCATGTGGCTATGCCCACCATGCGCGAAGTTAAGTGTCTCATGTGCGGTTGCTACCCACGGTGTGGAGGAGAGGAGACTGTCCTCCAGGCCCTGGGTACCATACCCCTGTAAAAAAAAGAATAAAAAATAAAAAATCAGGGTATATTTACCTTCCGGCGTCACGCGCTGCATTCCCGGCCTCAGCGTTCCCAGTAATGCCTTGCGGCAAGGTCCTATGATGACGTAGTCTCGCGTGACTCTAGCGGTCTCGCAAGATCGCTATAGCAACGCGAGACCAACGTTATCACAGGTCTCGCAAGGCATTACTGGGAACGCTGAGGCAGGGAATGCTGCGCGTGACGCCGGAAGGTAAATATACCCCGATTTTTAATTTTTTTTTAGCATTTTAACATTCTATCTTTTACTATTGAGGCCGCATAGGCGGCCTCAATAGTAAAAACCTGGTCACACTTGTCAAACACTATGTTTGACGAGTGTGACCAACCTGTCAATCACTTTCCAAGCGATGCTTCAAATCGCTTGGAAAGTGCTTGAATATCGCACGCGAAAATCGCGGCAAAATCGCGGTGAAATCGCGTGGAAAAAAACGCGCGATTTCTGGGAAGGAGTCCGGTTTTTAGTGTCCGGAATAAAACGCTACGTGGGCACATAGCCTGAGAGTCACCCTCCTCCTCTTCCTTCCTGACACCACAATACAGTCACTCGCCTCTGGTGTCTGCATCTCATCAGGATTACCTCCACCCTCGGTGATTAACATCTGATGATGAGGCTGTGGATTTTGCTCAGACCCTACTTTGGATGGCCCCAGATCCAACATGAAAAAACTTTGGGCATCGATGCAGATTCTTTCCTCCTCTGGATTTTGTGAATCATTGGAGCAGACCTCTGATGCCCATGAAATAGAATGTGTGAACAGCAACGCAGAATGACCCATCTGTGGTTTCCCACAGTCAGTTGAGCATTTTGAAATTTGTGATGGGGAACCAAGGGTGATTGGGGTGCCACCTTTGAGGATTGTACTGTTTGTGATACTAACATGGAGGAAGAGAGGGAGAGACCAGTTGATGCAGCGTTACCATCCACAGGAGCACATGCTCTTTCTGGCCCTCATCTACAAGTCGTACCACTGTGCGGCTGCCAAACAAAGAGAGTGGCGTTGCCATCCAGTAACAGATGTCAGTGTTCTTTGGATAGGACAAGACTTTGTTTGTTCAGTTGAGCTGTCTTTAACAATAACACCTAACCCACGTATACGTCGAACACCAAGCCTATTCAGCCTTCCACTACAACCTCGCTTTTTGCCACTCATGTTGTATGTACCCTTCACCTCTTGCAACTTTCTGCTTCACAACCTTAAGCTGACAGCTGTCAGTCACTTGCCACTAAATGAATAATTGCTATTTATTTTCTTAGATGGTGTGCCTGAACAACAAATGGAGCAAACTGGCTGAACCCCTATATTAGGCCTAACGATTTGTAAGAGGAAATTATTCCTCACTGCAACACAGTTTTTGCCAAAGAGATTTCGATTAGCAAATGGGGCCTCCCAAAACTGCAACACAGTTTTAGCACAATCTAGCTAGATGCTGGAAGCCCGATGTCACACAGGACAGGTTCCTATCTCTCTATATGACAACTGGCAGCAGCAGCAACACCAAGCAGGAGAAGATGTTACACTGCTGAGTATATGGCACCAGCAGTACAACATGTCTGCTTTTAATGTTGAGAGGGACATGTGATTTCCCTTGCATGGATGTTGTGGATGGTTTCTGTGCCCTGATTGTCTGCCAAATGTACACACATTAAGTTAATACAAAAAAACTAAAAAAATTACACTTTGCCCATCCTCTAACCTCTCCCTACTCAATCCCCTCATAAAACACGTCCCCCTGCTCATTATACAGAAGCAAAGAGCTATCAGTTCCGCATCTTCCTCTGCTTCTTCCTCTTCCTCTGGGACCACCACCTTCTCTCGCAGACTATTCAAATTGTGCGCCCACTTGTAGATGACCAGAATAGCGATGCTGATAATAGCAATGACAGTGCTAAACATCTTAGTAGCCATTTCCAAACTGTGCTGAAGGGTCCAGAGGTCCATAATCTGTGCCAACTCTGCACGCATGATTTGCTCCACTTTCATACTGCGTTGGGCCAGACTATGCAAAATGTCATACTTTAGCAGGGGTCATCGCTGCTGCCACAGTTGCTGCAAGGTATGCAGAGTGTAATTCTACCATGTTGGCACAACGCATTTCAGTGACCAGAAAGATCTCTGAAGTGCTGAAGTTGATGACACATGTGATGTGGACTCCGGAAATGAGCAGTAACCATGGAAACAGTGGATGGTTCCCCTCTAGTTTCAGGACCAGTGGCTCAGGAAACGGTACCGCTGGAGATTTTCATAGAACCCAATCATCAGGAAGTGATTTCCTTCATGTTAATTTCTTCGCCACATTTTCCTTTAATTCTAGGAATTCCCTGGCTGCAGGCACAGAACCCAATCATCAACTGAGAGACCAAGGAGATCGCTTTTCTACCAAGAGACACACCAGTAATAAGTCAGGCAAGTTCTCAGGATACAAAATGTACGACTAAGGTATCTATCTTACCATCAATTTTTAATGAATTTTCTAATTTCTGTGAAAAGAAAATGGCAGATAAGCTTCCTCCTCACAGACCCTATGATTGTCCTATTGAACTGCTTCCAGGGGCGGCTATTCCATTTAAGAATGTCTACCCACTAGCAGCTCCGGAGCTACAGGCCTTAAAGGAATACATTGACGAGAATCTGGCTAAGGGTTTCATTCACCCCTCCTCATCACTGGCAGGAGCACCCATCTTTTTCGTAAAGAAGAAAGATGGAACTCTTAGACCTTGTATTGACTATCGGGAGCTCAGCAAGGTAACCATTCATAACTGTTTTCCTTTGCCATTAATTCATGAACTGCTGGAAAGCATATGACACGCTAAGATCTTCTCTAAGTTGGATCGTCGAGGAGCTTATAACCTAGTTCGGATCCACTCTGGGTATGAATGGAAGATGGCATTTAGATGTCGTTATGGGCACTTGAGTACCTTGTGATGACTTTTGGTCTCTGCAATGCTCCAGCAACCTTTCAACACATGGCTAATGATATTTTAAGACATCTGCTAGATCATTTTGTGGTAATCTATCTGGACGATATTTTGATTTTTTTATGATTAATTGCAGGAACATAAAGAACACGTTAAGACTGTTTTAAGATGCCTGAAAGAGAATCCTCTAAATCAAGCCTGATAAATGTGAGTGCCAATGCACAGAGATTCATTTTGAGTTATGTCATCTCGCCACAGGGGCTTAACATGGAGGCAAGAAAGATCCAAGCTATTCTTGATTGGCCCGCACCTAAGAATATCAAGGAAGTACAACGTTTTATCGGCTTCGCTAACTTTTATAGACAGTTTATTCGTAATTTCTCTGAGATTGTTCATCCTATTACGCAACTAACCAAGAAGGAAAGACTTTAATGTGGTCTACACAGGCTCAAGAGGCTTTTGATTGTCTTAAGTCCGGTTTTACATCTGCACCTCTGTTGATTCTGTGGCGCACCTGAGGCCTCAGTCGCCACAGAGGTACTGCACCTTCTCCTAAGGTGTAGTGCCCCACCATCCAGGTAAGGTGGGAACTCCTGACCACGCTCCACACCTGCATTCCACACACAGGATAGTTCAGTGGGGCCACCTAACAGCTTCAGGCTGGGGGTTAGCAGAGCACCCCTCGTGGAACCCTGCTTCGTAACGCGAGATGTGCTGGGAGGCGGGTGGAGTGAGATGATATAAAAGAGTGGGAAGAGTGAGAGTTAGTTAGTTGGAGAGAGAGTGAAGATGGGTGTCTGAAGGACGTGCTGCAGCAGGTCCCAGTGATCTGGGCTGCTGGCACGAGAAAGACCAGAGAAAGAGACTGATAAGATTGATAACCTAACCTTCCATAAGAGAGATAGAACAGATTGGAATGAAGGAGAATAGAAGGACGATGGGAAGCTGGTTGAAGAAAGATAGAGAACCCTTCCAGTCCAGAGCGCAAAGGCCGGGGCCTGATCCCCGAGGTTGATTGGATCTTTATGTCTGGCAACAGACACCGGAAGAGTAGTGAGCCGCTAACGCCTTGCTCCCATCATAGACTTGGGACACAACAGCAACTGAATAGAGAGCCGGGACACAGAGTGGAGTCCCCGAAGCAGGCTACAGCTGTCTGTCATGCAAGTAAAGACTAGGAACACCTAGAGAGAGGCATTCCAGGGTAACTAAGTACTGGAGTGCTTCGCACTTAAAGGCGCATTGGAGGAGTCGTTCAGTGAAGGTACATATTGGCGGAGTGTGGAAGGGAGAACCCTATCTGGCCTGGAGGTTGGCTGGAGCCCTGACCCGGAGAACACAGTACAGAGGCAGGCGTGTGTGTGAACAGCAAACAGTGAGTAAAGCCTTGGAACCGCACACCCTGGTGTCCTCCAGTTATTCCAGCACCGCTACACCTGGGTAACAACATCTATACCAGCCTGCGCCTCTCCTCATCCATTGCACCTACACTGCCCTGGGACTACAGCCCCGCCTGTGGTGAGCTACACCATCTTTGCTGCACCACACCATCAGTCCCAGTGGATCTGCATGCAGCGTTGGCTCAACACCTTACTTGCCAAACACCACGGATGGCGTCACAAACTATTCTAATAAAGTTTAACACCATTAACATCACCGCTATTGATATTGGGCGCCTAGGGCCACGGACCGGGTCACTGCTGCTGTGACACATTCCCACCTTGACACCGGCCCGGTACCGAGTACCCCGCTGCCCTGGGTGTGTGAGGGGTGACCCAATTTTGGCGTCACGAACAGGATGACGAGATCCGATGCCATCGGGTTCTGTGTGCCTTGGATTTACAACTTTTGAAAATGTGCAAAAGACCAAATTTAATAGACTGTAAAATGGACATTAGAAATGGCCGCTGGCACGGAGAAGAAGGGCATGAAGAGATGGGAGGTCTTAAGAAAAGACCGCGAAGAGTCTTGGGCCTTCCCTGCCTGAATTACTATATGACAGATGCATGGCCCACCCTCCGAGGGGTTCGTATACTGGCTTGGTATGATGGCACTGGAAGAAGACGCCGCCCCCGGAAGGAGGGGCAGAGAAAGCCAGTGGCGAGCAGAAGGGCGGAGCAAGAGGAAGAACGCCAGAACGCCATCTTGGAGAGCAAGGGAAGGAGGCCTGCGGAGCGCGGGGAACTGAATCTCCCCGGCGCCATGGCTGACGGCTCCAACCCTGATTCCGGAATGAACTGCCGGCAATTAGCCGAGGAAATTATGGAACTGACCACCCGTCTGCAGCAGAAGAAGGAAACTTTGGAGAAGCTGAAATGGCAGCGAGCCCCGGAACGGCCTACACCTGCGGTACCCTCTCCACCGGTACCCGCCGCTGTGGCACCGGACCTTTTCTGGGCAGACCTTGCGGAGCTTTGAGCCGCTGCCATGCCATCAGCAGCGTACTCTGTCACTTCTTTGCCGCTAATACCGGAGGAGTTGCACACAGCCCAGGGAGCTGAAGCGGAGGGACAGAAACTCCTGCCCGGACCTGGCACGGCTTCGCAGGTCCCGCCAGCGACCCCCGCGGACCCGGAGCTGCTGCTGGCCCCACCGCCGTCCCCGGTGTCTCGCCGGGCAGCACCCGTTGCCATCACGCCTGCATCGGAACAGAGACCGCATCGCCAGGAACTCCCAGGTATATACCCTGACCTTCCTAATCGGTTGATGGGGAGGAGGGGAAGGACCCTGCTGCTGGGGGTACGGTTGGAGCGGGTGCGCCCGATCTGACATCTACAGGTCAGAGGGGGATCTGGATCGTTGTGGGATGGTGATCTTGGGATCCCTTCACTGCCAAATCCCCAGTCAGTTGCTCATCAGCACGAACACGCTGCAGAGGTCCTAGGAGCTAGACCTCGTACCAGAACAGCGGAACCACCTATCGAGGGAGAACAGTTGATGGGCATGGAGATACATCATGGATTCCATTTACCACAGTTTCATGATCCCATAGCAAGGAACCAGAATCAGGATGAGAACAGTTCCAGTTCAGCTTCCAGAACCCCAGGAGGGGATCAGCACTAAGAATTACACTTTACAATTTACTAAATCTTGTTACCCAGGAGGGTTTGTTGCACCAGTTGTGCCTTTGCCTTTTTGTTCATCATGTTGCTCAGTCTTTGTTTGGCAGCCTTGTGTTGAAATGGAACTGTGGAGATCATAGACGCTGATTGATCCAAAAACTTTTATTGTAAATAGTTGCACCTCTTTAGGTGCCCTTTCTTGGTTTTACATATAAAGACACTTTGCGAAGATAATGTTTTTGCATGGACAGTTTTCGAAGAATGATGTCTACCTCAAGGGACACTGCATGAAAGCCCGGCTGGGAGCAGTGCTCAGCACCTCACAAGAATTTTGAATGTTTTATGATACCGTATTTGATAATGTTGTGTCTTGTGAAAAGTAAATGTCTTTTATAGAATATTTGATACAGGGAATTAGAAAAGTTTTGAGATAGAATGTGAGAATTGAATAAAGACTGAAGAATTGAAAGTGACAGGTAACAGGCCAAGTACAGATGGTCAGTGTCTTGCGTCCAGTAGAAAGAGAGAGAAAGAATAATTGCACTTTGAACTAGGAATTGCACTTAAGTAAATTTTTGATACTAAGATAGGAAGTTAGCCTGTTTGTAACGTTTAAGAAATGTGCCTCCTACATTAGGAAGATTAGATAAGTATTGTTAAACAGCATGTAAAATTTTTGTGTGTTCCTGTATTGTACCTTTTGTTGTCTTACAGCCCGCGGACATGCTGTGTTTAACGGGGGGGAATGTGGCGCCCCTGAGGCTTCAGTCACCACAGAGGTACTGCACCTTCTCCTAAGGTGTAGTGCCCCACCATCCAGGTAAGGTGGGAACTCCTGACCACGCTCCACACCTGCATTCCACACACAGGATAGTTCAGTGGGTCCACCTAACAGCTTCAGGCTGGGGGTTAGCAGAGCACCCCTCATGGAACCCTGCTTCGTAACACGAGATGTGCTGGGAGGCGGGTGGAGTGAGATGATATAAAAGAGTGGGAAGAGTGAGAGTTAGTTGGAGAGAGAGTGAAGATGGGTGTCTGAAGGACGTGCTGCAGCAGGTCCCAGTGATCTGGGCTGCTGGCACGAGAAAGACCAGAGAAAGAGACTGATAAGATTGATAACCTAACCTTCCATAAGAGAGATAGAACAGATCGCAATGAAGGAGAATAGAAGGACGGTGGGAAGCTGGTTGAAGAAAGATAGAGAACCCTTCCAGTCCAGAGCGCAAAGGCCGGGGCCTGATCCCCGAGGTTGATTAGATCTTTATGTCCGGCAACAGACACCGGAGGAGTAGTGAGCCGCTAACGCCTTGCTCCCATCATAGACTTGGGACACAACAGCAACTGAATAGAGAGCCGGGAAGCAGAGTGGAGTCCCCGAAGCAGGCTACAGCTGTCTGTCATACAAGTAAAGACTAGGAACACCTAGAGAGAGGCATTCCAGGGTAATTATGTACTGGAGTGCTTCGCACCTAAAGGCGCATTGGAGGAGTTGTTCAGTGAAGGTACATATTGGCGGAGTGTGGAAGGGAGAACCCTATCTGGCCTGGAGGTTGGCTGGAGCCCTGACCCGGAGAACACAGTACGGAGGCAGGTGTGTGTGTGAACAGCAAACAGTGAGTAAAGCCTTGGAACCGCACACCCTGGTGTCCTCCAGTTATTCCAGCACCGCTACACCTGGGTAACAACATCTATACCAGCCTGCGCCTCTCCTCATCCATTGCACCTACACTGCCCTGGGACTACAGCCCCGCCTGTGGGGAGCTACACCATCTTTGCTGCACCACACCATCAGTCCCAGTGGATCTGCATGCAGCTTTGGCTCAACACCTTACTTGCCAAACACCACGGGTGGCGTCACAAACTATTCTAATAAAGTTTAACACCATTAACATCACCGCTATTGATATTGGGCGCCCAGGGCCACGGATCGGGTCACTGCTGCTGTGACACATTCCCACCTTGACACCGGCCCGGTACCGAGTACCCCGCTGCCCTGGGTGTGTGAGGGGTGACCCAATTTTGGCATCATGAACAGGATGACGAGATCCGATGCCATCGGGTTCTGTGTGCCTTGGATTTACAACTTTTGAAAATGTGCAAAAGACCAAATTTAATAGACTGTAAAATGGACATTAGAAATGGCCGCTGGCGCGGAGAAGAAGGGCATGAAGAGATGGGAGGTCTTAAGAAAAGACCGCGAAGAGTCTTGGGCCTTCCCTGCCTGAATTACTATATGACAGATGCATGGCCCACCCTTCGAGGGGTTCGTATACTGGCTTGGTATGATGGCACTGGAAGAAGACGCCACCCCCGGAAGGAGGGGCAGAGAAAGCCAGTGGCGAGCAGAAGGGCGGAGCAAGAGGAAGAACGCCAGAACGCCATCTTGGAGAGCAAGGGAAGGAGGCCTGCGGAGCGCGGGGAACTGAATCTCCCCGGTGCCATGGCTGACGGCTCCAACCCTGATTCCGGAATGAACTGCCGGCAATTAGCCGAGGAAATTATGGAACTGACCACCCGTCTGCAGCAGAAGAAGGAAACTTTGGAGAAGCTGAAATGGCAGCGAGCCCCGGAACGGCCTACACCTGCGGTACCCTCTCCACCGGTACCCGCCGCTGTGGCACCGGACCTTTTCTGGGCAGACCTTGCGGAGCTTTGAGCCGCTGCCATGCCATCAGCAGCGTACTCTGTCACTTCTTTGCCGCTAATACCGGAGGAGTTGCACACAGCCCAGGGAGCTGAAGCGGAGGGACAGAAACTCCTGCCCGGACCTGGCACGGCTTCGCAGGTCCCGCCAGCGACCCCCGCGGACCCGGAGCTGCTGCTGGCCCCACCGCCGTCCCCGGTGTCTCGCCGGGCAGCACCCGTTGCCATCACGCCTGCATCGGAA
This sequence comes from Dendrobates tinctorius, assembly GCF_039654945.1. Lineage (NCBI taxonomy): Eukaryota > Metazoa > Chordata > Amphibia > Anura > Dendrobatidae > Dendrobates > Dendrobates tinctorius. The sequence continues at coordinate 42,299,553 of NW_027361679.1, read as the reverse complement.
CAGAGACCGCATCGCCAGGAACTCCCAGGTATATACCCTGACCTTCCTAATGGGTTGATGGGGAGGAGGGGAAGGACCCTGCTGCTGGGGGTACGGTTGGAGCTGGTGCGCCCGATCTGACATCTACAGGTCAGAGGGGGATCTGGATCGTTGTGGGATGGTGATCTTGGGATCCCTTCACTGCCAAATCCCCAGTCAGTTGCTCATCAGCACAAACACGCTGCAGAGGCCCTAGGAGCTAGACCTCGTACCAGAACAGCGGAACCACCTATCGAGGGAGAACAGTTGATGGGCATGGAGATACATCATGGATTCCATTTACCACAGTTTCATGGTCCCATAGCAAGGAACCAGAATCAGGATGAGAACAGTTCCAGTTCAGCTTCCAGAACCCCAGGAGGGGATCAGCACTAAGAATTACACTTTACAATTTACTAAATCTTGTTACCCAGGAGGGTTTGTTGCACCAGTTGTGCCTTTGCCTTTTTGTTCATCATGTTGCTCAGTCTTTGTTTGGCAGCCTTGTGTTGAAATGGAACTGTGGAGATCATAGACGCTGATTGATCCAAAAACTTTTATTGTAAATAGTTGCACCTCTTTAGGTGCCCTTTCTTGGTTTTACATATAAAGACACTTTGCGAAGATAATGTTTTTGCATGGACAGTTTTCGAAGAATGATGTCTACCTCAAGGGACACTGCATGAAAGCCCGGCTGGGAGCAGTGCTCAGCACCTCACAAGAATTTTGAATGTTTTATGATACCGTATTTGATAATGTTGTGTCTTGTGAAAAGTAAATGTCTTTTATAGAATATTTGATACAGGGAATTAGAAAAGTTTTGAGATAGAATGTGAGAATTGAATAAAGACTGAAGAATTGAAAGTGACAGGTAACAGGCCAAGTACAGATGGTCAGTGTCTTGCGTCCAGTAGAAAGAGAGAGAAAGAATAATTGCACTTTGAACTAGGAATTGCACTTAAGTAAATTTTTGATACTAAGATAGGAAGTTAGCCTGTTTGTAACGTTTAAGAAATGTGCCTCCTACATTAGGAAGATTAGATAAGTATTGTTAAACAGCATGTAAAATTTTTGTGTGTTCCTGTATTGTACCTTTTGTTGTCTTACAGCCCGCGGACATGCTGTGTTTAACAGGGGGGAATGTGGCGCCCCTGAGGCTTCAGTCACCACAGAGGTACTGCACCTTCTCCTAAGGTGTAGTGCCCCACCATCCAGGTAAGGTGGGAACTCCTGACCACGCTCCACACCTGCATTCCACACACAGGATAGTTCAGTGGGTCCACCTAACAGCTTCAGGCTGGGGGTTAGCAGAGCACCCCTCATGGAACCCTGCTTCGTAACACGAGATGTGCTGGGAGGCAGGTGGAGTGAGATGATATAAAAGAGTGGGAAGAGTGAGAGTTAGTTAGTTGGAGAGAGAGTGAAGATGGGTGTCTGAAGGACGTGCTGCAGCAGGTCCCAGTGATCTGGGCTGCTGGCACGAGAAAGACCAGAGAAAGAGACTGATAAGATTGATAACCTAACCTTCCATAAGAGAGATAGAACAGATCGCAATGAAGGAGAATAGAAGGACGGTGGGAAGCTGGTTGAAGAAAGATAGAGAACCCTTCCAGTCCAGAGCGCAAAGGCCGGGGCCTGATCCCCGAGGTTGATTAGATCTTTATGTCCGGCAACAGACACCGGAGGAGTAGTGAGCCGCTAACGCCTTGCTCCCATCATAGACTTGGGACACAACAGCAACTGAATAGAGAGCCGGGAAGCAGAGTGGAGTCCCCGAAGCAGGCTACAGCTGTCTGTCATACAAGTAAAGACTAGGAACACCTAGAAAGAGGCATTCCAGGGTAATTATGTACTGGAGTGCTTCGCACCTAAAGGCGCATTGGAGGAGTTGTTCAGTGAAGGTACATATTGGCGGAGTGTGGAAGGGAGAACCCTATCTGGCCTGGAGGTTGGCTGGAGCCCTGACCCGGAGAACACAGTACGGAGGCAGGCGTGTGTGTGAACAGCAAACAGTGAGTAAAGCCTTGGAACCGCACACCCTGGTGTCCTCCAGTTATTCCAGCACCGCTACACCTGGGTAACAACATCTATACCAGCCTGCGCCTCTCCTCATCCATTGCACCTACACTGCCCTGGGACTACAGCCCCGCCTGTGGGGAGCTACACCATCTTTGCTGCACCACACCATCAGTCCCAGTGGATCTGCATGCAGCGATGGCTCAACACCTTACTTGCCAAACACCACGGGTGGCGTCACAAACTATTCTAATAAAGTTTAACACCATTAACATCACCGCTATTGATATTGGGCGCCCAGGGCCACGGACCGGGTCACTGCTGCTGTGACACATTCCCACCTTGACACCGGCCCGGTACCGAGTACCCCGCTGCCCTGGGTGTGTGAGGGGTGACCCAATTTTGGCGTCACGAACAGGATGACGAGATCCGATGCCATCGGGTTCTGTGTGCCTTGGATTTACAACTTTTGAAAATGTGCAAAAGACCAAATTTAATAGACTGTAAAATGGACATTAGAAATGGCCGCTGGCGCGGAGAAGAAGGGCATGAAGAGATGGGAGGTCTTAAGAAAAGACCTCGAAGAGTCTTGGGCCTTCCCTGCCTGAATTACTATATGACAGATGCATGGCCCACCCTCCGAGGGGTTCGTATACTGGCTTGGTATGAAGGCACTGGAAGAAGACGCCACCCCCGGAAGGAGGGGCAGAGAATGCCAGTGGCGAGCAGAAGGGCGGAGCAAGAGGAAGAACGCCAGAACGCCATCTTGGAGAGCAAGGGAAGGAGGCCTGCGGAGCGCGGGGAACTGAATCTCCCCGGCGCCATGGCTGACGGCTCCAACCCTGATTCCGGAATGAACTGCCGGCAATTAGCCGAGGAAATTATGGAACTGACCACCCGTCTGCAGCAGAAGAAGGAAACTTTGGAGAAGCTGAAATGGCAGCGAGCCCCGGAACGGCCTACACCTGCGGTACCCTCTCCACCGGTACCCGCCGCTGTGGCACCGGACCTTTTCTGGGCAGACCTTGCGGAGCTTTGAGCCGCTGCCATGCCATCAGCAGCGTACTCTGTCACTTCTTTGCCGCTAATACCGGAGGAGTTGCACACAGCCCAGGGAGCTGAAGCGGAGGGACAGAAACTCCTGCCCGGACCTGGCACGGCTTCGCAGGTCCCGCCAGCGACCCCCGCGGACCCGGAGCTGCTGCTGGCCCCACCGCCGTCCCCGGTGTCTCGCCGGGCAGCACCCGTTGCCATCACGCCTGCATCGGAACAGAGACCGCATCGCCAGGAACTCCCAGGTATATACCCTGACCTTCCTAATGGGTTGATGGGGAGGAGGGGAAGGACCCTGCTGCTGGGGGTACGGTTGGAGCGGGTGCGCCCGATCTGACATCTACAGGTCAGAGGGGGATCTGGATCGTTGTGGGATGGTGATCTTGGGATCCCTTCACTGCCAAATCCCCAGTCAGTTGCTCATCAGCACGAACACGCTGCAGAGGCCCTAGGAGCTAGACCTCGTACCAGAACAGCGGAACCACCTATCGAGGGAGAACAGTTGATGGGCATGGAGATACATCATGGATTCCATTTACCACAGTTTCATCATCCCATAGCAAGGAACCAGAATCAGGATGAGAACTGTTCCAGTTCAGCTTCCAGAACCCCAGGAGGGGATCAGCACTAAGAATTACACTTTACAATTTACTAAATCTTGTTACCCAGCAGGGTTTGTTGCACCAGTTGTGCCTTTGCCTTTTTGTTCATCATGTTGCTCAGTCTTTGTTTGGCAGCCTTGTGTTGAAATGCAACTGTGGAGATCATAGACGCTGATTGATCCAAAAACTTTTATTGTAAATAGTTGCACCTCTTTAGGTGCCCTTTCTTGGTTTTACATATAAAGACACTTTGCGAAGATAATGTTTTTGCATGGACAGTTTTCGAAGAATGATGTCTACCTCAAGGGACACTGCATGAAAGCCCGGCTGGGAGCAGTGCTCAGCACCTCACAAGAATTTTGAATGTTTTATGATACCGTATTTGATAATGTTGTGTCTTGTGAAAAGTAAATGTCTTTTATAGAATATTTGATACAGGGAATTAGAAAAGTTTTGAGATAGAATGTGAGAATTGAATAAAGACTGAAGAATTGAAAGTGACAGGTAACAGGCCAAGTACAGATGGTCAGTGTCTTGCGTCCAGTAGAAAGAGAGAGAAAGAATAATTGCACTTTGAACTAGGAATTGCACTTAAGTAAATTTTTGATACTAAGATAGGAAGTTAGCCTGTTTGTAACGTTTAAGAAATGTGCCTCCTACATTAGGAAGATTAGATAAGTATTGTTAAACAGCATGTAAAATTTTTGTGTGTTCCTGTATTGTACCTTTTGTTGTCTTACAGCCCGCGGACATGCTGTGTTTAACGGGGGGGAATGTGGCGCCCCTGAGGCTTCAGTCACCACAGAGGTACTGCACCTTCTCCTAAGGTGTAGTGCCCCACCATCCAGGTAAGGTGGGAACTCCTGACCACGCTCCACACCTGCATTCCACACACAGGATAGTTCAGTGGGTCCACCTAACAGCTTCAGGCTGGGGGTTAGCAGAGCACCCCTCATGGAACCCTGCTTCGTAACACGAGATGTGCTGGGAGGCGGGTGGAGTGAGATGATATAAAAGAGTGGGAAGAGTGAGAGTTAGTTAGTTGGAGAGAGAGTGAAGATGGGTGTCTGAAGGACGTGCTGCAGCAGGTCCCAGTGATCTGGGCTGCTGGCACGAGAAAGACCAGAGAAAGAGACTGATAAGATTGATAACCTAACCTTCCATAAGAGAGATAGAACAGATCGCAATGAAGGAGAATAGAAGGACGGTGGGAAGCTGGTTGAAGAAAGATAGAGAACCCTTCCAGTCCAGAGCGCAAAGGCCGGGGCCTGATCCCCGAGGTTGATTAGATCTTTATGTCCGGCAACAGACACCGGAGGAGTAGTGAGCCGCTAACGCCTTGCTCCCATCATAGACTTGGGACACAACAGCAACTGAATAGAGAGCCGGGAAGCAGAGTGGAGTCGCCGAAGCAGGCTACAGCTGTCTGTCATACAAGTAAAGACTAGGAACACCTAGAGAGAGGCATTCCAGGGTAACTAAGTACTGGAGTGCTTCGCACTTAAAGGCGCATTGGAGGAGTCGTTCAGTGAAGGTACATATTGGCGGAGTGTGGAAGGGAGAACCCTATCTGGCCTGGAGGTTGGCTGGAGCCCTGACCCGGAGAACACAGTACGGAGGCAGGCGTGTGTGTGAACAGCAAACAGTGAGTAAAGCCTTGGAACCGCACACCCTGGTGTCCTTCAGTTATTCCAGCACCGCTACACCTGGGTAACAACATCTATACCAGCCTGCGCCTCTCCTCATCCCTTGCACGTACACTGCCCTGGGACTACAGCTCCGCCTGTGGGGAGCTACACCATCTTTGCTGCACCACACCATCAGTCCCAGCGGATCTGCATGCAGCGTTGGCTCAACACCTTACTTGCCAAACACCACGGGTGGCGTCATGAACTATTCTAATAAACTTTAACACCATTAACATCACCGCCATTGATATTGGGCGCCCAGGGCCATGGACCAGGTCACTGCTGCTGTGACACATTCCCACCTTGACACCGGCCCGGTACCGAGTACCCCGCTGCCCTGGGTGTGTGAGGGGTGACCCAATTTATACTAACCAAGCACATCCTTTCATCGTGGAAGTGGATGCTTCGGGTTGTGCTCTGGGGGCCATCCCCTCGCAAAGAACAGGAGGTCTGTTGCATCCATGTGCTTTTTTCTCTCAAACTTTCTGCTGCGGAGAGGAATTATGATATGGGAGATAAAGAGCTTCTAGCTATCATTGCTGCATTTAAGGAATGGAGGCACCATCTGCAGGGGGCAGCAAAACAAGTTACTGTGCCCACGGATCATCGTAATCTGGAATTTCATAGATCTGCTAGATATCTTTCTCCATGTCAGGCTCATTGGAATTTGTTTTAGAACTAATTTAATTTTCTCATCTCGTACCACCTAGGTTCATGTAATGGGAAAGCGGATGCTTTGTCCCGAATCCATGCTATGGATTCCGTACCTAGTACCTTGTCCAAGACCATTTTGTTAGATGCCAACTTTGTCGTAGTGATCCAGAATAAGGACTTATGGAAGACTATTAAGGAGGCCTATGATGCAGACCCATTTCTCGCTAACCCGACTGATGATGTGAACTTAGTTCTCAAGAACAGTATGTGGATAGATAGATAGGTAGATAGATATAGAGATATAAAAAAAAACAAACCACAATACACAATACACCTCTCCTCCTCACTCCCACGCTGATTCTTGCGGCGGCTCTGCTTTATTGTCAGGAGCTGTGCTGCCGTCTGCCAGACACACAGCGATGCGTGATGAAGTGATGTCATCACGCACAGGCTGTGTGTCAGAAGCAGAGGGGACTGATGGGAGAGGGAGAGTCATCTGATGCTCTCTCTTCCATTACAATTGAGGGCAGCACGCATCGGAAAGCGGCCCTGACTTACTGCCGCAAAGCGGCTGCCTGGGCTGGGGGAGCGGGGGACCCTGGTACCCCAGCCCTCATTGTGGGCAATGCTAGCTGGCTGCTGTGGCTAACACTGTGTCACTGACCGGAGACCGCTAAAGTGAAATGATATTCACCCCTTTCCACGCCCATGTGGGCATGGGAAGCAGTGAATATTCATTTCTCTTTAGCAGCGGGGACAGGGGCTCCTGCCTCCTGTCACCTGCTGCCGCTCCACTGGCACGATGCCCCCATAACAGCTGCATGGTGTGCCGCTCTTAGCAGCAGGTGCCAGGGCCCACCGGATGCCAAGGCCAACCGGAGAATCCTCCAGCTCTCCGCTGGGCCAGTCTGACCCTGTTTACTTTGTATGTCATGTCCCTGACTTTGTTTGGGGCTGACACACTTAGCTCACATCCTTCCCCCCATGTGATCACTGATTTAATCAGTCACCATGTGCCTTTAACAGCAGCAGGTAGAGCAATGCTTCACCTCCAGCTGTTAACTAGTTAAATCCCGCTGTCAATCTCAGCTTCAAGTCTATAAGGGAGATTATTAAAGTAAAAAAAAAAGAAAAAACTTTTAAAAATGTGAAACCACCCCACAGAAGTTGAAATCACTCCCTTTTTGTCACATTGAAATTAAAGCAATAAAAAATACACATATCTGCATTCAGAAATGTACTATATATCTAAATATGAAATAAATTAATCAAATCGGTAAACGGCGCAATGAGGAAAAAAAAATCCTAATTAGAGAATTGTGTTTTTTGCCCCCACAACACTGTAATAAAATGCAATAAGAGGTGATAAAAACATCATATCTACCTCAAAATGGTATAGTTAAAAACATCAACTCAGGGTGCAAAAGATAAGCCTTCACCCAGCCTAATATCCTAAAAAATGAAAATGTCATGGGTCTCGGAAAGTGGCGACAAAAGAAACATTTTTTTAACGCAAATTTCCGGATTTTTTTCACCACTTAAATAAAAAAACAAAACTGTACATGTTTTGTATCTGCGTACTCTTACTTACCTGAAGAATCAAATTGCCAGGTCAATTTTACCAGATAGTGAACATAGTAAATAAGAAACCCTAAAAACAATTGCGGAATTCCACTATTTTTGCAATTTTACCATACTTGAAATTTTTTTTCCCATTTTCCAGTACAGTATATGACAAAATCAACGGTGCCATTCAAAAGTACAACACATCCCACAAAAAAAAGACCTCATATACTTGTAGCTACATTGATGGAAAACTAAAAAAGTTATGGCTCTTTTAAGAAAGGGAGGAAAAAAGAATACAAACAAAAAAATGGAAAATGGCCCGGGGGGTGAAGAGGTTAATCTAAGAGTAGAAAGTAGCAGATTTCTCTCATATGTTATATTACAAAATTTCTTATTTGCATGTGTACTTAAGATTTATGAAACAAAAAATAAAATGATGGTTACCTTTTGGGTTTTATGACATGATTAATTATAATTGTGTTTAATCTGTTTTTTTATTGAAAAGAAATTTAGAACAATCAAGTAACAAAGGATTCAACAACAGAACTATTACTGAGTACAAAAAGAAATCTCATTTACAACTATATATCAAGACCTGTAGCCAACAAGTCCTGAAATAATAGAACTTTCAGGTCAAAAGTCATTTCCAATCAAGTCGACTGTATGACAGAGAGCGACCCAAACAAGAGAAGCTAGGTCACACCAAATAATAATGGTGTAAACATGAAAGGAAAGAATGAGATGAAGAGGAATAAGGGGGGGGGGAGAGAGAAAAAAAGGGGGGGAGAGGGGGGAGGAACCATGAAGTCTGATATAAAAGGGGGCAACTTGCACCCCTATAATGACATCCATCTAATCCGTATTGTTTGATCTATCTTCCTTATGGCTTAAAAAAAGGGAATGAAAATCCTGAGAGTCCATATACAAAATCCAAGGACTCCAAACCTGCAGATATTTCTCCATTGAGAGCCATTAACCTCAGCGGACAATTCCTCCATACTTTGAAGGTTGGTCATCTCCTTAACCCATTGAAACATATTTGGAGATTGGGAGGATTTCCAATGTCTTGGGATCACAGTGCATGCAGCAATTAAGCAGAATCTTAGGAGCACCATTTTTTCTGGAACTGAAACGAGCCAGGGAGGATAGATAATAAAGCTACCTGGGGGGAGTTGGTCACCAAATGTGTTAGGCGGCGGGTTCTGGGCACTGCACAGCAGGAATCCCAAGCCTTGCCATCCGAGGTCTCCCATTACCCTCCGGCCACAGTGGAGCCTGCTCAGCAGACTCCACGATCCCAGCGTTCTGCCCACACCAGCATCATGAGCTCAGTTGCTACTGCCACCTCTGGTGTTATGATTGAGTCACCGTAGGAGGCAAAAACAGAAATGCTAGCTAAGTCCAGAAAACCAGAGAGGTTGGCAGCTATCGGATTGCAGACCCCTGATCCTATCACAACAACTAACAGTAGCCGTGGGGGGTTCCTACGATGCCCTAGACCCCTCGATCACAGCCAGAGAATTAAATAGGCCTAAAGAAAGAAAGGGGAAATCTAAACTGCCCCAGAGCAGACCCCAAAGCAATAGGCAGCCCCCAATATATAATGACGGTGAAGCAAGATGAAAACACTAACACAGACAGAAAGATAGACTGAGCAAAGACGGGGCCCAAGCTAACTAGATAGGCAAGGACAGGAAGGCTGCTGTCTGCAATCCGTGAAAAACCCTATGAAAATAAGAGCCAACAGACTGACAGTGAAAAAGGCCCTGAAGACACTAGGCTTCAAAAAAGCTATGTCAGTACTCTGGAATATTCTGAAGACAGAGAAACCAGCAAAAGGAGATTCAGCTTACCCCAGCAGGGAATGGCAGAATCCAGAAAAGCAAGGAAAACAAAAACAAAACACAAATGCTAACAGGCAAAGCAGAAAACTTAGCTTTAGAGGAGAAGGAATCAGACTGGTGTCCTAGAAGTCCACAGAGAAATCACCCGCAGGGCAGAAGGGCGTCGGCAGCCTCATATCCAGTCAGTGACTCCACTCAGCCAGTCATCCTCATTAGGCTCAGGTGCCTGATAATCAGGCTCATTACCTTCCTTTACCAGAATAGGGAGTTCACCAGACCTCAGTGACGAAGGGGAAAATGAACTCACAACAGTACCTCCTCCTTGAGGAGGGGTCACCGAACCCTCAACCACGCCACCAGGGTGATCAGGGTGAGCCCGATGAAAGGCACGCACCAATCTTTTGGCATGAATATCAGAGGCAGAGACCCAGGAATTATCCTCCTGACCATAACCCTTCCAGTTAACCAATTACTGGAGTCTCCGTCTAGCCAGACGGGAATCCAGTATTTTCTCTACCTCATATTCCATGTTACCTTCAACCAATACAGGGTCTGGAGGTGCCACCCCAGGAACAATTGGTTCAACAAACCTCTTCAACAAGGACTTATGGAACACATTATGGATTTTAAATGTGACAGGAAGAGTCAAACGAAAAGAGACCGGATTAATAATCTCCAAAATCTTGTAAGGTCCAATAAATCTAGGCTTAAACTTAGGAGAAGCCACCTTCATAGCAATATTTTTTGATGATAACCACACCATATCACCAATCTTAAACTGGGGACCAATGGTCCTATGTCGATTGGAAAACTGCTGGGCCTTTTCCTGGGAGAGAGATAACTTATCCACCACTTGGTCCCAGATCTGGTGCATTCTCTCCACCACAGTGTCAACACCTGGGCAGGCAGAAGGCTCCACCTGCCCTGAAGAAAATCGAGGATGAAACCCAAAGTTACAAAAAAAAGGTGACATCAAAGTGGCAGAACTAGCTCTATTATTTAAAGCAAATTCGGCCAAGGGCAAAAATGAAACCCAATCATCCTGATCAGCGGAAATAAAACATCTCAAATACAACTCCAAGGTCGGGTTTGTTCTCTCTGTCTGCCCATTGGTCTGAGGGTGAAAAGCAGAGAAGAAGGACAACTGAATTCCCAGCTTGGAACAGAAAGTCCTCCAAAACCTAGACACAAACTGAACTCCTCTGTCAGATACAATGTTCTCAGGAATCCCGTGTAAGCGAACCACCTGTTGCAAAAACAGGGGCACCAACTCAGAGGAAGATGGCAACTTAGGGAGTGGTACAAGATGAACCATCTTAGAGAACCTATCACAAATCACCCAAATAACAGTCATTCCTTGAGAGACCGGCATATCAGAGATGAAATCCATTGAAATATGGGTCCATGGCCTCCTGGGGACCGGCAAAGGCATCAACAACCCACTAGAGCGAGAACAAGATTTAGACCGGGAGCAAGTCCCACAGGACTGCACAAAATTCCTGACATCATGAGACAAGGTGGGCCACCAAAAAGAGCGACTCACCAGATCTCTAGTACCAAAAATACCTGGATGACCAGCCAATGCAGAGCAATGAACTTCAGACATCACTCTCTTCTTCCACTGGTCAGGAACATACAACTTTCCACTGGGACAACGCTCAGGTTTGTCCTCCTGGAACTCTTGCAGAGCAAGTCTCAAATCGGGCGAGATGGCAGAAAGAACTACCCTTCGCCTAAGATGGTAGCAGGCTTGGTCACCACAGGAGAATCAGCAAAGAAACTCCTAGAGAGGGCGTCTGCCTTGACATTCTTAGTTCCAGGAAGAAAAGAGACCACAAAATCAAAACGTGTAAAAAACAAGGCCCACCTAGCCTGTCTAGGGTTCAAGCGTTTAGCCGACTCTAGGTAAATCAAATTCTTGTGGTCAGTGAGGACCACAATTTGATGTTTAGCTCCCTCCAACCAATGTCTCCACTCCTCAAATGCCCATTTCATGGCCAACAGTTCCCGATTCCCCACATCATAGTTACGTTCAGATGGAGAGAACTTTCGGGAAAAGAAAGCACAGAGATTCATTTTAGATGTTACAGGATCCTTTTGGGACAAAACAGCTCCTGCACCAATCTCAGAAGCATCCACCTCTACCTGGAACGGGAGTGAGACATCAGGTTGCCGCAAAACCGGGGCGGAGGTAAATCTTCGCTTCAGTTCCTGAAAGGAAGCAACAGCCTCCGGAGACCAATTCAACACATCAGCACCCTTCTTAGTCAGATCAGTCAATGGCTTGGCAATAGTAGAAAATTTTGCTATAAATTTCCGATAAAAATTAGCAAAACCCAAAAACTTCTGGAGGGCCTTCAAAGAAGTGGGCTGAACCCAATCATAAATGGTCTGTACCTTGGCCAGGTCCATTTCAATAGTTGACGGAGACAAAATAAATCCCAAAAATGAAATCCTCTGTACTCCAAAAAGGCATTTCGATCCTTTGACATACAGGGAATTCTCCCTCAAGATCCGGAACACAGTCCGAATATGTTCCACATGAGAATCCCAATCCTTGGAGAAGATCAAAATATCATCCAGATAGATAATCAAAAATTTATCGACAAAGTCTCGGAAAATATCGTTCATGAAGCACTGGAAGACAGAAGGGGCATTAGTGAGCCCAAAAGGCATCACCAGGTGCTCAAAATGTCCCTCCGGAGTATTAAACGCCATCTTCCATTCATCCCCCTGCTTATTGCGGATAAGATTATACGCACCCCTGAGGTCAAGCTTGGTAAACCAGCAAGCACCTCTAACTCTAGAGAATAGATCCGAAATCAGGAGTAACGGATACTGATATTTAATAGTAATTTTATTGAGGGCACGATAATCAATACAAGGTCTTAAAGAACCATCCTTTTTGGCCACAAAAAAAAACCGGCACCTAAGGGTGAAGAGGATGGTCTAATATGACCCTTCTCCAACGCCTCCTTAATATAGGACCGCATAGCCTCGTGCTCGGGTACAGATAAATTGAAGAGCCGACCCTTGGGAAATTTACACCCCAGGCTTAGTTCAATTGCACAGTCATAACTCCTATGAGGAGGCAAGGACGCAGACTCATTCTCACTAAATACATCATAAAAGTCCGCCAAATAGTCAGGAACATCATGCGACTGAGGAGAGGTGGAAAAAACCGGAGCCTCACTAAAGGCACACTGACAACCCCAACTCCCCACAGACACAGATTTCCAATCCAAAACTGGATTATGAATTTGCAACCAGGGAAACCCCAGAACAACGGCATCATGCAGACCATGCATCACCAAAAATCTGCAATTTTCTTGATGGTCTGGGGCGACCCGCATGACCACCTGGGTCCAAAACTGAGGTTTATTTTTAGCCAAAGGAGTAGCATCAATCCCCCTCAAAGGGATAGGCGTATGCAGAGGTGTCATCGGAAATCCACAACGTTTATACAAAATCCAAGTCCATTAGGTTTAGCGCTGCTCCCAAATCCACAAAAGCCTTGGCGGAAAATGTGGACAGGGAGCAGATCAGAGTAATTGCCAGAAGAAACTTAGGTTGAACACCACCAACAGAAAACGTGTGTGCAAAGGGTTTCTCTCGTTTAGGACAAACAGAAATAATATGCGAGGCATCTCCACAGAAAAAACACAGCTTATTACGCCTTCTGAACTCCTGACGTTGCGCCTTAGACAAAACTCTATCACATTGCATAGGTTCAGACGTCTGTTCAACCGGTGGCAACACCTCTCGTGCAATCCTGCGTTCGCGTAAACGCCGATCAACCTGAATGGCTAATGACATAGAATCGTCCAGACCAGAGGGAACAGGAAATCCCACCATAGTATCTTTTACGGCTTCTGACAAACCATTCCGAAAGAGAGCAGCCAAGGCATTATCATTCCAGGTAGTAAGGACCGCCCACTTTCGGAACTTTTGACAGTACAACTCTGCAGAATCTCGACCCTGGTTCAATGCCAACAGGGTCTTTTCAGCCTGATCAATAGCATTAGGTTCGTCATACAACAACCCCAAAGCTTGAAAGAATGCGTTCACATTAGTCAGAATAGTATCATCTGGTTTCAAAGAAAATGCCCGATCCTGGGGATCGCCACGCAGCAAAGAGATGACAATTTTAACCTGCTGTGCGGAGCTCCCTGACGAGTTAGGCTTCAAGGCAAAAAATAATTTACAATTATTTTTGAAACTCAAAAATTTAGATCGATCCCCAAAAAATACATCAGGTTTAGGGATCTTTGGTTCAACAGCATGTGAACGAGCAAGGTAGGTGGAAATTCCCCGCACTTCTGCAGTGAGCTGCTCCACACGATCAGACAATTGCTTTATCTCCATTGAGAGAAAAAAAAAATTCCCCCTACGGCCTCAGAGATATAGAGGAAAGAATATACACACACACTTTTTTTTTTTTTTTTTTTAATCACAATTCTTTCCTGCTATTGAGTACCCTAGGATCTGCGGTATGGCGGGTGATTCTGTTATGATTGAGTCACCGTAGGAGGCAAAAACAGAAATGCTAGCTAAGTCCAGAAAACCAGAGAGGTTGGCAGCTATCGGATTGCAGACCCCTGATCCTATCACAACAACTCACAGTAGCCGTGGGGGGTTCCTACGATGCCCTAGACCCCTCGATCACAGCCGGAGAGTTAAATAGGCCTAAAGAAAGAAAGGGGAAATCTAAACTGCCCCAGAGCAGACCCCAAAGCAATAGGCAGCCCCCAACATATAATGACGGTGAAGCAAGATGAAAACACTAACACAGACAGAAAGATAGACTGAGCAAAGACGGGGCCCAAGCTAACTAGATAGGAAAGGACAGGAAGGCTGCTGTCTGCAATCCGTGAAAAACCCTATGAAAATAAGAGCCAACAGACTGACAGTGAAAAAGGCCCTGAAGACGCTAGGCTTCAAAAAAGCTATGTCAGTACTCCGGAATATTCTGAAGACAGAGCAACCAGCAAAAGGAGATTCAGCTTACCCCAGCAGGGAATGGCAGAATCCAGAAAAGCAAGGAAAACAAAAACAAAACACAAATGCTAACAGGCAAAGCAGAAAACTTAGCTTTTAGAGGAGCAGGAATCAGACTGGTGTCCTAGAAGTCCACAGAGAAATCACCCGCAGGGCAGAAGGGCGTCGGCAGCCTTATATCCAGTCAGTGACTCCACTCAGCCAGTCATCCTCATTAGGCTCAGGTGCCTGATAATCAGGTTCATTACCTTCCTTTACCAGAATAGGGAGTTCACCAGACCTCAGTGACGAAGGGGAAATGAACTCACAACACTCTGGTCCAGTTATGGCAATGCAGCCTGTCCAGCAGCAAAAGACTCCAGAGTCTAAGTTCTCCCTTCGCTCCACTGAGCATGCTCAGGAGACGATCTCTCATTGGGGATCGGGAGTCACATGCTCAGGTCCTTCTCCAGTTCCGATTGGTCCATCTGGAGGATCAGGACGGTCCCGGAACGGCACAGCTATAAAAGGCGCGCATGGCCGCCCCGCCATGCGCTATGATAGACTCTGAGGCTAATGCATTTAGTGTATGTTTGATGATGGATGAAAGAGCCTGGTGACTGACGCATTATAATTCCCCCCTCCTTGGATATTACGTATGTGTTAGGGTGAGGGATTAGAGTCAGTACGGTAGCTCTACACTGCATAGCGCCGCAGTGTTGCTCCACATCCACCACTGGGGCGTCGGCCAGTAAAGGCCTCCTTGGCCACTGCTATCGCAGCGTTCGCTAGTTACGCTGTACACTTTAGTAGCGCTTTCCAGCCTGGTTATTAGGCTGGTTAGTGGCGTCCGTCAGGGCGGATACTGCACACGTTGCAGCAGTGGTTCACACCCCGTGACCTGTGACGTTAACAGGTTGCGGTTGTTCGCCGGCAGGCATGTGTTACGTGAAGTAACGGAGCACGTGTCTGTTAGCACCGGCTCAGTGGTTACGCACCGGTGTCTGGCTTTATTCCTACACGCCTTTCTCTCATTGTTTAGTAGCAGTTGGTCACCTCTGTATGGTGGGCCCTGGGCTGCGAACGCACCTTATATATTGTTTCATCTTTATTATTTGGTGCGTTCCGCCAGCCCCGTAACAGAATGACTGCTAATGACTTAATAAGCAGAAAAGACAGAATCCCAAAATGGCTTAAGATGATTACATCCCCAACAAATGTGTTGCATAGTACCTCTCTCTACTCCACAACACCAGCACCTATCGGAGATGGAGAGAAAAGCAGCATGTAAGACATCAGGACCGCGATACCACCTGGTGAGAATTCTGTAATTCTTTTCCTGTGCGGCACAGGCAATAGAGAATTTATGTGAGTATACAAATGTCTTCCTCCGATATATCAACTCCCAACTCACCCCTCCACTTCTCCTCGTACTTGGGGAACTTGTCTCTGGTATTTTGGTTCAAAAGAGCATATATTAAGGATACAGCATGTGCAGGTGGCGACCCCAATAGGAAAAGCTTTTCAAACGGCATAGGAAGGGAGGAGTATGAGCCTGCGCCTTCTGGAGACGAGAGGAAGGATTTTAGTTGGAGGTATTCCAACCAATCAGAAGGGTCCCTGCCCTCTAACGGCTGCACTGATTCGAAAGCGGGCATGGCTGAACCCTTGAGGACATGAAAGCATCTAGTATTGTCCCTTCTCTCCCACCAAAGAAAAAGATACCTCTCCACCCCCGGGGAAAACTTCGACTTAGAGAAGAGATGTGTAAGCAGTCTATTGCCTAAGGAGAAAGAGCCTCTGCGGGTCTCCAGATCCCATCCTCTAAGTGTATCAGGTTCCTGCCTCTGCACAGGAAAAATCCTGAGCCTTGCCTTCTGTGGTCTTCCATTCAGTCCCAACCACAGAGGAGGCTGCTCAGCAAAGGCATCAATCCCAGTGTCTTGCTCAAGCTAGTGCTGTCAGGTTGGTTGCTGCTGCCACCTCTGGTTCAGCTTTAGCAATCCGCACTAGCCAGCAGCGAGCAGCTCCAGAGGCTGTCCTTTTTGCAGCCTATTGAGCATGCCTGTGGGACGACCTCTCATTGGAAGTCAGAGGTCACATGTTCAGGTCCTCAAGCAGCTTGGATTGGACCATCAGGAAGGTCCTGGAAGGATGCTGCTATAAAAGGTTTGCATGGCCACTCGGCCATGCGCTAGTATAGACAGTAATTTGTAGTTGTGTGTGTGGTGATGGATGCATGTTTCTTGCGACTGACTTATTATGACTCCCCTCCCTTGGATATGCATGTGATAGGGCTATTAGAGTCCGAGTCAGCGCCTAGTAGTGGCGTTGCCTTTGCACCATAGTGCTTTCAGTTCTCAGCACCACACTTAGCGCTGGATTGTGCCATCCAGCACAAAGCACTACTGTGCAGTGTCTACTGCAGCGCCTGTCCGAGTGCCACGATGCGTACTTCTGTGCTATTAGAGTGCGCTTTCCAGTCCTAAGTCTAGGCTGGATAGTGGTGTCCGACAGTGCGGCACTGTATGCACTTCAGTGTGGTTTCTCTGTAGTTTTTCCTACCTGGCACCGCAGCTGCGGCGCCAAGTGCTGGTGAGTCTAGAGGGACTCCGACGCTGTGTCTTGGGGCAGATTCCTGTGGCTGCACATAAGCACTCACTTCGCCGAGCTCTGTGAGTTTAAGTCTCCAGCATCTATATTATGTGGTAGTGCGACTCTGTGAAGCAACAAAGTTCGCCCCTGTACACACCGGGTGACGTTAACCAATGTATGTTCATTTATTATATCGCCATATAGCATCCGCCACTACCGAGCAGCAGTTACCATCTCTGCACGGTGGATCCCGGGCTCTAACGCACCTAAATACCATCTTTTATATTTGGTGCGTTCTGCCAGCCCTTAACACAGTACAATGCATTACCCCCTCATAGAGTATAATACGCCCCCCTCATAGAGGGCAATGCAGCACCCCCATAGAGTATAATGCATCTCTGGAGAAGTGGGCAGCAACTAACAGAATGGTTTTTAACAGGGAGAAATGCAAAGTACTACATCTGGGCAATAAAAATGGAAAAAACATATATAGAATGGGAGGAATAGGGCTAAGTGACAGCACATGTGAAAAAGACTTGGGTATACTAATAGATCACAGACTGAATATGAGTCAACAGTGTGATGCAGCAGCAAAAAAGGCAAATGCAATTCTAGGATGTATTAACAGAAGCATACAGTCTAGATCACGTGAAGTCATTATTTCCCTCTACTCCTCTTTGGTCAGACCTCATCTGGAATATTGTGTCCAGTTTTGGGCACCACATTTTAAAAAAGACATCAACAAACTGGAGCAAGTTCAGAAAAGAGCGACCAGAATGGTGACCGGTCTGCAAACCCTGTCTTATGAGAAAAGGTTGCAGGATTTGGGAATGTTTAGTTTGCAAAAGAGAAGACTGAGAGGAGACTTAATAGCTGTCTACAAATATCTAAAGGGCTGTCACATTGTAGAAGGATCAACTTTATTCTCATTTGCACAAGGAAAGACTAGAAGCAATGGGATGAAACTGAATGGGAGGAGACACAGATTAGATATTAGAAAAAACTTTTTGACAGTTAGAGTGATCAATGAGTGGAACAGGCTGCCACGAGAAGTGGTGAGTTCTCCTTCAATGGAAGTCTTCAAACAGAGGCTGGACAGACATCTGACTGGGATGATTTAGCGAATCCTGCTTTGAGCAGGGGGTTGGACCAGATGGCCCAGGAGGTCCCTTCCAACTCTACGATTCTATGATTCTATGATTCTATGATTCCCCACACACAGTGTAATGCAGCCCCTCTATAGAGCACAATGCGGTCACCCCATAGAGTATAATGCAACCCCCTCAGAGTATAATTCAACCCCTCCACACACAGTATAATGCAGCCCCCCTACACTCACACAGTATAATGCATCCCCCCACACAGTATAAAGCAGCACCCGCATAGAGTACAATGTGGACCACAATAGAGTGTAATGCAACCCCGCACACAGCATAATGCAGCCCCCACAGAGTACAATGCTGCCCCCACACACAGTATAATGCGGCCACCCATAGAGTACAATACAGCCCCCTTATAGAGTTTAATGCAGCATCCCCTTATAGTGTAATGCAGCACCCCCTCAGAGTACAATGCAGCGCCCTCTCATAGAGTATAATGCAGCCCCCCTCAAGAGTATAATGTAGCTCTCCCTCAAAGTACAATGCAGACTCTGTCATAGAGTAGAATGCAGTGCCCTCTCAGAGTATAATACAGCCTGCCTCAAGAATACAATGCAGCGCCCCCTCATAGAGTACAATGCATTGCTCCTAGAGTATAATGCAACCCCCTCAGAGTATAATTCAACCCATCCACGCACAATATAATGCAGCTCCCCCCACAGTATAATGCAGCCTCCTTGCACACATAGTATAATGCACCCCCCACAAACACACACACAGTATATTGCAGCCCCCACACAGACACACACACAGGTCCCCAATAGAGTATAATGCAGCCCCCCATAGAGTATAATGCAACCCCCCACATAGTATAATGCGTCCACCCCATAGAGTACAGCCCTCTCATAGAGTTTAATGCAGCGTCGCCTCAAGAGTCAATAATGCAGCCCTCCCTCAAGGTACAATGCAGCTTCTGTCATAGAGTACAATGCAGTACCCCCTCATAGAGTATAATACAGCCCCCCTCATAGAGGGCAATGCAGCACCCCCATAGAGTATAATGCAGCCCCCCACACACAGTATAATGCAGCCCCCCTATAGAGCACAATGCGGCCACCCCATAGAGTATAATGCAGCCCCCCTACACTCACACAGTATAATGCATCCCCTCCACACACAGTATAAAGCAGCCCCCTCATAGAGTACAATGTGGAGCCAAATAGAGTATAATGCAACCCCCACACAGCATAATGCAGCCCCCACAGAGTACAATACAGTCCCCCCTCAGAGTATAATGCAACCCCTCACACACAGTATAATGCGATCACCCATAGAGTACAATACAGCCCCCTTATAGAGTTTAATGCAGCACCCCCTCATAGAGTACAATGCAGCACCCTCTCATAGAGTATAATGCAGCCCCCCTCAAGAGTATAATGCAGCTCTCCCTCAGAGTACAATGCAGCCTCTGTCATAGAGTAGAAAGCAGTGCCCTCTGTTGTGAATTATCTTTATGGGCTCTCTCTGGTAGTTACTGAAGATAGTGGAGCTGATCAGATTGACAGAGGTCTTGCGAGTTCTCTTTCTGGGCTCCCTCTGGTGGTTACTGGAGGTAGTGGAGCTGGTCAGACTGACAGAAGCTTGCCACCTGATAATGATAATGACGATTGGAGATCTCGGGTTTCTGACTGGAGAAATTAACACAGCTGACTTCCTTCAATCCCTGCTGGTGATTTTCTTCCTGTTCCTTCTGAGGTCTGATGTCTCCTGCTCTGTTCATGCATGGTTCAGCTAAGTGGTTCATTTGCTAATCTTTTTGCATTTAATCTGGTTTTGTCTATGTCTGCTTTGTGCGGGTCAGCTTGCTCCTGCTGGGGCTGTGCTGGATCACTGCCCATATGTTACTGCTTGTGTCAGTTTGTTCTGTCCTCTGTTATATTGGTCTATTTTTCCTTTGCTTTCAGTATATACCAAAGTGCTGATATAGTGGGGCGAAGTCGTGTGACTTCAGTGTTTTTTGTGCATCAGACGTGTTGGATTTTTCAGGGTTTTTTGCATGATTGCAGACAGTGTCTTTCCTATCCTGTCCTGTCTAGTCAGTCTGGGCCCCATCATTTGCTCAGTCTATTTTTCTGCCTGCGTTTGTGTTTTCATCTTGTCTCACCAACAATATATGTCTTGGGGGCTATCTATTCCTTTGGGGTCTGCTCCGGGGCAGTTTAAATTTCACCTTTCTTGCTTTAGGCTGAATTAGCTCTCCGGCTGTGCCGAGGCGTCTAGGGCATCGTAGGTACGCTCCACGGCTACTGCTAGTTGTGTGGATAGGATCAGGGGTCTGCAATCAGCTTAGTTACCAACCTCTTTGGTTTTCTGGTGGTTTAGCCTGGTCCTGCTATCCTCCTCGGTGACCTATTCATAACAGCCCTCTCATAGAGTATAATACAGCACCCTCAAGAATACAATGCAGTGCCCCCTCATAGAGTACAATGCATTGCCCCTAGAGTATAATGCAGCCCCCTCAGAGTATAATTCAACCCATCCACACACAGTATAATGCAGCTCCCTCACAGTATAATGCAGCCTCCCTACACATACAGTATAATGCACCCCCCCACAATCACACACAGTATAATGCAGACCCCTCATAGAGTACAATGTGGACCCCAATATAGTATAATGCACCCCCCTACACAATATAATGCAGTCCCCCACAGATTACAATACAGCCTCTGTCACAGAGTACAATGCAGTGCCCCCTCAGATTATAATGCAGCCCACCACACACACAGTATAATGCATTCAGCCCATAGAGTACATTGCGGCCACCCCATAGAGTACAATACAGCCCCCTCATAGAGTTTAAAGCAGCATCCCCTCATAGAGTATAATGCAGCACCCCTTCATACAGTACAATGCAGCGCCCCCTCAGAGAGTATGATGCAGTCCCTCTCAAGAGTATAATGCAGCGCTCCCTCAGAGTACAATGCAGTCTCTGTAATAGAGTAGAATGCAGCTCCCCCTCATAGTGTATAATACAGCTCCCCTCATAGAGTACAATGCAGTGCCCCCTCATAGGGTACAATTCAACACCCCCTCATAGAGTTCAATGCAGCTCCTCCATGTAGAGGGCAATGCAGCACCCCCTATAGAGTATAATGCAGCCTCCCACACACAGTATAATGTGGCCACCCCATAGAGTATAATGCAACCCCCTCAGAGAATAATTCAACCCCTCCACACACACAGTATAATGCAGTCCCCCGACACATACACAGTAGAATGCAGCCCACCAGCCACACACACAGTACAAAGTGGCCTCCAAGAGAGTATAATGCAACCCCTGCACACACTGTATAATGCAGCCCCCATAGAGTACAATGCAGCCACCCAACAGAGTACAATGTAGCCCCCTCACACAATATAATGCAGCCCTTTACACACACGGTATACTGCAGCCCCCCCGATAGAGTACAATGTGTGTGTGTCTGTGGGGGGCTGCATTATACTGTGCATGTGTGTAGGGGGGCTGCACCAACAGAAGACCATTCTGGGACTTATGGGGACAAAGAAAATGCCCAAGACTGAGGGACCCTTCCAGTAGGGACATGATTATTCCCACCTGCTGGAACTCATACCCTGAAGACTGGGGTCGCAAGTTAAAAAATAGTCTACGGCTTTCCCTGAAAACCCTAAACTGTTTTTTCTCCCCCAAAAAATGTATCATGAAGTGCCACTACTGGTTTGGGAGAGACCAACTATGCGCCCGAAGGTACAGATCGCAAAGCTGCTGCAGCAGTGGAGAGATCTGGGAAGCACCCATCATGCGAAAAAACTGACCCTGAAGCTGAAACTGTGATGATCCTAGCTTCTGATGCTTACTGGCCAGATCTTGAACCATCTGGGTCAGATTCACCACCTGATTGCAAAGTGTATGAATTGGATCCATACTGGTAGGAAGAAAAAAAAATATGGCCAGTCGTAATGCATCTCTAGCCACTTCCACGAGGAAGAGTAGTCAAAAGGTCCAGGGTCAGATACCAAGAGAGCTTGTCATAAACTAAGGGGAAACACCGAGGCATAGTTGGATCATGTTGCGAGGGTAGAATTCCAAGAAGGTAGCAGATCAAGACAAAGGGGCTAGGCAAATGGATAGTTAGAGGCAAGGTCATAGGCCAGGCAGCAATACAGCAGAAATAGAGCACAGAAATACAAGACACACAAATACCACTGAGCTAAAGGGGGCTTCACACATAGCGATATCGCTAGCAATATCGCTAAAGCGTCACCGATTTTGTGACGCAGCAGCGATATTGCTAGCGATATCGCTAAATGTGATACTTACCTCCGACCAGCTCCACCGCTGGCTATTGCTGATCATGCTAGAACGTCCTGGGCCGTTTCTCGTTGGTGGCTTCCTGCTGGGCTTCCTGCTGGCGCTGACGAGCGATGCGTGGACGCGGGCGGGAGGACGTCTTCATCACCGCGTCTGACAGGTAAGTAATGACTGCTGACCGCTGCTACCTCGCTGGTTGTCAGCTCACTAGTGACCATTTAGTGACGCACCAGCGATCCTGACCGGGTCGTGTCGTTGTCGGGATCGCTGGTGCATCGCTAAATGTAACGGGACCCTAAGGCTACAACTGGCAGCAATCAGATACAGACAGCCAGCTAAATAGCAGGTATATATCAGGACAGTAGAAACTTGGAGGAAACCCAGCGGGCTCTGGCCCTGATTGAATTGCTGGACTGTCACTCACAATATTGACAGCTCAGTATGGAGGTGGAATCGTGACATTTTTCCTCTCCAAACTGATCTTTTAAGTTGAACTCTAGGTTTAACTTTCATTGGTCATAAATTAGAGTAGAAGATGATTCAAGAGAAGAGAGACAAGAGTTACATAGGAGCTTACTTAAGAATTTGACTATTAACCCATATCATAATCTGATATGTACGTTAATACATGTGAGGTGTGGAACCTAAACAGTCCCAAAATAAAGCTATTGTAAAAATGTTTTTCAGCCAAAAATGCATGCATTTTAGTAAAAAAAAAAATACCCTCCAAGGCTTTCATATTCTTTAAGCACATTTAAAAGAGTTGTTCAGTCTCCTGATAAAAGTCTGTAGGTACTCAATGTGACTGCAGACTTATGAATCCTAACATGCAGAGTGCACGCTGTCAAGATTATCTATTACTAGTGAAAGTAGGCAGGCAAGTATGTGATTTGCATACATGTGTCCTTGTGTTGACTAGATGTGCTTGACTTCTCTTAATTCACTTGTTTTGAGAGAAGCCATACATGTCTAGTTGGAATGTGGCTGTAGAAACACTGGCTCACAATGGCAATACCAGTGAATCCTGACGGCGTGTGCACTGCACATAAAATGACTGAAGACTTTTATCAGAAGACCGGACAACCTCTTTAATATGACATTACACTAAATAAAAATTATTGCATAGCCAGTATCTGTTTGAGCGCATTATGGACAAGAAAATCCTCCCTCCTTGTAAGGCCGGGGTCAGACTTGTGAGAAACTCGCACGAGTCTCGCATTTTAATACCCGGCACTTGGGACTGGAGTGTGCGGCTGCATGTATTTCTATGCAGCTGAATGCTCTGGTACCGAGTGCCAGCAGCAGTGCTGGGTATTAAGATGCGAGACTTGTGCGAGTTTCTCGCAAGTCTGACCCCGGCATAATTGAAATTTTCACTTGTTGATTAGTAGTTACCTGCAATAGCTGATCTGCATTGAAGGATAGAATGGGTTAAATCTGTTAGGGTGGTTTCACATTAGCGTTTCAGGGCGCAGTGACGGCCTGCACACGGCCACCGCTAAGCCCCGCCTCCTCCGGTAGCTCCGCCTACTGGCGCATGGCTCTGCATGCGTCCTGCGTCCCCTATCTTTATCACTGGGGACGCAGGCGCAACATGTTGCAATTTGGTTGCGCTCGGCGCACCGTCAAAAGGATGCATGCGCCGCCAAATGCATACTGCACACGGCCTGCGTCCCCAGTGATAAAGATAGGGGACGCAGGACACATGCAGCCTCATGAGCCGATAGGCGGAGCTACCTGAGGAGGCGCGACAGGGGGCGGGGCTTAGCGGCGGCCATGCGCAGGCCGTCGCTGCGCCCTGAAACGCTAATGTGAAACCACCCTTAAATACCCACTTGTATTAAAGAGAAAAATACTGTTCATGGATGAAGGAATAATCTTCAAACATTTAATTCCTGAGTCACTGTTATGTGACAGGATGCAGATAAACTCATTAATTTCTATTTTTTTCAACAGGCACCAAAAAAGAAGGCAATTAGAGGGCACTTTACAAGAGTACTCCACATGAGCCTTTGTGTGTGTTTAATTCACTCCAAAACACATTATTACATAGAATTCTACATGGCCGTTGGGGAAGCATTGCTAAGCAGATTAGCAAATGATGTGAGCTTTGTGAACTGTTATACTACAATCAAATGTTGTTCTATTAAAAGTCCTTTTCTCCTATCCCCCATAGGTTCTAAAATTAGACATCTATTATAACAGAAGTAAAAGTAAATGTATGTACTACTGTGAGGATTCTTGATTGTTAAATTATTCAGTATTTGTTCAATAGCTGATATACTTTGCTGAAAAACTTAAGGGAACACTAAAGTCTCCTTCACATGTCCCGGTGATTCCTGTAGTGGAAAAAACAGTACTGCTGAGATTCGTGGTCCATGTCTGTGTGCCACCTGTATGTACGCAATTGACATCCATGTGTCCATTTGCTGTTTGTGTATCCGTGTGTCACATCTATGTGTCGTCCGTGTGTCCGTGTGACATGTACCAGTGCCTGGGAAAAGCATTATGGTAGCTGTTCCCAGGTGCCAGATGTTGAAGGCAGCTCTCATTATTTCAGCATGCCGATCTGGCACCAGTCGAATATCTCGTTGGCGGATATTAGCTACTCACAAATGGCACCCTTACAAAATCCAGCTGCTGCAGCATCTCAACGAGGATGACGCAGATTGGCACGCTGAATTTGCAGAATGGGTAAAACAAAAATTGGAACAGGACCCTCAGTTTACAGAGAACATTATGTTCAGTGATGAGGCAAATTTTTTTGGGTGGGCCATTTATATAGATACACCGAAATAAAATGTGAAATGGTGACAGATTTCTTGCGTAGGGTGTCTTGCATTGAAATCTACTGCAATGACCCGGGTACTGCGTTCACCAGACATCAACACAATTTTTATCTGCTCCTCATGTGTTAACCTCTGCGACATGTCAATGGTTGTAAACAAAGAGAAACTTTTATAAATAACTCATGAAAGAATAGTTACGTTAAAACAAAGCACACCATTGTTTTTCTTGTGAAATTCTCAACAGGTTTGATGTGTCACATGACCCTCTTCCTATTGGAAAAAATAAAGTTGGATCCAAAATTTCTGACTTCAAAATGGCCACCATGGTCACCACCCATCTTGAAAAGTTTTCCCCCTCCCATATACTAATGTGCCACAAACAGGAAGTTCATATAACCAAACATTCCCATTTTAATTAGGTGCATCCACGTACATGGCCCACCCTGTATATATATATATATACACTGCTCAAAAAAGTAAAGGGAACACTTAAACAACAGAATATAACTCCAAGTAAATCAGACTTCTGTGAATTGAAACTGTCCACTTAGGAAGCAACACTGATTGACAATCAATTTCACATGCTGTTGTGCAAATGGAATAGACAACAGATGGAAATTATTGGCAATTTGTCAAGACACCCTCAATAAAGGAGTGGTTCTGCAGGTGGGGACCACAGACCACATCTCAGAACCTATGCCTTCTGGCTGATGTTTTGGTTACTTCTGAGTGTTGGTTGTGCTTTCACACTCGTGGTAGCATGAGACGGACTCTACAACCCACACAAGTGGCTCAGGTAGTGTAGCTCATCCAGGATGGCACATCAATGCGAGCTGTTTCAAGAAGGTTTGCTGTTATGAATGAGTCACCGAGGAGGAAAAAACAAAAAGCAAGCTAAGCCCAGAAAACCGAAGAGGTTGGTAACTAGCAGATTGCAGACCCCTGATCCTGTCCACACAACTAACAGTAGCCGTGGAGAGTGCCTACGGTGGTCCTAGGCGCCTCGTCACAGCCGGAGAACTAAATAAGCCTAAAGAAAGAAAGGGAAAATCTAAACTGTCCCAGAGCAGACCCCAAAGCAATAGACAGCCCCCAACATGTATTGTCAGTGAAACAAGATAAAAACACAAACACAGATAGAAAGATAGGCTGAGCAAACGATGGGGCCCTCACTAACTAGGAAGGACAGGAAAGAAAAGCTGCTGTCTGCAATCACGCAAAAAACCCTGCCAAAAAATGTCTAACACGTCTGATAGAAAAAGGCCCTGAAGCCGCTAGACTTCAATTCCCTATATCAGCACTCAGGTATATTCTGAAGACAGCGCAAAAGAGATCAACTGATCAGTGACAAAATGGGGATTCAGCCCAGTCCCAGCCATGGCTGGCTGAAAACAAAAACTAAGTAAACCAGACGAAACTCATATAAACAATAGCAGAGAAAACTTAGCTTTAAGAAGGCAGGAACCAAACTGGAAACCAGAAGCCACAGTCAGGAGAAATCACCAGCAAGAAACTAGGGATTCAGCTGCCTTAAATCCAATCAGAAATTCCTGATGTCCAAACACAGTTCTCTTCCTCAGGTGGCCGGTCTCTGCCATTTAGATCAGCTTCATTACCTCCCTTCACCAACAGAGGGAGTCCAGATAGAGAACTCACTACTCCTCTGTCAGCACAGCCAGCTCCATAACCCTCACCAGAAGCCAGAGGCAAACCCGAAAATGAGCTCACAACAGTTTGCTGTTGGTGGCACAGTGGCTCAGTGGTTAGCACTGCAGCTTTGCAGCTCTGGGGTCCTGGGTTCAAATCCCACCAAGGACAACATCTGCAAGGGATTGTGAGCGCCATCGGGGACAGTGCCAATAATGGAATTAATGGCACTATATAAATGAGTAAAATATTGGGAATCAGTGGAAGGAGTTAGTTGTGTTCCCAAATAAACCATCAGTTTTGATTGCCTGTCCTGTATGAATTGTTTCGGAAGGTGAGTCAGAGTACTTTCCGGTATATTGATTGTGAGAAATTGAGATTTCCAGTCATTGATATTGTAAAGAGAGAGAACCAAAAGTTTTGATTATTTTCATTGCTTCTTTCAATGAAGTTTTGCGGTCTTATCGCCTTAGAATAACATCATCAGAATACAGGGATATACAGTGAGAATAACCCGCCATCTGTACCCCTTTAATCTTATGGTTTTGTTTAATTGCTTGAGCTAATGGCTCAATGGACAGTACAAATATTAAAGGAGAAAGGGGGGACCCCTCCCTTTTCCCATTTGAAATCTGAAAATCATTCGATAGGATGCCTTTAATGAAAACCTTCGCTGAAGGACATGAATATAGTGCTTTTCTAGCTGATGTAATTGGGCCCCTTAAACCCGTACAGTTCATAACCAAGAAGACAAACGACCATCTCACTGGGTTGAAAGCCTTCTCAGCGTCCAGGGTGACCAATACAGCGGGAGTCTTCCATCTGCCCATTAACTCTATTAAGTCAAAAATCCGACGTGCATTCTGTGCAGCATGTCTACATTGGGTGAATCCAATCTGATCTGGGGAAATCACTGAGGACAATAAGGGACAAGGTGGGAAGCGATACATTTCGCATATAATTTTAGGTCTGTGTTGAAAAGTGAGATTGGCCTAAAGTTCTGTTTTTTTCCTTGTTTAGGGAATGTGAATATTGCTTCTCATAGCTTTTCACTAAGGAAGGACCCCCCATCTTTATTGCTTTTTGAAGAGTTTTCAACAAGGAAGGAAATATCTGAGGAAAACATTTTTTTAATATATTAGAGAATCCATCTGGGCCAGATGGATAAATTTCAAAAATAAAAATAGATACCAATAAAAGTAAAATTAATTGAGACATCAGTAGATTAAATGTTTTTGAATATCCATATTGAATCAGGAGCCCCATATAATGATCCATACAGTTCATGATGGCCCCATAAGATGCTCCATTCAAAATACACCCCATATAATGCTGTACAAAGAATAATAATGGCCCCATAAGAAGCCCCATAGATTAATATGTGCTGCCCCCATAAGATGCTCCATTGAATATACCCCCTTATGCTGCCACCATAAGATGCTCCATAGAATATGCCCCCATATGCTGCCCCATAAGATGCTCCATTGAATATGCCCCCATATACTGCCCCCATAAAATGCTCCATTGAATATGCCCCCATATGCTGCCCCATAAGATGCTCCATTGAATATGCCCATATAAGCTGCCCCCAAAAGATGCTCCATTGAATATGCCCCTATATGCTGCCCCCATAGGATGCTCCCTTGAATATGCCCCCATAAGATGCTCCATTGAATATGCCCCCATATGCTGCCGCATAAGATGCTCAATTGAATATGCTCCCATATGCTGCCCCCATAAGATGCTCCATTGAATATGCCCCCATAAAATGCTCCATTGAATATGCCCCCATATGCTGCCCCCATAAGATGCTCCATTGAATATGCCCCTATATGCTGCCCTCATAAGATGCTCCATTGAATATGCCCCCATATACTGCCCCATAAGATGCTCCATTGAATATACCCCCATATACAGCCCCCATAAGATGCTCCATTGAATATGCCCCCATAAGGTGCCCCCATAAGATGCTCCATTGAATATGCCCTCATATGCTGCCCCATAAGATGCTCCATAGAATATGCCCCCATATGCTGCCCCCATAAGATGCTCCATTGAATATGCCCCCATATGCTGCCCCCATAAGATGCTCCATTGAATATGCCTCCATATGCTGCCCCCATAAGATGCTCCATTGAATATGCCCCCATATGCTGCCCCCATAAGATCCTTCATTGAATATGCCCCCATATGCTGCCCCCGTAAGATGCTCCATTGAATATACCTCCTATACTGCCCCCATAAGATGCTCCATTAAATATGCCCCCATATGCTGCACTCATATGCTGCCCCCATAAGACGCTCCATTGAATATGCCCCCATAAGATGCTCCATTGAATATGCCCCCATATGCTGCCCCCATAAGATGCTCCATAGAATATACCCCCATATGCTGCCCCATAAGATGCTCCAATGAATATGCCTCCATATGCTGCCCCATAAGATGCGCCATTGAATATGCCTCCATATGCTGCCCCATAAGATGCTCCATTGAATATACCCCATATGCTGCCCCCATAAGATGCTCCATTGAATATGCCCCATATGCTGCCCCCATAAGATGCTCCAATGAATATGCCCCCATAAGATGCTCCATTGAATATGCCTCCATATGCTGCCCCCATAAGATGCACCATTGTATATGCCTCCATATGCTGCCCCATAAGATGCTCCATTGAATATACCCCATATGCTGGCCCCATAAGATGCTCCATTGAATATGCCCCCATATGCTGCCCCCATAAGATCCCCCATAGATTATGCCTCCATATATTGGGCAGTTCCATGCTGAGAAGGAATATTTTCAAAATTTTCAAATATTTTGGAAATAGGTAATTTTTTGTAACTTGGTACTAAATTACACATGGCATAAGGTGGCAACACTGTTTCCTTCAAATTCCATATATTTCCAAGATGGCAGAGGGTTGCATGTGAACACCTACTGTTCTTACTGGAATCATACAGTAACAGGCTATATTGGTAAGTGGATTACCATTAACTAGCAACATGCATAACTTACGTTCAGTAAATATAAAAGAAGTACTGTTAGGAATCCAAAATACTATAATATCTTTGGTTCTGCAAGATTATTGTTTGCCAGAAATTTTGCACATTTCCAGTGTAGACTTTCTCAGTAACGTAAGTTACCAAAAAGATAAAAAGTTTTTGCAGAATTGAGTACTAAGCATAAGTTAAGTTGTAACTTGCAGAGTTCTTATATTGCATAATGTATTAACTATTCATCAAGTTTCACGTTGCTGCTAAAAGTTTCACAGTTTCTGTATAAAGTAAACTTATTGTAACATAAGTTACCATCAGCTTTGTAACATAAGTTACTTCAGCTCTTCGATGTAAGTTACCTGCCTTTCAATTTTTGGACAACACTTACAGTCAGCTTTTTGAAATAGTTAAATACTATCATAATTTTGATGTTCATTTTACTTTATATTATAAGGTCATTCTTTGTATTTTTAGAGTCACAATGCCATTAACGGCAGCTGAAAAGATGAAGAGACAATCGCATACAATGCAAGATGTGCTGAAAATATTTTCATAAAAATTTTGGAAAGTTATGAAATGTCCTATAAATGTCAGTTCTGTTCCTGATCTGAGGATCTTGGCTTTTAGTGGAGATGAATCGTTGCTGCACTTTATGTCCATGCTCTGTAGTGACCAGTGCTGTGGAGTCATAGCTGAGATGAATCTGTGCTGTACTTTATGCACATGCTCAGTAGTGGCCAGTGCTGTGGAGTCGTAGATGAGATGAATCTGTGCTGCACTTTATGTTCATGCTCAGTAGTGACCAGTGCCGTGGAGTCATAGATGAGATGAATCTGTGCTGCACTTTATGTACATGCTCAGTAGTGGCCAGTGCTGTGGAGTCGTAGATGAGATGAATCTGTGCTGCACTTTATGTACATGCTCAGTAGTGACCAGTGTTTTGGAGTCTTAGATGAGAAGAATCTGTGCTGCATTTTATGTACATGCTCAGTAGTGACCAGTGCCGTGGAGTCGTAGATGAGATGAATCTGTTCTGCACTTTATGCACATGCTCAGTAGTGACCAGTGCTGAGGAGTCATTGATGAGATAAATCTGTGCTGCACTTTATGTACATGCTCAGTAGTGAGGCAGTGCTGTGGGGTTGTAGTTGAGATGAATCTGTGCTGCACTTTATGCACATGCTCAGTAGTGACCAGTGCTGTGGAGTCATAGATGAGATGAATCTGTGCTGCACTTTATGCACATGCTCAGTAGTGACCAGTGCTGTGGAGTCATAGATGAAATGAATCTGTGCTACATTTTCAGTACATGCTCAGTAGTGACCAGTGCCGTGGAGTCGTAGATGAGATGAACCTGTGCAGCACTTTATGTACATGCTCTGTAGTGACCAGTGTTGTGGAGTCGTAGATGAGATGAATCTGTGCTGCACTTTATGCACATGCTCAGTAGTGACCAGTGCCGTGGAGTCATAAATGAGATGAATCTGTGCTGCACTTTATGCACATGCTCAGTAGTGACCAGTGCTGTGGAGTCATAGATGAGATGAATCTGTGCTGCACTTTATATAGATGCTCAGTAGTGAGGCAATGCTGTGGGGTTGTAGCTGAGATGAATCTGTGCTGCACTTTATGCACATGCACAGTAGTGACCAGTGCTGTGGACTCATGGATGAGATGAATCTGTGCTGCACTTTATGCACATGCTCAGTAGTGACCAGTGCTGTGGAGTCATAGATCAGGTGAATCTGTGCTACACTTTATGTACATGCTCAGTAGTGAGGCAGTGCTGTGGGGTCATAGTTGAGATGAATCTGTGCTGCACTTTATGCACATGCTCAGTAGTGACCAGTGCTGTGGGGTCATAGTTGAGATGAATCTGTGATGCCCTTTATGTACATGCTCAGTAGTTAGTGACCAGTGCTGTGGGGTCATAGTTGAGATGAATCTGTGCTGCACTTTATGTACATTATTATGAATGAGTCACCGAAGGAGGAAAAAACAAAAATACAAGCTAAGTCCAGAAAACCGGAGAGGTTGGTAGCTATCGGATTGCAGACCCCTGATCCTATCCACAACAACTAACAATAGCCGTGGGGGGTTCCTACGATGCCCTAGACCCCTCGATCACAGCCAGAGAACTAAATAGGCCTAAAGAAAGAAAGGGGAAATCTAAACTGCCCCAGAGCAGACCCCAAAGCAATAGGCAGCCCCCAACATATAATGACGGTGAAGCAAGATGAAAACAGTAACACAGATAGAAAGATAGGTTGAGCAAACGATGGGGCCCAAGCTAACTAAAAAGGACAGGATAGAAAAGCTGCTGTCTGCAATCCGCAAAAAACCCTACCAAAAAATGTCCCAACCGTCTGATAGGAAAAACAGGCCCTGAAGTCGCTAGGACTTCAAAAAGACTATATCAGCACTCAGGTAAATTCTGAAGAGAGAGCAAAGAGACAAACTGATCAGAGACAAAAATGGAACTCAGCACACCCCCGACCGGGGATGGCTGAACTCCAAAAAACAAGGTAAACAAAACAAAACTAATAAGTTCAATAGCAGAGCAAAAACTTATCTTTGGGAAGCAGGAATCAGACTGGTCTCCAAGAATCCAGAAGAGAAATCACCAGCGACTCAGAAGGGCGTCAGCTGCCTTATATCCAGTCAGAATTTCCTGTTACCCAGTCATCATCTACCAGATCAGGTGTTTGGTAATCAGCCTCACTACCTTCCTTCACCAGAAGAGGGAGTTCATCAGACATCGACGGTGAAGGGGAAAATGAACTCACAACAGTACCTCCCCCTTGAGGAGGGGTCACCGAACCCTCATCCACGCCACCAGGGCGATCAGGATGGGCCTGATGAAAGGCACAAAATAATCTTTCAGCATGAATATCGGATGCAGGGACCCAAGAATTATCCTCCTGGCCATAACCCTTCCATTTAACCAAATACTGGAGTCTCTGTCTAGCCAGGCGAGAATCCAGTATCTTCTCAACCTCATATTCCACATTACCTTCAACCAATACCGGGTCAGGAGGTGCCACCACAGGAACTACTGGCTCAACAAACCTCTTTAACAGAGACTTATGAAACACGTTATGGATCTTAAATGTAACAGGAAGAGCCAATCGAAAAGAGACTGGATTAAGAATCTCCAAAATCTTGTAAGGTCCAATAAATCTAGGTTTAAACTTTGGAGAAGCCACCTTCATAGCGATATTTTTTTATGACAGCCAAACCATATCACCCACCTTAAACTGGGGACCAATGGTCCTATGCCGGTTGGAAAACCGCTGGGCCTTTTCCTGGGAGAGAGACAACTTATCCACCACTTGGTCCCAGATCTGGTGCATTCTCTCCAACACAGTGTCAACACATGGGCAGGCAGAAGGCCCTGAAGAGAATCGAGGATGAAGCCCAAAGTTACAAAAAAAAAGGTGACATCAAAGTGGCAGAACTAGCTCAATTATTTAAAGCAAATTCGGCCAAGGGCAAAAATGAAACCCAATCATCCTGATCAGCAGAAATAAAACATCTCAAATACGACTCCAAAGTCTGGTTTGTTCTCTCCGTCTGCCCATTGGTCTGAGGGTGAAATGCAGAGGAGAAGGACAACTGAATTCCCAGCTTGGAACAGAAAGTCCTCCAAAATCTAGACACAAACTGAACTCCTCTGTCAGATACAATGTTTTCAGGAATCCCGTGCAAGCGAACCACCTGTTGCAAAAACAAGGGCACCAACTCTGAGGAAGATGGCAACTTAGGGAGTGGTACAAGATGGACCATCTTAGAGAATCTATCACAAATCACCCAAATAACAGTCATTCTCTGAGAGACAGGCATATCCGAGATAAAATCCATTGAAATTTGGGTCCATGGCCTCCTGGGCACCGGCAAAAGCATCAACAACCCACTAGAGCGAGAACAAGGTTTAGACCGAGAGCAAGTCCCACAGGACTGCACAAAATTCCTGACATCACGAGACAAGGCGGGCCACCAAAAAGACCGACTCACCAAATCTCTAGTACCAAAAATACCTGGATGACCAGCCAATGCAGAGCAATGAACTTCAGACATCACTCTCTTCCTCCACTGGTCAGGAACATACAATTTTCCAATGGGACAACGCTCAGGTTTGTCCTCCTGAAACTCTTCCAGAGCACGTCTCAAATCGGGCGAGATGGCAGAAAGAACTACCCCCTCACCTAAGATGGTAGCAGGCTTGGTCACAACAGGAGAATCAGCAAAGAAACTCCTAGAGAGGGCGTCTGCCTTGACATTCTTAGTGCCCGGAAGAAAAGAGACCACAAAATCAAAACGTGTGAAAAACAAGGCCCACCTAGCCTGTCTAGGATTCAAGCATTTGTCCGACTCCAGGTAAATCAAATTCTTGTGGTCAGTAAGGACCACGACTTGATGTTTAGCTCCCTCCAACCAATGTCTCCACTCCTCAAATGCCCATTTCATGGCTAACAGTTCCCGATTCCCCACATCATAGTTACGTTCGGATGGGGAGAACTTTCAGGAAAAGAAAGCACAGGGATTCATTTTAGATGTTACAGGATCTTTTTGGGACAAAACAGCTCCTGCACCAATCTCAGAAGCGTCCACCTCTACCTGAAACGGGAGTGAGACATCAGGTTGCCGCAAAACCGGAGCAGAAGTGAACCTTCGCTTCAGCTCCTGAAAGGAAGAAACAGCCTCTGGAGACCAATTCAGCACATCAGCACCCTTCTTAGTCAAATCAGTCAATGGTTTGGCAATACCAGAAAAATTAGCTATAAATTTACGATAAAAATTAGCAAAACCCAAAAATTTCTGGAGGGCCTTCAAAGAAGTGGGCTGAACCCAATCATAAATGGCCTGTACCTTGGCCGGGTCAATTTCAATAGTTGATGGAGACAAAATAAATCCCAAAATTGAAATCCTCTGTACACCAAAAAGGCATTTCGATCCCTTGACATACAGGGAATTCTCCCTCAAAATCCGGAACACAGTCCGAACATGTTCCACATGAGAGTCCCAATCCTTGGAAAAGATCAAAATATCATCCAGATAGATGATCAAAAATGTATCCACCAAGTCTAGGAAAATATCATTCATGAAGCAGTGGAAGACAGAAGGGGCATTAGTGAGCCCAAAAGGCATCACCAGGTACTCAAAATGTCCCTCCGGAGTATTAAACGCCGTCTTCCATTCATCCCCATGCTTAATGCGAATAAGATTATACGCCCCCCTGAGGTCAAGCTTTGTAAACCAGCAAGCACCTTTAACTCTGGAGAATAGATCAGAAATCAGGGGTAACGGATACTGATATTTAACAGTAATTTTGTTGAGGGAACGATAGTCAATACAAGGCCTTAATGACCCATCTTTCTTAGCCACGAAAAAAAACCTGCACCTAAGGGTGAAGAGGATGGTCTAATATGACCCTTCTCCAACCAATCCTTAGTATAGGATCGGATAGCCTCGTGTTCGGGTACAGATAAATTGAAAAGTCGACCCTTGGGAAATTTACACCCAGGGCTCAGCTCAATTGCACAGTCATGACTCCTATGAGGAGTCAAGACACAGACTCATTCTCACTAAATACATCATAATAATCAGCCAAATAGTCAGGAACATCATGCGACTGGGGAGAGGTGGAGAAAACAGAAGCATTACTAAGGGCACACCGACAACCCCAACTCACCACCGACACAGATTTCCAATCCAAAACTGGATTATGGATTTGCAACCAGGGAAACCCCAGAACAACAGTATCATGCCAATTATGCAACACCAAAAATCTGCAATTCTGTTGATGGTCTGGGGCGACCCGCATTACCACCTGGGTCCAAAACTGAGGTTTATTCTTCGCCAAAGGAGTAGCATCAATACCCCTCAAAGGGATAGGCGTCAGCAGAGGTGTCATAGGAAATCCACAATGTTTAGCAAAATCCAAGTCCATCAGGTTCAGAGCCGCTACCGAATCCACAAAAGCCTTAGCGGAAAATGTGGACAGGGAGCAGATCAGAGTAATTGCCAGAAGAAACTTAGGTTGAACACCACCCACAGCAAATGTGTGTGCAAAACGTTTCTCTCGTTTAGGGTAGACAGAAATAACATGCGAGGCATCACCACAGAAGAAACACAGCTTATTACGCCTTCTGAACTCCTGACGTTGCGCCCTAGACAAAACTATCACATTGCATAGGTTCAGACATTTGTTCAACAGGTGGCAACACCTCTCCTGCGTTTTTGCGTTCACGCAAACGCCGATCAATCTGAATGGCTAATGACATAGAATCATCAAGACCAGAGGGAACAGGAAGTCCCACCATAGTATCTTTTACGGTTTCTGACAAACCCTTCCGAAAGAGAGCTGCCAAGGCACCATCATTCCAGGTAGTAAGGACCGCCCACTTTTGGAATTTTTGACAGTACAACTCTGCAGAAACCCGACCCTGGCTCAATGCCAATAGGGCCTTTTCAGCCTGAACAATAGCATTAGGTTCATCATACAACAACCCCAAGGCTTGAAAAAATGCGTTCACATTAGTAAGAATAGGATCATCAGGTTTCAAAGAAAACGCCCAATCCTGGGGATCGCCACGCAGCAAAGAGATGACAATTTTAACCTGCTGCGTGGAGCTCCCCGACGAGTTAGGCTTCAAGGCAAAAAATAATTTACAATTATTCTTAAAATTCAAAAATTTAGACCGATCCCCAAAAAACACATCAGGAGTAGGGATCTTTGGTTCAGCACCATGTGAATGAGCAAGATAGGCGGAAATTCCCCGCACTTCAGCAGTGAGCTGCTCCACACGATCAGACAATTGCTTCATCTCCATTGAGAAAGAAAAAAAAAAAAATTCCCCCTACGGCCTCAGAGACATAGAGGAAAAAATATACACAAAAAAAAAAAAATTCTGACAACTCTTTTTTCTTTTTTTTTTTTTACAATTCTTTCTTGCTATTGAGTACCTTAGGATCTGCGGTATGGTTGGTGATTCTGTTATGAATGAGTCACCGAAGGAGGAAAAAACAAAAATACAAGCTAAGTCAAGAAAACCGGAGAGGCTGGTAGCTATCGGATTGCAGACACCTGATCCTATCCACAACAACTAACAATAGCCGTGGGGGGTTCCTACGATGCCCTAGACCCCTCGATCACAGCCGGAGAACTAAATAGGCCTAAAGAAAGAAAGGGGAAATCTAAACTGCCCCAGAGCAGACCCCAAAGCAATAGGCAGCCCCCAACATATAATGACGGTGAAGCAAGATGAAAACACTAACACAGATAGAAAGATAGGTTGAGCAAACGATGGGGCCCAAGCTAACTAAAAAGGACAGGATAGAAAAGCTGCTGTCTGCAATCCGCAAAAAACCCTACCAAAAAATGTCCCAACCGTCTGATAGGAAAAACAGGCCCTGAAGTCGCTAGGACTTCAAAAAGACTATATCAGCACTCAGGTAAATTCTGAAGACAGAGCAAAGAGACAAACTGATCAGAGACAAAAATGGAACTCAGCACACCCCGGACCGGGGATGGCTGAACTCCAAAAAACAAGGTAAACAAAACAAAACTAATAAGTTCACTAGCAGAGGAAAAACTTATCTTTGGGAAGCAGGAATCAGACTGGTCTCCAAGAATCCAGAAGAGAAATCACCAGCAACTCAGAAGGGCGTCGGCTGCCTTATATCAAGTCAGAATTTCCTGTTACCCAGTCATCATCTACCAGATCAGGTGTTTGGTAATCAGCCTCACTACCTTCCTTCACCAAAAGAGGGAGTTCATCAGACATCGACGGTGAAGGGGAAAATGAACTCACAACAGTACATGCTCAGTAGTGAGACAGTGCTGTGGGGTCGTAGTTGAGATGAACCTGTGCTGCACTTAATATACATGCTCAGTAGCGACCAGTGCTGTGGAGTCGTAGATGAAATGAATCTGTGCTGCACTTTATATACATGCTCAGTAGTGACCAGTGCTGTGGAGTTGTAGATTAGATGAATCTGTGCTGCACTTTATGCACATGCTCAGTGGTGATCAGTGCTGTGGAGTCGTAGATGAGATGAATCTGTGCTGCACTTTATGTACATGCTCAGTAGTGACCAGTGCTGTGGAGTTGTAGATGAGATGAATCTGTGCTGCACTTTTTGAACATGCTCAGTAGTGACCAGTGCTGTGGAGTCGTAGTTGAGATGAATCTGTGCTGCACTTTATGCACATGCTCAGTAGTGAGGCAGTGCTGTGGAGTCATAGATGAGATGAATCTTTGCTGCACTTTATGTATATGCTCAGTAGTGACCAGTAGAGTTGAGCGACTTTTGGTTTTTTAGGGTCGCGTTTCGTTTCGTGAAACCCGACTTTTCTAAAAGTCGGGTCGAGCAAGATCGTCCGATTATAGGGAAAAGTCTGGGTCGTCCCGAAACACAAAACCCAATGTAAGTCAATGGGGAATAAAAGTCGGCAGTGAGAGGAGGACAGGAAACACACCTACAGTGCCCATTTGAATGCCAAAAGCATAAATTCTTTTTACTTAAGCTTTTCAACCTTAATTAACTTCATAATACAAGTTACGCACTGAAAAATGGGGGTTATTTGGCTAAAGTTGTGGGGGGGAGGGCTGGCTGCAGGTTTTCATGTGCCCTGGGCGAAAGAGCGCCCCTTTAACACATACCACAACTCATCATGCTCCGATACGGCAGAGAAATAGCGGTATAGTACAATGAAAAATACCTCACTTTTTACATCTCATGACGAGGCCCATCTATTTCTCCATACAGAATCATTGGTCCCATATAATGTTTGAAACAGTATATGATGAGCTCCACATAATGCTACAGTATATGTTGGTCCCCATGGATGAAGCTCCACTGTCTTATGGGCCCAAATAATGCTCCAAACATAATGGGCCCCATTTCTAATGCTCTAGTGTATAATGGGCCCTGTAAATGCTGCACCAGTGTCTGATGTCCACCTTTGGAATGTTCCAGTGTATGGTGGGCCCCATCTATCATTCTCCAGAGTATAGTGCTCCCCAAAAATTGCTGTCCCAACATTGAAAACAATCAAATAAGTCTCTTCGCTAGGGAATCCCTGTACTTCTCTGGATTCCTCGTCGTCCCCATCTTCCATCTCACTGCACAGTATTTCAACTTTGCAAGTGCTGTGATCCTGGGCAAGCAGGGGGGGCCCACTCGTTGGCGACGGCACTGGCACAGGGCCCATGATAGTACGGTGGTGTGCCTGATGGCGGGTGGGCCGAACCTGCACTTTCATCTGCAGCTTCCTCTTTGTCACCGTGTAAGATGGAACTGTATATGGGAAGGGTAACCTGAGTTTCATCAGGGTCAGATTCAGGTCGTGTAGCGTGCGAGGGGAATGTAGTGGTCTGGGTCAATGTACCAGCAGATTCATCGAGCAGTGGCTGGGCATCAGTGCACTTGTGTCGCCCCCAGGAGTACGGTCGCCACAGAGGCATTACCTTCTTCCTAGGGAGTGTGATGTCATGCTTGGGAGCAACGAAGGATCTCTCTAGCAGGTTAACTGATTGGGCGGCGTTATTCCCACGAGTCATGACCCTCCAAACAGCGTTCATGAAGGCAAAGTGTTTGTTTTACGTGGGCAGTATGGTTGCAAAGCTGAACCTTAAAGGAATGTCCAGAAGGGCACCACCAGGAGTGGAGCCTACGGTTAAATTCGACTCCACCTGGGAAACCTCAACCATGCCAGCTACAGAACAGATGCACACATTGCAAGCTTAATTCCGTTAACGAACGAGACTCCGTCATGCCCCGCGGTCCGAGTCCGGCTTACTAGAGGGACACGTGAGGCTCTGGCACATGAGATTGGCCAATAACTGGTGTGTCATGCCCTTACATGTCCATGGCTGCATGTGCGCTACACTGAAAAGGCCAGCGTTTGTCGCTTACGGGTGCAGATAACCCGCTGAACAACGTTAGAGATGGGGATCACTGATTACAATTATTACCCGCGAACGATGATTTCCCAGTAAGTGCAGGTCAACTGCAGTTCCGGAATTAGGCCTAACCGTCATTCCTGAAAAAATTAAAAACTTACGTGTGCAAACCACAGGTGCTGTAGCTTGCTTAACAGCTCGCCAGCCGTTCTCACGCCCAGTATGGATTACACGTGATTGCACAAAGGTGAGAAGGGGTACCGTATCCCCAGATAACATGTATGGATAGCGTACACATTCAAAATATATGTCTATACATCAGGAGGCAGGCTCAGACGGTGTTAGGCCCAGTATGGATTGCACGTGATTGCACAAAGGTTAGAAAGGGTACCGTATCCCCAGATAACATGTATGGATAGCGTACACATTCAGAATATATGTCTCAGGAGGCAGGCTCAGACGGTGTTAGGCCCAGTATGGATTGCACGTGATTGCACAAAGGTTAGAAAGGGTACCGTATCCCCGGATAACATGTATGGATAGCGTACACATTCAAAATCTATGTCTATACATCAGGAGGCAGGCTCAGACGGTGTTAGGCCCAGTATGGATTGCACGTGATTGCACAAAGGTTAGAAAGGGTACCGTATCCCCAGATAACATGTATGGATAGCGTACACATTCAAAATATATGTCTCAGGAGGCAGGCTCAGACGGTGTTAGGCCCAGTATGGATTGCACGTGATTGCACAAAGGTTAGAAAGGGTACCGTATCCCCGGATAACATGTATGGATAGCGTACACATTCAAAATCTATGTCTATACAACAGGAGGCAGGCTCAGACGGTGTTAGGCCCAGTATGGATTGCACGTGATTGCACAAAGGTTAGAAAGGGTACCGTATCCCCAGATAACATGTATGGATAGCGTACACATTCAAAATATATGTCTCAGGAGGCAGGCTCAGACGGTGTTAGGCCCAGTATGGATTGCACGTGATTGCACAAAGGTTAGAAAGGGTACCGTATCCCCAGATAACATGTATGGATAGCGTACACATTCAAAATATATGTCTCAGGAGGCAGGCTCAGATGGTGTTAGGCCCAGTATGGATTGCACGTGATTGCACAAAGGTTAGAAAGGGTACCGTATCCCCAGATAACATGTATGGATAGCGTACACATTCAAAATATATGTCTCAGGAGGCAGGCTCAGACGGTGTTAGGCCCAGTATGGATTGCACGTGATTGCACAAAGGTTAGAAAGGGTACCGTATCCCCGGATAACATGTATGGATAGCGTACACATTCAAAATCTATGTCTATACATCAGGAGGCAGGCTCAGACGGTGTTAGGCCCAGTATGGATTGCACGTGATTGCACAAAGGTTAGAAAGGGTACCGTATCCCCAGATAACATGTATGGATAGCGTACACATTCAAAATATATGTCTCAGGAGGCAGGCTCAGACGGTGTCAGGCCCAGTATGGATTGCACGTGATTGCACAAAGGTTTGAAAGGGTACCGTTTCCCCAGATAACATGTATGGATAGCGTACACATTCAAAATATATGTCTCAGGAGGCAAGCTCAGACGGTGTCAGGCACAGTATGGATTTGACGGCCCAGATTACACAGCGGAGGAGCAGGGAGAGGTAAAGATTGCAAATGCTGGGGCCCTGCCCAAGCAAGGGGGGCCCACTCGTGGGCGTCGGTACTGGCACTGGGCCCCTCATAGTACAGCGGTGTGTCTGACGGCGGGTGTGCACCACCACCGTCAGAGACACTTGATTGCACTATGAGGGACCCTGTGCCAGTGCCCGCGCCCAAGAGTCGGCCTACCCACCTGTCCAGGGCAACGGCACTCGCACGGTGTTGTGCGCTAGGTGGTAACCCCGGCCATGGGGGGGAGGCAGCACAGTTAGGGAGTTTTAGAAAGTGGCATATGTTGATGTTGGACATTCAGCTGATGCAAAAGGCGAAATAGGTGAAGTCCCAGGAAGAGGTGGACCAAAGCAAGCCATTTTTCTGTCACCCTATGTGTCATCAGGGGAAGGTGGGACAAAATCCTTGGAAACCCATGCATGGTTCATTTTAATGAAGGTTAGATCATCCACATTTTGGGTTGACAGACGGGTCCTTTTTTCTGTCAGGATTG
Source organism: Dendrobates tinctorius (assembly GCF_039654945.1). Classification (NCBI taxonomy): domain Eukaryota; kingdom Metazoa; phylum Chordata; class Amphibia; order Anura; family Dendrobatidae; genus Dendrobates; species Dendrobates tinctorius. Next base: position 42,257,606 of record NW_027361679.1, on the reverse strand, counting down.
ATCCAGCTGCACTGAAGACTCTTTCCGATAGCACACTTGCATCTGGGCAAGCGAGCTCCTGTAAGGCATATTGGGCCAATTCAGGCCAGGTGTCCAGTTTAGCGGCCCAATAGTCAAAGGGGAATGACCTGTGTGGGAGAACATCGATATGGGAGGAAAAGTAGTTTGTTACCATAGTTGACAACTGCTGTCTCCTGTCACTTTCCATCGATGCAGTATTACCAGTTGTGTGAGCGGTATTTGAAAAATCAGTCCACAACATTGTCATGAAACCCCTGTCTCCAACGCCACTTCTGCTGTGTGCACCACGAACACCTCTGCCAAGCTGCCCCCGGCCCGTACGGCTCGTGTGAGAACCATCACCGCTGCTGTGTGCTGGGAATGCCTCAAGCAACCGATTTACCAGAGTTGCTTGTTTATTAGCCAATATTAGGTCAAGGTTCTCCTGTGGCATGATGTTTTGTAATTTGCCTTTATAGCGTGGATCCAGGATGCTGGCCAACCAGTAGTCGTCATCGTTCATCATTTTGGCAATGCGGGGGTCCCTTTTTAGGATCTGCAAGGCATAATCTGACATGTGGGCCAATGTTCCCGGTGTCAATGATGCACTGCGAGTGCTGGGTGGAGGAGCACTTTCTGGCAAATCCACATCCCTCCAGTCACGCACAAACCCTGTACCAGACCTTGCCACGCCAACATTTTCACTTGCCCCACGAGATGCATCCTCCTCCCCTAAGTAATCATCCCCATCATCCTCCTCCTCCTCCTCTTCTTCCTCCACCTCGTCCAGGAGAGGTCCCTGAGCAGACAATGGCTGAATGTCATCAAGGATTCCCTCCTCCTCTTCCTCCTCATCAACATTGGCTGCAGACGCCTGCTCCTTAAGGTGCGTCAAAGTTTGCATGAGCAGACGCATAAGTGGGATGCTCATGCTTAGGATGGCGTCGTCTGCGCTTACCAGCCGTGTGCATTCCTCAAAACACTGAAGGACTTTACAGAGGTCTTTCAGCTTCGACCACTGCACACCTGTCAACTCCATGTCTGCTCTCAAAGTGCCTGGCCGTGTATCCTCCCACAAATGCATTATGGCCTGCCTCTGCTCGCACAGCCGCTCCACCATGTGCAGGGTGGAGTTCCACCTTGTTGCAATGTCGATAATGAGGCGGTGGTTGGGAAGGTGGAGCAATCGCTGCAGCTTCTGCATACGAACGGAGTGTACAGGCGACCGGCGGATGTGCGCGCACAGTCTTCGCACCTTCTGGAGCAGGGCTGTTAACTCCGGATAATTTTTGAGGAAGCACTGCACCACCAGGTTCAAGGTGTGAGCCAAGCAAGTTATGTGGCTGAGTTTTGAAAGGGCTATGGCTGCCACAAAATTACGGCCGTTATCACTAACTACCTTGCCTGCCTCAAGATGTACACTGCCCAGCCATGACTCAGTTTTTCGCTTCAAGTACTCGACCAGCACCTCGGCGGTGTGTCTGTCGCCCAAACACATCATCTGCAACACAGCCTGCTGACGCTTTCCACTAGCTGCTCGATAGGGGGACACATCGTGTGCAACAGTGGCAGCTGCAGACTGCGCTCTGTGGTCGAGCTTTCGCTTCTGGAGGAGGAGGAGGAGGAGGAGGGTCGAACGCCAACTGTTTCCTATACCGTGGGCTAGGCAGCACTGTCCCACCACCGCTGTCCCCTGTGGACCCTGCATCCACCACATTAACCCAGTGCGCAGTGATGGACACGTAACGGCCCTGGCCATGCCGACTGGACCATGCATCAGTTGTGAGGTGCACCTTTCCGCTCACTGACTGCTTGAGTGCATGGACAATGCGGTCTTTCACATGATGGTGGAGGGCTGGGATGGCTTTGCGAGAGAAGTGGCGACTGGGTAGGTCATAGCGTGGTACTGCATAGGCCATGAGTTCGCGGAAAGCTGCGCTTTCCACCAACCGAAAGGGCATCATCTCAAACGAGATTAGTTTGGCAATGTGGGCGTTCAAACCCAGTGTATGCGGATGAGAGACTGAGTACTTTCTTGACCTACTCATAGTGTCTGGGAGGGTGAGCTGGACTTGAGAGCTGCATATGGTGGAAGTAGCGGTGGACAGGGCGGACTGAGAGAGGGTTGATGATGGTGATGGAGTTGGTGTTCTTTCTGATGGCCTAGAATCAGTCTTTCGTTGATATAACAGTGGGATTCCCTGACTGCTGTGGCCTTGCAACGACACCTCAACATTTGCTGCTGTGCTAACCGGTGGGCTTACAATGGGGGAAACAATGTAGCGTTGCTGACTACCTTCGTTGTGATCAGTTGCACATGTGGCACTTGAGGTTTGGTGTTGTGTCCACGCTTGCAAGTGCATGCTGGTTAAATGTCTAAGCATGCAGCTGGTATTCAAATTTTTCAGATTTTTCCCTCGGCTAAAGGTCTTTGCGCACTTCTTACAGATAACCTTGGCCTGATCATGAGGATTTTGTTCAAAAAAGTGCCACACTGCACTCTTCCTACTTTGGCAGACATTTTGCGGCCTAGCACGCTGTGATCTTTTGACCCTCTGGACAAGCTGTCCAGCAACTCTTTTGATGTTTGGAACCTGTCTTTGGAGTGCTCCGGGCCTGCCAGATAACAGCTGTTGCGATGTCGATGTCTGCTGTGGATGCTCCTCATCTGAGCTATTGGAAGCAGCACCCTCTTCCCCCAATGGATGCCAATCTGGGTCAACAACTGGGTCATCCATCACCTCCTCTTCTATGTTATGTGCACCTTCCTCTGTGTCACCGTGTATGGTGGTATAGTGTGCGGGAAGGGGCACCTGAGTCTCATCACGGTCAGAATCTGGCTCTGTACACTGCGAGGACAATGTAGTGCTCTGAGTGAATGTACCAGCAGAATCATCCGTCAGCGGCTGTGCATCAGTGCACTCCATGTCAGATTCATCTTGGCCTGGGTAATTCACCATTTGACTTGATAATCCAGGCATGGTATGTGAAAACAGCTCCATGGAGTAATCAGTAGTATGGCCTGCGTCATCCTTCAATCTTGGTTGGGGTGAAGGACACAAGGAAAGGTGTGGTTCATGAACATGAGCCTCCAATGACGACTCAGTGCTTTTACTTTTTACAACTGAAGAAGAGGAGGCGATAGAGCTGGAGGCTGAGTCAGCAATGTAAGACAAAACTTTTTCCTGATGCTCTGGCTTTAAAAGCGGTTTGCCAACTCCTAGAAAACTAAGCGTTTGAGGCCTTATGTAGCCAGACGATGACGCAGGCTCAACACCTCCTGCATTCGGTCCTATTTTGCTCTTGCCACTACCATCAGATCCACCACCAACACCATCATTACCAGCTGCCAACCCCCGCCCAATTCCACGGCCTCTTCCACCAGCCTTCCTCATTTTTGGTAGAAATGTAGACAAAATCCAACAAACTATATAGTAATGTAAAACAAGGTACAAGGTGTCTATAGGACAGGGGAAATATTCAGGATTGACAGTCCTCAGTAGTTGATACCTTTTAATGGCTAACTGAAAAGATGGTAATACATTGCAAGCTTTCGAGACTACTCGGGTCTCTTCATCAGGCTAGACTAATACAAAATCTGAAGTCACATATTTATGCACAATACAGCCTAGAAAAAATGCAATAGATAAGACAAGTGACGTGAAGCAGAACTATCAATATGGGAGATGGAGAAACATAAATATAAACATTGGACCAGTTCATAGATAAGGAGTCTGGATGTTTTATGGTCCTCTGATTGGGGTCTAGTTCTGTGATGCCCCGCAAGGTTTTAAATGGAAATTCCTTAATTGATATAAAAAGACATAAATCCATGCGACACATTCATTCCAGCACTGAGAGTGTCAAAGTTTGTCATAAATTTGTACTCCCAAACTCGTCTCTCTCTCTGAGATGTGAAGTTACCTTTCAATACCAGTAATTTCATATCCATGCTGCTGTGATCAGGGATACAGAAATGTTTTGCCACAGGTAGATCCATTCTTTTTTCTCTTATTGTGTGACGATGAGCATTCATCCTTGTTCTAAGCTTTTGCCCTGTCTCCCCCACATACAGACCCCCAGTTGGACATTTAGTACAAATAATTAAGTACACCACATTAGATGTAATGCAGGTGAAAGTACCTGGGATCTTGTAGTCCTGATGTGAGTTGGGGATCTTTATCTTGTCCGTGGTCATCATAAATGGACAGGTTTTACATTTTTTCTGGTTGCAAGGAAAGGTTCCTGCAGCTGTTGGAGAGGACAGGGAGCTTCTGACAATGATGCTTCTTAAATTTGGGGGCTGCCTAAAACACAGTAGTGGGGGGTCTGGAAAAATGGATTTTAATCGGGCATCTTTTTGTAGTAAAGGTTGTAATTTCCGTGCAGTTCCCCTTAGCACCTCCAGATTTGGGTTGTAGGTGACTACTAGAGGCACTCGGTTATTTTCTTCTTTAGCTTTGTAATGTAGCAGGTGATTCCTTGACAATCTGGTGGCTCTTGTAATTTGGTTTTCAATTGTTCTCGGATGGTAACCCTGATTCAAAAAGGTCTTTTTGAGGCGACCAAGGTGTTTGTCTCTATCCATGGGGTTGGAACATATACGATTGTATCTGATGGCTTGGCTATAGATAATAGAGTTCTTTATGTGTTTTGGATGGAAACTGTCCCATTTAAGGTATGTTGGACTGTCGATTGGCTTCTGATACAGGGATGTCTCTATTTCATTGTTTTTTAGCTTAATGATGGTGTCCAAAAAATTAATCTCGGTACTGGAGTAGTTGAGTGTTAAATTGATGGTGGGATGAAATTGATTAAACTGTTCGTGGAACGTCTTTAGCTGTTGCTCAGACTCCGTCCAGATGATTAAAATATCATCAATGAAACGGTAGTAGGCCAGGGGCCTGATGGGGCATAAGGACAAAAAATCGCTTTCAAGCTTGGCCATGAAAAGATTTGCATACTGTGGAGCCATTTTACTTCCCATAGCTGTGCCAGTCTCCTGTAGATAGATCCTGTTGTCATATACAAAGTAATTGTGGGTGAGGATGAATTTTATAAGTTTCACCACAGCATCAGCATCAGTCCCTGTGTTTTCCATGAAGAATTTGCAGGCATGTAAACCATCTTGGTGTGGGATATTAGAGTACAAAGATTCCACATCCATGGTGGCCAGGATGGTTCCTTCTGGTAGAGGAGCTATTGCTGCTAGTTTATTCAATAGGTCAGTTGTGTCCTGAATGTAGCTGGATGTATCCTTCACCAGTGGTTTAAGAATACCCTCTACCCATCCAGATACCTGCTCAGTGAGGGTGCCCACACATGAAATAATTGGTCTTCCTGGATTTCCAGATTTGTGGATTTTGGGAAGCATGTAGAATGTCCCTATTCTTGGAGTCTCTGGTATCAGGTCATCGCCAGCTCTTATGGACTGGTCAGGCAGACAAGAAACCAACTTGTCAGGTCATCGCCATTTTTCCAGACCCCCCACTACTGTGTTGTAGGCAGCCCCCAAATTTAAGAAGCATCATTGTCAGAAGCTCCCTGTCCTCTCCAACAGCTGCAGGAACCTTTCCTTGCAACCAGAAAAAATGTAAAACCTGTCCATTTATAATGACCACGGACAAGATAAAGATCCCCAACTCACATCAGGACTACAAGATCCCAGGTACTTTCACCTGCATTACATCTAATGTGGTGTACTTAATTATTTGTACTAAATGTCCAACTGGGGGTCTGTATGTGGGGGAGACAGGGCAAAAGCTTAGAACAAGGATGAATGCTCATCGTCACACAATAAGAGAAAAAAGAATGGATCTACCTGTGGCAAAACATTTCTGTATCCCTGATCACAGCAGCATGGATATGAAATTACTGGTATTGAAAGGTAACTTCACATCTCAGAGAGAGAGACGAGTTTGGGAGTACAAATTTATGACGAACTTTGACACTCTCAGTGCTGGAATGAATGTGTTGCATGGATGTATGTCTTTTTACATCAATTAAGGAATTTCCTTTTAAAACCTTGCGGGGCAACACAGAACTAGACCCCAATCAGAGGACCATAAAACATCCAGACTCCTTATCTATGAACTGGTCCAATGTTTATATTTATGTTTCTCCCTCTCCCATATTGATAGTTCTGCTTCACGTCACTTGTCTTATCTATTGCATTTTTTCTAGGCTGTATTGTGCATAAATATGTGACTTCAGATTTTGTATTAGTCTAGCCTGATGAAGAGACCTGAGTAGTCTCGAAAGCTTGCAATGTATTACCATCTTTTCAGTTAGCCATTAAAAGGTATCAACTACTGAGGACTCTCAATCCTGAATATTTTTCTATCCACTGGCTAACACGGTACAAAGATATACATCTTTCCTATAGGACAGGGGAGATTTTGAATTTCTGCAGACACTTGTGGACACTGGACACTTTTGGATTGTGTGAGGCCCAATGAATATCTGAGCGCTATGTGACAGGCTCGATGGCACAGCTGTGACCAAAGTGACGAGAGGATAAGGGAGATTTTGAATCTCTGCCCACACTTTTGGACACTGGACACTTGTGGATTGTGTGAGGCCCAATGAATATCTGAGCGCTATGTGACAGGCTCGATGGCACAGCTGTGACCAAAGTGACGAGAGGATAAGGGAGATTTTGAATCTCTGCACACACTTTTGGACACTGGACACTTGTGGATTGTGTGAGGCCCAATGAATATCTGAGCGCTATGTGACAGGCTCGATGGCACAGCTGTGAACAAAGTGACGAGAGGATAAGGGAGATTTTGAATCTCTGCGCACACTTTTGGACACTGGACACTTGTGGATTGTGTGAGGCCCAATGAATATCTGAGCGCTATGTGACAGGCTCGATGGCACAGCTGTGACCAAAGTGACGAGAGGATAAGGGAGATTTTGAATCTCTGCGCACACTTTTGGACACTGGACACTTGTGGATTGTGTGAGGCCCAATGAATATCTGAGCGCTATGTGACAGGCTCGATGGCACAGCTGTGACCAAAGTGACGAGAGGATAAGGGAGATTTTGAATCTCTGCACACACTTTTGGACACTGGACACTTGTGGATTGTGTGAGGCCCAATGAATATCTGAGCGCTATGTGACAGGCTCGATGGCACAGCTGTGACCAAAGTGACGAGAGGATAAGGGAGATTTTGAATCTCTGCGCACACTTTTGGACACTGGACACTTGTGGATTGTGTGAGGCCCAATGAATATCTGAGCGCTATGTGACAGGCTCGATGGCACAGCTGTGACCAAAGTGACAAGAGGATAAGGGAGATTTTGAATCTCTGCACACACTTTTGGACACTGGACACTTGTGGATTGTGTGAGGCCCAATGAATATCTGAGCGCTATGTGACAGGCTCGATGGCACAGCTGTGACCAAAGTGACGAGAGGATAAGGGAGATTTTGAATCTCTGCGCACACTTTTGGACACTGGACACTTGTGGATTGTGTGAGGCCCAATGAATATCTGAGCGCTATGTGACAGGCTCGATGGCACAGCTGTGACCCAAGTGACGAGAGGATAAGGGAGATTTTGAATCTCTGCCCACACTTTTGGACACTGGACACTTGTGGATTGTGTGAGGCCCAATGAATATCTGAGCGCTATGTGACAGGCTCGATGGCACAGCTGTGACCAAAGTGACGAGAAGATAAGGGAGATTTTGAATCTCTGCACACACTTTTGGACACTGGACACTTGTGGATTGTGTGAGGCCCAATGAATATCTGAGCGCTATGTGACAGGCTCGATGGCACAGCTGTGACCAAAGTGACTACAGGATAAGGGAGATTGGATTGCTTTTAAAAAAGCAGTTTGCGGAGCAGTGGGTAAACAGCAATGCCAGCCTGTCAGGAAGCCTTAAAAGGCAGCCCAACAACCAACACCACTGATACACCACAATATAGCCTCCCCTTGCACTGCACACACAGTGACTGGTGTGTTGTGCAGGCCAAATCGCTAGCAGCAGAAGCAGTTTTTTTGTCTTCTTCCCTGCCTAACGCTCTCCCTACAGAATCAGCAGCAACCTCTCCCTATACTGAGATCGGCAGAAGTAAGATGGCGGTCGGCGTGCACGCCCTTTTATACCCCCTGTGACGCCCACCAAAGCAAGCCAGTCACTTGCATGCCCTTCTGAAAGATGGTGGTGACCCCTGCCTATGTCATCACGTTGCCCACAGTGTCCGTGGATCCTGATTGGCTGTAAAAGAGCGCAAAACAAACTTTTGAAACGCGACTTTGGCGCGTAAGTCGCCGACCTCGTGGCCGACCTCATCCTAGGGTCGGGTTTCGTTTCATGAAACCCGACTTTGACAAAAGTCGGCGACTTTTGAAATTTTTCGACCTGTTTCGCTCAACTCTAGTGACCAGTGCTGTGGAGTCGGAGGTTTAGGTGAGATGGATCTGTGGTGCACTTTATGTACATGCTCAGTAGTGATCAGTGATCAGACTGTGTCTGAATTCATTGGACTGGTCCACATATGTAGGCCTAGATTAAAATTTAGTCTACATTATGCAATTGATCAACAGTCATATTTTGGAATCAAAATTTCCACTCTGCAAACATGTTGCCAACTGAAGTATGAATATTGATTGATTACATTTTTATACTAAATTTTAGTCTACATATGTAGTTCACACCAATGAATTCACATGCAGCCTATGTTTTGTCTAAATAAAGTCAGTTTGCCTTCTCAAATATGAACACTGACAAAGTTGAACACATTCTTTGTTTTGTAATGTAAGTTACTATATTGTGTTGTAACATAAGTTACCTACATTTCTTGTAATAAAAACTGTTGCATTTAACTTGAGAGGTTAAAATAAATTTGTTAAAGTTGCTTGGACTTGCCTGTTTTAATACAATAAAAATAGTGCTTCTTCCCAGTTTACCAGAACAGAAAATTTGGCAGTCTTATGATATGGACAATTGCCTTTCCTTTTTGTGTAACGTAAGTTACCAAGTAATAAGACTGTATTTTGTATTTAATTTGTATTGTTGAAAAAGCAAACTGTGTTGAAATCTATTGAGAATAGTCTAATGTACAATATACATTCACTCATTTTTGTGCCTAACTTCAAAGAACAGTCTGTAGCTATTATTAACTCAGTTTTTGGCTTGTGAATGTAACGTAAGTTACCATGGCCCTATTGCTGCTGCCGCTACTGCAGGTATTAAAAAAAAAAAAAGACATACTCAGCTCTTGTCCCTGGGGGCCAGGTGCCAGTGTGCTGAGCAGGCGGACACCGGCGCTGTGGGGGACAGGTGTCGCTGCTGGCTCCGGACCCGGCACCTGAGATATTCACCTATCCCGGTTCCAACGCTGCTCGCTGTCTGTGACTGTACAGGCAGAGGGCGCGCACTGACTACGTCATCACACCCTCTGCTACCTGAACGTCACTGACAGAGGGACCTTGCGGGCAGACAGCGGCGAGCAGCGTTGGAACCGGGATGTAGCATATACTTACCTCCCCCTGGCGCATCTCTGCAGCCCCGTTCTCCCACAGTCTCACTGCCTTCCTTCAGCAGTCACGTGGTACCACTCATTAAAGTCATAAATATGTGCATATTCATGACTTTAATGAGCGGTACCATGTGACCGCTGCAGGAAGGAAAGGAGACCGTGGGACAAGCAGGGGGACTGCAGAGACGTGCTGGGGGGGGGTCAGTATGATGTGACACCCCCGCTCCCCCTCTCCCATTGTAGAGATCCACCAAATGAGTGGACAGGGATTAACTCACTTGGCTGCGATATTGAGGCACACAGGAACACTTTTGCTTAAAGTAACAGTCTGTGTGTTTATTTCCTTCATAAACCAATATCACAGGAACACAAGGCAAACAGTCTTACATCAGACAGACGAATTCTTAATGTCCATAGTAGAGCTCCGCTCTCTTAGGCCTGTGGGCACACAGGCTGTGCCATGTCCAGCACGCATGCAGCATTACCATGTAAAGCATACAAAGTCACTTACTGACCCCGGTCAGCGTTACTCACAGTTTATCCCTCACGCGTTATCAGGGAAGCGGCCGCACTGGGATCACTATTCCAGACAGTGCCTTGCTCACTAGGCCGTCTACAGTTGCAGAGCCACAGCCGGGCAGTAGCTTCCCTACACAGAGCCGTCACAGACTCTACCAGGTCCGGGCCTTTCCATGTGCTCTCCAGGAAGTTCAGTCCCAGACACTTCCAACACACGGGTCTTCTGGGACCTTGCACTCTGACCCCTCAGGATCAAAACACACAGCCCATGTGACCAGACCTCAGTCACACTATATGGTACATGACCACACCCACAAGTGAGGTATGCATCACATGGTCGTGACCTCACTACAGGTCCTATTACATGCAGCCAGACATACAGGCTTTATCATGGGCGTTCAGATATACGCCCACGTGCGTATTCTGAGTAGCATATACAGTGCCCCCTAGCTTTAACAGAGGTTACTGCACCACACCACCTACCCCCTGGCTATATGACTCATGTATAAGCCGAGAGAAAAATGGGCTGAAAATCTCGGCTTATGCGCGAGTATATACGGTATGTATGCTTTTTAAGATTCCATACTGAAAAAGCACTTTCCATTGAACCCACATTTAGTTGGAAAAACTACTTGATATTGTTTTTTAATCCCTTAACGACCGCCGATACACCACTCAACCCCTTTCCTACATTAGATGTACTATTCCGTCCATGTGACCTGGGACCTAAGTCCCAAGGACGGAATAGTATGTCTAGTGCGATTAGCTGCGCTCACGGGGGGAGCGCAGCTCATCGCGGCCGGGTGTCAGCTGATTATCACAGCTAACACCCGGCACTATGTGTCAAGGGCGGTCACGGACCACCCCCGACACATTAACTCCTGGCACACTGCGATCAAACACGATCGCAGTGTACCGGGTGGGTTTAGGGAAGCATTGGGAGGGGGCTCCCTCCGTGCTTCCCTGAGACCCCCACAGCAGCGCGATGTGCAGCGCTGTTGCGGGGGTCTCCTTCCCTGCAGGTCCCCGAATCCAAAATGACAGCGGAGACCTTCGGAGGCCTGCAGGGAGGCGGCTTCCTCATGCCTGCAAAGCGCCAGCATGAGGAAGCCTGCAGCACTGCCTGTGATCTGTCACAGTGATCTGTGATGTGACAGATCAGCGATCTGTCACATGACAGTTATGTCCCCCCTGGGACATTGTAATAAAGTTACAAAATATTTGGTATTGCCGCGTCTGTAACGACCCACCCTATAAAACTGTCCCACTAGTTAACCTCTTTATTGAACCCCTTAAAAAATAAAAATAAAAAACGAAGCAAAAAATAAAGCTTTATCATCATGCCGCCGAACAAAAAGTGCAATAACACGTGATCAAAAAGACCAATATAAATAACCATGGTACCACTGAAAACGTCATCTTCTCCCGCAAAAATCGAGCCACCACACAGCATCATCAGCGAAAAAATTTAAAAGTTATAGCTCACAGAATAAAGCGATGCAAAAATAATTATTTTTTATATAAAATTGTTTTCATTGCATAAAAGCGCCAAAACATAAAAAAAGACATAAATGAGGTATCACTGTAACCATACTGACCCGAAGAATAAAACCACTTTATCAATTTAACTGCACACAGAACGGTGTAAACGCACCCCCAAATGAAATTCATGAAATGCTGGTTTTTGTTCATTCTGTGTCCCAAAAATCGGAATAAAAAGCGATCAAAAAATTTCACATGCCCAAAAATGGTACCAATAAAAATGTCAACTCGTCCGGCAAAAAATAAGATCTCACATGACTCGGTGGGTCAAAATATGGAAAAATTATAGCTATCAAAATGTGGTGATGCATAAACTATTTTTACAATAAAAGCTGCCAAAAATAAAAACCCACCATAAATAGTAAATCAAACACCCCGTTATCACCCCCTTAGTTAGGGAAAACTAATAAAATTAAAAAAAGTATTTATTTCCATTTTCCCATTAGGGCTAGGGTTAGGGTTAGGGCTAGGGTTAGGGCTAGGGGTGTGTTGGGGTTAGGGTTGGAGTTAGAATTGGGGGGTTTCCACTGTTTTGGCACATCAGGGGCTTTCCAAATGCGACATGGCGTCTCAATTCCAGCCAAAAAAGTCAAGTGGCGCTGCTTCCCTTCCGAGCTCTGCCATGCGCCCAAATAGTGGTTTACCCCCACATATGGGGTATCAACGTACTCAGGACAAATTGCACAATAACTTTTGGGTCCTGTTACTCTTGGGAAAATAACGGTTGGGGGTGAAAAGATCATTTTTGTGGAAAAAATATGATTTTTTAATTGTATGGCTGTACGTTATAAACTTCTGTGGGTCTATTTTCCAAAATGGGGTCACTTTTGGGGGGTTTCCACTGTTTAGGCACATCAGGAGATCGCCAAACTTGACATGGCATCCGATCTGAATTCCAGCCAATTTTGCAGTGAAAGAGTCAAACGGCGCTCCTTCCCTTCCGAGCTCTGCCATGCGCCCAAACACTGGTTCCCCCCACATATCAGGTATCGGCGCACTCAGGACAAATTGCACAATAACTTTTGCAGTCCAATTTCTCCTGTTACACTTGGTAAAATAAAAAAATTGAACCTTAAGCAATTTTTTTTGTGAAAAAAAGTTAAATGTTAATTTTTTTTTAAACATCCCAAAAATTCCTGTGAAGCACCTGAAGGGTTAATAAACTTCTTGAATCTGGTTTTGAGCACCTTGAGGGGTGCAGTTTTTAGAATGGTGTCACTTTTGGGTATTTTCTATCATATAGACCCCTCAAAGTGACTTCCAATGTGATGTGGTCCGTAAAAATAAAATGGTGTTCTAAAAAGGAGAAATCGCTGGTCAACTTTTAACTCTTATAACTTCCTAACAAAAAAAAAATTTTGGTTCCGAAATTGTGCTGATGTAAAGTAAACATGTGGGAAATGTTACTTATTAAGTTTTCATGTGCCATATCTCTGTGATTTAAGAGCTTAAAAATTCAAATTTGGAAAATTGCATAATTTTCAAAATCTTCACCAAATTTCCATTTTTTTCACAAATAAACGCAAGTTATATGAATTAAATTTTACCACTAACATGAAGTACAATATGTCATGAGAAAACAATGTCAGAATCGCCTAGATCTGTTGAAGCGTTCCTGAGTTATGACCTCATAAAGGGACAGTGGTCAGAATTGTAAAAATTGGCCCGGGAGTTAACGTGTAAACCACACTAGTAAAGGGGTTAAGGGGCCTTGTTCCTCAGTGTCGCTCTCTAATGGTACTGAGTAGTGATGAGCGAGTATACTCGTTACTTGAGATTTCCCGAGCGTGCTCAGGTGATCTCCGAGTATTTGGATGTGTTCGGAGATTTAGTTTCTGTCACCATAGCTGCATGATATGCATCTGCTAGCCAGCCTGAATACATGTGAGGATTGCCTTTTTGTTAGGAAAAGTCTGGTATCGCTGTAAGCGCACCAACCCTAAGAATAAAGTCGCTTATACCGCACGGTGAATAGCATAAAAATAAAAATAAGAACTACTCTTGTACTGCTGTCTATTTGTTCATTCTACCTCCCAATAATTGGAATAAGTATTGTGAAGAAAAGGGAGACACAAGCGCAAAATAGGGTCTTATCCCACATATACCGTAAGCGGTTTAGCCAGAAAACTGCTCACCTGGTATTAGGTGTTGAAAGCATGTATAGATAAGGGCTGCCGCAGATCCACAAGTTGGTCACCGACTATATGAGGTATTACTCTGTAGAGGAATAAGTGGATTTTTGTCCGTGCTGCCAAAAGATGAAGTTCCAGATGGTTATTAAAGTTGACAGTGGTTTATTCTACGCGTTTCAAGGTTTTTGCAACCCCTTCATCAGGAAATACCACATGAGACATACATAGGTGGTGCATTAACTACATACAGATTTAAAAAAAAAAAACAAGTCAGATGACACATGTCAAAGTTCATAGTTAGATGCCACATGTCAAAGTTCATAGTTTGCCGACAAATAGTATGTTGTCATTTGGATCATAATAAGTGTTCAGTGTAGAAAACAAGAATGTGATTCCAGCATTCAGTGTAGTATACTTTAAGCTATCAAAAATTATTGCAGGTGTTGCTCACAAAATTAGGATATCATCAAAAAGATAATTTATTTCTGTTCTTCCATACAAAAAGTGAAGCGTATATTATATAGAGTCATTACAAACAAACTGATCTATTTCAAGTGTTTATTTCTGTTAATGTTGATTATTATGGCTTACAGTTAATGAAAACCCAAAGTCATTATCTCAGTTAATTGGAATAATTAACAAAAAACACAAAGGCTTCCTAAGCACTTAAAAAAGTCCCTTAGCCTGTTTCAGAAGGCTCCACAATCATGAGGAAGACTGCTGACTTGACAGATATCCATAAGACATTGTGTGTCATTGACACACTCCACAAGGATGGTAAGCCATAAAAGATCATTGCTGAAGAAGCTGGCTGTTCACAGAGTGCTGTATCCAAGCATATTAATGGAAAGCTGAGTGGAAGGAAAAAGTGTGGTAGAAAGAGATGCAGAAGTAACCGGATAACCGCAGCTTTGAAAAGATTGTTAAGAAAAGCCCATTTAAAAATTTCAGGAGATTCACAAGTAGTGGACTACTACTTGCTTGCTTGAGTCATTGCTTCAAGAGCTACCACACACAGACGTATCCAGGACATAGGCCACGAGTGTCACATTCCTTGTGTCAAGCTTCTCATGACCAATAGACAATGCCAGAAGCGTCTTTCATAACCTAGGCCAAGAAGAAAAGGAACTGGACTGTTGCTCAGGGGTTCAAGGTATTGTTTTCAGATGAAAGAAAATTTTACATTTCATTTGGAAATCAAGGTCCTAGAGTCTGGAGGAAGAGTGGAGCTGGAGAGGCACACAATCCAAGCTGGTCTAGTGTGAAGTTTCCACAATCAGTGATAGGTTGGGGAGCCATTTCATCTACTGGTGTAGGTCCACTTTGTTTTATCAAGACCAAAGTCAGTGCAGCCGTCTACCAGGAAATTTAGAGCACTTCATGCTTCCCTCTGCCGACAAGCTTTTTGGACATGGAAATTTAATTCTCCAGCAGGACTTGGCACCTGTCCACACTGCCAAAAGTACCAATACCTGGTTTAAAAACAACAGCATCACTGTGCTTGATTGGTTAGCAGACTCGCTTGCCCTTAATCCCATAAAGAATCTATGGGGTATTGTCAAGAGGAAGATGAGAGACACCAGACCCAACAATGCAGATGAGCTGAAGGCTGCTATAAAAGGAACCTGGGCTTCCATAACACCTCAGCAGTGCCACAGGCCGATCGCCTACATGCTACTCCATATTGCAGTAATTGATTCAAAAGGATCCCCAACCAAGTACTGAGTAGATTTACTGAACATACATTATTATTGAGTTGTCCACTGTTTAGGCCCATTAGGGGCTGTACAATTGCAACATGATGCAGGATTCCAGAATTTCACACCTTCCTTTCCAAACCCTGTTGTGTGTAGTTTTTCTCCACATATGGAGTATGAGGAGTGATTGCTTACATATTTTGGGGTCCATTTCCTACTGTTACCCTTTTAAAAATACAAAAATTGTTTTTAAAATTACATTTTTGTGTGAAAATTTTTTATTTTTTTTATTTTCATGACTCTAAGATATAAACGTCTATGAAGCACCTGGGGTTTGAAAGTGCTCACCACACACCTAGATACATTCCTTGGGGGGTCTAGTTTCCAAAATTGGGTCACTTGTGTGGCGTGTCCTCTTCTTAGGCACATCAGGGGCTCTCCAAATGCAACATGATGTCCACTCTTGATTCCAGCTATTTTTTTAGGTAAAAAAATGCTCCTTCCCTTCCGAGCCCTGCCGTGCACCAAAATAGTAGCTTCCCACCACAATTGGGGTACTGGCATACAGAAAATTTTAAGGTGCAATTTCTCCTGTTACCCTTATCAAAAAAAAAAAAAAAATTGGAGCTAAAGTAAAATTTTTGAGAAAAAAAAGGAAAATGTTCTTTTTTTCCTTCTTTATAGTTACTGTGTAACCTTTGGTTATTTTCTATAATAAAGTAACTTCAAATGTGATGTGGTCCCTAAAAAATGTTTTGTAAATTTTGTTGGAAAAATGAGAAATTGGTGAGCAAATTTTAACAGTTCTAACTTTCAAACAAAAATCATGTTTAACAGATGATGCAGGTGTAAAGTAGACATGTGGAAAATGTTATTTTTTAACTATGCTGTGTGACATAACTCTCTGGTTTAAGGGCATAAGAATTAAAAATTTGAAAATTGCAAAATTCTCAAAATTTTCTCCAACTTTCTGATATTTTCACAAATAAACACAAGTCATATCAAACAAATGTTACCACAATGGTGCAGGAGATAAATGCACTTGCTAACAACTTAACCCAGCAGTCAGGGCTGCCGTTCTTGTTGCACCATTGTCTCTTTTATTGACACTCTGTCATATGAACAGCTGTATGTAATTGTTAATTTTTTAATACATGTTTTTGTCATTAATAAAATAATCTTTTTATCTTATCTTGGGATATAAACTCCATTTTCTTCTTTGCATATCTATGGGTCTAGTGGAGTTTTCCATGGGCTAATGCCCTCCTGGTGGTTTGGAATTCTTGCTGTCAGCCACTAATTATTATGTACTTTGCCTTTGGGATTTTGTATTACCTGTGCGACAGTGAGAGCAGCACAGGGAAAGTGGAAGATATGTACTGCTTGAAGCGTGATGTTAATGCTATAACAGAACTGGATGTGCTGTGTCCTGAAGTCAGTAAAGTTGTTAAAGTTGGTATGGACTGTGTCTCAATTCTTGCAAATCTGCCTCAAGAGGGTCTCCTGCAGCAGAGGGAAGATCTTGGGGGAGCTGGATCTGGAGACACAGGTATGCTGATCAATGGACATTAATGGACATTATTTTCATGTAAGAGGAGGTCAGGGCACAGAGATGAATAAGTGTGCGGCCTTGACTACAGCCCTGGCTCTTCCTTACACTTGGCATAGTCGGCAGGATGCAACTACCTCGCATTGCGTAGGAACCACGAAGAGAAAAGCTGATGATTTGAGTGTAATTGCTGTGGCCATAGAGAATGATGTGTTGGAAGCAGCAAGTGAAGTTATTGTGATTGAACATGCAGAGGGAAAAAAAGGCGATGCTCTGCAAGTGTCAGGCAAAAGGGACCTGACTGAAATTTTGAATCCAGGAGGAGCGGATGCCCTGGAAATTGCAAGCAACTTAAATGTAACTGCTGTGCCCTTGGAGAGTGAAAGACCAGACGTGACTAACAAATTTGACTTGTCTAAAAACCTCAAAGAATCTGTCTTTGTGCTGGCTAAGATGGTGGCCATGAAGATGGTGGGAGATAGTGAAGAAGCAAACAACAACGAAAACAGCGTCCCTCGTGGGCGTTGCTGTCACTCTTTGGCATCAAAACTTGTCTGTCAGTATGCCTGGGTCTGCCCCTGGTGGGAGCAGATGAAAAGAAGGAGACCTCACCCCTTTCAACTGATCAGCAATGGAGGGGAGGGGCGGCTGGAAAGAGCGAGCGCCCAGCCTCCGACAGTCAGCGAGGAGCCAGCGGAGGCCCCCACTTATCCAGCTTTAGAGTTGCCTCGATCCTGGAGCATCTACCTTGCAGAGATACCATCTGTCCGGAGACGGGATGCTGGTGGTATGGAACCAATGGATCAGCCTTGGGCCCGAGGATCAGGCGAACCGGAATCCCCCCAGTTAACTCAGCAAGGACCGGAATCCCCCCTGTTAACTCAGCAAGGATCGGAGCCGAAGCTGCTCAGGAGGGACCGGAAACAATAACCGCCCTAGAGGAACCAACGTCTGAAGCCGAGTATGAGCCAGAGATCTATTTGCCAGCAGCAGAGTACGCAGGCGCACCAGCAGAAGGATCCCACTGTTCCGGGATGGGCTTGGCCAGCGTTCTGGAGCAGCAAAGGGTGAGTGCACTTCAGCTCTCGACCCCGAAGGGAAGTTCCTCCCTGGGTCTCTCGCTTTGGAAGCTGACGTATGGCCCCTCAACCCTGAAGGGTGGTCTGTGCCTCTACCCCGTACCCCAGATGCCCGGCTTGTCATCAGGTCTCCCATCCAGGGTAGTGAGCCCATGCATAACAGTCTTGCGCATCACGGTCAGTCCCCAGCCCACCAGATTCAGGAGACGCAATTGGCCCCCTGTCCCCCGGTCCATGAGCGGCCAGGTTTTGCCTCTCTCCTGTCATTTTGGCGACAGGAGGACACAACATCTGCAGCTCCAGGGTCCTTTACTGGAGCACGGGCATGGAGTGGCATGATGTGGAGTGGCACGGGTCACGTGTCGTTGAACTGTAAATATGTCTGCAAAAAGGAGTTGTGCTTGTTGCACCATAGGAAAATGTATCGGGACTGTTCAGCGTCCCTGTGGGCAAAGAAGCACTGAAGCACCAAAAAGTCGGGTGCAGCGTGGCCAGTAAGGGCCATAGTTGAACTGTGTTTTTCCCCCCATTTAACTGTTTATCCTTTCTACTGGAAGGCAGGCACTGCCTCTCAACTTTGGACTGTATCTGGATGGAGAAGAGGCTTGGTCTCAGCGGAGAGAGACCGTGCTCTTTTCAAGGGAAGGGGGATCCCATTCCCAAGGACTACCCACTAATGAGTCATGTTGTAAAATGTTATTTTATGGACTTGGCTCGTATTGAGCCAAAATCTTTTGATAGAAGTATTACCTCATGTTCCTCCCTGCATGGAGTATTGGCTGTACTGCAGAAAACAAGGAAAAGAAGCATGCAATACACAGGGATCACCACTTAGTAATAACTAAAATATGTAAATTTTATTATGTGATAATATCACAACGCTGCAAATTTTTTTAAAAAACCTTTAAAATTGCAGAAATGCAAAAAAACCTAATTCATGGCCCACAATAGGGTCATGTTCTTGCCACACCACAATTGAATATAGCTCTAAACATCCAAGCACTGTTAACAATTGGTTAGGCCAAATTAAATTTGTGCTCTTGCCTCCTCCACTTTGCTCAACTGGAGCAGCACAGTTGGGGCCAGAGAGCCCCTCACCGTCCAGGGGGGCTAATGTCCTGGGAACAACGCAGTGGCCCCATAACGTTTGAAGCTTAAGCCTAGCCATCCAGGGCCAGTGGGAAAAAGAATGCAGAAGTGACAGCTGTTACAGTCCAATTCTTGGATCTGTGTCAGATTCGGGATTCCCTCATGTAAACCTTTTTTTTTCCATTCAGGTCTGGGAGCTTAATATGGGTTTTTGGCCTCAGTGGCCACAAGTGGTATTACATGTCTGTTGTTTTCCCTGCTGATGTGACCACTCCATTGGCTATATATGGTCACATGGTGTATCAGCAGGTGTTGGTGATAGGAGTTCCTTTTTGGATTCCAACCACGGTGAAGTGAGCAGCTGGCTCTGAGGTGTTGAGCCACTGCTGAAACCTGGTGAAGTAGCAGCGGGCTCTGAGGTGTCGAGCCACTGCTGAAACTGGTGCTGAACTCTGCCTGCCCGGTGTCTGCAGCAGAGATAGATGGTGAAGGTGGCAGCTGGCTCTGAGGAGTCGAGCCACTGCTGAAAGTTAATCCGGTGATGAACTCTGCTGCCTGGTGACTGCAGCAGAGAAAGATAAGTTTTTTGGTGTTTTCCCCTTTTTCCTTCATGTGTATTAGTGCAGCGGTGGGACCAGTGTCTCCACTATCCTGTTCCCTAGCAAGGGATAGGTGCAGGGATAGTGAGGGATTCAGGTATCCTGCTCGGCAACAGTTGAAGAGCCTGTATAGGGAACGTTAGGAGTGTTCAGGGACACTGCCTCAGGGGAGTGCAGGAGGTCTCCACGTCCCCGTTCCCTATTGCAGGGCCCACCGTTGTAACTGTTTCCTCGTTGTTCCCCCATTGTCTTGTTTTTTCAGTTACCGACCTGCGGGTCGTGTCACACAGGACAGATATACATGACAACAGCAGTAAGAGCAGTGTCAGTGCAAGGAGAGGCCGGTAATCTAATTGTGGACACAGCAGAAAGGACGGGCAGGTCAGTCACCATGTGGCAGATCTCATCCTGGGTGCATTCTCTCACAGCTGGGGCGAGATGGCTCATGGAACCACCAGTGAAAGAGAGTCTGGACTGGGAGGACGCTGAGGTGCCATGTATCACGGTCTGACCTGGGTATGTGCTGTATGACAGAGAGTAGCACAGGGAAAGTGGAATATACAGTATGTACTGCTTGAAACGTGATGCTGTAACATAACTAGATGTGCTGTGTCCTGAAGTCAGTAAAGTTATTAAAGTTGGCATGGACTGTGACTCAATTCTTGCAAATCTGCCTGGAGATGGTTTCCTGCAGCAGCGGGAAGATCCTGGGGGAGCTGGACCTGGAGACACAGGTAAGCTGATTAATGGACATTATTTTCATGTAAGAGGAGGTCTGGGCACAGAGATGAATAAGTGTGTAGCCATGACTACAACCCTGGCTCTCCCTTACAGGCATTCAATAATTGTATAGGAAAAGTGAGATAGACATCTAAATAGGAAAAGGTTCTTTAGAGTAAGTGTAGTGAAAATTGTGGAAACCCTACCACAAGTGGTAACTAATCATGTTCAAGACTGTAAATTATCTAGACAAATACTGTAAAGTTGATTGAAAAATAATAAACTGTGTCTTTATTCAACCTATGTAACTATATAGTTATATGCAACTATGTAACAGGGTCGATTTTAGGGCAACATGTGCTAAAGAATAAAGGCAGTAGGAGACCTAATTAGAAACATTCTTGACTTTTCTATTGCGGTGGACCACTATGGCTAATTCACTTCTGTCAGTTCACAGGTGGACAAAGCATGCATTTAGCCGCTCAGTGGAGGTATGTGAAATGTAAAAAGTAATGTGCCTACAACCACAGAGCGGTTGTGGAGAACCCTATAATAGAACTTGATTAGAGTGCTGCTCCTGATCCTAAAAGCAAAAGAAAAAGACTCATTTTTCATTGTAATTGCTGCATTTGTAAATGGGGCTGATAAAATTAGAAGTAGCAGAACATGTTGATAAGAAATGACTGCTTGACCACTGTGAGGCTGATCTGAAGGTCCTTTGTTTTTACTGTAAAAACTAGAAATATTTTACATGCTAGCCCGAATATACCATAAATGACTACAGTTCTCTAGTTATTAACATTTATAGAAATTTTAAACATTGTTATCTCAAATAATAGTTAAGTAAATACGCTTTGCTCCAGGAACAATATAATTGTGTTTGTTAGAATAGAAATAACTTTTTTAATCCAATATTTTCATATTGCCTAGTTTCAAGGGAGAGGGAACAGGACCCACTGTTACAAGAAATAATTATAATTATAAGAAAGGTCAGCGCAGGGCCCTCACTGCAGAGTAGCACTTTCGCAGCCACAGTACTCTGTTAGGCCTGTTTCACACATCAGTTTTTTTTGTCAGTCAAAATCCGCTAAAATGGTGGATAGCGGATCCGTTCCTGTACTGATCACAACGTTTGTCACCGGACCGTTATTTTAACGGATCCGTCAAAGGAAGAATTTTAAAGGAACCACTGCCTGGGGAAGGATAGAGAGAGAGAATTTTTCAGCCGCCAGAACAGAGTTTAGAGTTAAATTTCTGGCTGAGTGAAGTCTTTCGGGCATGCGCAGTGAGAAGTGTGGATCCTGCCGCCCGAAAAAACGTTGCATGATCCGTTCGGGCATGTCGGCGGATGTCAAAATTTTGGCGGATCCGCAAAAAAACGGATCCAACGGATGGCCATCCGTCAAGATCCACCGGTAATGCAACTCAATGGAAAAAAAACGGATCCGCCAAGAAGAATAGCAGATCTCGTATTACCCATGTAGGACACAATGCAGTCGAGCTTAGTGAGCCCTTTTTCTGCTGTGGAACCTTGCTGGCAAGTTGCTAATTAGGATGGCACCAAAGACATAGAGGGTTCCAATGTTGTTTTTCTCCCTTAGTATCAAAAGCCCCTCATACAGGGTAGCATTCGCGCAGAATTTGCTGAAGTGCCATAATTTCCAAAAGTTAAACATGACACGACTCTAATACTCATTTCTGCTCTTTATACAAGTACATTGTCCTGTTAGTCGCTGTTAACCCTTGATGTCTGAATCATTTCTCATTTCTCTTTACTCATAATTAATTGTACACGTCCATGTTATTTGCTGTTAACTTTTTAAGTCTGAATAAGTTCTCACTTTTGCAAGTTTATAATTAAAGAAGCACTCCCATCAAAGGGCTATATATTGCAATCATTATATTATATAGCAATTTGTACTTACAATTGCTCATTTTGCCCTTTTTACCCAGCAAATTTTAGGTCTATAACATCTTGTGAGTAAAAACTGACTAGCTCCATCCTTCTAAGCTCTATTTTGAAACAGGAGGTCAGTTTGCCCTGTATGTGTCATAAGCAAGGGAGAGCTGAGCTAGGGGGCTGAGGGGCATAAACCCCCAAGGCCACTCCACCGGTAACAGCAAATGGCCACCGGTCTTCATCGTCCGGACTGGCACTGCACCTTTATTTTTGTGAGTATATGTGTGCAGGCCCAGCCGTATCACAGTGAGCTTTGACACAGCAGACACAGAGCGCCCTGAACTGATTCTTCCTGCTGCAGAGGAGTTTCAATGAAGCATGTGGGATGAACGTGAAAAAAGCCATGGGAGGATGATCACTATATGAAAAAACACCCCTAATAAATGTGTATATTTATGTGTTTGTTTATATGTATTTTTGTATATACAAGTGCTTCTGACAAAATTAGAATATTATTAAAAAGTTAAGTTATTTCAGTTCTTCAATACAAAAAGTGAAACTCATATTATAGAGTCATTACAAACAGAGTGATCTATTTCAAGTATTTATTTCTGTTAATGTTGATGATTATGACTTACAGCCAATGAAAACCCAAAAGTCATTATCTCAGTAAATTAGAATAACCAACATAAAAACACCTGCAAAGGCTTCCTAAGCATTTAAAAAGGTCCCTTAATGTACTGTCACACTAAGCGATATCGCTAGCAATATCGCTATAACTTGTGACTAGTGTTGAGCGATACCGTTCGATACCCAAAAATATCGTATCGGATGGTATCGCCCAATACGCAAAAAATATAACCGGTATTGCCGATTCCGATACCGGAAGTCCCATTCAAGTCAATGGGACTTCCGATATCGGAATTTAAAAAAGCCCTTTATTTCCTTGTTGGCTAATTCTACATAATTGAAAACAAATAAGAATCATGTAGAATGTATTGTGGGAGGTGGAGGAGACATTAAAGGCATAGTAGTTTATTCAAATCACATGGCATAGCATTAATTCCAATTTTTTTTTTTCAAGACGTTCGGAGTTAAAAAGATATTGACAATGTTAACCTTTTTTATATTTTGTCAGATATGTATGTTTCACAACTTCCATGCTCTTCACCTTCTTTTGTACTTCTCCCACACTTTCTCCTTCATGATCCGCAGCAGTAGCATTTTTTTCATCAACTTTTTCTTCACCTTATTCATCTTCTTCTTCTTCATCTTCTTCCCATTAGTTTTTTTTTTCCATTCTTCATATTCTTCTTATTCAGCTATTATTAATTTTAATATGCTATTTCTTCATCTTCTTCCTATTCTTCTTTGTCTTCATTTTCTTATGGTGACAGGCATTCCTGTAGTACTTATCTATAAAAGTTATAAGATTACACCTTACGTTCTGCCTGTCACTAAAGATTTACAACAGGATTTGTCTGCGTTCGGTTTGGCCTGCAGCAGCAGGCATTTTCCAGGGGCACCACGAGGAGGAACGGACTCACCCCCATTTACTGCTTAGTCTTCTTCTGCTTATAATTTTGATTTCTTCTATGCTGATTTTTAGTCTTATGCTTAATGTTCTTCTGCTTTCTGTTCTTCTGCTTTTGCTTCTTCTGCTTCTTGTTCTTCTGTCTTTTGTTCTGTATCTTGGTGGTTGTCTTCATGTTCTTTGTCCTCTTGGTCTTATTATTTAGGGTCATATTTCTGGTCTTCTTTGGTGTGGTCTTCAGGGTCGTCGTCATCAGGGTCGTCGTCATGGAGATCAATAAGGATTACCAAAGACAATTTCAAAAAGCTTGATCTTGGAAATGTAGCAGAAGGTACAAGAAGGCTGAGAAACTGGCGAGAACCAGCAGACAGTGCTGGCACCCGGATGGGTAGCAGAAGGAACAAGAGCCAATGGCACTACCGAGGACCAACTGACGGTGCTGGACCACGGTTACTAAGCAGAAGGTACCTGTGCTAAAAAGCACTACCAAGGACCAGCTGACAGTGCTGGACCTCGGATACCGAGATGGAGGCACCTAGGCCAAAGGCTGTGGCGAGAACCAGCAGACAGTGCTGGCACCCGGATGGGTAGCAGAAGGAACAAGAGCCAATGGCACTACCGAGGACCAACTGACGTGCTGGACCACGGTTACTAAGCAGAAGGTACCTGTGCTAAAAAGCACTACCAAGGACCAGCTGACGGTGCTGGACCTCAGATACCGAGATGGAGGCACCTAGGCCAACTGATGGTGCTGGACCACGGTTACTAAGCAGAAGGTACCTGTGCTAAAAAGCACTACCAAGGACCAGCTGACGGTGCTGGACCTCGGATACCGAGATGGAGGCACCTGACCAACTGACGGTGCTGGACCACGGTTACTAAGCAGAAGGTACCTGTGCTAAAAAGCACTACCAAGGACCAACTGATGGTGCTGGACCTCGGATACCGAGATGGAGGCACCTAGGCCAAAGGCTCTGGCGAGAACCAGCAGACAGTGCTGGAACCCGGGTGGGTAGCAGAAGGTACCCATTCAAAGCAAAGTAGCCAGGTCGCAAGCCGGCTGCAGGTACCGAAACCCACAGTCCTACAGGGGGTCCATGTCCCATTGGCACTACGGATCCAGCCTTCAGTGCCAGTTCCCGCAGCCCACATAGGAGTCACCTAAACTGCAGGCACCGTAGAGTCGGCTAACCCGGCCGCAAGACGACAGGACAACAGATTGGTGGCATAGTGACCTTGACACTACCCGGAACAGCAGGCGTGCTGAAAACAGGCTGGGCAACAGGGAGTACCCGTGCCAAAGACACTGCCGAGAACCAGCTGACGGTGCTGGAACCCAGATGGGTAGCAAAAGCTACAAGAGCCAATGGCACTACCGAGGAACACCTGACGGTGCTGGACCACGGTTACTAGGCAGGAGGTACCTGTGCTAGAAAGCACTACCAAGGACCAGCTGACAGTGCTGGACTTCGGATACCGAGATGGAGGCACCTAGGCCAAAGGCTCTGGCGAGAACCAGCAGACAGTGCTGGAACCCGGGTGGGTAGCAGAAGGTACCCATTCAAAGCAAAGTAGCCAGGCCGCAAGCCGGCCGCAGTTACCGAAACCCACAGTCCTACAGGGGGTCCATGTCCCATTGGCACTACGGATCCAGCCTTCAGTTCCAGTTCCCGCAGCCCACATAGGAGTCACCTAAACTGCAGGCACTGTAGAGTCGGCTAACACGGCCGCAAGACGACAGGACAACGGATTGGTGGCATAGTGACCTTGACACTACCCGGAAACAGCTGGCGTGCTGGAACCAGGCTGGGCAACAGGGAGTACCCGTGCCAAAGACACTGCCGAGAACCAGCTGACGGTGCTGGAACCCAGATGGGTAGCAAACGCTACAAGAGCCAATGGCACTACCGAGGACCAACTGACGGTGCTGGACCACGGTTACTAGGCAGGAGGTACCTGTGCTAGAAAGCACTACCAAGGACCAGCTGACGGTGCTGGACTTCGGATACCGAGATGGAGGCACCTAGGCCAAAGGCTCTGGCGAGAACCAGCAGACAGTGCTGGCACCCGGATGGGTAGCAGAAGGTACCCATTCAAAGCAAAGTAGCCAGGCCGCAAGCCGGCCGCAGTTACCGAAACCCACAGTCCTACAGGGGCACTACGGATCCAGCCTTCAGTGCCAGTTCCCGCAGCCCACATAGGAGTCACCTAAACTGCAGGCACTGTAGAGTCGGCTAACCCTGCCGCAAGACTACAGGACAACGGATTGGTGGCATAGTGTCCTTGACACTACCCGGAAACAGCTGGCGTGCTGGAACCAGGCTGGGCAACAGGGAGTACCCATGCCAAAGACACTGCCGAGCACCAACTGGCATTGTTGGAGCCCAGGGACAATCATGGTGCAGGCCGAGGCCTACTTGGTGGCAGTTTTTGATTGTTTGTAGGCTACAACAGACTGTCAACGTGCTCCAATTAGGCATCTGTCTCCACTCTGTTTCCAGGATTTCACGTGACCACCAACACCGCCAGTTTATGCGTACAGCAGCCGTCTACCCAATCCACACGTGTTCCTGTGTTAGTGGGGTTCTGTAATGTCGGCAGATCCCCTGATGTGTGTCTGCCACTGTCTCCTGCTCTGTCCACATTTCCACCGCTTGCAGTGGGAGGTGGACAGCGCAGGAGACAGTGACGGACACTCATTGGGGGATCTGCTGACATTACAGAACCCCAGTAACACAGGAACACGTGTGGAATGCGCGGACGGCAACTGTGAGCAGGAACTGGCGGTGCTGGAGGTCAGGGGAAATACTAGAGACAGAGTGGAGACAGAGGCCAAATCAGAGAATGTTTAAATCTGAAGTAGTTACAATTTGGAGGCAGCAGCACTTTGCCCTCCACACAGCAGGGGATCAGCTGACGTTACTGACCCCCACTTTCACATGAACAAGTGTGTTTTTCTGTGTGGACAGCACTTTCGAGCACCAACTAGCATTGTTGGAACCCAGGGACAATCAGGGTGCAGGCCGAGGCCTACTAGGAGCCAGGTGTAAAGCTGAGGTATTTTGACTTTGGAGAGAGCAGGACACTTTGCCCTCCACACAGCAGGGGATCAGCTGTCGTTACTGACCCCCACTTTCACATGAACAAGTGTGTTTTTCTGTGTGGACAGCACTTCCGAGCACCAACTAGCATTGTTGGAACCCAGAGACAATCAGGGTGCAGGCCGAGGCCTACTTGGTGGCAGTTTTAGATTGTTTGTAGGCTACAACAGACAGTCAACGTGCTCCAATTAGGCATTTGTCTCCACTCTGTTTCCAGGATTTCACGTGACCACCAACACCGCCAGTTTATGCGTACAGCAGCCGTCTGCCCAATCCACACGTGTTCCTGGGTTACTGGGGTTCTGTAATGTCAGCAGAGCCCCTGATGAGTGTCTGCCACTGTCTCCTGCTCTGTCCACATTTCCACCGCTTGCAGTGGGAAGGTGGACAGCGCAGGAGACAGTGGCGGACACACATTGGGGGATCTGCTGACATTACAGAACCCCAGTAGCACAGCAACACATGTGGAATGCGCGGACGGCAACTGTGAGCAGGAACTGGCGGTGCTGGAGGTCAGGGGAAATACTAGAGACAGAGTGGAGACAGAGGCCAAATCAGAGAATGTTTAAATCTGAAGTAGTTACAATTTGGAGGCAGCAGCACTTTGCCCTCCACACAGCAGGGGATCAGCTGACGTTACCGAACCCCACTTTCACATGAACGAGTGTGTTTTCTGTGTGGACAGCACTTCCGAACAACAACTGACGATGTTGTAGCCCAGGGATAGTCATTTTGTAGGCTGAGGCCTACTTGGAGGCAGTTTAAGATAAGACGTTGTTTGAATTTGGAGGCAGCAGGAGAGTTTGCCGTACACACAGCAGGGGATCAGCTGACGTTACCGAACCCCACTTACACATGAGCGTGTGTTTTGTCTGTGCGGACAGCACTTCTGAGCACCAACTGGCGGTGTCGGAGCCCAGGGAAAATCAGGTAGTAGGCCGAGGCCTACTTGGTGGCAGTTTGCGATTGTTTCTAGACTACTACTAACTGTCAACGTACTCCAATTAGGCCTCTGTCTTCACTCTGTTTCGAGTATTTCCGCTGGCTTCCAACCACGCCAGTTGCTGCTCTGAAATGCCGTCTGCACAACCCACACTTGTTCCTGTGTTACTGGGGTTCTGTAACAGCAGCTTCTCCCTAGAGGTGAGTCAGGCAATGTCTCCTGCTCTGTCCACATTTCCACTACAAGTAGTGGGAATGTAGACAAATCAGGAGACATTGCCGTGCTCACCTCTGGAGATGAGCAGATGTTACAGGACCCAGGTAACACAGGAACAAGTGTGGATTGTGCAGACGGCACTTGAGAGCAGAAACAGGCGGTGTTGTAGGCCAGTGGAAATACTCAAAACAGAGTGGAGACAGAGGGCAAATCAGAGAACATATTAAATCAGAGGTAGTCAGAAGTTGTAGGCAGCAGGAGAGTTTGCCGTACACACAGCAGGGGATCAGCTGACGTTACCGAACCCCACTTACACATGAGCGAGTGTTTTGTCTGTGTGGACAGCACTTCTGACAACAACGGGCGTTGCTGTAGCCCAGGAAATAAAATTCAGGTCATAGAAACATGAACACAACAGGAGACTTGGATCCTGTTGCCAGCCAATTATTTATTCTGGAAGAGTACTGGCAAATTCAGGTGAGATCCAGGCCTTGTTCATTTTCAGAAAAGTAAGCCGGTCAACATTATCGGCGGATAGTCTCGTGCGACGGTCTGTTACCACACCACCTGCAGCACTAAAGACTCGTTCCGATAATACACTGGCAGCAGGGCAAGCCAGCACCTCCAATGCATACTGGCTAAGCTCTGGCCATGTATCCAGCTTAGAGACCCAATACTTGAACGGGGAAGAGCCGTCTGGGAGAACACTAACAGGGCAAGACAAGTAGTCTGTCACCATCTGACGGAAACGTTGCCTCCTGCTGACTGGAGCCGTCTGTGATGGTGTAGCCGTTTGTGGCGGTCCCACAAAACTTTTCCACATTTGGGCCATACTGGCCTTGCCTTGTCCTGTGGCACTGCCTCTGCTACCTCTTTGTGCAGAGCTTCCTCCACTGCCTCTACCCACATGGCTGCTTTGAAAAGCACTACCAGCAACACTTGTGGGGGGAATGGAGAACATGATGGCCTGCACAAGTGTTTCTTGGTACTCCCGCATTTTTCGCTCCCGATTCAACTGTGGTATGAGGCTTTGTAAGTTGTCCCGGTAGCGAGGATCTAGGAGGGTGTGCACCCAATAATCAGCCGTGTGGAGAATGTTGGCGATGTGGCGGTCATTTAACAAGCACTGCAGCATGAAATCAACCATGTGCTGCAGACTGCCAACTGGACCGGAAATGCTGTCCCCAGCTTGAGGCAGCATCTCTGCCTGCTCAGCATCACCCCACCCTCGCTGTACACACTGACTACTAGAGCCTTGTGTACCTCCCTCCTCTGGAGAGATGTGTTCCTCCTCCTCCATTGACTCCTCGTCATCCTCCTCACTAAGTGTCCCCTGCCTGGGCCTTTGTGTGGAAGCACGTTGCGCAGACTTGCCAGAAGCAGATGGCATTTCTGACTGCTCATCCTCGACCTCTTCAAAAACCTCCTCACTTAGTGCTTGTAAGGTTTTTTGAAGCAGACAGATGAGGGGGACAGTCATGCTGATTAGTGCATCATCTGCACTGGCCATCCGCGTGGAGTCATCGAAGGCACGCAAAACTTGGCAGATGTCCCTCCTAGTGGCCCACTCAGTGGTGGTGAAGTGTGTCCGGCGCACAGTGCGACTTGTTTGCGCCTGATGCAGCTGGTACTCCATTACTGCTGCCTGCTGCTCACACAACCGCTCCAACATATGTAACGTTGAATTCCATCTGGAGGGGAGGTCACATATGATGCGATGTTCTGGCAGGCGGAATCGGCGTTGCAGAGATGCAATGCGCGATCTTGCCATGCTGGAACGCCCCAAGTGAGCACACTCTAGGCGAACCTTGTGCAGCAGTGCATCAAGATCCGGATAGTCCCTCAGAAAGCTCTGCACGACCAAATTGAGCACGTGTGCCAGACATGGTATGTGAGTGAGGTTGCCTAGGCCCAGAGCTGCCACTAGATTTCGGCCATTGTCACTCACTACCAAACCTGGCTGGAGATTCGCTGGCACAAACCACACATCGCTCTCCTGCTTGATGGCATTCCAGAGCTCCTGTGCTGTGTGGCTCCGATTCCCCAAAGAAATTAATTTAAGGAAGACCTGTTGACGTTTGGCCACACCTGTGCTCATATCTGGCCTAACAGGCTCACGCAGTGCTGATTCCGAGGAACTAGAGTAGGAGGAGGACTCAATATGTACAGACTGCATTCCTGCAATCCTTGGAGTTGGCAGAATACGTACAGAGCCACTCTCCAGATCTATACCCGGCTCCACAACATTGACCCAATGGGCAGTGAGGGAAAGGTATCGTCCCTGTCCATGGCTACTGGTCCACGCATCGGTGGTCAGGTGGACCTTGCTACTGACGGCATTTAGTAGCGCATTTTTAATTTTTCCCTCCACATGCTTTTGCAGGGCAGGGACGGCTTGCCTGCTGAAATAAAAGCGGCTGGGCACATTGTATTGTGGAACTGCCAATGACATAAAGTTCCGGAAGGTGTCAGTCTCCACCAGCCTGAACGACAGCATCTCAAGTAGTTGGCAGTTTGGCATTGCCAGCATTCAGAGCCAGTGCTCGGGGATGGTTTGCCGAGTATGGCCGCTTTTTCTCCCATGCCTGTGCTACCGATTGCTGGTGAGTGGCCTGGGAGTGTGCTGATGACTGCGAACGTGGTTCAGTGGGTGTAATTTCACTGGGTCTCCGGACAACAGTGGCAGTGGTTCTTCCATGGCGTTCCAGTGAGGAAGCCGAACCAGCTGTGTGTGAGCTGGAGGAAGAAGCCCCAACACGAGCTGAAGAGGTGGTAGGTGCTGCTGAAGGTTGGCCTACATCTTCAGTGTGTCTGTGTAACTCCACCTCGTGCTTGGTACGCACATGTTTCCACATATTTGTGGTATTGAGGTTGCTCACATTTTTCCCTCGTTTCACTTTCTGATGACACAGCTTGCATTTGACAAAGCAAATGTCATCTGCAACTGTGTCAAAAAAAGACCATGCACTGCAAGTCCTGGGAGCGCCCGTTTTGTGTTTTGGAAGAGGATTGCTCCTCACGGGTGCCAAAGTGGAGGCTACAGGCAACCAAGTCTGCCCCTGCCCTATCCCTCCTCTTTTGGCCGTTCGGGGAATCTCTTCCTCAGAGCTGCTCCCACCACCTTCCTGTAGCTGACGCCATGATGGGTCAAGGACCTCATCATCTCCACTCCCCTCTTCAAGCACTGGCTGGTCCTGGGTTTTCTCGCCAGCACCGTACGCACCAGAAATTGGCAACTGAGTCTCATCATCATCAGATGAGCACTGAGGTGTGCTGACAATAGGCACTGGCCCACCCGCCTCTTCAGATTCAGAGGGACAAAGCAGTTGCGCATCACTGCATACTCCCTCTTCTTCACGCTCTAGAATGCTGCTTGGCTGGCCACCTCTTTCCAAGCCAACAGATTCTGAGAACAGAAGTAAAGATTGAGATGGCTCCTGTCCAGGGCTCTCAGACTGCCTGGGCAATTTGGCAGGTGGTGAAGAGACAGATGGTTGGTCTTCAGTGCTCTGGCCTTGGGAGGATGCAAAAGTCATTGAAGTGGATGCGTTAGCTGCCATCCATCCGACAACGGCTTCAATTTGTTCGTCACGCAGCAGTGGGGTACGGCGAGGTCCTACAAAGCTGCGCATGAAGGACTGTTGCCTGGTAAAAGTGGGGGATGCCGGGTCACTGGTGGCCGCAGCAGACACCGAATCCCCACGTTCTCTCCCTGCTGAATCCCCCCGTCCTCTCCCTGCTGAAACTCCACGGCCACGACCACGTGCCTTACTCCCTGCCTTCTTCATCTTGGTAGACTGATAAAGATAGGCAGAAAAGTAAAAAAGGGGTGGCTTAGTGTTCTTATTCCTGAACACCTGCTAACCAGTATAAGAAACACTAATTTGGCTAAGTGTGTACTACACTTTAATATGATCTAATGTGGCCTAGACAACTGTAAAGTGGAGTGTTTGGTGAACTTTATTTCCTTTTTTTTGGGAGGGGGGAAGAAAAGGATGTGACCAAAGTTTGAAAGCTATAGTATCACAAACTTTTTGGAGCGATTACAATGCAGGAAGCTAACCTACAATGCAATTGATGAGGCTCCAAAAAATAGGGTGATACTAGTCTGGCTGGCCCTGAAGGGCACAAGCCAGCAAAAAGGCTCCTCTATCTAATCCTATATAGTGTTTGCAACCAACCAATGACAATGGATGCGGTTGGAAGCACACTAATATAGGAGCAAAAATCTGGCTAAATTAGCTGCAAAAAAAGGACTATGTATGAGGCAGTGACGCACGCTGAGCGGACTACAGCTAGCGGTGGCTGTAGAACACACTGCAACATGAGCTGCAATCACACACAGAGAGACCTATCAGACAGCCAAAAACAGTGCAGAGAAATGGGCTATAGCACTGAAAGGCTCCGCTGTCCACTCCTTTAGTGTTTGCAACCAACGTATATGGATACGTATGGAAGCACACTATAGAGGAGAAAAAAAAAGCAGCAATAAAAGAAAAATGTGTATGAGGCAGAGACACACACTGGCCGGCCTACAAGCAGACGTGCCTGCAGGACACACTACACAGCGTGGGTCTGCACTCACACAGCCCTTGCAGACAGCTATTAAAACAGCGCTGCTGGGCTACAAAAATGCTACAGTAGTGTATTATGTAGCCTGGGTAGAGCAATAGATATTTTGGATGATCGCTATTTCTAACTGTCCCTCACAGTCTTCAACAGCAGCCTGTCCCTATCTGAATTCACAGCAGAGTGACCAGAAATGGCGGCTGCAGCGGTTTTTATAGTGCATCATGACATCATTTCAGCAGCCAATCACAGCCATGCCAGTAGTTAACATTCCTACATGCCTAACAGGATGTGCCCACACTTCTGAGGATCCCCATTGGCTGAATCAAATCGAGCGGGCTCCTAGCATTATGGGAACTTCCGATTCCGGTATTCGATATGAAAAAAGTATCGGAACTAAGTATGGGAATTCCGATACAGCTAATATCCGCCGATACCCGATACTTGCGGTATCGGAATGCTCAACACTACTTGTGACGTTATAGCGATATTGCTAGCGACATCGCTGTGCCTGATACTTACCAACGACCGGCTCCCCCGCTGGTTATCGCTGATCGCGCGAGAACGTCTTGGACTGTTTCTCGTTGTCAGCTTCCTGCGGTGCTTCCTGTGGAGAGACGAGCGATGAGCGTGGAGCCGGGCGGGAGGACGCAGGATCGCCTTGTGTGACAGGTAAGTAGCGACCCCCGTCCCCAGCGATGTCGCTGGTGAGATCTGCCTGTGTGGCAGCTCACTAGTGACCACTTAGCGATGTACCAGCAATCCTGACCGCGTCATATCGCTGGTCGGGATCGCTGGTTCATCGCAAAGTGTGACAGTACCTTTAGTCTGTTTCAGTTAATTTCACAATCATGGGGAAGACTACTGACTTGACAGATGTCTGGGGAAGACTACTGACTTGACAGATGTCCAGAAGGCAGTCATTGACACACTCCACAAGGAGAGTAAGCCACAAAAGGTCATTGTTAAAGAAGCTGGCAGTTCACAGAGTGCTGTATCCAAGCATATTAATGGAATATATGAAATAGTGCTCATTCCATTCCAAGTCTAGCCTTGGGGCTAAGCAGTAAAGGACAGTCACATATGGGGCACTTCCACGTTCAGCAGAAACTATGGGACAAATTTTGGTGTCATTTTAAGCTATTTCTGCATGTGAAAATGTAAAATCTGGGGCTAAAGCAAAATTTGTATGGTAAAAATGCTGTAAGGTTCTATGACACACCCGTGGTGTCAATTTGATCACTGAACTCTTAGATGAATTAATTGAGTTTTGTAGTTTATAAATGGAGGTTCTGCTGTTCTGGCACATCAGGGACTCTCCCAGTTGGTCATGGCATAACAGTAAAATCTGCACTATGATATGGCGCTCCTTCCCATCAGAGCTGTGCACTGTGCTTCAAAAGTAGTTCCCGATTACATATAGGGTAGTGGCACAATCAGGACAAACAAACTGAGAGGTCAATTTTTTCCTATTAGCCCTTGTAAAAATTTTGATGAGAACACAACATTTTAGCCATAAAAATGTAATTATTTTTTCTTCATCACCCAATTGTATAAATTTTTGTGAGGCATTTGTGGTGTAAACATGCTCACTGCACCCCTAGATAAATTCATTGATAATATATTGTAATTTGTAAAATTATGTCACTTATGGGGAGTTTCTGCTTTTCTGGCACCTCAGGGGCTCTGCCAATGTGACATGGCATCTGCAAACCATTTCAGCAAAATCTGAACTCCAATATGGCGCTTCTCCCATTCCGAACTTTCAATGTGCCTCACATATGTGGTATCAGAGTACTCAGGAGAAATTGCAAAACAAATTGTATGGCGTGTTTTCACCTGTTACAAATACATTTAAAAAATTAGGGCTAATAGAAGATATTTGCAGGAAAAATGTGATTTTTTTTATTTTCTCTGCTCTATGACACCTGGGGGTTCAAGGTGCTCACCACACATCTAGATACATTCCTTGAGGGGTATTTCCACTATTTAGGCAAAATATGGTCTCTCCAAATGTGACATGGCATCTGCTTTTGATTCCATCCATTTTTGTGTTCAAAAAGTCAAACGTGCTCCTTCCCTTCCGAGCCCTGCCATGCACCCAAACAGTAGTTTTTCCCCACACATGGGGTATCAGTGTACTCAGGAGTAATTGCAAAACAAATTTTGGGGTCCAAATTATCTTTGTGAAAATAAAAAGTTTGGGGCAAAAAATTTTTTGTGTGAAAAAAAGTAAAATTCAAATTGCATTGATTCTTGTGAAGTACTTGAAGGGTTAACAAATTTCTTGAATGTGGTTTTGTGGACTTTGAGGTGTGCAGTTTTTAGAATGGTATCACTTTTCAGTATTTTTTCTCATATAGCCCCCCCAAAGTCACTTCAAAGGTGATGTGTCCCTAAAAATGGTTTTGTAAATCA